>NC_091393.1:7640833-8885000 GCF_032191515.1 Phaenicophaeus curvirostris
CTATTTTCATGCTTGTGATGCGTGCTAGATAGGCACACCTCTGCCTGTAACATGATCACAATATGTTCAGTAGGAGCTCTGCATAATGATTTACCTGCAGATCTCAGCCTGGATCCTGCAGCTGAGGGGTTACATCAGCAATTATCCCTCTGCAAAGAATCCTCCAAAAAACCAGTTCAGATATGGTGCCAAAGGAAGGACATGTCAAAATAAATCCACACTCACATTTCAGATAGTGTGTGTAGGGCTCTGGCTTACAGGGCTATCCCGTAGAGGTTTAAAATTATGCCAGACACCTCTTCAGCTGTAGGGTGGCATAGAATCATGGAATCATTAAGCTGAAAAAGACTTTTGAGATCATCAAGACCACCTGTACCTATCCCCTACTAAATTACTTTCCTAAGCACTTCATTTACCTGTCTTTTAAATACTTCCTGGGATGGTGACTGCACCACCTCCATGGGAAGCCTGTTCTAGTGCTTGATAACCCTCTTGGTGAAAAAATTTTTCCTGATGTCCAGCATGAACCTCTCCTGGCACAGCTTGAGGCCATTTCCTCTCATCCTATCACCTGTCACTTGGGAGAAGAGACCAACACCCAATTTGTTAGAACCTCCTTTCAGGTAGTTGTAGGCAGTGATAAGGTCTCCCCTCAGCCTCCTCTTCTCAAGGCTAAACAACCCTAGTTCCCTTAACCACTCCTCATAAGGCTTACGTTCCAGCCCCTTCACCAGCTTTGTTGATCCTCTCTGGACACACTCTGGGACTTCAATGTCTTTCTTGTAAAAAGGGGCCAAACAGTGAACACAGTATTCAAGGTGCAGTCTCGCTAGTGTTGAGTTCAGGGGTGAAATCACTTCTCTTATCCTTCTCAGCCACCTGGGCACACTGCTGGCTCATGTTCAGTCACTGTCAACCAACACCCCCAGGTTCTTCTCTGCCAGGCAGCTCTCTAGCCATTCTTCTCCAAGCATATATTGCTGCATGGGATCATTATGTCCCAAGTGCAGGACTCAGCATTTGGCCTTGTTAAACCTCATGCCATTGGTCTCAGCCCAGCTGTCCATCCTGTTCAGATCCCTCTCTAGAGCCTCCCTACCCTCCAGCAGATCAAGACTTCCACCTAGCTTAGTGTCATCCATGAACTTACTAAGGGTACATTCAATCCCTTCATCTAGGTCATTGATAAAGGTATTGAACAGAACTGGACCCAGCAATGAGCCCTAGGGAACACTGCTTAATCAGAACAGCTTAAAGTTATTTTTTCCTGCTATCTTCTGACTTTTCTGCAAATTTTGTGCTGTATATACTACAAAACCTCAGCTCATGTACTAAGATTTCTCAAAACTGTTTATTTGCAAGTTGCAGTCAGGGCCTTGGTCTAAATTATTCAAATACATTAATGATATGCAATGCTATTTAAAATGTTATGTGCTGACTTCTATCTTTTAGAATTAGCACAAAAGCATCCTATGGCAGCACAAATATAGGGTTAAAGGAGCTTGATATAAAGTCCAGAGAATCTCGCCTTTGAACAAAATGAAAGAAAATTTTGCTGTTCAGAGACCCTCCTCTCCCATTCCCCCACAACTGAGGGAGTAAAACAGGAGAGACCAAGCCTATAAAATAGACAGATGGGTATCAGGCTGACATAAGGCCTAGAATATGCAAGCATTGTTCAGGCTGTCCCAGAGGATTTACAATGGCATTTTTTTTTTTGACATTGAGGAAGATACAGCGAGCTCAATGACTAATTTTTAATCTTCATTGCATACATCCTTCTGCCTATGTTGTCTTCATATTGTAATTTGAACCAGATCACATCCTTTAGTAAGACAAAGGAAAACCAACAAATACAGGAAACAGGGATGACAGAATTTTGCTTGCAGTGAATATGCAGCCTTCCCATGTGATACAATTTTATGTGCAAAGGAGAAAGAAATCAGGAAAAATCAAAATTAGTATAACATTGCTGAGACACTGAGTTTAAGTCTCTTTAATAAAATAAAACATCACTGGCTGTTGAAGAAAAATGAAAGCTTATACAAAACCAATGAACACATGAGCAAGATAAATAGAATATGAAAAAGCTGAATTTGAATAAGGATAGACAAAGCTTTCAGAAATTATTCTCTGGTCAAATAGTAAACAAATACATTACCATTTGCTGTAAGTTTTATAGTTGGTTGAAAAGTATCTGATGAGATCCCAACTGAAAAAATACATCAGAGCTGCAGCCCAATGAATATACAATATCTATGTTTCCAAACCAAGGGGAATAGTTGGAAATGTTAAAGTATTTCATAAGGCTCTGCTTCCAAATCCTAAATCCTTTCATTAACAAAACATTTATAAGATGCTTCATATATTTTTTCATGGCAGCATTTCGGCATTCAATGCCAAGTGTATTTATATTTTTTTTTTTATGAAATAGAAGGAACAATACCATTTTCTATTACCCCATATTAATTTCCAATCCTTGTCACTGTAGGTTTGTCTCAATACCTTCAGAGGGCCTAGTACTATTTGTACTTTTTATACAAAATAGGCAAAGAATGTATGTTTTCCTCAAGTAACAAAAATTATTTTTTGTTGTTGTATGCAATCTTATTTTTGTATATTTCTAGGATTTTGTGTCTAGTACAGAAGCATGTGCATTGAAAAAAAACCCTCTATATAAAACTTAATTCATTTTTATATAAATGCTTCTTAACTTGTGTCTCCAATTACAGATATGTAATCAATTAGATTCTGATTCCATTAGCAAAGATGTAAATCTACTGCAGCTCCATTGAAGTTGGTGGAAATAAACTAAGGTTGCATTGATTATTAGGCAGGCTGGGGTTCAAGCTATTAATACTGCTTAAACTTTTCTGCCCTCCGCATACATCAAGATAGCATGAGGCTTGCTGTGGTTCTTCTCCTTCCTCCTTTCCTTTTTCTCACTGTGCAGAGAGCAGCAAAATCTGTATGTTCCTTTCAAACGTCACTCCACATTAAAGGCCAGGTCATGCCACCAATTTTTAAACACAACTACCACTGAGATCAATGCAGAGTGCTACCTAAAACTTGACAGTGGAGTGTGACCCTATAATGCCACAAAATATTTCTTTACTGGACTAAAAGCCTGATTCTAGTCATAACAGCAGTCTAGCAGCATTAAACACTGCATTTGTAGCACTGCAGCACTGATATCCTGTATCCTACTACTGTGTTTCAAAATGCAATAATTGCTTATATTTTCACAACTATCTAAGCTTCATTCTAATTCCTATTATTCATAAAGAAACAACTACAGCAGCACTGCAATTTTAACATTGGGTAAAAAACTAATGAGTGTGTACATTCAGACTAATAAATGCATTATGCACATTTGCATCTTTGTGCTGTGCACTTTTATTAGTGTCTATGGGATCAGCAAGGTAAAGGGAAACTGGCATCCTGTCATTTACTCAAAGCTACAGGACATTATCCTAAAAAAATTCAAGTGCATCTTTAGCCACACTATAAATAGTCTAGCTAGGGCCAATAGACATATTCAGAATTCAAAGCATGAAGCAAATAAATTAGGTCTTTGCAGAACCAAAGTCACACTGATTGTCTTCAAAGTTTTACTCTTCTTCGCAGCTTTCTTGCATCCGCAGAAATTTTATTAACAGTTTATTAACTCTCCCTCATATTCCAGCGTAAGTGCTTTCAGGTAAGGTGAATATTCAACAGGTATTATCACAAAAAAAATGGTTAAATTCAATGGCTGCAGTGGTAGCTAGATCATTACAGATAAGCTGGGCAAATCAATCAGGCCAGCGACTGTATTCATCCTCTGTATTTTACAAACTCATTTTGGTTTTATCAAGCCAGTCTAAAGCATTAATGTATCTAATATTCATTCCACTCCTTTTCTTCATTCTCAGGTATTTCCACGTATACAGCATACAGTATACAGGTAAAAAAATGTTCTGATTCATTTTCCTGGTACAGGAATGTCATTACTTTTCCATGAAAGAATAAGTTGAAAAACATTAACTCAGATACTGTTTTAACATGGAGGGAAAGAGCAAAGGAATTTACCGCAGGCATGCATTGAAAACATTTAACTTCCATAGTTTAGAAGTACCCTTACAAGTGTGACATTTTGGAAAAGGATACAAAATCAGTTTTTCCAAGGTGCCTAAAAATTACATTAAGTGCAAGATGTGGTATTCAGAAGGGCAAAACCAAGTGACATGTGACTTCCAAGCTGCTTTCAAAGGAAGACAGTGTTATTAAAATGCTAAAATCACCTCTAAAATGTGATCTAGGCTGTTAAAACAGGTAATGGCTTTTGATAAATTTACCTGCCATTAATAGAAGGATAGGGTTCTGTGTGAAACAGGAATTATTTTTTTCAATATTTCATGAGTTCCAGCACTTTTTGACATTAGAAGACTTGGTCAGATAGCTATAATTTTCAAGGAATTAATTATACTTTTTAAATCCTCTTCTTGCAAAATTCAGCCTTGAGAGTTTCCACTTCCCCCAAAGAATGACTGAAATCTCATAGAGTTAGTGAGTGCAAATCCTGTCATGTGAAAAATAGGACTAGGAATTTGGGGTCTGCATTACTATAGTAAAAGTGGTGGATTTTTAAATGTCTTTGTTTTGATGTAGAGGAAAGTTTGATAATCAGTATAAGTGGAGCATACATTCCATAAAAGTTACATTCCTCCTGAAGCTAACCTCTAAACCTAGTTTACTATTGCTTTTTAGAAACTGAAGTGCAGTTTTTGGTAGCAAATAATTACTTTTGTAACAGATCTAAAATCTTTATGTTACAAAAATCCATAAATTCCCTCTGTCAAAATCTCCTCCTCCTGTGATGACACTGCATTAAAGGACCACAATCCCATTATAAAAGGTATTGTGGACCATCGCAGGAAAGTATGATAACCATTCCAATGACCTCAAGCATCTTTCATGAAGCCCAGTCAAAATTAGTTCTCTGACCTACTGATGATGGTGACACTTTGTAATAAAAACACTTACAATGCAAAAATAGATGGGGCTTTTTTCAGTATATACAACACAGTAAAAACATTTCTGAAGACAGCTGGTTGAGAGGAAAAACATTTATTTTATTGTCATAAACAGAGCTCAGATCTTTCCTGATTTCCCTGGATGCAAACTAGACGTTTTTACAAAATGCCAAAAGTTTTGCTGTCTTTAATGTGACATAAATTGAGGCATATACAAAAGAATAGTTGGAGAATTCATTCAGCCTCTGCTGCGTATTTTGGATGTTCCATTTATAAGCCTGAAAATGACAAACATGCCTACAGAAGAATATAAATAACACCAGAGTAGAAACTTGTGGAAGACATTGTGTCAGCCAGTTCTCTGTACAACACTGTGTCAGCTTTACTTTCCACTTCGTAGTAGAATGCCAGTTTGTAAAACGTAAGAGTGATTATATATTTTCCATTGCCAGTGACACTACTAAATACTTCCATCAGCTACTGTTAATGCATTGAAAGTTACTTAAAGCACATATCAACATCAGAGCTCCATGGTATCACCTAGTACACAACGCAATTGCATTGCTTGGTTATCTAAAGCTGCAAATGCTGCAGGACCTAGACATCCATAATTTGTTGTGACATGGAATTACATGAGGTGCAATGTGACACCATGCAATACCAACTTGTGATACAGCACTCTGGCTTCTGAGGCCACAAAAATATGCAACAAGGGAACTCTCTGTAGGACTAAGCCTAAAGCAGACCATTTGCATAGTAAAGGCATTTCAAAATGATTAAAACATTCTTTCATTATATTGTTATTTGTGATATTGAACATCATCCATCTATTTGTAAATGCATTCACCTTTGGTATTGTCACTGAAAACGTATGATCTCAGCTGAATTTTCTGGTTTGACCATAATTCCATATTAAAATTTTCCTTTATTCCCCTGGCAGCAGGACTGATGTGCAGTGGCAGCTACTGTCAAGAGTTTGTAAGCGTAAACACACAAAAGCTGAGAGGAAAAATAGTTATGGGGGCTTCCTTTTCCACTTTTAAAGGCAGTTAATACAGACAAGCCAGACATCCAGAGCATCAATAGTATCAAGCAGTCCAAGAGTGGATGAACTGGTGAAGGACAATATAGATATCCAGACTGTGCATCTGTCGCAATTAAGGGATGGACTCTGTCGATGAGGCAACAAGTGAGATCAACTTTATTGAGAGGATGCAAACCTTATATATCCAGTAACAGCTATCCTAGTGAATTTCCACCTGTAAGAATCCCTCAGTACAACAATAGAGTGCAACCCCCTATTTTCGGCAGATGTGCTGCTTATCTTCATGTTTTCTGTCTAGTGCATTCTTTTGTTATTAAGTCATGGGTCTTAATAAAGATTCCAAGGTCTCAACAAGCTAGCAAGCATGAGAACATGCATCAGCAGAGAAGATTCGATGTATCCTATTACCAGGCTTTTAACAATCCAGGTTGTGCTGAATAAGGATACTGACAGCTAAATATTATGTAAAACAGCTATGTTGTGAGATTACATCAGCAGGATAGATATTTGGATGACTCTGTGGCTGCTTGGTTTAGCTGGGATCTTCACTAACTTTACTTCAGTGAGAGGAAAAGTTAACATTGCTCCTGATAATAATAAGCAGGCCAGCAGACATGAAAAATGTTTCATGATTAATAGAATTCTAGTTTTCCATAGAAACAGGTAACTTTGATTACTCTCTCTTGTTCTTGCTTACAACAGGGATAGTATAGCACAGAAAAAAAAACAAGCCTTCCCATGCTGAGAAGTGCAGGTATTCTGAAGAATGAAATTTCTTTCTTTTATAAAAAGCACAGCCTTGAATTCTTGTCTTGTTAAAGTGCTGAGGAACAATTCCACTTTTTTGGAAAGAAAAATAGACCACTGTTGTTCTTGGTTCTCTCTGAACTTTGTGAAGAAGAATCTTACAAAGATGTTACCACAGGTCTTTTTTCTTATCAATGTTTTTTCCTTGGATGTGAATTAAATAATTATCTCAGCTTCTGGCCCATATAATAATGTCACTTGCTACATTTATTCTCTCTGCCTGCAATGTGTTTGGAGAACATCTGAAATGTACACAGCAGTTAGAGAATCTTACTATGTTAAGAAATTATATCTGTACATTTAAACTTGCTGCTGCTGTACTTAAAATTGTTCAAGTATTGGCACAGACAAAATAAAATTTTTTACAGAAAGATCAGATTATGTGTGAATCAGACTTCATGGGAACAAGTCTTCCCAAAATGCCTTTAGCTATCAACGCTATCTGCTAATCCGTTTTTAGAACTAATGAGAAACTAATGTTAGCAAGATAAACAGCATTTTTATTCTGACTGCATCATAGTCTGCAGTTGTGACATTTTACACTGCCGGCTATTATGAACACCAGTGCCAGCAATGGATGAAAGATTCTCAGCTCAGTAGAAATACCTATATTATATGAAAATGTAACATTAATATGTATTTTTGAGGAGTCAGAAATTCTACAGACTTCAGAAGAGCGCTTACGTACAAAAAGGAGCAGAGGGAGCATAATAGAGCTAGCAAATATTTTGGAATGCTTTCCACAGAGCGCAAGAGCGTTCAGTCCCCACATGTAGGAAATCAGGCAGGGAAGGGACCAGCACTGCTGAATTGAGACCTGCTGGTCAGATTGAAGAGCAAGAGGGAACTGCACAGACAGTGCAAGCAGAGACAGGTAACTTGCGAAATGTATAGGGACGCTGCCTGATTGTGTAGGGATGGAGTCAGAAGGCCAAGACACAGCTGGAGCTGAACGTGGCAAGGGAAGCGAAGAACAGCAAGGGCTTCTACAGGCATGTCAGCCAGAAAATGAAGGTTAAAGAGAACGTACCCCAACTGATGAATGAAAATGGTGACCCTGTATCAAGAGAAAAGGAGAAGGCTGAGGAATTCAGCAACATTTTTGCCGTAGTCTTCACTGGCAACCTCTCTCCTCATCCCTCCTGGATCAATGGAAAACAAGATGAGGAGCAGGGTGTTAAAGTCCCTGCTGCTGTATGGGAAGAACATGTTTGTAACAACCTGAGGATCATGAACATATATAAGTCTATAGGAACTGATGAGATGAATCCCAGAGTCCTGAGGGAATTGGCTGATGTGGTGGCCATCTCCATGACATTTGAAAAGTCATGGCAGCCAGGGGAAATCCCTGGTGACTGGAAGAAAGGCAGAATTGTGCCCATTTTTACAAAATGTAGAAAAAATTACCTTGGGAACTACCAAACAGTCAGCCTCACCTCTGTGCCTGGGAAGATTATGGAACAGATCCTTCTGGAACTTCACTAAAGGACATGGAGGACAGGAAGGTGATTAGAGGCAGAACACATGGCTTAACCAAGGGCAAGTCCTGCCTGACCAACCTAGTGGCTTTCTGTGATGGGGTAAGCACGGCAGTGGACACAGGTAAACAGATGGATGTGATTTATCTGGACTTCCGTAAAGCCTTTGACATGGTCCTCCACAACGTCCTTCTCTCTAAACCAGAGAGATATAGATTTAATGGGTGGACGGTTCAGTGGATAAGAAACTGGTTGGATGGTCGTATTCAGGCAGTAGTCGCCTAT
Organism: Phaenicophaeus curvirostris; assembly: GCF_032191515.1. Lineage (NCBI taxonomy): Eukaryota > Metazoa > Chordata > Aves > Cuculiformes > Cuculidae > Phaenicophaeus > Phaenicophaeus curvirostris. The sequence goes on from NC_091393.1 coordinate 7,649,464, forward strand.
GGCTTGAAGTCCAGATGGGGGAAATCCATGACAAGTGGGGTCCCTCAGGGGTCCATACTGGGACTGGTGCTGCTTAATATCTTCATCAATGATATTTATGGCAAGATTGAATGCAACCTGAGCAAGTTTGCAGATGACACCAAGCTGAGTGGTGCAGTTGCTACAGTCGAAGGGTGGGATGTCATCCAGAGGGACCTTGACATGTTGGAGAATTGGGCCTGTGAGGACCTCATGAGGTTCAACACCACCAAGTGCAAGGTCCTACACCTGGGTCGGGACAATCCCCGATTTCAATACACAATAGGGGATGATGTGACTGAGAGCAGCCCTGCAGAGAAGGACTTGAGAATGCTGGTTGATAAGAAGCTCTACATGGGCCAGCAATGTGCACTCACAGCCCAGAAGGCCAACCGCATCCTGGGCTGCATCAAAAGAAGCAGGCAGGGCCAGCAGGTTGAGGGAGGTGATTCTGCCTCTCTATTCCTCTCTTGTGACACCTCATCTGGAGTATTGTGTCTAGTTCTGGAATCCTCAACATAAGAAGGATATGGAACTGTTGGAATGGGTCTAGAGTAGGGCTATAAAGATGATCAGAGCGCTGGAGCACCCCTGCTATGAGGACAGGCTGAGAGAGTTGGGCTTGTTCAACCTGGAGCGACCTTCCAGTACCTGAACGGGGCCTAAAAGGATGCTGGGGAAGGACTGTTTACAAGGTCATGTAGTCATAGGATGAGGGGGGATGACTTTAAATTGGAAGGGGGTAGATTTAGATTAGGTATTAGGGAGAATTTCTTCACCATGAGAATGGTGAGACACTGGAACAGGTTGCCCAGGGAAGATGTGGATGCCCCATCCCTGGAATTGTTCAAGGCCAGGTTGGATAGTGCCTTGGGCAGCCTGGTCTAGTGTGATGTTCCTGTACCCATGGCAGGGGGTTTGGAACTAGATGATCTTTAAGGTCCCTCCCAACCCTAACTGTTCTATGATTCTATGATTCTACATGCAATATGAACTAGGAGGTGAGATTGTGAAGAGGAGCAAGAGTCAAACAATAATTATAACAACTATAAGAGTAGCATAGAGTTTTGAATAAAAAGGACCTCTTTGATAACTGTATTCTCCAAAACTAGGCTCAAAAAGGCAACAGAATCCTCACATCTTGTGTGAGGAAGTATATATGACAATGCAGTTGACTGTTATAACCTTATAACAGACTTGATTAGTAAGACAGAAAAATTGTTCTCCCTGTGTCCCTTCCAACCTAAACCATTCTATGATTCTATGAAAAACCCTTTGTGACTATCAAGTTTACCCACATGAATAATTCCTCAAAGGTGAGTAAAGAATCGTGTTATTGCCCCTTGGGACCAGCTTTCATGAAAGACCTACTGACTATTTCAATAACATTACCATGTACAGTGTGTGAAAATCTTTGAATGTGAGCTTACTTCAGCTGCTTGGAGGTCTTTGGGCTTACACAGACTGCACATATAGACATTCCACTCTCCTTCTTGCTTCTTCTTATCTTCTGCTTCTTTTTCCTGCCATATGCCAGTAATGTAATCAGAGGCTATTAGGGCAACTCACTTCCAAGCTCAGATATTGGAAAGTATTGTAAATGATCAAAGCTCAGGGTCAGTGTGAGCACCTGGTTGGCTTTGATCACCATCATTAGTTATGACAAGCAAGAATCCCTCTTGTCCTCTCAGAAAAGTGTTCACGCTGGTGGTGTATTTATTTTCGTCTCATACTAAGTATAAAAGTAGACTTATGATTAAAACCTGCAGCATTCTGCTGGAAAGAAAATATACCTCAAGGTGATAGGGATGGAGTGCATGTCCCTTAAAAATGAAAAATATAGTATGAAGCTTTTAGCCCACAATGTCCTTGTCAGAAATCCTGTCCAGAACAAATATGTGTAGCTGTCTGATAGAAGGATAAAATGCAAGAGCTTTAAACAGAAAGAAAATAGACAGCTCAGAGTCTGTTTTTCAATCCTGTTAGCTCATAGTTCTTTTTGTGGTTAGAAGTATCTTCTCATATTCCTTCATGTGATACGATGGCTTATTCCCTGCAGGCTCAGTATTTAATTTTCTTCTAAACATACTTTGAAATTCTAGTTATCCTCTGTATTTTCTATGTGAGTATCTGCACTAGTTTAGATACTAAGTTTTTTGTTTTAATGTAGTCTTGTATCAATTATTTCCATAGGTGAATTATTACTACATAATGAAAGTAGAAATCATGGAGCAGTTTTATTTTTTCTGCTTCTTAATTTTAATTTACTTTTACTTTTTCTGTGGCATCAGAAAGGTTGGGGCATAAAGTGCTTTTTTAGTTTCTAACATTTCACTTGCTCATTAGAATTTTCTTTCTTTGACTGTCATGTATTTTCCTGTCTCTAATGCTTTATGTTCCAAATTCAATTTTATTAATTGCATAAAAATAAAAAAATAGCATGGAAATCAGGAATAGTAGATAATAAGAGGAAAAATCACAACAAGCCTAGATGGTAAATTATCCACGAACAATAAAAGAAAAATGGACTGTTCTGGTATAGTGATTTTCTATCAGTTCTCTGATACTCTGCGGAATACTTACATGGTTTTAGGAAATGTCTAAATAGATGTTCTGAATTATCCTTTGCAATAACCTTCTTTGTTCCTCTCTCCCTCCTCCCTTCTCTCTTTGCCTTTATACAGTCACATGCACAGAAATATACGTATACGTAAGAACAGGAAAAAGCTAGCATCTAAACTTCAACATTACCAATGTAGTTGGTCTTGGTGGTTAGGCATATTGCCTTTGTATTCCAAAGTACGATTTCAAATATTTTAGACGGGGACTGTTCACTGATATGCTAGTTTCAGTAAGACTTTATCACACCCAATATTGATGTTTATTTGCACTTCACACTGACAACAGACTTAAATGCCCACATGACTGTTGGCTAGTACTGAAAGTCAGTTCTGAAATGTTGACTTCTAAGCATTCTCTAGTCACCTCCATACTATGGTACGCAAAACCATCTTGCTGTGAATTAGCAAAGGCAGGCCAGTGCAAACAGTCTGCTCAACCTACTTTCACACAGTCTATTTGTTCCTTGGAGTTTAGTTCTGCTAGGATTTTTCTGAAAATCTTGATGTTTCCTCTTCAAAGAACCTCGTTTTCCACACAGGAATCCCTTACATATAAACTTCATGAAATAATACTTTTTTTTTTTTAACTGAAAAGAGTGTTATATTTAATTGTTCAATAAGTCAATGTTACCCTTCTTCCAGTCACCAAGGACTTCCTCCTGTCACTGCTGTCACTTTAAGCTACTCTGCTTCTTTTCATTCTGTGTTGATTGAGATCCCATTTAGTTCCATCAACATGAACCTAATTTTGCAGACATATGGATGTTTAGGGAAGTATGTTATTGACAAATTCTCCAGACCGATGATTTAATGTGTACATCAAGGGCCAACACTTGTTCTGTCTATGAAGCCTGTTTTCTCAACTCTGCTCATCTGTGAGAGACATGCTGTGCCCAAATGGATACAAAGTTTGCTTTATCCAATTGAGCCTTCTACACAGCCTTATGTTTCATTCTGTTTTATGTCTGCTTTAACCCCATCAGTCTGTTCTTTGACCTGCAGGTATGCCATTTCGCACTGAATCGTGCTTAAATACATAAGTGATGCTCTAGGAAGGGAATAAAAGGGAGAAGAACCATTCCTTAAACAGGATGCAGGTTGAGAGAAAAAGTTGCTTGAAAATGACATGTTGAGCCCAGTCAGTGGCATTTTTTAGTGCAGATGAACAGTGGTTACTTGAGAAGGGCTGAATGTGTAAATGCACTTCAAGTGGTTCACCTGAAATTGCATTTCTGATGCTGCTAAAGTCAGTTTGGTAGGATTAGATCTCTGTCTGTTAAAAATATAAATGGTCACAAAGTTTGCAAAGACTGTATAATGCTGGCATGCTGAATAGTGTTTTCCAAGAAAATTGATATATATAATCACCCCTAAAATTTCAGGTTCTTCAGAGGCTATTTGTCTTGAATTTCTGGAAAAAAACCCACACTATTATTGCCTGGAAAAATTAGCTAATACTGCGTTAGCAATAGCAGCTGAAAAAAATATACTGTACAGATGTTCTAGCTAAAAACAAATTGCTTCCTTTACATTTTAGAATGCATTTATTTTTGGAACTAGCAAATTTGTATTTCCCTTCCTTTCTTCCATAGATATTTCTTTCTGTGTTTCAGTGGAAAAGAGTAAGCTTCTTGAGTGACATGAGATCAAATGCAGAAAGTCCTCAGGGGTACTTCTTATGAAGTCTTCAGAAATCATATACTGGCAAATACTAGAGATATCTCACTGCATAAGCGGAAGTGAAGTTACCCTTACTGCAAGCATAATTTAACATGTTGAATGTACTGCCTTGACAGATGCCATTATGAATAATTAAAGAATATAATTACAGACTTCTCAGGTTGCACTGCACAGAACTGCAGCTGAACAAAGGAAGTTTGAATTTAGTTATGAATTCAACCACCAATGCCCAATCTGTGATTTACCTCAGACACTGTCTTATGGTGGGACTTATGCTTCAAGTTTGGGAAGTGGTATCTTCAAGACTATCATCAATTCTGCATATCTAAGCTGCCTTTACAATGGGATTCACCATGTTCTAAAACTGGTGAAATTAATTAACCTTCAGTGGATCCTTTCCCTGTACGTTTACAGTATGCAGAACCCACAGCTAGGCATAGTTGATTGACTTTAGATTGCTCAAAATAAATGACATGTGCCCAGCCCTAAAAAGCCATCTCTGGGACAGGGTTAGGATAAAGATCTGATTACAGGACCAGGACCCAAAGGTTATTATGACAATATCTTTCTGCTATTTTCGTGACAACTATTGTCTGGAAGTTATGAAGTGATAGAAACAGATGTCATTTTGACAGAATCTTAAAATGTGCAAGCTGAAGGCCCTATTAGTCGTTATTTTCTAGCTGTCGTTTTAGGATCAGCTCACTTTATAGTGCATTTCTCTTTTTTATGAGAAGATGTCAGCTGCAAAAGGTGGTCTTGGATAGATACCAGTGCTTGTACTTTTGAGGATATTGGAGACATGAATACATATGAACACAAATATAAATGTATATATGTGTATGCTCATATGTGAAATGAATATACAGATGGAAGGTGTGAGATACAAAATAGTATGAAGATTTAAGTTTACACCTATATCTCATTGTACAGTTTTTTAGAATAAATTTATGAACTTCTGATGTAGTCAGTTGTTTCAATAAAACTGTTGATTTCCACAAAGGCTGTAGACAAGAAACACATGATAAACAAATACTGAATGAGTTATGGATGTTGTTCCCCCACAATTAAATTTAAGTTCAATCTCTTGCTCAAATCTATTATACCTTGTATATGTAAAAATAATGAAATGGTTTGCAAAATCATTTTCCCTTTTTAAAATTGGTTATATGTGCACAACTCCTAGATGAAGATAGGTAAAGATAAAACTAGATAAAGAAGGTTTTATTGTTTATCACAAACCTGAATTCAAACTGAAATACATTTGAAGAAACTTAATTACAGACATTATATGAATGCCCTTTTCTGGGGGGACAATGATCTTACTGATTTCCACTAATTTTCTCACAATTTCACAGTAAATTAATTTTGATTTTAGTAAATTCAAATAATTTTGAGAAGCTTTATAAAAAATCAGATTCTCATTTGTTTAACATTCTTGGCTGCATTTGATATTTCATCCTTCCATCCTTTTACCTGAAAATAATAGATGACTGATAAACTGACCCTGTGAAAGTTGATCAGTGCTTTCTCATTGGTACTGTATTAATAAGATGTTCTACTTCCTAAGAAAATATTTATAAAGACACAGTGATTTGCATGCATTGATACATCATATTTTTTGAGAGGCATGCCTAATGTGTATAATTTTTATATTTAAAGCCATAAAATTTTGAAAAGGACTAATTATATCCTGCATTATCTCTTGATGACAGAGTATCAACAATCTATTTTAAGTGACAAGCAATTTGTAGAAGAAGCTTTGCTATTTCTAAATGTCAGTTAAAAATAAAATCAATCTTTTAGATTACAGTTTTCAGGAAGTCATGAAGGATTAGTGCTACAAAACACTAAAAGGATAACTGCATTTGAAGCTATGGAAAAACTAAATTTGCAAATTTTCAGGTACAATGAGTTCTACTAAAACCTCAGTAAATTTTACTTCAAAATAGCACTGCAGCATGTCCCTTTTAAAGCAGTGAATAATAGCAGACCCTGCCAAACCATGGAATATTGGATATTAAATTTTTAATGATGCCTATTATATAATTCTGTTCTGATTTTCTGCTAAGCAGCTGTGATATTGGTGGAGACCTTGATAACATTCTTGGTTTGTACTCAGCACTTCCTGTGTTAAAAATTTTCTGCCCCAGAGTACTTTATCCAACATTAGGTGAACTATTTTCACTTATCAACCAGATCAGTAGGAAAACCAGCCCAACAACAAATACATTTTGGATATCTTATATGTTTGTCTATCACAGACAGAAAAATACTTTGGAAAATATTTGGTTTTATTTATAATAAAAGTATATGCACTCCATACTTGACTTGGATAACTTGTAGCATTTAAGATAGTTGTAGATGTTAATATTTGGACAAATTAATTGCTCCCTGAATTTTCTTAGAAAAACTTAACATCCAGCAGTAAACTACAGTGCATGAAACATTTTGACCAGCACAATCAACCTTGTCATAATTTATTTTTATAAGAAAACTCTAGAAATCATTAACATGTTAATTTGAGGGTTTGACCTGATTTGAATGTCATTCTCTCCATTTTGCCATCCTGCTGCATTGGTAACATCATGCAGCAAATCTGTGTTAGAGTTGTCTCTAATTCAGGCACAAACCTATACTGTAAAACATCTAATTTTGGCCCTTACTGTTACCCATTATCATTGCTGTCTTGATTGGGTTTTCTTAGTGCATCTACATACTTCCTTTCCAATTAAAATTGGATATTTCAGTATTTTTTTTTAAATCAATTATCCATTCTCAAGATTCTACCAGTAATTCACCTTCATTCATCACATGAAGTGGAAGTGGCTTCTAATTTTTCAGTTCTGCCTTTTCCTTCCTTCCTTTTGCCTCTTATCACACACCTGATATTTTTTCAATTATTTTAGTCTTATGCTCTTATTCCACAATCATTATATTTTCTTCTAAGCTGTGCTTTCTGTCTAGAAAAGTTTCCTTAATTAATTGAATGTATTCTTTCCCCTTTGTATATCCTCATTGCAATATTTTTTCTTTACTTGCAAGTTACCAACCACTTAAAATTCACTTTAACAGATAACTTCAGTAGTCATCAAGCAGCTAATCACATGACCCCAGAATCTTATTTTAATAACAGTTTTCTAATCTATACAAGCAGGGTCTTTAATCTGGCACATTTAGCAATTGGTGTGATACAGACTGAGGTCTTGTGTCAGTATAAGAAAGCAAGCATAGAAAAAGAAAGAATCCTCAACTTCTCACCCTCAAGCTTCCATTAAGAATAAGGTATGGGAGAAAATACAATGATCAGTAACGGGATTAGAACCTGAAGAATAACAATACTTGTTTCAGCAGAACAAACACTTTTGTCCCGCATTCATGAGAAGTTAAAATATTCCTTATTCTTAGCCTTAAAATATAATGATAAATAATATAGTACCCAGTGATAAAAAAGGAAAAAAGTTAATGTAATGAGAGTTCATAATTTGAACTATAATAAAGTTGAGCAACTTCACCAAGTTCAGGTCAGGTAACTGGCTGAAGAAATATAAATATATACCAAGACTGCTTCATGAGCTTTTATTGCTGAAACAAGATTCAAACAAAAATTATAAGCCATAACCCTAATTAAGAGTGAATGTGATTTTACTATAATCTCTTAACTTTACCCGCATATTCAATAGATACTCTTTTTTTTTTCTATCATAGAAAAAATCTAGAAATAGAAAATAAAATCCTGATTTTCTGAAATGAGGGACGGAACACCTTAAGGCAGTAGGATTTCACCTACAAGAGTTTGATTAGCTCTTCAGCTGTTCCATGAATTGTGCTTAAAAGTAGGGATCTTTCACGTCACATTCAACCTAGTCATAGGTCTACCAAAACTCAGGAAGTTATAAGAGGTCACCTGAACTGCAATTGTGCATTGACAAAGAAGCATCTACCTGACAGCACTGAGAATATACTGTACTGAAGCTGCCCTGAAACTGCACTGAAGGTATGCAGATAAGGGAGTGGGGTATAGCTGATTTTGTTTTCCTTATGGATCAAGCCTTTTAACTTCTGAGACCACTTCCATGATTTGCATAGAAGTATTCCTATCATCTCATGTTAGGTTTGAAATGTGACATACATGTGTATGAACATATACATACGGACACCTGTTTATTTGACTCTCATTTAGTATATGCAGAATTCAAACTGAACTTCAGTATGCATTCTTTATACTGGTCTTCTTTACTGTTTCTATATGATGCTGTGTGCTTGCTCAAAAAAATCACTGAACAAGACTTAATACCATGTTTCACACTTAATATAGAGATCTTAACTCATCCCTTCTCAAAGATCTGTGAGTAACCGGGCAGAGAGACAACAGGGCAGTAAGACAGAGCACTGTATGTCATGCTCTAACTTCTAGGATATTTGTTACAAGCAATTTTTAGGAGCTTTATTTATATTTTAACTAAATAGACTAGATGTTGATTTTCGCAGGTCTCCTTAGAGAAATCTCTTAGAGCATTAAGTAAAGCAGCATTTCAAGTTATGCATTCTGAAACAAAGGCATTGATTTTTCTTTCATAATAATGAAGAGATGAAAATTTTACTCTTTCATGATCCAGAGAGACAAGTTACTTGAACCCTTTTTAAAGGCAATGTGTGGTTGGTCTTTGACAATTTCTGATATATATTTTCTGGTATTTGCTTTTAAGCTGATGAATTTTCACAAGAGGAGAATGAATACACAATTTAGAAAAATCTCTTTTTCAAACATTTTGGATCTTTTCTGTTTCTTCTGTTCGTTCTTTATGTTCTTATATTTTTACATCTGGTGGTTTCACAGCAAAGTTACGGACTGTTAATAACTGAGGAAAATATTTGAAGGCACAAAATCCATTCCTATAATTGTTTCCAAAATCAGCACAGCTCCATTTCACTTTGTTCCAGCTGTGAACTGATGGTAATTATAAGGACCTCTAATAATAATATAAAAACTACAAATGGTGAACCGCCTCTTAAAAAAATTTCTCTGAAGATTTATTACATTTATAACATATATTGTGAAGTTATCACAATATTTGCAGTCTAAATCTGTTTTATTCTTCTCCCAGGATTAGGATTTGCCTTCTACCCATCTACCTTTACAAGCTGTCTTCTGACTATTTCTTTACTGACCACAAAGTTACTTTTAAACCTTATATTTACAAATCACTTGCTTAAAATAAAGTGAAAATAAACCAAAAAATAATTACATTTTTAATTGTAGTTAGGAGTTTCCTCAACCGAGATCCTACCAAAAGGTAATAAAGCACTTAAATTAATACACTTTTAAAAACCCCTTAATACAGTGTCAGTGAGTACCCATTACACATAGGACACATTAATTTTGCACTGTCAAATTTTATTTAAAGAAAATGCCCACAGAATTCTAATTTGTAATGCTTATATTTTCTGCGTGTCTCATCCCCCTGCCAAACTATTAAAACATATAATATGTGACACTTTTCTTCTCCTTTCCCAAGAAACTGTGAAGTCATGCAATTAGAATGTAATTGTCCTAAGGTGAGGGTCTTGAAAGCAGATCTGAATTGTGTCATCAAGACTCCACAGGAAGAGAATACTTAGCAAAATGATGGCTGGAAGATATTGTAGGCTTTTATAAGGTGTACAAGGATTTGAGAAACTCTGCCATGTAATTACCCAAAGCAGGAGGTGGTATCATGCCTGCAAAATATTGAAATTATGATCTTGGAAGAGGAAGAAAGGTAGAAGAAGAGAGATGGGTAGATCTAAAAATATTAAATATATTTCATGTGTTGTCAAAGTTGTTTTTTAAAATATACATGAAGCACAGGTATAATGTCTTACGCAACAGTGGCAGATCAGAATACTTTTAAAGCAGCATAACTGCTTAATTGCATTTTATTTGGGAATTGTGATTGTAAGTGAAGGAATGTTGACCTCTAACTTGGCAGGTCACAGCTAATACTGTTGCACGTTTTTTTGACCATATTTGAAGTGAATTGAGGAAGGACTTTGGAGGCATTCAAAAGAGCTCAAAAAGTTTTAAACATGTTTTTGGCACTCTGTAAGGAAAAAGATGAAGAAATTCTGTTTAATTTACTCTGTGCCTTTACTTGAGAACTAGGGTAAAGGGGAAAAGTTTAGATGGTTCTACTCTAATTTTAAAGCATAACAAGAGTTAAAATGGAATGTCTCATTGGGTCTAATATATGTTATATAGGGCATTCAAGGACTGATAACATTTAGAGTCTAAACTGCTGATAATATAATATAACCACTTAAACATTAGAGAATTACTCCTTTTTATAGAGGTCTGTTTTATAATCAACAGAGAGGTAAAAGCAGAGTTAGAAACATAAGCAGTGGCTTCTATGGCTGGTATTTGTAAACAAACAGGCCTTAAATTGAAGAGAATAGAAGAAGAAGAAGAAGAAGAAGAAGAGGAGGAAGAAGAAGAAGAAGAAGAAGAAGAAGAAGAAGAAGAGGAAGAAGAGGAAGAAGAGGAAGAAGAGGAAGAAGAAGGGGAAGAAGAAGGAAAAGGAAAAGGAAAAGGAAAAGGCTGAAAACCTTGAAAGAATGTTTTCCACTGTGACTTCTAGTAGATGGAATTGTTCTTGAAAAATCACACGGCACAAGAATATAAACTTCTTGTGTTAAAACAGGAGTGAAAATAATGTAGATGGAAAGGTTTTTTTCCCCTCAAATTAACTGTTCTTGGGTAATCATACAGCACAGCTCCTTTGTCCATGAACCTGCAAGCACAAGAATTTTCTGACCACAAGCCCAGACTGCACTCTCCTTGTAATTTCTTCTGCTTCTTTCATACTTCTTCCTTTCATAAAAAAAAACTTAAAGATGGTTTACAATGGAGATAAATTTCTATTCTTAATTAATTTAGGTACATGGAAAATATTGGTTAGCAATTCATTTCTTTCTGTTTTGCATTTTAAGTCTATTCTCCTGTTTGCTTAATTACATAAACAGCAGAGTGCAAATTTAACTATTCATATAAAGTTCATTTTTCACTTTGTGTTTCTTCCCTTAGTGCTGTTTTCTGTGTTGATTGCTAAGGAAACAAGAACTTAACAAAAACCCTGCTTCAGATCATTCACACCAGGTTAAAGAGACACATATAATGAACACCAGGTAAACAAGAAAGTGATACACACAAAGGATTCAGTTGTCATTTCCAATGAATGAAAAAGAATGGTTGTCTAAATTGCAGAATAATCTAGAGTTAATGAACATATCTTACAATTTGTCAGAAATTTATTTAACAAGAAAGAGAAAAATCCTTTTCCAGTGTGGTTTTGTAGAACACATCTACGTTCTTTAAGTAAAAAACTTGAAGAATAAATGCCATCTAATAAATGCTGAATATAAGGGTAGTTTGATTTCTTTTAGGAAAGGAAAAAGGCAGATTTATTTTGCTCTCCTCTAGTACTTTAAAATCTCCTGTTTTGTTATATTTGGGTTCAGATTCTTTTCTTCAGTGAGAGAATCTTTTTAAAATATGAACCTGCACATTACAAAAACAGAACACCATGGAAGTTAGAAATAGAAATTTTAAAAAATCTTAAAAAAAGTTGTACAACAATAATGTTACAAGGTATATGAAGTAGAAACTCTAAGCATGGTTCCATTACCAAATAAGGCAATGTTAATTTTGAATTTAGAAACCTTAAGATAAAGGGGCAAATTTTAATTGGAGAAAAGCTTTATTCTGTCCCTGCACTTAACAATATTTTGTCTTCATATTCAGAAAGATATTTTATTAAAAAACAATAGCAAAGCACTTTGTGGCATTTGGAAACACAGTAGGATGAACTGCATTTTTCAGCCTTCTCACCTTCAAACCATAACAGATTTTAGCAGGATGGTTATAGATTCCCATTATGCAAAAGTATGTTGAATAAGGTGAAATTCTGCAGTCACTGGAAACTCATTAAAACATGTAAAATATCTGGAAGGAAATGTAATCTATATGAACAGATAAGCAAATTAGTGCCCATCCTTTGACCCTGAGAGCCAGGACTGTCACATGGTGTGTATCCTCACAATTTGGCACACTTTCAAACAACGATAAGGCCTCTTAGTTCTAGGTTTCTTATGTGAATACCCTAAACATTGTGATAAGTGAAGACATGGGTCAACATTAGTTTTCAAAGGTATTTTATATTACAAATGATCACTAAGCTATTGGCTTTTGTGATCATGAAATAAATTAATTGAGGTATATGAGCTGGTTAGTAATTAATCTTCAGATTTTGAATTAAGTTCACTGACAGAATCTCTTGGTTTGAGTTATTGTCTGCAATTTTCCTAAAAACAAGAGAAGTACATTACAGTGGATGGTTAGCATCATCTGCTAACATGAATATGTGCATATTAACTTGTATAGACCATGTACAAGTTCTGTATTAACACATACAATCAGTATATAAAACTCAGATTTATAGTTTATGGCTAGTTTACTGAACAGAAAATAAGACTACTTTTCCTTTCACCAGTTCATCCTTGCAAAATGCTTGTGTATTTCATTAAGGTATATCTCCATGGAAGAAAACTGAAAAAAGAATCCTACAAATGCTTTTTGTACTTTAATCTCTCAGGATTAGTTGTTCATAGGGTAATATTTGCAGAATTTCTCTTGGTTAAACTCACTACCTCCTCATCTAAATCAATTCTGTTGCCATTATTAATTTTAAGGGAAACCAAGAAAGACTAATCCCAAGGACTTTCAAAACTCCAAATCCTGAAGTCTGTATTTGATTTTTATTCCTGCTCATTTTCTGACTTTTGCTACCTAGATAAATATCCTGGCAAGCTCGTACCTTTGGAGGCAGGAAGAATATTTCAATTGGCTTTTGCTGAAGACCCAAATCAAACACCTGAAGGAAGTTTAATCAACATTTGAACTATCTCAGTGTAGAAAAGTGTTAGTTTCATTTAATACAATTATTTAATATTTTTTTAAAAGAGCTTTCTTCAGTGTATGGCTGTAATAGAAACTGATCATGAAAGAGCACTGGATCATGAAACAGTGGCACCCCAACCAAATCAAATGTTATTTGTCAAAAAATCAGCAAGAGAGTAAACTACATCTTACTGCATCCCTTACAAAAAGCTCCTTTCATGCTTAGGTCCAAACATGGTACTACTTGCTGAAAAAAAATTTATCCTACTGTTACACAAACTTAGCCCTCACCTGTTGTGAGAATTTCCCTTGGCCCCTGGTTTGAAACCTCCTGCTGTAAATCTCCTTCAAATGCCTAAGTGCAGTGTGATCTGTATGCCACAAACGGCTTCCCTAATTGTTTTGGCAATATCCTTCTGACATATCTACTCGTGTTCTACCCTAGGATAGTCATCTCTTTCACTGGCCCCATGCAACAGCCAGTGAACTCTTTACATGAGGGAGAAAACCTTTCTTCTAAACTCGTGTAGTAATTTCCTCTAACACTTCAAGCACTCCTTTGATTCTGTGACATACTTGCCTTTCCTACACAATGGTTTCTTACCCGCTGGAGCTCATCCAATGTACTGTGACTTTCCCAGGTGAAGTGTAAATCTTTCACACTGTTAACATTAACTCCTGCAGCAACAGTTTACTACCTCAGTAACCCTTTGAATGCTAATTAGGCTGTCACCATTCTGTTTTCAGATGTTAAGCTAGAAACGATTTACTAGACTCTTTTTTCTCGGCACATATCTCTTTTTCATGGAATTTCAGTTTATTGATAATCCAAGTAAGTAACAAGTATGATTTTTTGACAGATCTTGTCCAATCTGATACACAGAATAATTCAGTGACACTAATTTTGAAGATACTGAGCATTTCAATCCTGAGGGAGGACAAATGACTTTCCTTGTTATTAGTTGTTTAAGATACAATAATTACATGGAAAATAAATTCTCAATTCTGCATCACACATTCCATGATAAATGCAGGCACTTCTGGGAAGAAATGTTCAGTTTTATTGTAATGTCCCCTTATTTGATTTTGACAGGTTATTAATAGGCAGAAACTGAATGGTGTCCTCTTAGCTGCATCCAGGTAAGGATGAGGTACGCAGAAAGACCTTTTCCTTCTGAATCTTATTCTCCAATAGAATTACTACTAACTATTATTATTAATGTAACTACAAAGAAAGTTAGGATTTTCCATTTTGAAAAGTTTCAATTTAAAAAAAATAAAAAAGAAAAAGAAAAAGAAAAAAATTATAGTAACTCCTTTAAAAAACTCTATAATGTATGATAGTAATGGTATATGAATCTAATTTTACTTGAACTGCTACTTCAGCAGCTCCCTCTGCCAGAAAAAAGTGTATCATCTTTTTCTCATCAATTTAGTCAATTAATATGTATGCATGATGCCAGTATTATTAGATAAAATACAATAAAAAAGACGGTGAGTATGTATAAACTTAGGTTTATAAACATACATATGCAATGTTTGCTGTTTCTATTCAAGCCTGAAGCAAGGCTAGTGCAGTCCTTTCATCTGCACATCATATGTTCAAAAGAAAAGATAGTTACAAGTTCCTACAAATATATTTTCTAATATAAACAGTGGTTAGTCAGTAAAGAAAGTAAGAATTATATTAGTGTTCACTGGAACAAGAGAACAAATCCTAAATAAAACTACTCTGAACCTGCAATCGCTCAAATAGCTTTAACATATGTGGAGTTTGTTGATGTCAATGGCATTATCCCTCTGCTGAACTTAAGCACATGCTTAAAAGATTTGCTTGGCTGTGGCCTGTGAGCAGAAGCTGACCTTTTTTTTTCTGATTTAAGTGTGCACAAACATATGCAAAAAGAGTGTCATGTAAACCACTTCACCTTATACAGACTTGTAGTTGTACAGAGAAATACAGTTGCATCAACTTTCTGCGTTTTGGATGTATCTTTCAATCATCTTTGATGTTTTGAGAATCTCAACATTTTAAGGGAAATAACTTCTTACTTGATTGTAATTTCTATACTCAAAAGTTTAATATGTGTCAATCTTTCAAAAAAATTATCAAGACTAAGAGAGATTTGACTTACACACTTTAATATGTCCTCTTAATCGCTGCTGTTTCTGAAAGATGCAATCATGTTTCTTTGGTGCCATTTAATGAAATTAAACAAATCAATCAGGAGCTTTCTCCTTCAATTTTATATTAGCTTTTAGAAACAAAGGCTGTTTGTGTCTGCTCTGTTTTGTCCAGGGGAAATGGTGAGAGGGTATATTTCTTTCAGAATATATAACCTAAGATCATAAACCATCTATCTACAAAGTGCAGAAACATTTTATTAACAACCTTTCTGGGCACAGTCTGGAAATTAAATGTTCCCCACGTGAATGGGAGTACAGCTGTTGTGAATCACTAAAATATAAACGTGCTGATGATATTTTGGTTCATACGCATATGTTATATGCTCCCTTGCTAAAGACATAAATCTGAGCTGTGTGGTTGCCAAGTAAGAAACAGTGGCAAAGGGAGTTGAAAAAGGTAAGTCCATACTAAGGTACGGGGGGGAAGTAGATATTTCCCACCTCTCTTTTAATAGAAGAGACAGTGAGCTACATTTTTTTTTTATTAGCAAGTTCTTCTTTTCAATCCAGATTTTTTCAGTGTTCTACTTTACTGTTAAACTCCCTGAGACCTGATGTGGGATTTAGTAAGCTTTAGATAACATAATCTCCATCTAATGGGAATTTCTGAAGCCAGTCACTAAGTGTATGAATGATTATAAGAGAAGAAAATCAAATTTAATATCAAAGAACTAACTTCAAGTTCAAGCAGCGGACAATATTCATTTTCCATTGACAGAATTGTTTAATAAGAAACTATCAGCAGTCCAGGAAATACTAGGTACTCTGGCAATAAGTGAATCATGATGGCTTATTTCCTTTTAATTCTATGATCCCAGCTGGAACAAGGTGTGATTGGAGAATGGTTTAATTGTTCATAGACATCTGTCTTTGGATTCAATTGAAAAATAATATCCTGGGCATAAAATGGCCCACAGAATTTTTGACATTTTTATATCTTTCACAATCAAGACATTGTCAGAAATTCAGGTAGTGGAGCTCTGAAAAACTTATGGATATATTTAAAGTAGAAGAGAATAAAACCCCAGTAATATATCAATATACACAGCTGGAAAGCAGATGTTCAATTGAGTGCACTCAGTACTTAGAGAAAGCTATTAAAGTTGTTAGTTACTCGAATGAGAAATTTGTATAATTTATTGTTCTCACATTTTTGGTTTACCCCCTTTCCCTTCATTTTCAGCAGACTATAGGATATTTTTTTCATATTGTTGAAGTCAATTACCCTAACAGCCTGAATTAGTGCAATATACTATGATTGCTAAAGAATGCCAAAGGCTACTGTCAATCAAATTAGCCGTGACTTACGAGTTGTTTACTGTACTGTGAAATGAAGTGATAAATTTGTGTCAGCCAGTAAAAAGTGACATTTAGTGTTAGATATAGTCACTTGAAATAGGTTTTTGTATCAGCTTTATTCATTTCTTAGCAGAGTGGCACATCTTTTTAACTGAGTACTGATTATCGGAGACATACAATATCAAGCTTTATAAAGTATTGGTAATCACACAGGTCAAGCCTTGAAAGGCCTTGTGTAGTCCAGTAACTGAAGTGGCATGCGACTGAGCAGTCACGGTTTCCATACGCCTGATAAACTGTGGCAAAAAACCTCATATTTTTGTTTCTTGACTCCCCTTTTTCCTTTGATCCAGAATTGTAACTCTGGGAGAGAGAATCTATGGTGTAAACTATTATTGAAAGGGTGATCCAGAATTAGGTAAGGATTTAAGGAGTTTTTACCCCTTTCACTTTTTTTAAAAAAACTAAATTAGAAATTAAGATCAGAGTAAGATGTCATCACTTGATGCAACATATTAAGAATAAGCTTGTATTGCTGTATGATTTCCTAGACAATGACTTACTAAAGTACCTCTCTGAGGTCACACAGAAGTGAAACTCTAGCCTTCTGGAGCTGTGAAAGCTTGATTAGTAGTTTGTGAAAGAGAATCGAAGCACTGGCAGTCCAAACCAAACAAAGGCATTTATATTTCCCCCAAAGGGAGATACTTTGCCATTCCCACCAAGTATTTTATTGAAAATTAGTTTTAAATACTGTGGTATCTCACCTCTTGGTCTGCTGATAATAGCCAAGCATTTCTGTAAAAATTATGTTAGAAATACAGAGAAGGAAAAGATTCTTATAACTTTGTCTACCATCAGCTCAACATTTACATTCCTGCTATGGTTGCAAAGAAGATTTTTCCAAACACAATGGCAACCTAACAACACCTGTCTTTAACGTTTTATTGTCTATGATGGATGGTTATTCTTTAATTCTGTCATATAATTTTCTATTTAGAAATATTTATTACCATAGATGGACTCCTTTAGCATACATGGCTGTTCATTGGATATTTGGTCATTGAATACATCAGGAGTATTAAATTAGAACCTTTCTATGACATTGAAGGTAAGACAATCTTATGCTGGAGGCACTGTTACACTATATACTAGGA
Source organism: Phaenicophaeus curvirostris (assembly GCF_032191515.1). NCBI lineage: Eukaryota > Metazoa > Chordata > Aves > Cuculiformes > Cuculidae > Phaenicophaeus > Phaenicophaeus curvirostris. The sequence continues at coordinate 7,667,364 of NC_091393.1, forward strand.
TTTTTTCATGAAGGAACCAAACAACATATTCAAATTCTATCCATCTGTCTTTCAGGAAAAGCATTTTTGTCCAACTTTTTGAAGACTGATTGACATGACAAATACATTCAAATTTATGTCGTCTTTAAAAGAATTAATTCCATTATTAAAAGGCTGCAATGTGATATGATAATATTTTTTGTCTTATCTGTATGTAAACAGATGTTCAAGTAAGAGATATCTGTGGAGTTGGTTCAGGTTTTCATTTTTTGTTGTTCATCCATATTTAATGCCATACCCATATATAGTCTGATACCATCGTTCTAAAATTTGCAAACATTTTTAGAAGGACATTTATAGTGACTGCCACAACAATGGCACTGGTCTATTCATTTTATGTTTGGTTTTTTCATTCTTTCTCATTAATGTAGATCAAATTGATGTAAGAATCCTCATCCTGTTTGAATTCACAAATATCTTAAGTTTATGAAAGTAAAACCCAGAAAGCTTAGAGATTGTCAGGCTTGAAATCATTATCACATAATTTTCCCTATTGGTTTGAATGTCTTAATTTAGTCTTTCAGTCCTCCACTTTTGCATGTAATATAACATCTGGTCTTCATGGGATAATGCCCAAGTAAGGAAATCTTTTGGAAAACTAACTGAGTCCTTAAGAGCAGACTCTTCAGTTCTTAAGATGTGGGTGCCCTAGCCATGGTGCAATTTAAGCAGGTAAGTCTTTTGCTACTCCTAACAATATCATTAAGCTCATGTGGAAATGTAAGAACAGCTATGTTTCTTTTTACAAGATTTTGTTTTCTTCCCACCTTAAGGGAAATCTCAAATGGGTAACATCAGCCAGCTTTCAGTTTCTTTTCAGACCTGTCCAGCAATTCAGAGGAGCCAAACACAGCACATGGAATATCTTCCAATACATTTAGCTTTTCTGAGTGGAAACAATAAAAATAAGTAGTGATCATCATGAAATATAATGTGTCAAAATTACTTATTCACACAAAGAAGAAGATTTTTAGAATAATTTACAATTCTTGCTTTAAAAAAAATATTGCTTAACTCCCTCTCACCTTTTTAAAAATACACTGAATACATATCTGTACATGTTAGAGACAGCATGTTCAATCTTTTCCAGGTGGGTCTAGACACACATGATCTCTCAGTCTTATAGTAATCTATAACCTTTCCTTTTCCTGATTTCAAACCTTGTTTTTTCTAGTCCACTTAACCTGAAAAACTACAATCCTATACTAGACTACCTCTGCTGAGCCAAAACATTTATATTTATAGCTACAGTATAGTTCTGTATTTTTTCAGTCCTGCGCTTTGTAAAAGATGTGAAAAAAGACCTGCTTACATCCTCATTTCACAAATGCTGTTTCTACTTTTCACATTTCCTCTTCATGCTTGTAAGCCTGAAAATCTCCTCCAATTTATCCATCATTCTTTCTGTTCTGGCCTACTCTTGCTTTTAGGTACAGCATAGGTCTTTCTGCCAAGGAAGTATGCAATGCATTGTCAGGTGTCTTACCAACAAAGATGCTTATTGACTCAGATTTAAAAGAAGTGGTAAGATCTGAGTGTCTCAGATCTGTGCTGCCATGCCGGTGAATTGGAGAAAACCGAAAGCATTTGGTAGCAGTTTTTCACATCATTTTCCTAGGAGAAAGTTTGAAGGCTTTCTTCCTTTAGCAAACTCTGATATTTTCTGTGTGTGAATTAAAAAGAAATTAGGAAATTGCATAGCAAATAGTCACAGACAAAGCAAATATGCCTGTGCATTGCAAGTTTCTGGAGACAGGCACAAGATTGCACTTTGAGGGTTTAATCCTATGGCAAATGTTTAACCCCACTGATCATACCTTGATCAAGCAGAAAATCTGACACCTTGCCAAGCAGTGCAACAGCTTCAGGTGTAGAATTTATTTCTAAAAATATGTAAGGCTAAGAAAGGAGGAGTTGGTAGCACTCCTCGCTTTCCCTCACTGGGAAAAAGGATTAGCAGGCCAGCAGTGCAAACTGCATCTGGCACGCAGAAGCACTTCTTGATCAACCAATTTAAAGAAAGCTACTGAAATCAATAGTTAAACTCCTGTTGCTTTCATCAGGGCAGAATTTTACCTAGCATGTCTGAAACTAGAGAATATAAATGACCCCCTGCAGCATGAGTACGTGAGCTGGTAGGGCTGAAAACAAAAGCAAGAGTAACTTTCCTATTGCAAAGAACACAACAGAGCATCCAGTGTTCCAGTTTCATGACCACTCACATATGGCTGAGCTGTGCTGCTGTGCTTCATATTTTGACATATTTTGACACACTTTAAAAATATGTGGAAGTTAAACATCCAGGCATTCCAGCCAAAGACATCTTTGGCAGCTCAGCTCACTGCTTGCTTTTCAGCATGTTCCTCACACGAAGTGCAGACAGCAAAGTGGAGATTCAGCTCTTTAGGGAACATCTGTTATGACGTCGCCTTTCTGTTGTAAGCCGTACTCTGAACAAACATCACGGAGAGCAGTTTTCAAATGTAATCAGATGTTCTTCCTTTAGGTTTCCAGTGTGAATTTTGTTGCCACTTGAAAAATTTGCATTCTGTCCTGTGCCCACACGAACTTCAGACATAGTTTTTTTTCCTTCTTTGGCCATGGCTCCTGTGGAACTCTTTCATCGGTAACACATACATTCTGTAAACAAAACTGTATTTCACTTGCACTCAGGAGCATGTGCTATTTCCAGGTCACTTATGTGCTCAGAGTTATGCTCAGAATTTGTGAGCAGTATTTGCCCACTTGCTTAAGACTTTATTCTAAAGTCCTTGTGCCAATGACATACTTCACCTCACCCTGCCACAATGCAGCTTGCATTTACCTCCTTGGCATACGCTATAGATAACAATGCTCTCACCTGGTCATTCCCTACAGGGTAAACTGTGCTCCCTTGGAGGTAGGAATATTACTGCTCTACTAAGAGATATTACCAGAATCTCGTGGAATACTTCTACTCAATTCCTCTACCTTATTGCACTAGAACTCACTGGTCCTTTACAAACATTTTCTGCTTCATGTCCTTTTCTTCTCGTCCTTTTCTTCTCGTTTTACATCTCGACAGTGTTATATTCATAATAAGCCACTTTCAAACTCACAGTCATGCATATATGCATCCATTTTCTGAATGTCAGATAACATGAAGGAAAGTATGATCAAGAGAACATTATTAGCCTAATTAAGTTTTCCAAAATTAATATAAGCACAAATGTAAATTTGAGCTTTTCATGGTAAGTTTCCTAGTATGGTAACCTGTTAAGGTGAATGAGAATCTATATAAGTATTTCAAATAGAGGATAGTAGTAGAAAGGAGAATAAGATGTGTAGCTGTCATGTAGTTTGTGCATGGCAATGTTTGTGTAAATTACTACCCATTACGGTTCTATGAAGGAAGTTATTTTTCCTCCTGTCAGACAGGTTGCAAGGAGGATGCAAGGAGAAGGAGAGTAAGAGACAGCAAAAGCATACACAGAAATTTCCTGGTGAGCTGCAATAAATTTAGCAGAATATTTAAAAAAAAATCATGAATGAGTTGCTGTTTGCAACCACAGTATCATGTTTGCAGATGCAATTATTAAGAGTACATGGCATGAAAAAAAGCCACCTAAATATGTATATTTTTCTAATAAATGTGAGGAGGGTGTTCTTTCTGAATCTTAGAAAGCTAACAGAGTGATACAAAACTGAACAAAGGAACATTTAAAAAAAATGAAAATCAATATCTTCTGTGAAACTGTTGTAAAGGTGACGATGTGGTTAATTTTTTTTTATTTAAGCAAAATTGTTTGCACACTATGGGAACTGTTACCCAAGTAAATACTGAACTACACACTGATTAGTATACTCTGTTCTCTAGTGTATCAGGTAATTCATTTTTTCCCTTTATTAGTACTTACAAAGGAGCTAGTGAAATATTTGTCTGTTCTGCAAAGAGACTCCCCCTGCTAAGCCAAATAGTTTGTGTTAAAATTCTTCTTCCTCTAGAATTCAGGCATTAAGTTTAAGGCAATCATCAAGCTTTCATTTATACCCACCGGAGAGAAATTTCTACCTTCTAACAGTTTAAGGTACAATTTGTATGATCAAATATACATTTCTTTCTTAAGGTTAGATGAGTTGCATACTAAACTTAAGCAAGAGTGTTGGATAGATTTCCGTTCACTATATAGAAAAACTTATCACCTAACTCTGATTTATATACCTCTTTTGTAAATAGCTAACATTGAGATTTAAAAAACTGATTTCCAGATTGATAGATAAAATTAATTACATCTATCCAGGTTTATTATCCAGGTAGATGGATGAAACTGATAAGAAAGTTTTGCATTTTCCCTTCTGAATCAATTATTGATTTTCTTAGCTCTTATTCCTGCTGTTCTTCTGGAAATTGTGCAAACAAAATACTACAATCATCCAAAATCGAGACTATGTGCCTAGTATTCCTTCTAGAAATGTTTACACAGAGCAAGTGTTAATGCTGTCTTCAGCTGCATTAGCCCATCCACAAAATTATTCTTTTATTTTTATTATTATGTTTAGTGAAGTATTTGGTGAAACAAGACTCCTGAAAAGATTTGTACATATATTCTCTCCTGTTAAAAATATAAGTAACAGTGCAAAGTTTCTTGCTGTGAGGTCTACACAATAGAGTTTTCGGCAGGTCCTATTTCTAGATGAAGGAAATAGACAAGAAGTAATGAATGCTCAAAATGTTTAGAATAAAATAAAACATAAATTGTTAACCGATAGAGAATTTTCTATTGACCCGTATTACATTCCCTTCAAAGATCATTACCCAATAGAGCAGTCTTTTTATCTGAAGCATTAACAGTCATTTATTTGCTAAATGAGTTTAGAGATCTACTTAGACATAATTTAAATACCATTTAAAACTCCATTAGGTATGTTTATTGCCAAAATTTAAATGGTATTCTCTTAGTTCTTCACTGCTTTAAAAAAAGGCAAATGCACAAATGTCTGGCAAAGCTAATTAACCCTCTTGTTGTCAGACCTCTAAGGCATAAGTTCAACAGCAGCATGATCCACTGACCCCTGACTTTATAAGCTAGTAAGTCTCTACTAAAATTGTCACAAAAAAAGAGAATAAAGAGAAAAAAGTAGAATGGATCATTCTGTGTCCTGTTGATATTTGTAGATCTAAAAAATACCAAGAAATCACAGGAATTCTTAGAAGACCTGACCTGTCACAAATAAGTGAAAGCTGAAATTTCTCAGGTAAAATATTATCATAAAAAGGAAAATAAAGATTTTGTCCTACTTAGCCTTATCAAATAATAGGATTATAAGACAAATGTTTGAAGAAATTGTTTTACAACACATTTCACAGCTCAGGATGAGAGGATGCACAAGAACTGTTCAAAACTTTGTAGGAAGCTAGAGAAATCTTGATTCATTTAAGGAAAAGAGATAGGTTTGTTATGTTTGGGTTTTTCTTTTTAATTAAGAAAAATAGGTGGAAAACTGAAAAAGGATCACACTCCCACACCCAACCAAAAGAAAAACAATCTGTTCTCTTGATTTGCATTAAACTTGCCACACAAGTCAGAAGTGATCCAAGCTTTACGGTCCCCTTCAGATAAGCCTTGCAATTCATGACAATTTATAACTTCAAGTACAAGGAAAGATGAATATAAAGTGAGTTGCTAAAATACGTGAATAAACACCATGTAAAAAGTAAAATCATTGATCGCAGGCAATAATTTTGTAGTGTCTTCCAATAAAATATCATTGTTCACAGCAGCCTGCTGGAGATTTTCAATCCAAACTAATTTTTACAGGTAAAAGTGTTGAAGTATTTTTCCTGCTTTTTAAAGAAATCATTATTCACCAAAATTCCTGCATTTCTATATATCAAAATAATCCAATTATACTTTAATCTAAGCACTGATAAATGTGTTACTATATTCTCTATATGTGCTGTCAAGATATGCTAGTCTACTGAAAATTCAAGAATTGAATTTTTAGTTATTTTGAATATAATTAAATATTTCTACAAGAAAACAGTTTATACATGATTCAAATGGAGACATGTTTGCCATGGTAAAGGAGTACTTTAAAAGAATTTTTTTTTCTTTTAACATTTTTAATAACCAGCTTCTGTTACCAAAATATTAGTTTTCTGGCTAGAATAAAAGGATATTTGTAAGTCTCAAAAGGTTTGTTTCTTTAAAGTACTAAGAAATAAAAAATTCTACTGATCAGATCAAAAATTCTCCTAGGTATCTGTCTAAAATTAGGAATTAATGCAGTTTATAGAAAATTCTGTGTTCCCTTTGAGGTTTGAGGTTTTGGTTCACCTACCTATAAAATCATCAAAAGTAGGAAAAGGTGCATATTTTACCTGTAACAGAATTTTATTATTTCAAATGCAGTAAGTTGTCTGAATGAATGAAAATATTTACAGGAAGATGTTGTGCTTCTGAGTAATTTCTACCTCTCTTTCACTCTCTCTCTCTCCATATAAAATAAACATACATATGTAGCTAAGATGCTGTGAGGCAAAACCAACTTTCAGTTTTCAAGAAATATCAATATTTGCTATTTTTCTGATCAGTAGTTGTTATAAATTAGCACTGCTTAAGGCCTATATCACATGTGTTATGAAGCATACATTCTGCATATATCTGTATGCGCTTAGATGCTACATGCAGAACATACTCTGAAATCAGGGAAAGTTGAAGAATGAGGCGAAAAACTTTTAGTCTAATGAAGTCAGGTCATTTGTGCAATGGCTTTTGCTAGTATGTAAAAAAAATATAAAATTCCCCTCCATTCTACTCTGTTTGCACAGTTGGTCATTAACCATGCTTTCAAAAGACTTGACCTTCCCATTTGCTTTTGTAAGGAACCCCACAGAAAACATCACCAAAGAAAAATACATTTTCAGTCAAAAGATAACTTGCATATTTATAAATGTATAGCTCATATTACTACGTGGAGAATTTTTAAAATAAGTATCTTGCCATTAAGAGAATAGTGGTGACTGACTCAAGCACTGGGAAATGCTCCTTCTTCAGGTACCTTCTCTCACCTCGATGGTTACAGCTGCAGCACAAAGCTTACCTTCTGATTGGTTCAGTTCCAAAATCTCCTCACCTTAGCAGGAAATATAAATCAGATATCGAATTAAGCAGACTTTTTGGACAATATTCTGATCATCTATAGTTACGCTATGTTGTATTATACCATGTGGTGTTTATATGGCACATGGGAGGATTTCTTTGCCAAGAATTTTACCTTTCAGACCAATAAAACGTATGGTAGTATAGCAACCTGGACTGAAAAGAAGGGTTTCATTATTATTTTATTTTATTAAACAGTTTATCACAGCATACTGAGGTATTTATTCCTCTACCTATGGATAGACAGTCTAGTTGAATAAAAATGTTTGTCTAGAAATGTTATAGAAGCTCATAGGTACAAATGTGATTTCATATATTTTCCTAGAAATTAGAAGTTCGAGGTCACAACATGAGAGTACATATATGTTCTTCAAGGAATATAGTCACGATGTATATGTATACTGAAAAATGTTACTGAAAATGACTCAAACATAAATGAAAAACCACATTTCTCAGATAAAGGCATTTGCAACTTAGTGTAAAACTGGTTAAAAATTCCAGACCTGGTAGAAAAAAAAAGTAGAAACAGGATATTGTTCTTAGTTGACTTCTTGCCACAAAAATTTTAAAGGCAGCATTCATGTAATATTGTGATATTCTGAGGTATTGCATAAATATTGGCCAGATGGATTGAATTAATTGATAGACAAATAGATAGGACTTGTTTGTCCAAGTAATATTAATGCAGTATGAACATAAAATAAGGAATAAAATGATGTGAGATTAAAAGCAGATCCAAGGGAAGCTGATGAGAAGGTTCCAATTAACTTTAAGGAGATTAATTCTATCAAACACTTACTAAGTATATTATGTTAAACATGAAATACTGTATCTGTTATGTAAAAAGATAGAACAACTACTTGGCATTTTTGACAATAAGAATAATAATAGGACACTCCTGTATCGTGACATACTAAGTCATGGTACTGCTGTAATCCCCAAAGGTTAACCATTAAATTCAACAGGAGGTAAAATGAGTCCATAATAAGTGTCCATGACATGGAGAAGACTTTAAAAAAAGGATCACCGCACAAAGTAAAATAGAAACGTATATAACTATGAGAATTTAATTATATTTATCTCAATAGTAACCTTTATATAACTAAAGCAGCAAAACTCCTGCACCCTCTTGATTAGATAATAAAAAAAATACTTATGAGGGCTTGATTCAGTTTCTTGTTGTTTGGAGTGGTTGGGTTTTTTACTAGCAGGATGACTATTATATCATTTAAAACAGGTAGCTTTAAGATAAGGTAGCTTTTCATTAATGGCAGTATTTAACAGCCCTTTTGTCTCCTTCCTTCCTTCCTTCCTTCCTTCCTTCCTTCCTTCCTTCCTTCCTTCCTTCCTTCCTTCCTTCCTTCCTTCCTTCCTTCCTTCCTTCCTTCCTTCCTTCCTTCTTCCTTCCCAATGCTCGGCATTGGTCTGTTTGTGGGAAGTGGTGAGTTATTGTCTCTGAATCACTTGCTTTTTTTTTTTTTTAAATCTCTTTGTTCCACTTATTAAAGTATTTTTGTCTCAACACATGATTTTTCTTAATTTTACTCTTCTGATTCTCTCACCTGTCCCACCAGGGCTGGGGAGTGGGTGAGTGGCTATGTGGGTGCTTTTCTTACTGTAGAACAGTAAGAAAAGTCTCATTTTCAAACCATGCCATCTCAGTGTTAGACATTATGTAATCTGTTTTCTCATGACTTTTTTGTACAACCCACATAAAGTGCTAATTTAAACATACATGCTGTATTGCGTCTAATCTATGGATAGGCAGAATATTTTAAAATCTGTGAAACTGGTCATCCAAGTGACAAGGGACAGGATGAGAGGGAATGGCCTCAAGCTCTGCCAGGGGAGGTTTAAGCTGAACATTAGGAAAAAAAATTTCACAGAAAGGGTCATTGGGCACTGGAACAGGCTGCCCAGGGAGGTGGTTGAGTCACCTTCCCTGGAGGTGTTTAAGGGATGGGTGGACAAGGCACTGAGTGGCATGGTTTAGTATTTGATAGGAATGATTGGGCTCGATGATCCGATGGGTCTTTTCCAACCTGGTGATTCTATGATTCTATGATTCTATTTTAATACCTAAGGAAGTATCCTTTGACTGTTGTATTCTTCCATTGAGTTCTTCAGCCTGCACTGGAAGGAGCCTTGGGTGCTACAGTGTCATATCTAGAATGGCAATTAATTTCATTTTTACTATTGTAATTAGTGCTTTCTTTTGGGGCAACAAGTTTAAAATGAATGGTTTGCCAGACAAAGATTTACATTGATCTAATATCCTGTCTTTCCTGTTTAAGTTAGATCAAAATTAGTCAAGTGAGGCACTTCAAAAATGGGTACTAGAGGTCCTCTAATGTTTATTGCTTTCATTGAAATGAAATGAACTGAATTAAAGCATCCTAATGTTTATTGCTCCCTCTGAAATGAACACTATTAAAAGAGACAACACACCTGATGGTATTATCATGCATTGTTCATCTAGCCCAGATAATATGTTACTTAATGCTGAAGTGACTCAATATGAATAGAAAGAGACACGCACTTCTTAATGGAATTGATCCAACAATACTTTTACTTGATCTTCCTCTACCCAGAGAAAAAAATTCAACCATATTCCATACTTACACATGCTTTTCAGCTTCAGAATCTAATGCACACTTTATTGTATTATTGTTACTAATGAGAATGAATTAAAACCCAGAAGAGACATGACCCAGAACCTTTTGCTTCCTCTTAACTGTCAATTTGAGTTTCTGTAACACTGTGATCAACTGTTTCCTAAGTGGCAGTTGACACTGGCTCAACATTCTGCAAATGCAGGTAAAATGAAATGCAAACTGCCTGAAACTCAATGCTGATGTAACCTGGTTCTACACCATTAAACATAATCGGTATCTTCAGCTTTGTATAGCTGCAGTTTCATTTTTTTAATAGCACGGACTTTCAAAAGAATAGTATTATGGGCTTTACTTTTTTGTTGGTTTGGGTGGGGTTTCTTTTCTGTCTTCTGGTATCACAACTAAATTCTCACACAATGCAAAGTTCATTTCTAAAAGATACCCTGTCGTTAGTCTTTAATAGGCTGTGAAATTTCAGATTTTCAAGACTGATTTTGTTACTAGAAGTGTTCCTTTTACCTTTTTGTGTGGACAATAAGAAGCTCTTTCTGTTAAAGACCTTAATACTCAGCACACAAGAGGAACAGTACCACAAATCATATCTAACAATGAAATTTTCTTTGTTTTCTTGGGATGTGAACAACATTTTGGAAGAACTGCTGCCTCAGGTAGAATTTTCTGTTCTTCTGTAAATCAATGAAACTTTCTGAAATAAACTAGAGGATATGCCTTCTCTGAGCTTAGAAATATTAGATGAAAGGATTCATATACAACATTCATATCAGCAAGTTCATATTCTAACCCACTGTGACCTGCTGCATATCTTTCATTATTTGACATATTTGCTATACATTTGCTGTTCTTGTCTGGCTTTTCATTAAGCACCTTCTGTATGAATGATATGTGTGTGCATATGTATAAGTACACATACCCATACGTACGTATACACACCCATACATATATCTACACGTGCATACATATATATGCATGTAATACCTATATAAGCATACATAGTGAGAGACTGTAAGAGAGAGAACAACAAGAAAACATTCGTTGAAGGCTGTTCCCCTGATTTTAAAGATGTATAGACTAAGATCATCTATAACAATGTGCTACTGAATGCAGAGGAATTCAGTAGCATTTTCTTGAATAAATTCCACAAAAAATTATCTATGAGCCTCATAGATACTCAGTATGATTCCTTTAGGAAATGGAAAGACAACAGTTTAGGAAAAATGCACAGACATAATCGCACCTGTAATTAATAGCTATGTGTTGAACTTTCAGTCTTGGAAAACAGATTGTTTGCATTTTTTTTTCTGACACTTGGCAAAGGAGCATTGTTCTGTCTCTTCAGCATTACCTTTTACTGATGTGATATCTAGACAGTCTATTTAAATTAGAGTCATTTCTAACATGAATACTATGGATGTCAGCATACCTTTCCAAAACATATTTCATTCAGAATCAACTTCAGCTTTTATTCTTCTACATAATTTCTCTGCACCAAACGTGCACGAAAGACATCAAATAAACCCTGACAATATTTGAAAACAAAGCACAAAACATTAGAATTTAAGTAATAAAAACAATACTTATTAACTGCTCCTCACTCACTGTGGCTGCCTGCACTATAACCAGAAGATCACTGTTTCAGGGACAGTCCATTTTAAAGGATTTTGGAATATAAAATCTTACCAGTGCATTGCCAGAACCTGTTCAATGCAACCACCTCTACCGGGCAGCAAGTGTAAAAGGCAAGGCTCTTGCCATTCTCTACACAGCTCACTCTTCTATTCATACAGAGCACGTCCCTACCTACTTCCCTGTCCCCATACTCTAAATGGCCTGCAGTGTTTAACTAGGAACACTATTTCCCTCAAATTCTCAAGTAGGCATTTAGTCCAGTTCAAAGTCTGACTGTATGTGTCCAGATTCAAGATTGAAGCCGTACAGCCAGATACAGTGTCACTGTCAGTGGTTATGCTTTAGGGGACATAGATATGCTGTGTTAACACCAGTCAAAGAGGAAAAACTTAGAATGATAAAGACCAAGTAAATTCAGGATCATCTGTCTTGGCTTTCTAATTTTGAATCTTTAAGGTACATCGATGCCCTCTGGTCTTCTGAATGTGTGCTGCAGCCTCAAGGGTAGAAACATTTTTTAAGAGGTTCTGACCTGAGCAGTTTTCTGCAGAAGGAAAGTTTTATATCAAATGCCAAAAAAACTGAAGCTGTCAGTTTTACTGTGAGAGTTGCCAACTTATCTTTGAATCATAAGTAGGTTTTGGTTTTTCATTAGATGACACTAAATTTCAACTGTTTCCAGTTTTTCTCATCAGTCACCATTTCTTGTAAAAAGGTGGTACATGAATGCAAATTATTTAGCAAAACATATAAAAGACAAATATTCATCATGCTTTGAGAGAAATAACCTCAATTCTTTTGCAATTTTAAGTGCCTCTGTCACTCTTTGAAGTGCTAATTGGACATACATATCATATTATATTTTATTTTAAAAAATTGTTTACTATTAGTAGCATTGGATGTGTCTTTGTTAATGGTATCCTTATTCAGCACTTATATTACAAATATCATCAGGTTGTCATAAAATTTGGAAGCTTTGTCATTGAATTCATCAGAGAATATTATTCCTCTGATATGTATTGTAAACATTAGAACTTTGCCAAGTTACACATCACAGATAAAAGAGTCCCTCAAATCTTGCTTAGGACTCATGAACTCACTGTCATTCACCTCCATTAGGCATAGGAAGAAAAAAAACCTGTCTGAAAACTGTCAATATTTATACATTTCTATTTAGCTATTCTGACATTTCCTGTACAAGAGTAAGATTGATTCAAGAGAGATGAATTAAAGTGTTGGTATTTTTCTGTTGGAAAGTTTTCTGACATTAATTAGGATTTGCTATGCTCATGGACTTTGATAGCATTAAATACTTAATTTGGTACTTTCACTCGAGAGGTATTAGAGACAGCAAATATAAACGTTGCTTTTACTTTAAGTTTTTGACATCCATAACTAGGAGCAGGATGTTCTAAGAAAAGAGACTGTATTTAGTAACATCTCTTTCTACAGCAAATGTTTTCACAGTCCTTCAGATATAGTAAGTATCTAATTATGAATCTCCCTGCAGGCCTTTCAAAATTCTTCCCTAAATGTTCATGAGTACGATTGTCTTATAAAAATCCTGTTTAGAGTGTTTACCCAAAATAATTTTAGGAATCTATTTTAACAGGTCAAGGCTAACTTGGGTGTACTGAATGCTCCCTAGAGGCTTCTCCTTGTCTTCACTGAGTATTGATTATATAAACATATATATAATAAACATATAGATAAAATACAGACTTGCAGAATATATATACACCTTATATTATCATGAACATTATATTATTTTACAGGTGCCATACAGATATCAACTCTAATGTCAGAAAACACCATTTTTATTTTACAGCCCAAATAAATTTGATACAGTTTCAGTTATCGATAAGTATGTGCTCCTGGACAGTCATTAGGGATTCCTGATCTTTGTTATCAGCCGTAGACACTGCTGTTTTGCATATTTTGTTTTTAAAGATGCAATGTGAATATTTTAGAGAACACTTAGGTAGCTAGAGTTCTGAGGACTGAAACTTAAGTAAGGAAATAAAATAGGAGTGTTTTATATTTAATAGCATTTTAGAAGCTGAAGTTGATGCCAAAATTGTTGTAACATGATAAAGATACAGGAAAAAAAATCCCCAATTTAATGAGAAAAAGGATTTAAAATTTAATACACAGAAATAAATATGTAGTTTCAGTTAACTAGACCTGGGAGTTAAAGAAATGCAATCTGTGATAGCAAAAGGAGTGCAAAGAACAGCACACTGTAGATGATGATGGAAGACACGAAAACTGGTCTATAAAGGTGAGAAATGAAGAAGCTATGTACTGTTACAACACAGAACTTCTATTAGAGTGGAAAACAAAGTAGGAAATGGAGCAAAGCAAGACACAGGAGTAAACATGAGGGTAATAAAAATAAGCTGAAACATTTACCCTTTTTGGAGAGCAGAAGCACTGATTGATTGCTGAAGATAAAAGATGCTGGTAGACACCTGAAGTGTCTAACCATATTAAGTCTCTGACAAGGAGGAGATAATATGTTGAAGGAAAAAAACAAAAGAGAGTGAGGTCACTAAGGAAAACATGAAATGGCAGATTGTGTTGAATGTGCCGCTAAAAGTTTTCTAGAGAGAGATGAAAAATCATAGCTATGAAAGAAACAATGGAGTAAAAAGTGTGGAAGAGTGAGAGGTGAATGAATTAGTCAACAGGGAAAGATGCAGGTAGTGAGGTGGAGATGCATAAGATATTAGTTTTCTGTGAAGTATTACAAGAAGACATAAGTGCAAGGACAATGTTAAATTTAAATAGAAATGGACAGTAGTGAGAAAGACAAATGAAGAGAAAGAAGGAGGATCTGACTGATCATAGAACCATAGAATCACTAGGTTGGAAATGACCCACAGGATCATCGAGTCCAACCATTCCTATCAATCACTAAATCATGCTCCTCAGCACCTCATCCATCCATCCTTTAAACATTTCCAGGGATGGTGACACAAACACCTTCCTGGGCAGCCTGTTCCAGTGCACAATGACCACGCTGTTTCTCATACAAGCCAAGACTCCATTGGCCTTCTCGGCCGCCTGGGCACACTGCTGGCTCATGTTCAGTCACTGTCAACCAACACCCCCAGGTCCTTCTCCTCCAGGTAGCTTTCTAGACAGACTTCTCCCAGTCTGTAGCACTGCATAGGGTTGTTGTGCCCCAAGTGCAGGACCTGGCATTTGGCCTTGTTGAACCTCATGCCGTTGGACTCAGCCCAGCGGTCCAGCCTGTTCAGATCCCTTTGCAGAGTCTCCTGACCCTCCAGGAGATCCACCCAGCTTAGTGTCATCTGCAAACTTGCTAAGGGTGCACTCGATGCCTTCATCCAGGTCATTGATAAAGACATTGAACAGGGCTGGACCCAGCACTGAGCCCTGGGGACACCACTTGTCACTGGCCTCCAGATGGAGTTAAGTCCATTTCCTGCCAATCTCTGGGCCCGGCCAGCCAACCAGTTTTCCACCCAGGAGAGTGTTCACCTGTTCAGTCTAGAGACTGATGGTTTCCGAAGCAGAATGCTGTGAGAAACTGTGTCAAAGGCTTTACTGAAATCCAGGAAGACCACATCCACAGCCTTTCCCTCGTCCAGTAGGCAGGTCACTTTGTCATAGAAGGTGATCAGGTTAGCTTGGCAAGACCTGCCTTTTGTGAACCCGAACAGAGGAAGAAGGGCAGTGGGAAAGAGAAAAAATATACAAGGATATGTGGGTTTTCTGAATTCATGAAGAAAGGGGAGGCAGACAGAAGCCAATAAATTTAGTAAGGATGGAGTTACATCTTTAATCCAAATGAGCCATGAATCCATTCACTTAATGGAGAAATGTGTCTGCAAAGTCCTCACTGAAGCAGGCCGTGAATAGTCAGGTAATTACTTACACATTGTTACTAGTAAAGATTGATCTTCTACAATGTGTTGATGATGTGTAACATGAACGTCTAGACAAAGGAACCATCTCCAAAGAAGTCACAGTTAAGTGAGTGACAGAGTTCATGAATGGAATATAACAGAAACAGAAGCGACAGTGCTTCTTGGCTTTCCTAGTTTGGTGTTAATTGTAAGAATCAGGGAACAATTTAACAGACAACAAAGGACCTTCAGAGAAACATTCAGTCATATTTATTTGGAAGCCTTCATTTTCTTGTTTGATCCCTAAAATCAGTCAGCTGGATTGCAATAATAATAGAAAAATATTGGAGGAGTTATTTTATTAAACTAGTCTTCTCAGAGGATCAGAACAACCATCAGATTAGGAGGATTAATTTAGTTGGTGCAGAGGAAGCCACAATCTCTGTTTTGAAAAAGCATCTGCACAGTATAAAGTGTCAGGTATCTAATGCATTAAAAAAAAGGGACTGCTGACTTTACCATCTATTCTACTCTGCTACAAAGATTCCTGGTTTTCACACCAATTAAGATTTACTGTATGAATTCTGAGCATTTTACAGGCCTGTGACAATTACATTTGTTCTCTATTTCTTAAGAATTTTATAACCTTATGGAAATTAGGGAGACACATAAATAACTCTAATAGATTGTAAGGTTTTTGTACTCCAGTTGTACATTTGTAACAATAGTTTTCCACCAAGGAATGTAATGGGTTGGGGTTTTTTTTGTCAAGTCTTTTTGGGGAAGAAAGCTTAAATTGTTCTAGTTGTGCAGGACTTTACAACACATCCTACACCCAGATTGCATACCAGTTCTGAATGCCCTGTGCAGTCCGTATCTTTTCCTGTGAAGGCTGGTGTACAGAAAGTAGAATGGGAACAGTCAACGCATACATTTTCTCACTCAAAGGATATATGTGAACACACATGCCCAGGGCTTGGAAATGAATGTACTTCTGGGAATACACACACTATCAGTACAGCCACATTCTCTTCTCATAGCTGAAGCATCATCAGAGGAAATAACCTATTGAAAAGTAATTGGAACCACGATCTTAATAACAGAAGACCTACCACTTCTGCCTCAGGTCTGCTCCCAAATTCCAGATGCTTCATAATATGTGAGAAATCTCCAGCACAGCTGGGCTCCAGTAGCACATTAGGTGTCTTCATAAACACCCTACACTTATTTAATCCTTTGTGGAAGGCAGAGTCCATGGCTTAGTTCAACTCAAGCCATAACATTTTATTGGCATGACAAAATCTGCTGAAACATAGGTGAAAGAACCAGCATCCTCAGGGGTTCTGCTCAGGGTCAAAAAGACCTGTCCCTAATGGTTCTGCCTCCTTCTAGAAGTCCTAGAGGAGCGGAAGCTATTTATCCTGCTTAAGTGGTAATCATTTGGACATTCTTTCCTCAGAAGAATTTGGCATCACATTCTCCTATGCTAACTAATTCAGTGGTTCCTTCTGTGTGTTCATCCAAGTATCCTTAGGTTTATATTCTCTATAATTAAAAATATTCAAGGATTATAATTGTACAAAGGTTTTCCTCATGCTGTGATATCTAGAGAGTATTTATTCATTCAACTGACACACAAGAAACATTAAGGAATGAAAACATGTTATTTGTCTTGTTTTTTCTACTAGATTAAGGCAACAGAAATACAAAACTTTGTATTAATGTGGCCCATGTATTCTAAAATGTGAAATAAATGTCTTTCCCAGCATTGTGTATCTCAGATGGCCAAGAAGCCGTACTTAACAATTATGAGACATGCAAATATACCTCACATATTTTTTGCAGTAGTTTGTGCTGTCTAAAATGTCCTTACCAAGTCTACCAAAATAATTTATTTAAAAGACCAAATGTATGTATGAATGCCAGAAATTTTCTATATAATGAAAAAATTAAACAATTCCAGACCCTTCCATCTTTTCGTGTAATTCACCCTTTTGTGACTGCTTGTCAGTCGCACAGTCTCTGGATTTCTTTCTAAGGAGCCAATGCCTTCCGTGAACTAGTGAGGCTTCAACAACTCCAACATATTCAGAACAAGCTAAGTCACGCACCTCATGGATCATACCTTTTTCTAAGTATCAGAATTTATGTTCACCTTTTTCACCTCTGGTTCTGGTCTGGCTGTTTGCTCTCTGTTCCAGTTCTTTTCCACCTAGGATCATTTAGTTCCTTACTTTTGCAGTGGTATAAGAATTTGCACCTGTTTTCAGTGGAGTGAAACTCTGTGTCACAGTCACTTTGAGTTTGAAATCTGTTCCCCAATCTGCTTACAGCCAGAAGGAGCCTGGTGCTCTCTGTAGATGTCATTAGCAAGCTCTTGATTCCATTTTCCAGACTGTTAGTGGAACTACTGTATTATTCAGGACCTACTGGACCTAAACAGATACATTTGTTACATCCTTCTGTTCTCAGAGTGAGTTATTGATAATCATGCTCTTAGTACAGGTTTCTGCTCAGTTTTCTGTTTCTGTTATCTAATCCACATTTTCTCAGTCAGCTTGTGAGATGCCTTGTAAAGTACTGTCAAAAGCCTTACTGAACTTGAAAAATATATATATGCATATATATACATATACGCACACACATATATGTGTGTGTGTATATGTATGTGTGTATATATATGCTTGCCCTGTGTCTGAAAGGCCTGTTACTTTCTCCTGTGAGGAAATTAGAAAGACTTAATGTGATTTATTCTTGAAAAACAGATTTTGTCTGCTTCTTGCTATGTTTTCATCCAGGCTCTGTTTTAAAGAGAAAATATTTTTTCCCCATTTATTAAAGATTTAAAGTTAGGCTGCCTAGGTCTTAAAAAAAGGCCTCTTTGCTCCAGTTTTAAGGAAGATGTATGTTTCTACCTTTTCTTTCTTCCAGAAGCTAAATTTTGCCCATGAACTCTCAGAGTGAATTTCATTGACACTAAAACATTTGAATAACTGTTATTTTTCATTTGCTCCCCATGTCATTACTTGTCATAAGTGTATAGAATTCTTCTCTTGCCCATTTTTTTTTTATTTGTCTTCTTTTTTCTCCTTAGTGTCAATACTTTCTTTATTCCATGCACTTCAAATTCTGGCTATATCCCTGTAAATGAAACTTGAAGCGTACATCTGAGCCACTACTCACTACATCAGAGTTCATCCCAGTTCCACAGGACAGGAAAAGTGGCAAATCTAGTATGCATACTTTGAAAAGTAATCATATAGTCTATAGAGAAATATCCTAATGCTACAGAAATTTCCTTTCTAAAACATCATAACAGATACGACTTGTAAAATTATTTTTTATTAATGGTAATGGCGACACTTCTGTCAAGACTATAAAAACTTCCTCATTCTTATATATTCTTAAGTTATAAGTTTGCTAAAAGTCAGCTGTTTAAGATGAAATTTGGACATAACTTCAATGTTTAATTTTTTTCATTTTATCCAAACTAATCCTAGTAGTCCTAATTCCAGCATAGAGAAGTGTAATTTATCTAGTGATGTAAAAACATTCTAGCAATTTTTTCCTCATGATAGCTCACTAAAAATTTAGAGAGGTGTATTTTTAGGGTTATGGATAGGCCTTTTAACATGCATATGAATGTGTGTCCTATTTACAAATTTACAAATGTCCTTAACATTCTCCTATGATCAACAGAGATTTATTCAATTTTTTATTTTCCATTGATCTTTTTCAAAGTTTTCTTCTTCACTGGAACATGCATAGCACTTTAGGGACCAGTCCGTGAATCTGTGTAGGTCACTGTTTGTGTTTTATTGCATCTCCTACAAGTGCTGATCTGGCTGGGTAGTTCATTAATATCACAGAGATGCTAGGAAAACCCCTCCTTATCCTAGTCTTAAACCAAAACGAAGGGGTTTTCTTGCAGTTTTGTTAAAAATTTGCATTGGGGCTGGATACTAAACAATTTTTTAGCAATCCATTTTAATTCCCATACATTTTCTGTAGATATGTGCCCATACAGTAGTTCTCTACCCTCTTCCTTGTTTAGTCATACATAAAGAAATAATTTTGCCCATATTCCTCTTGGATAACATGACATTTTCAGAAGTGATTCATCCATCATATCATAGGCATCTTCTTTAGGATGAAAAGAACCATATCCAATAGAAATGCTCTTTTCATTTCATCTCTTCATGGACTGTAAAAGAAGTCAAAAAAGTTTAGCTTAAATGTAAAAACCTGTAATGCAGACAGCTGTAGCTAGATTTTTCCTTCCCTGAGGGGCCAGTTATGAAAGAAATTTCAAAAATTATGAAAGTCATATTTTAGTCTAATAAATGAAGGCATGAAGAATTAAGATAGTAGAAAATATTTATTTAGCCTGTTTAGCCTAAATTAAAATTTCCCTTACCAGTGGCAGGCCTTGCTCCCATGAAAAAATCTTCACTTATGTAGAGGTCAGAGGAGAATAAATATCAAACAGCTTCGATAGTGAGACCCTTATTTTTATGGATGTGCCATAGACTGGGGTTTGCTTGTTATATTTCTAATAATGCCATCGTATATATCATTAAAATTTTGAAGGTATGGTAAGGTTAGACAATGCTTTAAAGAAGCATTAATAGTTGGAAATTCTTCACTAGTACTTCAGATGTAACTGTCATGTTGCTGTGCAACCAAATGTCTTAGTGATAAAATATATTCAGGACCCAAATGAATAAATGAATATTTGCTTTTGCAGAATAAAAGTAGTTTCTGACTCTGCAGACACTGGCTTTGATAATACAGCTGCCACCTAGGATAATGCTGATACTGCTTTTCAATGTGTGGCCTTATTAAATAGAGATTTTGCTATACATCTTACTGCATCACGTGGGATATATCTGATTAGTTACCAGAATTACTCACGGTGCATTGTTTTTCTTTTCTTTAGAGGTGTGGGCTGGGAGCTCTTTTTTTTCCACAATGACCTACTGATTTCAAATGGCTATTTCATATGCATTGTTCATTAACATTTCATATCTTCATTGATAAGGGACATAAATAGCTCCCTAGGCTAGTAATTGCCTGTGGGGTTCAGATGAAAGGATCCAATACAGTACTGACTGAGCAGATTAGAAGCTCTTTGAAGGATTTTGGATTAGTTGAGATCCCTAAATGATATCAACCTAAGGTTAGCTCTACAGAGGTGCTTCATTCTAGTCTTTGCAATGTGAGCCTATGGGGTTTTGGTGCTCAAGAGAGCCTTCAGACTCTGTATTAGACACTTTTGTTACTTTTGTGATGCTTGAAGAAAGTTTCATATCTTACACTGGGGATCATAAGCACTGGCACAGCTACAAGCTCCTGAAAGCTTGTTAAAGTAAAGACTGAAAATGCGTGCCTTGTTTGCATTACTCACGGCAAAAGAGAAACCTCCCTTGCTGACTCTATTGGTCATAGTCTAATATCTTCCTCAGTGGTGTTTTTCTCTCACTTCTTTTGAAACTGGAGGAGAGCGTAACTGCTTCTTTTATGAAACTGATGACTTAATAGCACCAACAAATACCTTGAACATGGCAGACATGGGTTTGATTTCTCCTTCTGCTTGAAAATTTTTAAATCCTCTTCCCCTCTCTTCCAGAGAATCATTATAGTTGCCAGACTGTTAGTTTCTGATATCTTTTGAAGGCATTGCATTCTGTATACTTTGTGTCCTCCTAATAAAGAGCAGAAAGTACAGCAAAAGGAAAGCACCCTCCTAGGCCACAGAAATGGCCAGAACACAGCTGGCAGGACTGAGAGAGGTGGATTCTAGCTGAACTCTAGCTGCCTACCAGGAAAGGTAATACAGCCATTAAATTTTGCAAGCACAGTAAATATTTGTGTGTTAGAGAAGACCGCAAGCAGATTGGCTGCAACAATAGTTCTCTAATCAGCAAAAGAGTACTATCTCTTGTTTAGCAAAATGATATCCAGCTAGTGTCTGCTGAGCTGTTTATATGTCTGTTTTCTTTTTTTTCCACCACCTTCAACACCTTACTATTTCATTAAGTCTGTTGATTCATTATTTGAGAGAGGAGAAGTACAGCTCACTGAGCACTCAGACAGTTTAATTTAATTTTCTCAGGTTTTTAGATGGGGCCTCAATTTGATGTGACCCCTTGAAATTGAACCCAGACCTTGTTGTTGCTAATCAAATCCCGGCAGACTGTTACACCACCGAGAGGATTTTTAAATTGTAGTAGCATTAGCTTGTAGAAAAGTTTATTTTCTTAGAGCTGATGTGATAATGAACCTTCTCTTTATCCATTTTAGCAGATAGAAAATGTGTTCTTGGATATAAACAGCTTTGTAGTGAAGACCAAAAACTGAGACTACCTCATTATATATTTATAGCAAAGTAATTTCAGTACAAGAAGGACAAAAGACAAAATGTCTGACTTTCAGAATTTAAGGGTTTGCCTGCAATTTATAATCTTTAGTTATTTTATTTTGCTTTTTTGTGTTATTTTGCACTTGAAAAATTAGATTAATATTTGGCTCTTACTCAAATACTCTTATCCATTTCTGTGTTGAAGACCCTTCCTCTTCAGTTCGGTCATTTGGATAGAAAGGTGATGATTTGTTCCTTATAATTTTTTCTCAGTACTATGCTTCATTCATCAGGTTGTACATAATTTTGACTGCAAGGAATGTAATGTATGTACTCTATAGGAAAGTAAGGTTCATTTCTCGAACAGGCGGTACATGTACTGAAGTTGAAAACAAGTTTGTACACAGAAATATATGCTTCAAATAGGGTTCAAATCTTACTTTCAAATGTGTCTGTTTAACCCATGGAACTGATATTTCACCAAGTCACAGACCCACTTGATGGATGAGGGAAAGGCTGTGGATGTAGGGCACTTGGACTTCAGTAAAGCTGAAGTAGCTCACAGTATCCTACTTGAGAAACTGGCTACTGGACAGGTGTACCCTCTGCTGGGTTAAAAACTGGCTAGATGGCCAGGTCCAAAGAGTGGTGGTGAGTAGAATTAAAACTAGCTGGAGACCAATTACAAGTGGGATTCCCCAGGGCTTGGTGCTGGGTCCAGTCCTGTTCAATACCTTTATCAATGACCTGGATGAGGGGATTGAGTTTGCCTTTAGCAAGTTTGTGGATGACATTAAACTGGGAGGAAGAGTTGATCTGCTGGAGGGTAGAGAGGTTCTGGAGAGGGATCTGAACAGGCTGGATTGATGAGCTGACACCAATGGGATGAGGTTAAATGAGGCCAAGTGCAGAGTCCTGCACTTGGGACATGAAGACCCCATGCAGTGCTACAGGTTTGGGGAAGAGTGGCTGGAAAGCTGCCTGGCAGAGAAAGACCTAGAGGTGTTGGTAAACAGCCAGCTCCACATGAGTCAGCAGTGTGCTCAGGTGGCCAAGAATGCCAATAGCATCTTGGCTTGTATCAGAAACAGTGTGGCCATCAGGACCAGAGAAGTGATTCTGCCCTTGTGCTCAGCACTGGTGAGGCTGCACCTTGAATACTGTGTTCAGTTTTGGGCCCCTCACTATAAGAAAGACATCAAGATCCTGGATTGTGTCCAGAGAAGGGCAACAAATCTGGTGAAGGGGGTGGAGAACAAGTCTTACGAGGAGCAACTGGGGGAACTGGAGTTATGTAGCCCGGAGATGTGGAGGCTGAGGAGAGGCTTTATCACTACCTACAACCACCTAAAAGGAGGTTGCAGAAAGGTGGGTGTTGGTCTCTCCTCCTAAGTGTTAGGAGATAGGACAAAAGCCAGTGGCCTTAAGCTGTGTCAGAGGAAGTTTGAATTGGACATTAGGAAAAATTTCTTCACAGAAAGAGTTATCGGGCACTGGCAGAGGCTGCCCAGCGAATTGGCTGAGTCATATCCTGGAGGTGTTTAAAAATTGGATAGATGAAATGCTTAGGGGTATGATTTAGTAGTGGACAGGTACACCTGGAGCTGATGATCTCAGACATCTTTTCCAACCTGATGATTTTATGCTCCTATGATGATTGAAGATAGTTTAACAGATAAGATTTTCTGAAGTATTTTTTACTGCTTTTAATGCTGTAAAATGCATAACTTTGTGAACTGCGTTGAAATAACATCCATTAGCCTTCAAGTATGTGTCTGAGAAAATAAAAATTTTGCACTGTCTTTCCAAGTTGTTTTCTGTTCTTTCACCTTTTCTCAACTGGCAAAAATACACTTTAACAGTTTAATTTTTCTCTGAACTACAAATCTGCTGCCCAAGGCAAGAACCAATAGATGTGTGGTCAAATCCAGCATAGCAAGTTTCATTTTTTTTGATACTGACAAATTCAATCTGCTCAAGAAAACTATTCAGGGAAATATTTCCTGTAGTTCTCACTGAAGATTAAATTGATTAAAGCAAAAAGAGAAACAGAAAAATGCTTTGCATTCATTTGCTACTTATAGTCTTGAGAATTACAATATCAGGCATTTTTCAAAGGTGACTAGATACAACATCACCTCAGTGGAGAAAACGTACTACAATCAAGTTATATAGACTTCAGTTAAGCTCAAACTTGCAGCTCTTTGAACAGAACTCAAGACCTTGTTCTGAAAAAAAAAATCAATGTTTCTTTAGGAGATAATATTAATGATGATCAAATATTAATGACATAGTTTATGACACAACTCTATATCATCAAGGATTTTTTTTATTTTAAGCTGTCACTCAATAATTATTATACTGCTTTGTGAAATGCTCTGTATAGATAGTCTGTTCCACTCAAAACAACTTCTGATACTGTAATAACTTAAAATTAAATGCAAACAATAAAAAATCTTCATCTACTAATGAAATATGTTTATTGTACTAAATAACCATGTGTTATCAAAAACTTGGATTTATTAACAGTTTAGTAATGGAAATAGAAACAATATTAACTTCTAAGTATATTTAGAAGGTCCCATTCCTTAAGACTACTAGACTTAAAAATATAATCAAGACTACTAGACATAAAACCAATGAGAGTCTTCTGTAAAATGGATCCCTGTCTCTGGACAGCAGGAAAGCCTTATTTAGCTGCAAATGGGTCTATGTACAAGGTAAGAAGGCAAGATAGAAAGGGCAAAGAAGGATGTGGTATATAACTTCCTGCCCTTGGGATGCAACAACCCCATGTAGTGCTGCAGGCTTGGGGAAGAGTGGCTGGAAAGCTGCCTGGCAGAGAAAGACCTAGGGGTGTTGGTAAACAGCTGACAGAACATGATCCAGCAGTGTGCCCAGGTGGCCAAGAAAGCCAATAGCATCTTGGCTTGTATCAGAAACAGTGTGCTCAGGTCCAGGGAAGTGATTCTGTCCCTGTACTCAGCACTGATGAGGCCACAGCTTGAATACTGGGTTCAGTTTTTAGCTCTTCACTGTGTCCAGAGAAGGGAAATGAAGCTAGTGAAGGGGCTGGAAAGCAGGTCTTATGAGGAACGACTGAGGGAACTGGAGTTGTGTAGCCTGGAGATGAGGAGGCTGAGAGGAGGCCTTATCACTTTATATAACTACCTGAAATGAGGGTGTAACGAGATAGGTGTTGGTCTCTTCTCTCAAGTGACAGGTGAGAGGAAGAGAGGGTACAGCCTCAAGTGTGCCAGAGGAGGTTCAGATTGGACATCAGGAAAAACTTCTTTATCAAAAGAGTTACCAAGCACTGGGAGGTGCCAGGGAGGTGATTGAATCTCCATCCCTGGAAGTATCTAAAAAATGAGTAGATGAAGTGCTTAGGGATATGATTTAGTAGCTGACAGGTATGGTCTGTGGTCTCAAGGGTCTTTTCCAACCTAGGTATTCTATGATTCATGATTCTAAGAAAAGCATTCTGCAGGACTTTTAGAATCTGAAGTCTGTGCTAGAGAAAGAACAGAATTCTCATTTCTGAAAGAAAAAATATTAATGAGTAACTGAGTTTTTATTTTTTGTAATATCAAACTGAAAAAGAGAGGAAATTCATTTTGGATTAGACAAAAATTCTGGGAAGCCAGAAGATAGATTTTGATAGTAAGCAATATATTTTTTTATCTAAAATAGAAGATTTTGGAGGTTTATCTTATATTTTTATCTTCAATTTAACAAAAGGTAAAGTAAATTAGCATTTTTAATTGAAAATTTAGATCAGTTTTAGAAATCCTTAAGCTAGTTTTCAGAAAAATATTTTAAAAGCCTCAAGTGAAACAATTTTGCATCTGACAAGAAATTATTAAATATTTCAACTCCAAAAGAGAAAAAAAAGGAGTGTTTACAATGACATTGTCAGAAAGAAAGTCTAATTTGTTGTTGTTCTAAAAATGATCACATATCATCTCTTCAAAAGACTTGTGATTTACTAATCTATGATGGGATTCTTGTAATGCTTTTTTTCAGTAGCATACAAAACACAATGGGTCTCATCTGAAATTTATGAAATGAGGTGACATACTCAGTGATCTACTATGGATTTCCCCCTGTATTTGCTTAACTTATTATGGTTTACTATCAGTTTGCACACTGCAATTGCACTGCAACAGCATCTTTTCGAACAGCTTTCTTTTTAAGAAGAGAAACTAAAGGTAGGCCTAGAATGCATGTTCAACCACACTTTGATCCAATCATAGATACAGGACCATTCCCATAAATGTCCCCAGATGAAGCTACTGCTCTCTTTCCCTGAGATCTCAAAAGCCTCCACGGAGTCCAAGTGTGATCAAATTGCTGGGATGAGCCATATTGGGGGTCTTTGTACACTTCAGGTGGATTACTCGATTTATGTAACCAGTTTAGACTCAGTTGCCTATTCAAGATTTCAGTTGTGCCTTAAAAACTTAGGCTAACATCTGAGTTTCCCACAGTGGAACTGAAGGGCACATTTGAAAAATCAGGAGCCATCCTGCTGGGAGGAAATCAGCATTGGAAACTCTACCACATACACATAAATACACACGCACGACAGTGATTGTCGTTTCCCAGCTGAAACTGATAGCTTGTTGTGTGGGTGGCTCTCTCCCACACCATACTCCAAATGGTGTCTGTGTTTGGTTTCCTGCCAAATAAGCAGAAGCTGAAGCACATTCACAGCCTCCTATGCTTTTCGTTACTTCCAGTTCAATAGTTAGCCACCTATTTTATAACATCTCTCTTTTGAGAACAAATCATTACACTGATGTGGGTAATGAGAGAAGCCTCACACCAAACCTCACCAAGGGAGATGGTAACTCTCCAGGGACAGGAGAGCTTACAGTGACTCACAGCTGAGCACATCTCAGCTATTTGGCTTAGTCGGGTACTATGACCCAGGCCTGCAACAAACTTCCAATTTGTGTTGAGAATTCATAGTGTTTTAAATTTGGTGGCTAAGAACAGAAATTATTTTTGCACCAACCTCATCTTTTGCAGTCCCAAATCTGTCCTGATTCTTATAGTTTTCAAACATCTCTATTTGCTAGAAAAACAACCAGTATTTTCAGCATTAATTTACATTTGTTTTTATAGAAACTGATTTTAAAAGTGACATTGCAATATTGAACTGAACCAAAAAAAAAAAAAAACAAAACCAAAACATTCCACAACTTATTGTGAAAAAAAAGACTTAAAAGCTTCTTTATGTGGATTTGAAGAAATTTTAGCTGTCCATAACACAGAAGAGACTGTTTTCCTTTCTTTCAGGGACAATGAATATAGAAAATTTTCTGCTAGTATCAGAGAACAGTTACAAATAATGATTTATTTATTTAGAAATAAAAAGTATTTCAACCAAAAACTGAGGTCAAATCATCAGTCTGATTTTTCAAGGCTCCACTGCCTGCAAGAATCTTACCAGACCTCTACAAGCTGCTCTTCTGCAGAAGAATTCCTTGCACATTTTTTGAAAAGGATGTAGTACAGGGGATATAAGCCAGGGCAGTATCTTCCTTCTCAACTTTCCCTCCAGTTTTCAGAATGGCATTGATAAGATTCACGATCTTACTAGAACTGAGCTATCTACTGAACACTTCAATAACATTGAAATGTTAAGGGCTACATCTGGTGGGAGACAGCATTGTTTCGAATTATTCTTGCTTGACTATTGCCACATTGGTGCCAATGCCTTGATATTTTCACTAGGCTTCAATTAGAAGGCTTTAAAATCACAGTTTGAATTTCTAAGATGATTTCCTGGAAGATAATACAAATTAACTATTTTGTCTTTCACGTGTTCTGAAATGTTTGTGTGTAGTACTCTTTTTTGGTATAAAGGAAGCTTAGGAAAGAACTGGAAAATGTGTTTGCGTTACCAGAAAAGACACAATAAGTTTTCCCTGAAGGAACCACACCACATGAATAAATAATTTTAGTTTCTGAGGACCTTGTTTTTGAACACATAAAGGTTTTGACATCCATGTATCCTATGGCAAGAAATTTTAAACTGTATGATGTGTGAAGTATGTATCATATCTTGTTTATTAAAGACATGGTAACCCTGCTTTGTTTGCAAGGTTGCTCGTCACTGCAAATGCCTCTATTATATCTTTCCTCTATCACTAGTTCTGGTTCCCCGGGATGTGGAGTCCTCATCTATTTGATCCTTCGTCATAAGGAAACCACTCTGGGTGTTTAATTTATTTAGTCACTTTCTATTATCTCTCCCCATTTCTGCCGTACATCTCAGCAATGGGGAATCTGAACTGCACAGTGTGCAGGATATGGAAGAACTACGGTTTTATGCAATTTGGCAGCAATATTTTATGCTTTATTCCTTACTCCTTTTCTAGTAGTTCTTAACATTGAATTTGTTTTTTTTCACTGCTGTCAAACATTGAGTTGGCATTTTTATAGACAACTCTAGTTCCTAAGTTCACAGGATATGCACAATTTGATATGCATACTGTTTATTCCTATATTCATCGACTTAAAACTATCTTCACTGAATTTTATTTACTGTTTACTACTTACCTTCTATTACTACTGTGCTAATGCCGATGATGCTTCTTTGTTGAGTCTAGTTAGTTGCCTCAGCTATGCAAGGCAGAGATGCAGTTGCTATGGAGAAAGACAGCCTAAAATGAAGACTGCTATGAAATCAAAAGTTGACATCTCAGAAACATGTCTCATTTTTTTAGATATTTATAGACAATATTTTCACATATCTGATTGGTTGATTATTTCACTAGTCAACCAGCTTCCCTTTTCTATTTCTTTTAAATATCCACAGATATCAGAAGTAAAAAATAAATACATAAAATTAATGTTTCATGTTTCAAATGAAAGTAAGACTGGGAAAGAGGTGTTTTTCATACCACTACCTGTCTTGGACATTTATTCCACAATTTCACAGAGTTACTAAGAAGGTACAAATGGGTTAATTATTCCTGTGTGTGACATCCCATTTTGATGGCTCAGAGTTTGTGTGTACAGGTTATCAAATGTCAAATGCAAATGTAAAATGGATCCACGCTGTACAAAACAGTCTCTTACTGGGATTGAGCTGTCTATTCCCTTTAAATGTTAATGAAACTGTCGTAATTACAGAAATACCAAAGCAGCCTAAGACCTGGAGATGATAGGTGTAGCCAATTACTCAAACTACTGGCACAGGCACTATCTTGGCAGAAAGAATTGCACAAGAGGTGTTCATCTTGCTCCTTTTTTTAAGTAAAAGATGAAGATCAAGTTGAAAAAGCACAGGCAGAAAGCAGAGGGACTTTCTTGTTCTACTAAAGGTACCTAAACTTCACCCTCAACCAGGCTCCCTATCTCCACATTCCAGCTACCCCCCTTCCTTTTTTTTGTTTTCCAGAAAGGCACAGAATGAAGATTATATCATAAAAACTATTGAAAATTCAATAAATGAAAATAAGACTCTGTAAAATTCTTTCTTTAATAAAGATCACGTTATTACATTATAATTTGAAATTCATAAATATGCTTGATTTTTATTTTTATTTTTCTGTAACAAGAAATCTTGTTGACTATGTTGACTATGGGAGGAAAATGAGTTAAATAATTGGGCAAGGGTGTCACTCTTGCATTTTTTGTGCGATATTTTTTCAGCCAGCAAGCCTGTGGCACAGATGCAGTGAAAAGGAAAATAGAATACTTGAATGGAGTAAGTAGTCTAAGGGCTATGCAAGCATAACTAGGCAGTAAAGAACCAGTGATATCTATACTAAAGAAGGCTAGTGACACCTTGATTCTTTGATCTGTGAACTGTGTGACAGGCTTGCAAACGGATAGTTTATTATCTGGGAGGTGAATAGCAAAGTCCTACAGCGTTTCACAGGGTTAATATGTATAAAACAGCCATTTAGATGTGCACCAGGAATAGAGTGTAGGAGGAGTTTGTTTCAGCATGCAAGGAAGTTGTACGCGCGTCTGTATCTATATGTATGTCTACGTTTATGTGCTTGTGTGGAGAACTGCACAGTACCCAGCTGGTCACAGCAGCTGCAGCTGGGAAGATCTGTACCGAAGCTGACCATGGAACTGCCAAATCCTCTTAATTCACCTTCTGATGACACTGAAGGTGGCCCAAGCCTGATTGGGACCTTGTTCTTATTTTCGTGGAGGATCGCTATCGTTACACTCCATTTAAATTCAGGAATAAGCATCTCATGACGCCATGCTCCACTGCATCGGAACTGTATGAGCAAGGCAGTATTGCGGAGAGAGGGAGAAAGAGAGAAAGGGAGAGAATTCCCAGGCTGAGAAGAAGAGAAACTATCTGGTTTTGTTGTCTGTGGGTTGATTGTTTTTTTTAAAGAAATCTGCAGCTCGAAGGTATTGGAGTTATATTTCTGTAATCCTTGTCCCAACAGCAATAAATTTATTTGTATCAACAGCAGAGCCAGATAATTCTGCTGTTGTTCTTACAGGAATCTGTTGTTTCATGGATCATGTAGGGAATTCCAGAAAGCAACAATCTTCGTGTTACCTGACATTATACAAGCTTAGTCATCCAAGACAAATAACTCATCTTCGAAAGAAGCTTACATCTCACCTAAGCTTATTTAAGTGGGCAGTCTTTACTCAGGTGCAGACACTTGATTTCTTTTCTCTCAGTCATTTTTGACAGTATGTTTGGCATGCAATGTACTATTGATATGTGGTATTTTTATTTAGTTACTTTTCCTGCTGTTTTTTAAGAATATTTTTTTTTTTAAGAATTTTTTTTTTTTCTAATAGATACAAGAAAATATGAAACTGTAAAACTGTAATTATTGATTCAGGGATAACAAAGACCTTTCAAAGCATGTTGGTATGTGTTGAGTACTGGGAGACTACCTGGTTTTTTGCATCATCATTACACCACATCTGTGCAATTGTGGAAGAGTAAAAACCAGACATGGTAACAGCTGGAAATAAAAGTGATGAAAATGTTGCTCAGATAAAGAAATATTAGTGTGATAAAGCATTAGGGACTTACATTTTCCAAATTTTATTTTTCTTGAAGCAAAAAAGAAATAGTAAATTCAAGTGGCCAGTAAGAACTGGATAAAATAATTTTGTAAAGAAAATGTAGTCAGAATGGAAATCAAGGTAAAAAAGACCTTATACTTTAGCTGTATGAAAATAAAACTATGAAATACTCAAAATTATGTTACTGAAAATAATTCAGTGATTAAAAGTCTGAAATGAGAAAAAAAAATAGAACGACAATGTTGCTTGCCTGATATGATAATTGAGTAATAAGATATATTTTACTGCAAGTTAATTTCCTCATTCCACTTTAGAAGTACAATATAGCTCTGTCAAAGTAACATCTTTACGGTCCTATGGATTGACATCACAAAGCCGTGGTCTTCTTTTGAAATCTATGGAACTGTGATAAATCTTCATGGCTCTGTATTCTAAAAGAAGAAAGGATTAAAGACAGATTTTCGAGTGGCATATTTCCTCCTCTATACTATTTGAAGATGAAAGGATTGAATTATGGTGGGCTAGCAGCAATCATTTTTTCTTGGGATTAATGATTAAATACAATTTATAGTAACAGAAAATAGTGTTACGGTATAAAGGTTTAAACAATGAAAAACTGATTAAACCACTGGGTTTAAAGATGGAATTATAGGTATTAAGTCTAAATAGTATGTGTAGAATATCTTCGTTTAAGTTATATGTTTTCTTAATTGCATCCTATGTCGTCACCAGAGAGAACCATAGAAAAGCAAACGTCCTAAAAGACGTCTTTGTTTCTTGATAAATAATGTCAAATGAATTTTAAAAGACACTATCATTCGCAGATGCAGATCATGATTTATCTGGATGAGTTGCCATTCTCTAAGAACAACATCTGTGATTTGTCCTGCTCACCTTATAGCTCCAGGAGTCTTCATTTGAATTCTCACTTAGGAAATTTTTGAATAAGTTGTCTCTGGTAAAAGCTGAAGAAAATAAAATCCAATCAGGGACAGAGGTCGCTTGATGCAAAACAATAAATGTGTTTCGGGTTGCAAGCATTGATTGAAGAAAATCTATGTTGTTTCTGTGACAAAGCTGGGCAGATCAGGGGTTCTCGCTTGTTCACCTGTTTTTCAAGTTCATCGGGAAACATTCCACACACGTAGGCTTTTGGGATCATTCTGGAAGGGGACAGAAAATTTACACAATTTCTGTGGATGTGAATGTTGATGCCCATCATATCAACTGGCAACAAATTCTTCTATTCAGTTGATTTCCGTGGTCCAATTCAACAATGTATGAGGTCCTTATGCATTATTGGACTCCTAGGCTGAACACAGCTTTCTGTCTCCAGGTTTATTCAAGGTAAAAAGTCACAATGAGGAAATAGGCTCATCATCAATATAAAAATTTTAAATCTAGCCTTTCTTCATATTCTGTGCCTGTTTGGTTTTCTAAAAGGCCATGTTTAATGTGTTTTCAGCTGCAAGAAGTTGATGAAATGCTTTCATTAAACTATTAAGACGAGAGTTTTTTATTTTGTTTTGTTGTTCTTCTTCCACACCTCCCTCCCCCCGAATTAATAAATTAATCTAATTCTGCTTATTCATCACAAAGAATGGATGCTGGGGTTATTATCCTCCCTTATTTATCAATGAATCACAGACTAGAATTTCAAGCAGAGGCCACTAGTTCCTAAAAATCCAGAGAAAGAACTGGTTCCATTGCTAAGTGATACTTTATACATTCAGAATTAGGCTAAAGTTAATCTAAGTTTAAGTATAACAGGTCTCAGTAAAGCCACATTAAAGTTGTTAGACAGATTCCTTTTATAAAGTCATTGAAAGTTAACATGAATTTTTATACAGTACCATTGCTCCCATAGAAAAAATAAAGCAACAAATATGAAGCAGAATTTAATTACCACATGTAAATATGTATGGAGTTGAAGTGATTACAATGCATCGATTATAATACGTTTAATGTAACAGTCTATTAATAATGCCCCTTATAAAGAAACTTGAAAATTAAAGTCCATGGCACTAAGAATGCAGCCATCAAAGATTCAACTGTAACGATTTTAAGATATTTTAAATAGAGCTAGCTATAAACTGGCTGTCCCTTTCAGATCTCAGCTTGCAAATAGAGGGTCATGTAACAAATCATCCTCTCACATAAGCCTATTGGTTCACTGCTGTTTTTCTTCCTAAGCTAGAGACATTAGGTTTACCGGGAGTTCAAAGGCATTTCTAAATAGGCATGAAGAAAGCGTATGAAGAGACTTCAAGGTCAGGCCATGGAAATGAACAGATATTCCTTGATCTAAAAGTAAAGTCAAAACCATCCTCATACACCCAGTGTTAATGCTCTGGCTCTTTATTATGCTTGTGAACTACCCACACATAGGAGAAAGTTGAGGGTCTTACACAGATAGTCAATTTGTTCCAGTCCACATCTTTATTACAGCTGAAGAAACCTATTATGAGCTCAAACAGCAACTTTCCTAGCTGAAAACACATGTAACATTTTAGCAAGCTAGATTTATGTCAGGTAGGTCATGAACCTTTATTGTATTCCTGTGGTAAATAACCTAAACAAGCAGAAAAGCTGTTGACCGCTTGTAGTGAGCTGACTCCCCTATTTCAGTTTGAAGACAGTTTAAATGAAGCAAAAAGAGTAAAGCTTGCATAAAGCTATAGGAGCCACAACAAATTGATTTTTTCCACTGCTTTTGTTACCTCATGGAATTTCCACAACCTGAGAGTCAAACACAGTTCCAGCTGAGATCTTTCCTTTTATTTTGATAATTTATACACTTACCACAAAATATCTTGCACATATCCAAAGTCCAAACAATTAACTGAGTAAATACTTTGCTAAAGCAACAAAATAAATATTTTTCTGCTTATATTTGTTGCTGATTTGTTTGCAGTAGCATTTTGCCCTCTTCCAACTCACTGAGTAAGCAGTTTATATAGAGTTCTGTTGAACAGATTGCACTTCTCAAAGGATTATCCATTTTATACCTGAAAGTATTACACAAAGGCTTATAATTAAGGGCACAATTTGTGGAGCTAGGCCAGGAAAAAGCTTTTAAATCCCTGGCATCTTCAGGCTTATGTGTTGTACTTCCTTCAGTAATGTGGGAAATATCTCCAGTCTAACTTTCCTTCTTGGACTTTCTTAGATTATTTAGAGCTATCTCAGATGTCTAGATCTCACTTTGCTATGTACAGGATAGTCATAAACTCAGAACATATCTATATTGCAATCAAAGTGTGGCATCTGCATACATATGCACACCTGTGATAGCTTTTCCTAACTCATTCAAATACCAAGAGAAATGCTGCAGCATCGCAGAAGTGATTGTATTTGTTCTTCTAAGCCAGTAGTTATCTAAATGGCTGGCTCATCTTTTTTTACCTATTGCTTGTGTTTGACTTAGAATGGCTGAATGTGTTGGATTTTGAACATGTATGCTGCAGTTGCACTTGCACATTTAGTATGACTTTAACCTGAATAAAATATTCACCGGAAATATGCACTTCCAATGGTCAGTTCATCACATTCTGAGATATGGGAGACAAAGAATAAAACACCATCTGCAAGGGTTTTTGCCTCCAGTGACTGAAAGGTAAAGATGATTAGCATAGACGATTAGCTTGACCCAACTGTCTTACTTTCAGTTGGATAAAGATAGACAAGGTGAATTGCATTCTGAATTATTAGTTTATTTCTTTGCTGAGCTGAGTATTGGAGGTGATAAGGCTAATTAGAAAAAAATTGATTCCCACTGGTTAGATGAGAATAGTCTTGCTTTTATCACCGATGTCTACAACAGCTCACTGCCTCAAGCAGAGCCATGACTTGAGTCCAACACTAAAACTCCAAATGTTTGTTTCAATCTGGATCAGTTCCTTTCTCCGCTCACACACTTATTCTTTTGCTAAGAAAAAGAATTGAAAAATCTTAGGAGGACACCAGGAAAAGGAGGATTACTTCTGTTTACAACTGCACATTCACATGGGAGAACAAAATTACTGTAAAACCCTGGTCTCAAAAATACTCTCAATTGGCATTCTCTTCGTTAGTTTAAGTGTTCCAACTCAATGCTGTTTTCTGTGAATCCCAGCTGAGGATTCTGGCTCTCCTCCATTTAGGACCATGGGAACTTTAGGGCCCTAAGTCAGGATTGTAAATTCCAGGTCCAGAGAAGCCACCTGTCTTTCAAGCACCACAGCACTGAGCATCATTATTTCATAGCATATTTTCTGAACATGAGCCCTACAGTGGTGATGCCTATCCTCCTGAATTGTGGCTGGTGTGGGATAGCATCCAGCCTTGCCCCACTTGTGTTGCTGAACTTCCCAAATGAAAAAGCCAAGTCATCGCTGCTCCTAGTTTCACATTGTTCAGATGAAAATCCAGACACTGCTTTCCTTTTGGCAACAAAATCCTTTGGAAAATCCCTCTTGAAGCCAGAGCAGTTTCTCTGAGTGTTCTTGCACCTGCACATGAGCATTCCCCACCAGCCTCCCACCTCTCCTTGTCACCTCTTTGAACTGCATTTTCACTTTTTAAGGAAGGGCAGTTAGTGCAGAAAGATGTTCAGGTTATACAAGGACATGTATTTGTCTGATCATTCACAACAAGCCCCAAACGTACCTACACATAATCCAAAAATGGAACCAAATTTGATAGAAAGGGGGATTCTGTTATAGTTTATATTTTTTCCCCATCCTCTCTTCCCTGGGAAAGTTTTTCTGGCATAGAGGGATATGTTCTCTTGTTTATCTTTGAAGTGACATTATGTTCCAAGCAATGAAAATTCTGGAACTTTGGTGATCTGAGATTTTATTTAACACATTCCCATTTTTAACAACTCTGGGGGTTTTTTATCATTAAAAATATCACTTTGTCTTAGTAAGTCAGGTGTGACAGCCACCCTGAGCCATAACTATTATTTTTCAATATTTATAGAAGCTATTTTAAAAATTAAATTTGTAATTACATTAGTGAAACAATTTAATAGACTAAGCATACACAATAAACATATTTTGAATGAGTGAGCAGAAATGTTTATTCTGGAATGATATATAGGGAGACCTACATTTAATTTTTTCTTTAATGCAGTATTCCATAGTCTTAATCTTTGTACTTGCATATGTCAAAATTACAGAAGTTAGTCTTTAAAATTAATAGAAAAACAAAAAAAATACACATTTCTTCTCCTAGTGTTCTTGCATATACTTGCAGGTCTCCTATATATGTGCATATTTATGCATTGTTATGTGTACATTTGGTAATGAATATAAATGTTTTTGATGGTGGGAGTTTACAAGGAACATTACTCATATACATGAAATGTTGATTATGAGTATGTTTGTTAGCATCCATTTGTATGAGCTGCAATGCATGAATCAAAGCACTTTAATCTACAAAGATATTTCACACAACACGGCTTGGTTGCCATAGCATTTATCATGAAAATTCTAGCCCCTGTTCATTGCTGAATTAAATAATGCATCTCCAAGGAGCTATATATACAGCACAAATTCTGTAATATATTCTGTGACAGAGAACCCGTGTCAATACAGCAGTCACTCCCATCTCACCAACCGTGGATTTTTTAATTATTTTTTATAATGTATTTAGTTATGTCTGAGCAGATCTTCTCCCTCTTACTTATATACATCTGAAGTTTTGGCTTGTTTCTGCTTAATTTAGAGCTTAATTGAAATTGCTTTTTCTCTTGCTCCCTCATCTTTCTAGTAGTAAATTAAGGGGATAGTTTTTCTCATTCTCCTATATTATATGTGTTCTTTTCAAGTCAGAATCTGCACTATATTTTTATAGGGCCATCAAATTTTAAAGGCCAGTCAGCTCTCCTCTGACACAGAAGAAAGCACAAAAATTGTCTGCCAATAGCACTGCAAAAGAATGCTCCTCAGACGTGTTAAAGGTCCTTTACAAAGATCAAATGATTGTTACTATCTAACAACAAATGTTCTTAGCCAAATGTTTAGAAAACTTTTTCTGCCTGAATGGCATGGAGTAACATTTCTGAGTGAGGAACATCATCTTCACATTATACCAGACAAGACAGTAACAGACAAAAGTTTGGAACACTAATTCTGACAGGCATAGTGACTGAGTAATACCTGGAGCTGTTGCACTGAACTGGGCTCCTAGATGTAACCTTGTGTAATCTCAGTTAATGTTTTTTAAAAAAATATTGCATTAAATTTTACTTTCTTCTCTTCTGTTATGTGGAAGTTGTGGGCAAGCACAGAGCAATGGATTTGAAGTGGAAGAGAGACAGGGCAGGCACAGATTCAGATTTTATAGTCTACCAGCTAAGTATGTTCTCCTATAAGCTATAAGGTATCATGAAGAAAATTGCACTCAATCTCCTTTTAGTACCAGTGAATTGATACTGAAGAAGAAGAGGTCAAATTCACATGTGCTATAGAATATGCCACATGAATGCTGAGAAAAAGGGTTATCGGTCACTTCTGCTTACTCTCTATCTTTTATAATATATTTGGAGGGGGAATATGGACAAAAAGAACAACTTGGAGTCTGATTTCTAGGTTGTTGCAGTATATAGTAAATCAACAGAGATTCTGAAATTTATGAAATGTGCAGGAATAATGGAGCAGCAATACAATTGACCTCTTGGTTAATTTATTTTTTTATGGATTCATCTACATAAAAAGATTATTCTTCCTACCCATCATTTCATCAAAATTACCTCCAATTTTACATAAAGTCTGTTCTTAAAATGTGAAATTGTTGATCAGTGTTTATAATTTGCTAAGGCATTTGCCTTCTTTGAAAAGACACAAGTATTTCTCAAAACTTAATTCTGTATTGCTTTTACTTATCCTAGTTATTGTCTATAAATCATAGCATACTGATTTATATGAAAGCAGCTAACACTGATATAGACCAATAACCTTAAATTAAAAAATGGAGCAGAGCATGAAAGAATTATAGTTCATTACATCAGATCATATTGTTAGGCCAAGCAGTGTAGTTTCAGACATCTCTCTGCACACAGAAGGGAATAAATGAAAATGCTAGGTAAGTGAGAAAGCCATGACAGAAATAAGATCTAAAATAAAGCTGATGACACAGTTTCTATTCAATCCTCTATTTCACAATGTAGATTAATTTGTATTCATTCTTGGTGGTTCATCATAAACATGTCATTCCTTCTTCTGACATCATCTTGTCATTTAAAAAACATCATTCCAGTAGTCCAAAGAGAGCACCTTAAAATAGTCATGAAAATGTTGTGACAGAAACAAAGAAGAGGGTCTGAAATATTTAGTGCCAATCATTTGCATTCTAG
Organism: Phaenicophaeus curvirostris; assembly: GCF_032191515.1. Classification (NCBI taxonomy): domain Eukaryota; kingdom Metazoa; phylum Chordata; class Aves; order Cuculiformes; family Cuculidae; genus Phaenicophaeus; species Phaenicophaeus curvirostris. Next base: position 7,705,415 of record NC_091393.1, read on the forward strand.
CTGCACAGTATCTAAAACACAGTAAACGTTTTTATTTAGAAATGGTGTGTGTGATAATCATAAGCAATAAAAAAAAAGTTATACTTTAAATAAGCCCACTTGATGGATTGCTTAAAAACAAGTGGGAAAAAAAATTATGGTATGTGCTTAAAATAAAACATTTTTATAAGAGTCAGTTTATCAAAGCTTCTGAAAGAATGAGAAAAAACATTCCTGCATTCACTCTAAACTCATACAAAATTCTTAGGTAAGATTTCTGGTCCTCTTTTCAAGTCACAAGGAATCAGAAATAAAGACTTCAGATTTATGTAATCTCAGTGTCCTGCAAACACACTTCGCATTTTATAATCAGACTGAAACTCAGACCAAACAGTTTTGATGTTCATTTTCTAAACACGTCTGTATTATTCTTTTACTTTTGTCTTGAAATAGAGAGTGTTCATCCTACTACAGCCATGCAAAAAAAGCATGGACTTGAGATTTTATTCGTAGTCTGTCTTTGTTAAGTTGAGTTAAACTGAGTAACAATTGCTTTTTAACTTAAAAGATTCAACAGCAATAAAAATCCACATATTATGAGCAATTAATTCCTTTCTTGCATTTTACAGTGATTTTCTTCTGAAGTCTCCTTTACATATATATTGTGGGTGGAGGTCAGGATTATACTATTATGGTTTTCCTGTCAGGCTAAAATCAAAACCATTATTGCTTCTATATGGCTGTATCAATGAGGAAATGAGCAATGAAAGTTCTAGGAGAAAATGATACAAGGCTCAGTAGCCCTGTGACAGCCATGAAAAGCAACCAATGTGCACAGTGATATTTTGAATCCATAGGAGATATGGTCAAATGAGTCAGAATGAATTAGCAGCAGGAGTTAGCAATTTATACTTCATTTATCAACACAGCAGTAAAATTCCATCAAAAGAATAGGCAAAGCATCATTAGATGCCCACCAGTGTCACAGCTGACTCACCTTAGATGGATGTAGGGTCTAGTTTAGGTGAGGAAGAATGGAAAAACTATCAATCAGAGTAGTTTTACTTCTTTGTCTCAAGGATAATATCAAAATTTAAGTGTAGAAATCCATTAATACCTATGGCTTAATGTCTGCTAAAATCTTAAGATAGTGTTCCTCCTTGCGGGCCCAAGCTATGTGTCCCTTAAAAATGAAGAGATGCCTCAAGATGAAGTAATATGATATTACTACTGATGACACAGGAAAATAATTGTTTCTCTTGGAAGGCAGGAGTTAAGAATGAGGGAATTCAAAAAGAATGTCCGGGTTAATACATATGGGGGAAAAATACATTCTGATTTTTGATCTTGTATATTGTATGTAGCAAAGGTGTTGCTAAGACATTTCTGCTTAACAGTTGCAATGACTTTGCATTCACTGTGTATTTCTAAAAAGTCAAAATTAACTGGTTAAATTATAATATTTACAGTTTCTTTTATTCAACACACTTTTTAATAGATTTGTGTACATGCAATATTAATGAATTATTTCTTTTTATTTTGCATGAAAAAATCGGGCTAGACCCAGGTGACATTGTCATCTTTCTCTCCTTTTTTTAGCCTTCTAGAGGAAATGTAAAGACCTATTCCCACTATCAAAATATATAAGAAAAGTGTTATAATGGATTTGTAGCACAACCCCTTCAAAGACCATCTTCCTGACATAAATATTTGATATGTAGATCATCCTCTTTTTCTACAGACTATACATGAGTAAAATTAATTGCAGTGATCTAAACCAACACCTGAGTTTCTTCCATCTCATAATATATGAAGAAATACTTTTTTGATGTCTTCCTTCCTTCCTTCCTTCCTTCCTTCCTTCCTTCCTTCCTTCCTTCCTTCCTTCCTTCCTTCCTTCCTTCCTTCCTTCCTTCCTTCCTTCCTTCCTTCCTTCCTTCCTTCCTTCCTTCCTTTCTCCATCATGAGAGTAATGAGACACTGGAAAAGGTTGCCCAGGGAAGCTGTGAATGTGCCATCTCTGGAGGTGTTCAAGGCCAGGTTGGATGGGGCCTTGGGCAGCCTGATGTAGTGGGAGGTGTCTCTGCCCATGGCAGGGTGGCTGGAACTAGATGATTTTTGAGGTCTCTTCCAACACAAACTGTTCTATGATTCTATGATTCTACATGCAACATGAAACTAGGAGGTGAGATTGTGAAGAGGAGCAAGAGTCAAACAAAAATTATATCGACTATAAGAGCAGAATAGAGTTTCGAGTACAAAGGACCTCTTTGATGACTGTATTCTCCAAAACTAGACTCAAAAAGGCAACAGAATCCTTATGTCTTGTGTGAGGAAATATAGGTGTCAATGCTGTTGACTGTGTATTATAATCTCTTAACAGACTTGATAAGTGAGACAGAAAAATTCTTCTCTGTGAAACAGGAAAAAATAAATCAAGAAACTGGGAAGTTCACTTGAACATAGGCTAGTTACGTGTTCGAGCTGTGCTTACCTCAAAATGGGACATTCCACAAGCCTTGACCATTACACTTTTGCTTAGTCTGTCCATGAACATTGTAAAGTAACTGAAACTCACATATAGGAAGGAAAATTCAATGGAATCACCTGATTATAGTGACAGATTAGAGATAGAACATAGTGCAATTGCAGTGCAAAAAAGCCTTGATTTGAGTTTTTAAAATTGAACAACACAGTATCCAAAACAGACAGAGACATTCAAACTCTTGTGGTTGTCTCCTCAGATCAGTATTTTTCAGGCAGTGGAAGCTAGGATCCCTGGGGGAATCACAGTGTAGTAACTGTTAGCAACTCTTGACCATTTAACAGCAACCCTTGTATGGAAATAATCAGCTGTAGGAGAGCAGGGAAACCTGGCTGGTGACAAGTAGCCTTGAAAGTAAATGGTTGACTGGTATTCCAAGTGAGGAAAGATAATTTGACTGCCTGTCCTCCTCTTAGCAAGAAACTTTGCAAAGATCATGTGAAATAAACACTATGATGTTTCAGAGAACAATTTCTGACAGTCAGAATATATCAATTCATCACCTTTCTTTTTTTGTATTACTTTAAAAGTATAATAGCCTTTTGATGAATTACAGACATATGCATCTCTCCTGCTGATGCCTGTTTTTTATACGCTCTGACATCAAGTTTTAATACATAAATAAGTAGACTTTAAATGTCATTTGCACCATTGGTAATGTTACTGTATCATTTCTCCCTTTTCTTATAGTGCTATAATTCAGTGTTTGACTTTACAGACATTCAGATTAAAGCTACTGGTAATGCCAGGTTTTAGAGTTATTTTACTTCTCTTCTTTTTCTGCTCTGTACATCTTGCAGCCTTTAGTGTTTAAATAGTGAGCTGTTCCCACACAGAAGTGGGAAGTTGTTGCAAAGTTGGTGCTGTTTTAGCATTTATGGAAGAGTCCAGCGATGCTCTATGGAGAAAATGGAAAAAAATCAGTTTCCTTAAAGTTTCTCTACATTTGTGAGGTTACTACAGTTTGGAATGTTGCCAGCTGGATGCCAGAGCTTCTACACAGCAGATTTAGAGGATCTCAATTTTTTTATTTTGAATATGCCCAGTTATCAAACAATTTTTCATGACCTAAGTAGTATGAATCATGCAACACACTAAATAAAACAGAAAAAAATAAAAGAAGATAGCTCATGGTATATTCCATAAAAGAAAATATACCTGCAAAATCATCCTGTTATCTGTGAATATATAATGCCACCATCATCACCATCACCTAGATATTCAGCACAACTCAATCTTATGTGATTTCCTTAAGTACTTCTAAATGTTTTTGGTCAAGTCAATTTTCACAGTAATAAAATCTTTGTCAATTGCCAGTATTTTAAGCAGTTGCACCATTTATTCCATAATAAATTGTTTCTTGGAAAATGCTATTTACAAATTGAGTTTCTTTGCTCTGGGCTGACTGCCACCTCATTTTGGCTTGCTTCATGGGACTTTGCCATTTATAGATGCCTATAAATTGGTAAAAATCCACCAAGAAATGCAATCTATTTGCCCTCTTCAGCTTCTGAGAAGCACCATACTACTCAAATACTCATAGAATGGGTCCTTCATTCAACAGAGATAATTAGTTTTGGTTACTTAAACCTAGCAACTATTTCCCTTCAAAGAGGACATTAAGTTTGCCTGATTGCATTTAAGTGCTAAGCACTATAAAGGATAATGTTTCCTGAGAGTGGCATTTTGGGGGGTCTTTGCTAGTAGGCTAGTTACCTGTTACAAGGGTCAGTAGAAAGCTACAGACAGTTTAAGTAACATATGAGAATTCATCAGACACTAAGCAAAGGCATATTTTCTTCTCAAATGACTCCCAGTGAATCCCATACAATTCATATCTTTATCATATGCAGTAAGTAAGCATGAAAGGTAAGCTGTTGACTTTCTGTAATGTTAGGAAACAATCAAGATTGAGCTGAGCTAAGTGAGAAAGCTACTAGTCTGCAGATTTCTGCAAAAGACTTACTGAGACCTCAACCCCTCCAGCATTTTTTTTTTCATTTCCCTGTCTTAATTAAAGAGCTCTTTCCACTAGCTTGCTTCAGCAAGACATTTACAGCACATATGCTGTGGTTTCATTACAGTCAGAATAGAGACATGCTGCACAACTTTGCCTTTAATTTTTGGCTAAACAAACAGGCAAACAAACAGAAGACAAAACTAATGGAGAGTTTAATTATATCTATCCATCAAGCCCTAAATTTGCTTTCTTTCAGAATAGCAGGGACTGCCTTAAATCCAAAAGGACTGATGGCAAGATACCAAGTTTAAAATTCTCCCACTGTCATAGGCTGTTTTACTAATTATCCAGATTCCAAGGCAATCATACAACCGTAATCATTCACCTCACGCCTGGAAACATAAGTCTTGTTCTTTTGATGAATATTTATAAGACAGAGTAAAGCAGTCTACTTTCTTTTCCCTTCAGGCAAGACAATTTGGAGTTCATCAATATGTATTACCAGGACTTTTATAAAAGGCACTTCAAAGGAAATTCATCAGGCATTCCTTTTGTCTTGATTTCTGTTAGACTGATACTTCCTTTTGACAAGTATCAATAAATTATCCTTCGATGGCTAGAAACTTGATGTCTTATTCAGAAACTTCCTCACACACTAAAGTCTGATCCTTAAGATTCCAATGAAATTTTTAGCATCTAGCTTTTAATTTAAGGATAAAGCAGGACAGAGGAAGGAAATGAAGGACAAAAAAAATGTATTTATACAGTGGTTCTACAATATGTTTTGCTTTCATAGATGACTGGAATTTGTCAGTTGAGAATTTCCATGACCTACATTCCTTGTTACTTTTTCCATTTGACTTTTTGACCATATTTGGCATTCCTTAAAACAAAAATTGAGACTCTCAGTCCCCAGGGCTCAAACTGAACAATAAGCAAATTAAAACCAGATTAATGCAGATACATAGTGTTGAATGACATAATGTCTCTGTCCCAGTTGATTATTAGTTTTCCTCATTTGGATGGGCTCATGTTCCAGGGAAAGGAGTAAGGTGACTTAAAATGTAATAGAAGAACAAAAAAACCTTTTCTGATTAACATGTAATAAAAAATACTTTAGTATGGAATATTGTTTCCTTTTCCCATTTAAAGGTAACTATAATCTTTGTGTTTATTTATTTACTTATTTTGCCAAATATGCATGTGCAAGCAAAGTATCATAGAACACATGAAAATACATAACCTAGTATGTGATAAAGTAAGTACCAGTCTGTGCCATAATGGGGAAAACAAGCAGGGAAAAGAATCATAGTTTACTATTTTCCTGGTTTATTATTTTAAATAAGAAGTGAAATTATAAGAATACTTTACAAGTATGTGTCCATAAGTTGTAATTTTAGCTTTGAAAGGAAGGCAGGCTTTTCCATAAATAAAAGTGGATTTTCCAGTCATATTGCTCCATAGTGAGCCCCCACACCACTATCAGGCTAGTCTCGGTTATTTGGCAGCAGGTGCAGCAGCCTGCAGGGTTGGCCATTTCGATTTTCAGTAAAGTTCATGTAATACATGTCCACAGCTTCTGCCATGTCTGGTGCTATGCTTGTATTGATAATGAAAACATTTTGAAATACAATGTATTTTTAGAGCACAATCCAGATTTTAGGGTCTAATTTGTATGTGCACCGGGGAAGATGAGGAGTAATGACTTTTGTTCTCATTCTAAAGCACATATATTGTGATGAGCACTTCAAAAGTTCTGTCTTTTTGAAAATTTCTGAAGCAACCTGGGGAAAATTAGTTCCCCTCTATGGCTGTTGACAGAAAATTGCAGTAAAATTGAGTACTGACAAAAGTTAATTTACCATTTAGACTAAATTTATCTGAATCAAGATGCAAACTGCACAAGGGATTTTCTGAACTCTCAAAACCAGAGCTGTATAAACAGCCAGTTTTCTCTTGTCAATAAACAACTACAAAAGGACACAGACAGCAAAAGACTTGAGGAAGGAACTGCACAGAGCAGCAAGTATACAGAGATGCCCTGAAAATGAACCGACAGACTTATCATCGGTGGATTTTGGTTCTGCATAAAACACTCTCCTTATCTTCTGAGGGTACAGAAAGACGTTGTAAATCTACAGCAAGTAATAAGAACCTTAAGTAACTTAATATGAATAAAAAAATCTACGGATCATATTTGCTGCCACGAGTAATATTATATGAGATAGAACTATCTTCTGTGTATCTAGAAAGTAAAGTAACTTGACAGAAGAACACAATAGACACTCTGATGGCTGATAATTTCCAGTTTCATAGTACTTAAACTGGAAAAAAGTAGCATACCATAGCACATGAACAAGGTTTACTGTTGCAAATTGGCAAGATGCTCTGCTTTGTTCTCAGCTAAATTGGATTTTTTACCAATGTAGGTACAGGAAAATTATTTATCTCAATCTTTCTCTGAAAAAAAACCAACTTCATTTAACTCATAAATACATTGTTTGTGCCACATAAAGTCCTCAATGCTTAGGTCTGAAAAGCTGGTTATTGTGGACATCTAATTAGAATAACTCACTGTCTAAATTATTGTGCTTAATGTGTTACTCTGAATAAATATTTAATATGCTACCTCAGCTGTTCCTGTCTTAGGATTTTGATATCTACTTCCTAATTACAGGACAGCAGTTGTAATACTGAAGCTTATGCCACAGCCAGTAGAATTTCCAAGAAGTTCGACATGCATTTTCAAATATTCATGCAAGGTTAAACTGTCAAGACTTGTGAAAATTCAAGATGAAAATATGTAACCATCCCCTCATGCTACTTCTGTTAAATAAGTGCATACTAATAGATGGGTGAAACTTCCCTAGGGTTTGCTTTATGACAGGCAACATTTATTTCAAGGTTTGATTAGAGAAAAATACTAAAACCAAGCAATGCAAGTTGGAGGAATGACATACGACAGTCAGCCTCCTGGGATATTATCTTCTTGAAATTCTGATGCTCCTGGCATCATGTTTTCAATTCAATGCAAAATTTTAAGGTGAACAACAAGATATAATATCCTTGAGTCCCCCCTGAATGAAAGAATATATGAATTCCTACATTGCAGAGCTCTCTTTCTCTGTCTTGTAGTTCTCTCTCTTGCCTACTCCTCCTTTGGTATCATGATTTTCACTATCAGTTTGATACACTTAACTTCAGATGTCAGTGCAGAAGATTTGTTTCCTTCTGGTCCTTTGTCTAGCAGATAAGACATAATTTAGTGTCTGATTCCAGGAGCTGTATGAGTCCAGTTTGACTGGACGTAGTTTGACTGTATCAGATGCTTCTACTTAATGAAATATTTTAGGTCTTGAATCTTTTTGGTTTTGCAGTGACATACCTCTGAGCCTGATGGGGTAGGGACTGAGGGTCATGCTCACAATATTTTCTTTTGATGGGTTTACATATTTGCTGTGTAATCAGATCACAACTTCAAGGCTTTACCTCTACTCTCTTCATCTACCAAATATGGATCTGGGTGTATAACTGAGCCCTGGCAGGTAAGAACAAAATATTTGCATGCAATGATACTTAATAGAACTGTCTTTGCATCCTTTTGTAAATTTTACCTGAATGTTTCATAAGGATGCCTGAAACAGAAAAAAAGAAAAAAGGAGTGAGAAGCAAGTAGTAGATCATAGTGCATACGGCTCTCAATTTGCTGATTTTCACATTTAAAAATATGCAAGGACAATAGGGATTCTGGGATAAATGTCCTTTTAAAACCTGTATGAGGGTGTCTCTTAAGATCTGCAAAAGCACATACATGTCCTGAATTTATGTTTTAGTGATAAATAATATTCCCTTATTAGTCATGTTCAATTCCTCAAGGTGAACATAGAAGAAAAGAAAATTTAAAATATCAGAATTTGGGAAATAATTAGGGTGTAATTCTGCCTCTCTATTTAAAAGTTTTGTGTTTACCCTTCCTTTTTTACATTTTATTTTAGAGCCTCTGCATCAACAGCTTGCACATCTGGAAAAGAAAGAGCAGAAGACAAAAATTTTCAACTGATCTTATGCTACTTTTCCTTCCAATTAAATAGTTAAAAGCTCACTAAATCCAAACTGCCTAATAACTTATACTGAATATTAAGGCACTCCCCCTTTGTATTAACTTTTGAAAAGTGAGGAGTTGCGTTTTTTACAAATGCAGACAAGGAAGAAGGTCTTCTGAACAATTCTGCTTGCAAAATTAGATATTGTTTTCTGATTGTCTGAGGATTTTTATTTTTGTCAAAATAAAGAATAGAAAGTCTGTGAACCTGTGAGAGTGAGTGGATATAACCATTTATGTCTGGGAGGGAAAGAGGCTACATTTCTATTTTGGAAATTGTTCCTTTAAAGTCTTTTAGAGTAATTTCTACTAAATATATTAAAGTCTTCTTCCACCGGATTTTAAAAGTTTTGTCAGGAGTGTTTCCATCAGCCCTCTAAACCATCAGACAGTGATGTCTATCCTTTGTCAGGACTCTTCCAGACAACAGTAATACAATAAATTAGTACTTCATTACTAATAAATACTGGAAATGGAGAGCTATTTCTTTCTGTCTTGCAAGACAGAGAAATCTGTTGTGTTCTTATCCACACAGTAATGTATTTTCTCTTCAGAAACAGGAGAAATACTCTCTTCTCAGGGGCATTTTTCATCATGACAAAGGATTATGAATTTCAGATTTGAACCATGCAATTTCAAGCAACATCTGAGAAAGACTGATAAATTATAAATATATAGTAAAATAATAAAAAAACTATGCAAGTCATGTGTTAATTTTTTACAACTTGCAGCACCTATATTATTTTTAAGTTCATGGGTACCTGGTGAGCTAGTGTACAGCTATATACAGAATATATATACAGAATGAACAGTTCTGATCACCATAGTCTCACAGAGGAACAGTATTCAGGACATTGCAAAAGCCATAATATTCAGTGTCTGAATATTCTGTCATGACAGAATACTTACTGACACAGCAGTTCGATGAGGTTTTTGTTATCTTTCATTAACTAGTCTCTGTTTACTCTATTATTTTTGAGCTCATTATTCTTATAAAGTTGTTGCTATTGGTAGAAAAACAACAGAAATATGTAAAGGGACTGTAGCACTTCCTGTATAAGGAAGAGCAGCGGGAGCTGGAACTGTTTAGCCTGGAGAAGAGAATGCTCAGAGGAATCTTATTAATGTATAGAAAAAGCTTAAGGGAAGCTGTAAAGAGGAGAAAGTTAGGCCCTTTTCAGTGGTGCCCAGTGACAGGACAAGAGACAAAGGCACAAACTGGAACACAAGCTCCCTTTGAACATCAGAATAAGAATTCTTTATTGCGAGGATGATAGAGCACTGACAATGGCTGCCCAGAGAGTCTGTAGAGTGGCTATAAAGCCACTGGAGACACCAGGTAGCAACACACAAGTGCAGGTGGGAGAAGACATACAAAACATTACTGCCAAGAAAAACAAATTGTCTATTGGAAGTAAGCTACCCACTTGTAGGCTAAATGACTCCATACAGGTGTACATCTTGAAACTAAGATGCTCTTCAATTATTAACCATTTTAAGCAGCTGTCTTCATGAGTACTGAACATATCTGTATCTCTGTACCCAGAAGGATATAGGGCTTTTTAAGGGCATTATTGGATTTGTGAGCATTATACCTACAAACAATTACCTGTCAGTAGGTTGGGAACACATAACATTGATTGGTCTGCTCCCAAATGTTAACAGCAACCATTTGGGCATAAAATTGTATAATGACTTGAGCTGAGACAAGTAATTTATAAATGCCACTTTAACAAGAAGCTTCCAAACTTGGAGAAAAGATGAAGGGACCACTTAACCCCTTAACATATCACAGAACATTATGGTCCTGCCACCTGGAACCCTAATAATGGGTCAGATTATTGAATTGCAAGCTGTCCTGGAAATAACTATTAATGGAATAGCTTAAGCCTTCGACTTCTTGGCTGACCAGGCTGCCCAAATGCAAAAGGAAGTTACCAGCACCTCCTAGTGCATGGTTACTTATTAGCAGAAGAAGGAGGAGTCTGTGGCAAACTGAGCAACTCCAATTGTTGTTTAAAAATTGATGACAATGGCAAAATTGTGAAACAAATTACTGCTGCCATAAGGAAATTAGAATCATAGAATCATAGAATAGTTTGAGTTGGAAGGGACCTTAAAGATCATCTAGTTCCAACCTCTCTGCCATGGGCAGGGACATGTCCCATTAGATCAGGCTGTCCAGTACTCCAGATGTGGCCTCGTTAGGGCAGAGCAGAGGGGAAGGAGAACCTCCCTTGACTTGCTCACTACACTTCCCTCAAAGTGCCCTAAGATACCATTAGCTTTCTTGGCCAAGAGCTCACATTGCTGGCTCATGGTTAGCTGCTTGTCCACAAGGACTCTCAGGTCCTTCTCTGCAGAGCTGTTCATTGACTTTTTACTTGGCTCTAAGTTAAACTGCCATCACAAGTCACACCAACTCTGTGGCTGCACTCCATCACACCTCTCCCACATGAGGTGGTAATAGCTTCTCCACCAGGACCCCGAGGTCCCCACTGGAAATGAACAGCAGTCAGAGCCCTAACACTGCAGCCCATGAGCTTTCCATACCCCACCAGTGAATTGGCTCATGTTCCTGTACAGCCTGGAAAGGCTGGAACATTGACCCATTCTTCTGGCTTCCAGGTCGTCCCTAGGTTAAATGAATTTTGTTTTACCTGTTATGAGGTTTCACAATATTAATATTTGAACCCCGTTGTTATCCCCAGTTTTGTATGATTGATACAACATGTTATTACTTACATGCAATTTGTGCCTGTTGTTGCACCCAGTGGTACCAAGCAAATTCTCCCCGCACATTCCTCCTCATCAATGGTAGTGCAGATTGTATAGAATTACTTTTTGTATAAATCACTCTTTTCCAGTCTTCCTTATCTCAACACTATCCTTTTTTAAGCCACTCTGGGTCTCCAAAAAGCAACCTTTGAGACACAAAGTGGTGTAAGGAGCCAAATTAAAACATAATTGTCTCAAAGATTGCTGGTCTCTGATACATGAAAACTATTACCAAGCCACAAAGCTGACAAAACAGGACTCTGCAGAAACGGGGGGCCATGCAACTGCAGGAGACACTGGTTAGCAATGCACAAGTGCAGTGGGTGAAGACCTGTACAACATGATAATTTGGACTAGGGAAAGGTGTAAAAGGATCCAAAAAAAGCCCACACATGCACCTCTACCCACCACCGACTCTTCACGAGACCCTTGAGATACCGACCATTGAAGGCACCATAGACCCGTGGTGGTAAATATTCTTGTGACCCTATCCTGAAACCTTGCTTAAACTTCAGTCTTTGTTCCTCTCTTTCCTGTTGCTCCTGTTGCTGTTTGCCCCTATCTCACTCTCTATCTACTGCCCTTTTGCAATAAAAAAAGTTTTTTTATGGACGGCATTTGACCTTAGCTGTATCTTAATCTTGGGTACAGGAGGTTCCAAGCAAAACACTCCCAGCTTTGAGCTGGATGGCAACTGGGTCTAAATGGACTTTCTTGAATAGGGGTGTTGGACCAGATGATCTCCAGATATCCTTTCCAACCTCAAATATTCTGCATTTCTGTGAGTCTGTGAAGGAAAATACGCAAGAGAACAAAGAAAGAAATACAGCTTCAGAACTGAAGTTTTTCTGTGCTATTGTTAATTGTGAACCTGACATGGAAGGTTTTTTTTTCAAATGTGCATTCAAGAACAAGAAGCAATAATCTTTACTACATCTGATGTTTCTGAGAAATTTTGTGAATAATTTTAATTCACATATTTGTGTATGTAAAAATAAAATTAAGCATTTGTATAGGAAAGGAGATGGCCTACTCAACAAAAATAAGTTATATGAGATATCAAGAAAAGTAGAGTAGAAAATCATTCTATGGAGTATTAAATGTGTCTATTTCTCTAGGATCTACAAATCTCAAGAAATTCTATTGTACGCTGTTTCATTAATTTCATTTTTTATTTTACAGTTATGGGTATTGTTAGAATTCCCTAACAGCTCAATAAACAATGGTCATCATCTGTTTGTTTATTCTTCTTTCAGTTGAGTTTTGGATACTTGGATTTCATTTCCTTTTTTTAATTCCTCCCTCCCAATCCACATACGCATGCATCTAGGATACAAAGTTAGAAGAAAAACCGTCAAAAAACATGCTTTGCATGTGCCACAAATTACGGGGTCTATGATGGTCCCTTGGTTATTTAGGGAGGTTATTCTACTGTATAAAACCAGCATCTAGGAAAGTTTTACTTACCAAAGAGCTACACCCTTTGCCCTAGCTGCTGCATCAATAAAGCAGATTTGTACATTGTGACCTTTCTTTTTGTGTTCCAGTTGGAGCTGTAGATATTTTAAATCCTGACTGCAATGTGGGTTAGGGAGTTGAATAAAGAGCAATGATATATCTGTCATCTGTCATGCTGCTGAAAAGACAAGCTGTAGTATTCTTTACTAGTGGCTGCCCAGCTCAGATGTAGCCAAGAGAAGAATAAATAATGAGCTAAACTTTTGAATCTGTTAGGATGGGACGGAGTTTCCCACAGAAACAGAGATGAGCTGTTGTTATCAGCAGCTGCTGATGCATATCTAGAATTTGGACTTAACTCATTTAAGGAGATATAAAATTATTGTCCGGTGCAAGACAATATAGAAAAAAGCCTGTGAATAAACACTAGAACTAAAAAAATATGAAATTTAGTATATATAAGGAACAAGAAGCGTATGTTCTTCCAATTCTAGAAAGTCAAATAAGAAGATAGACCAAAGAAGGTTCAGAAAACAAAAATAAACCAAGTTTGCTACAAGTAACTTAATAAAAATCCAGATTAGTTGCAACATATCTTTCAGTTTCTGAAAACACTACACAGCATCCTTCATGGTGTTATTATCTTAGGATTTTCATACTGGTACATGTGTAGTTGTATGAACTGCAGCTGAATTATATGCCCTCTACAAACTGCATGTGAATGTAAAGCAGAGCAAATATTAACTCTTCAGCAGTCTATGTTAAACATACCGATCATCTGACTACATCTAACAAGTTGAATGTCTCAAGAGCTTGCCTTGCTATTTCATTCAATATGAGTAGAAGGCTTGCTGACACTCGAAGAATCTACATTTCAGTGAATGCATCAACACACTGATCCACAGTATCAGTGAATTATTAGCAGCATAGGAGAGAGTGTACAATACTGCTATGTAAACTGTCTATCAGTTCTGAAAATTGTAGAAAAGTCAAAGAAATTCTCAACCCCTCACATTCATGATCTTGTTGTACTTCATATTTAAGAAAAAAAGCTTTTATTTTCTTGATGTATCTGAGCATCACATACCTTCCTACAGCTTTTTTAAAAATGGTGAAAAAAAGAGAAATCCAGAAAAGCATTCGAGCTTATTATATATATTAGCAAGTTTAAAAGTACAGCAAGACAGAGGTTGAATGCTCTGTGAACAGTGTGGAGTTACAGATGGAAAGCAACAGCACTACTGACAGTCAGGCTTTTGAGATTTTGGCTCTGAAATTTTATATGTGTGAAAGAGAAAGACAGATGGGAAAAAGCAAAAAAAAAAAAAAAAGGAGCCTCAGAACCAGTTTCTTCTGATGTGTGGAATCAGTTCTTTCCATGTCTTTCACCTTCCTTGTGCATATATGCAACTTTTTGTGCTCATCTTGGATATGCTTGATTTTCCTCTGCAGAGCTGGAACTGAGTAAGATTTTTCCTGTCATAGAGTAAAATATATCTGCTTCTGAACACTTTTATCCTTTGGACCTGTAATTAACAGTGCAGCATAGAACAACTGGATCCACATGCACTCCTGAAACTAAGAGTAAAGTAAAGTTACTTTCAGACTAAATTGTATATTATTTTATTCCTGGGGAGTTTTAATAATGGTTTGTTGTGAGTTTTTTTAACTTTTCTTTATTAAAGACATATTAGATAGACAATAGCACTGCTGAGCTACTTTGAAAATAAAGTTATGCTTTCTGAAATGGAAAATTACTATGTAATATATGTAGTGTATTAATTACATGCTACTCCAATGATTGATTACTCTGTAAATTGGAAATTGCTCTCAACCCTTTCCCCTTTGAGATTCTGCCACAAACTTATCATTAGAGCACCTGCATTCTCATACATATATGCAATGATACCTTCACTGTTTTTAATCTTCCTGTAATTTTGGGAACATGCTGTATGCTCTCCAAGGTGCAAGAAGGACATGCTGTACACATTAACCCCTCCATCCAATCAGTGGTCATTGCATCCAGTTTAGCAGAGGCTCAGTCAACTCCTGGATATGACCAAGCAATAAAATGCATGTGTTTTGTACAGCGTGTGCTATCAGTTAACGACCTGAAAGTCATCTCCAGCGTGGAGTGAATTTAAGAGTGAGCAAATTAAAGATCATGTAGTAAATAAATCATCATGATAACGTCTGTTTGTGTATGCTAAATGAATGTGGGAATCTTGGAGGGTAGAACACGAGGATTTTTAGAGCTGTCTAAGTGACAGTCTGTATCAAGTATGCAGATGTAAGGAAAATATCTTCTAGTGGTGAATTTTCCAGTAGAAGTCAATAGACTGCGCAGAAATGTCAAGTGTTAACTAGCTTACCTTCTGTTCTCTGCAAAAACTTTACTGGATACAGTACATTTCACGGAATCACAGAATCACCATGTTGGAAAAGACCTCCACCATCATAGAGTCCAACTCTTCTAATCAGCCACTAAACCATGTCCCTGAGCACCTCATCCACCTGTCTTTTAAATACCTCCAGGTCTAGTGACTCAATCACCTCCCTGGGCAGCCTATGCCAGTGCCCAATGACCCTTTCTGTAAAAAGCTTTTTTCAGATGTCAAGCCTGAACCTGCCCTGGAGGAGCTTGAGGCCATTCCCCCTTGTCCTGTCCCTTGTTACTTGGGAGAAGAGGCCAGCTCCCTCCTCTCTACAACCTCCTTTCAGGTAGTTATAGAGAGCAATGAGGTCTCCCCTCAGCCTCCTCTTCTCCAGGCTAAACAACCCCAGTTCCCTCAGCCTCTCCTCATAAGACCTGTTCTCCAGCCCCTTCACCAGCTTTGTTGCTCTTCTCTGGACTCACTCCAGAGCCTCAACATCCTTCTTATGGTGAGGGGCCCAGAACTGAACACAGGATTCGAGGAGCGGTCTCACCAGTGCCGAGTACAGAGGGAGGATAACCTCCCTGGACCTGCTGGTCACGCCATTTCTGATACAAGCCAAGATGCCATTGGCCTTCTTGGCCACCTGGGCCACTGCTGGCTCATGTTCAGTCGCTGTCAACCAACACCCCCAGGTCCCTCTCCTCCAGGCAGCTTTCTAGACAGACTTCTCCTAGTCTGTAGCACTGCATAGGGTTGTTGTGCCCCAAGTGCAGGACCCGGCATTTGGCCTTGTTAAACCTCATGCCATTGGACTCTGCCCAGCGGTCCAGCCTGTTCAGATCCCTTTGCAGAGCCTCCCTACCCTCCAGCGATCAACACTTCCTCCCAGCTTAGTGTCGTCCGCAAACTTGCTAAGGGTGCACTCGATGCCTTCATCCAGGTCATTGATAAAGACATTGAACAGGGCTGGACCCAGCACTGAGCCCTGGGGAACCCCACTTGTCACTGGCCTCCAGCTGGATTTCACACCATTTCCCACCACTCTCTGGGCCCGGCCATCCAACCAGTTTTCCACCCAGGAGAGTGTGCGCCTGTCCAGCCCAGAGGCTGACAGTTTCTCAAGCAGAATGCTGTGAGAAACTGTGTCAAAGGCTTTACTGAAGTCCAGGAAGACCACATCCACAGCTTTTCCCTCATCCAGCAGCCGAGTCACTTTGTCATAGAAGGCGATCAGGTTAGTTTGGCAAGACCTGCCTTTCACGAACCCGTGTTGACTAGGCCTGATCACCCGGTTCTCTTGCATGTGATTCATGCTAGCACTGAAGGCCACCTGTGCCATAAGGTCAGTCTGACAGGCCTGTAGTTTCCTGGATCCTCCCTCCAACCTTTCTTGTAGATGGGTATAACAATAGCCAGCCTCCAGTCAAGTGGAACTTCCCCAGTCAGCCAGGACTGTTGGGAAATGTTGGAAATGGATTTGGCAAGCACGTCCGCAAGCTCCCTCAATACTCTTGGGTGCATCTCATCTAGCCCCATAGACTTGTGAGTGTCTAATTGGCCAAGCAAGTCTCCAACCACGTCCTCTTGGATCACAAGAACTTTGTTTTACTCCTCAAGCTCCTGGGGATGTACACACAGGGAACAACTTTCCTTACTATTAAGGACTGAGGAAAAGAAGACATTAAGTACCTCAGCCTTGTCCTCAGCCTTTGTCACAGTTGTTGCCTTTGCATCCAATAAGGACTGAATATTCTCCCTGGTCCTCCTTTTACTGTTCATGTATTTATAGAACTTGGCCAATCTGAGCTCTAGCTGGGCTTTAGTCTTTCGGATTTTTCCTCTGCAAACTGTGACACTGAAAAAAAAGTATGACAAACGGTTCTTGTGTTTGTTTTGCAACTTTCTATAGTTTTTTTAATAACTTTTTTTTAGGCCTACTATATGTAAAGGTGCCTAGAGTGTGAATTGGTATTAGGGCTGTTTGAAAAGCCTTACCTAAGTACCATATATGACATATAGCTACCATGAAGACCTAAGAGACAGATTTTCCCAACACTTGGTATGGCTGTCATGCTGGAGGCCACTGCCCACTGTCCATTCAATTCTTCTGAACTTGTGCAGCTTATGATTTTTCTCTTTCGCCTTGTCTATTTAAATTGGGCACTTGTAGATCAGAGACTGTCTCCAGAAATTTCACACAGCAATTAGCACAACGAGGCTTTGATTTTTCTTGAGGTTCCTCGGCAAAAATAAAATACAAATAATTAATGATAGTTACATGAGTCTTGTGAAAAAAACCATGTATGCATGGCTGGCAGACATAATTTTGATCTAAATGAGGAGAAAATATGAAACTTCAACAGTCATCCTGTACTTGAATCATGTCATTTCCATATAGTATGTTAATGTTCACCTGAAGTGGTAGGCTCAAATTCTGCTGTCACATATTTAACGTATTATGGGAACATTTCTCTAAACTCCTGAAATAATATTCAGTACAAGCTTTGTCAGAAATGAATAGGACTAAGCTTTTAACTTGTGGCTTCCAAATTTTTTTCTTCTCTCTTTATCATTACTGCAAATTGTTCTGTAATATCACTGGACCTGGGACTCCTAAGTGAGTAAATTTAAGGACAGACATCTTTTACCAGCTGTATGATGTCACAACAGGATTAATTATTCCTACAACACATACCATATAAATAAGCTGCAGGTTTGCAATCAAACACAAAAAGTCCCACATTGCCAAAGAAAACAGAATTGATTAAGATGACTACCAAAAACCTCCATCAAATTTTGTGAAAAGTCACCTTTAATTGTGGGTGGGGTCACTTAGGCATTTCTCACTTGCCCAAATTCCTGCAGAAGTACTATTTAGATTACAGAACTTCTCTCTCATATGTAGTTTATTTGGGGAGTGACACACTCCAGTAAAACAAAAAACTTTGGGGCTTTTCATTGGAAAAACTTGAGAAAAAAATTAATGATCTATGGTCTTCAGGAGATCATACTAGATAGCATTTTGTGGCCTGGAAGTCTACCAGATTATGAATAAGGTTGCTCGTCTTTTGCACATTTTAATCCCATGATTTAAGTTGTATAATAGAAAGCTCGCAGGTCAAGGTTTCAAGCTGTAATCAGAAGAATTCATGCAAAAGAAGTGAGACTCGTAGACATGCAAAATCTGGTTTGGGGTCTTTTCTCCCTCTTCAAAACACAAGAATCTTCATCAGGCAGTAGCTGGCTGTTTGCACAAACTTTAGAAACCTTGACAGTCAGGCTTGATTTAAAAACAAAAAAAAAGTCCTGAGGCTATGCAAACTTCAAAAATGTCTTAGAGAGAGTATATAGCAATTCAACGTTCCATTACTTGAGTTGCAAGTTTTCGTAACAGTTTTTAATAGAAACTAGAAACTGCTTGTTAGGCAGGTTTAGAAATTCTGGTTAATAGGAACCAGAAATTGATAAAATACTTGTAAGTGCTGCTTTGTGTCCTTTCCAGGAAACTTAATTTACTAACCCACTAACAGTTTCAATCTTGATTTCTGTGTAAAAAAAAAAAAGGACATTTTATTTGTTCAGCTTGTGAAATAAACTGTAGATTTTAAAGAAAAGCAATACTAAAAGGAACTCGAGGCTTTCAAGAGTCTAAATGCAGCTATGAATCCACCTGCATCTGGGGATATTTTAATAAGCTTTAGCAATGCAATTGTATCATGGAATTTCTTATTTTCTTAATTCAAGAGAGAGAAATTTCTGAGAGTTTACTACTATGCTGAATCCATTCCATGAGGAAGCTACTGGTTATAGATAGAAACAATCAAACAAAAACTGCTGTTAACATTGGAGAAACGCTGTAGGACCATACTTTTAATACTTTTAATGGGATTTTCTGGTAGTCTTCCTCTAGGAAGAAAATGTGGAGGACATTCCTGTGCTGGCAAGAAATAAAGCTGAAAGTGGAACTTCAATAATTACCCAGGCTATACAGCACATATTTAATTATTGTTTCGGACATCAAAAATGTAGCAAAATTATCTCTGAGTATCTATACTCCAGAAATTCTTGTGTTTATAGTGACACTAAAGACATCAGTAAGCTGTCTTCTTCTCACATGATCTAGTTCCTGTGCATTAGATTCTTGTGTGCTCCAGAAGATTTCTCGTTATAAAACCAGAAAATAAAAGATCAGTTGAAAGATATTTTTGTAGAAACAGGCAGTATTCCAGGAGGTAGATTGAGGCTTAGAGTAATATAAAAATAAAATGTAAAGGCTGTGACCATTTTTCATAGCTTATTCTTAAATTAAATCCTTCTGGCTAAAAAAGTAACAATATCAACAACAACAAAAAAAAGAAAACTGAAAGAGATTCTTTTTCAGGCAATCCATAGAACAGGTCTCAGAATTACATTTAAGGTAACAGCTTTTTTTTTTCAAAAGTAAAATTTGTTTTGTTTGATTGACTCTCAAAAGCTTTCAAAATGTACTAGCTCACAAAACCAGTTCATTAAGCAGTAAAAAGCATACTAGAAACAGTGTGACCTAAAGAATAGTACCACAAAGAGATATAACCTATAGCTATTGGCTGTCCCTGTCTGTAGCTTGCTCCTGTCCTGTGTTTTCTAATAAACATCAAAAGCAATTTCAGAAATGAATAGTTGAATGTTTAAAAAGAAATAAATGTTGCGTTAGAAGACAGATAAGAATAAAGAGGAATCATAGGAATCAACATATAAAACAATATAGGACTCTACTTCACCTAATAGTGATTTCCTTGTGTCTAATATCTTTCTGTAACATTCTGCAGTTAGGGCATTTATTATTATTATTATTATCATTTTTTCCTTCTGAAGCGAGACTCAATCTGAAAATTATATAGGAGGGACTTCATGTGAATACTGTCATCTTGAGCAATTTACAGAGTCAAGACATGCTGCAAGCCTGCCTTGTCATAGAACGTACTTTGACAGGCATAGACACAGCATGATAAAAACTTTTTCTCCATTACTATTTTACTCTAAGAGCCTATGACTGCCCATCACTTGAGCTAATTAGAGAAGGCTATAGCGATATTTGAATATCATTCAAACCTATATCATTGCTCTACATCTCTGCCCACTAACTGTGCACTTCTGGCCTTATTCATAAAAGCAGTAGTGACTTGAAATTTAATAATAGTTTTTACTGCTTTTATTATTTGGTGTGTTTTGGTTTGGTTTTTTTACTTAGGTCAGGAACAAAAGCTTTTCTGTCTTTATGCAACTGGTGTTGTTCTGTTTCTTCTTTTTCTTTTTTCCAATGTGAAAAAAGAAACCTACAATTATTTTCTTCCTGAAGTTAGGATTTCTAAATTAAAGTATAAATAATTTAAAATACTTCAATTTTTAACCAGTTAAAATGCTCAAGACACTTTTCTAAGGATGAAATTCTCATTGTTTCATCTGATTAGTAAAACAACTATTTGTGATTGCATTTAAAATAGGAAGAAATGTTTGCTTGCTGCTCTTCAAATCACTCATTTTCACAAGAATTCTGTCTCTACCCAACATCATCATATTTGTTCACTTATTATAGTAATAGTAATAGTAATCAATAACAAGTTCGATTTTAAAGTGCTAACAAAAGGTTTTGCTTCTCTGCCACCAAAGGGTTTGTAAACTTATGATCTCCATTTTAAATGGAATTTCTGCCCAGTCAACATTTGCATGTTATTTCCTATAAATGAGTCTGCATGCCTACTTTTCAAACATTGCTGGGTGCTCACGTAGTATGAAAAAAAAAAAAATAAGAATGAAGAACTAAAGTTTTGCCAAAGGTGTCTTGTGTACATGGGAAACAGTGTTCTTCAAAGGTTTACATGGTAAAAATATGGGTTGATTTTCATGGAGACCATATCCCTGACTAATTTCTAATGCCTGCTCTGCATTTAAATAAAAGTCTCCAGACTTTTCATGTAGGGAAACAATTATCTCTTTTCCTTTCCTCCTTCACATCCCAGGATACATTTGGCCCATTGTTTTTTTCTGAAATGTTCTTAAGAACGCTTATGCTGAGGTACAGTTCACTAGGAAAATTATTAACCGAGATCTTAAAGTTTCTTTAAGCAATTGAGTATTGAAAACAGAATAACCTACAGAAGCACAAATCCCACAATAAGGAGAGCAACATGTCACTAGTGGTAGAATACTATCTGTGCAGGAATATCTTGAAAAAAATCTGGAGGGTATTCTTCACTAAGAAAATTTTGTTACTTAGAAGGAAAGGAAAATTAGTACATGTCTTAAAGTTGACTTCAGTCAATTTAGAGTGCTTAAGACTTGATCTGTAATTATGGTACTTGTGACACTAACTCCTGTTGATGAACTCTGTGATGAAGTACGTAGTTTGGGAGAGACTGTCTTAATTATGGATGAACAATCTACTAGACTATTTCAAGGAAATCTTTCCTTTATTCTTGTCCATCTCCCTTTCTTTTTAATTTGATATGTTTATTTCTCACTGTTGCCTGGAACTCTGCTATCAACATGAGTAATTTCAGATAAGACATTTTCTGTGAACTAGTTAACATATTAATTTCTAGCATTATAATAGGTCTAACAACAGTTAGTATTCTTTTCTAACCAAAAAAAAACCAAAATTCAACTTTTCCTGCCTAATTCAACATACCAAGTGGAAAACAATAAGTTCAGTTAATATAACTAATGTATTAGAAAAAAAAATGTACTTAGATAAATCATACCCTTTTCCTGCCTGTAGACAATGATGTTTCATTGACATGGAATCTCTTGTTTTAAACAGACTGACGACATTGTTTGCAGGTGTTTCATAATGTTGTTGACAAGAATAACATTGTTTATATAAGCAGTATGATCATGCAAAATAGTCTTATATCTATGTGTGTTTGTTCATGCAGTATGAGTCTACTTATCGCAGGCTACAGTATGTGATCCATAGCTATCAGCATTCAGCTGGCAATTTGATTTGGAAAATATAGCCTGAAGATACCTTCATTTTACATATATTACTTTCTGCTGTGATTACTCAGCCAGAGTCCAGCTGTGGATATGTTAAAACTATTCATCACACATGAATATTCATAAGAGTGTTATTCTTATTTTCCTCCATTTCACTGGGACGGCAGTCACAACTGCCAGGTGAGAGGTGTGAATAAACCCTCTAACTCTCTTAAAAAGTTAAATGCCCTGTGCACGCACTCAGGCACATGAGGAAGCCCAGTGAATTATGCCTGTGCAGTTGAAATGTAATATCTTCTGTGTCCTACTGATGCAGCTGTATTCAAGGCATTACTTGTCATGTAAGGGGATGAGTCTGAAAGAAAATGCCAGTCCCAAATAATTACAAAGGACTGACTCAAGCTTCCTAACTCCTGAGCTCAGTTTAAAATCTTACAGTTTTTGTAAAGGAATTATTTATATTTGTTTTTCCCAACTTGAGTCTTTAGGGACTAAATGACAAATTAAAACATACAGGTTTTAAATAGAGGTTGTCAGTACAAGTAATCCGAGGATCAGAAGCTACAAAAAAAGCCAATAAAACAAAAAGACTTGTAAAAGTGAAGTTAAAATGGTGAAACTGCTTTGCCAAATATGTTCACTGACTTCAGCAGGAATGGGAATTGGGTCCAAGCACAAAGGCAGGCATATTTTCTCAAAGTCAATTCTGAAACCATTACAAATTTCATGCCACATATCCTGTTGAGTTCAAAAGGTGACATAAGGTGAAAACTTGTGTCTTGTGCCCTAAGTTAAAAAATGCAGGTTCAGGCTACTGCTTCCAGCAGTGCAGTTCCTGATGTTGCATCACACGTGACATTTATCTGGGCTGAGTCCTGGCACCAGACACACAGTTGGCATTAGCCAGTACAACTGTATTGATTTTGGTGGAGCTGCAGAATTTGACATTAACTAAAGATAAGTTCCATTAACTTCCTATTGTCTCTAGAGCAACTACCCATAGCTTTGCCCTGATACATATTTTTATGGTAATGGAGTTACTACAAAAATTATTGTCTGGCAATAGTCAACAAAAACAAAATCCACTCTGTGGCAAAAATGCTGTGCGCAGGCTATGTGTCATTTGTGCCCTAGGCATTTTTTCTATACAAGCATAGTGTAAGACTTTTCTTAGGACAATTTTCAACTTCTGTTGAATATTTGTCTGAGAAAAAAAGCAAGCAAGCAAGCAAACAAATAGGCCAAGCATGAAGCTTTAACAACTTCAAGGCTTTATCTGGTATCCCTTACCCACTGATCTGTTTTTCATATCCATGGCCCAGGAACTAGTAACCAGAACTATGAGAATAATCCCATTTTTTTTTAATTATTATTTTATTCTAGCCAGTGCGGAAACCAAAAGAAGGGGGAAAAAATAGATCAATCTCAGTTTTCTTTCCTCACTTAAGAGTACAAAATACATGTCTTTCAGTTAACACAAAAAACTTAGCTTCAGTAAGAAGGAGCATCTGACTACTTAAGTACTTTGACATCACTTTTAAAAATCACTTCCAATGAAGCTTTATAATTTTGTATAAATGATTAAACTCCTATGAGAACTCAAAGGTTCATTTCTGAGTTAAATTTAGTAACCAGTCATTGTCTGTGTTCCTATTTAAATATTCAGAGTTAAGCAAATGCCACACCAGTGTTTGGTTGGGAAGGTTGCTCTTTCACCATATCCAGAGAGGAACATCTGGAATGGATCTGCATTTCTTTTCATGGGATCAACATGTTTCAGGCACCAGGAGGTTGCAATATTAAGGCCCACATGCTACCGGTAGCTTTTAGCTTTAGCTTTGCCCTAGTTTATCTTTATCCTGCATCTAAATAGTACATAGCTACTCTCTCACCCCTCCCCACTCAGTGGGATGGGATGGAGAATTAGCAAAAGGAATGACAGCTCTTGGGTTGAGATAAAAACTGTTTTAACAGAAAAATAAAAGGATAATGACAATGACATATAAAGCAATACATTAAAATACACAGAGTGCCATCCCAATAATTGGTCCATCCTCAGCAGCAATTTCAGCGAGTGCAGCAATGACAGTGAATGCAGATATCACAGCGATCACAGTGACTGCAGGAACAGCAGCAAGCACAGAGATCACAAGGAGCACAACAGCAGAAAGTGGAGCACCAAATGTGAAATCCAGCTTCTATGACATCCCCTTGCCAAATTCCCATTTTTATACAAAGTATGATGTTACAGCGAGGAATATTCCATCGGCCAGTTTGGATTAGCTGTCCTGGCTCTGCGCCTGTACATTAGCAAAACATGGGGAACAGAAAAATCCTTGATTTCTGTTGCAGGTATTTTTACACAGCTAAGATGTAGTAGCAATTTAGAATTTATTAATCAAGGTAGACTATACAATAAGATCCTTAGCAGCAATTAATGATTAGCTGATTTAATATTTCATAAGATGATTCGAAGGGATTTTGCATGATCAAAACAGCAACTTAATTACAGATTCAAAGATGACAAGATTCACGCAAACTTACTGCACAGAATCCCAAATCAAACCACACAAGTACAAGTGTGGAAACAGATGGATACACACACACAAAGAGACATGGATAGATGCACATTCACATGAAGGCATATGGATAATCCCATAAACAGCAATATTTGGACACCTACACCTGAAAAGGCATACATGCATGTTTAAACACCTAGATAGGTAAACAGCCAAGTAGAGAGGTTAACCTAGAATTAAAATATCCTTCTTCTTGAGTTTAGTGAGAATACTTGATATGATGTAACATTACTCAACAGACAATAGCTGAGCCTCAAGAAGGTAGCATTGCCTTGGCCTTTCCATCTGCTTTGTCAGCAGATGATGCACATATACTTCTGAGAGGCATGCCAGCTCAAGAAGAAATACTGGTCACAGCCTGCTGCAGAAGAGCTCAAAGAGCCTTCCATGAGATCATTTACTCATAGAATCTGAGATGACGGACTTTTATCAGTATTTTTCCATTTTGGCCACAGTTTGATGAGGCATTGCTGATACTTTTCATCAGTTGCACAAGTCCAGAACTCATCAGGTTGTGCAGTTCTAGTTATCTGTCCATTGGGCCACAATCCATGTAGCAGGCATACCAGTCTGTCAGAAGGAAAATTCTCTCCTGCCTGGCTTTCCTTTGACTGGCAAATAGCCCAGTAGGGGGGATCACATCCTACTTATGCACTGATCCAGATAGCAAGTATACCAGGCAGTCAGGATGTGAATTCTCTCCTAAGGCATACATGATTTTCCCTGTACAAACAGCCCAGAGAAGAGGGAATCATAGTGGCTCAGAAGGGTCCTGCACCACCACAATTTCTTAGCAACAGCTGAAAACATCAATGTTTAATCTACACTTTTCTCATACTAAATTAAAAAAAATACCAGCTGCAAGGAAGAATATTAACTCTATCCCAGTTATTACCTGTCAATAACTAAAACAATACGTGTTATCAATGTTATTTTTAAACTAACTCCAAAACACAGCAGCTACTGGGAAGAAAATTAACTTTATCCAAGCTGAAATAAAGACAGCTTTCATCACCTAGATAGTGCACAATGAAGAATTAAACTGTGTATGAATGCATATATATGCATGTAAAGAGAAAGATACATGATTGAGTCATGTGGGATGAATCCCACCAACATACTCTCAAGATAGCCAGAGGCAAAGACCGGAATGTATGAGGTGATGGTGCCATTCAGGAAGATTGAGAGGACAGTCATCAGTGTATTTAAGAGATGTCACTTAGACAGCCCAAGCTTGAGACCTGCCCTGCAGAGAAGGACTTGGGGGTGCTGGTCAATGAGAAGCTCAACATGAGCCAGCAATATGTGCTTGCAGCCCAGAAGGCCAACAGTATCCTGGGCTGCATCAAAAGAAGCATGGCCAGCAGGGTGAGGGAGGTGATTCTGCCCCTCTATTCCACTGGAGTGAGAGACCCCATCTGGAGTATTGTGTCCAGAAGAAAAGGCTCTGAGGAGATTCCAGTACCTGAAAGTGGCCTTCAAGAAAGCTAGAGAGGGACTATTCATAAAGGCTTGTAGTGACAGGACAAGAGGAATGGATATAAAATGGAAAGGGACAGATTTAGGCTAGACATTAGGAAGAGTTTCTTCACCATGAAAGTAGTGAGGCACTGGCACAGGTTGCCCAAGGGAGTTGTGGATGCCCCATCCCTGGAGGTGCTCAAGGCCAGGTTGGATGGGGCCTTGGGCAGTCTGATCTAAAGGGATGTCCCTGCTCGTGGCAGGATGGTTGGAACTAGATGATCTTTAAGGTCCCTTCCAACCCTAACTGTTGTATGATTCTATGATTCTATGATTCTATGATTCTGTTGGTAAATCTACTCCAGTCTGGAAGAAAAAAGAAAATGGTGTGGGCTTCAACTTGTTTCTCTCATGTGTTAACAGACAGTTTTAATTGCCAGACTATAGCAAATTCCCAAATATTTTTATGTCACTTCCTTTTGTCATATCATGTACCGAGTATCTGGTGATGAAACAGTATGTTAGTGATCCTCTAGTTTGCTAGGCCATGCCATGAGATCAGTACCCATATACTCAGATGCTCTCAGTAGGGTAAGAATGTCACATGACTACATGTTTCTAACCTGTGAGCTCTGGTCTAAGTTATAGACAGTAGCATTTGTTTGTTGAGAACTGAGCCGTGACTGAAACTTTATTTCTGGCTAATGTGGGCAAGAAGATATCAAATAATGATATTTATCAAACAAGTTTAAAACAGTACACTAAAATACTAGCACTTTAGGGAACACTGATAAGATTTTTGAATCTACGGAAGATCTGTTTCCAAAAGAATTTTACTTACAGAGCATCATTAATCCTACTGAAAGCCAAAGATACTTAGGCTAGATTGATTGCAATGGGAGTTAGTCACTTTGAAAATCTCATTAGGGTACCTGTCTACAGTTTTACACTCCCAGCTTAAATGTTTTTAACATTTGGCTACTAAGTCCATTTTCAAAATGGAGCCTTAGGCTTAAGGATATTTATTCTCTTCCAATGACTTCAATGGAAATGAGATACCTAGATGTCTTTCAAAATCCTTACTATCAAGGTTAAACTGGAAAAATATGGATAGGTAAAAAACAGGATTTATAACATCTCTGATTATATAGCATGTTTACCAGACCATTGTTCTTCCCACTTTGCAGTAAAAGCAATAATCTGTCCAGAAAAAAGTCACTCTTTCCTGTGGTTGTTTACCAAACCAACATACTGTGCTGAGGCAGGAAGGACAGAAAGGAATGCCAGGAGAAATGCATGGAATCTCAGAGCAGTGAACTTTACTGTCTCATCTGACATGTACAGTGGCCCAGAAGTATATCACAAATCAAACGTGTGATGGCTATAAAAACTCAGAATCTGCATGCAGTACCATTGCATGACACCTTGAGCAGCTCAGAGCAATAGGCTGTGCCATCACATTCAAGGGGTTCCCACATATATAGACATTTTTCTGAATTTTTGTTTTGGATACAAGGAAAAAAAAAAAGGTTGGAGAGGAAAGAAGAATGGATCAGGGATCAACATTCAAACATAATTCCAGGTCAGGGTGCATATTTTACATATGACCTGATCACTTGAGAGCTGCATTAATTTATGTAGAGTTTGAGATTGCTAGTTTATGGTATTTGTAGGAGGATTTACGTTTAATGAAG
Organism: Phaenicophaeus curvirostris; assembly: GCF_032191515.1. Classification (NCBI taxonomy): domain Eukaryota; kingdom Metazoa; phylum Chordata; class Aves; order Cuculiformes; family Cuculidae; genus Phaenicophaeus; species Phaenicophaeus curvirostris. The sequence continues at coordinate 7,733,324 of NC_091393.1, forward strand.
GATTTCTGCAAAATGCTTTTTGGTCTCCTCAGTTTCTTTTGGAAAATAATAACTAGACTGAATGGAGCACTTTAGAAGATATTCCATTTCTTGGCTTTTAAAATCAATATTTTTCACAATGTCATGAATATTTTTTGTAGAAGCCTTGGCAGCTATTTTTGTTCATTGTAATTGTGGCTATAGGTGAAGATGGAGTACCTTTCTCTCATTATTAAGAGCTCAGTAGCCCTGAGCTAAAGGCTGCAATTCTTCACGTCACCACTGTGGTGGCAAATAAGATTTTCTATTTAGTTTCTAGTAACCTCATTTGTCAAGGAGACTGTGTTTCAAGTTTATATAGATTTAAGGCAAACAAAACTGGACAGTTAAATGCTTCTTTTGTTATAAATTAAGTTAATCCATTATCACAGAATTAAACAAATGGAACATTAACATTGCTGATACGCTGGCCTATTTTAGACTTTGTGTAAAGAAGGTTTGTGAAGTTAATATAAAAGCTAAATCATTTTTTCATTAATGATAGTTTCAACACACTGCCAGCACACTCTTATACACTGGCATGAGTTTCATCCAAAATTATACGTACATTTTCCTCCTTGGAATTTTTCTTTTTTCTTTTTGTTTTACATTTTTAATTTGTGTGTGCATGTATGTATGTGTGTACATGCATGAAACAGTCAGGAGTTTGGATCATAAGAAATATATGAAATCTGGCACATATGTTTAAAAATCTATACAGAAGAGTTCTGTTAAAAAAGAGGGTTCTCTTCTCAACATTTATATGCTGGATTTGGTTTTGGGTTTTTTTTCCTTTTCTATTTCCCCTTCATTTCCTCTATTTTTTCACAGTGTTAGTTGAGATTAAAAAAGGTCATGTTAGAAGATAAGAAATGCTAACTCCCACTCAATCTTAATATGACATGCCTTCTGTGCTTGGTGACTAACTCACTTCAATGAACAATCTGAGCTAAAGGGCTCTGGCTGAAGTTTCTAATCAATGCAAGTATAAAAAATCTATCTGAGGACTTTCTGTGCACACTATCTTAGCCAGTGTTTTGGCTGTTACAGATTATCTCAACTGAAACCCATAATTACTGGGTTTAGCTGCAGGTTTGTGATTTGTTGCAATTTAAAATTCAGAGAAAGAATGAAATTTCAAATTGCTCACAAAATGCAATTAATGGCCTGCATATCATCCAGTGTACTGTGCTTTCCTCCCCTTCCTCTCACATATATTTCTGTTCCTTTAAGGTTCTTGAGAAGCATTTGAAAAGTTGAGGTAGGACAGTGCTTTTCACATTGTGTTGGAAAAGCTTAAGGATCCCCAGAAGCTACTGTAAGGATTAAGATTTCTGAAGACACAAACCTTTAATTATGCATGCTAGAAAGACATGTGAGATTATACAAATATCCTTACTCTACTAAGTTCTTGTTCTGTGTAAATAATGAAAAAAGAGCTCCACTAGACTTTTGAAAATTCACTTTGTCACTTCCTAAAAATTTCAGTAATAGAAAAGTATTTTATTTTGATCATTATTATTAAAAATAATATTTTCTTGGCAATAGTCTGTAAATTGAGTCTTAGATGAACAAAATATTCTGTTTTCAGGGTTTCATTGAATTCTGATTATAAAAATGTCATTTCAGTAAGGCTCTTTGATCTGACAAGGGTAACATTTCTTTTCCTATGGTATAACAAATAAAATATCAAGAACAATCAAATTCTTCACATCCCTTTAGCAATCCATTTCTGAAATATTTAAAAAACCTGAACAAGTTCCCTGGCTATTTTCTTGTAGCAAAAGTTGTTGCTATTCTATAGTAGCAGTAAAATATATCCTTTTTCCACAGTTCCATTTATAACTTTCTATCAGATTATATACAAACTCCAATATTACAAAGCCAAGAGTAATCTCTTAAGGGCGTCAAAATCTTACCTAAACTAATTTTCTTATTACAAAAAATAAGTAAGAGAATTCTGTTCCAATCACAACAGAATAAAGAGAACACTGATTTATCAATAGATGTTTCTTATTTATATATATTATTCTTATTATTCTGATTTTTTTATTAAGCTTGTATTCCTACAAAGATTTTCACAGTAGCCACCTGTCTTTGTTGTGAAATTCCACAGATTTAATTTGGCTTATATATGCTGAAGAACTATTATGACTATTTTTAACCATTATCTATTTTTATACTGGAAGTGGACTAACTATGCTTTAGAAAGTACTCCCTTTTTGTAGACAAAAAGAACATGTGTTTAATTTCCATAACTTTTAATGAAAGGAAGAATTAATCTGGTCTTATTCATACTCCTTTACTTTTCATGACTTAAACATCTCCCTGAGATTCAAAGATTTTCCTTTTGTAAGCCTCATGATGCCAACGTGCAGAGGAGAGCGCACAGCTGGTGCGCAGACCTTGCCATGCCTTGGGCTTTGCACAGCAAAGTGCTGAGACCTCGTACTTCTTATGTTGCCTGCAAAAGTTTTGTTTGCTGTGCGTAAGGAATACATGGTTTTAACTACTAGATGTGGATAGAAGAACATTTAACTGGAAGCCTAGAGGTAAATTTACAGTAGATAAGATAAAAATTAAATTCCTAAGTTTGTCTTTAAGAATAAGAATTTTCTGTACTGGCTTTAGTATCTTGGTTAGTTTCTACTTCTCTTTTCTTCAGAATAAAATCTTGACTACACCTTTATGAAGATGCATTTTCATTGTCAAAATTGTTGGCTCTACATCTGACAATGCTACCAAATCTTTGTTATTTCCAGGCATCACACATGCTGCTCCATCAGTTCTGCTGGCACAAACACTTGTACAACTATACTATAAACAAGATCAGAAAAGCTGCCTAGCAATCTTCATTGGCAGTCAAATAAGATATTCTCTGGCAGAAATGCAGATTTTGTCTGCTGACTTGTTAGGAGAGGGATCATTTTATGACATATGATTTTTGAAGCACATGCTCAAATTCTTAGTAAAAACTTTAAGCATCAACTAAATATTACCACTTTTATTTCAGTTGACATGACACATACACCTGAAATTAGATGAGTGTTGAAGTTCGCTTAAATTATGTCTCATTTTCTGAAATTTCCTTATGATGTTACATCAACAGGAAATATATATTTTGATTAGAGGATTTAACTGAGACTCTGAGTATTCCACTCTTTGAATCTGATCCAGAATACTAAACCACCACTAGCTACAAATCTTTTGAACATTTAGCTTTTCAAAAAAGACAGAGGAAAATTACATTGTTACATTCACTTTAAAAATCATTTTGTCACCACAGTATTCTGCATATTTTAATATCTAGACTTTGTGAGCTAGATCAGTTATGGTAGCTATGGGAGCTTTCTTGATGAATTCTCAATGGTCACTTCCATTAAGAAAAGATCGGTTTGCTTGACTGGAAATGAACCAACAACGTGTTCAATGTATTTTATGGTTATTCTTTGTTGTAAATTTGTTATTATTATAAGGCATCATTTGTTTTTCCACTATTTTGAAAGAGTAGATCAGTTATCTAGTCTGTATGCTGAATAATTCAAAGAAATGTTCTCTATTAAATATTTAATCTATTCAAAATTATGCAGTCCCAATATATATCAGTTAAATGCATACATTTATGGAAGCCCACTTTTATTAAACCAAATTAAATATTGAATCAAATTTAATAATTAAACTAAATTACTTAGTAGATCAATTTAACACATAAATTTATGCCACCATGCTTGAATAACAGAGGAACAAACACTGAATGGGTTAAAAGTAGCCATACCTTTCTGCTAGAAACATTTTTTCTAAACTCAAGAATTAAGAGGTGTGTGCACGTGGATATGAACAGATGTATGCTGCTGATCTTTTTAAACTATAAAAATGTCTGCCACTACATAGGCCACTAAGAGTGAAAAAGAGTAAAAATAAAATGTAGTGCACGTACACTTGGGTTTTAGAAACTCATTCATGAATTATCTAAACTTAATTTAGTGTCAAAGGACAAATTAGGAGTGCCTTTTTTTCAACTCCCTCTTCCACTTTATATTTCCTGCCTAAGCTATGTGCTGTTTTGCATAAATAAAAAAAAAATATTGATTTTATTCATCTATTATTTGTATTTCTTCAAAATGAGGATGGTGAGACACTGGAACAGTGCCCAGGGAAGCTATGGATGCCTCATACCTGGAAGTGTTCAAGGCCAGGTCTTGACCAGCCTGGTTTAGCGGGAGGTGTCCCTGCCCACAGCAGGGGATCTGGAACTTGATGATCTTTAAGGCCACTTCCAACCCCAAACCATTCTATGATTATATATCTTTGAATTTGATTAAAGGCAGCAGAAATAAAGTTTCATATTTACTATCACATATACTAAGAATTCATGTGCACCTGAAAGTTTTTTAACAAAACCAGAGTCATTAGCTGTGATCTGCTATACGCTTGGACCCAGAAAACCTATTAATGTGAGCTGAGCATCGGAAAGGCTAGTGGTTTGGTATACGATGCTACTTTCATATAAAATTAACTCTCTTATGAAAATTAACTCTCTTATGAAAGGATATGACCTTTTTATTATTTACCTACAGTGACACTTACCTGTATATGACAAGCATTGGAATCTAATATTCTTAGCCACTTCACAGATGTACAGGATCAGTCAAAACCAGAGGTGGACAGCCACAGAGGATTGATCTAAATCACCATTACCTAAACTTTGATAGATGAAGACAAACTGGCTTGTTACAAATTCTAATTTAGCCAACCTTGTAAAATACCTTAATCTAACTAAATATATCCTACCTAAAAACAATAATAAGGAATAAAGGAAGAAAGATAGATAAAATTGAGCTAAAATTTAACTATCAGAACAACAAGAACATAAAAAAATAACATTAGTGTCTTTTTTTTGAAGTAAATACATAGGAGAGGACAGAATGAAGATAATAGAACTTTCTTCCTTCAATCAGCAGCTGGTAAAACAAACTAACATATGGAAATCAATGCAGAAAAAAAAGATTAAGTTTAATGACCAAACAGAATAAAATTATCCAAAGGCAGGAAGTTCTTACAATTATTTTCATGATCCACATCCTTGTGAGATCTACACACAGGAGAAGTCCTGTGTGTACTGTATTTCCTGAAGCTGACATTTTGCAGCTTTTCTGCAGCAAGAAAATCAAAGAAGAAAGTGCTTGAGAGAAGACCTGTAGCCTAACAATTGACCATATTTCTTTAAAATGTGTGGTAATGCCACCTAAAAAGCTGTTCGGTCCAGCTTTGTAGTGAAAAAAGAAATAAGGCAGTAAGCAGTTTGGCATCTGTAACATTCTCTGGTGTTTTCAGTCTGATTATATTTTTGGAATACCAAAAGAGAATTTTATTCCTTGGGAGTGCATATTGGAAAAAAAAGTAAAAATTTAGACAACAAAGTTGTTTCAATTATTAATTATAGTTTATCATAATTTAAGGCACTTCGTACTAGTCCTCCTTGTACACTCTCATGTTTTTTTGTTTCATTAGACAAATTATAATTTTCTGAAATCAATTTAAGAAATAAAATTAAATTAAGAATTGAGGAAATGTTTCCTTAATCTCAGTATATGCCCTACCTGCATCTCAACTACACACCGAGGTTATATGGTACTCTTCAACTCAGGGTCCATCAAAAGAAAAATGAAGTGAGCAGCCTGTTTAGTCAGTGGAAGAGGGCCCCAGGGATAAAACAGCATAATCTGGGAAGTTAAAAAGCAACTGTGCACAGCAACTTTTTGGGAAGTATATAATACAACTTCTTTCAACTTCTTCATTTTCTGAATGGAAGATATCAGAAGCATATATCTGCAAGCTTCAGCAAATATTTGCATTTAATATCTGAAGTCCATAATTGAAACCAAATCAGCAGAATTCAATGGTGTGCTACACTCAGTGCATCTCCCTCTCTCTCTCTCCCTTAAAGCTATACAAACAAGGAGGAAGAAGCAAGCATCATCATTTTTTTTTTGTGCATAAAGTTACAGTACAGTAAAGTCAGTACCGATACGTCTTACTTTGGATTTTGAAAACAAAAATCAACTTTCTATGTATATTTTTTTATAAGGCAAGAGGAAAAGAAAATCCAGAATGTTTTGAACTGATGTGCTGTTTTCTCCATAGTTTTACAGGCTGATAATATAAACAAGCGACTTGTTCACCTAAGTCACAGCCTAGTGAGATTTTTAACTGGTTTTGTATGGCATGAGTGCCTCCATCTCACATAAATATGAGCTCTTGAAGAGTACAAGCTGAGAAAGGGAAGGAATTATTTTTCTACAGGTGCAGGTACTCAAGGAGCTTCACATTTGCTTTTTAAATAAGTTTTAAAAACTGTGTAGAAGCAGCAGTATTTTGACAGATTCTTCAGATTTGAAAATTAGAACAAGTCCAAATGCAAAGAAGAGCCATAAGGCAGTAGCCCTTAAAATGCCGGTTCCTTTCTTCCTTTCTCTTTGCATTCTGCCACATCAATACTTTACTTTCAAACAGTACAAAATTTGACATGATGCTACATTGGAGGCTGGGAGGAGACCTTATTGGTCTCTACAACTACCTGAAAGGAGGTTGTGGAGAGGAGGGAGCTGGCCTCTTCTCCCAAGTGACAGGGGACAGGACAAGAGGAAATAGCCGCAAGCTCTGCCAAGGGAGGTTCAGGCTGGACATCAGAAAAAGATTTTTCACAGAAAGGGTCATTGGGCACTGGAACAGGCTGCCCAGGGAGATGGTTGAGTCACCTTCCCTGGAGATGTTTAAGGGACGGGTGGACAAGGTGCTGAGTGGCATGGTTTAGAGATTGATAGCAATGGTTGGACTAAATTATCCAGTGGGTCCTTTCCAACCTAGTGATTCTATGATTCTGTGATTCTATGATCATGTCAGTTTTGCTCAGAGGTAAGACAATGCTAGACCTCTGGCTTCTTTCAATCTCTTGCCTGCCTTGGGAACCTCTCCTCCTACTCTAAAGTCTAAGACAGACAAGAGAGAATTTTATGGAAAGACTAAGGCATGTCACCTTGCATACCTTGATCTCAGTAGCTTTCTTAGGAATGTAAGTAGATTCAGACTCCTCTTTTCTTCCTCCATGTGTGATCATATAGTGTGTGTTACAATTGAGCACCTGTAGAACTGACAGAACAGAATGCAGCTTAAATCAGAATAATTAAAATAGGTAAAATGCTTGAATCTGAACACTAAAGGTCATATTTGTATTTTATGTATATATTGCTTTAAACTGAGTGAATGCAGATGAACTTTTGCAGCCTTCTAGTGCAATGAATGAGAGAGTGGGAAATGAAAATACTGTAATATTAAATTGTACTTCAATACATGATGTTTTCACAGTAATAGGAACATAAAATGTGGGAATATTAAACAAAATCAAATCCAACTTCCTTTCCAGCCCCCTGAATTTCCCAGTATTGATTAACTTTGGGAGAATTGTCTTCTTCAGCAAGAAGCTGGGGTGTAAATATGTGTGTGAATGGAATTCTGCAGACCTACGTGAGCTGCTGTACTCATGGTGTCACATCATTGTGAGTGCAGATGATAGCTTCATTAGAACAAATTCTTTTTTATTTCTTCTGTGACATTCTCTCATTTTTTCACTAAATCCAGCACTTTCTCAATACCCTTGTCTAGATGACCATACATCTTAGGTGTTCAAGCTCAATAGGGAATTGCAGGTTTTAATTTTGAAAAAGAAATTGGGAGAATGATTATCAAAGGTTGTCTGGGAAAGGAAACATTATGAAATAGATATCTGCCAACTCCTAGGATTTTTGTAGGCTCACAGGGATGTGAATAGCTTCCTTATGCAGATGTCAGTGCTCTCCTAAGCTGTCGCCAGTTCCTTCCAAGACTTGAGTGTGTGACATGCCTAAGAAGAGGCTGGCTAGAAGAACAAGAATGGCTCCAGCTTTTATCTTTGCATCTGTCACATTGCTGAGGAGAGCACTTAGTGCGAACTCTACCTGGCTGAAGAAATATGAGCTAATCTACCATTATATTCTGTTTACCTTTTGGATAGCTGTGTGTACGTGACTTACATATTACTGTTTTAATACAGACAGCAATGAGGTACTGGCGAACTTTGCTCAGGTTGGTATTCACTTCTTCACTTCTCCAGGTTTAATTCAAGTCTAGAAGTCAAATGTAGAGCCTGATTAAGGCTCCTATCTACAAATTAAGCCAACTGCTAACTGTAGTGTAAAATGTCTGTGCTCACAATATAGTCAGCAGAGACAAAGGCAACGCAGGTAGTAGAGATGAGAGAGCAATTCAGCTCACCATAACATGAAATTAAATACACCACTTATAATGGGACTTAGCTACCTAAACATAAGCCTCTAGTGTCACTTTACATGCTTAGAGTTCCCTCAAACTTTAAAGTTCCTAACTTCCAACTCAGAATACCTCCAAAGACAATCTTCTCCATGCTTATTATTTTTTTAAGTAAAACAGCTGTAAGTCAGGATAATCTATATTTGCCTCCAACGAACACAGGATAAGAAGTTCTCATATGTAAATGTATGTGGAGATTCCCTGGGAGATGTGATATCAGGAAAAGGAGGGTTAAACCTACAGTACTCAGTCTGAAAGAAGGCGCTGTACCCCAATGCCTTCTCAAGAAAATAGCCTGAGAATGAGTAATCCTAGAAAACAAAGACACTGCCAGTCAACCTCCATGCAATTCACAGTTCCCTAGGTTGCTACTGGAGGGATGAGGCCAGGTATAACAGTCAAGCTTAAACCCACCTTTAAAATGGTATACTGATATGTCTTAGTCACATATAATCGTACTGGGCTTCTGACAAATGCAAGAGTATCTTCTTTTAATTAAAAAATCAAACAGAAACTGCACTGCTGGTAAATCTACAAGTCTCGCACACGATACTGAATATGGAACTGTTTTCCTTCAATGTGATAACTTCAGCCTTTTATCCATGCTGCCTGTTCATTCTCTGACCTTTAGCCATGTGCTTTAACTTTCTTTTTAACAGAGAATTGATGAATCTATCTATCTGTTGTTGAAATTCTTGCCCATCAATTCCAAGCAGTAAATTTCATTGCCTATCCACTGAAAATTCAAAGAATAATATGTGCCACATATTTCTTTAAAACCAAGGCATATATATTCCAGGTAAAAATGCAGATCATAGTATATGTATAGTTTGCAATGTATAATAAAACAACCTTTCAAAAATATAAAGCCTAATAAAAAGTACAAAGCAATAAACATATGAAAACCAATACTGCAAAATTAGTGTAATGCTAAGGAACAGCTAATAGTAAGCAAAACAAAAAATGATCACCATAATAGAAATTGCAGTTTTAAAGGTAAAAATTTTCTATGGGATTAATGTATAAACATATCCTTCAGTCTTTCCTCATCTAAGGACCATGAACTCAAGTTGTGAGTATACTTTAATCAAGACTAAACTGTACTGTCCTGATATTGGAAAATTATCACAGACAAATCCTATGGACATAATTAGTCTTCATAAGGCAAAAGGATGGGCACTCAAAGTCATTATCAGAACTGGTTTTTTACACTTCTCTGAATTCAGATATTAAAAAGACTAGATTTTTGCCAATTAACTGGGAATACAGTGATTTCCAATGTTCTGATATGAATCTACTTTTAGGCAGGATTTTTTGTAAGGCAGAGTTAAGAATCTGCACACATTCATTCCCCAATATATAGTGGGTTTGTGCAAAAGATATGATTAGCTGTGGGTCTTTTATAAAATAGAAACTGAGAGTGTGTCAGTCTTTTGTCAGGTGTGCATTTCAGACATCCTCATCGCATTTATATGAGCTAAAAATGAGATACTAAAGATGAGGTTTTCTACAGCTGTTTTTTATTTAATTCTAAGATTCTACAGTTGTAGTTGCATCTTACTGATAGTGAATTTTGAGTATATCATTAAGAAGGAAATGCAAAAAATATGCAATTTTATACTCCAAGTTGACTTGTGATGGCAAATTTAAAGAATATAAATCTTCTGGTAATAGGTTTGCCTGAATACGTTTTCTAGTATTCAATTATTCACTTACAATTGTAGAGATGGCCACAGAGACATTAGAGATTATTATGTGAACTACCTTGCTATGAGATGCTCCTGCAATAAGGCTGGTTTAGAATCCAATTGAAGCACTTCTTTTTAATAATTTTCCAATAAGATATGTGCTCTCTGGCAACTTCATCAGGCCGCAGGTAATGCAGGTGCACAAACGTATCTGGATCCTCTCTGCAAGCACATTGTTAGCATGTTCAGCATAGTTGTGACCTATACAACCAGTTAAGTCAAGCTATAGGACCTGTGTTTGTTTACAATTAAAATTGTAAAACTTTCATGCTAGTAGACTTAACAAGGAATGTTGTCTGTATTAGAAAGAAAAAAGAATAATTCACCCCTCCCCTGGCCTGTGAAGCTGCACCAGGACACTGGGCAGTAGTGGGGGACTAGGCATGGCTGGAGGACCAGGAAGCACAGCCATGCATAGAAATAAATGTATTGATTTACCAAAATGTTCCCATTGCCTCAAGTATTAAGTTCAACACCTTGCAGAAAGGGGAAGGGCAGCCTTTAACTGGCCAATGCCTCAACTTTTATGCTTCACATGCCCATGTTAGGTGACTGAATTTATTGCACATAGCTTCGAATGTTTCATAGAATCATAGAATCATAGAATCATAGAATAACCAGGTTGGAAGAGACCCACCGGATCATCGAGTCCAACCATTCCTATCTAACACTAAACCATGCCCCTTAGCACCTCGTCCACCCGTGCCTTAAACACCTCCAGGGAAGGGGAATCAACCACCTCCCTGGGCAGCCTGTTCCAGTGCCCAATGACCCTTTCTGTGAAGAATTTTTTCCTAATGTCCAGCCTAAACCTCCCCCGGTGGAGCTTGAGGCCATTCCCTCTTGTCCTGTCCCCTGTCACTTGGGAGAAGAGACCAGCACCCTCCTCTCTACAACCTCCTTTCAGGTAGTTATAGAGCGCAATGAGGTCTCCCCTCAGCCTCCTCTTCTCCAGGCTAAACAACCCCAGCTCTCTCAGCCACTCCTCATAAGACCTGCTCTCCAGCCCCCTCACCAGCTTTGTTGCTCTTCTCTGGACTCACTCCAGAGCCTCAACATCCTTCTTGTGGTGAGGGGCCCTGAACTGAACACAGGATTCGAGGAGCGGTCTCACCAGTGCTGAGTACAGAGGGAGAATAACCTCCCTGGACCTGCTGGCCACGCCATTTCTGATACAAGCCAAGATGCCATTGGCCTTCTTGGCCACCTGGGCACACTGCTGGCTCATGTTCAGTCGCTGTCAACCAACACCCCCAGGTCCCTCTCCTCCAGGCAGCTTTCTAGACAGACTTCTCCTAGTCTGTAGCACTGCTTAGGGTTGTTGTGCCCCAAGTGCAGGACCCGGCATTTGGCCTTGTTAAACCTCACGCCATTGGTCTCAGCCCAGCGGTCCAGCCTGTTCAGATCCCTTTGCAGAGCCTTCCGACCCTCCAGCAGATCGAAACTTCCACCCAGCTTAGTGTCATCCGCAAACTTGCTAAGGGTGCACTCAATGCCTTCATCCAGGTCATTGATAAAGACATTGAACAGGGCTGGACCTGTACTTCAGATATTTGTGTCACTTTGGATCTATCCTGTAGGTACTTATGGTAACAACTCTAAAATCTCACACAGAAAGAAACAACATCTTCACATTCCAACCATTATTCTTCATTCACACCTGTCATCCTTAGTCTCTTAGCCTTAGGGATGTCACTATCCATTTCTGAACTTCTTAGGACCCCTTTTTTTGATGAATTAAGCTCCCTGACCAAAGAGAAATAGTTTCATGTTGCTGCTTAAAACAAAGATGTCTTGATGAGGTATAGCTTTTTTCAGGAATAGAAAGAAAGCCCATTTCAGTTTCACAGAGGGGGACCATGGCAATGGGAATACCTTTAGGGAAGGTGAAAGTGTGTGGCTTTCAGCCTTTCCAATCTATGTCACTTGCTGTTACTGCTGGATTGGCTATACAGGCCATAAAACAAAGTTTCCTTGTCTATGACAGGCAAACAAGGTAAAAGTCTAACAGGCTCAGGCACTTACGGTTGTTATGAATATTTATTTATTGATCTTCGACAATTACACAAATGTTTAGTCAATGAAACAACATGAGAAAACTGAGAGGAAATACCTTTAGTTCCTTTTTTCTTTAATTGTCTCAAAAAATCCCCATAACAGTTTCTACCTTTGAATCAAGTTTCTTAACAGACATATGGTCACAACAGAGAAATCATTCTAGTCAGTAAAGCCCTAAGTTAAGCCCAAAATAATTTGATCATTTCATTGTCATTGAATCACTGCCACTTGAATGTTTTCATATAGTTTAATTATAATTCAACACAATGTTAAGCTTCTGGGACAAAGACCTCCATTAAAAGGTACTTCCTGGGAAATGTGGGAAATTGAGAGATCTCAGCTAGCATTGCAAATTATTATTCATGTATAATTCTTCTGCAGCAGTGAACATCTGCTAATAAATTGATTCAAGTTTCCATGATAACTTTTGCCCTCATCATTCAATCTCTGCATGAACTTTTCATCTGATGACAATTTATGTTATTTATTTATTACCAAGAATTCTTATCCTATTAAAAAATTAGCCCATAAAGTCATCAGGTAAATTTAAGATATTTATAAAAACACCTCTTCCCAATTTAAAAAAAAAAAAAATAATCCTGATTTAGAAGAGAACTTCTGTAGATTCCCTGGAAGCTAACTGACAGATGGTCACCTTGGCAGTGTGCTGTAGTAGTGCAACCAAACAATTATTAAGAGTTTCTGAGGCAGAAGGTGATCAAGAGCATCAGAAGCTATTACTTCTAACTCTGAGTTTTGTCAATCTTCTTTTCCTTTTTGCCTCCACATTTACAGATAAGCTTAAATCCAGATCAAGTATAAAAGTTCCCTTGAGCAACCACAGATCTGTCATATTGATTTGATACATGACATTGTTCCATGTTATTTGCCATGCGGTTAGACTACGGAACTGGGGGTTCAGGTGTATAACTACTTAATCTTCCCCAGTAGTACCCCTGCCTAACCATTCCTGGTGCACCTTTGGGCAAGCACAGCTCAGTTGCCATTGTTTGCCTTTTGCTATGTGAGCTGACAGAAAATGTTGTTGTCCCCAAATATTCATGGTACAGGACATCAGCACCAGGAATGTTTAGACAGAGGTATTACTGGGCAAGACAAAGTGATTATACACCATCCAGCAGCTCACTCAGAAGGGAAGTTCTCAGTCAAAAAAGAAAGGATGTTTTCATTGCCTTTACAGTTTCTTTTCCCCTTCCCAAGGCAAAAAAAAAATCATGCAAGAATTTCCAACAGGTATTTCCTTTAATCCTGATCAATTTACTTTATGGAGTCTGTACCTTTCATTGCAAGACACCATCAAATAACCTTGAATATGTTACATGAAATAATCATGTAATATTGCTATGACTACAGTACTTACTGTAAGAAACATTAATTATCGGCCTGTGCCATTGCCACTGTTGTTATTTGAAGTAGTGGTGAAAAGGTAATGCATGATTTGCGGTATGATTTAACATATTTCAGGTTTTATTATGTTTTCCTGTCTATTTCTATTTTCAATTGACCAGATTTTCTTTTGCAAAGCTCTTTAATTCTCTTTTCAGACTCTTTTGCAAAACTGACACTTCTGAAACATGAAAGAAAAAATTCAATTGCTTTGATGTTGATTGTATCCCTTATTGTCCCTGAGGCAGGCCATGTTAGCCATCCTGTCCAGGATACATCTTTACATATGCAATTTTTTTTCTTAGTAACGTGTTGCAGTACTTATTTTACTATATTTTATCCCTCCTTTAGATTATGTGGCTACAGCAATATTATTGAGTTCCTCTGATTGTACGACTTGACTCTTAAACTATTCTACTCTTCCAAAATTACTGCTAGGAGTAAAGTTCTGCAGTAATTTGAGATTTTATTCACTGCAGTTGATTTTCATTTTAATTTTGTATTTGAGATCAAAGCACATTCAACTTAATAACAACTAGCCTGAACAGAAAAAAAAATAAAATAACAATCTATTCATTTATTTCTGAATCTATTTGTATTTCACAGTGTCCACAGCAGCCCCACTGATCATAGAGTCAGCTTTTACATATGGACTGTAGGCATCATATGACCTTTTGCATAACGTGAATAATGTTACAAGTATGGCATAACAGGTCTGGATATAGTCTTTTTACGAACTTTCTTCACTTTTAGTTTAAAAATAATGTTTTAATTTTTGTACCATACTGTGTCTTTCTGGTGGATAAATACTCCATACTGGTTTGATGACATGTAAATTAAGCATTAATGTAATTAATCAGCCCACATACAATACTAGCTTCATTGTTTTTTGCAATTAGAGGATGTCTACAGAACTTACTTATTCAAAATCTTTTTTTTTTTTTAAGATTTAGAGGAATTCATCAAATGAAACTGCATCTAGAAGGGCAGATCTAGAAGTGAGCTTGATTTCCCACAGCGTTACTCCTATAAGTAATTACATCTACACAAACCACAAATATCATTAAATCTGAGTGGTAGCATTCTATATCCAGTTTGGACTTGGGTACATTTTTATCTATGCAAAGTAATGGGTATTTACATTCTTTCTTCTTTCCTTGGTACAGTTACAAGAATAAAGTGAGAAGACTGATTTTCTTAAGAATAGCTTTATAATACCTTTAAACTGAGCAATGCACTCTGTTTATTACAAAATGAAATTCTGCCACATCATGTCAAAATGGAGGAAAGGCTAAGAGTCTACAAATACACCCCTATGAAAGATTTTTACATGTTCTCCTCCAAGAACATGTTCTCCAAGAACATATACTCTTCCAAGAGGAATGTTCTCCTCCAGGATTTCTATGATGATGTTCACGGCCAGTTTCTGGTTGTTTTGCACTAATTCAGTGGCATGGGGCATTGAAGTGCTGGAAACTGTGACATAATTTGTCCTGGCTAGTTCAAGGAATTAAATGTTTTCTAGAAAGAACCTTTTCTCAAATACAGACAGTGTTGTATTTGAATTTTTCAAAAAATAGATAATTGAGAACTTATGAAGGAATAGTCACTTTTATTTACACATCTGGCAGACTATATCAGTTACTTGTAACTACAAGCTGTTATTATAAAACTGTTATTTAGGGAAGTTTCTAGAAGTAATGGTTATGAAGCGATGATATAGATTGCCTGGGGACATTGTGGATTCTCCATCACTGGAGGTCTTTAAAGAACAGGTTAGACAAACATCTAATAGGAATATCATAGCATAGACACATATTTAGCAGGGAAGTAAAATCAGAACACGGCGTCTTTGCTTCAGATGGCAGACTGCACCAACAGACAGGCTTGTTCTAAGCAAAAACAGAGATTGTAAATCCATTGAAAGAAATGGGACCAGCTGCATAATGAGATTGCCTCAGTCAAACACCAGTTGAGTGGTGCAGTTGCCACACCGGAAGGACGGGATGTCATCCAGAGGGGCTTAGACAGGCTGGAGAAGTGGGCCCATGAGAACCTCATGAGGTTCAACAAGGCCAAGGGCAATGTCCAACACCTAGGTCAGGGCGATCTGCAGTTGCAGTACACAATGGGGATGATGTGACTAAGAGCTGCCCTGCAGATATGGACTTGGGGGTGCTGGTTGATGAGAAGCTCAACATGAGCCGGCAATGTATGCTCACAGCATAGAACGCCAACCGTATCCTGGGCTGCATCGGAAGAAGTGTGGCCAGCAGGTTGAAAAGGGTGACTCTGCCCCTCTATTCCACTCTTGTGAGACCTCATCTGGAGTACTGTGTCCAGTTCTGGAATCCTCAGTGTAAGAAGGATATGGAACTGTTGGAACGGGTCCAGAGCAGGGCTATAAGGATGATCAGAGGGCTGGAGCACCTCTGCTATGAAGACAAGCTGAGAGAGTTGGGTTTGTTCAGCCTGGAGAAGAGAAGGCTCTGAAGAGATCTTATAGTGACCTGAAAGTGGCCTACAAGAAAGCTGGAGAGGGACTATTCATAAAGGCTTGTAGTGATAGGATGAGGGGAATGAGTATAAACTGGAGAAGGGCAGATTTAGGTTTGATATAAGGAAGAATTTCTTCATCATGAGAGCAGTGAGACACTGGAACAGATTGCCCTGGGAAGCTGTGGATGCCCCATCCCTGGCGGTGTTCAAGGCCAGGTTGGATGGTGTCTTGGGCAGTGTCTTGATCTAGTGGGACGTGTCCCTGCCCATGGCAGGGTGGTTGGAACTAGATGATCTTTAAGGTCCCTTCCAGTCCAAATTATTCTGATTCTATGATTCTATGAAACACCTTTAACTCAGACTCATTGCATCAGAGTAAGGAGTATAAATCTTCTCATCAGCCAGTGAATCTCAATTCCACCGAAATTTCACTGAAGTCTTTGCAGCAGCAAAAATGATGTGAGAGCAGATTCAAGCTGTGTCCTAAACCGGTGGTTTATTTACTGTGTACAAACTTTAAGGGATTTATTATTTATAGATACAGATTTGTAAAATATTCACTTTTTGATTATTTTTGGGGCAGTAGGAATCATATTGTTGTCTGCTTGTTCAAACATAATCTATGATTACATTCAACAAATATTGCTAGTAAAGTAATTCAGAACATTTCTTTCTTAAAGTTTATTTAACATTAAGAGGCACATTCTCTTTGACTAGTGCCTTGCAAGCATTTTCCTTAATCTTATCTGATACTTCTGATTTAATTGAGAAAAGTCACTCTAAAACAAAGTCATTTTTCTTACATGGTTTTGTTAAAAAAAAAAAAAGTAATACAATTAAGACTATGTTAAACAAAGGGGAAAAAACAGCAACCACGGAACAAAAATAAAAGCAAAACCAGCAAAAAATTCTTGACTGCCCTGGCAGAACAACAACATGTCATGTCTACAATAAAAAATTGCTGCAGTCAACACATAAGTAAGTGACCTGTAGATTATCTAATTTTAAAAAATTACCTTATTATAGTTTGAGGGGAGGAAGAATAAAGGAAGGAGAGAAGGAAGGAAATGTTCTAACTACCAAATGATAAATCATAATTGAATAATTTCACACCATTTTTATCTCAATCATATTTAAAGATTTCTAGTTAAAAATAGGTCATGAGCTTAGTGGAACATCATTGAAGGAGATGTAAAATATCTACTGAAATCTATTTTTGTATCATTAATGTTACAAATAAAAAAAATCTCCTTTACTTTTAAGCATTTGTTGCACATTATTGTATAAAAAAGGAAGACATCCTCAGAGGAATCAGTGGGGATTACTCCATTGCCTGTGCTGCCCACACAAAATGGAACAAGCCTCTGAATTTGAAGCCACTGGCATCCCTCTCTTTGACTTTGCTCATCAGCCAACTTACATCTTTCAATTCCTCAAAGTTAATGCCAACAGTGATTTCTGCTGTGTTGTCACCTGTACAGGCCAGTAGCTCTTCTTGGCGGGAGAAGAAAGAACTCCCGCTTACATTAGATTAAAGCCACGATGCAAAGGAATTGGTATGAACAGTTCCAAGATACACACGCCTTTATATGCCTTTGTAAACTACAAGACATTTGAATGGCATTAGATAGTTGAATAGTGAGCCAGAACACAGACATACGGATTTTCTTTTTCTTCAAATGCCTAAGAAAAGGCTTTCCCCATCAAAACAGAACCATAAGAAAAGATGCAGAGTAGTTTGTATGTCATCTATATTTTTCCTCACATCTTCAATACGCTACGAAAAAGGAAATGTGACTATTCTGTGTGCACAGGGTAAAGACACCAACATGATTTCTCTCAGTTGGAAAGCATCCTCTCATTAAAACAAATTACTAAGGCCAAGAATGTAGGAAGCTAAAAGCCACTGAAATACAAGGTGTAGTTTTCATCAAGAAAAGAACATAATGAAACAAATTTTCTGACCTAAAGTAGGCCCTGAATAACAAAAAGAAAGAAAGGTCCTTCAATTATTTTAATGTGTTTATTCTTTGTAATTAGTCTCCCTAAAGCCATTTCAGGTTATTGTTACAAATTATAAATCATAATTATGCATAAGGATAGGTGGAAGGAATATTATAGATATGTTTAAAAGAAGTATCAGTGAACTTCTCAGATTCAAAACTTAGCTTTCATTTCCATTCCACTTTAAAAAATATACTTCATTCAAAAATACCTTTTCATTATTAAGATTCTAAAAATAAATATACTTTGCTGATATGGGCAGAGTAAGGTTTGAGGTCCCAGAGTGTGGAAATCTTTTTCATCTTTTTTATTTATTTTTTGTTATTATGATATTTTTATCTCTATGAAGCACAAAGTCTTAGTACTTGCTATACATAAGCAGGCCATGGAAGGATTAAGGAAATGGCAGTGTTTCTATATTGTGCAGAGATTGTAGTCCTTGTCAGGTTTAACGCCCTTTCATGCCCTAGGACATATTATACAGTATATATCAAGCAAAAGGAAAGATGTATACCCCCAGAGAAATACACCCTTGATCATTTTGCTAAGTTGATTGTTGACAGCGGCAACAGAGACCAAGAAGAAAAACGGTCACATCAAACAATCATTTTCAGTAACATTTCATTGTGTAGTGATGACTGATTCTGTGCCTGGATTCTGCCTGATTGCAGATATAGGGTCAGGTAGTCACCATATGTTCTGCTAACAAACACTGTGCAATCCCTCCAGAAGATTACAAAAGCAAAGAGAAACAGGAGGTTTCAGAAAGGTAGAAGAATCATCATGAAATTCTCCTCAAGAAAAAAGGGAAAAAAAATCTTTTCTTGCACTTACTTATTTACTTCTCCTCTGCTTTTAGCCATATTTCTTTCCATTGAAAGAAATTCTTTCTAAAATTGCTTTTCTCAAATGCCAGTGTGGGGATTTTTCAACCATTGAAAGCTGTTATTTTTACTAACCTTCTGCTGTTAGCTATGTTCTACTTAGAATGGCAGTTCTAAGCTTTGAAATTGAAAGGCAAGAAAGATACAACTTCCTTATCTTCAAACTTAATTTTCTGTCTTTACACAATTTTGTAAACTTCAGCAAAACATCAGATTTTGTTGTTCCCTAGATTGATGAGGATCACAGTGATCTGGCTGTTTTACCACATGGGCTGAAGTGCGGTGCTTATGAAGCAACATTAACGATGGGATGAATGCCACCTTATTTAGCATTTCTTTCCTCTTCCTTCTCGGCAAGACTAATCTTTTGCAATGTAATGTAACATTAGTTTGTGGGTGAAATGGTCTACTTCCTAAACAAACTTCGGCTAAGGTACTAAGAGATACTAAGCTCTTTTCATTGATTTTCACTTTAAATGACTTCAGTCTTCTAAAGAAAAAAAAAATGTTTAGTATATACAATTTTCTAACCCATGTTTTAGTTACAGAGAGAAATAAGGACTCCCAAAAGTGATTGAGAAAACCCTAAAAATATTAGTAGTTCAGAGAGATAGCTTAAGCCTGCTTCTAGAAGGGACACTGTCTTTTTTCTTCAGTGACCCAAGACAAGTAGTCAGAATGAGTACACTGAAATTAGAAGCCAAATTTTAGACAACTAAAGTTAGATCAGGGACATAGGTGTATTGGTTCAACAAAAATATAACTGCTCCTGATTTACTTGAATATTTTAAAAATTTTTTATGAGGAAGTTACTTTTTAGACAACCCTTTTTCTTTCCCGTTACTCAGGATAATTATTAACCATTTCTGTGAATTGTATTCCCACGTTACACTATCTTGATCCAGGCTTCTGGTACTTCTTTGGATTTAGAGAATAAATGAGAAGAATGCAATGCTTTTTGGATTGTGTAAGTACTATAGAACAAAGATGTGCATGCATATGCATACACATATGTGCATTTAAGCACTGCAAAGAGTCTTTCCAGTTAGGATTGGGAGTCATGCTATTACACTCATCATCATCACCATAATGGTGACAACATCAAAAAATCGTGAACACTATATTCTTCCCATGAAAATAAGACAACATATGCTATTTGGCAACCAATATTAAATATAACAGAATGTATTTCTCCCCTCTTTATTTTCTAGTATACTTTGTTCAAGTTAACTCAATAGATTTTCTTTTCTTGGAAAATATACCCTTATCAAAACAAAGGAAAGTCTTTGAATTGAAGCTTAATAAAGGGTCCATAATATCCAGCATTCATCATGAAGCAAGTAAGTAACCAAACAAATTAAAATATAGTCTATAATTGTATGCAGAAATCGGGAGACTTTACAGAGTGTAAAGAAAGATTATAAAAGACAGCTCCTGATAACCTTCTCCACCACTTATTGAGCCATCATCCGTGACAGAACAGTGAACTGGTAATTGATTAGGGTAAGCACGGTAGAAACTAAATTAAGAACTAGATAAAAATTCTGAATTTTATGGTCAAAACAAGATAAATGCAAATAAGAAAATAAGTTAAATTTCCAGAAAGTTTTTCAGAGAGCTTCTGTTTGATTCTATATACTGCAACATGAGAGCGAATACTAAGAACCCTTTACTGAATAAAAAAGCCAAACAGGAAACTTGGACCATTTCTTTCTATCTGGCTTCTCACTGCATGGGGGTTATAAACTGTGCTACCATAAAACATAATTCACAATAATCCCATGATAAATTTCAATAGAACAATTATCAGGAACCATGCCTTGTAAATAACAAAACCACAGACTGATTTAGTGTGAATCCACATGTATATTTCCACATGCTCTATCAGAAAGTGTCAATGCTTTGGTGTTTGTACTACAGTGTTTCTTGATTTTCTACAAACTAACCTTATTCAGGACAATATTACTCAATGCACATACACTCCCATCAATAGCATTGAAACATTTTACATCAGCATAAAACTCAAAAATTCTTAGGCCACAGAGCTATGACACTTGCAGTTGTAAAAGGAATATCTATATATTACAGCAGCTGAGAAAGTGTTGACTGTTTTAATAAGGCCTAAGCATGGCAGTTTGTGTAAAAAAAGGAGGTGTTTATGTGTTTGCATGCATGTATACGTACGTGTGTGCATATGTATTGTATGTATTCATATAGTTACATTTCAGTTTGAGTGAGATTAGTAGTGTACAGCAGTCATTGATTATAGAACAAAGAAACAGTTAGGAAAAATTGTTTAAGAGATTTTCATATACTGAATTGCTGACAAGACAAAAATGTTGAAGTAAAAAATACACCAAGAAGGCAGGTAAACCATGCAGACTACAGCTTACAAAGAAATTAACTCTGAGTGTCTTACTCCTCAAATATCTGAACGATCAGTTTAAACACTCATCTAAGGTCAAATGGTTCCAGTGCTTGAATATATAACATAAAGAAATAAAAAAATAAGCTTTCCTTCAGCGTCACAAAGCAGTTCTTTGCTTGGAAGCATAACATTGCAGTAAGGTCTTTGTTAACAAGAATATTCCAGATTCACAGAAGTGACAAGAAATCATTAATCTTTAGCTACCAATGGTTGCCACCTAACACACATGTCCTTAGGCTTGTATGCCCTTAGGTATCTTCACTTCAATGGACAGAGGCTTAAAGTACCAACTTAATATTATACTGCATGTACTAAGTCATTTTACACTCCATCAGGATTTACAGAGCAGGTAACATTTATTTGAACAAACTACCCCACCTGAAAACTCTGCTTAGCACAAATATAGCTCACATCCCAATAAATCGAAATGAATAATGAACGTCAAAAAAGGTGGATAATGCAATACTGCACACTGTAACACATAAACTCTCTTACAGCACCCTTGCAGAAGATCTACTTGGATGTCTATATCTTAAATGTCTTTTATCAAAAGCAGCAGATTCCAGAAAAAAAAAAAATAAAAACAACATACTACTCAGTTGTCTCTTTTTACTATGAAATCAAAGAACTTTGGAGTCTGTAGGGAAAAATTACTTCTAAAGATGGCAAGGGTCAATCTTGAGTCCAAAGATACGGCTAGGACTTTGGCTCACAAGGCTGAGTAGACTAGGTAAACTCCAGACTCCTTAGAGTCTGAGCCAGAGTTAAGGGTAGGACAAAGAAAGGCAGACGAATCAGAGTAAAGTAGAAGAATAGTTAGGAATTTGGAAAAAAATGGCTAAATATAGCCAGAGCTGACAATGTTATTTTTTTATAATTGTTTTCAGTCCCATTAGGTTAGGCTTGGCTTCGCAGAGTCAACCCTATCATGTTAAGGCAGAGTTTAGAGTTCAGTTGGAGTTCAGAGTTCAGGCCAGGAAAAGCCTCTAAGCTAACAGCAGTACTAAAGTGCATGGTTTTCAAAGTTCGTTAACTAAATTGAAAAGAGACAATAGCAGGAAGGACTTCAAGGAATTAGATTTAATGTGACCATACTAGGAAAATAGTTTAGAGACAGAGGACCTGCAGAGGTTACAGGCAGAATTTTAAATTGAGAAATGACAGGCCAGGTTTAAAATTAAGAATGACATAGAACTATAGAATCATAAAATCATTTAGGTTGGAAAAGACCTTTAAGATTATGGAATCTAACTGTTAATTTATCACTGCCAAATCCATCACCAAACCATGTCCTTTAGGGCGACAAAAAATCTGCATATGGCTGGGCCCTATGATCATAGTTTAGGACTCAATCTAGAAGAGGACACTGGTTTAATCATTAGATTTGCCCCCAGCTAGTAGAGACTGATGAGACAGGTCTGCTGGCACTGGTCTGTTAAATTCAAGACTCGGAATGATACTAGTCCAGGTTTTGAGCCGAGCTTTTCAGAGGTTTTGGATGAGATTTAGTTCCTAAAGCAGGGTAGGCACAAGAAGAACTAATGATCTATCTGTAAGTTTAGGTCAACTAGAACATGATGAGCCAAGGTTAGTGTGACCAATAGCAGCAGTCTCTGCTTTGAAGACTGAAGTTAACAGGAGTTTCTGTACTGTGTTTAAAGCCAGCTAGGTTGTGATTTGACCATGACTGTCAGATTTTTAATACTGTGGGAAATTTATACCAAAATGCCTTAATCTGTTAAGGACAAATATATTGATTTCAAGTCCTACAAAACGGTTTCTATCAGTATTACTCATAGTTTAAATAAGAGCTTGGACATTTCAGAAATTAGAAATGGAATATTAAAAACGTATGAAATAATCTTGCCTGTTCTTGTCACAGGATTTTTAAAAAGATGAGGTCTAAAACTAACTTTTGTTTTCTTATTATTGGTTTTTATTTCTGTATGGTTTTCAATTTTGACTAGGAATGGACAAACGATTTATCAAGGTTTAATTCTTCCCCTCCCCTCCATGAAGGAAAAAATAAATAAATGAAAACCAAACCCCCAAACATTCACGTCCTAAAAGAAAAGAGAATGAGGATGTCAGAAAACAAATCACTTGCAGACCTGTGAATAGAAGTCATTTTCAAGGTTCCCATTTTGGCCTTTACTTTCTGCTGCTCTTTTAACAGACCTGGAGACAAAATAAGAAACAAAACATGAAGTACCTTAACTATTTTTTTACATCCTTGGAAATCATAATAATTTAATATATAAATTTCAATTATGACCCTGTTTTTCCACATTTATGTTGAAGAAACTTGACTAAGAAACCTTGACTAATTCTAATACAACACAATTTCCATGAGCTTTCAAAATCTTATTTCACTATGTATGACAGAGTCTTTAAATATTAGTTGTATATTTCATCTGGCTAAGCCTATTGTCATTTACAAGGTATTAGCATACTTTGTACAGTTCAGTCCAAAGGCCTAATTAAAAGAAACTATATATATTTGTTTCCATAACAAACCAGACAAGAAAAATATGATGATTATTCTTGGTTGTTGTTTGACATATTAAGAGTTAACAAAATATGGCCGGATAATATTTTTCTGATATAAGATCTGAGGTTCAGTGTCTCGTAACTTGGCCAAACTTAAAGCCATTTTGCTAGAATATACTGTGCAGACCTTTGGTTCACAAAAGACAATCTTTTTCACCAAATATGAGCAACTAAAGAATGAAAGCCTATCTCCCTATCACTTACTGCTTGATCTCATACATGATGTATGCAGTCCATGCATTATTTTTTGTTTAAAACACAGATGATACCATTCCACAGTCTTGCAAGGATGTGTGAAAGTGAATTTGCAGCTGTCTGGGAAGTCCTAAGGCAGCATACTGATGATTACCATAAGTTCACGCCTCTCCACAGATAGACTCTGAGCAAAGGCTACTGACTAATGCATGGTACTCTGAGCATCAGATAAGCAAGAAGTCCCATGGAAAAAAAAATAATTACATGATCACTTTAATTACGGTGATATGAAATTAACAGGTCTTAGTTAAAATCGCAGAGAAGACCAGTTTTTGTTAATGTTGAAAAGCTTGCCTTTGCAAACTTAGTATCACTCTTTCTCCATAAGGTTTTCTGAGTATGTATTTCAGGGCAATATATTTCTCCTCAAGTTTTTTACAGTATTTACATATAAAATTTGCTGTTTGGAAAAAAGTATCTCCTTGAACATCAGTTCAGAAATATTTTTGTGCTATCTCAGCTAAAAAGATTCTCCAGCTTATTGATTAGTATTCTGCTCTAATGTTCTCATCTACCTTCTATAATAAAGTGTAATCAAACTGGATGTACCATGAATTTAAGATTTTATCCATGTGCATACTACTTCAGTGTATCTCAACTGAGAGAGTGGAAGGAAAGGAAGAAGGGTAAATTGGAGAAAGTTATTGACTTATTATCAGTCAAGTTATTTGATTTTACTTTCTTCCCATCATCTGCATGCTCCAGGGATTCTGAATGAACTAATATACATTTCCCACTTGCTTTTCATCTTTCTTCCCAGAGTACCTTCTGATGACAGTAATAAGAGGAATTAATCAAGAACAGAAAGCTGCAAGTTTAGGAAACATTTCTCAGATGGAAGCTGGCCTCTTCACCTTCAGCAGTATACAAATAAACTTTATATATATGTGCAACTCAGTCTAGTTTCCTGCCTTCAAACTAAATTCCAAATCCACAGAAAACAGAGAAGATGTGAATAGGGAAGGAGCAGAATATACACAAAGGCTTCTTTAGAAGGTTACAGATGTTCAAGCTGGTCACTTTCTCAGTAGTGTATTTGACAGAAGAATGAGAAACTATTTCTACAGAACAATTTTGAGCAGCCTTTTACATCAAAATATTTGAGAACTTATCACTGAAGGGTGCTTATTTTTTAGTTCAACAATTTTATTTACTAGATAATAACATGTTTAGTATTTATCTAACTAAGATAACTTATCTAAAACAATATCTTTGCTATTCCAGGTCAGGTGAATCAGTCATAACTGACTTTTCCATCCATACACTGAGCAATTCCAGGGACTTACCTCTGAAATGCAGCCTCAGTCCCTACTTTTGTCTACAAAGACTAGTTAACCTGGATACTTCCCTTTAAGCCAGTGGAATATTAAAAGTGGATGTGGTGAATGTAGTCAGCTGTAGAATTAAAGTGTCTGAGGAATGCTTAAACATAGGTGTCTAGTCTCATTTGGGATATCCTACAATATTCAAAGCACATATGTGCACCTGGTGGATGTGCATAGGAATTAAGGGTCCATCTGTGCTCTTCAAATGGAGCAGCTGCAGAGCAGGTGACGTGATCTAGGTGGGGATGTGTGAGCAACTGAATTGTGAGCAGCAGCTTGCTTATGAGTCATTATATTCATACGGAATATAGAAAGATACCACTGGAATACACCTGCAAAGAAAATGGTACTTCATGACTATAACAAGCATCAAGGTTATAAAATTTTTACTTCTGAATGCATAAAAATAGAAGCTTTTTACATTTTATTTGACAGAAATGTATCCTTTGAGACTTCAAAACTGCCACAAACACCAGCAAGCTGGCATTCCATGTTTTCTAATTTAGAGTAAAACTATTTCCTGTAAACTGCTGCAAATAAGATACAGTAAGGATCTGAATGCGGGTTTCTGGTCCCTTAGTTATCCTTGTCTCTACCTTCCCCTGAAAATGCCATGGATACAGTTTTCTCTCCATCAATATCTTGGCTTTGCTAAAGCAACACATTTTGACCAATTCATGTTTTGACTTTTGTGCTTAGTTTTTAACATTTCAGTATTTTCCATAACAAGTCAAAGAACTCTTTAAGAAATTAGTAGAAGTTTATATTGAATTTCTTAAAATTTTAAGAGTTAAGAAGATATTTCTTCCAAATATGTCATTGTGATTATATTTAATAATTACATTTTTAAAAGACTTAAAATATAACACATAATATTCCTAAAAAATTCTTTTATCATCCTTGGGCCTTCTGTGACTCTTTCCAACTCTGCCATTGTGCTTTGGCTTGTTTGGTTTAGAATTAAACGTGAATAAAAACATACTTTCAACTTGAATTTGCCTTCAGATAAACTGTGTTACAAATTTAACATTATTTAAATAATTTTTGATGTTATTGTTTTCAATTTAAACATTTAAATTACATCAGTAAACATTTTCATTGAAAGGTTAAATAATAAAAAATTCAATAAAATGCTATTTGAACATGAGCTTGTTTTCTTAATGTGAATGGCGGGAAACACTGAACATTTAAAAGGGACTTCAGGGAGGATGACTAACAGATTATATTGTGACCAGCCAGAAAGAATTTTAATCCACGGATTTCTCTCCTTTATGTACAATTTAGAAGCTTTTGTTTGTTCATATCTGTCATAATAAAATTACATTAAGCACTTAGATGAACAAATTAAGGTGATTTAATTTTGCAATTTAAACTCTGATTTGCCAGATTAGTTCAAATCAAAAAGAAATTTCTAAGAAAAACAGACTATTTCTGACAGCCATATCTTAGGAGAGGAGCTGGTGAGAAAACTTGAAAGAAACACAAAAATTCCCCGTTTTTACAGCTAGAAAGAAAATTGAGGGATGCAAGGAAGAGCAAGATCCTTCCTCTAACAGCAGTTGCCTCAAGGTGTGATAGTCCCGCAAAAAGAAATTAAGGATATATATGGACAAAGAAGTCCAAGGAGTGGAGGGGAAACTAGTTGTTGCTCTTTTCACTTGAACTGCAAAAAATTGGTGAATTATCATTACAAACTGATATTTTCCTCATGCACTATGACAAAAAGCTGCAGAGATACCCTGACAGGGTGCTAGGATGTTTCCTGCTGAGTTCTTCCGTCAGTGTTTACATGACTTCCTAACATTCTGCACTAGAAAGACTTCTTGAACAAACTAGGAACAACACCTCAGTGAAATGATGATAGAACATGAATATTTTTAGAAAATATCTCCAAAATTGTATTTGAATAGGCATAAACAAGGAACAATGAGGGCTCCTCGAATACTGTGTTCAGTTCTGGGCCCCTCACCATAAGAAGGATGTTGAGGATCTGGAGCGAGTCTAGAGAAGAGCAACAAAGCTGGTGAGGGGGCTGGAGAACAGGCCTTATGAGGAACGGCTGAGAGAGCTGGGGTTGTTTAGCCTGGAGAAGAGGAGGCTGAGGGGAGACCTCATTGCGCTCTATAACTACCTGAAAGGAGGTTGTAGAGAGAAGGGTGCTGGCCTCTTCTCCCACGTGACAGGGGACAGGACAAGAGGGAATGGCCTTAAGCTCTGCCAGGGGTGGTTTAGCCTGGACATTAGGAAAAAATTCTTCACAGAAAGGGTCATTGGGCACTGGAACAGGCTGCCCAGGGAGGTGGTTGAGTCACCTTCCCTGGAGGTGTTTAAGGCACGGGTAGACGAGGAGCTAAGGGGCATGGTTTAGTGTTTGATAGGAATGGTTGGACTCGATGATCCGGTGGGTCTCTTCCAACCTGGTTATTCTATGATTGTATGATTCTATGATTCTAAATTTCAGTCTAAGGTCTCCTCATATTTCTCAGTGTCACTTTCCGCAGCAGAACAATGACATTGTGCTGAATCATAAGCAGCAGTTCAGGATTTCCCAGCCATCAGATAATTCAGTCAAAGCGCAAAATAATAAGCCTTCATGACTAATTCAAGATCACTCCACCAACAAAGCTACAAACTTTCTGTGTATGATCCAGTCACTAAAAGCTCAGTCTAACACTAAGGCTCGTAACAGCTCCCTATAGCCTGCACCCCATGATATAGTCCCACTTCTGTTGCCCATGGAAAAGAATACTTCACCATATGCCTATTTGTGTATGTGTGCTTTGATAAAATTGTTAAATACTGGGCATTTATTCTTGAGCAGGGTTAAAGATGCCAAATGGAGCTCACAGGCTTGAAAATAAGATATCAGAGTCCAAATGGAAGCAAATAACTTGTTCAGAATCCAGATATAAAGCTATGTTCACATGGCAATTACTTTGAGTTGAATAAAAGCAGACATGAATATTGCTGTAAGAATAAGCCAGTATTATTACTCCCTGACATGAAAACACACATATTTGGAAGTAAAAAAAAATGATAGTTTTAATGACACAATTATTAAAGCTCAGCAACACTTAAAATAAAAGCTAGATATAGAAATAGGGAGATAATTGAGGAATGGATAAACTTTTAGGCAAGTAAATCTGTGTAGTATATAAGATACACAAAAACTATTGATAAAATTGAAGAGCTGACTAGGTAGGACACTATTTTATTGCCCTGAAAAAGGTACTGCCCCTGGCTAATTCAGTACAGCCAAAAGCACTCTGGATTTCAAGAAAAAATGCATAAATTTAGAGCATAATTTCAGGAGACTCTGAACATGCTCTAGTTACATTTAGATGGGGAATAGAGATGTAGAGATTTCACCTTAGAGCATTTTAAAAAACTCTTGTTTTTTCTCCAGTAGTTGTTTTCTTTATCTTGTTGATATTGTTTCTTATTCTTTGTAGATAGGTTGAATATTTAAAAAATAAAAAGCCAAATGTATAAACATATAAAATAGTAGTAGCACTAATATATAAAATAGAAATAAAGTCATTTAATAATTAAGAAGACACTGTCCATTGTCATGACAGGTAAAGTAACTACAGCGGATACACAAATGCACTCATACGTGTTTTAGGGAAAGCACATTATCAGAAAAGCAGAACATACACAGAGAATATAAGATGGCTGTGTAAAAAGACATCTCTGTACTGCTGTGTTTTCAACCAAGACACATGTAACAAAGGAAAGCATTTTGATGTGTTCAGATTATTGTTCCTCTTGCCAGAGACAGTTTCTATCATAAGCAACATCTTTAGAGAGTTCTGAAGTGATTTTTACCTCCATATAGAGTTTTGGTTTTCCCATCTGTATAAAAAAAATATTAAAAATAAAATAAAACACATCAGTTCTGTAGCTGTACACTAAATAACAGGCTAAATGGCTTTAATTTAGGTGACATATTGGTATAATAATGTACCGTCATCCTCAGAGACTGCCGCAATGAACAACTGACCCCTTGAAAAAGAAGTTATAATCACTTTTTCTTTGGAAATCTCTCAAAAGTTGCCTTGAACTTTGTTCCTTTTTCTTCTTTGCTGCTACCATCTCAGTAGAGTGACAGTGAGCCCAATAGCATATTTCTGGCTACCGAGAGAGCTTTAACATTGTTTACATCAGTGAAAAAAAAAAAAGGCTCAATGTGTGAATATGTGGGTGTTTGTGAATTTCAAATCTTGTGAACCTCAGTATGGCGATAGTAACCAGAAGCAACTGGTTTCTGGTGTCCCCCATTCCAATTGTTACCTGAATATGTATTTTTACACCTGATACTCATTCTAATTGCAATTAATTTTTTTTATGTGATGTACATGAATTAAAAAACAATGCAATGGCTGATCAGATGAACCTCACTTAACCCAGAACACCTTCCTAACAGGAATAGGCCAACCACCTCTTTCATAGCATCTTTGACAGGCTGTTCTTGTTCTTGACTGCAGTGGCCAAGGTATAATGAGGATGAAGAAAATCCTATAAAAATGGAAGCAAGATCACAACTGAATTAAAAGCTTCTATGTCAGATGCTAATGTTAGGGGCTACTGTTTTCCTTTTAGAGAAGTGAAATTTAGGCATTAGCTGTGAACATAGGCATGCATATTGCTTTCTAAATTGGACGTGATTTAATTACATCCTATCCCATTTTCAGTTCTCTGTCATTAGTTTTAGGTAAAAGGCTTTGAACTTCTGTTCTTACACTGCAATTCTCTGCCAGCTATATGATCATGATTTCAAGGAAGTATGGATGAGCACAAAAAGAAGAAAAGCTGAAAATAATTTGCCCAGCACCTTAGTGCTCTCTCACACACCTACAAAGAAATTCTCTTTGCAGATGAACACTGATGATATCAGTATTCATTTTGAAAGGAATTCTGACATATCATTGACATATCTCAGTGCTTTGTCATGCCATTAAGTTTTCGTCATTGATTTTATGATCTTGTTATGAAAAGGATGAGCCCATGCAAAAGAAGTTGCACCACTAGTGTTGAAAGCCAGGAAACCTTCAGGCCCAGTGTGGGGGCCTCTGTCAGTCCCAGTAATTCACAGGGGGTCTGAGATGCCTTACAGTGCCTGACTTGTTCAGAAATTGTTCTTAAGCAGGGAATTTATGGCAATCTGCCTCGTTTAATATCTACACTCCTGCAAAGAACTTTATGCCATACTATTTTGATTAGGCATCATACTACCTTTATTTTATTCCTTTTTCCACAAGAAGATATGATTTGGTGCATGAAATTTAGCAGAGCTTGGAAGAATAAATTCCATCATACCCTATTCTACTATAACATCTACTCGCATAAACCAGTACTGGCTGGTCCTCCACAGCTTTTCCCACTACTAGCTGTATTAATCAAAAGTTCATCCTAGGTCAGTAAAGGAGAGATGACACTATCACAAAGGCTCAGCTAGTTTTGCAAAAGGCAAATTTATAAATGGTTATGTTACTCACAGACTTTCTGAAGCATTACTTGAGAATAATACATTTTTAACAGTTTTTTGCTTTGTTTGTTTGTTTCTTTTTTTCATTTTCACTTATGACTTTGAATTAAGGAAGGAAAATCTTCTAAAGTAAACATTAAGAAAAAATGCTTAAGGTAACTTCTTTTATTGACAAAAATATGTTTTTCTTAAATCTTGTTGGGTATCTTCTTTGTGGGTAGTGTGTACATGTCTGCTTTCATAATATAATGTCTTTACTTTGTCTAAATCACTAGTTTTCAAGAAAAAAAGAAGGATTAGTTTACCTTTAATGTCAGTACTGGGAAAAAAAATTAGGTGGCAGATAGAGATTACTACTTTTAATATGTTTTCCCTTTGGTGTCAATTATTTCAAATCCAAGTTTCAGTTATTTCTATATAAGCATCGTAGTCATTTAGACCATGAACATCCTTAAAGAGATCAAAGACTCCCAGAAGACTTATACATGCTGCAAAATATATGTTTTGTTTTCACTTATTCTTCACAGACTCTTAAAGCAAACGCCAGCAGAGCCCACTCTAAGCACTAAAAGTGAACACTTTTGCCTCTTCAACTCTTTAGACTTCGTATTAGAGCAAAACCACAGCAAAGTAACATAAACTGCCTACAAGTAAGAAGTCTGGGAATATAGGTGTCAATTAATTTTTTAGATCATAATTGTAAACCTATTAATATACTGAAATGATATTTGACTCACCAGTGGATATAAAAGAGGTTAAGCTCCATAGTCTGCTGAGACCTGAGATTTGGTTCTGAGCCTTCAAAAAATGTAAATCCTTGGACATTCATCTCCTTTAGACATAAATCTCTCCTGTCTTAGAGCAGAATAAACACAGCAAAGGTCAGAACTCCAGCAAGTTCTTGTTGTCACCCACATTAGCACCAGTAGTATTCAGGCTGATATATATAAATGACGATGCCCAGCATCACTCTGTTAATGAAGCACATTAATTGTGTATTTGAATAGTTAAATATCAGTAGACACTTTTAAAAACCTGGTTGCCTTTTTTATGCATCGCCTGAATGCTGGCTCCATGCAGCTGGTGCCGCTTGTAAGTAAAAGTTGTGTTTGTAATAAGGACTTTATAATCCAGTGCGTAGATAAAACAGTTTAGGTACGTAATATGCAAAATGACGATATATCTGTAGGCTACAAAAATGTTTCTTTGAGAGAAACAGAAGAGAAAGCTAGAATGGAAGAAATGTACTCATACAGGGTTAGACAGCTGAGAAGATATCACTTCATAGAGTAGGAAAAAGAACAAACTCAGTAAGCTTCAAGAGGTACTGCAGAGGGAAAAGAGGCCACAAGTGTTGCAGAAATAACAATATGTAGATATTGGGAGACCTCTGAGTCCTTGCATAACCTGTTTTTTGAGGAAATCTTAAATAGGGGTTATGAATAGCAAAAATTACTTACGAAAATGTTTTCTTTAATAGCTAAAAATATAGTTTACAGATCAGGGCTAATCTGAAGTTTTTTCCATTTGAATCTACCACTGCAATCGTCAAATGGAACAGTTGATTCTTAACCTTATTCTGAAACTGCATATTATGTCCAAATACAGTAAATGCAATGTATTCCTCTTCTTTCTTTCACCAACATCTTTGATACATATTATTTTTACTGCACTTACTACAAGATTCAAGAATTTCTGTCATGCAAACACCCTTCCTTTCTGACATACTGGACCAGTTGCAATGTATCACTGTGCTCAGTCTTGTAAAATCCTGTTAACACAGCATTTCTAGCAGCCTGCTCATTTACAGAATTGCTGTTCGACAAGAAATCTCAGCATTTAAAAATGTTATTATCTGATTTCGGAGAGAAAAATTAACTATGAAATTTCTCAGGATCTCCAGTTATTCAAGGAAAGAGGAGAAATAACCTTCTCATACTCCTTAGTCAGTAATGTGAAAACACAGGCAGTCTCAAAGGTGACCTTCCTACAGGAACATTCTTAAGATGATAGTTCTGCTGCTGAATCAGCATTTGGTTTTGAAATGCTCTCACTTAAGAGTGTTGACAGAAAAACAGATGTGCCAGCAAGTTTGTTCTCAAACTGAGACCTGATTTTCTTTCCAGACGCAGAAAAACAAGTGTGCATCTGCGTGCAGCTGCTTGGCTGGGAAACTTAGCTAAGCTAACAGAGGATCACTTTCAAACCCTTATTTAATCACTCTAGGCCAGAACAGCATCAAGCAGAACCTTAATCATCTACGTTGTTAAGCAGTGCTCAGACCCTAACCTGTCTTACTCTGCCAAATTACGTACCTTTATGTACTACTTTGGCTCTGACATAATCTGAATTTGTCTTTTGACCAGCTTTATCTAATCTTACAGGGACTTCTTTAAAAATCTCATTTAGAAAGTTTATTTGTTTATGAAGAAAAATATAGGGGTAAAAGAACAATCAGCTCTTTGCTGCACACAGTTTTCAAATTCAGAGTAAATAATTTTATAAAAGCACATAAGAAACTTCTACAATATCAGCATGCTTTTATTCAAGAATAATGGCTTCCCACAGGATCTGCCATCAAGAGACCAAAGAGATGAAGATAGTGTAAGTTCTCATTCAAACTATACTAGATGCCAGAGATCAGATTTGGTTTTGACAGCTTAATTCATGTAAAAATAAAATTGTTTAAATAAAGGCACTATCTAGGCTCCCCTTATGGTCAAGACTGAAAGAAAATTCCAGAGAGTGCTTCATCCTGTGTTTGACAAACACTTTGACCTGGAAATGTTTGAGGTTTTGTGGGATGTGTGTAAACTTATACTGAGTGCATATATACATGCAGCAAAAAAATTAGAAAATATTGTAACTGCTAAAGTACAATTGTGTCTTCTCTCTTCTGAAAGTAATGTACCTCAGCACCCCTCCTGCAATGAATACCAGCTAATACTACTGGTTAATCTTTATATACTGTCCAAGCCCCAAGACATGATTCTCCAGTGATACACACTGCTCTTCTAATAAACAGGCATTTGTAAATGCATCTGACATCAGGTTTTGAATTGCTTCCTGGGTTGCCCGTGTACATAATTAACGATAAAAATATGTTCTGGGAAAAATAAATTAGTAATTAAGTCAGCTGAATATAAAGATATTTACATAATGTAAAGGCAGTCACTGCTTGCTCACTCCAACAGACATGTAGGAATTGCTAGCCTTTGCAGTTCTGGGAGATTTCAACTTAGCAGATGTCTGCTGGAAGTATAGCACAGCAGAGAGGAAACAGTCTAGAAGGTTCCTGGAGTGAGTGGAAGACAACTTCCTGACACAGCTGGGGAGTGAGCCAACTAGGGAAGGTGCCCCACTGGACCAGCTGTTTGTGAAAAGAGAAGGCATCGTGGGAGATGTGATGGTTGGAGGATGCCTGGGGCATAGAGATCACAAGAGGATACAATTCTCATTTCCAGGAGAAGTAAGGAAGGGGATCAGCAGACCTGCCACCTTGAACTTCTGGAGAGCAGACTCTTCAGAACGCTGGTTGATAAAATTCATTGGGAGACAGTCCTAAAGCTTGTGGAGGTTCTTGCCCATTTACTAGAAGGCCCAAAGGGAGGATCCAGGGAACAATAGGACTGTCAGCCTATCCTTAGTGCTGGGGAAGGTCATGAAGCAGGTCTATCACACAGCACACACAAGACAACGGGGTGATCAGGACCAGTCAACAGGGGTTTATGAAACGCAGGTCCTGCCAAACTAATCTGACCTCCTTCTATGACAAGGTGACCCATTTAAAGGATGAGGGAATTGCTGTGGATATAGTGTAATGGCACTTCAGTAAAGAATGGCACTTCAGTGTTGGGTCCAGTTGTGTTCAAAATCTTTTTCAATGACCTGGATGAAGGAATTGAACATAACTTCATTAAGTTTGTGGATAAATGTACTCTTAGCAAATTTGCGGGTGACACTAAGCTGGAAGGGTGGGAATTCTTCAAAGGGATAACAGCCTGGACTAATGAGCTGAGACCAAAAGGATGAGGTTAGCAAGGCAAACTGCAGAGTCCTGCAATTGGAACACAACAGCCCTGTGCAGCACCACAGGCTTGGGAAAGAGTGGCTAGAAAACTGCTTGGCAGAGAAGGACCTAGGGGTATTGATTGACAGCAGGCAGAACATGAGCCAGTAGCATTCCTAAGTGGCCAAGAAAGCCAACAGCATCTTGGTTTGCATCAGAAACAGTGTGGCTAGTAGGACCATGGAGGTGATTATGTCCCTTTGCTTGGCATTGGTGAGGCTACACCTTGAATATTGTGTTGAGTGTTGGGCCCCTCGCTACAAGAAAGATATTAAGGTCCTGGAGCATGTCCAGAGAAGGGCAACAAAGCTGGTGAAGAGGCTAGAGAACAAGTCTTACAAGGACCGGCTGAGGGAACGGGGATTGTTTAGCCTAGAGAAGATAAGGCTGAGGGGAAACGTTATCACTGTCTACAACCACCTGAAAGGAGCTTGTAGCAAGGTGGGTGTTGGTCTCTTCTTCAAAGTGATGGGTGATAGGATGAAAGGAAATAACAAGTTATGCCAGGAGAGGTTCAGACTGGATTAGGAAAATTTTCTTCACCATTATCAAGCACTGACAGAGGCCTCCCAGGGAGGTGGTTGAGTCATCATCCCTGGAGGTACTTAGAAGACAGTTAGATGAAGTGCTTAGGGCTATGATTTAGTAGTGGACAGGTATGGTTTGGGTTGATGATCTCAAAGGTCTTCTCCAACCTAATGATTCTATGATTCTATGAATGTTATAAAAGCTAAGGAGAACCCTTTACTATTTCTACTCTGAGACATGATACATGAAGGAAAGAAAAAATTCAGGTATTCAGATGGCTGAGATAAGTAACTTCCTGAAGGTTCACATCATTGTGGCATTTGCCACTCAGTGAGTCACTGGGCAGAATTAATTTCATAATCTTACTGAATATCTTCTTCATGTCACAAAAATTAAGACCATTCCCTTCTCTCCAGGGAACCAACGTAACTGCTTTTACATTGCTTTCACCATGCTTTTGAAAACCTCATTAAATTAGATAAGAGGACCATGAGGACATAGTGTGCCTTGAAGCAATGACTCATTAAACAATGTTTATGTATAAGTGGCATTAATTTCCTTCTCTTCCAGATGTTCCTCTTAGTCAACAGAACAAGTATAGTTATCAATTTCCTAACATCATTCAGAAATATTAGTTCACTCCTTTTCCCCACTAAGCACATATAATTATAATACACAGATAGTCCTGTGATGGTTGCTTTCAAAGGCTCATAGTTGATGTAGGAGCTCTAAATAGGTGCTTTCAACAACTGCCCAGTTTATTGCAGGAGTAAAGAAAGTGTGACAAATTAGCCTAGTATTTTCTCTGCCTTCAGCATTTCCTGTGACTGGTTAAACTAGCTTCAAAGAAGCACTTCGGTGTCTAGTAAATCCCATCAAATCTGTTATTTAAAAATACAACTCAATCAAACATGGAAACTGAGGTATATTTACCATTTGGCCGCTTGGTTTCATGGGCATTAGAAAGAAAGCTGTTTACCTCCTTTCATCATGTGCATTTAGACTCCAAATTAAATGGATTTTAGACAGAGTCTTTCCATAGATACATGACCCTTATAAAATGCTGTCTGTTGCTATGTTTTCAGCACAGATCCACTTGTTGCTTTCAGTCCCTGTTGCTATGTTATCATAGCTATCCTGTTTCAAATGGTTCTTCATCTTTGCCATTGTCAGGGTCAATGGCGTATCTCTGCTAGGGAAGTAAATGCATTGTATATGGTTCACAAGAAGTAAACTTTCTCAAAAGCAGCCTATATGCTGCTGAGTTTGAGATTTGTGGCTAAAATGGTGTTGACTATGCACTGATATTTTGACTATCATAGAACAATGCTTGCACAACAATCGAGGCTTCTTCCCACCCTGTGTGCAAGCAAGTAGGCAAGGGTCGAGCCTGGAGATAGGAGGGGACATAACTAC
The DNA here is from genome assembly GCF_032191515.1 of Phaenicophaeus curvirostris. Classification (NCBI taxonomy): domain Eukaryota; kingdom Metazoa; phylum Chordata; class Aves; order Cuculiformes; family Cuculidae; genus Phaenicophaeus; species Phaenicophaeus curvirostris. The sequence continues at coordinate 7,770,365 of NC_091393.1, forward strand.
AACAGCTGACCTAATTGGTGAAAGGGATATTTCCCACCAAATAACATTATGCTCTTTTATAAAAATGGAAATGAGACTAGGGTTTAGAGAGTGGGAGCATGGGAGGAGGTTCTTTTGCAACGTAGTAGTTACTTGATGGGCATCAGTCTACTTGTGGGACATAGTGAGTAATTGTCTTTGCATCACGTGAATTTTTGCATGGTTTGCCATGGACAGACTACTGATTCTTGTGTTTTATTCCCAGTTAGCTAAAAGACTTCTGAATCAGATGTTAGTATGGACTTTCAAATACAGTAGTATAGATAAGAAAACTGTATGTGCAAGCAGCTACATTATCTTATGCTTATCAACTTCTGAGCACTGTTAGATAAGATATTTCATTATTTATATATATTTATATTTTGTCCTTGTGCTGGATGTTCAAAGACATTTTCTCTATTTATATTTACACTTGAAAAATGAACTGAAAATTTTTAATAGGAAATATTACCACCATAACCTGTTGTTCCTTAGCCGAATGTTCAGACTCAGGTAATTACTTCCCTCCCTGGATTTGTCACTGTGCCTGACATCTTGCTCATATATCCACTTGTGATTATGTATTGATTTTAATGATGAATAAACTATATAAATGCTAAGATAAGCATGGGAAAACTTACTGTTTCAACATTCTTCCTTATAATAGATTGCATACACATATCAAACTTGCGGAGCTGAAATTCTAGTGATTAGGACCAATTAATAGTGCAAACCGTGAGTCTTAACATGATGTCTTTTCTCTGAGTACTGAAGATGAAATTCTGAAAATCATCACACAACAGAAGGCAGAGGAAACATTTATGTGAATATTTGTTTCTAGAGCTGATGTAACATTCCCTATTTCCTAACACAAATATGTCCATTTCTTAACATCTAAAGAGAATGCAGCTATCAAACCTATTTCTCACCATGGCTACTAGGACTAGCTACTAGGACACACATTAAGGACCTTAAATAAAGCATATAGGTGTATTAGATAGTGACTTTATTTCCTTTTTTTGCAATTATTAAATTTTACTGCCAGAATTATTTTGATGTATTAGAGTAAACAAAAGACAAGAAAATTTACATTTTCCTGACCCTGTAGATATTCCTCAGTGTTATCATGTTCCTCCTATCTTGTTCCTATTCTCCCAAGGTGCTTAAGCAGAAGTTATCAATTGCAAGTGAGTTTTATACAACTGAAGACTATGAGCTTCCAACAGACAGTTGAGAGGTCGCACTTGAAGAACAGGTTTATTTCGGGCAACATGGCATAAAATTACCGATTTGATCTTCACTGCTGACCTTTTACTTGCTTAGTTTTGCTTATTTAATATTAGTAATAGATGGCTTGTTTGGAAGAATTTAATCTCATGTAGATCTATATAACAGTGTCCATTGATGACAGCTGTGTCCCTCACATTGCTCATCTGGCAGCTTTTGGCAGCACACAACATTGCAGTAGGCAGGCATAACTGTTTGATATATTATTCATTCTTTCTGTGAATCAAGACTATGAACCTCAAATCTCATTTTATAAAACACAGAGGATTTCAAAAAAAGCTTGTTTAGCAAGTATTATTAGCACTTTCTGTCTGCCAGTCCCTGGAAGGGAACATGGTCCAGTCACTTCTACCCACAAAGCAAATAGTAAAAAAATGTGAAGAGATTACTTCAGGTGCCGTAATCAGTCAGCCCTTGACATGTATAATAACCCTGTCAACAAAGGTGTTTTATAGCAGTGCTGGATTTTTTCCTTTTAAAAAGCTGAAGTGAACTCAAGATTTTATTTTATGTGGTTACTGATTCACCATGAATTGCCAAGAAAAAACTGCCTTTTGAGCAGACAATATACCATGCCTAGCAGAGAGCACACAGTGTCCTATAGTGCTGTTTCCAACCACAGGGGCCACCTGATGATTTAGTTGTCTCTAAAAAAAAAAATCTAATCATCTCATTTACTCTTGTTGCTACTGAAAATAATAAGGGCAACACTGAGGGAATGACTATCTTACACTTCTTTGGTATCTACCTATTATTTTTGTTTCTCTAGATGTAGCAACGGTAAAGTTTGCTTCAAAATCAGAAAGCTGCAAAGAAACAGCAACCCTGAAATTTCTTTCTTGAGTCCTCAGGCTATACTATCTGACACCTAAAGCTGCTTGAAATTGTTTGCCAGAGATGAGAGCTATGGTGGTGTTGATGATCCCTGCCTTCGAAAGCTTTTCAAGATAACGGTTGAGTTCAAATTTTTCTAAGTCTGCCTGTGAACTTTGGGTATAATCTCTTTAAATCTCCAGCTAAGCTCACCAAGCTTTGCTAGGTTTTCCTTCCCACGACATTTTTTCTTTACATTTGAAAGGCTTCAACAGCCTACCAAGGAGGCAGTGAAGAGCCCTTTTTTCTTTAAATTCTCCTCTGACAGAGAAGAGGGACAGAGCTCCATATGTCTTAAAAAAATAAGGTTGAAAACTGTTTTTAAATTTTTTCTACTATAAGTTTCTGCTATGCCACCTTGGCAGATTTTGCTCAGTTTTGCCAGGCATAGTGGACTGACCCATGTTGTGAGGGCTTTAGTATTCCACTTCAGCTATTAAATTCAAAGCTAGATTAGTGTTTTGAATTATCTCTGATATCTAAGTCTAATGCTATGGGTTTAATTCATCTTACATTTTAAACAGTAAACTGTGGTGAAAAAATATCTATGTCTTCTCTGCACCTGTGTGACTTCAAAGAACATTTCTAGTCAGAAAAAAATCTAGTACTGCTATGGTGGACAGTGACCTTCTCCTATTTGGGATACTGATGTGATATGATAGACAGTACTGCAGACCATACTTCAGATCCAGCACAGATGCCCAAAGATAGAGAAGTTCAGTCCAAAAGTATTCTGACACCATCAATATTATTACTTTTCTATGTGCTAAGGAAAAAGATAACATTTCAATTTTAAAAATGATAACGTATTAACTGAAAACAATAGGGGTTTGGAAGAAAATTCTTATAACACATATCAACCATTATGTAAGTAACTGGTGAGTTAAATTTGGAAATGTGTTTTTCTGTGCTTTTTTCCAAGCTGTAAAAGCAATAAAAATTAGATTTGTTCCTAAGTAGAATTAATATTTGGGAACAGAAAGACAGGTTATATGAAAATATCACAGGTGAATTCAGGATATGTCATTCTGTGCAAATGAAATAGAATCAATGTGCCAAGTTGGCAAAGTAATCAGGTATAAAATATGCCTTTAGTATTGAATGTAACAGATTTTTTGTATGTATTTACAATATGTATACTTTGGTGGGTTTTTGAAAGTATTTTTCACTTGTATTTTTCAGTATCCTTGACCAATTATTGAAAAATGTATGAATACATTTGGATGTTCTCAGCTACAGACCAGGATTTACTCTTTACAATACAACTGCTAGCAGCATGTAATGAATTCCATATGGAACACAGATTTTGAGTAATGAAAGGCCTTAAACATTTACTCTAGAAAAACATTGCATTTGCTTTTAAAGCACCGACTAGGGAAAAATCTGAGTCCTTTTTTAATTTCCATCCCTTTAATTCCCAACATTTTTCTAGCTGATGTTACACTGATGAAATAGAAAACTATAAAGACAAAGACAATAAGAAGAAGTATGTCTTTGTAATTATAAAGGATTCTTGAAACAGGTATAGTCCACATATATATTGCTGGTAGTATTCACCAATGTAGTAAACCAATCTTAATGCATTTAAATCTAACCCATTAGAAACTTTCATAGAATTATTCTGTGGTGGGAAACATTCGTTTCATTGGGCCCAAATGATCTATGAAGGAATGGCACTTGTCTTATCCATTACAATTTTTTATTACTGTGTATACTACTAATCACTTACAAATCTCATAAACACATCCTCAGAGAACATTCAAACATTTACAGTCTGCTTAATTCCTGAAGAAATGATGCCTTATAGACATATTTCTTTTGCAGAGCCTAAAACTAACATGGCTCAAGCTCACTGTTTTATTCCAAAGAGGTCCAAATGCCAAAAAAATAATGCTATTTTCTAGAAGATGCATAAAATATTGCAATGTATGTTTAGCTTCTGAGGCTTAAAAAAAACTGAGTAGACAAAAAAGAGCCATTCTAAACTGAACATATCTAATTCAATGCTAATATCACTTAGATACTTTTCTGGAAAACATGGATCATAAAACTGCATTAAAATATATAATTTGTGGTTTAGTAAATGATTTTTCATCCATATCGCAATGAGGCATATTCCTTACAGTTGTTGTTTTATATTAACCTTACGTATATTTCAAAATATATTGAGAGTTTATATACTCACCAGTGTTACAGAGCAAAAACAAAAGCCTTTTCCATGACTTCAAAAAGGATAACAAAATAAACCTAGTCCAACTTTCTAGGAACTTCAAAAAGACTGGAGCCAAGCCATATAAATGGAAAAGTTTATTTTTGTTAAGTGATATTTACACACACTCATGTCAAGAAAATAATTAAAATTCAACAAGGAATTTGAGGGATGGGTCCTGTCAGAACAAAAATAAGGAAAATATTCCTGAGGATTTTAAAACCATAGTGAACTAACATTTTGGCTTTTCTTCTGTTTTTCTTTTCAGCCATTAACTCTTTATTACAGCCATGGACTGAAATAGATTGAGGCAAAATACTAGTTCATTGTTGTGTTGAGAGATAGTCCACAGATTTTGGGATATAAGCTGTGAAATTTGACTTATGAACATGACAGGAAGACAGTACATATTTTCTTCTGAGATCTTCTGTACATTCAAAGAGAATTGTAATTATAGTCATACCAAAAGAATTACAGTAGCAAACCACTATGCTTGAGACACAGCCCACCTTGGAAACACAGCTGTTTTGTTGATTACTAATACAACCATATCTATTCAAGTGCTTTTATGAATATGACTGTATCAGCAAACTGTAACTGGAGAAAACATTCTAATTAACATATATTGGAAAACCTTTGCTATAGGTCAAGTCTGATGTGACACATTATATTTTATGCCTTGCTACAAATATTAAAAAAAATTACTGAGGATAATTTTAGGCATTCAAAGAAGCTCATACTGTGACTTGAGAGATAACTCACACAAGTATTTTTGTAACAAAAGAAGCCCTTTATTTTTTATTTTTTTTATATTTGAGTGGCATATGAAGTAAAATAATACTAAATGAATGTGGGTTTACAACACCATTTTAATTTCTTTTTCATAGGGTAGCATATTAATTTCCTTATAGTAATTTTTGTTCACTTTTTTTATAAAGCAGATTAATACTTAGATTAGAAATACTGACAGAAATAAAGAAAAGTGAGGAGTAAGTGTGATGTGTTTTATTGTTAACCTCTTACAAAATATAATGCTTTATTTAAGAAAGCAAACAACAAAAACACCTAGCTGGTTACATTTTAAGATCTTAGAATACTAGAAAGGAACACTTCAGGGTCATTTGTAGATGCAGGAAGCCTGACCTAGTAAATCTGACTGAGACACATACATTTGTAAATAAATCCATGCCTATAAACATAGTATTTTCCTATCCTAAATTTCTATTTCACAGAGACTTCCAGTTATGAGATTTTCCATGAAAGCTAAAGAGGAACATTAAATTAATAAAGTGAAATAAATAATAATGGAAATTCAAATCTGACTAACATAATTATCTTCTTTTATGGTACATTTAGATTTTGAAATAACTTTCTAAATTATAAGTAAACTTACAAAATTAAGAAATTATTGTAATCTTCTATAAACTGTAAGAATATCTGCTCCTAAGATGCAACACTGGGGAAAGCTGAGAAAACAAGAGTCTGCATCAGTAGCATAATGTAGTCTGTCTCTCATCTTAAACCTTAAGCTGAGAAAAAACTCTCATACTGCAAGGTATCTTCCACATCCCATGCAAAACTGTAGGAACTGTAGGAAGACGTTTAAAGATAAAGGATACAAGGAAGAGAACAAGATCTTACCATATGAAATTCAGCTATAAAGCATCCCAGAAACACACCACAGAATTTAGTCAGAGATTGTGGTTAAGACTTGAGAAGTGCTAGGTGACTGAAGTGGAAGTTTGCTTATTCATAAAAGTGACTGAAGCAAAAGGAGCCTTAAAAATGATGTTGCATAAATGTTCAAATTCTCAAGGCTCTCCATGTCCTTTAAAATGTCATTTCCAAGTTCACATTTTTGTTCAAAAGTTTCCATTCCAAGCCTTAAGTTTTTATGCAGGGGTAAAAGCATATTCAATATGTTTAGTAGCATCTGAAATTACAGTGCTGGCAGAAAATACTTCAATGAAAGAAAAATTAAATATATGTCAAAATAGATTATTATGCTGAGGAAACCAAGAGAAAAGCTACTGGTTCTGCCTGGGACACATCTAGTTGTGCCTAACCACAAAATTAACACAGAAGCTGGAAGACCAAACATGCAAAGGAAAATAAACACCTGACCTTATTTCAAGATGTATGAAACACAAGGGCAAAAAAAAATCCAATCACAACCAATTACATGATCAGAAAAAAACCAAGAGTAATTTTAGCCTTCTCTCTGTCAAATGTCATAAAACAGCCTAAACACTTTCATTTTCAGAGCTGCAGGAAGGGCTAATCTGTAATTAAAGCTTTATAAAATTTAGGACTGCCTATACAAAGGAATGTGGAACTTGAAAGCCTTGACAATATAATGCAAGGTCAAAGTAAGAGAGACTAGTGGTTCTATTAACACAACAAAAGAGCAAATATCAAAGCAATCTCTGGAACAATTGCAGCAACTAAGTTACCACATGTCAAAAATGAACAGCTGGGAAAAGCAAAGAAAAAAGAGATGATGTTTATGCAGAAGAGAAAACCTAAAATTTCCCTATCACACTGCTGATCAGTAGTGTGGCGGATGCATACTCAACAACTGAATGGAATTCATTACTGAAAGGAAATTTTTTATTAGTGCTGAGTGCATCATGTAGGGGAATAAAATTAAAAATAAATAAATAAGTGAAAAAGGACTTCAAAGGTAGATGTCATTCCACAGACAAAATCTGTATCTGTCAGTGTATGACACTGACAAAAGCTAAATAGAAATGAGTGATTTGGTATGCCATTGCTGGGATTAGTTCTGCTGGCAACACTGTGCTGTCCTGTAACATTACCTGTGTTGCAGCATGACCAAGCTTCCATGCAGCCTGCAGAGATCTATCAATGAAATGGGAAATCGATTTCCTTCATAATAAGGAAGGAAAGATGGGGGGAAATGACTACCTAAATACTGAAGGGCATTCATTACCACTGCTTTCAGCCTAGCGCAGTGCATGAAGCAGATGCATTGCCCCAACATCAACCTGAGATGGAAATTGTGTCCTAGTGGGTCACAAACTATCTCTTCATCTCCCATCTTCTCCAACTAGGACAAAAATACTTAATCTGCAACTGAACCACTGAATCCCTCCTGCCATATTTTATATTAGAAAGTACATTAAAGGTGGAAAGAAACTTTGGGTATTCCTCATTCCTGGACTCACTGGTCACCAGAGTGAAGAAATATGTCTCTGTGGAGCCTCCTCTGTGCTAAATACAGGTGGCTGTGACCTGACATCCCAAAAGGGTTTGGTACACTTCCCTGCAGGCTGAATGGACTGTCTGTGAGTCACACTTCTCTGTATGCACGTGATAGAGAAATAGCTCTAAGCAAAATATGGCTGAAGAAAATCAATATTATTAAAGGCAGTGGCTACTTTCTTATCCAACACATCCCAGGTTCTTTTAAGAATATAATGTCGCACAGTAGCTACACTTTTCACTTTTATGCCATTTTCTTGCCGGCTTCCCCCAAACATTTAATTTGTCAAGTGAAAATGGGAGACTGCTAACCTTCCTATTTCCAATAAATATTGAGAGGGATTCTTCTCACCTAAGTTTGGCCCCATAGAGAATAGCCCTCTAGCTCAGTGTAATCGTGTAGGCACCCTTTTTAGAAAATATTGCCTTTATAAGAAACATTTCAGAATGTTCTAATTAAAGAAGCAAATATTTATGTTGTTGGCATAAATAATTCTCCTGATTTTTTTCCATCCTTCATGAAAATCTTACTTATAAGATGCTGTCTTGATATACTTTTATTTTTCGCTGAGGCTTAGTATGTTTCGATTATAATGAAATCCATGTTAATTGACCACTCAAAGACAGGGTCTATACTTCAGTCACAAACTTATGCATCTCAGCTGTTTTAAAAATAGCTGCTCTGGTATAGTAGCAGTTTAATCAAGACAGTGCATGCTAAGCATTTCTTCTCTGTACAGACAGTACTGTTGCTATTCTCACAGCAAAATAATATCTAGAAACTGTCCTTTAAGGTTTGTTATTGTAACTGGAACTCAGAGCTTTGTAAGGCCACAGTAAGAAGGATACAAAACTAAAAGTATAAAGAAGAAAAATATTTGTAAAATGATGCATAAGCTTGGAATGTCACTAAACCTCATGAAATAAAGACAGCAAGATACATTTCTTGGAAAACTGTTAGGAATTCCCATTTATACCCAAGACTTTGTACTGCCAATCTTAATGATAGCACGGGAACATACACTTACAGAAGAAAGGAACATTATGTCTAGAGATTTTCTAGTTCATTCCCCAGTTTTAGCACCTATGAGTATTTTAAAATGGCAATTTTAAATTCCTCAAGGAGCTTTTCTGTAGACCTCTCTCTGAAGGCAAAATTCTGTGATTCTAATCATAGAATGCTTTTCTATAGCCAAGAAGAAAAGGAAAAATAACTATCACTACATGCCATAAAAGCTGTGGATTTAAAAACATCTGTCCAACGTGAACATGTAAAATAATATTTGAATGGGTTTAAAATACTTGAGGCACAAATTCTTCAACACATTGAAGTTTTATAATATACCCAAAATACTAATTCAGATTAAAACCAGTTTGCTAGCCTCCAGAAAGTCAAGCTTCACTCAGCTTCATATAGCCAAGCCATTAATCTATCCCACCATTTATGAAATAAAAATTATTTTCACATTCACTGTATTTTACCGGAGTCTAGTGTATTCATTTACTCAAAATAAAGCTATTTCCATGACTATGCAAAGTGGAGAGCTCAAAAGTATATATTAATCGGTACTGGAGTTCAAAGCATTTTAATAAATTTCCAAAGACAGGTGTTACTGTCTCTGTATCTTGTCTAAAGATTTAATGCTGGAAATGTGATTTTGCTCTGAACAGGCTTTTGATGTCCTTTTAGAGCAAATGATCATTTCACAGAGATAGTCTTTAAATACTTGCTTCCCAGTAATTATTTTTTTCCTTTAATTTGAATAAAGTTTATTAAAAAAAAGATTGGAATGAATGATCACACTTTCCATGGCCATTCATTTGCCTGCAGCAGCACTTTTTAGAATATTCATAATGCAGAAAATGTCATTAGAATAATTTACTGTTCTTCATGAATAATAAATTATAGAATAATTTCTTACTCACACATCTCTTACAGAATAAGCTTGTTTGGATATATTGCTTGTCATGTTATTACAAAGCTATTATAACTTTCATGGGTTAAAAGTAAGGGTTCCCTAAGTTAACATCAGTACATTTGATTACATTATTACAAGTTTAGTTTAGTACGTGGCTATGTTTAGTGGATGTTTAGTTTAGTATATGTTTAGTTAGTTTGGATGTTGATCCTGCTGAATTCTTGGCAATAGTTCCATTCTTTTCTTGGATAATCTGACATACATCTTGTCTAAAGTCCCTGAGGTTTTATGCTAATTTTCTTCTTCATTTGCTAACATTTATTCTTGTATAAAATGCCTTATAGCAAACGAATATATTCTCTTCTGGCACTTAACCTCAAGTTCAAGCTGAAGAACCCGAGTTCCTAAAATCCACTAAGACCCCAGATACTGTTCAGATTATATCTTCTACAAGAAAATCATTCTCCGATGATCATGAGTAAAGACACCTTGTGAAATTATTTGCCATTTTTCTCCAGCAGAGCCCCTTCTCTCTCTTCCGCTGTATGGCTTCACCAATCCTTTATTGTTTTCTGTTCCACTCCAACAGCCCAAAGTACGTTGTCTCCATCTCCCTCCTAATGCCTATCTCTCATCCCTGGCATAGCAATTACTGAAGTAAAATGAGCTGCTTCTAGCAGATAAGTGAAAAAATTGATACTGGATAAGAATCAGAACTACTCATTTCTCTCATTGTTTCTTTTAGTGGAAGAGTGACAGCCTTCGAGACGCTTTTCTAGGAACCTCTTAAGAGTAGGATGACAGACATGTTAAAGATTGTTAGCTGTAAGAATATGCGTTTTATTGTGTTGAGTGGTTCCCAAGTTCTTCTGGTGATAGTCTATTTACTTCAGTTAATAATTATCACTTTATAGAAACTGTTTGATGGCAGGCACAGGAACAGAAGAAGATTCAGTAAAACATATGTACACAATGGTAAGCAATGCCTGTGTTAACGATGAGTGAAACACAGCCCAGGGATCTCTAGGGCTGATGAGTTGGTGCCGAAAATCCAGCATCTGTACTGTTCCTGCTGTATTTAGTTTGGAGAGGACAATACTTATGGTGTTCAGTCATTCCTGGGTCATTTTGGTTAGTAGCAAGAGGGAAAGGAAGAGGAGGCTACCCATAAGTGCACGATGGAAATCTACAAGTTTTCTGTAAGTATCTGCATGCTGTTTCTAAGCTCCATGCTCCTCATTCACCTGAAGGAGGCAGTTGATCCAGGCCAGTGTAGCTTACAAGTTTATTGTAAGAAGGTTCCACCAAATCTTTATTTATTGATATCCAAACTGTGAAAGTTTAAGAGCAAAACAGACAATGGTTTGTGTTGTAATAACAATGTCTGGTACTTACGTCCTTACCAGCAGAAAGCACTGCCAAATATACACCTCTGGTTTCCTGGAGAAAAAGGATTTGTTTGCAAGTTTGTGTTTCTGAATGCCTTTCTTTAGTCTTGACGTCTCACCATGCCTTAAGTTATAAGATGCAAGATTATTCCTACAGTATTTTTTTCTTATGTAAGTTTTTGATAGAACAGAATTTGTATGATTGGAAGAATTTATCTGAGCAGAGCAACTGAGCCAATTTCTTCATCTGGCCAGAGTAATTATAGTCATTCTTTTGGGCTTGAAATAGTTAGTTGATATGAGAAAAATATATCTTGTATTGATTTAATAATAATATTATAATAATTCCCTAAGACTATTTTTTTACTGACACTTTTTGCAAATTTGCAAAATTCTCCGCAGTCTAGTGTGTACTCTGTGCTGAAAAAAAATACGTAAGCCTTCAGAATCTGATTCTTCAAGAATGAAAGGAAGAAACAGAAATTGACACAATGACAGAGTGAAAAAGATCCAATGATCAAGGTATCATACCCCAGCAGATAATTTCAAAATGTCAATATTTCCATACTAGCACTAAGATTATTAAACACATAGAGGTTTGATTGACAGAGCAAACTCTTAGGATCTTGTTCACTGTTACATGTACAACATCTGGTCATGGGCCTCTCTTAGTATGAAAGAGTTGTATGACTGTATCCATGACGTATTACCTTGTATTTTTAATGTATTTCTGATAATTAGACTTCTCGTCACCTAAAGCTTCAAAATGTTCTCTGTATATAGTATATAATTATATGCATATGTTATATATATTATATATATAATATTATTTATTGTACATGAAGGTACAGATACAGGTGTGGCAGGCACTATACTAAGAACAGGACAGGATTATTCATGGTGAATATTACATTCACATACATTCAAATCTTTGCAGTGTTAAAGGAAACAAGATTGCTGAATCATGTCCCTTAAAATACATTGTTCTTTTGTATCAGCCTATTTTATAGTCTTTGTCATGACAATCTCCCTAAATAAACATTGTAGCATTTTAAAATGTGACTCCTGGTACAAATATTTTGTGGCACCACATATGACTTTCAGGGATGCTTAGTCATCACAGTTTGGAGGATACTACATTAGTCCATGTGGCCCCTCCAACATCACATCCTGGAGCTCACCTGCCCCATGACAGAAAGCTGAGCAGACGTAAGAAAGGGACCAGATCTCTAACAATCATACCTAGGAAAGATGAGCTGTCCCTGATACAAAAATCTATAAATAAATAAATAAGTAAACAAATAAATAAGTAAATAAATAAATCCAACATAAACACCAAGTTACACTTTGGTTGATCTCAACAGCAGCAGTCCATAGCTGAACAAAAAGCTGCAGATTGACAGGCCATGGGTAGATTTGACATTAAAGTTTCATTACACTTCTCATCCAAAGTAAAGTAGAGATTCTACCTACCAATAATATTTTGTTCCTCATTTCATTTCTTTGTTCCTTTGGAAGCTAATTACTGAGATGTTAATACATGAAGACTTTAAACTTGTAAGAATATTTGATTTTAAATGATCATAAGCAGTACAGTTGTACTTCACCCACAGAAGCACACACCCATACACGTCTTGCTTCCATGTCTCTTGCCCTTTATCAGAACATATAAATAAGCTTCATTTCTTGCAGAAAAAAAAAAGCAACAAATACAGTCCTTCCTTTTCTTCACCACTCAGATCATATTTGCAGATGAACTTGACTGTTTAAGTGAAAATTATTTATGTTACTGAAAGCATATGGACATATGGCTGAACATATTTCAAAAAGAAAATCCTAGAGGCACAGGAGCAGGCTGTCCCCATGTGCCAAAAGATGAACCAGCAGGGAAGAAGACTATCCTGGCTGAACAGAAAGCTCTGGCTGGAACTCAGGAAAAAAAAATGAGAGTTTATGGCCTCTGGAAGAAGGGGCAGGCAACTCAGGACGACTACAAAGATGTTGTGAAGTTATGCAGGGAGAAGGCCCAAAACCCAGCTAGAACACAGTCTGGCTACAGTGGTAAAAGACAATAAAATTGTTTCTATATATACTTTAGCAGCAAAAGAAAGGCTAAGGAGAATCTCCAGGCTTTATTGAATGTGGGGGGAAGCAAAGGATGAGAAAAAGGCTGAGTTACTCCATGCCTTCCTTTGCCTTAGTCTTTAATAGTAAGACTAGTTGATCTCAGGGTACCCAGCCTCCTGAGCTGGAAGACAGTGATTGAGACCAGAGTTTTTTCTTCCCTTTTTAATCTCTTTTTTGAGTTTTCATGATCAACTATATTTGCTTTTAGTGTTCAGTCTTGATGACTTATTCAAAATTCTACTTTCAAACTATTTTCACAAATGTCGTAAATGAGCTGGCTCCAGTCAAATCTTCTTCAATTACGATTAGGGTCAGTGTTTCCTTTGCTCCATCACGTGATCGCACAGCTGATAGAAAAACACATAAAAAGTAGAGAAACAATAAAAGGAGGCATTATCTGGTTTATTGTGAGGAATTCTGATTGCATAGCACTTTGACCTGTTTTTATTTAACTCAGTAGGAGCTTTGCTACTGATTTCAGTGTCTATTGCTCTAGAGTTCATTATAGGGAATTTTTGTGAGGTTTTTTTCTAAACTGCACATTATTTTATTCAGAAGGGAAATCAATCTATCAAGAGCAGTCACTTTTAGAGTAAATACAGTAGTGAGCTATGGAAATGCACATATTTAACCTTTGAAATCTCTCTGAAAAACATTATACTATTCTCCCCAGTATAACCATCAAAGGGCTCACTGTAATATGAGTGCTCTCTATTTCTATTGATTTTCCTGAGAAAAGGAGAAATCAGAACCATTAAAAGGAGGCTTGAATTTTGGTACTAAAGGAACTACAGGATTTCTGAGTGTTTGATAAGTGGTCAAACATAAAAATGTATACAATCTTCAGATTAGCACTAGTCAATCATTTCCACATGCAAAATGAGAATCCTTCACATACTTAAATCCAATCTTTTAGATGTGTGCAATAAGTTCACATGAGAAAAAAAAACATATTTCTCCCTCCATTTATCAATACTGAAATCAAAAGCACTCAGTCACTCATTCTGCTGTTTAAAACAACAAAGCAAAATTTAAATATTTTGTTGCATACAATATAATAACTTATGTGACCTAACTTTATCTGATCTCATTATTGTCTGCACTATGTCTAAAACCACAAATATACAGCTTGTGTATAATACACATGGGTACATGTTTATCTATGCATATACATACGTAATTTGCCTATGCAGTAGTGCCGTATACAACTATTTCCACTAAGTCAGGGATTCACCACCCAATCCTCTGAATGGACCCAGCATAACTGTGACATCTACTGTAAATCCAGCCACGCCACAAACATCAGGTATTAGGCTGCACTGCTTGGTAGAGCAGGTGTGGGGTCTCACCTTCAGATAGGAAATACGGTGAAGATCTGGGTCCTAGAAGGATTTTTCATTTTCCCTTCAAATACTGACACGCTTTAGTGTTTAACGGAAACCAAACTTGTACACCAATGAGGTTGTAAAATTTCTGTGAAAAAAACCTGATTTCTTGTTACTATGTGTATCATCTTACTCTACCATTAACTAATGGAGAATGTAGGGAAAATAGAGCCAAACCTTCTCCAGCAGTTCACAGTGAAAGGATTGCAGGCAATCCACCCTTGATATAAGGAAAAGAAATTAAAACTGGGGGGTCAAACACCAGACCAGAGATTGTAACTTACTTGCAAAAACAGCATAATGATAAGAAACTGAGGCAATTGATAAATCAGTTCTGAAGTTCTTTGTCTTGGTGTGTAAGAACTGCTGCAAAGTATGATTTGGAAGTATCTCTTCAGATCCCTCATCTTCTCTAAAATAACTAGGTCATTAAATACCACGGGGGTCTAATTCCACATTCCTTAAATTTCCAGTAGTTCCTTCTGTTTCCAGGAGCCATCTGTCAAATTCAGGTTTATGTGGCAAGACTGGTGTACATAGCAAACAGCTTGGATTGCACAAACGTTGCCTCCCTTGCTCTTCAATGGGATAACAAAAGCATATCTCCGAGAAATGGGCTGTTTCCTTCCATTCATTTGAACTGAAAGACACTAGCTGAACTGCACGCTTAATCTTCTAGTATGCGTGCAATACCTTCAAATGAGTTAACCACACACATCTAGATTTAGATTTAGGAGACTGAAAGAGTAGGATGGATGTAGAGTTCCATTCAAAACTCATAAGCATCCATCTTTGTGACTTTCTTTCAAGAGGACCCTCAGTGCTCAGTCCTGTACTGCACTGAATTACTTCACCTACCACTAGCTTCATAGAGATTCAAGAGCACTTGGTGCCTTATGGAGCAGAGCTTTAGCTTGTCAACATGTTTAAACTCCAAAGGTTTATTTTAATGATTGAAAATAACATTCTCTTCTATGCTCTCCCCTTTCAATAGCACTTTCCTCCTTTCAGGCCTGATTTAGGAAAGTGTTGAGTACAATGAATACTTACTCCTCTCCTTTTCCTTCCTGCACCAGTTATTACTGACAGGCTCAGGGCCAAATGGTTCAGAGGATTTCTTTATCACACAGATGGTCTTTGGGCTACAGTTCTGAAACACAGTACTAACATTGGGCATAGAAGTAGACGGACAGTAGATATTTTCCATATTTTTCTAAATTAGCCTGAGAAGTGTGTTTCTGCCCAGGAACTCAATTCTTCCTTTATGAAATGTAGCATCTATCTCATTATCCTGAAAGCAGGATAATGGCCTTATCTTACATTAGTTACCGAACTTATATGGTGGGATGATACCAATACCAGGACAGAGTCACTCAGCCCCTGCCACCACCCAAGGTTGTCTAAATATTGTGACAATGTGAAATCCAATAGGAAAAGAAGTTAATGAGATTTCCAACTCAGGTCTCCTGACCAACGAAGAGCTTCTCCAAGGAGCAGTATAGAGATGCTTCAGAAGGTGTTGTAGAATCATTCTACTCTATTTTATTTTGCCTGAAAACTTCTTGTATGACAAAAGAGGACAAAAAGTGATAGAGTGCACTCTAGAGCTGCAGTGAAGTTTAGCACACCACATCACTTTGCAGTTAATGCACCAGATTGATACTAAAGGAAGTACCTAAAATGAGGGCACCAAAATTGGGCTCCATCTCACCTAATGCTAGTTGGTCAAGGCCAAGGTAGTTGGTCAAGGCCAAGGTAGTTGTTTCAAATTCCTCTATAGTCAGTAGGAAGAAGTAGTAGCTTTTAACAGATGTCTTCATCTGTACTACTTTAAAAGTTTCTTTTAGGACAGGATGAGTTACTTTTCTCCATTGATTATGAAAATGGATTTGGTAAATATCTTTTGTTTGTAAAGTATATTTCTATATGTGAGTTATCTGATGTTGGGATGAATTTCATCCATGAATTATAAACCATTGGCATGATAAAGGCTTAAGAGGCCTAAAGTGCTAAAAATTATTTTAGTTATCTGAAAAAGTGAGTCAAAAGTTTCTTTGTCTTTCACTGAAGATTTAACTAACTTGGGATGAAAAAAATTTAACTTGGACTAACCATGAAGAAAATATTCTTGGCATATAAAAAGATTCAACGAAAACTATCATCAACCATCAGTGTCTCTTGCCTTGCAATTGCACTTTCAACACCTTGATACAAATTAGTACCCTATTTCGAGATTAAAGGAATGGAAAGCATTAATTTATTCTTCCAAAAGCAGCAAATGATTTTTCCAACTATGATGACAAGTTACATCCTGTATAGACCAGATGCCATACCTTGCTGGGGTTTTCCTCCCATACTTTCTACTCCTGTGCCTTGTGTGGAGTGAATTTTCTTAGTCCCCTACATTATGACTTATTAGAACCCCCTTTTTTTGTATCATTTGAGTTTGGGTCAGTTCTCTAATCTGACCATGTAGCCATTGCAATCTTTACACTGGAAAAAGGAAAAAGAAAAGAACAAACAGGGGGAAGGAACATCTGTTTCATCATCGGAACAGCCTATGTCGACTTAACTCATATACCAAATTACAGCCCCAAATGGATGATGAGACTGTACTTTGAATAGACAGCGGATAAAACACTGACTGAAGACAAATGCACGTACAATTATTCTTCATGGCTCAGGTTAATTATTTGATCTTGGATTAGTCATTAAAGTTAGATTTTATGAAGGACTTCAGTACTTAAAATATCTAATTTCTTTTGACTCTTACCGAGCAGTGGCAAAGGCACCCATTAGAACAGATGAAGTGATGATGTGATCAGCATCAGGATTAGGAAGGACAGGGCTAGAAAACAGAGCCAGAAGTGAGAGTCTTCCAATTCTACAGCATTACACAAAAGTTTAACACCAGCCACTTCCACTGCCTTCTTGCAGGACAGGACTCTGAGCCTAACTAAACACATGAGGTGATGTGCAATCACTTTTGTTGTATGAACTTGTGCTCTGTGTTTGGTATTGCCTAGCACTAGTTCTCTTCAGCAGCCATCAGTGTGAGGTGTTTTGGTGTTTAAGATCTTGGAGTTTAAGATCTGATGTTCAAGACTTCGAGGCATTTAACGCTAAATATTCTTTATACAAGGGAGAAAAGTTTTTTATTTTAATAAAGATACCAGCTACTTCGATGGCACTACTTTTTAAGAACAACATGTTGCAGGGTGCAACATCACGTTTAAAAAGCCATGTTAATATTGGAATTAGATAATTGTAGAGGCTGAGTGGATGGCGAAAAAAAGAGTGTTCTTGTATTGAAAAAGTTCCCCATCACATCTCTTGCACATTATCAGCAGGAGCAGGGGAGCTCATTGCTTGCAAAAGGCTGGGAACAGTTACAACATCCCACTGCCAGAATATTTTATTAGTATTCCTTGTCTTAACAGCCTGGCAACTGAAAAACTAGAGACCTGTCATCAATTAGAATGGTAATGATGAGCCAGCCTAAAATAGGCCGGTGAACAGGGTAAATGCCCCTGTGGTTTGCCAATTACCTAAATTATTTGCAGTAGTTTTAGTGCACATCTGCAATGAATACAAATAGAAAGCACATGATGTCTGGAATGTAGCGTGTTTAAGATCAGTTTTGGTGTTAGCAGAGGAGGGGAAACAACTGACATGTTTTAACAGAAATGTTTCAGAAGAGGACCTCTCATTCACATTTTCTCTCTCCTTCACATATGCCAAATAGGCTCCATTCTGTCTAGCAGCCCTGTGCTTCCTATCTAGGGTAAACCTGGTGGAGGGAGGTGTGGCCCGGTCAGCCCTGCAGCCAATATTACATTGTCACTGGCCAACTTCACCAGTCCTTGCCAGTGTCTCACACAGAATGACCAGGAAAATGGGCCGGCAGGACTGACATTGGAGGTGGCATAGAATCATAGAATATGTCAAGTTGGAAGGGAACCATAAGGATCATGAAGTCCAACTCTCTGCTCCATGCAGGACTGCCTGAAACTGGAGACCTCAGCTCACCAAGGATTTTGCTTCAAAGAAAATTCTGTTGAACACAGAAGGTGGCAATGAGCAGAAGAAAAGAAGAGAGTTAGGCAGCACAGTACTCCTGAATTCAACCAAATTACAAAGAATAATTAAAAAAAAAAAAAGAGATTGATCCTTTATTGTACACTTGTTCAAAAGCTTTTTGGAAGCTTTTTGGAAGCTTTTGTGGGACACTACCACGAGAAATCTTTTACAGTGACTCAGAAAAGGTTATACTCTTGTAACAATGAAATTCTACTCCTTATAGGGAAGACAGCCAGACTACCACTGCTTTGGTGAACATGAAGACTGATTGTTCTTTTTTCTTGTCTTCCTTTTACACTTCTGTTTTATATCTTTCCACACTTCTCCTTTGCTTTATGTCCTTCCCTCCAACTTCTCCGTTAACTATTTCAGAAATCATTAGGTAGTTGCAAAGACCTGACTTTCATGATGCTTGTATCTGCCCACATTGAATTTTTTTGTAATTTAAAATATTGTATGAGTAACGACTAGCATCTCTTGCAAATCCCCCCAAAATCTCAATATCCTTTAATTCATTTATACAGATACTATGGAAGTGTACAGTAGAATTTTGGCTGCTTTATTACTTAGCACATATACTGTTGTCACACTACTAACATTAAGTGGGCTGATTCACTTCACAGAATATCCACTATAGATACTATATTCCACAGTGACTGTTTTATTATGATAATTGATAATCTAGTGTGCTCTGAAGATTAAAGAAAAATGAAATTAAAGCTACAAAATCAAAGGGTAACAACTTTATAATGCCTCTTTAATTTAGTGAAATGCAATTAAAGTCACAGAGAGATGGAATTGACTATGAATACCAAAATGAATGTAATTGACAGAGTAAATGTTACAGAGCAGGGCTGCATGGGAGCAAAAGGAAATATCAATAAACTTCAGAGCCACTGATCTGTGACACTGGGCAGGCACATTGAACAGCAGAAGTCTTGAAGTCCTTGGGGATACCCAACACTAAAGAAAGCTATAGTAAAGATAAGGTGAATGTTCATGAAATCCCAAGTAGATAGTATTGGAAAGGTCGGATTTTATAGACATGCAAATAGCATTTGAAATGCAACGTGGACTGTAATTACAGAAGAAGCTTGACAGTGCATGAGAAAAAGGCTCCATTGATTGGAATAATTTTAGCTGAACATACTGCAGTTTGTAGAACCTTCAGTGCTGGCAACATGCATTTATAAATAGTTTCTTTCAGGCTGTAATCTGTATAGAACTTGCCTTAAGTTTTCTGATGTTAGCAGGAACATTGTTGTAGAACCTTCCAATTCAGACTTCCGTAAGCCAGTAATTCAATATTTCTGTGCTGGCCTACTTATTAAAATAACATCTTTTCATACATCTGTTCCCCTACCATCTCCTTATTGATTACTGCATGGGAGAACTGCACCATTCATATTTCATACTTTCAAACTACTTTTGTGGACTGCTGGGATCAATAATGGTGTATAAGGCATTTTCAGTGGAGATTACCAGTGCCAGTCCAAATTCCCTGCTAGAAATTTACAGGAGTTACCTTCTACAGGTCTTGTGGCTACGGTGCTAAATAAGTCAGTCATGGTCTATGTCCAATGTGACATTCATATTTATCACAAAAATCATTAACATGACTGGGAATGAGTTGTGTTACTGTTGCCTTCATTGAACTTATACTTCCAAACTTCTATTATATATACCTAGAAGTAGCATAGAATCATAGAATGCTTTGTGTTGGAAGGGATCTTTTCAGGTCATAAGGTCCAACCCCCTTGCAGGAGCAGGAACATGGGTACAGAAAAATATCCTTTTTAGGGTATCTTCACTAAACTTGTTTTGTGGGGAGAAAGCAGGAGTCCAGGATCCCTAGCTGTCAACATAATGTATTTTTGAAATTATGAATTCCCAGCCAAAGAACAACTTGTAAAGTTGCATGTATCTAGCATACTGGAGTTTACATAAGTATAATCAGGTTTTACACAGTCAAGTTTTCACAGCCCAATTATTTTTAAATTGCATAGTAGAAGCTGAATAAATCTGTGCTGAGAAATTCACCTTAGACATCTACAATGCAGATTTCTACATATGAAATAAGCAATTAAACAACATCTATAACTGGAGAGAAAAATAATAGCTTCTAGAAGACTACTCATTTTATCTAAGGGAGGTGCCTAAAATAAGCTGGATGAATCATGGCCAGTACCTGTCTAAAAAGTTCATATGTAGCTATCTACCTTTTCAATTTTTTATATTAAGTAAAAATAATCCTTTCTTCCTGATCAGGAGAGTGGAGGTTATAGTTATATGTTCCCTACAAAATAGGTTGTTTATGAACAGTGGAACTAATAAAATGTATTTATGTTTCACTTCAGTATCGTTTTTATTTTTCCATAAAAAATTGGAGAGGCTCTTAGAAATAATTCACTAACTTCATCCTGCCTCAAATATGGGGGATCTACATCCATGTTCTACTCTGAATAAGTTTCTTTGACTTATTTAAACAAGCCTTGCTGGTATTTTCCCCACTAATTGCAGTTCCTGCAGATGTTTCAGTAATTGAGTTCATTTTACAGGAAAGTGGCAGATTCAATGGTGATAGCTACACCAGTACATTATGCATTCTAAGACTGGTTTTGGTGCTGAAATTCACTAGCACAGAGTGGCTCACCTCCATAATACTAGATCATCATGTTCAGTAAAACACAGGGCCTGCAAGCTATCTGCTATGAATAACACCTCTTTCGATTTAATTCCTCATCTGTGCCTGAGAATAGTTTGAGACTATAGTAAGGTCTAGGTTGAACATAATGCCAGGTCCTACACTAGCTACTCTAAAAATCTGAAGTATACAATTAAGTTAGACGATCCAGGCTAGTGATGGTCTCAGTAAGTTGGATTTTCTAGTGGAAATTCTTATGTTGTAAAATGCCTTATTTCTTTAAGCTTTCATGTGTAAATAAAAAATGTTACTTTAGATAGGGAAATAAAAGTCAAAATAGCGAAGCTACAACCTAAGGCCAATTCCCTAGATAATGATTTGCAGCTCTCTGCTGAAATACATCAAATCAAATTCCGCCACGGTTTTCAGAAGGCAGCTTATCATTGATTTTTATTTTATTTTCTTATAATTAATATTGGGAAGCCTGTAGGCGCCACCAGTCAGATGAAAGAAAGTGAATACATATTTGATGGGCTGACCCTAGCCAGCAGCTGAGAATCCGCACATTGGGTCAATGTAAAAACAGTTTAATAAGTAAAGGAAGAGAGATAAAAAGCAAACAAGTGATGTAAAGACAGTCACTCACTACCTCCCAGAAGGCTACCATACACAACCACTCTAAGAGCAACCACAGTTTTGGAAATGACTACTGCCTCAGCTTTGCTGCTACTTAGTATTGTTGAACACAACATTATATGGCATGCAACAACCCTTTGGTCAACTTAGGTCAGCTGTCCTGGCTGTGTTGCCTCTCAAATTCTTGTGCACCCTGAGCCTATTTGCTGGCAGCCAGAGGGAGAGCTAGAGAAAGCCTCGATGCTACAAAAGAACTGTTCAGTATTAACCAAAGTATTGGTGTGTATTAACCAGAATATTATCATGACCATTTCAGCCACAGATCCAAAACACAGCACCATACAGGCTGCTATGAAGAAAGTTAACTGCCCCAACAGCCAGACCCAGTACAATCAGCCATTACCCAAAATGAACTAGAGTTTTGACCAGCAAAAGAAACAAGTCCCTGGATTATGGGAAAAACATTTAAATATGCGATTTGTTGATGAAAAGAAGAAACTTAGAAAGGATATTCATGCACTCTCAGAGCCCTCGGCTAGAGGACCAAAACTGTTCAAATGATGAATTCCCTATCAACCCCTAACTTGTGCGGTATTTGCTGCTTCAGCTGGCTGCAAGTCGATGGGGCCTCTGAGGGGATTCATCCAATGGAACTTAAAGAGCTTGCTGATGTCAGAGTGAGATTCCTCCCAATGATTTTCACTGCTTCTGGGAATCTGGAGAGGTGCCAGTTAACTGGAAGGTGGCAAATGTTGTCTCAGTCTTCAAGAAGGGTAGCAGGGACAACCCCAGTAACTACAGGTCTATTAGTCTCACCTCAGTGCCCAGTAAGATTACAGAGAAGATTCTCTGGGAACTATTGAAAAAACATCTAAAAGACATCACAGTCATTGGTCCCAGCCTCCCAGCCAGGACGGGTTTATAAAGGGAAGGTCCTGCCTGACAAAACTTAATTTGCTTCTATGACAATGTTACCCACATAGCTGACCAAGGGAAATCAGTTCATGTAATCTTCCTGGATTTCAGTAAAGCCTTCAATATTGTCTCTCACAGTATCCTCCTAAAAAAAAATTCCAGCATATAGCTGGATAAACACATAATGTAATGGGTAAACAATTGGCTGATGAATCAGCTTCAGGTGTCATAGTAAACGGGGTTGCATCAGGCTGGCAGCCAGTCACTACCAGGATTCCACAGGCATCAGTGTTAGGGTCAGTAGTTTTTAATATCTTCATAAATTACCTGGGTGCAGTACTTTAAGGTTTACTAACCAAGTTCACTGATGACATAAAACTGGGGAGGACGGTTGACACTCAAGGGCAGAGAGGCCCTGCAGGTAGATGCAGGGATAGGAGTTGGACTAGATGATCCTTGTGGTTTCCTTCCAATTCAGGTCATTCTATGATTCTATGATACTCTGATAGATTGCTGGGACTAATTTTTTCCTAAGGTAACAGAATGTAAATATATAAGGATCAGTCACCTGAAATAATATTTTCTAATTACCCTTTAAAATTTGGGTTCAACTCAGCATTAAAATTTCAAGATTCTCTGTATTTCAAGACTTAGCAAAATATACAAATTAATATAATTCTGGTGTCAGTGTGCTCTATAAACTATAGGATTGCAGAAGTAGCCCAATTGTACCATGCTATTTAATGTATAAACAGTAAGTTTATAATGCCCGAGGATGTTAAATGGCACTGGTTAATTGAATAGTGTAGAATAGTGTAGACATAAGCTTTCTGATCTGCAAAGTAAGAAGATGTCTAGTCAATTTAAACATTATGTGCAGACCAAATCAGAGATGCGTATTTCGACTCAGTATAATACATCCATTAGATCATAAAATAAAGTTTAACATACTTTGTGGGTGATGTCAAAGTCAAGAAAAGTAAAGTATTCACTGTCTTAAGCATGTGCACCATCCTATTTAGAGCAAGAGAGAGAAATAAGACTCAGAAAGTTTTTACTGAGGGATGTGAAATTCTGACTCCAGTATGCACAAGTTAAGAACTGCCCAGGGCTCAGTTATGGATTTCCTGGCCAGAAGTGTGGTACATAGAAAATACACAGTCACAGCAACTAAGAATTTTGTCTAGGAAATAAAGAAAACAAGATAATCTTATGCTCATCATAGATTCCTTAGTAGTCCAATAAGCTAGTAAAGATAATTTGTGAGCCTTTTGTGAATTGATGACATCTTTACAATATGAGGGAGTAAACTAACTTATGGGCTTCTGTATGTGCTGGTTTGAGATAATGTAAAATCAGTTTTCTAATTTTAGCTAAGTCCCATCTGAGTAACTTCATTTTCTGAAAGTTAGTGTTTCTGTCTAGACGTGACAACATAAGGTATTGGTATGCAGAAAGGTCATTGCTTATTACTCTAGGAACCAACGCCATCCTTGAGCTGATGTAGTGTCATAAGTCAAAGAGGTGAAAAAGGGTTATACCTGCAGGATAGGACAGGTGAAACAAAACTGAATAGCAGAGTATTCCTTTCCATACATGTCATACTCAGTATAAAACTGAGAGATCACAAAGGTCAATCACTTTTCTTTGATGGCCAATGTTCAGTGAAGACCTTGTCTGTCTTTGTCCCTTGATCCCAGATCAGTGTGTTCATGAATCAAGTTCCTGAGTCCAGCTCCCATCTGCTGCTGAGTCCAGTTCAGGACCTTTCCCCATGCCCCAGTCTAGAGCATCTGTGGGGAGAGGAGGGGGGAAATTTTGTATATTTGCATGTATTTAATTATTGTCTTATTAATAATATATTCCTTATTATTGTTGTTTCACTAACGCTGTTTCAGTTTCCAACCCACAGGTCTTGTTCTCTCATTCCCCTTTCCCCTTTCTCTGTGGGAGGAGGTTGAGGGAATTGGGTCCATCACAACTGCTTGCATTTGGCTGCCAGTCGAGCTGGGCTGGGGTTAGACCATGACACTGTATTATCTGTGGGTGATTGAAATATCTTTCAAAAACTAATGCATCCAGGATGAAGGGAAAGCAAAAAGTGTCTCTTTAGGGAGGAATAAAGCATAGGAGAAGCAAGATCCAAGCCTGTATAACAGATATAGCTAGACCCTGGATGAAGACCTGGATGAAGACTGTTAACTCCAGAATGGTCCTAGTGTAAGTCCCACTTCATCAGGAGGAACATTACATCTGCACCTGTCAGTGGTGGAGATGACAACTCACAGAGCTGGTGCCAGCATGCTGATCAAGGCAGCACCTTTGTAAATGATCATAAGAAGCCCTTGAGGCATCAGTTACAAGCTGGCAAGTTGAAGTTTCAGATACTTTTGATGTTAGGACTGATCATATTCTGGTCTTTCCTACATTTACATGTCACAGATGCAGCATAAAGAGCACAACATCTAGAAGTAAAATATGATGTATACAGTATAGTCAGGCTGTCTTTCTACACTCAAAACTAGACTGGACTGTGAATATTTTTAAAGTTTATTCCATTGTCACTTAGTATTTCACTCTGGCGGATTTTAAGGACAAGGAAGAAGAAAGTTTGCAAACATGCTAAGTTTTAACCCCTATATTCTCTTTACTGTTTGACTGTTTCCCCTCCCAGAGTTATAGTTAGTTAGACTAATCCAGTACATTGTAGTCATTGATTTAACTAGAAGAAAGAGAAGATCCATTTCATGCAAGAGGAATATTTACAGTGTATGGTCAATGATTCTGGGAATTTATGACTGACACATTTATTTGAGGTTGTTAAAGAGGTCTTGCTCTGATTAGTTAGTCCTTAGAGAGTCATAATTTAAGCCTGATGGATTGATTATAGTAGATAATTCCTTGTCTCCAAAGCATTTTGTTAAAAATTTCTGATACCTTTTGTGCTAAGTTGTTTATAAAACTTATTATCTTGTTTTCATTTGTAAAAATGTTAAATAAAGAAAGGTTTTATACAGCTGGGCTACATTTTCACAAAATATTGTTTAAGGTAAGTGTCCCATATCTACAGTTTCCTTTATGGTTTTTTTTTTTTTACAGAAGTACAAGTGTTGATTTAACTGGCCATAAAAAGAGAACATTTATTCACAGCATCTGGCTTATATGCTATGTTCAGAGTAACAAACATTTCTGATCAAAACTGCATTGGTTCATCTGGACCATCCCTCTGCCTGTGTTACTCTAGTTTGTATTGCACTATTTAGCTGAGAACTAAGCAGCCAAATGAATACTATTTTGCATCATCCAGCATTCCTCCTAAAAGAGCAGTGATAAAATATATTGTAAGAAATAGTGCCAGCCGAGAAAAGATATTTAGAAAATCACATTTGAAAGAAGAGGAAAAGAAAAAAGAATTATTTAAATCACATTGTAAAGTACAAAACTCAAGATTACTGTACATTCTGATGCACATTTATTTTCTTAACAGTTTAATGCCAGTTTCAGTATCTTGGATTACCAACTTCATTGGTAAAATTCACAGTGTGAATAACATAATATTCGCATCTAACTGTTTTTCAAGCCTAATTTTCAATTTGGTATATTCCCAATTTTTTAATTACTGTAGGTAACAAAAAGAATGCAAATGTATAAATACTATTTTGCATATTTCTAAAAATTTGTTCTCTGATTTGTTGTTCACTTGGACAGGTGTAAGAATCTTGTCATAGCATGATAGATGCTTCATAATATTTTAAATATTAGAAAAAAATACAGACTACTAAAGAGATCAAAGACTTATTTGTCTTTATTGCAATATTTTACTTCTTTTTCATAAACTGGTTTTTGGCCATACAGCACATTCCTTTCCCCAGCAAAGCAAAGAAAACTCAAGTTAATTTTCAAGTCATGACATATAAATTACACAGTCAGTTTAATTATTTATTCATTTTCTTTTTTTATTTAAACACTTCACATCAAAGAGTATCTGTCTGCATCCTTCGATAGCATTGACCCAAGCTTTAAGGCACAATAAAGCAAGGTTATGTATTCAATTCAAACAGCAGTGACACTCTTTCTCCAACTGTGATTGCATCTCAGGCAAATCAGGAACTGGCAGATTCAACACGGAGAACAATTCTACTCCACTCTGTATTTTACTGTAAGTAACACTCCAGCTCCAGAAAGAAAATTTTTGCTGTAAGTTCCAGAATGTGTTACAGGATATCAGAGATAGGAATTCTTTCTTTTGAAAGAGATTTTAAATTCCTCCAGTCCCTCTTCATAGTCAGTAAAAGCTGCATGCAAGTGTTACCTTTCCATCTCCATGTTGGGCTGAACATCACAACTCTGGCACCCTGAAAGTACTAACAGAGAAGAGGAATCTAATATGATTTTCAGTAAACCATTAGCCCATAAAACTCTTTCTCAAAGACCTGAGCAAAAAAGTTGATCCTATAGTAGTAATTTAAAAATTTCACTTAAGGAACAGAAAATATATGACTTTTTTATATATATAACAGTGCTAAAATATTAGGCTTAATGTAAAAAATGCAAACTAAAAGAATGTTGGCATTTGAAAGCGAGTGGCTCAATGGAACATAAGTTCCCAGATAAACATGAGAGACATCTCCAGTGCAATATAAATGGACGCTGTCTATTAGATGTGGTTCCTCATTCCAGACAACTTATGAGTGGTAAAGTGAAAATCTAGGAAGGAGTCAGAGTAAAACTGAACACGTCAAGAATCTAGACCTCTAAATGAAGCCCCACGACACAGGAATTTATTTGGGAAGACTGAAACCACAATACAGCAGTGATTCCAAATCCCCATCTGTCACTGCTAATGTCTATTCTCAACATCCTATCACATCAGAAGTTCTACTTCTGAGTTACTGTTCTAGACTTAGACAAACAGTGATGAAACTACTGCCTAATATATTTATTATTTGCTGAATATATTCATTGACAATATAGCTCGTAAATGTAGGACAAAACTCCAGTGGTACAGTAAAGGAAGACAGAAGGAAACATTGCATTAAATGGGAAATGTATCGATGAAATACAGTATATGACAAGCATCTTGCTATTTTTGTTGTTCTGTGTTTGTCAGAAATGTAATTTGGAGCCCATATGTAACACCTCACACCAGCTCTGTTACTTGGTTTTAACAAATTATCCTTCATCCATTTATAACCTTAAAAAAAAAAGTCCCATTGACTTTATATCAAACATTAGAGAGTAATAAAGACCTGAGACCAAAAGTCCTCCAAGACAATTCCAAGCCCATTCTTAAGCTTTAGGTGTACAAATAAAGATTTGATTTAGAAATAGTATTCATTAATTCCTTCAATTTGATTGGCATACATCTTTTTACTGACTGGGAAAAGAAAAGAGAAAAAAAACCTTAAAAATTAAATCGTAAATATTCACACTGTCAATTTTACAAATACAATGTCTAGTTACCAGCAAATTCTCCACAGAAAAACAAATGGACATATTTAAAATACACCGGAATCATTAAAATACTTCTGAACTATTTAGTTACATAGACAGAAAGGCTTCCATAGAAATTCTCATAGTGTTTATACCAAAAAAACCCAAAACTAAACCGCTAAGATGCTACTGTTCCTTGAGTTCACATAATCATTGTTTTCTTCCTACAGAAATATTAAGAAACATTTTAAATTATTTTCCCCCTGAGTTCCACAATGACAGTTGCTATTTGTCATTGTGTGCTAAAGCAGTCACCTGTAAAAACAGGTAAAGTATAACTTCAAGTTTACATTTGTAGTTCTGGACCTCTGGTGAATACGATGGATATGAAAGAACATGAGTTTAACAATCTGCACATGCAGCTTTGGGAAATAAAATTCATGGCCTCAATAACTGCCCTGAAACACGGCTTAGAAAAATATTTTTTCTTCAAAACTAACCATCTTCTGAAACTATAAAAAAAAATGTTTAGTCCTGCATTTATTCAAACAGAACTATAAACAATGTGCACTTCTAATGCAGCTTTAAGTGTTAGCATGTATTTTAGAGGACATGAAGTTCATTGTACGCTACATGGTTACTATTGCAGTGCATGTTTCTGCTGTAGATCTTCGATGGGAAGGAAAGTTGAATATCACCTTCAGATATCCTGACCTCGTGGATAGACTCATCAGCTAATCCTTTTCCTTTGTAACTCTTCTGACTCATCTATTCTCTCTACTTCAGTTCACTTGGTCTTTGAACCTTGCACTCTCAGTGGTATATCATGCCACTTTTGTCAAACTGCAGTATATGTTCAAAAAAAAAGCAATCAAGAAAGCAGAAGGTGCTATTTGGTACTCTGTTCCCAAGCTGCTGGATAATAGAAAGTTCTCTGTTGTTTTATTTAACTATTGGATGTAAAACTGTCTTTAGTTTTTAGTTTCTCTTCCCAGCTTTCCCCTCTTCTTTCTTTCATGACTCAACTTATACTCTCCAGCTCTGTTGTTTTTGCAAAATAGTAGAAGAATGCTGTATGGACCACCAAAAGAGCCAGATTCCCCCTACATCAGTCCAATATATTCTTTCATGATGCATTTCAGTCAAAGAAGCCTCTGAGAGCTCTTTGTCTACACCCTGAACTACCAGGAAGCAGTCAGAACCTCCCAAGAAAAAATATCTGATGTGGAAACTGTCTATTTATCTACTGAAAACAGCTATTTAAATGTAAGTGCTTATATGAAGGTGTTGATAGATAGAATAGATGACTAAATGCTGTTACGGTCAGTGGAGATCTCCATTTTATCTACTTAATGACCATTCGAGCCTAGTAAGAGATTCTGCTGATTCATCACTGTAAGTTCAACACATGGAGGCTTTTAGAGTCATCTGAGGTCTCACAGATGTCTTACCAGACATCCAGCTGTTTCTATACTAACTTGAGCATCCTTTGCAGGTTTTGCATAGCATCTGGAAGCTCTGAAGAGAAGTCTTCCTTCTCTGTGAAGTCTTAGATGGCAGTAGACACACATGCATAGGTAAATAGTTCAGGCTTCACTGAATATATTGATAGTGATCACAAGGACTATCTAGAAAACTATCTCATATACAGGTATTTATATGTTGAAATTGCTATGTTAGGTGATTAAAAGTTATCTCCACTCACACAAAGGATCTCAAAAACAGAGTGGCAGTTGGGGCAGCCCAAAAAACCCAGTCAGAGGAACAAAGCCCTGATCCGTTCCCTTGAAGGAGATCCCAGGAGGATATCAGCGCCATGGGCAGGGACTGAGACCCATCACACCAGACAGTTGGATACTCTCCAGATAGCCTTACAGACTGAGCATGGATATCACCTTTTAAAGTTACAGGATGCAGGGGAGAAGCATTTTTGGATTGCACAAACTTACTGTGCAATGTTTAAAGGAGGAATCAAAGCCAGGGAAAGGACAGAATATGGTGGTCTGGGGAGGAAAGAAAGGTAGGAAAATAGAGGAATAAGGTGATGAACCAGTGAAACAAGCACATAAACAGGCTGCTGGTTTGTACTCACGCCCAGCTCTGCCCTGCATCTGATCTGCAGTCTGTTAATCTTCTCGTTAAACTCCATTTTTAAGTATTTTCCTGAATGATCATACTCTCTATTCTGTGAGCAAGTGTGTGTGTAGGTTCCAAAAAATTTAGTCAGAGCGGGAAAGGGAAACACTAGCCATGTACCCAACCAGGGAACCTCTGTTCCTTGCAAAAAGACACCATTACGATATAACATCCACCTTTAGCAGCCAGCCTTAGCTTCCAAAAATATCTCCTTTTCTCTTAAATCCCTTAAATTAAGGACTTAAGTTTTCTTAACCTTTAAAAGAGGCCAAAAAGTTATTGAGAAGTTTCTTTCTTGGTAATGTTAATTATTAATTTAAATACAAGAGAAAACAGATAGAAAACACTATAGAACAGTTTCTTTACACATTTGAGTCATCCGAATTTCCTGTATCCTACCTGAAGAAAAGGCTATAGAACTGACCTCATGGGCCCTCAAAAATCTGTCCGTATGTGCTATCTGACTGTTTAGGCTTCACCATTCAACAGTACTGTACTAAATACACAGAATTTCATATAGGGTGCTAGAAGAAATGCACTATCTTCCATCTCCTACAGGAAGCTTTCTTACTGGAAGATTTCAGTTGAACGATCAGCCTTTCTGGGGCAAGATTTTTAAAAAGATATACCCAAAGTTAGCCACCTAAATCTATATTTAGGTCCCTACCTGATTAAAATCTGGGCTCCTGTCTATTTCTTTCAGGTTATTTCAGAAACAAAAACTGCATCATCAGAAAAGCCAGAGAGCACACTGCTCTATTGAAACCCAAGAAAGTGTCTGAATAGGACCTTATAATTATCTATTTCTGAACTTTTATTTTTGTAGGGTTTTGCCCAGTGTTCAAGTTGTTTCTTTGTGGGGAAAGAAACAGGGGGGAGATTGCAATTAAAAAAACCAAAAACCCAACAAGTAGAAGAAAGTCTCTTAAAAACTGTCCAACTACCCTTTCTGATGTGCAGCTCACTGCTGGCTGAGAAAGGAATGAGCTTGCATAATGAATAATAAACTCTGCTGAAGCTCAGATTTGTTATGCAAATAAACATATTAAATGAATTCATTTTCCATGCAGCATAGCCTCTGCCAGGAAATTTGTTGTAACTATTATTTTGCCATTGACAAAGGCAATGTGCCAAATTCAAACCCAGTGTGAGTGGGGGCAACTTGACTGGTTTCAGTGGCATTATGCCCATTCACACCAGGTCTGTAATTGGCCTATTGTGCTTCAAAGACTTTTGTTATCTAAGATGTGCCAAAGTACAGATAAACAAATTCCCCAGCTACAGAAGTGTTTTTTTTCAGCAGCAACACTAATTTTCACATCCCTTAGCAGGCAAAAACTCCCTCTGGCTGAGTTCAGTCTGTAACTGTACCAACTTTTTAAACTACAGAATGAAAAACCTTGGGTACTCTCAACTCCATCTCATCTGAAGAACTACTAAAATAAGCCAGCCTAGAAGGTAGTAGCTTCAGAAATTGTTTCTCAGTAATGGATGGGAAACTGAACTGATTCAATAAAAACTGACCTGACCTTCCTGTTCTGACTTCATTCCAGGCAAAATCTCTTTCAAGTTTCAGAAATGTTTTATTTATTCTTTCTTTCTACAAGTTATGTCAAATACCAAACCAAAAGGCTAAGTGTACAAAAACCAGTATAAGATGGACTTTTTCTGAGAGATCTTTAACACTGGGTTATGATTTCAAATTATGTAAATAAGCATCTTAATTTTGTGTGTTGTGCAGATTAATACCCCAAAATCTTTCGAAGTATACCCATGCAGTATTACAGAGAAGATGTAATGTTTCTGAACTCAGCATTTGCTTTGCCTTAGATATGTCAGACACTGTAGACTATCCTAATAACTGTCACATAAAGGCATGCTAATAAATGTCAGATTTGAAAGTTACTGGGGTGAGCAGTACAATATTTGTCCTCGGATAAGTCTAATGATTCTGTCACATTCTGTAATCATTCGAGTAATGTGGGCATCTAAATGGTTAAAATAATAGTGAGGATGAAATGTAGATCCTAAGGAGAAAGAATTAAAGATTAATGTGAAATTTTATGTGAATCAACAGAACTGTATGCAGTATAAGAAGAGTAAATCTGATATGATACTATTTCATATTTAAGCTCACTTCTTTAACTGTTTTGGAAAGAAAACATGAAGCTGGCTGCAAAAGATCAAGTCACTGTTTCCTGGGGAAAACAGACCAGATTTTATTGTCTTTATTTTGGGAGGTTTACATCCCAATCTGCCTTCATGCAGGCATAAGAAATCCTGGTGCAATTTGTCTTACATACAAATTATTGACTTTCATATTTTCATCATTATTTGAGTTTGTTTTGCTATTTCACCTACATTTTTACATTAGAAGTGCAGCTGTTACATATATGAGCAGCTTCTATGGCACAAACCTTAAAAAACAAGTTCCTTGCTGTATGAGTACGGCATAACAGCAAATACTACAATTAAATCAAAGCTGCCATAATCTGCAGTTCAACTGACAGATACCTGCACATAACTTCAATGTGACTTATGTGCAAAGATAATGAATTCTGTAATGCAAATTTACATGTCGGGGTCAAATAAGGAACTTCTTTGTATTTGACAGTACATTGGGTATTAGGTATTTGTCACAAAATAAATAATTCATCTTGCATACCCACTTGCTATGTAAATGATAGTCTATGTATATTAAAGCATTTAGCACTTGGAATAAAATGGACAGCTGGGGCCAAATGAATATCTCTCAGGACACATTACCATTACAGTTCCCCTGTGAGTTTTTAACTCTCTTCACTTCTGAGGGTTGTCGTGAGGACATTAATTGAAAAAGGCACAGAGTTTGTTCTAGTGCAAGCAGAGCTACAAAAAGGAGAAAAATAATGTAAAGCAGAACATTAATTTCAGACTCTACTTTCCCCCTTTTTCTCAAATCCCTGGTGTAATTTGGATCTGATTTAATTTAGGAAAAAATAAAGGCTAAATATTTTCAAAATGCCATGCAGATGATGATCAAAACATAATTAAAAAAAGTTTAGCATAAGCTGGGATTTGGACAGAATTTAGAGCTCAAATCTACCCTTAAATTGACATGAATTTAGGACTCTTACTGAACATATCCTCTCATTCTAACCCTCTGATATATTGCTCTCCTCTTCACTTGGACACAAAGTAAACTTTAAAAAGAGCATGAAGATTCACACACCAAAGAGTCTCAACTCAAATGGGTATCTCTCTAGACCCTAGGGAGAGGGTAAATTGGACTGTATGCTCTCATCTACCCAGCATTGCAGAAAATTCCTGTGAAGATAAAAAAGGCAGAAGCTGTTTTAACTTTATGTGCCTTTCTCCTGCAGTTAGAAACACCACAAGAATCAAATTGTCTCTCATGCTTGTAGCTGTGAACCCAGGGAAACTCCACTAACTCAGTAGAGTTGCTTGAGACTTATACCTTGGTTTAACCATATATAACCATATATATGATATAACCTTAGAAAGGAAACCTGTCAGCAGCTGTGAGGGTGGAGAATAAGGCAGAAAGGGGTTCTCTTTGAGGCTGGTTAGGGTCATCCAAACATAATTTACTTGATCATTTCAATATTATAACTTTCCTCACTGCTTTAAAAATATCTGTATACAATCTGATAATACCCCCACAGTCAGCAGTGTAGAAAGAGGACCTTAGACCTTTTCTGCAATAACTTTAGCCTGGTGGATTCAAAGTCTCATTGGTTTTGCTCCCAAACTCACATTTGTAATATGATGACAGCTGGCTCAGTGCTTTTCCATGTCGTTAAAATCCAATGTATTAAGCGAGGAAGCTTTGTGAAGCTGAGAGAGGATTTCAAACACAGAAAACAAAAAGTAAACTAAAAATTTCAGTTGGAGGACTTTTCTCTGTGAGATAACCGAAAGGTTCACAGCAGTAATTGAAGGGTACTAATATGCGGCATGAAGTGGTTGTGCTACTGCTGTGTTCAAGATAGTCTGGACCTCCACTTGTGGAAGCTGGTAGAGAGGGCCAGGAGTTTTTCAATGCAAAATAGTCTCACCAGAATGTGATGATTTGTTGAAACTGATGGAGGAAAAATAGTATTGTGAATCCCACTTTGAGACTATCATCTGTGGCATGCAAAGGTCAGTGCCCATGCCAGTAGCATATAGATAACAGGCAATGGCACTCCTTGCAGCTGAGAGCTCTTTCTGGCTCTCCTCCTTACATGGGAAGGCACAAGGAATAGATCAAAACTGTGAATTGAGACAGTTGTCAAGAGTGCCCTGATCACTGGCATAGTGTGAGATTGGTCAAACGATGATGTTTCTTTCTCTCTTTCTCTCCTCTATGCTTCTTCAGTAGCAGAATGCGAGTTCTTTGCAGATGGAAAACTACATCATCTTATTGTCTCCCCTGCTTGTCTCCCTCTGAGATTGCCCTTTCTCTGTGTGCTCTTGTCATATTCTCAAGGTCAAAATGTGTGGAAAAGACAATGTTTTTCCAGGTGTTTTTCCTAAAATGTTTATTCTCTGAAGACTTAATTGTTAAAGACTGCACAATAATAGGAGTACTGACATGCAGAGGTTGAGTCTTTCATGGATCATACTGACTTTTCAAATCTGTTTTCATTTCAGCTTGGCTGTGGAGGGAGATCACAGAATCACAGAATCATTAGCTTGGAAAAGACCGACAGGATCATTGAGTCCAACCATTCCTATCAAACACTAAACCATGCTCCTCAGCACCTCATCCACCCATCTTTTAAATACCTCCAGGGAAGGTGACTCAACCACCTCCCTGGGCAGCCTCTGCCAGTGCCCAATGACCCTTTTGTGATTTTTTTTTTTCTGATGTCCAGCCTGAACCTCCCCTGGTGGAGCTTGAGGCCATTCCCTCTTGTCCTGTCCCCCGTCACTTGAGAGAAGAGGCCAGCACCCTCCTCTCTACAACCTCCTTTCAGGTAGTTGTAGAGACCAATAAGGTCTCCCTTCAGCCTTCTCTTCTCTAAAGTTAAACAATCCCAGTTTCCTTAGCTGCTCCTCATAAGACCTCATAAGACTTGTTCTCCAGCCCCTTCACCAGCTTTGTCACTGGCAAGATTCGTTAAGCAAAATATTGCTTAATGAAAGAAAATTCTTAATTAATAACTGGAAATTGGTTTTGATTGATCAAAACATTTAATTTTGATTAAACTAGTCTTCCATATAGGAATATATAATTTTGAATTATCTCAGAATAAGAAAACATGCAATGATAGAAGAGAAGTTTAATCATTTTTAAGGGAGAAGTTAAACCCTCTTTTTCTAACCATGCCAAAAAAGTTGATTTTGGTTTTGTTGAAACAAAGTATCATATGGATGTTTATATCACTACAAATGACTTCGACTCCAGAGAAACTATTTTCAAGTGGAAAGTTCTTCCACCATTTTTGTGACCAGTGCTAAACAGATACGGACAATGGCACAGGTTGCCCAAGGAAGCTGTAGATGCCCCCTCCCCATAAGTGTTCAAGGTCAGGTTGTCTGGAGCCTTGAGCAGCCTGATCTAATGGGAAGTGACTCTACCTATGGCAGGGGGGTTGGAAATAGTTGATCTTTAAGGTCCCTTCTAACCCAAACCTTTCTATAATTCTATGATTCGATATAACTTTCACAAAAAAAATGTGAAGTAAATCAACATGCACAAAAAGTAAATACATGATTTCCATTTGTTCATTCTTGTGTACATTTTATCTCTTCCTGATCCAACTTAACACGCCTTCAGTTTTTAAGCAAATGTTGAAACAAGCACAAAGCAGTTTATGTGCTTCCCCGTATCACACTCCTTCCATGAACCTGCAAGCTAATACACAGGTTAACAATACTGAGACCTCTCTTGATGAACAATTAGTGCAGCAAATTGTGAGATGTTTACTGTGATGTGGAAAATTTTGGCAAAATTATCCCCTAAACCATTTTGCCTCTAAAAGGAAAGTGAGTTGTTGATCCCAAGAACACACAGCACTAATCTGTCTCTCATATAATACACTTTTTTTCCTTCTCAGTCTGATTAATTCTGCAGTCTAGTTTGCTATTGTTCATCATTTGTTACTGTTTTATTATTTGTTATTCATTTTTTAGCTTGCTCTTGTTATTTGTCTTTCTTCTTTGCTATTGGTTTATTTGTTTGCATACAGTTTTTATTATATTTTTCCTTTTGCTATTATTTTTCTTCATTAGTTGCAGTGAAATTTTACCACTGCATATCACGTAACTTGTTTTTCTTTCATTATTTCCAATGTCTGTGTTACACAGCCACCACTGCTCAGCCTAAAAAAGTCTTCTAAAGACAACTCTTATCAATACAGTACCACTGAACTCCATAGATAATGCCTTATTAAATGTTATACTGAAGCTGAAATCTTACACAGTAGGTAGCATAAAATCATTACCAGCTCGAATATTTTTGAAGATCAAGATGATAAAGATAAGAGCAATGTCCCAACAGGGGACTCACCACTTATTACTTAATCCACAAGCTCCCTACAGGTGTGTTTTGGTGTCGTTGAATGCCCGCTCAAGGGTTATATGAAAGCCTGAAGCTAAGACACATAAATGGTTCTATAAAGGTCTTGTAACATAGCCTAAGCTCTCTGGTTTTTAGGACTTTATGTTATTACTTAGAAGTTAATGGGAAGTAAAAATATTTTGTGGGAAATAGGTTCATGAAAGCCTTGCATTCTTTGTGTCTCTCTCCTGTAAAACAGCTCAGGATATGTCATCCCCCACCCTTCTTTTCTTTTCAAAAAGTATGTATGAGTGATAGGCGGTATCTCATCTCTTTTTTTACCCGTGGAATATTTAGATATGTAATATAAAAAGGATTTGTAAAACAAATAGTGGTCCCCACACTCTGGATTTCTCCAGTCAGAGAAAATACAATGTTATTCATTTTATAATCCAGACTATATTTCAGATATGAAAGGCCAAAGTAAGTTAATATTTTCCTGAGCAAAGCTATCAAGCAGACAAACACTATAAAAATGTTATATGGTCTTTCCTTCTCATCATTTTACTGCAGATCTTTGATCCTCAGATCCACAGTTTTAGAATCTTAAAGGACTGTGAAAATCTACCATTTCCTCAATAATATTGGCCATTTTCATGAACTGTCCTCTACCATAATGGTCAGGATTTTAAGGCTGACTTATGTCTCTCTCATGAATTATTAATACCTTTTTTGAAGGTCTGTGGTGTAGTACAAGCCAGCATTTCCCTCTAAATCTCTTAGAAAATCTGTTCAGTAGTTATGCATTGGAACGATTTGGGGAGGTTGGTGGGTTTTTTTTCCTCCTCTAAATCCATGCATGAGCGGGTCAAGTCCAATGTTCTCCAGTCAGATCAGTGTTACAGGAACATGGCCTTTGTGTGATACATCTGCTGTTCAGGGAAGGGATCCCCCCAGTGAATCTAATTTGTATAAAACAGCAGAGCTTCTCCCTGTCTGTCACTTTTACCATGGACATGCAAATGACAAAGCCCTCAAGTCAAGGTTATACTACATCACCTAAAGAAGCAGAGGCTGAACCCTAGGTCTAACTGAATTAACATGAATCACAGTGGGACCAGTCACTGCTGTACAGGAGGTATTACATACTAGGGACTTTTGCACCAAGTGGCTGTGTTGGACCAGTATCTAAAACATACTTAGCCTTAAGGCCTTATGTCAGAAACTTCAGATGCGGTGAATTACTGTATATGATAACCCCAAATCCCTAAATTTGAGAAATCTTCCCCTCATCCCCTCCAAAGCAAATAGGACACTCAGGGTCTGCAGCAGGAAGCTTGACTGTCAGGTGTTTAACAGAAGCTTCCCTCTATATAAGTTTGTCTAGATGTAAAACTTCTCCTTATGGGACCCCCAGGCAAATATACCAAATACACATTATAAAAGAATAGTGCTTAATATGTTTCACTGAGATGGAAGCCTAGGGAACTATAATGATACCTAACTCAGTCTTACAGTGAGACTCCAGCAGTTTCAGATCACACCTCTGTCGCTATTTCTCTATGCAATTGCTTTTTCTTCTCATTCTCTTTAATGTAAAATTCTGCAGTTTTTGAAAGTGGTCAAATACTACCAATCCAGATGGGTGTAAAAACAATGAAAAAAAAAAAAGTAAGAAGGTATTCTATTTCTCTATTTCTTTCAGTCAAATAATTTCCTTAAAAAAATATATACATACATACAGCATATACTTTTGAAAATTGAGAGGAGGAGTAGCAGATATACAAACTCTTCTTTTTCCTTCCAGTAGCATAAGGTAAATTGCATGATAAATCAATTTTTATGGTTGCTGTTGACTAGCAACATTTGCTGCTTTTAAAAATTAATAGCTGAAATAATGAACATTCTCAAAAACTCTCCAAACAGCTAGCTTGATTAATTCCTTGAAATGAGAAGCACTTGACAGGTGCAATATTATGAGCTGAAATTTTCTGTAGCCTGATAAGACCGCAGTATAAACTTATTCCAATAACACAAGTTTGCTTGCTTTGGTTTTCATTTGTGAGAAAACAAACAATAAGTCCTGTATTGTGCTTTGCCTAGGCACACATACACATGCATCTATAAAATATTCCTTCCTGTAAAATTAAATAAAGTTTAATTTTTGAGTAAATATTATTTTGAAGGAATAATACTTGCACAGTGCAAGTGTCATCACTTCATATTAATATTGCATTATTGTCAAACTGATAAGAAATTCCTGGGTATGAGGAACTGTGCACTGCATCTTGAGCACTTTCTAGATATCAGTACACATCCCAAAGTGATGTAATCAGGAATACATACTCTGAATGAAATGTAGTTGAATAGCTTAACATTAGTATTTCCTTGTACCCTCCCTTTCTGGATCCCATTGTTCACGGTCCCTTAACATATAAGCAGGAATTAAATGCAAAATAGTGCTAAACATTGCTTTTACTGACTTTATTTCTACACCTGAAATTAAATAATAATTTTGCCTACAATGTGACATATCTGTGTTATATTTCACACCAGGATAAAAAATAAGAAATTAATAGGTTTTTGGTTAAGCATTAAGACATCTGATTAATTTTTTATTAGGTATGTGTAATTAAAAATATCTGAAAGATAATGCCATTCCTGTTCTTTATGACCCTGCTTTTTATCACAAACAAAGATATTGGCCTGAAATAAATGAGACAGGTACCTGAAGTCATGATTAATGAGCCTGTCTGAGATAGCCAGATGATCCAGGTGACCCCATCCTGCATCACAAGAAGTGGATGGACATAAAAGACTCATTTTCAATGAGCAAAGGTCAGCAGTTGCTAAGCTGTATACATTCTCTACAGAATCTTTATCATCAGCATTTGTGAGGAACTTACACATGAAAAATAAGTGAAAGAT
Source organism: Phaenicophaeus curvirostris (assembly GCF_032191515.1). Lineage (NCBI taxonomy): Eukaryota > Metazoa > Chordata > Aves > Cuculiformes > Cuculidae > Phaenicophaeus > Phaenicophaeus curvirostris. The sequence continues at coordinate 7,810,055 of NC_091393.1, forward strand.
GTTTTTATTCTCAGTGTAATCAATTTGATGCTCTTTCTTATTTTTCATGAGGCCCCTTTAAGGCCCCTGGTCTCTCTCTTTTCAACTCTGGAAGTTTTTCCTACATTATTCAGAAGTCTTCTCTGCTGACCAACAATTTTGTTGTTACTGTGAGAGGAAACTGTGGAGGAAATTGAGTTCCATGTCTTGTTCAAGCACTCAAGTAAATAAAACTATATATGAATACTGAGTTAAACTGAAGGAATCTTTGGTGAAAATTTCAGTAGGCAGATGGGGACATCATCTATGTTGTTGAAGTCTTCCAAAATAAATATTACTGTCTTGATAATCATGTTAGATAAGTTCTCTATCAGCAGCTTTTGGAACTGTTAACTGTCCGGAGGGTTTATAGATTAACAAGATGTCAAGACTGGTCTTTCCTGTAGTCTTACATAATAAAAATAAACACGCAAGGGAGTCTGCTTCAACTCAGTTCATTAAATATCTCAAATATGCAGTGGAATTATAGACAGTTAGTTAATAAAACTATGCAATCTGTTTGTCAGATATGTCAAAAAGAAATTCATTTGCAGAGAGTGGGAATTTTCACTGCAACATGCAGACCATTTTTAGGATAAGTTTTCCAAACGTACACATGACTCATGAAAATAACTTCACTTTTTGTGATTGCTTATGGATAGATCTGAGCACCAGGAATCTGCTCCAATGAGCTCTTTGGGTCATGAGAAAAGAGAACATATTCAGAAATACCCAGCTGTCAGCTTCACTGGAGTCATTTTCTCCCAGGAACCAACTTAAGGTGAAGCAACATGAGGATGGAAGCAACATTAAGGAGACTAAAAGACAGTCTGTTTCACATCTTAATTGCTTGAGCTATTAAACAAACACATCTGGTGTTGATGTCTCTTGAATACTGTACTTTTATGTATCACATCTGCCTCAGTGTTAATGCTTTTATGAGCTATTCAGTTTGGACTTGGAGTTAAGATGTTAGCTTTTTTTAAAAAAATGATCTAATCTAAAACTTATTTATCTGATTGATGATTTAATTTTATTTGGTTTTATCTTTGGCTTTGCATATTGCATTGTCTATCCACTCACCTTCAGCCACATCTTTTGCCCTGCTTTTCCAGGGGAAATTAGCAAAATTAAATGAAGAATTCCAGTTCTGCCAGGCATTAATTTTTTAGAGTGAGTTAAAAGAGACAAGTTTGCCAAATTTCATTATGAAGCCCAGTAATTGTTAAAAGACATGCTGCTTCTTATTTGCTCAATAATGCTTTTATACATTTCAAGCTTTATGGAGGATTGATTTGATAAAAATATCCTTGGAGGATTGTGACCTTGAGTTGCCTTTTGTAGAGGAATTTGCTAGGTCTAACCTAAAAAGAAATCAAATATATTTGTGCAGACATGCAGAATAAGTGTTATTGATAAATTTATTTCTAAGTGTTACAAGCTGCAAAAGGCATTCTCACTTGGTGTCCTGAAAATTTTCTCTATTCCTTAACCTTTAAAGATGTAAAGTAAGTACAAAAATTACATATATTACATAGGGGGTGAGAGTAATAATTACTCAGAGGTCAAGGATACTGTAAAGGTACAATCCTATCTTCTTATCTGAAAACAAAAAAAGTGCCAAAGTGCAAAAGGTATTTTGGCTAATAGAGCTCACTTTTCCCTATCACTGTATGTGAAATAACCTATAAGGAACTGCAGGTCCCTCAAGAATGGGTTAGTAGTTTATTCCATATGAATGGGAAACGTTTCTCGTTTTCCCATAAAAAAACGGCATGTTATCCTGACTCTGTCCAAATTACACCTACTCCATAGGCTAAAATAAGTAGAGAGCAGACTGTCTCTTCCACTTCATGCACACTACTGATGTTCTGTCAACATTAACGCCTGCAACTTCTCTGAATTACAGAATGCTAACCTGTATATACGCGTCTACATGTAAGATACATTAATCTTTTGTTCCACTTCAAAGCAATACAGATAAAAAATTACTCAGTATTACTGATAATCTGTGCTATATGTTCCTGCCCTCTAAATATATTTCTAATAAATATTTTATTCAGTTAGGTTTATTTAGTTATTTTTCCTTCTGCAGAATAGCTGTAAAAGCAACATGCATAAGGAAGTTATTGTAGCTGTAAGATTTTATGAGGTTTTTTCCCCAAATATTATTTCTAATATGGTTAAATTATAGATTATTTATTTGGGAATTAATCAATACATTCAGACTAGTAATCTAAACTTCAGGGTATTGAGTTTTCAGAATAGAACGATTTACCTCAACTACCATTTGAGCTTTCCTGTCCTTTATGATGCACTGCCAATGTTTGCAATATTCAAGATTTGATTTTATTTGTATACATGAAAAGTAGTTTTTAGTCTTGGTTAAATGGAAAACAAAGTTCAAATGGTAAAGAATATAATTTACATGGCCTGATTCTTTCTATCACATTCATTCAATCATTCAACAGCATTTGGTTACATTTACATCATTCACAATAGGATTATGTCAGTGTTAATGAAATGCAAAAGTAAATATTTAGTCCTTTATTAATTTGAAAGTTAATGTACAGCATAAAAATTTAAGTGTAAATTTCTAGAATTATTTTGTAACAAGGGAATTTTTCAGTTATCCCTGTCCCCAGTGCTCCAAGGAGAGCGTCTGAGTAAGACTATGCATCTTATTTGCAAAAAGGAGCTAGCAAAACGGAATTTAAAATAGTTATCATAAAAATATGTGGTTGTTCTATCACATTTTTTGGTTTTGTCTTCAGAAACACAGAGGAGCAACAGAATCTGTAATATGTTACCTGTGTAAAATCTTTTCAGCATCTAGACATATTAAAATACAGGGGATTAGCAGCTACATTTTTTTTTCTCTCCTACGAGCATCTGATCTGATGAACAGCATCTCTGATGCCCAGTTATAAGAATTATCTAAAAGTATGTTTTTTTAATTTCGATACTCATTCCTGTGCTTAGGCACCTTTTTCAGAGGACATTGGTTGAAGAGGTCTTGCTGTAAACTGCATTTGTCTTCTCTGAATCAGTGACATTCTTTATGATTTTCCCGTGAAAATCTATACAACCGAAGAAAAATGTCCTCAGTGTTTGTAAAATTAATGTTAGCCTAGCCATTTATAAACCCCTCTGCAATGGGTATTCTGAAGGCTACCGAAAATACTCAATTCTTATTTCATACTAATTTTCATTTATTGAAAGATTTAAGAAAATATTGAATTTCTGAAAAAGAATTAAAGAGAGCAATGAGCAATAGGAATAATTCTGGCCATTACATCTTGCCTAATTAAGGACCAATAGATAATATTCACCCATTTAACTCCAGTGGCAGTGGAGTAACCTTTCTGAATGAGAAAATATTTAGTTCAGATTAATTATATACCATAGAAAACAAAACTTAAAGAAAATATTGCTGATGCACAGTATTTTTTGATAACTAGAAATGTGTTTGTGAGGAGTGCAAAATTTATGTAATATAATGTTATTGTATAAATTGCAACAGTAACTGAACTTAAATATAGCATAGAATAGTGTACTCCAAGAATATCTTTTATCAGTTCACAGCAGTACATGAATTAATGAAATCCAGTCACAGAAAAAACAGAACTGACTAACTCAGGAAGCAATGGTAGTTCATCATGGTAGGATCAAAACCACATCTATTCTGTTTTCAAGACCTACCTGTGAGAATGATTTCTGCTTTCTGCATAAAACCCAGTTTCTGGAAGATTACTTACATACAGCAGCAAGCCATTGTTGTTATTATCATCACTGTCAATATATTTGAAACTATCTTTCTCCTTTCTGCTGAAGACATGTTCTGTTCTTTCAATCATTTTTCAGAGACCACATTTGCTAAGTCTCTGCTCATTCTGATGCTTTTTTTTTTAGGATCTTTTGTTTTACTGATATTATTCCCTTAAAATGTAATGCCCAAATAGAAAATATATTGGACCGAATAAACTTTAAGGGAAATGCGAAAATTACCTCCCATGTATTATATACTATGCTTGGGTGGATAAATACCTATATAAAATCTACCTAATCTTACAACATAGCTATAACATCAACTACTTATATATTTCATTACACTATACATTTTATGCAGGGCAATTTTATAATTTTGCAACAGATATATGGCTCTAAAAAGTATTACCCCAAATTGGTCTTCAATTAATTTCTTTTGATATACTTTGGATGGTTCTCTTTTCATTAGGTCCATCTCCAATTTTATTTCCATCCTTAAGAATCTCTACTTTATAAAATGTGCATCCAAATGCAACTATTCATGAGCCACAAAGAAATATGTTCCCTAACTTCCTGACCTAGTTGGTAAACAAAAATACGGGATAATACCACATTGGAATAGCCTCCTACATACAAAAAAGAATTTCTCTTACTTCACTAACAAACTATTAACCTAATGATATAATACTAGTTTCTTCTGGGCTACATTTTATTTCTTTCAGCATTAGAATATTTTGACCATGTCAAAAACCTTGCTAAGATACTACACATGTCTCCATTCTATGTATCACAGTTGCCCTCTTCAGGAAAGAACATGGTGGAGTTTGAGCTCATTTGTTCTTAGCAAACCTAGGCCTGCCTTCCCTGTGTTTTCATAAAATGATTACTTAAAAATGCGTTATTATATCTTTGTAGGTGCAAAAGTTAGGCTAACTTGTCTATAGCTCACCTTTTTCTTTTCTGTATCGTGTTTTCCCTCCATTTTTTTCTAAAATAGTGTTCTATTTGCATTTCTCCAGTATTGTAGGATTCTGCTGGTTGTCCTAGAGTTCTTCAACATAATTACTAATGGTTCAAAGACAGTTCTGGCTTAGTTAATTTCATCAGATCCTGACAACTTGGCTACATCTAAGTTATTTAATATTCTTTAACCTGTCCTTTCTGTATTCTGACCTATTCCCCTGCCTTGTGGTAAAATTAATTGTGTTAAAAATTAACTGTTAAAATGTAATATGCAAAAATCACCTCTGAGTTCATGCAAATACTGTTTGCAGAAAAGCCACGCTTTGAAAAATAGGGGTTTTCAGCTAATTTAATTCAGCAAAAAGGTCATAGTGACAGCTGCAGCAACCAAAACCCAATCCCAATAGGGATACAGATAATGCAAGCTTCCTCACACTTCCCTATCCAGCGAGAGGATGAGGTTAAAAGGGCCATTCATTCTTGTGGGCCTGTAAGGTCTTCTTTGATTTCTCCAGAACATTGCCAAAGGGCATTAGAACATTTACTGCCTTCTGTCCTGAAATATTTGTTTAAATACATGAATTTATTAGATATTTTCTTCCCAAAGTAGTGACAAATATTAAGTGCCATCAAGGTCTGCACTTAAGATGGTGCTTTGGTTATAAAATCATTTTAGAACAACGACAAGAATATATCAGTTTTCTCTGTCACTTTCTTACAGAATGCCCCTAAAATAATGCAGTTGTGTTGTTTCTCTGCACCTCTTCTTTCTGCTGATCATATGGCCTCTGGTGTCTGACTGTATAGTATCACGCATTTGGGGAGAGCAAACATGGTTGTCCCTTTTAGCAATTTAGTCCTTTCCATAGCTTATTACTTTATTATTATAGCACGAGCATCACTGCTCTAATGAACTCAGCAATACACTGAAATTTAATTCCAAACCTATATCTGTATACACAGTCAGAGTTTTTTCTGTTAAGTCCTGCCATTAAAAGTTAGTCTTCATTGTTACAGACATAACCACAGTATAATAGATATTTGTCTTTGCAGTTTACTCTGAGAAGGAACTAATTAACTGCATCAGAAGTGGATGCCACTGGGCAGTACACAAAAAAAATCTGTTATTTGGGGGGTAAGAAAGCACTCAATGCACACTTTGATGTAGTTCTTGTAGAGGGGAGGCTCTCATAAAGTTAATGGGATCTGTACTTTGCAGGTCATCTTCGATTTATCACTAACAATTCAAATCTTTTGGGAGCACCATCATTAACCTCCACTAGGTTAAGTACATCCATCAAGTCCTCAATCCATTTATCATTATGATTAGGGAAGTCATCACTCTTCAGACCACTGTGACTACTAATTTCCTACACATTAGGATATAAAACCTGTATTATCCAAAAAAACTCAGAAGTGCTGCAACATCTACAGGTCTATATGGATCATATAAAATGAGTAGCTCATGACTTTCAGGTATTCTGAAATACCCCAGAGAACAGCAACGAAGCTGGTAAAGGGGCTGGAGAACAGGCCTTATGAGGAACGGCTGAGAGAGCTGGGGTTGTTTAGCCTGGAGAAGAGGAGGCTGAGGGGAGACCTCATTGCTCTCTACAACTACCTGAAAGGAGGTTGTAGAGAGGAGGGAGCTGGTCTCTTCTCCCAAGTGTCAGGGGACAGGACAAGAGGGAATGGCCTCAAGCTCTGCCAGGGGACGTTTAGGCTGGACATTAGGAAAAAATTCTTCACAGAAAGGGTCATTGGGCACTGGCATAGGCTGCCCAGGGAGGTGGTTGAGTCACCTTCCCTGGAGGTGTTTAAGGCATGGGTGGACGAGGTGCTGAGGGGCATGGTTTAGTGTTTGATAGGAATGGTTGGACTCTTCCAACCTGGTTATTGTATGATTCTATGATTCTATCATCTGTGGTTGTATATTTCATATGGCCACATGAAGAGTCTGTATTAAACAAATGACAAACATCCTTTGAATAAAAATATTCGTCTTCTGTGTTCTTTACTCTTCCATTTAAAGACATTTTAAATGATATTTCATGCATTTAAAAGACATGATGAGTAACTTATTCAGCAACTGTCATCTGTTCTCCACTCAGTGAAAGCCAGTAACTCCTAATGTCAGTGAATGTTCTGTGTATGCATTTATAATAGAATGTACTCTCAAAGAACATATTAAAGGAGTTCTTAGAAGCTACAGATCTCTATATATTCATTTTTAGTAATTAATATTCCTTAAGACAGGAAAAACAGCTTCAACAGCCTGGATGTCAACAAATATTGGCAATACGATACCAGAATAGACTTAGAAAAGAAAAAAAAAAAAAGGTGAAAAGACCATAATCTTTCAACTAAATTGCTTAATTTCATTTCTTCTGCATTTCAGCATTCACAGGAATTTATTTTCAAACAATGAAATCTTAAAGCTGCTTCTATTTAAAGTTCAGGAGTTTCCATGTCCTAAAATCTGTTACACCACTCTAATTTGTCAGCTTAAAATTTGCAGTTATAATAGGTACAGATATAATGGATACAGTGTAGTATTAGATGCAAGCACTGACTATAAACTATACATACACACAAAGCACTCAAAAAACAAACAGAGCAAAGTCTAGGATATTCATGACTGCAATCACACAGATCTAGCCAGTTAATTCATCTACTTCCCTGTAATGGTTTGAGCTTACACCCATGTTCTTTGAAAAGGAGTTTTCACTAAAATAACTTCAGGTCTTTTTTTTCCACGTTCTGAAATGATATGAGATGTATTAACCTGGGATGTAGGGGAAGATGGGTGAAAGGGAACAGTGATTCAGAAGAGACACAAGCCTGTTCTTATCACACTAGGGTTGATGGAAGAAAGAGATGCAGTTAGTGTTTTCAATTTCCTTAGTGTACAATGTTATGCTGTATTAAGTGATATAGGATTTTTTTATCATTAAATAAAGATTTATTCTTTAGACATTGGAATGTGGTTCTAAGACACTGGCAAATTCAACTTACAGGGCATTGTGTTGGTATAAGTTTACAGTGATATAAATGTAATTTTCTAGTGGCAGCCAGCATTTTTCATAACATTTTGTATTGAAACAATTTGCCATAATTTTTTCTTCTCCCAAAATACACACCTTTGCATTTTATAAAAACTGAAAGTGAAGAGGCTCCCTAATTTTTAAATTTCAATGTGTAGGTACAAAACTGCTACATCAAACATCAAAACATGAAAACAATAATAACAGAAACCCTTATTGATCTTATTATTGACATTGTTTGCCATACAAGGATCAGATTCTATGTTGCATTGAGTTTTCCAGCTAAAGTTAATCAGAAAAAATGGTATTCTGTTTATAGAGCAGTATTTTTCTGAATGCCAGCCTAGTTCCAGCAACATGATAGGTAAATTTAGGCTTATGTGTTGCATTATAGATTCCAAGGGCTCTAAGTTCTCTGGCTAAGTCCCTATTTAGCAGCACCCAAATCTGTGATTTATGTGAGACTCTATACTATTGGAGAATGTCCCCAGCTAATGAACTCCAGGTTTTCTTCATCCCTTTAGCATCATTCATGAAAAACAAAGAAATCAGAACCTTTGGAAACCTGATTTTACAAGTCAAATATTTCTTTGGTTGCCTCTATTAGTCTTGGTTTCCACATTAACTTGCACCAGTGAATTCCATTAGCCGCACATTATGGAACTATATTGTTATTTTATCACTTTTCTTGTTGTTGCTGTTCTTTCTATAGTTGGGACTAGATTCATTTCCTTGGGTTGCTGATGAGTTTTACATTAAAACAAACCACTGTGCTATCCCTCTCTTCTTCTTTTCCTGTGTACTTTTCTGTTGTGACTTCTAGTCTTTTACTTCAGGTCTTAGTTTGCTATAAGGTCTTGGTAAGTGTTTCACAGGATGCAGCTGGAATGTGACAAGTAGTGCACATGTTCTGTCAACACCAATAAATTTTTTGTCTTGGTGCATAAGGAAATTAAAAGACACTTAAAGAGTTACCTACATTAAGTCAGAACAATTATTTCTGAGCTGAGCAACAAGAAGCAAGATTTTAAGTCAGCTAACACAACTAAGTGTCCTTCTTCCACTGAAATATCAACACAGAATCCATTTGATTATTGGGAATCAGTACTAAACACCATCAGGTATTATTAACTCTTTGTCACAACTGATCCAGAGTGGATTCAAATCTATAAGTCACAGTCAAAAATCTCTCCACCATAACATTGCCTCTAACCTAAATATTCACGCCCCCCAAAGCATGTCCACCATGTCATTTAAAAGAGAAAGAAAATCAATGTTTTTATAGCATATAAAGTTTTTCAATATAATTGGTATAATAATATGAAGCAGATTCCACAGTTCTTAAGCAGTCCTGTTGATGAGGTCCAATATAAGGTTTACACATGACTGCATACCCACAATAAAAAGCCAGGCTTGCCTGGGAAGGCAGCAAGGATGACATTTTGATTGTATGAGGGGTCTAATTTTTCATAAACTTGACAGATAGGAAAAGGGAGATATGAGAAATGCAGCTCAGGCTGATATGGCAACATCTGGAGTACAGACAGAGTCAGCAGCCTTTCGATGAGATTTCCACCTCAAATAAAAGTAAGAGGGCTGAATAAATCAAACACACACTGTTTATAACTAGCAGGGGCACTGTAATCTTTTCCTTCCATAGCTTACTCGTACTTTATGGGTGTGAATTAAACAACCTAAGGCGATACGAAGAAGCCGTATGCGATAACCCCCCTGAAATCCCCTAACCTTTTCAGATTCAGTAAAGTAGGTTTTGATAAGGGCTCTCCAGCTAGATATGTACAAACAAGCAGTAAATACTGCCTCCAGCATTACATAATTGTTCTGACTAGCTGTACACTTACTCATTCTTCACAACTCCAGGGTCTTCTTTTATACGTGAAATTTAATACAACAAGCATTAGTGCTGTTGTGCATTTCAGAAGTCAAGGAGCAAACTTTTCTAATCAAGGAATTATGCTTCCAAACTGATGACAAGAGTCTATGCTAGGAATACAAATGAATGAAAGTCTATGGATGCTGTTGGAGTATGTGGACTGATCTGGCTGTACTTGGGAGGCAGAAATGAGGGTTCAGGCTTTTTACATGAATCTCAACCACCCTCTGATCCCAGTTTACAGTTGAACATAGCTGAGTTAAAATGTGTTATAAGAATAGCAGTCTCAAACCATTTCACCATTGTCTTCCCAGTTGGTACAGTTGTATAGTCTTTTCATTCTTTTTCCTTAAAATGCTTGCATGGAAGACTTCCCTTTCAGGTATTTCCTTAAAAAAATAATCTTCCCTAACCTTTTCATTTGTCAGTATTAGGTACATCCCACAGTAACTACAAAGGCAAGGACTGGTGCAGGATCTGTTTTCTTAGGTGACTGTCTACATCATGGTCCCAAATAAAGTGTTGAGGTCTCTAAGGAGCGGAGTCCAACATATAGCCTAAAATATATCTATGCAGGCACCTTCTTGTATCTGAAGCTGCCTCTTGGCAAGGTTCACTCCCTCAAACACAACACCGCTGTCATTTTTAGCATCTCTGTGTTGTACTTCTGGATATTTCTTGTTAGCACAAATGAAAACAGTTCATATCTGTTTGCAGCTGAAATTTGTATGTAAATGTAAACGTGTCCTTAACCTAGAGTGGTACATAGAGATTAAATGCAGAAGGAATTGTTTAGTCAGCTAGTCTGGTAAACCCTTGTATTTCATCCAGTTACCCTTTGCATATCTGAGGAATAGTAGCTAACCCATATTGGCAGCGCATCTAAACTGATTATATGCAAATGCTCCTGCATTTATATATACTGCACAGTGTAATCAGATAGGAATAGAAGAACTAGATAGTGGTTTTGCAAATTCTTTTTTTCCTGAACTCAGATATGGGTTCACCTAAAATTGTCATATGAAAGTTTCATGACAACTTTCACTTCTCATACACTGATAACGCGGTAGATCTTACTTTCTCATGGTGAAAATTATCATCAAAAAAGCTGGGACTTTTTGGTCTGATCAATGAAACAATATGCAGCGTCTGAAGGAAGGAGGACACAGTAGGGCAACCTAATGTTCCTATTGTTCTTAGACACATACTTTCCTGAATTTCTCTCCTGCTAAGGAAGAGAGCCATAATTTAAACTAAGATGAGCATTGGAATTAGGGGTAATGTTAATGGCTTTTTATTAGTATGAGTAGTATTTTAATGGTAGCATCTCGGATCTTATCATGAAGAATATTTTTTTTATTTCTTTTTAGATTTATATAATTCCAGAATTATTCTTTTCACCTGGAAGAAAAGCTCTAGATACATTTTCATCTAACTGCCAATAAAATATTAAAAATCTGAAAGGATAAATATAGCTTGCTTTCTTCTAATTTACACACCAGGAATCAATCGAATAAAGGCCAGGTGCTTCTTGTGTTGATCAAGAAAAAACAGATCCTTTTTTGTGTGTGTAAATGGGACTGGGGTTCTGGGGGCGAGTTTAACTGAAATGTTTCACATCATTAGTCAATAATGTGCACTTTTGCCTTTAGGGATCCTGGGAAAAAATTAAATCAACGGAATTATTTCATTTAGAAAAGCACCTGCTGTGCAAAAAATAGTTTTCATCAAAAATTTAATAATGCAATACCTAAGTATTGCAGTCCTGTTGGCATGATACATTATGATGGCTCCAGAGACTCATGCATTGTTTACAGCTTATCACATCAGAATTGTTCATTCTAGGAAACACCTATGGAGGGTTCAACATGAAAACAGAAGACCTATGGGGGGCTCAGGGGATTGTTAATGGGCTATAATATTTCTGCCATCTATACTGTGATTATAAACTAGCCCAATGTGATAATCATGGCAAAGTGTTGCCACCTATTGACTGCTCAATAGCGTGCATGAAAAGCGTGTGGTCTTCTCAGGGCAGTTCCCGCTGTGTAGCCATCTCTGTAGCAGCCAGGAACAAGGGCATCCACTGCCACCTTCAGCCATGTCAGAAAGGCCAAGATCTGCATGGCATTTATGGTTATCCCAGAATGGACACGGGCAGCTGTGTGGGTGATCACCCCACTGTCAACCCAAGGAAGACCAGAGTGTCGCTCTAGGTGTTGATTAGCACTTATGTCAGGAAGGAATGAAGGAAGGAAAGAAGGGAGTGATAAATGATAACCTGTATAATGGAAACAAAGCCATCACATTTGAGGTTTGTCAAGCACAGTAAATCAAGAAGCACCAGGATATGGTCCTAGGACCTTAGTTATCTATATAGTTAAATTGCTAGCACCAGGATATGGTCCTAGGACCTTAGTTATCTATATAGTTAAATTGCTAGAACAGATCCTGGCATATTGTTGGCTGGTAGAAAGGAACTTACTCTCATTAGGCACTGTTCAGAAGTTAGTATGATCCAGAGGCCACAGCAGTTTGAATGTGAACAACTGATTCTAGGGTGTGAGAGAGTATTTAATGGTATTGACACTTTCAACCTGTTCCTTTTGGTGTAAGGGCAAAAATATGCCATGGTAATCTTTAACCTTGTAGGACGGCGATACTCTTTGAATACCCATAGATATTAGCAATAATTTAATCAATACTTGAAGCAAATTAGTGTAAACTTCTGTACATTCTGTTATGCCTACCACACATAATGCCATGCAGACTAAAGGTTTCAAATGTGTTTAAGTGATAATAAGAATTCTGAAGCTGTTTGACTAGTCTTCTGGATAAGAAGCATATGTTGCAAAAAAACTTTCAAAATACCAGTGCAAGCTAAGCTTTGTTAAAAGAAATGTCCCAGAAAGACTTGCTCACATTTTAGGTGATGTTTTCCACATTTTCTGAATATTTACTTTACACAAATGCTCAAATAAAATAAATTTCAAAAGCATGTTTATTATGAAATTGAAAAGTTAATCCTTCATGGATTACCACAGAGGAATGCTTGCATACTTGTCTCACACAAAGAAAGATATGTAGAACCTAATTATTAAATAATCTTGCCGGGAGGTAGAAGGGATGAATACAGAAAGATAAAAAAAAGAGGAGGCAGAAGTAAATCTGTGAAAAAAAATTAGAGAACAAAGATGTATGTATACTTTACAGGGTTGTGATGTAAGTGAAAAAACGAAGCTATAATCTTAAATTACATGATTCACTGCACATCACTGCCCTGTCTCTAACAAATAACACCTAAGTGTTCAGCGAGTGTAACTTCAGTTGCTACGGTTCTCTGAGAGATGTCTGTCTGATGCTTTTTTTAAAATAACTCTAACAGAAAAGGAAATGAATTGAAGTGAAAAGAGTTCATGTGTGCTGACACTAACTACCAAAAACTTTCAGCTCTGAATACCCAAACTGTATTGAACTTGAATATTATTTGTATAGGTACTGGACTAGCAAAATAGTGAAAAGATGATAAAGTAACTAGGCATGCACTTTTGCACACTTCAGGAAAGTGGGGCTTAATCAGGGTGAACAATTAAGACCTCAGTGATGTGTATACACTGTAGAATGGAATTTTCCTTCTAACAGCAATTTGAAAATAAACATTATTTCCATGATAGTGATCTCATCTTTAGTTTGGAAAAAAGCATATGAACATTGTGTTATGATGAAAGACCTTGTAGTCCACAGAGAAACAGACATTATCAGCAACACAATTACTTTAAGATGGGATGACCTTTAATATACATAGACTTGTTTCCTGGAGGTGTCTATCTGTCCCAGTTTTCATCACAGACGCAGAAGCACAGAGGGCTATATTTACTTACCTGAAGTAAGCATCTAGAGACCAAATCAATTCTCACTCACATATGATATCTAGTGCAATTGAACTACAAGTGTCCTATTTGCTCCAATCTCTGACTTCTCCTCAGGAAGGGCATAGATGTGCCGCAAGTCCTATATTGTAAGTGACAGCCCTGCAAGGACATCCTATTTATCCAAAGACATTTTCAGACATTAGAAGTCTGTGTGCATGCAAAGACGTACTGAAGACAGCTGATCAAATGGGTGTTTGCTTTAGGACAATCTTAATGTTTTTCTAGATCTACTAAGTTGATTATGGACTTGCTTCACTACCCTGAACATAGATTTTAATCTCTTCAAGCTAAGAAAACATTAGAACTTAGTGTTCTTTCTTTCTTTGTATTTATTCCTTTCTCTTAGATAAAATGACTATCACCCCTTTCACCTTCTCAGGATACCACGTTTACATGACATCAGGGCCTTCTGAGTACTTCAGAAGAGCAGCTATATGTGACCATTCTCTTGGAAGGACTCCAGCTCCTTAGCACTGTTTGAACTGCAGGACATCTCAGGCTATCATAATCATGTTACCAGGGTTGCAGGGAAAAATACGTCCATGCTCAGTGTTTCACATGGACCAGCTCCCCAGGTCAATGTGCAGATCTTTGAGCCACTATTCTAAAATGCCTAATGCTTCTCTCAAAGTGTACAGGAAGCCTAAGAGCCTAGCTCTTAGGAATCTTAGGATTCCTTTCTAGGACACTAGCACCCTGAATGCCTTGCATGTACCTCACTTTCAAATTGGAACAGAAGAGGCGATTTTGTGATTTATTTATTTTTAACTGCAGAAAAGTGTAGAAAATAAGAATAAACTCTTCTTGCCAAAAGGATGCAACTGCAATTGCAATATTAGGCATGTATTTTTTTTCACAATAATTTACTATTCCTGGAATAACAGATCAATTTCTACAAAGAAAAGGCTAGGCAACCTTTGATCTGTAGCACAAAATATTCCTAAATTCATGACTGATTTTAGTCATCACAATATCCTTTGCATACTTTCATCAATGTGAAACATTGTTTCACCTCAAGTACTAAATAGACTTTTAGAAACCTTGTGGGTCTAATACATTGTTGAAAAGGGATGTAATGAAGCACTGGGTTGTCTGAAATATTTAAAGCTAGTTAGAGAGTATTAAATTCTCAAGCATGATTTAATTTTCCCTTGGATTTTTTTACAGACTTTTTTACATTTTCAAGTGCAGAAATATTTTAGAACCAAATTTTTGTAATAAAGACAACACTGGAAATTAACTCCCAGTGAAGTCTGAAGAAGTGAGGTCTACAGAACAAGACAGATTCAGCAATCGATGCCAAGAAAAAAATTTTGTCTTCTTTTGATTCTCAAGTGGCAGCGAATAGACTGCTTGCCTCATTATGCACAGGAAACAAAAAAAAAGTCCTGTTTTTTAATTAACAATGTATTTCCCCATTACTCCTTCTTTCAGTGAATAACTGGAAAGGTGAACAAAAGTCACTAGAACCAGCATATTAATGAAGTATCCAATGATTTCACATAGTTCATCATATAATAATAATCATCATCATGAGATTTTTGTTACACTTCTTTTTTTTTAAGTAGTTCAAGCCCCAGGCTTGGCTACTTTTTAATAATTTTTTTTATTAGGCAGAAGTCTGTGTCAGATATGTATATTTTCTGTTGTATATACTGGTGCATCTTTTCTTATGTATATACTGTGTATCTGTAGGAATCATAGAATCATAGAATCATAGAATAACCAGGTTGGTACCTCTGCTGACATTATTGTCTTTGCACCATAGTCTCTGCATTTGTCTCTGATGTTACGTAGAATGTAACATCTAGCTGATACGTCACCACTCCTGTCCATACAGCTAAATGCTTCCAGCTTCCCAAGAAAAGCTATCCATTTACAACTTGCTTACTGAAAACAAATCTGGCCCATGGTTAACCCCAGTACTCAGTAGCTTACCAGAATGGATATTTCAGGACCGAGGTACCAGACCTGGTACTGTTGAATTTACTGGGACAGCGGTATACAAAGGACTGATGGGAACTGCAATAAGAGGTACCTTGCTGCATCAGACTCTAGTCCACAAGCCCAGTATTACTTCACCATAGTGACAGCAGGAGATATTATTGTAGGAGAACACAAAGCCTTGGCCAGTTTCTATAGCCTAAATCCCTCCTATTCTCCGGTCTTTTTATTAGCTTTTACTTCTAGACTGTTTGCAGACATCTTCCTTTTCAGAACACTGCTTTACACTGTTATGGGTGTTTATTTGTTTTATTTTCATTTCATTAATTGCCTCATTTTTATGTATTTATCTTCATCAAACATTCAAGAATCATGTTAATATTTGTCTGCTAGATTTATTTGACCCATTCTCTTCTACAACACTGTTGTACCACATTGCTTTCTGATCACTGCTACAGAGCAACTCTCCCATTTGTTCTTCCCGAATCAGGTGCCGTGCCTCGAGATACAGAAAACACCTTTTCTTGTGGGATTTGAATCAGGATATTCTAAGAAGCAGTGATTTATAGCATTTAGTAACCCAATCTCTGCATCTTGTCCTGATGATCCAGTCAACTTGATGGTAGTTTAAATTGTTGTCACCAACTCTGCTAAAGCTGTAGCTTCTCTAATCTTATTTAACACGTCCTGATCTCCACCAGTCCACAGAACAAGAACAGCACTACATTTTTATTGTTGGAATATGGGATTTGCATCTGCAAGTATTTTTCTATTTTCCATTTCTTTTATTTTCTCCAATATTTTAGGCTGTAAATCTTCATATTATCCTTCAACTACTGTGCCTGTACTTCTCATTCTGTGATCTCCAAAAAGTTATCACCAAGGTCTACAAAGTTCCAAAAGTTCCATGAGATATTATATCAGTATTAGCATTCGATGCCAAGCAGTAATTTCACCATCTTCTGCTTACAATTCCAGGCTAGTTTAGAAGCACTTACAAGTTTTGCCCTTGCACTGTCACTTAATAGCACATGTGCTAGTCAACTGGCCCTGCAGGAGGTCTCATTTGCCTTCCCTATTTATTATGATTGTGTTGTTTATTTCCCTCCCAGACCTTTCAGAGACACAAGGAACGTTAATTATGTCCCACTGATCCCTGTTTTACTGAAACAAAAACAAATAAATGAACTTAACCTTGAACTATGCAATTCTACACAGAATTTTCTATGCTAGATGTACAGAATTTGTACTTAGGTAGTACATTGGAATGAAAGTCTTAAATCAGCCTGATAAAATGAAATTATTAATCTAACCAATGTACTCCTCAGAGTTATTTAGAAAGAAATATTTCAGGTTTAGTTTGTGAAGCAATCATCTTTCCTGTTGGAGACTTCAGGTGAAGAGTAAAGTTTATTCCTGATGTTTTCCAAGAAAGTGCAAGTTATTTTATTGAACTTGAGCATTGTTTTAAAATCCTTAATAAAAACTGTCACAGAAAGCACGTTACATCAATGTTACTTTTGTGTCTTGAATTAAATTTTACACAAACACACAAACCCCAAAATCCACTTTTGTTCAGCCTCAGTTTAATTTGAATAGAAAGACAACAGTAAGAACAACTACAATCTGCATTCTGTCACTCCTGTTGAATGAGCTACTCTGTTAATTACTCATACTGAAAATCAATAATTCTACTCCCTCCAAAAATACACTTCAAATTTCATATGTATTTTTTATTTAATCTGGCTCTGGATATGTAAAATGAAAAATAGGAGTTGAATGGAGAAATTTTCAGTAACAGTCACTCAGTTCAATAACAGAGTATAGTTCCTCAACAAGAATCTCCCTCTTTTTTTTGACTTTTTCCTTAGCCCTCCATCATATTAAGTACATTGGTCTCAAGACCTGCTAAAATTTTTAGTATTATTCTCTAATAAATGATGTGATACAAGTTGAAACGGGACTATTTCATGTTCAAAGACCTGAGAGAACTGACAGAGATGAACTTTAGTTCTTGTGTGCTGCACAAATAGTTAGAATTTCTTTGTTTTCACTGTTTCCCATACAGACAGACATTTTGCCCTTGGGGTCCACTATTATGTGCAGAGTGAGCACTTTAGCTTTGTTTCCATTAGTACGAGAGACAAGAAAGTGACACTGTGAAGAAAAGCAAGGCAATACTGAAGTGGGTGTACAAAACAGATCCAGTTTCAAAGGCCTATGCTGCTCAAATGGAAAAGCCGATATGTGTGCAGGCGAATGTGTGTTCCATTGCAATATAAAGTAAAAAGCATTTTGAGTGCTCCCTGAATGACAATGAAGTATTGGAAAGCAATGACATTCTAATAATTGCTGCAAATGTCAGCACAAGGAGCCTGTGGGTTGTGGGTCTCCAGTGAACAAGTTAACAGCTTTACAGTAAAACCACCAGGGATCAATTAAAAGGAAACTGTTGCTAACCTGCATGCATCCTATTGCCGAAATGTCTAGAGAAAAGGGTCTAATTATAAGTCTAACCTTTCCCAATGGGCCATGAATGAGCTTCCAAATATGGCATGGAAAAATAAAAAAAAAAGCTATGGTGTGCTATTTTCACATATTTAGGCTCTCTTGTGCAAGGGATTCAATGACGCAGTCAGTGTCCAAGTACACTGAGTTTTACCCTGAAAATCAGTACGCTGTAACACTATTGAGTTAGGAGGAGTTTCAATATAAAATTAAAACTAAAAATGAAGTGAGATAGGAATTCAGGCTTGTTAATACACAGACAGAAATCAAAGGCAACCTGAAAAGTAAGAATAATGATCAAATGTAAAAGCACAAATTGTATAGGGACTTTCTGCATATTAGATTTCAGCAACATTTAGAGCCATCGTGAAGAAAAGGGGGAGAGAAGCAATTGAAGAATTTTCAAGCAAATTAAAATATCACCAGAATTTTTACCCAGTGAACTCTCTGTAGAAGTGGCAAAAAGGATTTCCCTAATTTGCTTTCATCTGTTCACAGCCTCAAAAAATTTTGCAGCCATGAAAGATCACAGAAAAGCAAGGGGCCAGTAAGGACTCCCTCTTTCCTTTGGCCAAATGTGGCAATATCTTGAAGCAGGTCTTCATGCAAACTAAGATTTTCCTATTCCAGAGGGACGCATATGCCTGGATTTATCAGCCTTGCAAAATCAAGTGCAAATGGACTAATGCAAAGCAGACATATTAATGAAATGCATAATGGCAATAAACCACTAGATGCTGATAGCATACAAAGCCTACTTTGATTGTTCTCCAGGTATATATCTTTCCCTGCCTTGGGCAGCCTCTGGGGTATTTCTCTTCCATCTGAATAGCAAGCAGAACTGATGGAGGGTTACAAGATGGACAAGTGTCTAATTTTCTAGTTAGACAGGCTGGGAGTTGAGAAGACCAACATCCATATGTAGGTTTAAACTCCAGTCCTTCTCTATTATCTTCATTAGACAACGTGCAGTTATGAGGGGTGGAGGGAAGAGGACTGTGTCCTCTTGGGAGCCCAAAGACACTTACCTCAGGTGCTGGTAGATTGACCTGGTTTTGTGAAGCTGTGAGCTTATTTTTAAACAATATCAGCAGGAAACAGCAGATGGCCAAATTGCTTGCAAATACTTTTATATTGTACTTTACATTCACCAAGATGCTTCCACACTGACATGAGCAACGTCATTGTCTAGTAATGTTTGGAATTAGTCCCTTGTGCCACCAATTCCTAAGCATTATCAGATGATAACTCTGAAACTGTGATTACACAAATATTTTTCAAATCCCAAGGGACTTTTGAAAGAATACAATCTGCAGCTATGGGAGCCTTGTTGAATTGTTGCTATCCATACAGATAATCATTATTCTTGTATTTTGAGTCTCCGTCATATACCCCCTGGTGAAAGAGTTGATAACCGAAAAGCAAAAAATTTGCTTTATGCTGAAGCTTGTTTCGTAAGATCTTTGTGAAGTGTGGCTTGTCAGTTTCCTTTAAAGAAAAAAGACACTTATTTTTAAAGAAAAACAGATATATCTAAACTAAAGCAGATCAAAGCATTCATTCCTTATTAATTGTTTTAAAATATTTTTGTATTTGCAATCTAAAACAATACAGTGTTTGACACTTTACAAGTATCAAAATATACGTGGGGGATGTAGATATTGAAAACTTAATTTCAATTGTCTCCAATTTCCCCATAAAATATCAATGCAGTTAATTATAAAGATTGTAGAGATTCATGCCAGGTATTTCATTTGCAAAACACAAACTCTTTTCATTCATCTTCCAATGTAAGTCTTAACTAAATTCAAATATTATTCTATGCATACTTGCCTGAAAATATGTAATTTGAGTAAGGCTGGACTGTGCAAGGAAACATGAAAATACAAACACGTAAATATATACTTATTTGTAAGATATTGCCTTAAACATTTAGAATCATATGATCGTTTGGTTGGAAAAGAACTTTGAGTATTGAGTTCAACCATACCTGTCCATTACTAAACCATATCCTTGAGCACCGCATCTTCCCATCTTTTAAATGCTTCTAGGGTGAAGACTCAACCTGGGCAGCCTAAGTTTGTGACATTTAAGTTAATGACATTTAAGTTAATGACAGGACTTTTCAGTATTAATTCTCCAGTTCTGGTGCATTTATTAGTTTGGATTATTTTTAAATTAAGATTGCAAAAATTCAAAGAAACTACATTTTAAAATGTTTTTATATTTAGGAGTCTTCTTGACATCCATTCAGTAAATGACTACAAACTTCTAGAAATCCTAAAGGCTTCAGTGCTGTATACTTATATGTACAGTGTACTGAAGTTCCTGAACCAAGGCCCAAATAAGAACATTTCAGGTAAACAAGAAACAAAACAGTGTGTAGCGACAAAAAGAATTGTACCTTAAGTAAGCTGCGTATAACCACTAACAGCATGAATGTTTATATCAGAGTATGTGATACATACAACATCAAAAAGTCAAAGTCTGAATTTGGGCAATGTCTATAAACAAAAATCTAAATAATTAAAAACCTTATAATGTGCATTTAAAAAATAACAAAACAATAGAAGCCAGACAGAATGGCATAATTGGAAAGTTATTTAAAATCATTCCTAACTTCCTGCTATAAAATTCTGATGTATTGCCAACAGCTATATAAATAAACTAGCTCTGACATATTAAATAACATCTAGATATTAACCCAGAGTAGCTATTCATCACATCTTCTGTAGAAATGCCAGTGCTGATACATCTGAAAAAGTTCTAGACTTCAAATGTAAATGATGTTCTTCTGAGGGTTTATTAGATTAATTACAACTAAATAACCTTTGTCATAATAACCTGTTTTACCAAACCCAAAACACTGTGTACACCATTTCAGTAAGAGATTTTTTGAGAGTTTTGATATATATATTTTAATTAGTACAAATGTGTGTGTTTGTTTGTTTGTGTGTTTGTTCATTTTTTTCATCCCCAGGTTTGTCTTGGCATTTCCTTCAAACTCCAGAAAACAGCAACAACATGGAGGTGTCATCTCCCAGAGAGGTCTGGCTCCTATTTTCAAATTTATATTTGAAAGGTGGACTTGAGTAGGCTTTCTCACAAGCTCTATCTGAAGTAAAAGCATGTAGATATCACTAAATTAACATTGTTTCTATAAATTGCAGCACAAATCTATTTAAGTTGACAGTTCAGACTAGATATGCTCTTCTTTGACTGATGATCACCTAAGGGATTATACTTTTCTCTGCAGCTTTCTTCAGACCCTCCAGCGAGCTGTAGCCCCTTAGATATGTTTCTTTTGACTATGTCTTCTGTGGTGTTTGTACGAACAAGATGCCTCACCTGTGCCTCATATCAAGTCTTCCTGTGCCAGCATCTTTACCATGGTACAACATAAACAGATGATAACCTATGGGGAAGATTCTTGTTAAATATCATCAAATTTAAAAGAAATTTCAGCATAAATCCCTCTTGATATAGGACGTCCTTGACTGCATTTATCTGTTCTGGAAATGAGCAGTACAGAAAATAATTCATTAAAAAGTGATAAACTACATTATCCTTCAGCAGCTGATAAATACCAGGACTCCCAGCTGACTGTAGCATATCTATAATGGAGTGCGGGGGCGTGGGGTGTGAATATCTTTGTTATTCATTTTAAGGTTTATAAAATGCCTACAGACACAGTAGTGAAGCTTTATATAAAAAATTAAAGGCATAAATTTCATACACAGCCCACAGTGGGATGTGCTACGTAAAATGACTGCCACTGCTGCTGCTAGAAATTCACTGACAATCTAAGCAGGGTCATAACATAAGCTGTAAAGGAACCAATGGACTGAAAAACAGAATCAAGTGTCTCAATTCCCTCTCAAATGGAACTATCCACAGTAGCATAGTTTCGATTCTGCACCAGGCTCAGGAGCTGGATGAGCTGACGTCCTGGCTTAGGATGATTGGAGTATTATAGATTAGAATGACTAAACACAACTCCAAGTGGTTCTTTACGTGGAAGGTTTATGCTAGCCATACTCCACCACGATTATTTGCTGCATCACCTGAAAAAAACACTTCATTTACTCAATAGTTTTTACCATTAAAGAATAATCTAGACATACCTGGAGGCCTCAGGTAGCAGTGGGTCAGGAAGGAAAATGGGACAGAAGTACAAAATTTTACAAATGATAAGCAAAAAAACGGACAAAAGGAGAACCTTGTAAAGTGTATGGGAGAAGTGAGGCAAGAAACGAGGAGAAATCAAGCATCAGATGAAATATGGAAAGATACAAATGGGAAATGAATGGCATAATCAAACTGACTGGTGAGCAGCCAAACTTAATTCAGTTCTCCTTGTCCTTCTTCCAGTGAGGATCGTTGAAAGGAAGGGACAAGGGCAGTCAAAAACAAATGTAAAGGAAGGACAAAATGGGAATGAACAGGTATTAAGATGAATCTAGAAGACCTGTTATGGATGTGATACACAAAGTTAGAGAAGTAGATATCAAAAAGATTTCCTCCCACATTTGACAGTGAAGGAAGTCTATTGCTTTCAGGAGAGACCCCAAGAAAGTGTTAGAATGTGTCAATACAAAAGGCTTAATATCCCATAAATGGCCCATGAGAAATACTCAGGGCATTTATCTGAATGGATTTTATTTTAGTTTGATACTCTGTTTTTTTTAAGGACTCTACAGTGTCCTTTAGCCAGCTAATAAACTCATCTGAGAAATTGATATCTATTTACAGACAATGGACAAGTACAGAGATACTGAAGAAGTCTGCTAAAGTGTTGCAAACTATTTAATTTTCCTTAGACAAAATTTGAAAGTTTTCATGGAGATCTACTCAAGCCTCTTAGCTTTAAACTAAGTTATATGATCTTAATGTGGAAAAGTAGAAGGAGAAAAAAGAGGTTGATTTTGGCATGAATTAACAGGAGGAACTCATGTCTTGATAGGGGTAATCTATCTAGTGTATCCCGACCTGCCTGTCACCTGACGCAGAGTGAGCAATTAGAGTTATCTCTCAAAACCTGGAAGTGGCATTTAAAACTATTCACATCCTTCTTTATAGAAAAGAAATTACTTAACAACTGTCTAATCTTGAATGTGTTATAAAATGCACTGTCTCTGAAGTGAGGAATCAATGAAACAATATTTTCAATGGATCTGTGTCATATATTTCCTGCGTCATCTGTTCCTTACAGCAATACCACGTCCTACATAACACCTCAACTGCATTACTTCCAGATCCTTCTCATATTAGCAGACAATAACTTTTGTTTCTGAATCCCTTTTCCTGTTTCTTCCCATGTACCCTACCTATATTTTTGTCTTCTATCTGGACAAGAGATAGAAGAGATTAGCTAATCAAGAGATATGTGTACCCCAAAACATCAGTTAACACGTGCATTCTAACTGGCATCAGCTAACATATGCATGCTAACTGGCAAGTGATTTGCTGAAGTACAATGGACAATGGTTCACTTTACACTGTCTTTCCTATAGAAAAGTATATTAAAAGAACATAATATTTTTTTTGTCATATACTTAACACAGGATTCGGTTTCATTAAAAGACCTCTAAATTTAAATGTCCGCATTTAGGTATATAAGTGAACATTATATCTCTCAGCTCTGATTTTAGTCAATGAAGATCATCTCTGTTCAGTCAACCAAGCCTAAAGAATGATTCAGTTGATAAATTTACATCAGGGGAGACTGACCTTCTCCTTAGGCTTTGTTAACAGAATTGCCTTGGAACACAATATTGTGATCAAGTGTCTGTTAGTAGTAGAGATGCACTTGGTTATCATGTGGCAAGTTGGAAACAGAACCTGTGAGAGACTCTTCTGCAGTGGCAGTAGGAGACCATACAGGATATACAGGTTTATATCTAATAGCAACAGGCTTTTGTGCAGGTAATTGCATTGAGACTAGGTCCCAACTGAGTGTATCAGGAACTTAGACACCTACAATCTAAAGACACCTACATTTCACAGAATCACAGAATCACAGAATCACAGAATAACCAGGTTGGAAGAGACCCACCGGATCACCGAGTCCAACCGTTCCTACCAAACACTAAACCATATCCCTCAGCACCTCGTCCACCCGTGCCTTAAACGCCTCCAGGGAAGGTGACTCAACCACCTCCCTGGGCAGCCTATGCCAGTGCCCAATGACCCTTTCTGTAAAGAATTTTTTCCTAACATCTAGCCTAAACCTCCCCTGGCGGAGCTTGAAGCCATTCCCTCTTGTCCTGTCCCCTGTCACTTGGGAGAAGAGGCCAGCACCCTCCTCTCTACAACGTCCTTTCAGGTAGTTGTAGAGAGCAATGAGGTCACCCCTCAGCCTCCTCTTCTCCAGGCTAAACAACCCCAGCTCTCTCAGCCGCTCCTCATAAGGCCTGTTCTCCAGCCCTTTCACCAGCTTTGTTGCTCTTCTCTGGACTCTCTCCAGAGCCTCAACATCCTTCTTGTGGTGAGGGGCCCAGAACTGAACACAGTATATATTTATATATTTATATATATTATATATAAATATATATATATTATATATATATTTATATATAATATTATATATATATAATATATATATTATAATATATATAATATATATATTATTTATATATATATTTATATATTTATATATTTATATATGTATATATTTATACACTTAACCTGGAAATGAATGTTTTCTTTATTATCCTTGGAATGTTACTAAGTTTAAAATCATTGAAAGAGAGCAAAAGTTCCTGTGGAGAATGTATGATCACATAAACCAACCTGAAGTTTGGTTTCCAAGGCCTGCAAAACAATCTGCATAGAACGCAGTCAAAATTAGAAAATGCCAGAATTCAAGTTGCCTTAAATTGGCTTCCTCATGTGAACATATAATGATGTATTTTTTAATTACATAGTCATATACTTTTTTTCCCAAAGGACTCCTGTTTTGTTCTGTGCAAAGAAGAGACAGTGTTCATTTAATGAGCAGCAGTTTAGTATTTTGTTTTCTTCACCGTGCTGCTGTAGGCCTTATTTATTGCTCACAATTATAACACTGCTCAGAAGACAGAATTATTAATTACCTCATGCTTTTCTGTGTAAGTCATCTCTATTATACATTCATTTTCACAGAACCCTTTTGAAACATTTCCTCCATTTGCAGTTGAGATGCTAAAGCTCGGAAAGATTAAAGTCCCCACTATCCATAGACTTGAAGTGGCCAATTTAAGTCGCCGAGGAAATTATTTTCTCAAGCACTTCATATTGCTTCACACTTTATAAGCTCTGCACCCCACTTCGTATCATTCTTGCACAGAGTGCTCATTATTCCTGCAGACTGGATGCCAGGAGTTAGCTAGGTAATACAAAAATAATTAGTGACCCATCATAAGAAAAAAATTGTATATGTGCCTTGATTAGCATTATAGGCTTTTTGACAAACTTGTCTTATTTTTCATGGATCATATTCACCTACTTGATTATTCTCTGTCACTGCCACCTCATTGAGTTAATGCTAGTTTTCCTCCTGACTTTCCATTCAAATTCAATCTTCTATTGTCTACTTAGACTCTTAAAGGAATCATACAGCATTCAGAAATCACTAAGAACTTCTCAAAGTCTTGGTTAAACTCGATTTTATCATGCTCAATTCCTAGAAAAGGCTTATTGAGCCTTCTGCCAGTGGTAGAACTGAGAAACAAAGGCAGGAAAAAACATCCCCAAGAGCTGCCATATTAATTTGGTAAAGCAATGAAAGTGAAAATGACTGCTTTGCTTTCTCCAGCTTCCTGATTCCTTAAATAAATGTGTATTTTGCCTATACACATAGATGGCTTTGAGTATCCTGGCTTATCCAATCATTCCTTTCTTCATCTCTTTCTCCTCTTTTTGCCTTTTCTACTCTCCTCACTTACAGAGAGATAGCTCTATTGCTGTCACCAAAGCAATGAAACACAAGTTCTGCCGCTTTTCAGTACGGTCTTCATCCATCATGTGCCTCCCATGGCAGTTCAAATGAGTAATATTTAAACGATGCTAAGAAATCAAGAACCATTTGGCGTCATTCTTATGAAGTTGATGTAAGAGGATACTGATTTTGGAATTTGATACTGATAATCCTCAGTGCTTTCCATCCCTACCATCAGAACTGTCTGCCCCACATCTTGAACAGATGCCTCTCATTTCAAACTCTCTCACAAAAAACTGTCCATTTCCTTTTACATCATCCTTTTCTAGCTTGGGCAACATCCATTAAATATGGAATTTAATATTATGAACACATAAATGATTCATATCAATGGTAGCTCACTTAGGCCTCCTCCAAAAAATAAAGATACCCTCAACAAATACAAATCCTGCCAGTCTTCTACAAAGTATCTTTCTCTAGGGATACTTACGAATGGTGCAGCAATGGCCAAATATTCTTCCAGGAAAAAAAAAGCTTTTTCTTTTAAAGAGACAATGCCAACAGGATTGTAAACATTGCACTTCAGCATAGTAATCATTGATGAAATGCAGAAAAGAAATGTATGATATCAAGTGAGATCATATTAGAAGTGAAATTGAATAATAATTTTCATGTCTTTATGATAGCTAAAACCTGGTAGAAAAAGTCTCAGAAATAAAATTACTCAGTTTGAGAGGATTTTCTGTTGAAAGAAAACTATAAACAGCAACTTCACACAGTGAATATAAATAATGAATGCTGATTAATGAACATACTAAAACAATAATGAGCAAAGGTAAAAGAAGACATCAGTTACATCAAAGACAATGAGAAACATTTAATTTAGGTGTTCAGAAACTTACGCACAATCAATACAAAAGGTTCCAGTATGAGAGTCAAGCAAAAGCTCTGGAAGAATATGTACCTATTGACACAAGAATCACTGCGTTCATCTTATCCCAGTTGTCTTCATTTCATCCTGCTAGTGTTGAGCTGTGTTAATTCCTTGTGAGAGCGGATTCCTTGAGAGCTTTTTCTCGAAAAATGACAAAATCTGGAGAGGAGAGGAGAGGAGAGGAGAGGAGAGGAGAGGAGAGGAGAGGAGAGGAGAGGAGAGGAGAGGAGAGGAGAGGAGAGGAGAGGAGAGGAGAGGAGAGGAGAGGAGAGGAGAGGAGAGGAGAGGAGAGGAGAGGAGAGGAGAGGAGAGGAGAGGAGAGGAGAGGAGAGGAGAGGAGAGGAGAGGAGAGGAGAGGAGAGGAGAGGAGAGGAGAGGAGAGGAGAGGAGAGGAGAGGAGAGGAGAGGAGAGGAGAGGAGAGGAGAGGAGAGGAGAGGAGAGGAGAGGAGAGGAGAGGAGAGGAGAGGAGAGGAGAGGAGAGGAGAGGAGAGGAGAGGAGAGGAGAGGAGAGGAGAGGAGAGGAGAGGAGAGGAGAGGAGAGGAGAGGAGAGGAGAGGAGAGGAGAGGAGAGGAGAGGAGAGGAGAGGAGAGGAGAGGAGAGGAGAGGAGAGGAGAGGAGAGGAGAGGAGAGGAGAGGAGAGGAGAGGAGAGGAGAGGAGAGGAGAGAAGAGAAAAGAAGAGGAGAGAAAAGAAGAGGAGAGAAAAGAAAAGAAGAGAAAAGAAGAGAAAAGAAGAGAAAAGAAGAGAAAAGAAAAGAAAAGAAAAAGAAGAGAAAAGAAAAGAAAAGAAAAGAAAAGAAAAGAAAAGAAAAGAAAAGAAAAGAAAAGAAAAGAAAAGAAAAGAAAAGAAAAGAAAAGAAAAGAAAAGAAAAGAAAAGAAAAGAAAAGAAAAGAAAAGAAAAGAAAAGAAAAGAAAAGAAAAGAAAAGAAAAGAAAAGAAAAGAAAAGAAAAGAAAAGAAAAGAAAAGAAAAGAAAAGAAAAGAACCTTCAAAATGTACTTTAACAATAAAAGCAATGTAACAAAAAAAAATAGCAATCAGAATGCAGTCAGCAGTCATTTCAATTAGCAGAAAAACTTCCATTGGTTACACAAACTTTGTATCAGGCTGGAGGATAAGAGTCTAAAGGGCTACAACATACCAGAAGTTAAAAATGTCTTGTAGAAGGGAAGTAGAAGGGAACTGAATAGCACTTGTTGAAGTAGGACCTCTGAAATGATTTCCCAGTTGAGTGTCTATTATTTATTAAAAGGATTGACATTCCATAAGCAAAATATTTGCAGATGAGGAATTAAATCTCCTGGAGTCTATGACAAAAAATCTGGCAACAGCCTCCCAGATTTGAACTAAAATAGTGTTGTTTTCTTACTCAGTTGTGCAAAAGTCAATATAATGCAGACTTCCAGTTCTGATAACACTATCCCAGCCTTTTGTGGGATGCAGGTATTATTTTCTAATTGGTCTGCACCAACTTTTGAAAAAGTCAATGAAATGTCCATTACAATTGAATAAAGGAAGCTTAATGGCTTCAACAAATTGCTTTATACAAGCTGAAAAATAGTGACACTGAAACTGAATTGTTTGGCAGGCTACCAAGCATCCTCACTATTGATAACAGCAATAACATGGTTACCTTCTCTAAGTTTTGTTTTGCCTGCTCTTTTAAAGCATTTTCAACTTCAGTGATCTTCCCTGCTATTGGAAAAAGGTACTCTAGCTTGATTTTTAATTTCATAATATAAATTGCCAAGCAGTACTGAGGTTGTTTGATAATTTGCATAATGTTTTTTTAGTGTGCTGGTAAAAGAAATTAGCTTAAGAGTGCATCTCTGAACATGGCACCATTCTACCCAGCTGTCATTAAATGCACTAACTTAGCACGGAAGGCAGGGAGTGGTTAACCTTTCTGCTTGTCATGGAACCTTAACAGTGTGTGATCATCATTGTGTGATACATCATACCTCGTATGACTTTAATTGTGCCTGGAGGTATTCAATGCCTCTAGGGTTGTCACACTCTGTAGTATAACTAGACCAAAACATCATAATCTCATGTATTTGACAAAAATATTGGTCATTTATCAATATGCTTCACACCTTCTAACATGGAAAAATGAACTTAAGCAGTTCTGGAGTCCTGGAATTAGTAAAGCACTAATTAGCTTAGTACAATCTGAGCTACAGCCTCAGCAGCAAAGGTGAAGATGTCATGAATTCTGACATGGATTCTTGGTGTGGCCCTGGATACCTCCTTTCCTTTTCTTTCCTTACGTTCACATTTTCATGATTTAAGGAAAAAAATATTAATGAACTATCTCTCCAGGGTATTTTAATGTTTAACAAATTATCTATGAAGCACAATACTTTTCTGAGCAACTCTGTGCACTCTCTAGCCTGCCAATAGTCATAAAGATACCATGATTCTTTAGCGTCCTCAAAACAGATTTTAAAAGGAAAAAGGCATGTGGTAGATTCAGTCATATCATCTGAACGTACCTGGTCTTGTCTTGAAGTCAAGTACTCAAGGGCCTGCTTAGCTCTTGGATGAGAGATCACTCAGAAATCCCACAGGCACAAGTCAATGAGCCATGTTAAATTACAGAAACTGAATTAGTTCAAAGTCTCTATTAGGTTCTGCCTTCATGATTGAGCTGTTGAAAATCAGGAGGACAATTGCGATTGGATGGTTAACTACCATCTATGTCTTTGAGAAACTGCTGATACTTAAATCCTTCTCTGCCCCTTTCTCTTTTCTTTTTCTGTTCTTTCTTTTTCACTATCCCTTTGCTGATTCTTCCTAGTCTGTGAGAACCTGCCCTTTCCCTGAGAAGGTGCAGGAGGGAATCAGAAAGCAGAAGTCTCTGTGTCAGCCACAGGTCATTGAGGAAAGCGAAAAGGAGCTCCTCAGCCTAGTGAGATGTTCACAAGTGTATCATTTTGTCAAACAAGCTGGAAATTTTGATGCACAGGCAGGTTAGTGAAAAGACCCCCTGGAAGCAGAGATAAATTATGGCTCCATGTCAGCATTTCCTCACCTCAAATCAACTATCAAAATAAGCATTAGTTTACTTTAGGGGCAATGTCCCGTATCTCACTTCAGTAATATCCTCAAAAGTTCCAGTAAAAGTCTTTCAGCTGTTCCTTCTCATGATACCATATAACTGATGGCAATGACAAAGCATGCCCATCTCTGAAATCTTTATAGTTTGCATTCTTTTCAGCTCCTTATCTGTCCCATTCGAATAAAAAATTAAAATAAAAAGATAAGATTTCTGAGAGTAATATTTAAGTAACATAAACTGCATCGGTGTTAGCATGACAAATTCAGTACAAAGTACCTTCTGATTCTTCTGGATAGACAGGTATTTTATTTAAAAGTAGCTGAAAGTGTTTTTGATTGAAACCATTTCTTAATCCAAGGAATAGCATTTTTGGGTAAAAATTGATGCATAGTAAATATGAAAAATACTGACAAAGTTTCCTTTAATTTTATTTGTTTGGGTTGACTGGTTTAGTGTTTTTAGACAAATGTGACAATGATAGTATTTTATATGAAAACAATTTGGAGTCCTGATTTAATGATACCCTTGAACATGTTTCAGCGAAACTCTTCAGCAGTACATACAAAAGTTCTGAATGGTATTCTTGACCTAACACTCAGCTGCGCTCGAGTGGGGCAGCTGCGCTCGAGTGGGGGAACTCCTTCACATGGTGAAGGAGCTAAGAGAGGAGGTGAAGAGACTGAGGACCATCAGGGAGTGTGAGAGGGAGATTGACCAGTGGAGCAGGGCCCTCTCACTAACTCAGCAGCCTGCTGGGGCTGGAGTGTCCGAACATCATCCACCTGCAAACTGCAAGGTTGGGGTTACAAGAGATGGGGAATGGCAGCAAGTTCCTGCCAGAGGAAGGAAACCTACTCCCCTCACCCATACAGCAAAGCCCCAGATCCCCCTGGCGAACAAGTACCAGGTGCTGCAGGTGGAATCCAGCCCTGAGGATGAGGATGGTGGCTCCCACAGCCTAGAATCCTTCCCTAGGCTGCACCATTCTCAGAAAAAGATAAAAACATCCTCCATCAAGAAGAAGAGGAGGGTGATTGTTGTAGGGGACTCCCTCCTAAAAGGAACGGAGGGACCCATTTGCAGACCGGACCCGCTCCACAGAGAGGTCTGCTGCTTACCGGGTGCATCAGGGAAGGAGGTAGCTAGAAAACTTCCTTCCCTGGTTCACGAGACAGACTACTATCCTTTGATAGTAGTCCAAACTGGTAATGATGACCTAACAAACAAAAAGGCCAAAGCCATCAAGAATGGCTTCAGGGCAATTGGGAAAGTGATGGAGGGCTCTGGGGCACAAGTAGTATTCTGCTCCATCCCAATGCTAAATAGAGAGGAGGGGGAAGCCAGGATGAAGAATTCGATTAATACCTGGCTCCGAGCCTGGTGCGAGGAGAGGGGCTTTGGCTTTTTTGATCATGGGGGGGCTCACGCACCCCCAGGCTTTCTCGCTAAGGGCGGGACACATGGGTCTCCTAGGGGGGCTAAAGCCCTTGCCAGAAACCTAGCCAAGCTCATAAATCGAGCTTTAAACTAGATGTGAAGGGGGAGGGGGTTGTGCCCAGGCTAGACAGGAATGAGCCTGGATGTGGGGAATTGGTGATTGGGAGAGGGTGCACAGGCGAGGACCACCAGTACCTCACCGCACAAAAAGTGGGGGAGAACACACCTCGGGGTGTTAAGGGAGATGCAGGCACTCTGGTGTCAACTGATCCAGTTACCAGGCAGTTGGGAACGAACCCTGTTCCCTCTAGGAGGGCTGAAGGCTCGGCAGCTCAGCTGAAGTGCATTTACACCAATGCACACAGCATGGGAAATAAGAAGGAAGAGCTGGAAGCTGTCGTAGGGCAAGGGGCCTATGATGTCGTTGCCATCACAGAAACATGGTGGGACAACTCATATAACTGGAGTACGGCTATGGTGGGGTATAAGCTTTTCAGGCGGGACAGGAAGGGTAGGAGAGGAGGTGGGGTAGCCCTCTTTGTAAGGGAGGACTTGGACATCACTGAGATGGATTGTGGAGATGAGGAGGTTGAGTGCCTGTGGGTCAAAATCAGAGGAGCCCACCAGAAGGTAGATTTTGTGATGGGAGTCTGTTACAGACCACCCAACCAAGGAGAAGCAGCTGATGAGCTCTTCTATAAACAGCTGGGGTTAATCTCTAGATCGATGCCTCTCGTTCTGGTGGGAGACTTCAATCTGCCTGATATCTGCTGGGTGTACAACACAGCAGAAAGGAAGCAGTCTAGGAGGTTCCTGGAGTGCGTGGGAGATAACTTCCTTGCACAGTTGGTGAATGAACCAACCAGGGAAGGTGCCCTCCTGGACCTCCTGTTGGTGAACAGAGAAGGCCTTGTAGGGGATGTGGCGGTAGGTGGACGCCTAGGACTAAGCGACCATGAGATTATAAAATTTTCTGTTCTAGGTGAAGTGAAGAGGGTGGTTAGCAAGACTGTAGCATTAAATTTCCAGAGGGCAGACTTTGATCTCTTCAGCAGGCTGGTTGGTGAAGTCTCATGGGAGACAGTACTCAAGGGCAAGGGAGCCCAGGAGGGCTGGGAGCTCTTCAAAGGGGTGGTCCTAGCAGCTCAGGAGAAAGCCATCCCCGTGGTTCGGAAAAAAAAGCCGGCAGGGGAGAAAGCCAGCTTGGTTGAATAGAGAGATCTTGAGGGATATCAAGAAGAAGAGAAATGTTTATGGCCTCTGGAAGAAGGGACAGGCCTCTTGGGTGGACTACAGGAGGGAAGTGAGATTGTGTAGGGAAAAAATCAGAAGGGCTAAGGCTCAGCTAGAAATTGGATTGGCCAAGTCAGTGAAAGATAACAAAAAATCTTTCTACAAATATATAAATAATAAAAGGCGGACTAGGGAGACCATACAGTCCCTATTGGACACAGAAGGGACAACAGTAACAGGGGATGAGGAAAAGGCTGAGGTACTTAATGCCTTCTTTGCCTCAGTCTTTAGTCGTAAGGAGGGTCGTTCCGTCTGTGTACAAACCCAGGAGCTAGCCCGACTGGACAGTCACAAGTCTATGGGGCCGGACGGGATTCACCCTAGGGTACTGAAGGAGCTGGCGGATGTGCTGGCCAAACCCCTTTCCATCATCTTCCAACAGTCCTGGAAGACTGGGGAAGTCCCACTGGACTGGAGGCTGGCTGATGTTGTGCCCATCTACAAAAGGGCCGCAGGGAGGACCCAGGAAACTACAGGCCTGTCAGTCTGACCTCAGTGCCAGGGAAAGTCATGGAGCAGGTGATCTTGAGTGATATCATGAAGCACATGCAAGAGAACCGGGTGATCAGGCCCAGTCAACATGGGTTCACAAAAGGCAGGTCTTGCCAGACTAACCTAATCGCATTCTATGACAAAGTGACCCGGCTACTGGATGAGGGAAAGGCTGTGGATGTGGTCTTCCTGGACTTCAGCAAAGCCTTTGACACAGTTTCTCACAGCGTTCTGCTTGAGAAACTGTCAGCCTCTGGCCTGGACAGGCGCACACTCTCCTGGGTGGAAAACTGGTTGGATGGCCGGGCCCAGAGAGTGGTGGTAAATGGTGTGAAATCCAGCTGGAGGCCAGTGACAAGTGGGGTTCCCCAGGGCTCGGTGCTGGGTCCAGCCCTGTTCAATGTCTTCATCAATGACCTGGATGAAGGCATTGAGTGCACCCTTAGCAAGTTTGCGGACGACACTAAGCTGGGTGGAAGTGTCGATCTGCTGGAGGGTCGGGAGGCTCTGCAAAGGGATCTGAACAGGCTGGACCGCTGGGCAGAGTCCAATGGCATGAGGTTTAACAAGGCCAAATGCCGGGTCCTGCACTTGGGGCACAACAACCCTGTGCAGTGCTACAGACTGGGAGAAGTCTGTCTAGAAAGCTGCCTGGAGGAGAGGGACCTGGGGGTGTTGGTTGACAGCCGACTGAATATGAGCCAGCAGTGTGCCCAGGTGGCCAAGAAGGCCAATGGCATCTTGGCTTGGATCAGAAACGGCGTGACCAGCAGGTCCAGGGAGGTTATCCTCCCTCTGTACTCGGCACTGGTGAGACCGCTCCTCGAATACTGTGTTCAGTTCTGGGCCCCTCACCACAAGAAGGATGTTGAGGCTCTGGAGAGAGTCCAGAGAAGAGCAACAAAGCTGGTGAAAGGGCTGGAGAACAGGCCTTATGAGGAGCGGCTGAGAGAGCTGGGGTTGTTTAGCCTGGAGAAGAGGAGGCTGAGGGGTGACCTCATTGCTCTCTACAACTACCTGAAAGGACGTTGTAGAGAGGAGGGTGCTGGCCTCTTCTCCCAAGTGACAGGGGACAGGACAAGAGGGAATGGCCTCAAGCTCCGCCAGGGGAGGTTTAGGCTAGACGTTAGGAAAAAATTCTTTACAGAAAGGGTCATTGGGCACTGGAACAGGCTGCCCAGGGAGGTGGTTGAGTCACCTTCCCTGGAGGTGTTTAAGGCACGGGTGGACGAGGTGCTGAGGGATATGGTTTAGTGTTTGGTAGGAACGGTTGGACTCAGTGATCCGGTGGGTCTCTTCCAACCTGGTTATTCTGTGATTCTGTGTGATTCTGTGATTTACTAAGCTGAGGCTTGCTTTTGCTTTTTACCCTGCTCACGAGGTAAAGCAGTAAGAATTCATCCTTTTGAGTTCTTTCACCTAGAAATGGATATCAAAAGCCTTTACTTTTTTAGTGTTGACATGATTACATGCAAAATACAAGCAACAATATTTTTGCAGCAGAACTTGTATGTTTCTTACACATTTTGCAAGAGGAATGCATTATCTTCTTTCACTTCATCCAAAATTTTTTTTTTTAAATTCAAAGGATTTTTCTGAATACTATCTGCCTAATTGTTACCCTTAACAAGCTCTTTTCAGGTTCTTCTATTCATAATTTCTGTTGTGTTGATGCACACATGATCATGTCTATGCCTGCATCCAGTCATAAGTATGACACAGGGCATGGCAAATTGCTGAGGGAAAATTAAGCAAAACTCTGCTTAAGCAAAGGAGACCTAGATGTTTTGTAACAGTTTTCCATTTTCCATGTGCACAATTAATGAAAGTAAGAGTAAAAGTGAAGAAGGTCCTTCCAATGAGGAAATTGAAATAAAATCTGGAAGTACATGAAGGTAGTTGGGCAGGATTCATGGGCAAGGCCTGGGAGCAGCAAAAAAAAAGAAGTTTAAAATTAATACATGTAGATGAGAAATTTTCTGTAAGGCAAGGTGTATAGATACGGTAGAAGCCTTGGGAAGAAAATATTAATAGAGTTCTAGGAGCCTGCCGGAGCCAGGAGCCTACAGGGGCCAGAAGCCTGCAGTAATTAATAGAAGACTCTTGAAACACTGGCCCTTGCTAGTGAAAACAGAGAGAAAATGGGATAATTCAAGGTCATTATGTGAGACAAAACCACCGCGCTGACCAACAGTGGAGAACAGGAACAGAAAAAAAAACAAAAACAAAAAACAAAACCAGGGATAAGGATAAGAATTTAAAGTTCACAAAAGAGTCATGAAATACTAATGTTAATGGAGAGAACTTGATACAGTGTAGGAAGAAAGTCAGAAAGACATTATAAATAGTTGGATCTATGTGATTTTGTGAAGTATAGAACAGAATGCTTCAAGGAACAAAAGACTACAGATACCGGTGTCGAAGCTGATATGAATGATAATCTAGACTGGACATCACTGTCAGTGAGAGTGCATGGTGGAAAAGGAAGAGGGTGAAGAAGACTTATAGGTTGACCAAGAAGTGCTGACTTTGTCAGAGGCAGATCAGGGAAATCCTTTAGAAGGATTATTTCTTAGTGTCCTTTCAACAGGATGAAAAAACAGAAAAGGAATAAAAGTTATACTTGTTACGTGGCAGGTGCCTATTATTCATACTGAACAACAATCCCCATATACAGTCAAGACAATATCAAGGAAGAATAGTTGATTTCAAATATTTTCAAGACTGTAACTTAAGGGTCATTGAAACGCATCATGCAGAGGAATATGCAAATGAAAAAGAAAACAATAAATCATTCAATTGACAGAAGGCTGTTGAAAAGTTTTCTAGAGAAAATGCAGAAACTCCATCACCTGAGCTTTTTAAAATTAGGCTGAACAAAACAGTAGAAAACTATACTGTGGGATCTAATCTTGCAATGCTAGTAGGATAACCTAATTGATCACTTCCACCTATAATTTTTAGAATTCAAAATCCATGGCTTGTGTGTTTTGCTACCTCAGCTCACTGTGGGAATACAATGATTGTGGGTTTGAAATAGTGGTCAGCAGGAAAAGAGAAAAAGAGTTAATGAAAGCAGAAAAAAGTGCCTACCACTAGAGAGGTAACTGGCAGTGCTAACAAATATCTCAGCAAATTTGATTTCCCACGAGACCACCTCTGATAGCTAGACCCAAGCAGCCAAATCTGAATGGAAGGCAAAATAATTAGATTCTGATGACTGAAGGATTCATAGGACAACCAACTTTTCAGATGGATTTAATGAAAAGAGAAAGAAATATTCAAATTTTCCAAAAGATGTGCAAGGGAATTCTACTATGGAATAGCCTTTTAAGTAGTTAAATCTTCTTTACTAACCTATAGATATATATTCTTATAAGGGAAGAGAGAGAAGGAGACAGAGAGAGACAAAGCATCTTAACAAAACTGATCACAGCTGGGGGTTGTTAATATGTGTGCATATCCAGTACTGTAAGATTCAGGGTGATCCAC
This sequence comes from Phaenicophaeus curvirostris, assembly GCF_032191515.1. NCBI lineage: Eukaryota > Metazoa > Chordata > Aves > Cuculiformes > Cuculidae > Phaenicophaeus > Phaenicophaeus curvirostris. The sequence continues at coordinate 7,846,753 of NC_091393.1, forward strand.
AGCTATTATTCAAAGTCAGTGTCAGACCATTTAATTTTGTGCTTCAGTTGCCTTCCTGCTCCTCTTTCCAAACCGAGCATGATGACTATTCACTGTCTTCTTTTCTGCTATTCTTCCTCCTCATTTGCTTGTTCTCTCAATGGTGTTTAAGAAGACTAAATTCCCCCAGCGCAATATCTGTCACTTGAACTAATCAGAACTTGGAACAAGTGCTAATAGCTCAATAAGCTTTTTATCTCCATGAACAAAATTTGCACCACTGATGTGAATATATTCACAGCTCAAAATTGCTGAATGCTGAACAGGATTTATATTTGTCCTGCTGGTGTGGTGTCTCTTTGTTTTGAGACTGAGTTAACAAACAAACCCTCAGAGAAACACCAAGTATCCATTTTAGGAGAGGAACAATATCGAATCACTAGCAAGTTACGTTCCAGAGACTGCATTTGTGCTGGAAAGGTGCTCATCCGCTAAACTGAAATGGCTCATTTATTTATGAACACACATTTTCAGTCAATGTAGTTCCTTTCTCTACTGCTTCATATCACCAAGCTTTTCTTTGATAATCACAAAAGACTTGCACCTTATTCATACATACCCTGCAACCACTCCTTCTCATATTTCAGTTTCAGAATATGAATTTGTCTCCAGGCTCCGCCTGTGCATCCACAGGTAAGAGTGCCATACTAATCAGTATTATGCCAGTAGCATACCATACTGTTGTACACGTTGCTGTTACTGCCAGTAGTGACAACAGGAGAGACTGTTTTTTCCTTCCAAGCAGCTGAGTTCATAGATTAATTAAAATAAAATAAAAATAAAGCTGCTATTGCAATACAAGGAAGAAATTCTGAATGAAAATATTACCTCCATCAGCTGAGTAGCCTTTAATTTATCGAGCAAAAGTTAATTTTGCAGATTCTTAGCACTGTACTACATGAGTTCAATTCCTGAATGGTTGATAAATTAGTTCCATACATAGTACTTGCAGTAATATATTTGCAATTCTGGGAAATAAGGCTTCACACAAATATTTAATGTATCATTTCTGTTTGTTGGTGATGGAATATTGCTCATATAACAGAACTCAAGTGTTGTAATGTGTCAGTATGCTGGCTCCAAACATTAAAACAAACTGATTTTTATCACAAATTCACACAACCAGGGCTCAATAGTCATTTGTGCCATCTAAGTCACATTTATAACCTCCTGTACCACTGACCATATTCCTGCTTCCTCATGTTATTCCCTTCTTCTACAGTATCTGTAGTCAGAAGTGCTGCCTACAATTGCAGCTCAGAAAATCCAGTCTCCTGATGGAAGTACTAGATACCAGCTATTAATGTTATATTCCCACTGTAGAGGATACTAAATCAACTAGTATTATTCCCATAATCCCCTGAATACTGAATTTATCTGCTAGTCTGTGGTTTCTGGTTGCTTATGAAATCTTTCCACCAGTTCCCCAGAACAGCTCTTCTCTTATTGTTCAAAGCTAGAAGTTCATGCTCCTTTGTCCCATGATCTTACCCAAATGTGTAATTTGATGGAGATTTCCAGTTCATATTGCAGCTCATGCACCAAGTCAGTCTTTGCACTGATCAGTCTAGGAATGAGATGCGTTGCTTTGCTGTATGTTTATTTTGAAGCTGAACCCCAAGCAAAAGTTTCTGTGCTGTACAGAATCCAGCAACAAGGCTTAAAATTTTCATTTTACTTCATTTTATTTTATTTACATACAAATAGTGAGGTAACAAAATGTCAGGCATCATTCACACTTGTAGGATAAAATACCATTTATAGTTTTATACAATGACATACCAAAAGCCATATAATTTAGGGCACATTTACCATGTCTTAAAGGCCATATTTGTTCTTCATATGTCGTGATTCTAATGTCTTGGCTCCTAGGGCTGTTAAGGGATTTATTGTGTCATCTCAAGTGCAGTTTCGGAAGAAGAATGAACAGTTCAGGCCGTTAGATATACCATTTACATTTGTCCTGTGTGGAGCTGCCACAAACTGTAATATCACATTAGGATTGATAGGATACTACAACAGGCTGCTGTTTCTATTTGGTAAATGCAACACTAGTGTCTTTTACTGTAGCTTGAATTTCTAAAACTTGAGGCAGATCTTGGAATGACCAGGCCTAGACCAACAGAAACAGAGAAATGAAGCACAAGAAAGTTTAGTTCAGAAATATTAAATAAGCCCTTTTTCCTGGTAGTGCGGAAGAGTTCAAAAGACCAAATTTTAACCAATATTATTTTTGTATTATTGGGTATTCATGTTTTTCCATTGATATTTAAGAATTTTCTCCAGTAAGATCTTTACATTCATATCGAATACCAAATTTTTTAATGGAATAGAGATATTTCAAAGTTCTTATCAAGGTTATTTATTAATGAAACTAGGACTTGAGAAATATCCTTAAGCAGAATTAGTTCTAGTTTTGTACCAGTGCCTGAAGTAGGACATAAACAAAGTCTTGAAATGATAGAACTGTTTAGAAATGCTATGATAATGATAATAATTCTTTGCATATAATTTATATTACAGTGGGGTGGGGTTCATGCCATCATGATGCAGGTATCAAGAATTCAAGAACGAGATTCAGTTGCGAAAGGATGGACAACTAAATGTCCTAGAATATCCTTCCTGTTCTCCAGTTGTGTATGTCTCATGTATCCTAGAGCATTTCAGGTCTCAGTAGTTACATATCTTTAGATAGCTGAATGCCACCTCTAATTCTGTAGCCTAAGAAAGTCTTCTAGATTCCCCATCATTAGTTATGAAAGTGAAAATGGTCCAAATAGTTATTTGTTCCACTGATCTTTAAAGTCTATAAAATTTACTGCCCTCTGGAGATATTTACCTGTTCACATATCAGAGGGTATTTAAACAACAAACAAGATTAGATAGCAAACAAAAGGCAGTTAGGATGAGAGTGAGTCTGAGATTGAGACACCTGGTACTTATTTCTGCATGACTGTACACTGGATAGAAAGATTCAAAAGTCTTTATCTGCTAAAAGTATCCTTTGTAGACATGTTGTATTCACAACTGTGTAAAGAAGACTGCCAGAATGAGACTGTACTTTTCCAAAGAGAAGTCCTCTTAAACCACATAAATTTAAAAGTGTAGCTTAATCTTCCTTCTTCCTCACATACACACACGAATGAGTAAATAATTCTCTTCAAGAAGGAATTACAGATTTTCTCTCAGAAAGCTCATCAAAATCAAAAGGTTTTTTTTCTCTCTGGTTTAGATATTTCCTAAACACTTGTTTATACCCCTGCCAAAATGAGGGTTGTAACTATTTAGAAAACTTAATCATGTGCAGTTTCTTACAATGAGTTTTATTATTCAGTAGCCTTTATATTAAATAGCTGCAATGTCAAAACCAGGCATTATTAAGTGTGAGAGATTCAAGTCTTGCATATTTGGTCCCCATTCATAAGAGGCAACTGCAAAGAAAGCACAAATCAAACAGCAGCAAACTTCACTCTTGACGTGTGAAGAGTGCTATATGACAAGAGCAGAGCATTAGGATTACTGGAATTTTCACTTTAATGTTACATATAATCTTCTAGTTTTGCCTCTACAAGGCAATTGGGAGAGGAGTTTACAAGTGGTGACAAGCTTATAAATACATAGCGTACTAGAAATATCACAATTAATTCAATAAGTATTTTTTATGAACTGCTTTGTGAGGCAATAGCTAAATTAAACGGGCCCCAGAAGTGCAGTAGAGTTAGCAATGTCATTTATACCAGAAAGGAGGAATGTAAATCTTGTAGCATTTTACAGATGTTTCTATTTAATATCCTTAATCCAAAAGATCTGACAAGATGAGGCCACCCTAGTGTTCTTCGATGGCAAAGCCCCTAGGGCTTCTGCACTTCACAACAAATAGGAAATCTTTATTAATCTCTTTAGCAATAGTTGTAATAACATTATTTGTGATGAACTCTGCCAGTATTAATTTGAATGTCATATGTAATTCCGAAAGAATCCCACTGAAATCTGAACAGAACAAACCTCATCAAATTGGGGTAAGAATCATAAAATGCCTCAGTGTTTCAATTTTACTGAAAAAACTAATTACAGCTTCTTTGTAAGGCCTAGCCAAGGTAAGAGAATCTGTTAGCCATTGGAATAGCATTGATTATATTCAGTTTATTTGTGAAATTCACATTTATGTGGGACATATTTTACCATGTAATTGAGTAGTTGTTAATGGATTTAAAGGAATAAAGCATCTGAGCAGTTAATCACTAACCTGAACATGTTATTTTATGTCATTACGCATTATGTTTACTGCGTGTGTAAGAAGTCTAATGCATTCTCAAAAACAATTCCACAAACTGTGTTTACACTATCATATCTCTGCGTAACATAGTTCAAGTCTGGTTTTGAAGAGAACTTTATAAAACCTTAGGGCTAACTCCTGTTTGCTGTTGTGCTTCCTTTTGCAAAAGATGTTAAAGAAACCTTTCCATATATTCCTTACATGTAAATATAAAATATAAATATTGTACATACATGTATATAATTGTACATATATATATAAATACATATAAATATACCTCTAGTGTACTCATACCAAAGAGTTCAATACTTAAATTCAGAACCTTTAAATTAAATACACAACAGAATCAAATCCTAGTAAAATACAGTAGCGAGTAATCATGCCATACATGCTACCACCAGAGCACCACCAATTAGTCTGTGGATTCAGTCTATACCCTACTTGGTTAACGTCTGGCCTATCAATGGCTGGGAGTGAGAGAAATAGGCAATAGAATCCTTTGTTTCTGTTTAGTAGAGCTGACAGCTTTGCTGAGGAAAGAATGCTGTGGTGGCCATCCAAAAGTAATGAGTGTTTCTCTGGAGAACAGGAATTCTTTAGTGAGGAAGAAACAAGGGAAGATTTGTTCTTATCCAGCTTAACACTCAGGTCAGAATATAGCTTATATGGAATGTCATTCGCTTCAGTAGATACAGATCAGATCACTAATTGGATATAGAGACTAGAGTAGATTAGAATTCTTCTTGCAAAGAAGAAAATATCATTACACTCTATCAATGAGTGCAATGATAGGACAAGGAGTAATGTTTACAAGTTGAAGAAGGGGAGATTTAGATTAGATATTAGAAAGAATTTTTTTTTACTGTGAGGGTGGTGAGGCACAGGAACAGGTTGCCCAGAAAGGTCATAGATATCCCATCCATTGAGCTGGTCAGGTTTAGGTCGCATGAGGCTTTGAGCAACCTGATTTAGTAAAAAGTGTCCCTACCCATGGCAGGAGGGATGGAACTAGATGATGCTTAAGATCCCTTCCAGCCCAAGCCATTCTATAATTCTATGATTCTAGAAGAACTAAAAATGTATTTGTTTTCTGTAACATAAGAGCATATATTTTTTTATTTGAAAATAATATTTAATGAGTCCTGGCCACACAGGCCACATCATCCACTTCCCCCACTGTGTCCAGGGAGTGCATGTAGCTGCATTTTATCTTTCTGTGCTCCTTTTGTCTATCAAACTCCAAGTTTCCTGATATGGAAAGCTCCAGACCAAATACTTAATACCACATGAACTTAGCAAATTTAACATGTAAGGAAATACTGGATGATGGTGCTTCAAATGGCATGTGTAAAATCTTCAAAGATTTTGATGTTTTAAGAAAAATTGCAGAAAGGCTAATATGCTTTCAGTCTGTTTCTGATTATTAGGAAGGTTTTTCCCAAGACCTTTTTCCAATAGTAGGGCAATGCGTGATAGAGGTATTCAGGTATGCTGGCAGGTAGAAATTAGGATTGCTAATGCCGTATGATCACTGATATCCTGTGTTACTTTGGAGTGTCTTTTAAGAACTTGCCTCTGTTTCCTGGTGCCCACCGCTCAGTACTTATGCCCTGATTTACAGAAGTGTTGAGATCCTGCTGTTCCTTCTGACTTCTATGTGTTAATGGCAGCAGTAGCAATGCAGTATGATTCACTTCACAATCATTAGACGAAAAGCTTTTTGGAACCTACTTGTCATTTACACTAAGAGTCTTTACACTACAGTGAAAGTATTAGGGACATATAATTTTGGCTTAAATTACATTTTTTCTTATCTGTATATCTCTATTCATTATTATTGTCAGGATGAATTAAAAATATTTATACATATAGAATAACACCTTGCTTTAATACTACACAGTGTCATCCGTATAGTTGCGTTATTCCCATTGATTAACCTTTCTCAGTTTCTTTCTTTCTCATGGAGAAAGCCTGTGATAATCATAGATTACAGACACAGCGATATCTTCAACAGAATTTTGAATATTGAGTAGGAGTTTTTTCTACTTAGTTTATACAACTGAAAAGCTATGTGACTAGATCAGGCTTTCTTCCTCACTAATCCACAGAAATTATAGGTGTACTTCCAGGAGGATATTCACCTGACTGTGTCAAGACAGTTGTAATAAATTTCTTCCTAGAAATTTCCTGCTCAGACAACTAGATAAAACCTTTGTTTATATTTAAAAGTAGATGTTATTGTTCTGTAACTCATACAATATAGACAAAATGGTATTTTTGCAAACAGGCAATGCAAGGTTATTTTCTATAAGTGAACAGATTCAATTAACTAGCTTCAGAAAAGTTTACCATTTTTTTCTTAAAAATTTTGAGAAATAGTGTTTTCAACTTTATGAGCAAACTTAGACATTTTCCTATCCATTCAAGATTCTTTGTCAAATTTATTGACAGCAGATGTGAATCTGTGAGTGAAAATAATTGTAACATTTACCAAGAAAAGCTTCATCTTAAACACTGAAAGACGGCAAGTTTACGAATCCTTTGATTAGGAAGAAAGAAATGAGAATTAAAAAAACCTCTACCTTCTCATTCCATGAAACAGAAGAGACAGAAATGATTAAAATTGACAAGTATAAAATCTTTCAATAACACAAAGAACTCTACCAGAACATTTTCTTATGTAGATTATAGAATGACAGATACAAATGGTAACTAAGGAACAACAGATCAGAACAAACTATTTTTCATGCAGAAAATGTATGAAGGATGATTTCTGTTGCAAGCATGCTGACTTCACTAAAGAAATGTTCCATGCTAAGTCAGGAACAGTGATATGTTTGTATAATTTTGATATGCTGCATACTCGGAGAACAGGCAGAGCATCTAAATGAAAAAGCTATCCTCTCAGAAAGTTTAGGATATGACAAATAAATATAGGAATTTCATCATCTTCTAAGAATCTAGAACACGTTATTAAAGTAATGTTGTTTGCAAGTTCTTATACTTTATAGAAGCCTTGCAGATTCTTTTTCTGAATTTAAGCTTTCAAAGAGTTATTTTCCACTCTGTTGGTTACAGACAGTTCAACAGGCAAAAATAGAAAAAAAAAATTATGAACGCATCAAAAAGAACTTTTATAAAACAGCGGCTGCTTGTGAATGCTTTACCAGTGTTACTCATTATAAATATGGCTGCCTGATATTTTATTTCATATTTAAAAGTTTGACAAAAGCAATCATAGGAACTGAGAAATCTAATGCATCAGAGCTGGAGGAAGCTGGAATTCCCTGTAGTAAGAGCTTCTAAAATTCTACTAGGACTTGGAAAATATCTACTTTGTAATAATTTCTACATTTCCGGCGAAGTGAGATATTAGAGAATGCATTGCATTTCTCACTGAGTCGGTATGTTATTGGCTACTTTACTGGCAGGCTATACTTTAGCTCAAGACAGTTTAAAAGCAGTGAACCGTCTCCTACAGATGTCATTCTGCAGTCATGCAGTACCTTAAGCCTGTCACCTTACCAATTTCATTCTTTTAAAATTAAGCAATATAAATGAACAGAATGAGCAACCAGTAAATCTAACATTTATGTAACATACAAGATGGATAAAACAGTGTATTGAAAACTACATGTGTTTTCTGTTTGCTGCAGTAGATATACGCCTTCCTAAAGGTAAAATATTTTTTTAAATGGAGTACTGTACATTCTGGCCTATGCAATGCCCACATAAAATAGAAGTGTATATGTTATAAATAGCAAAGCAATTTATTTTGCATATGAAATGCCATGTGCAATCATCCAAAGACTGTGCTTCTAATAAATTCATTTTCTTTGTCTTGATCATGGCAAAATCAGGTGAAGAGTAAAGGAAGGAGAAGAAAATTTTCACATTGTCAATCTTAGACAATTAGATGCATAGAAAGTTAGAAATCAACATTCTGTAAAGAGTCAGCACGGGGTGATAGGAAGTCTGGGATAGTCTGACTGTTCATGCCCTATAGTATCTCAGTGTCCTCCGTAATTCTGTAAGTAGCAGTTTTTCCCAAGCTTGTGAAATATTAAATGGAAGTGCTTATACAGCCTCACTGTGCTTCTGCACTTTAGTGAAACATCAAGACTATATTTTAACTATGCAGTGCTTCCACAGGCACTGGACACATAAGTAAATGAACAATTTTCTTTAAGAATCTCTAGACCTTTTTGATCGAGATAGACAGCATAATGACTAAGTGAGCTTTAATTTGTATTCTCCTAGCACCCTGAGTGCTTGATTCACACAATTTCTTTCTTGGTTTCTTTGCCTACCCAACCAGCCGCTGGGAAATTATTGTCAGAGTCTTAAAATGATTTCTTAATGATTGCCTGTTAGGAAAATGAAATTTCTTTCTTGGTCTCTTCCTCCTCTCTCTCTTTCTTTCGGGGATGAAAGAGATGAATCCTTATACTCAGAACATTCACAGTGCCTGCCATAAAAAGGTGAGCATATATTGTATAGATTATTTTCTCCCTCTCAGGACCAGTAGGGACATCAGCCGATAAGCAACGACTGAGTTTATTTCAGGAGTGGTGTGGTGTAGCATAAGAGCTTTGTAAGCAAAATAAGCACTTGAGGAAACAAAAGTATGTGGAAGAGACGTCTGACTGCACAAATGAGCGTTGCAGTAGAGACTTAAATAAAATGGGAGGATAAAGACTAAAGATAACACAGAGAGTGGAAATAAAGCATAATCAGGACAGAAAATGAAGAACACAAAGACTGTTAAGAAATGAACTTTGGGAAATAATTCTAGGAAGATAGTGAGGTTTGTTTGTTTGTTTGTTTGTTTCCCCTGTCATGTCATTTTTTCTTAGTACCAAGAGACACAAAATATTCTGCTAGTAATAACGTCTATGTTTATCTCTTGATTGCAGATGAACTAGAGTTAAGATAAATTAAAACCCAGATTGCAAAAAATGTTCAGTGTATTTCATCTGACCTAGACAAACACATTAGTATATCAGATACTGTAATTTCATAACCCAGTGGGATTTTCAAATTTGCTTTAAGCTTTGGAAATCTCATCAAGTTTTCATTATACCTTTAAGTTCTTAAGTGTTACAAACCCCCCACAATTCCTAATTCTCCATATGCCAGTTTTATGCTACCAAATTTATTGTTCTTTTAGTGTAACACTTGCTCAGTCACTTCTCTTTTTCAAATTAAGTGGAGACCATCAGTGTTACTCATACACAATAGGTCACTGTACAGTCTCTGGAGAGTAACCTATTCCATTTACCAGTGCTTGACACCATGAATTAACAAATAAGGCACTCCAGTTCCATCATGATAATCCTTTTTTTAAGACATAGAGAGTTGTTTTAGTACTATATCCCTCACACTAAAACTTCAGCTGATGGAATATGGCTGTGGACTGAAGTGGAAGATGCACTGATTTCTGCTACCTCAGGATCCAGAGCAGAAGATTCTAGATATTTAAATCCACACAATGACATTACTATAACAAAATCTTGTTTTGACTTTTCTGTAAACCTCAACGAATTACAAAAAACAATCGGTTTCAGGAGTTATTACAGTATATATGCAGTCATGTACATTCTATATTAAACTAATATATCAAATATACATATAAAGGCATGCTGGAAAAACACACAGAAACATGCAAATGCACAAATTACATATTTAGAAATCACAAAAATCTCATATAAAATATATACCATATAAACATGTATACTGTTTTAGCTTTGTTTGAATTATTACTTAGAAAAATGAACTGTTGCATAGAATTTCTCTTATTCCTGATGATACGGCCCATTAAATGGCTTCTAGATGAGAGAAAGAGAGACATGTCAAAAAGAAATGCTTGTGATCCATTTTTCTCACTCATGTGTTGCCAGATTCAAACTAGATGAAGTGTGGTTTAAATAATTTCCCTTAAGCACTGGTATATGAGATAGCATGAAAGATTACCATCTGAAAAGCAAATTCATTTATTACTAGCCCTGGTAGTATTTGTCACTTTATTCACTTAGGTAGCAAATATGTCACCCAGGCTTTCATGGAGCATTAAACCATTGCACAACTTGACAATAACAAGAACATTTTTAGAAACTCTGACAGGTTTCAGGTATTTCTGTGTCTATGCATCCTTAGTCTCAATTCCCTTAACAGATATTTTGGAAATAATCCCTTGGTAACACATCTATCAGACCTTGCAGCTTGATAGACAAACAGTTCTGTGCAGTGAAAGTCCCTGTTACGCTACAATAGCATTATAGCAAATTGCTGCAGCAAATTGTTATAATAACTTGCCACAAAGAAGAGCACTCTACAGTAATCTACTCATACAGTGACAAACTCATGTGCAGTTCATTCTCTGCCTGAAAGAAAATGTTGCAACCTCTTGGTCAAATGTAAGTGATGTGTTTCTCTGTCATCATGATGAGAGAGGACCTATAGATTCAATAACTACCTACATTTTGGATTCAAATAATAGAACTGAAGGGAAGATCTGCAAGTGATATTCTCTTCCATACTTCTTTATTCCACAGTACTACTTTGCTTTTCTCACAGTTAGGAGTGCAAGCAAATGAATCTTCAGTTTTTCTGAGTTAAAAACATCCCAACAACCTCTTCTAATATTTTAAAAACTGGACCAAGGGAAGCTAGAAACCTTATTTAAGTTAAAAATGTAAACATTTCACCACCACCACCATGGAAAAATATACCTGAAAATTAATCTACATGTAAATATTTTTATAGATGCAACTTTCATCAAGGCAATTTCTAATCTTTTTTTCAAATATCTGATGAGTTTTACATAATCCATCCTTTCCCATATGCATTGATTGTACTGGCTCCTGTCTAAGTCTTTACCTTCAGAAGAGGTGAAATTTATCGTTTACTTCTGTCCACTTCCTGGAGCATCCTCACATTTTGAATGGCACTCTAAAGAGGGATACTGCTAGTTCACTTTGTGCTTTGGGACAGACATTCAAGCCTACAGAGATGGCATTCACATCAGCTTTATGGCAATGACACCTGAAAAGTGCTGTGCAGGCAAAAGAGCCCAAATTGTGTCTTAGAATAGCTTGTACCTGTCCTGAATTAAGGGTAAAAAGACTAAAGTTCAAGGTGCCTTCAAAACAGACATCTTAGTTCTAGGTCTTTAGAGAATCAAGGGGTTTGGGAGACTTTTGGGATCCCAGAATCCCAATAAACAATTCATTTTATAGCAAAGAAACTTGAAACAGTCACAAGTAAATGTATAAGTATTAAAGAAGACCCAAAATAAGAGAAGCAGAAAGGTATAGGCCATTTGTAGACTCCAGACAGAGCTGCTGGAGGGAGGAAAGGTGATCTTTACACCTTTCCTCCCTTTTCCTCCCTTTCCTCCCCTTTGTCAGTGCGGACTTACTGAGTAAATATCTCAGAGTCCTCAAGAGAAAAAAATAACTGAGCTAATGTTAAAAGTCTCTAATTTCAGTAATATCCTAAGGCTAGAAGTGTCAAAGTCAGTTAATGATCCAGAAACATTGACATGGATACGTGAGTGTTACTTTTCACAGAGAATCAGGACAATTAGTACAGTGCCCACATCAAATTCAGAATGCTGGAAAATCAAAGATACCTCTAGATTTTAGGCAGTTTTAAAACTGTATTAAAGAGCTCTTCTTTGTGACCTTCTATCAAGATACTGCCACCTTTGAGGTCTTTGAGATCCTAAGTGTCAGTCACACATAGATTTGCATGCCCTAAAAAGTTAACCTTTTAGAAAAAAAAGTGCTTTTATTTCCATGTATCTACATGTTCTGCAGTGCTTCACTTAAACTGAAGTGTGTTAACTTCATTTCACTTAAACTAAAGAAGGGAAGTGATTATGCCCCTGTACTCAGCACTGATGGGGCCACATCTTGAATACTGTGTTCAGTTTTGGGCCCCTCACCATAAGAAGGGTATCAAGTTGCTGGAGCATGTCAAGAGAAGGGTAATAGAGCTGGTGAATGGTCTGGAGAACAAGTCTTATGAGAAGCAGCTGAGTGAACTGGGGTTGTTTAGTCTGGAGAAAAGGAGGCTGAGGAGACACCTTATCACTCTCTACAACTCCCTGAAAGGAGGTTGTAGTGTTGGTTTCTTCTCCCATATAAAAAGTGATAGGATGAGAGGAAATGGCCTCAAATTACACCAGGAGAGGTTTAGATTGGAAATTTGGAAAAAATCCTTACTGAAAGAGTGGTGAGGCACTGGAATAGGCTGCCCAGGGAAGTGATGGATTCACATCCCTGGAGATGTTCAAATAACACGTAGACGTGGCTCTACAGGACATGGTTTAGTAGGCATAGTGGTGTTGGGCAGACAGTTGGACTTGATGATCACAGATTCTGTAATAAATTAAATACCAGAAAACTCATACAAAATAGTGACACACTATCTCTTGTCTGTCCTTCTGGGACTGGAAAGATTTTGCTTTTAGAAGTGTGTGGGAAAGTCAGTCTGTAAGGGGATTCCTTGAGTTAGCTGGCCTTGTCAAAGCAGTACAGAGTTCAGGGTAGGCTAACATCTAATATTTACCCCAGCTTTGCAAGAGGATTTTTCAGCCCAAACTAAATTCCAGGCTGCTGTCAAAATACTGCTGGTGTTAAAATAAGAAAGTTATGCCAACATGATCTGTACCTGTGCCTTTGTCTGTGCTGCAGACATATCACTGCGTTCTTAGACTCAAAATCTGGCCTCAGTAGTGTCAGGCTTCAGTTTTGATTTGAATCGAGATTTTACCATCAGAATCCAAACCCTGCTCACTTCAGGGAGCAATATCCAAGGGAAGCCTGCACTGATGAAGAAGAGACAAAGGGCTGATGCTAACTGGAAGCTATTCCTTAACCTCAGCAGGTTTCACAAACTGGGATGATTAAGGCAATTTTCTCCAGAAGCTGCCTCTTCCAGCTGCACAGAAAGTTGTGAAACAAGCTTGTGCCCTTCCTTCTTCCTGTACCTTATAAACCACTGTGGTTTGAATGCAAACCTACACATCAGCGAATGAAGCTTTTCAATTCATAAAGTTTCTGTTACACATTTCACTTTTGACACTTAAACCACTTTTGTTCATGGATATTAGCTCGTGAGTAACATTGATCCTTAAGAAATCCAAATGGTTTTAAGGTCTGTACTTAGAAAGAGAAGGAATTAGAGATATTGTTGACTAGACAATGTGAGGAATTCAATATCTTCTGTACCAAAGAGTACTGTAAACTGTATTCTATCTAGTAAGAATTGATAAAGCATATACATATGGAAACAGATATTTGCAAAATGAAGAACAGTGCTTTAGAGCTTCTAGATTTTCTGAAATTTTCTAAACTAATCTACTGTTATAAATTAGTGTTTCCAGTATTTATAAATTACTCCAAAATGGAGAAAATGGACATCTCCTCTTAAGATACTTCTTTAAAAAAAACAGTGGGTTTATGCACTGTGCTTGTGACTACACTGGGGCAATCAGGTATGATGCCATCAGAAAATTAGATTTTGACGTTTCCCTTCAAAAATCAACCTGATATGTTTTTTCTGATGGATTTGTAGCTAAGTGCTCAGCACACTGCAGAATCATGCCCAGCCTGGGCCCTCATTATGAGTGAGTGTATGAATAACTGTTAATGATTCCCTCTCATCCCATATTATATCTCACAGGGTTGGGGATTTTTGGACACAGGATTTTTTCTGATATACTGACAGTCTGTCCAGTAATCAAGCCATTTTTTAGTGTATTGCCACATTTCTGAAATTTATCACCTCCGTTAGGCACAGGTCAAAGATTCCAATGTTAAAATGCTCTTCTGTCTACAATTGCTCTTAAATTACAGACACAGACTTGATTTAATTTGCTGCCGCTTTCTTCATAACTCCATAAATGTTAAAACTTGGTCATCTTTTTCAGTGTAAACACAGGTAGTAAACACACAAACACACAAATTGGATGAATTGTTAGTTACGCTTTAAAAGCCATAAGATGTACTATCCTGCTGGAATATATTAGAAAACTAACAGGACTGGAAATATCTCAGGGCCTTTAGAAAGAAAACTAACTGAACAACAGCCACAAAAAGGAATTGACAAGCAAACAATTCCTAGCTTTAGCTGTTTAAGGGTTCCTAGTATATTAATTTTTTTTTTTTATTTTATAAAAAATAAAAATAAAAAAGGCAGTGAAGAGCAACCTCTACACAAATAAAATACATCTTATGGCAATAAATGTCATGATACCATTGTTTAAGTACATTCTGTTAAAGCAGGAAATAACACATGTATTTTCTGAAATTTGTATCCTGTTCTTGTGTGGTGTAATTTACTTATTCTTAAAGTATTCATGTAAACATTGCATGTCTGAATACTGAAAATGTGTGCATGCAGTTTGGCTACCCTAAGAATCGTGGGCAAAATGAAATATGCATATTCATGTTAAGATATACTCAGTTTACTTTAGTAATACCAGGAGACCAAGCTTTAATTTCCACAAATTACACTCCAAGATATCACTTAGTGAAAGCTGAATTTCTAGAAGTGTTTAGCGTGGTGTTTGGAAAGTACAGAAGGCATGCCTAATAACAGACACCGTAAAGAAATATGAACCTGACTAATAAAATGTTACATGTCTTTTTTCAACATCCATGAACTGAAAAAATAGTTACTCATTTTTTCTAGTGAGAAAACAGATGAATGTGTGTTCTCAGAGAAGATAGAAGATTATAAAATTAAAATTTGACTCTGCTTTCATACTTTTCAATTTCATGCCTGTGTCTTTCTGGAATGGCTAAAAGATACTACATGTCATTCTTGCCTTTTACAGGAGCCACTTTCTTACTTTGTGATTTAGCAGGAAACAGAAATGTGGCCTAATAAAAAAAAAAAAAAAGCACAACCACAAAATGACAAAAAAAAAACCCAACCAAATCCTTCACAAACCTCTAGCAACAAAATCCAGTGTTTTATTGAGAAACCTTTGTCAAAAGGCTTATAGGACTCCTTTCCACTGTTTCTCAGTATGTAATCATGTGGCACACATTAAATATTACATCACTAAATGAAAGATCCTCTCAAAAGTGAGTGAAGACAGAAATGTAGTACAGAAACATGAGAACACAGTGTTCACTAACATCATGCAAAAATCAGAAAAAGCAGTTGGAGAACAGTGATACAGGTGGAAGCAGCAGCCAAATAAACTATAAATGACAGTTCTTTGAGGTACAATCAGGTGCAACAATTTCTCTTTGGAAGTGTTAAATGACAGCCTACATTTTTTTCCTTAAGTGATTCAAGAAAGGCAAAATACTTCTTCCTTTCTCTCACGCATCCCTTTAAATCAGAAGATCCCTGACCTGAAACATAAAATAAAATGTTTTCAGATAATTCACATTCCAACTAGGCATGTTTCACATCTTCTTAACTCACTAGTACATTTCTAGATTGACTTGGAACATCCTTTCATGTATTAGTCTCCTTAAAGTAGTCCTTAGGGCTGAAAATTGGCACCTAGGGCCAGCTATAATGTGTTCAAGAGAGACTTGGTTAAAAAGACTTTATTCAGAAAGTAAGAGGAAGTAGCAATTAAACTGAAATGCGCTGAACAGTAGTAAGATTCCCAAATATCAGGATATGTTGAGGTCTTCTCCTCCTTCACAGCTAAAGACAAAAGAATGTAGATAAGTGGGCTATAAAGATTGTTTGAAAAACAGACTAAAAATATTAATGTGTTATTTTTCCTACTGGCAATACATTTGCGAAAAAAAAGGAACAGGAAGCTAGAGTCCACCTTACGAACGACAAGAAGAAATGGGGTTGCTTTGTTGCAAGTTTGAACACTTTACGGCATCACTAGATGAGGCAGAAGGCAATTTTCACCTCTCAAAGGAGGTCAATTGCATTTGCCAATGCACAGTCAATCATGGATAGGACTTTAATTGTCATGTAATATGACCTTCCCTCAGAACAGGAGAGAATCACACTGTTTAAGGAAATCTGTAAAGACTAGAGACCAAAAATATCAGCTTTCAAATACATCTTTGGTTGAAAAAAACCCAGTATTTGCAAAATTAATATTGTCCTAAATTATGTAACAGATTGACTGTAGAAACTAGCCTGAAAAATCCAAGGCTTATGCAGCCCATGGACTACAGGAGATCCCTACCTCATCTAGTAGTCCAAATCAGCAATTCCCAGGGGATATTTTGTTGAACAGACTTATTTTTTTCTCATTATGCAAGTACCAAAAAGAGGGAATAAACTGAGTAAAAAACACCTAGCAGAAATACTTCTGTCTGAAAAAAAACCCATAAAGCTGCTTTATCAGGTTCATATTAGTCTTCATAATTCAAGGAAGAGGAATTTACCAGGAGTAAAAAGAAGTTTGCCCAGAAGTCTCTGAACTTTTCAGAGGCTTTAGCTATTGTTAGCTGTGTAATGAACCCCCGGCAAGTCAATTACAACTGACTTAAAGGAAAGAAATTGACGGCTTGTAGACCAGTCCTTATCAGAGCTGAAAACACGCAAAGTGAGGAAATAACCTTAAGGGATCCTCCTTTTTCTTCCCTGTAGATATTGCCATTTTCTATACTAAGAAAAGGTATTGAAGGTGAAAAGTTGCTCTATATTTTAAACAATACATTTTAATTTCTTGCACCCAATTTTATCTGTGTATTTCCATTAATTCACTTGAAATTCCACAACCAAAGCAAACATTTCTTTTTCTTACAGAAATCAAAGAAAAAGTTAATAAAATTTTCTCCTTTTCAGCAATAAACCCAGCTTTTTAGAGGAGGGCACATATTCTCCACTGTACACAAGGTTTTATGTAGCTGACTTAATCCATTGAGCACTGTATTTCCTTAGTGCTATTTGTAGAACTATGCACTCACTGCACATTGAATTCTTCATTAAATAGAGTCACCACTTTATTATCAATCAGATTTAAAAGTGAGTTTGGGCTCCTATGGCACAAATTATGTTTTCCCTGAAGTGTTAGAAACTCTTGGTTTGCGATATTAATCCAGTATCTGTTCACTTCATCCCAGATCTTCAATCTAATGTTTTCTTCAATAGAAACAAATGGAAGCCTTAGAGATGGGAATACTTCAGCTGAGAAATTACAAAGCTGTGACCTCAAAAATCTGCAGGTCCAAGAGACAGCCTAGAATCAATGGTAAATCGTATGTCAATAGCTGGGAACTGAAGGTCACCTAAGGACAGATACGACCAAGCCTCACTAAAAATTGAAAGCACTTCTGTAAAAGTTACAAAAGGGGTTCAAGATAAGGGGGAGTAGACAAAGTGGTCAAAATACTGAAAAAAAATGCCTACCAGGTCAAGGAGCTCTAATGGAGTAAATAAATAAAATCTTAACAAAAAGAATAAAACCACAGATGAGTGTTGGAAGCCTGCTGTCTGTACTGCTGATGATATGAGCAGGAATCAGTGAAGGACAGGATGATGGGTGATGAAAGGTGGTGAGAAAAAAGATGGGAATACAACAGGGAGGTTTCTTGACCTGAAGTTTAAGGGAATTTTTAGAACTAAAAATGCAGCTTTATTACAAAGCAGGAGCATCAGTCAAAAAGCGGGAACATGAAATATAAACTCTGTCCAGCATGGGTACTCATAATTAACAAGATCTTCTTGCTTTGCAGCATCATGAAAATGGACTGAAGGGAAAGTTTTTAACAGGACCTTTTAATATTAGACTTCACACATACAGAACAGGTTTTTTTCACAGCTAGATAGTTACACTTCTTTTTCCTCCTCTGCACTGCCTCCTAGCTGCACTTTTTCTCACAAGCACCTCATAACCCATTTATGCAATGAGGCTTATAGAGCCTGATATTCACCCTGTAATAAAGTGAAGATACCAGTACTGTCCAGTAGAATGTAGTTCAGCAGTACCCTCCTCTTTTATCTCTACCTCAGGTCTCTCTTTGTTGTAATTCTTCCACCTACTGTGCAAGATCTCCTATCAGTTCTTTAAAACAAACACTCCATCTAGAGAAATAAAAAGGCAAGAGAGTCCTGTATGGAAAAGGAGAATTTTGATGCAAAATCTGTTAGAGCCAAACAAGGACCTTGGTGCAGAATAGGTAACTTATGTCAAGAAGTCCCTTAGACCTGCAGTTCTTTATTCTGGAGACCACCCTTTGGAAGTTAAACATCACTGTGAAGGATAAAAAACCACGTACAGCTGCTGTCTATGGGCAGAGAGGTACAGGGTGAACAGAGAGCTTATAGAAATCATAGGCGTTGTCCGTTTACTGGGTCTGCCAGCCAAAGAGTAGGTGCCTAAGGAAGAGCCCTGCTCTTGCTGATTTATGTTTTCAGGTTCATTCTTATTTAGTGGCAATCTACAGCACTAGTAATGTGTGATGTGTGTATGTTAAAACATCTTTTCCTGTGAGTCTGCGGCAGCTACTGTTTTCTTTTTTTCAAGTTACAAATTCCATTTCTGTAGGCTCACCTAAACCTACAATTAAGCTGGAAGATGTAATTTTACATGTGTGTACAGCACACCTGAACTCAGTAAAAGGACAAGTGGATGTGGGTCAGTTTTAGTATTGGCATCAAATACATGCAGATACAAGTTTGAGAATGACAATCCATTTTTTTCAGTTTTCACTTTTGTCCTTCTTTTTCCTTCAGTCCCACAGCCTGAGAGATAACCTCTAAGGCAAGCGTGGACATTATGCAACATGGAACACAGTCATTGTAATGTTTATGCAAATACTAAAGGTATGAGGTGTCAGAAAGCATGAGGTGACATGAAGAGATAAGAAAGGACAAAGGTTCACTCTGTTTCAGTTTCTGCTCATTCCATAGACCAGAATTTTTTTGTGTTCTGCTTTTGAGATTTCTCTCAAGGTGAATATATACTAGTGAATGAGAAAGCAATTAACACTATTAAATATTAATAAACAATAGCAGAGTAGAAGACTATTAAATCAGTTTATGTTTTAGTTCTCTAAGAAACAACTGCATAAATGGAACAGGGTAAATCCATCACTTGTTTCTATGCAGGCAACTTGATACCAAACATGTCCATGGCTAAAACTTACAGTTTTTAGTACACAGTTATGTTAGTGCAATGCTTTACAAGAGAGGCAGATAAAACAAATCTATTTTATATTTATTTACTGAAGTGTCATATTCAGCATACCTCTCCCTCTAGTGATAACTTCCTCTGTCTAATACAGATATCTTATTTTTATTATCTTCTATTGCTAGTATAAGCACCACAATGTCCAGTGACTAAAAATGACCATATGAATCCTCATTCTCTGTATTTTTCAATTAATTTTGCTGCTGGTGAAATGTGCTCTAATATTTATCTTTCCTGAAACAACAGTTCCTCACTTTTCTCCATAGGTATTGGTGGTTCTTCTGTGGATCTTTTCTTCATGGAGAGTAAATAAAAAATCATTGATCTCTCTAGAGGAAGAGGCAACAGCTTTTGCATGCATTAGTGGCACCTACTCAGAGTCACAGAATAACAGAATCACTAAGTTGGAAAAGACCCACAGGATCACCAAGTCCAACCATTCTTATCAACCATTAAACCATGCCCCTCAGTGCCTCATCAACCCATCTTATAAATACCTCCAGGAACTGTGACTCAACCACCTCCCTGGGCAGCCTCTGCCAGTGCCCAATGACCCTTTCTGTGAAAATTTTTTTTCTGGTCTCAAGCCTGAAACTCCCCAGGTGGAGCCTGAGGCCACTCCCCCTCGTCCTGTCCCCCGTCGCTTGGGAGAAGAGGCCAGCACCCTCCTCTCCACAACCTCCTTTCAGGTAGTTGTAGAGAGCATAAAGGTCTCCCCTCAGCCTTCTCTTCTCCAAGATAAACAACCCCAGTTCCCTCAGCCTCTCCTCATAAGACCTGTTCTCCAGCCCCTTCACCAGCTTTGCTGCTCTTCTCTGGACTCACTCCAGAGCCTCAACAACCTTCTTATGGTGAGGGGCCCGGAAC
Organism: Phaenicophaeus curvirostris; assembly: GCF_032191515.1. Taxonomy (NCBI): domain Eukaryota; kingdom Metazoa; phylum Chordata; class Aves; order Cuculiformes; family Cuculidae; genus Phaenicophaeus; species Phaenicophaeus curvirostris. The sequence goes on from NC_091393.1 coordinate 7,867,071, forward strand.
TGAACACAAGATTCGAGGAGCAGTCTCACCAGTGCAGAATAGAGGGAGAATAACCTCCCTGGACCTACTGGCCACACCGTTTCTGATACAAGCCAAGATGCCATTGGCCTTCTTGGCCACCTGGGCACACTGCTGGCTCATGTTCAGTCACTGTCAATCAACACCCCCAGGTGCCTCTCCTCCTGGCAGCTCTCCAGACAGACTTCTCCTAGTCTGTAGCACTGCACAGGGTTGTTGTGCCCCAAGTGCAGGACCCGGCATTTGGCCTTGTTAAACCTCATGCCATTGGACTCTGCCCAGCGGTCCAGCCTGTTCAGATCCCTTTGCAGAGCCTCCCGACCCTCCAGCGATCAACACTTCCACTCAGCTTAGTGTCTTCTGCAAACTTGGTAAGGGTGCACTCGATGCCTTCATCCAGGTCGTTGATAAAGACGCTGAACAGGGCTGGACCCAGCACTGAGCCCTGGGGAACCCCACTTGTAACTGGCCTCCAGTCGGAGTTAACTCCATTTACCCCTAAGTCTCAATAGAGGAAATAAATAAGTTCCTCTGTCCCTTATCCTCGCACATCTATGTTTTTCTCTGTGTTGAAAGGCCTCTGTTCCATTTCAGAGCTGCATGCCTCACCTGTCTCAAAAGTATTCCTTTTTCTTTAAGAAGGTTGATCAAATACCTAGGTGACATATTTAATTTCTGGAATTTTTGTTCTTTTTTAAAATAAAATGTTATGTACAGATTTTGGGGTTTTTCCTGCAGAAGAAATTACAGAGGACCACAAAGCATCTGGAAGAAAGAAAAGTATGAACCAAAGTTTCAGAGATGGCCTAGCATCCCTCTTAAGTGAAAAGATGTCCCAAAGGAACTGCTGATGTTCTTATGACCAGATAAAAAATGAGGATGTTTAAGAAAGAAGAAAAGCTCTGAAATACTGCAGAAAGTACTCATCTGCTCTAGATCTTCTCTTGATCTTCTGTTTGAGAACTGCTGATATTTTATACAGGTTAGAACAGGATCCAAAGGATGACATTCACTTGAGGGAGATGGGATAGCATCATTTCTACAGAAAAACTGGAATTATTGGCTCAAAAATTGCTAACTCTCACATCATTTTTTTTTTTTTAGAAAAACGTTCCTAATAGCATTCAGAAGTGGAATGAATATGCACAACATTTTGGAGGAAAAGGCTGAGTTAGCACATGCTAGCATACACTACTTTACAGTAAATGGGTTCCAGAGGCTGCCGTGCTTTTTGCATTCATTCAGTGACAGATCAGTCTAGGAGAATTGTAGCATCTGGATAGGGGCAGATGGCTAAACTGTCAAATAATGACATTTTACAAAATTTCAGCAGTCTAAGCACAATGTGCTTCCAATCCCAAAGGCAGACATGTAAACAATGGTGCAGAAGTTGTACCAGTAGCATATAAGATTATTGATTATAATTATTCTAGGGGAAAGAATTCTTCTCAGAAGATTAGGCTGACAGGAAGATTGAGAGCTCTCTCAAAAAGAATTAGGTGACTGCCCTCTGGTTTTGTTTGGGCATCTCTTTTGCTACATTATCAGCTCAGTGAAGCTTGTTGTGATAAGCTAAGATAAAGTGAAATTTCTCAGGGTGAAGATATTCCAAGAGACCATTTCCCTGTGATTCGTCTTCCACTGCAAAAATTTGGGCTCCATAAATTCACAATTGAATCAGGGATAACTGCTACAGGAAACCAAACAAATGGAAACCAAACAAATCTTGCCATCTGCAAAGTTCAGAGGAGGAAATTCAGCCATGAAGATATCAGAAAGTAGTAGTTAATTCTATGGAGAGAAACTAAAACATCTTACCACACAGTTGAATTTACATAAAGAAAATATTTAGAGTTTTGAATAGTCACTCCTAAATCTACATAAAATCAGTCTTTTTTTTTTCTTTCTTTTTGTGGTGACTGGTAGAGAAGTCATAAAACAGACGAATTTAAGTTCCACTTCAACTAAAATTTTATATTCATCTTGTGCAGCAGGAACAGGAAGACACCTTAGTGATGAAAGGTGAACTATAAACTATAGTTCATAGTGTCATTCTTGAAGAGAAAGTGAAGAGTCTTAGTTGAATTTTTTACATCTGTCAACAACTGCTGATATCATCAGCTATGCAGTTACGTGGGTGACAGTGGAGCCTCGTAGAAGTGGCTGAGGGATTCTTCTCTCTTTTGGTCTCTGTTTCTGATGTTAATGGGCAATTTTTCCAAAGCCTGGTATATACTGGTATGTGTAGTTTTGTAGATTGCCAGACTGTCACTTGCCCTGTTAAACTTAAAGCTATCATGCTCTTATAAGCACCTTCCCAGTGTATGGACAGACAGACCAGTGAAAGGCAGATAGGCACACAAATAGGCAGGCCTATCAGAATAGAAATACATTTCTACTGGAAATACAAATAATATTAAAAATATAATAAAGTTTTGATCTGCTTTTCATTAAACTCACATATAAATTTCTGTGCTTTACAGTGCTTGACAGATGTGATTAAAATTACATGGATGACATGAATTAGCTGAAGTTCAGTCTAAATAAAACCAAAGTAGTGCTGATTGGCAAGGGAAAGCATTTAAAACAGCAAGTGGAGGAGTAAGGGAACCTGTTTTTTAAAACTGTATATTACTGCTGGTATGGCTCTTAATGTGCATTTCATATTAGATTCACATTTTTTTCTGAGTTCATACTTGGCAATAGTATCTCAGAAGCTATTACTATTCTCAGATACTTCTTTTACTGTTTTTATTGACACAGTCATAATGTTGAGGATATCTACAAGAGAGATCTTTCTACTTAGATGTATCACAGCAATATCCATAGCTTTACCATCCTCAGCACAGAATAATCTAACCTTGGTGTGTGGTGACTACTATAGCTGAATGATGTCAATGTATGTAAAAATGCATATGCTATTCATTATGTAGCAGTGTAGAGGCAGAGTGCTAGTTGTGAATTAAGTGACATTAAACAGTGCAGAACCTTTTCTTCCTCCATGGTTATATCCTCACTCTTGACACGCAGAATAAAACTTCCAATGGTCAGACTTTTTTCAAGAAAACATTATTCCTTTGGAACTTCACTTTCCCAGTAGAATCATTATTGCCTAAAATGGGACTGGAACTTTCCAGTGTACTTTGATAGCAGGGATTACCAGAGAGCAGATGCTTAGGTGGTATAACTCTAGCTCAGCTGTGTATATTGCAGTGATTTCACAGATTGTCTCTGACAATAGAATTATTGCTAACTTTCAGGTACAGAAATTCAGATTTAGCTGTCTATAAATGATTGATTCAATGAGTTAACTGTTTCTTTTAAAAACAACAGAGTAAGATTCTACACCATATATACAGACGGTTTTGCTCATATTAAGAAGAAATTGTTCGGTGTTCATAGTATTTATGGCATAGAGTACATGTGATTCTAAGCTATCATGGTTTGGGCAGCAGAGTCTGGCTTATACAATGTTGTGGGTTTTGAGAAGAGTTGTACTGGCTACTGAGGGAAAAGCCATTGAATACTATTATTGCATGTGTTCACAGTGTGCTTGTTCTCTAAAATAATTCTATTATTGATTATAGAACCTCCTGCTCTCCTGCAGTGAGTGCTAAAATTTTAAAACCCTCACTCCAAATCTAAGCTCAGAAGTAACATTACTCATGGTTTATACACTCTGTGTGTAAACACACTTCTGAGATAAAGTTACAGCTTGTTGCACCTTTTACTGATCTTCTTAGTCTAGAATGCCTATATTTTGTTTCTTATTTCTAAATTAATTGCCAATCTCCTCTTTGAAGAGATAAATAAGCAATTTCCTTCATATAGGTTGAAAGAAAATAAGACTGTAAACGATACTGAAGAATGATTTTATCCAGCTACTTACAAAAAGAGAGTAAACTATAGCTGAATTACTTCACATAAACATTTGTCTAATACCTTGCAAAGCCTTGCATTTCTACAATCAACTACCCTTACTGCTTTTACTTGTCCCAAATGTCACTATTTTCAATTTATGCCCTCATGGACCTCATATTTCAATTAGGAGTGGGTTGATCTCTACAAGTAGACCTCAGTTTCCTAAACTTCTTGAAACAACTTTAAAAAACCTTGCAGACTACAAAGAAATTTAAAATGAAAATGCATACATAAAATGGATAAAGGTCTTGCATTGCATTATTTCACAGGACAAACACAGGACAAACATCATAGTAGGCAATAGCAGAGAAACTTTTTTTCTATGTTAATGTCCCTAAAAAAGAAAAGATTAAGCAACTAATGTGTAAGTATTCAGGTAAATAAACTGTCATCAACCCAGTAATCAAACCAAGAAAATGTGAAAGTGGGATGAATCCAAAACTACATAGGTATAAGCTCATTCATATTCATAATCTAAAACTTTTTCATATTCAAGCAATTTTCAATATATAAATGCCATAGAAAAAAAGAAAAAGTAGTACATCCTCAGTAGGCATATTAGTCTGTAACATCACAGCAACTAACTGGCTAAAGGGAGCATATATTTGAGGGGATTTCAATGAAGTAACTAAATCAGTTACACATGGTACATAATAATGATCATCTTTGTGGCCCTCCTCTGGACTCGTTACAACAGATTCATGTCCTGAGGACTCTAGAACTGAAGCCAGTACTCCAGGTGAGGTCTCACAAGAGTGGAGTATAGAGGGAGAAATTTTTTTGCCATGAGGGTGGTGAAACAGTGGAAGAGATTGCCCTGAAAGGTGGTAGAAGCCACATCCCTGAAAATATCCAACGTCAGTTCAAAAGGGCTTCTGAGAAACCTGATGAAACCTGATCTAGTAGAAGATGTCCCTGCTCACTGTAGGGGCTTTGGACTAGATGACCCTTTAAGGACTCTTCCAACCCAGACCATTCTGTGAATCTATGATTCTACAATTCTATAGGTGTGTGATTCTATCCAGACATTGCAGGTATCATCAATGGCAAGACTCTCCTGTGTTTAGGCACTTGAATGCTGCTTTATGGGTTTATGTATATGGTTGTCAGGGTAGAGATAGACACATGAATAGAGATGATAAAAATCTATCATGTTTGTTTGGACACCAAGAGCTTCTAATTGTCCTGACTGACCTGTAACCATCTTTCTCTGCAGTCATGCTCTGGTCTGGATTTGTAGCCCAGCTTGCTGACTCGCACTTGCTGCAAGATGAAGAGGGAAGTCAGGATGTCTCCCATGATCCAGACAGAGTGTCAACACTCATGCTACTGATGATACGGAGTCTCATTGTGCTCAGTGCTAGGAATGTGATCTCCTTTTGCGTCACTAGCAATGCACACTGTGCTGCCATCAGACCACATCACGTTGCTGGGCAAGTCCTTATAGATATTCACATCATGCTTCAGACTGGAAATAATATTTTTGTGGATAACACGTGGAGCAGGGGAAGTAGAGAGTTTGAAAGAAAGGATACAGAAAACATGCTTACATGCTGCTCGGGGCAATTAAAGCCTGGTGGTGCACTCAGGATCCTGAAAAATTTAGTGTGTTTTGGTTTGCTAAGGACTATCATGGAGACTTAGCTACCCAAGATGTGCAAAAGAATTATAGGCACAGTTTATCTTCACTTCTATTTTTAGCCTGCAGCATAAAAGCTAAGTCTGTCAATCAATTAGACTAATGACCAGTAAATATGGAAGCAGTAAAACAAATATAAAATAAAAACTACGTTATGCATTTCAGAATTAACTGCTGAAATTTACAGCCACCAGAAATTATCACCAAATACTGTGACTGCAGTCTTAAAAGGGCTGAATAATTTTAGAAGCAGTTACAGCATTTGTTGTTATAAAAAGCTAAGACAAGAGTGCATCTACATCCCACACCTCAGGGCACAGGAGTGGATTATCTGCCGTCAGGATGGGCTTTTTCCCACAATGCATATCACTATGATGTCCGTGGACTTCAGCGTGGTAATTTTTACTTTCCTCGCTAATGGACAATTATCAGAGTCATGAGACTGACTTGGAAGTAACAATGGTCCATCCTAAACCAATCAACCAACCATATATCAGTGAAAAGAGTCCGTTTAAAAAATCAAGTAGGGAATTATTTGTTTATTAACTGTGTTGTCTGAGATAGATAAAACAAACAGAACTTATGTTTGGGATCAGGAAACCCTAATAGCAAATCTAATTCCTTCAATTACTAACTGATTGAGTACCATTAACGTCTGGGTCACTAAAGGAGTCTGAATTGTTAAGGAGGGAGATAAAAAGAAGATACTGATTTAATCTGTGCACTGTGCAGAACCTATATGAACATATAAATCAAGGACTATGCTTCAATAGTGAACGTTCTTTGCTCTAATTCAGCATCTTTGCGAGAATGTGTAGCAAAGGAACTTAGGCATTTCAGTGATATCTGTCTTCAGGCAAGATGAGTTTTTGAAAACAGGTAAGCATGTTAAGGGATTGTAAAGGGAAATAAAAATGTTCAATACTTTGTGTGGGTGGGAACTGCTTAAAACCAGAGAGTTTGATGCTTAGAGTAACTGTATACTACTTATAAAAAAAGATTTTTAAAAGAGGGTTAAAAAACTGACATAAAAAAGATGAGCAAAGGAAACAGTAGAATTAAAAAGACAACCTTTTAAAAAGACATGTCTAAATGATGAAAATAGGGGGAAAAGAAGCATCAAATGTGACAAGTTAGATGTAAAAGCATCACATAACAGCCAAGAATAAATCGTAGGAAATTCCTGTTAGAGGCATAAAACTACTAATAAATGTCTTGTTTAAATATGTTTAAAGCAGAAAGCCTTTCAGTGAAATGATAGATGTGATCAAGGTGCAAAAAGAGTCCCCAGGGAAGAAAAAGATATATCAGAAATGCTAAATAAAATCTTAATAATCATCTTCATATTGGAAGAGTAACGTGTATTTTGGGGGGATACTATATTAAGCTAAAACATCAGTAGGAGAAGTTTTAGAAGAAAGTAGTAAAATAAACTGTAATAAATTTCTCAGATCTAGTAGTATTAACTCAAGTTCTAAAGGAATACTGTATTGATGAATTATAAACTGTGCTTGCAACTTAAAATTGAAACTGACTGGATACCAAAGGAATAAAAAACAGTGTAAGGGTGAAAGTGGTAATCTTCATATTCCTCTGAAATCTTTAGTTAGCAAATCTGTTGAAATTAATGTGAAGAGTAAAATGAACAGATGTATGAATAAATGGAATATAACTGGGAACTGGGAGCGCATCTCCTGTAACACGAAACCATGTCTCACAAGTCTATTAGACAACGTGAACAATCACAGGGAGAGGGATGTCCCAATAGTTTAGGAGAGCATTGCCAAATATGCAACCTTAAGTTGCAAATCTGAGCAAATAGCTCAGTTGGGCAGTGGAGAGAGATAAGAAGCTGCCTTTCAGAAGTACAAATTAGCCCATGTGCAGAGCCATGCTGGTGTGCCTATAGAGCCTCATAATCTACCAAGAGGCTATTCAGCAAAAGCTTGAGGTGCTCAGCACCGGATTTTATTGCCCACTGTAAGCAAGATACACATGAAATCAAGAAAAATATGAGGAGATACAACAAAACACTAAGCATATCTCTTGTGAAAGACCTATGTGCAAAGAGACTGATGCCCATACTTAGAAGTATTGAGCCATAGTAAAGCCCATGCAAGGCACAGAAGCAGTCTTAACTACTTCATTAAATCACAGTGGCAGGATGCAGCCCCCAAGCAAACTTTTCAAGAAATACTTGCAAGAAACATACTACTATTATAGACAAGCATGTTCTGGGCTACATAGCTTCCTGGTTGAGCTAATAAAAGAAAGCAAGTAGGTCAAAAGGTTATCATGACAGGAAGCCTTCAGAAAAGTAGCAGAGAGCAGTGAGAAACCCAGTGGCTCAGCTACCCATCAATAATATACCAGCTCATTTTTCCAACTATCAAATTGGTTTTCTGCTTCTGTCATGAACAAAGGCAGGCTGATCTGCAGGTCATGCAAAGACCCACCACATAGCCTCAAGATCTCGATGGGCCACACTTTTTCAGGTTGAGAGGAGGTTTCAGAACCTTACTTTGGTGAATAAACAGCTTAAAGCAAACAGAAAGGTATCTGCTTCATCAAAAGGGCTACTAGGTTTCAGTCGTGTTTGCTGTCTTTCTATAATCCTTCCTCTTCCAGTGCCTAGTAAACCTCTGTCTATTAAGTTGGCAAAGCAAATAAAAATTGTGATAATACACCAGTGGTCAACAAGCCAGCCTTTAAAGAAAAACACTGCTGATAAGATAAACAGCTTGTGATGTCCTTAATTACAATATTTCATACTCATTTAGCCATCTCCATATCACAGCACTAACAAAATGGATTTCAAATATGAAATAAGATTCCTTCCCACAAGCCCAGAGGGCTAATTATAAAAAAAAACCTTGGTTTTTTTTTCTGATAGCAAGCATATTTTTTTTTCCAGTAGAATTTATTGAGCTCATTACCAAGCTGCTTATGAAGTGATTTGAAATGAGGTAACATTAAAGCATTCTGAAAATCCCTTGTACTTAGTCATCTTGACACTTTGTTTGAACTTGAAGCATTAATATGAAATAACTGCAGCAGCCCCATATTTCTGATTCTATTGTTTGACAGTACATTTAAAGCTAAGAGATGATATGATCAAGGATTTTTAATCAGTGCAGTAATTTGTAGGAATGTCTCAAGTATTCATAACTTTGAAAAGACCAAAGGGACATGCCTGTGAGAAACAAGACAGGTACAGTGCATGTCAGCCTAGAATAACATGGCAACGTGAAATGGGGGGTACGAGCCCTGTTGAAGCTGAGGGGGAGTTTATTGCTCTTTACAGGCAAGACAGAAAATTGAAAGATACACATCAAGGCCACTATAGAACTCCACACACTCTACCTTATTAGCTTGGTTTTACCTTCTGTAATCACATTATATAATATGCATCACTAGATTAACCTGCGTAGGGTCAGCGGAGGGGCCACCATAAATATATTTGAAGAGAGGCTTGTGAAGGTTTTCAAAGTGAAAAAAAAAAATCTATAAAGAGGAGCAGTAAAATCCATGAAAATCTATAGCGTAGTAAAGTGAAATCTGTGAATTTCTTTGCTTTTCATCGTTCCGCCCACACACACTTGTGCGTTACTGTTTGAACTAATAATTAGAGCCAATGGAAATTCTTCTGTTGAAAGAAAGGGTTCAACACCATCTTTCACTCTAACTGAATTCTAATGTTCTGCCTACCTTATTACAAAGCTTTTGAAGGAAAGGGGAAATCTTTTATAAGAGAACAAACAGGTGCCAGTAGTACAAATATGGAATGTGTCATAGTGTGGCCTCTCCCCCAGAAAGGACAAGCACCCCCAAATGTAGTTTATAAAAAAGAGGGGGGCAGTTTCTAGCCAAATGTGCATATTGAGGGTACAAGAATCTCCCTTTTCCCTCTAGTACTTTTGTATTTTGTAGAGTAAGTGATTTGGCCCCTTCATGGAGTGCACTCTGAAACAAGATCTCCAGTGGAGCAGCTTGGAACCTGCAATCCTCGGCAGCCTTCTTATTATGCTTGATGGCCTCTTATGCACACCCCTAAACTAATAAGGAAATACTGAGATAGATGTGTTGGGCTGTAATCTGAAAAGAATTCATTAGCTAAGCAGGATCTAGCCAAGTCATTACTTAGAAGACCCCCCTAAGGAATTTCCATGCAGTTTAGAGAAATGTAAACCTGTGCAGTTCTGTTAATAAAAGTTGATGACTTCAAAAAAGCATACTCTATAAAAAGCCAATATATTGCAACAAAACAAGATGACTAAAGGAGAGAGGAAAGGAATAGGTAACAAATAAATGCAATGGCTGGCCAACTGCAGCATTTGTTTCTCTCCTGTTTAGCTCCTACATCACTGGAGAATTTCAGCACTTGATCTGGAAGGTGACTTGAGAAAGGATTTCAACAATAACAGAGTCTTGCTTCTTCCATCATAATTCAGAGCTTTGAAGATGTTTTCACCAACTAGAATGGGAGATTCCCTCTCTACGTTTCATACAGTAATAGCATGCTATAGTGTAAATCAACTTACAATGGCATTTACTCTGTTAAAGAGGTTTTCTATGATACTCTGAAGCACTGATGAGATGTAAGAGTATGGTCTGCATTTTTGAAGTTGCTTACTGCTTGTATCAGAGATCACTGTGTTGTGTTAAAACAATGACCATATAGGAAAAAAATATATAAACCAGGAGATTTCATGAAAATGTGTATTTTATATTACAGAATCATGTATTGTGCGAGTGGATAAAATATTGTTGATAAATCTAGACCTTTTCACTACTAGACTATTCATTTGAACCCATGTGATCTGATAGTGGTTAAAATCTGTGACCATTTTTAGTCCAGCAGGTGGAATGAGAAGATGTTTGCCAGGCTTTTTCTCACACAAGTCATAAAATGGTAGGGCAATATCCGAAGACTTACACTGCTGCCAAATATAACTTCCTGCAGTATGGAAAAACAAAATTGTTCAGAATTCTTGTTATTAGTTCAGCTTCTTATGTTCTTCTAAACAGTATTTAAAGGTGCAGAGTTGTATTTCATCACTCAGAAAACTTTGAGCAATGTTATATTGTTCTTATCCTGAAAATCAAGTACCTATTCATTTAAGAGTTCATTTGACTAATTTTTATATACTTGTTCTCTGCTTTTAAAACAACAAATGTAAAAATTAATGAAGTTACCTATTACACATTTATATGCTTGTAGGACAAAAGTCATACAATGTTGCACATAAAATAGTTACACAACTTGCACAACACAAAGAATTATTTTTAACCTATGACATGACTTTGTCTATTTTCCATTGTGAAAGGCACAGCTGGTTTCATTTGTACTTTCCTTTTTGTTTCCTATACTTCAATGTCATTTCCAGGACAATTCTGATTATTTTTAGTTCCTCTTCTTAAGAGGAAAGTTAGAAGAGTTTTTATCATCACTGGCAGATCCTAGGCGTGTATTTGGCTCAGTCTGCCAAATGTTGCACCCTCCAAAAAAAAAGAAAGGAGAAGTGCCAGTTACCCAGCTATCACATAGAAGTCTATGTGGAATATGAATTAAACAAAGGAGGTAGTCTTTTAGCCAAGGAGCATTGTGTGTCCTGATCTTACAAGGAAAGTTTCTGTGTTGATGGGTTTTTCCATAATTGTCTGCTTCACTTCTGTCTCTTTTCTCTTAAAACTCTTGTATTTTTTGAGTTTAATTCAATGTGATGATCCTTATACTCCTTTTATTGCTTACCTGATAAAGTGAAAGCTTAGGTTTCCCATTCCTCTGTTTACTAATTTGAATTTGTCAGGCTGGTTAAAAACATTACATTAGAGTTTATACATAAAAGTGAAATGGTTTCATGTGAGGGTTGCCAGTAAAGTCTCTGGAATGCAAAGTACCAGTAGGGGCAAAGTTTATAGAAAGCATTGAGCAAAGGCTGCTCTTAGTCCAGTGTTCCTCTGACAGAGATATTTAATGGCTGTAAAAGTACATTAACTCCAAGAACTACAACTGCTGCCAGCCAAGATGAGGAGTTGCTAGTGAGCAGCAGCATATAAGTTTATGCTTTCCAAACAAATCTGGGGGCTGTGGCAGCTGGAAAGATTACAAATGTGACTGGCTGGTAAGAGAGGAAGGAGGTCAAATTTCACTATGGCTGCAGATATAATTTAGGAAGTATAATCCCAAATAGCTAATGGCTGAGACTATATAATCACCTATACTATCTTTTCATTTTTCAGATCAATGAGACCTAGCATTTTTTCCCCAGCCTCATGATCATCTGTTTTCACTTCTGACTTTTATGAACTATGGCTCAGACATTTTAATGAAATTTAGTCATGGCTGTGCTCAGCCTACAACAACTGACTGACCTGGGAGCCAAGGCTCTTTTTTAAGAGAGTCATCACAAGCTGGGGCCAGCAGTAAAATTGGGTTTCCTGCCTCTTAGATAAATGTTCCAGCTGTATAGATTCTGCATAAAAGCCAGTCAACAGCACCACCACTAGCCTGTGAGCTTTGGGCAGAAGCAAATACTGTTGGTCTACATTCAGACTGCCTAGGAGATAGTTGCCAAGGGGGTCTCAGAACTCTTATTTTCTAAATGTTGTTATCCAGAGAGGTGCACCCCAATGCACTGCTTAGTTAAACAGCGGTACATCTCAATATGCACAGTAATAGGATTTTTGTCATTTAAGCTAACTTTCTGGCAAAACCTTAGTGGCCACTGCCTATAGCTTTGCAAGTGCATGAATGTATGAGAGTTTTCCCGGAGCATTTTCTCTGTCTCATGTGCCCAATTTCAACATTCAGGCAAGTGCTCCTTTTAGTACCTTAGCCAAGGCACTATGGAAAGTCCCTAGATGAATGTCTGTCCCTAAATATAATTTTAAGCCTGAACAGTTCAGATACCAGTCTGAGATCTTTAAGAGATTTAATACCTTCTCATTCACTTTTAAGAATACAGACCTTAAAAAAAACAATTAAAAATCATAGATACCAAAATTTTTAGAAATCTTTTTATATTAGAAGGATTTTACCAACAAAAAGGTACCAGTTTACCACACCATTGTTCTGTTGTCAATGAGGACCTGGTCAAATGGGAAAAGATGAGCTTAGCAGTGAAATTGTTCAAACATTCATGAAGGGTAAAAGACACTATACTGGCACAGTAACTTTAATTTTGTTTGTTTGCTGTTTTAAATTTTGAAGCTGTATTGACACTGTATCCTCTTTCTTGCATATCTGCAGCCATGTGGGACCACATGTCTTCATATTCTAACTTAAGATTTTTATACTGGTGATGCCGAGTCCTTGAACAAGAAATCAACAAACTGTTGGCAAATCTACTGGGACAACTTTTAAACATCCTTAACAAACTCAGTGCAGGCATCTGAGCATAACAGTGACTATGATCACGGCAAGCTATGTGGCAGCCATCCCTGGAACCAGGGTGCTTAGGCATTTATTTTCAGAATCAGCAGAGCTATGTAGGAGAGTTTTGAAGGAGCAATGAAAGGCACCGCAAGTCTGGTTCATTTAAAATCATCTGATCTTCTTTCTAGTTAAGCATTATATTAAAGCTTTTTCAGCTCAGAAAAAGGGCTCAAGAAAATAACTCCCCAGCTGGTTTTTGCTGATAACTAGGAGCACTAGGAGAAAGCTGTAACAGCATTCTCCAGAAATTTCTGACTACTAGCCAAAACAGCACTCTATACTATATGACTCTTCTTAATAATATTGGAATTCATGCATGAAGACACTTTCACATATGTTTCATAACTAAGCTTACTTAAAATGCATGGTATCTGTCTTACAGCTCTAACTGGTATTTGATATGAATCTGGAGAAGTCCGTAATCTTTAGTTTAAACCATCTAAAGGGCAGATATTCAAAAGTGATTACAGCAAGCAAAAATTATATTATGTCCTCCCCAATTCTGCTTAATAGACAATGTTACCTTGTGATGTGTGCCGAAGCATTTTCATAACATAGCAGAAGAATATGCTATAAAAGAAAAAGGGTGGAGGAGAGGAGAGGAGAGGAGAGGAGAGGAGAGGAGAGGAGAGGAGAGGACAGGACAGGACAGGACAGGACAGGACAGGACAGGACTGAAGTTAGTTTTTCTGTCTGCTGTGCAATGGCTCAGAATTCTGCATTTTGTAACTACTATAATGAGTTCAACAGCACTTACAGGTCACATAACGCTTACTCATAAGGAGAAATGTACTAGAGGAGTGTGTCAACTACCCATCCTTTCACTTGAACATTACAACTCACCTATTATGTTTTCTTTGTATCTTTTTGAACCAAATGTTAATTAACAACCAGGTAGAGTTAATAAATTAGCTAGCTAGATGCAAGTCAACAGGGGAAGCTAAAATGAAAAAAAAACCCCTCTACTGTTAGTTCACTTTCAATGAACAAAAATTATTTCTGTAGGTATGGGATATTTTTCTTTGTTTTTCTTACCATTCTATAATTCAAAACCACTCTTATATTGTTTGTTTCAAAGATGATGTTTTACCACCCCATAACATAAAGGAACTTAGCATTTTATGCCCTATTTGCAAAAAGAAAAGAAAATACAATGGCTGTGCAGCTGGTGATACACCTTGAAATTCAATAATTCTTTGTAAGGAGTAACTATTCCTTTGCACTGAAGAGCCACAGGGATCCATGAAACACGTAATACATGTAGCACAGGAATAGGTGATGCTAAGGCAGTTATCCTGAGATTAACATCTTTCAAGAAAAGAACAAGACAAATGAATACTCTATGTATGCTAACTCTTCATTGCATAGGAGTTTGTACAACAGATGCCGAGTTTTTTCAAAACTACTAAAGAAAATGAAAATATTTCTGGGAGGAAGCACTTCACAATGAAAAAGTGATCCACAGTAAGTGATTCTGCATAAAACAGTCTGAACTTCCCTTTGCCAATTTATGGTCCCAGTTCAGACAAGCCTGGAATCCAGAGAACATATTTTATTCTTTGCAGCTACTTACTTTCTAAGTACTGTTTCATGTCCTAATGATTTTTCTTCTGGTTCAAGAAAAACCTGTTGAATTTCCTTTTTTTCCACTTTTTATCCTTTTCTGTATATTCATGACCTTCCTGCATCTGTCCAGTCCCAGATGCTGACACAGGAAGAACAGGTCACAGTCATTTTAGGAGTCAAACTCCAAGTATGTGTTTTCTGCAACAGTTTCCTTTTGTGTCAATGCAAAATTTAGTCTTTCTAAAATGGTAGGCATGTATTTTTGCAGTTATTTCATATGGCAATAGGTTTTTATATTTTATTTCTTCCTTTTCCCACAAAATCAGACATAACATTTGTTGATATATCAGAAAAAGAAGACGAAGCAGTGTACATCAGCATATCCCAGGAAACAGTTTTTAACAGTATGTCTGTCTTATTATTGCTTTGCATGTGCTCCAGGGCAGATCATTTGCTCACTCAACAGTTTGGGGTGTTCTCTGTAGCAAAAGGACAATATTCTCATTTCTGATAAATGCCTCCAGGAGCTCCAAGGCAATATTCTATGCTAATAACAAACATTGCTATTTCTACTCAACTGCTTATATTTTTTAAGAGTTTTCTTCTTGTATTTGCACATGGTAAAGGAGTGTTAAGGACACAAAACATTTGACTGCAGATATCCTACTTCAGTGTTGCTTTTTCTGGATGCATTTCTGTTTCCTGTCCAATGTTTCATTCACAGGGATGGAATGCAGCCTTAGAAAGAATGTCATGGGAAAGAGGAATCACCCAGTTCATGCGATCAATTAGAGTCACTAGGTGTTATACGGTAAGAGGATTTCAGAATTCAGTTTGATCTCAGTAAGAATAATATGCATACATTCATTTCACCAGAAAAACATCAAAATTACATTTATGAAAAGTCTAGAAGAGCAGGTTAGTTTGCTAAAAATATTATTTAGATCTGTGAACTCTCAAAAGAATGGGAACTTACCTGCATTCATGGTTCTGACCCTTTGTGGATCTTACCCTATTACCTGTCCCAACAGCCTAACACAGATGAGGTTTCATACATGGTGTTGCATTCTTCCATCTTGCCCCTATAACATCCTCTGTAAGAATCAAGCACATTTACAGTTAATCTGTAAAGGATTAGATGTACTCTTCTTCCAGCAGAAGAGAAGGTTAGATAGGCAGAGAAGTTGCTAACTTGTGTCAGTCCAGCTGGCTACTCCAAGGTATTTCCAGTCCTCTTATCCTGTCTGATACAAGCTACTTCTGCTATGCAAAGTGGCAGACAGTAGAGTGCATACCATTATCTTAACCATCACGGTCTGAAATAGCTGAAATTTGGGACTACATACTGTTCTTTGCTGGTTCTGTTAGGTGGATGGGAACTCTGAAAGAAGAAAAGAGTGGATAGATAGAAAGTCTGTTAAGGGATGGCAGCGTTGTACTTCTGTAGGCAACTTATGTCACCTTTGGAAAAGCTCTGATACATAATGTACTAAGAAAGGAAGAGAAGACAAGAAAAAGATCACACTGTGGCCCCATATTTGTTTGCATACTTTTTCCACCAAGAACATCATTTGAAATAACCTACTTTCTCATCTCATTTGTTCCTATTAGATTAAATGCAGGGCAATTCACTTTCAGCTAAAACTGTATTTAATTCATAGTCCGGTATCTAAAGTAGCAGAACCAGGCAAGAAGTTCTCAGCTGTTCACACAAGATGCCCTTGGGAACCTGCCCAGACTGCAGCTGTGTGATTGTACCCTTCCCACAAACATAAATCCTAGGGATGCAAGAGCAGAACTTTTTGTTCATGCCAAAGTAAATAAATAGAACTGATTGAAGTTTTACCATTCCAAATGGAGAGCTGATTCTGGGTGTAGAAGGAGGTTGGAATTGGAAACTCATCACAGATAAGAAAGTAGAATATGGTAATTCCCATGTTTCGTCTCCTGAGAGCTTGTCAGAATAAATATATTCAGAGACCACATACAGATGCTGTCATCATTTTAGGCGTTGTGCACAACCATAAGGAAAATGGATTAGCATAACAGAAATAAATAGGCCTTTTCTTAGTTCTTTCAAAGACATAGTAGAAGGGACAAGAAGAAACTCTCCCCTAATTAGAAGAAAAACAAATGAAAATAATTATTGGACTGGAAAAAAACAAAAGACTAGGAAGCAGAAAGTGCACTCATGATTTTCTACTGAACTTTTAAAAAGGAATCAAAATGAAGAGATGTATGTAGCAGATATTCTCAGAGATGAGAGAAGTCTAACATTTTTTTTCACTCAAGGGAGTGAAATGCCAGTATCAATGCTAACAAATGAGTTATATGTTCAAGCAATTATTTCTTTGTCACTTTCAGATAAAGAATGTTTTTTACTTCTGTCCTTGGCTGAATTTGATATGTTATTTTAATGGAAGAGAATAATTTCTGAGGATAGGTATCTTCCCCCATATCATAACCTGTTCTAAAAACAACAGCCAAGTTTCTAATATATTGATGTTTTCTGTGATATATATCTCTGTACTGCATCCCAGATTAACTTTCACTATTAAAAAGTATGTTTATGCTTTCAGAAATAGCTCCTTGCACTCCTTGTTCCTTTGCTTAGCTGAGAGATTTTGAAACAATTCATAACACCGGTAGCCAAATGCTGGTTCCTGACATTCATGTTATTTGTAAACACAGAATGTAGCTGTCCTTTTCCAGGCAGCAGAAGAATGGGTATCAGCATAGTCCCATTCCAACATCCGTGGGTGACTTTGGGTCTGGCATTCAGAGCCATCCTGCCTCTCTGGCAATGGACCAACAAGAGCGCACAGGGAACTCCTACTTGCAAGATATAGTGGAGTTGCTGGATTCCTTGAATTAACACATTATGCAGCATATATATATTGATATGAAGTTCTTGGCTCATAGGTCATGGCTCATGAAGTCAGAAACAGGGACCACACCACAAAACTTCTGGTATACCATCCTCTAAAACAGTCTATAAGAGAGAAACATTGTATAATGTTACAGCTGAGATTTTCCAGAACAAGTCTGTGCCCCCATATCCTTGGTCTACATTTAGAATCATAGAATCATAGAATAACCAGGTTGGAAGAGACCCACCAGATCATCAAGTCCAACCATTCCTATCAAACACTAAACCATGCCCCTTAGCACCTCGTCCACCCGTGCCTTAAACACCTTCAGGGAAGGTGAATCAACCACCTCCCTGGGCAGCCTGTTCCAGTGCCCAATGACCCTTTACAAGAAGTTTGTACTCTTTTGTGAGTAGCTGAAGGAGGCTTCTTTAACATCTTTGCAAATTCAGACCCTTCCTCACTTCAAAGTTTAATTAACTGTAGAACTTTCTCTTTCCTGAGGAGTTTTAAAAAATCCTTGCCATTTTTTTCCCAGCATCACAGATTATCATAAAGCAAAGTCCTGTTTTTGAGAATAAGGCTTATTTGATAACCTTCTTTCATGAAGGCCTGTTTAAATCAATGGAATAGCTCCAAAATCCATGCTTCGACATTTATTATAGATTTATGTGTATAAAAGATAAGAGACAATTGGATATCTTGTAGATCGTAGGTCATGGAATTTCACCCAGCTACCCTTGCTTTTGCACTTACTGAGTTATGCTTGACTGAAACACTTTTTCTGGAAAGACATTCATCCTTGAAATCAGGCCACAGAGAATCTAATATTTCCTTTAGCAGCATGTTGCAGTGTTTAATAAATATCAAAGTCACTAATTTTTTCTAGATATTTATTTTCTTTGTGCATTTGCCTTCAGTTTTCATATATTGATTGTGTCTTTTCCTATAGTAAGTTCTCTTGATCTCAGGTTTTTGTCATTTTCTTGTTTGAGTTTCATATGTCTCTAGAAGTCTGCATTAAATGTAAGCAAGCTGCCTGTGAGACAACTTTTTAATAAGTCAAACTGATTGTAGTCTTCAAACCTTTCCTTGCAGGTCATTTCTTCTCACTAACCATGTTTTTTGTTTCCTGCCACCCCCATTCCTCCCCACCCTCAGTTTCCAGCTTCATCTGGAAGATCTGGACACCAGAACATTGTGAAATAGACATTAATCCATATATTGGAAAGCAAATAATTGTTTTAATTCTATTTATTTCTTAACCTATTTTCACATGCAGGATATCTTAATGTCTTTTTTTGTCATAATGTTAAGAAGACTCCAAGAAAAGATTTTTCAGAAATCGGTCCTTCAAATTAGATACTGAAATCTATATCCACTAGTTTAGTCTGGTTCTAACTGAGAATATTTCAGCATGATCTCTGTGTTCAGGCATTCTATATTTAATATGTACCTCTGAACATCTTGACTTACAAGACTGCTTATTTTTCAGTCTCCCCTTTGATCAACTGCATGGTACGACAGTCTCCTTTACAGCAGTGATTTCAGAGGAGCTGTCACTTCATGTAAAATGAAACTTAAATACTCCCAAACATTCTTGAACATATGTTAATGATCCTTCATTTATTATTAATGCAGAGTCCCATGGGAGAAGCAGGATCAGTGCATTAACCCTATTCTTTTGATAAAAATGGACCAGAGGCAGACAATTTCACTTCAGCGATGTTGCTCTTTAAGCTTTCCAGGGTCCCTGATCACATGAAAACTGAAGGCTAAGCAGGGACATATGTAAGGAGACAGGAAATGGTCCTGGGATATAATTAGTATCCAAGCTTTGACTGCCTCTACTGAAGTTTACAAGTTTTGTTGTGTGAGATTGTTTCTGCTTCTCAAGACAACCTAGACAAACTCTGAGCAACTTCTCTTCCTTGGTTGCAGGGAAATCCCATCTGGCCCCAGCCCCAAAAAGCCAGGTCAGAGGAGTCAGTTAAAGCAACCAGCCTCCCCGTGGTTGGGGGACAGAGAACTGGGGCTGTCTATCTTGAGAAGAAGACTGGCCAAATCAGCCTACGCACTCAAAAGAGACACTACCATGGAAGTTATGACTGAATCCCCCAAGTCAAGGAAAGAAATCCACAGTGACAGAGGAGCTTTTGCAAGTACTATGTTATCCAAGTAACTTATTGTAAAATTTTAGTGCAAAAGCAGTGGTTAGGAGCATCTAGGAAGCCCCCTCACTCTCCTGAGATTGAGTTCCTAAGCATCTTTCTCCAGTGAGAATAGAGAGACATTTCTAATAAGCAACTGAGGTGGAGGGAAGAAAACATCCTGAACCTCCCCCTGCCATTTCCCTCTTACTTATACCAAAACCCAGAGGCTGAACTTTGCCAGAACTGACACATTTTTCTGGAAATAGTCTGACTTTATTCCCCTTCATAAAACCGGGTGGCACTACCATGTAACACTGTCTGTCTCCCACTCCATCCACTGGTGTTTTTCCAGGCTGCAGGGCCAGTGCGCCATGAAATCCCCTGCCATATCAAGGGCCATAAAATCACAAAGGGGGTCAAAATCATCTCTCACAGGGAGAACCCTTTTAGCTCTGAGGCTGTTTGTCTTATAGTTTGTCTAGACCTTGCAAGATCAATAGGACTAAGCTTTTCCTCACAGGGAGATATGTATGCCTTTATCTGTGGCAGAACGTTTTTCAAATGTTTCTAGTCTTCAGTTGTATGCAAAATACTATGTCAAAAAGATGACAAACATCTGAAAGCAAACTGTGTGCTTTCATCAGATACTTTCTGCTCTAAGCTTCAATTTTACTGAGAGACTTGTGGCTCCATAACTGTATATACGTACAGAAAAACTTTTGGCCTCTGTCCTTCCTTGTAACTATATTAAAAGGCAAAAAGCTTTTACTCTTTTTCCCATGAGGAAGATTTCCTTCCCTTTGAAGGTACTCCATCAAGATAAGATTTTCTTACATCAATAGTTTAATACACTTTCACATAAACTTTCTTTGTTTTGTTTGCATGTTAATCTGAAGGGAATAAGGATGGAACAGCCAGAAGCTGATTTTAATAAATTAATAATAATAATTCTATCCCGTTTAAGCTTCTACATGTGCTACTTGGTATAGAATAACCTCAGGCTAAGAAAGTCTTCAATGAAACCCTTCAAAAAGGAACATGGATCTGAGTTTAACAATGAGAAACTTTATATTTACACCACAGCAGATAAAATAGATGCTATCTGTAACATGAAAGCATTAAAAAAAACATTTAGCCTAAAGTATGGAAAGAGAAGTTCAAGCAAGTGTTCAGCAGCTACATTCGAATGTGCATTAATATGACTGTAATCAAAGAAACATCCAGTCAGACCGGTTGACAACTGTAATTCTGGCTATTCCATCTGCATTTGAGAATGGTTTTGGACCTGAAATCTCAGAATTCTTGTCCTACTGAATTTCTCCTATGGATAACCTACAGGCAGAGACTCCTCTTTTTTTTTTTCCAAGTCAATGAATGAAGAAAGTATACACTTAATGAGTCAAATTCCTCTTCGTCCCATCAGACATTTCTGTGTGGAAAATTTTAGATCATAAAATGAGACGAAAAAGAGATCTTGTGGGACATAGGTTTTGATGAATGTGGGAGAAGACTCCTTATCCTCAAAAATTAGTAGTGCTGGGTAGCATTAGCTAATACTCCAGAGACAGAAAGGAAATTTGCCTATAAGAGCCAATGGTGGCTAAAAATGTCATGATGTTTAGATAGTAACCCACAGCCTTGACAGGGTTTCTAGCACCTCTGAGGTTGGACTGCAGTCCTCACTTCCTTTGTGTTTTCCTTCAAGCCCTCCCTTTCCTGAAACTGACAATTTCAGAGTTCTTAGAAGGTAAGATCTACGTGTTTTTTTACCTCAATAAGAACATCTCATCCATATTTCTGTCTACAAGCTAAGCACTGAGCCATTTAAATAAGACATTTGTGTTGAAGTCAGAATAAAGCAAGACCTCAGATGTTTTTATCCCTTAACCACCATAAAATGGATAATTTGTTTATTGTGTTCTGTGGGTGCTTTCAGCAGTAAGTGAAGTTGTTTCAGCCATAATTGTCATATGGGTTGGAGACCATTTTCTACAGCTGGAAGAAAATATAAAATTAAAACCTCACAAGGGCAGCTCACTCAGTGAAGGGGAAGGCTTTTACTGCTCAACAGTGACACCACTTGATATTTAGCAGAATATTACTGATAACCTTCAAAGATAATTTAACGCAGTCTGCAGGACAGAGTACGATAGGCAAGCAGTCTCTCCCAAAGGAAATGTTTTACTTTCTTGGCTTTTTCAGGAAAACGTAGCTCAGCATCTAACTTATTATTCCAATAAAAGAGGCTTAGGAAATTAAAAAGTTCATAGAGGAATAACTCAGAGCATTAAATTTGTAATCTCAGAAAATGCCAGCATTTTGATATAGGCCTTTGTAATGAAATTAGAAAGTTTTAAAATTCTTGCAAAAATAAAACTATAAAGAAAAGATATTTTATCAGCTTTTAGCTTTTCTTCTGAAAATCTAATATTTTTAACATGAATGTCGAAATCAATATCTCCCCTGAAATTTTTTATTCATTCAAACCCTACTTTTTGTCAGAATTTTTTATCAAACCTTTTATATGCATAGCTTCTACAAAGAGCTTCATCCAAATGTCATCCAAGAATTTGACTACTTGCATATTCAGTTAACCAGAATTTGTAACAGATACAATTCCATTAACTCTTCAAAGTGCTACTATGCAGCAAATGAAAATCCAGGTTAAAAAAAAAAAATCTGCAAAAGAGCTGGAAGATAGAACTAAAAGGAAATCAAACCCTTAACAAGTATCCTTCAAGTGGGATATGGAATATGGCCTACCTTTCTGATAGATGGATTAGCTGGCTATGATACTATATTTGGGACCCAGCCATTAAAAGTTTAAATAATAATCTTTTCTGGGCCAAATACTGAGTGTTAGGACAAGGCATTTTGGCTCACATCCATCTGTATAACAGATGTTGATTGGCCTGCTGAAATTTGTTCCTGCATTTTATGAGAAACTGCACCCTTTTGCCAATTCAACAGAAGCATTTGTGAGAAATCCAAACACATACATTTCTGTCGGAGCTCTAGCTTTATTCTGCTTATGGTACAAGTTCATTAGTGAAATAGCTGTAGATCAACTTAAAATAGCTTGGCATTTCAGTATCCTCCACTGACACCAATTAGCATTATGGAATAACAAGATCTATGAAGAATATCTCTGGGGACTATAACACAGATAGCAAATATGTGAACAAAGAGTTAATTCCTAGCTAATAAATTCTTGAGACACTGAATGACTTAATTGTAAAGGGGTTTAATAATTGAGTGCCAATAATAGACAGATTGTAAATTTGAAGGTTTATTTCAAAAACCAGCAAAAACTGCACAGAGAGTGTGTAACAGTAAAAGAAAAAGGGCTACACTACGAGGAAGAAAATCTGAAAACTATAGGGAATATTTAGGAGCAGCAGTGGTTTTAAGGGCACACTTTTATGTCTGCCATAATGTTTTAAGTGGAGCCTTAAACAGTGCCTATCACTAGAATGTTGATACTTCAATGTTTGTAAGAAATCTGCAGATACTTTTGTCTAGTAGTAGAGTAATACTTGGTCCTAAAATCTGGGATGCACACTATGTCTGCACACTGTAACAAAACCCTGATGCTCAGGCTTTGCAATACTTTTTGGCAGTAAACAAATATGAAAAACTACACCAGACATGGAGAAAACAAAACCCCAGAGGTGAGACATGTGACTGAAAATGCTTCTTATTTCTGGGCAGTGAAACTTACCATTGTAACGATGATTGGGTTATTTGTTGAAATATTTCAAGAAAATATTTTTCTAAAACCTTTTGGCCTCAGTATCCAGATATATACACATGGGGACATCTAAATAGAGACAGGAATCTTTGAATGTTAATTTTTTGAATCACATTTTAGGACCTTATCTATTTTCAGGGTTCCTTATAAGGAATTAAAAGGATAAAAGCATTTAATTTTGTGAGTTAAGTGCTTTTTCTGGAAGTGAATAAATTCCGTTCCTCTGCATCTGAAATGAAAACACCTTCATATAACAGCCAGTTCCTGAGTAAAGACACAGAGATTGGTCTTTTTGTTGTTTTTTTGAGGACAGAAATATTTAAGTTTGCACTTATCTGTTTTCAGCCCATATAGCTAGATTTATTTTTTTGAGCAGACTTCATCCCATGAACATAGATATGTGACAACTCATATACACACAGTAGAGATGATGCATACACAGAGGAAAGAAAAATAAATAGCCCAGCAGACAGAACACAACATGATACCTGGAATTTATACACAAACAGAAGTTAAATAATCCAATACTACTGGAAACTCAAGCTATCTAAAAGCCAAAGATGCACCCTCAGTAATGAGTATTTTCCTTCCTTCTTTGCTATCTGTTGACCTACACATCTAATAACGAGAGATTGCTCTTATTAGTGTGTCTTTATTTTTAAAAAATTAGTTACAAAATCTGTGATTCAGCTATAACACAACTTGTTGGCACTCCATTAATCAAAATATATCTTTAAACTTGTATGCAAACACAGTGGTATACCAGCCTAATTTTCCTGTAGATTTTATCTTCCTTAACTTTAGACAACTAAACAAAAATTAAGCACCTAGTCTAAGCTAGCCATCTGGGCTACATTTATGATCAAAACCGAGACAAGCAACCAGGCAGAGAGAAGGGTATGTCTATAGAGTCTTTCCTCAACACCTTTTTTTGCTTTGAGACCTCAGATAGGATAGCTCTGGATAGCTCTGTATATCTTCCCTCTTCTGACTATCAGTAAAGTCTAAATAACTGAACTGTATCTCTCTCTTTTAGGTGGTCACTGCTAGACAAGAGGAATTTCCAGCCTAAATATTACACCTCCCCCATTACTTTTTGGTACCTTGTACAATCAGACCTATGCTCTTTGCTAAAGGCACAAATGCCCCATTATTTAAATTGTGTAAGACAAGAGCCAAATGTGTGCTGTATCATAACATTTTTTTTTTTTACCCCAGGTAGTACATCTCTCTTGTGTTCCTTCTAAACAAAATCCTTCTAGTCAAAATGAGATATGGGATTTCCTGCTTTTTTTGTGCTTGCCATTGGTCTGGATTTACCATAAGAGTAGTGCCACTTACAGCATATTGGCTAACAGGCAAGGCTGTTGTCCCTTCAAAACACATAAAAATCTTTTAAATAAAATTAAAAAGTCAGTCCCTCATTTGGAAGCTTGAAAAGTGAATTTTTATCCTAGAAATGTATAATTGTCAAAAGGACATTATGAAAAAAAAAATCTCATTTTTCTTTATTTTAGAGAGGCCTTGAAGTTATATAAGAACAATTGCCCTGTTTCTGATGAACAAGGGATAAAATAATAATATTAGTACATATTCTTGAGATCTTTAAAGTTTTATAAATTGCCCATGGAGGTTTGCATACCAAGGTCACTCTGTCTCTTTTTGTTCTTTTAATTATCTAGTTCCAGCCTGGTACACTAGCCTTGCTAATTGGACACAAAGAAATTCCTTATCAGTGAAGTCAGAAAAGGACCTGTGAAATGGGTGCGAGAGACTGCTGTAAATCAAAGAAGAGGAACTGAACAGAAGGAAAGCCAATCAACTGTACCCCTCCGAGCTGTGAGTTTATAGGAAAAGCAGAGCCCTGTTGGATGGAAGAATGAGTGGCCAGCAGGCAGTTACACAAGTCATTGACCTCTCCCTGATAGAAACTACCGTGAGGCGAGCCAAATGCAGACTCACACCTGCCCTTAATTTCTTGGGGAAGGGAAGATTTTAAGCACTAACTTGGGCTTTAGGTTGTGTTGGTGTTGAATGAAATGCTATCCACTTCCATTCCCACGTTCCCCAAAACCTTTCACATACTGTCTCAAACCCCAGTGAGGGAATTAATTGCCCTCTCTGTACTTTCGCATTTTCATGCACATTTGATGAGTGCGATGCACACAGTGAATGCACACAGGACGAGGTGCTGAGGGATATGGTTTAGTGTTTGGTAGGAACGGTTGGACTCGGTGATCCGGTGGGTCTCTTCCAACCTGGTTATTCTGTGATTCTGTGATTCTGTGAAGTCTGAAGCTCTGTCAATCTCTATTTAGTAGCATAAGAAATGTGCATATCTGAACTAAACCTGACTTTGATTCCTCACTCTTCTTTTTTCTCAGCACTCTTGCACATTCTCCAAGGTTGTCAGTGATCCTTCTCCTCTAAATTATGGCTTGTCATTCAAACAACAGCTTCCTTCCATCTCAGATCTTGCATTCTGACCTTGGATAGTCAAGTTAAGCAGTTCACCTTCTCCTCTCCTTTCTATTTTCCAGTATGAAACCTGTCCATTCACCACCTTTTCCATTTCCTATGTCTTAATGAGTCTCTTCAGTTTATATGCCAGCATCCTTTTCTTCTGCCCCTTAGATGTTTTTCCCAGTGCTTAAATGTCAGCCATCCATAGAGATATCTAGAAATATTTCTGATTTTCTCACGCAGTAGTGAATCTACTGTCATAAGGTGCTTCCACCTAAAAATCCCATATAAACAGCAGCCCAATATTGTCCTTAAAGTAGAAAGGGCTTATACGTAAACTATGTTAGAAATACTGGACTCTTTATGCACCAGAAGATATAAACAAAAGAAAGAAATCCCATAATAACATCAACCACCTTTTAAAAAATATACAGAGAAAGACTCTCTCAGGCTTCCAGAGAAGACACAGTGATGAAGGAGAAAAGACAAGAAGATATTCAATTACAGTACTCTTCTTATGTCAATAGGAAAATATAAGTACTGTTTCATATATATGAAACTTATTTAGTTTTGTTTGTTTGCAAGACGTGAAACTGAAAATTTTGATCATTTTAACTGCTAAAATTTCAATGTCATTTTGCCCCAAAACCCGTGACATTGCCTTAGCCTATTGGCAAAGTGCTGGAAGGCAGATCACATTCCATTCACCTGCAATAGCTTTTATGCTTTCATGTAGCTAACTTTGCCCCTGTGTCACACGATTGTGTGATTTCATACCACACACTGGGATTTACATCCAGTTACCCCTAACTTCTCTCCAATACAGTATTTTGAAGAAAGAAACCCTGAAGTTCTGCAGATGCACAACTATCAGGAAGACAACATCTATATTATCCATTAGATGTATGGC
The DNA here is from genome assembly GCF_032191515.1 of Phaenicophaeus curvirostris. Lineage (NCBI taxonomy): Eukaryota > Metazoa > Chordata > Aves > Cuculiformes > Cuculidae > Phaenicophaeus > Phaenicophaeus curvirostris. Next base: position 7,893,800 of record NC_091393.1, read on the forward strand.
TGTCCGTAGCTGTTAATGTTCTGTCTAAACAGGTATGAAAGATTTAAAATTATTGCTCTAGACAAGATCTCCAAGCCCAGAAACATCACTTCATGTGAAATCCATGTCATAGGATGGATTTCTGATAGGAACTGATATAGGAACATCTGATAGGAACGGTTGGACTCGATGATCCGGTGGGTCTCTTCCAACCTGGGTATTCTATGATTCTATGATTCTATAGTAGTATATATTTGGAAAAAGTGTCAGGTAAAGGGTAACAAGCTTCATATTGGATACTCATGACCACGTTTAATTGTTTAAACATCTCCCCTGACACTGGCTTGGCTCATGTCAGCAAGTGCTGTACACATGGCTAAAGGCACAAATACATTGTGGGGGACCACATCTGACAGGCAGGTTTTGTGTAACCATTTGTTTTGTAGAGTAAGAGAGTTTAAAGACATGTGACTGCTCTGTGCAACTGGCGTCAGTGTTAGAGAACAGTCCCAGCACATTTAGCATCTTCTTATGGTAACAGCAAATATCAACAGAAAAGATCAGGGCTGGATCTCTTCCTTTGATTCAGGAATTGGTGGATTTCTACATTTTAAAAATTTTAAATTCTACTAACCCTTATATTCAATTCTACAATAAATAAATTACAGCAACACTTGAAAACAAGAGACTAGATCAGTATTAGGAGAGAAAATCAGAAAGCTTTATGCTTTTTTTTCCAGAAGCATAGGGAAGTTTCTTTTTTTCCTTTTTTTTTCATGCTTTCTTTTAAGAAGCAGATAGAAAATTTAATGCTTTTCTGCAAAACTTTTCCAGAAGGATATTCTTCCCTGTGTGTTTCATTCACACTTCTTTGCAGCCCTGTCAGTATCTTTTGTTTTCCTTCAGCAAAGAGGAATCAAACAAGATTAGACAGAGTATTTTAAGGTGGTCAATTCCAGGATAAAATAATAGTGACAAGATACATTTTAGAGAAAGCATTATCATCTCTCTCTCCTAACTTTTTTTCTCCATTACAACAGACCTCTCAATAAATTGAAAATTCTTTTTAGCAGAGATGCATCTCTTACTGGAAAAAGTGATATTTTCCCAAAGCATTTTATGCTGACTATGTGCATAAAAGTTGAAGTTGTGAATATAGTTGCTTATATAGCCAGTTTTGGTAGTATGAAAATGTCACTAAACATCATATCTCTGAATTGGCATAGCCATAATGACGAAAATGCTAACATAGGGGCGGGTATACTAGTGATAATAAAGTGGCTTCTTTTTCAGTTGCTGAATGGGGTCCTGAGAAATTTAAAGCTTGTATGCAACAGATCCCCAGCAAATAAGCTTCACAAGAAAAAAATTATTTCATCAAATGGAGATGTTTACAGTGGAGTCTCTTCTGTGTCTCAGCTAGCTACCATAAGCTCTATTTAAGATGTAAAGGGCATTTTTACATGTTAAGACAAGTCACAGTCTTACCCTTAAGACTAGTAAAGCCTTGCATGTTAAGACTAGTAAAAAAGACAAATGGATATCTAATGCGCACCAGATGGAAAGTGTCAGCCTCAAATTAGTCATCTACATTGTGTACACCTAGAAGTAACAGAATAAAGTTCTGCCATATGTGGCTTAGACTTTAATTTAAGATTTGTTCAATAGAAGATAATATTTTTTCCCCAAAAAAAATCTATCTCCAATTAACAGGCATTCTAGAAATTATCTAGATAATTTACTGGTTTTCAATTTACTTTGCCATGACATCAACAAGAACTTTTTTAAAGCTGAAAGGTAAGATTTTATCTCTCATCCATCTCCTGTTCATTAAATTTTGGCTAGTGTCAAAGCTTTGGTGAAACCCTAAAAATGAAAGGGAAAAATATCAGACATTAGCAGCTAAATTTTGAGACAGCTGTTAAATTACATTTGAAGGGAATTAGTGATGAGTGAAACTTTAAAATCTTTTTCTAATTAAAATAAAAAAGATAACATGGACACTTATCTGAACACTTCCACTTCTTTTTCTTCTAGGAATTAGGTTTAGGCAACCCTTGATCTCCCTTAACACTATTTGGTCTGAACTTCAAAGTGTTAAAAACTACCCTTTTTTGATATTTCGGTATTTCTAATCCCTGCAAAAAGGGGGGCAATAGTTAGCAGGTTTATTTTTAGTTTTGGGCAAAGGTTGAGAACACTTTTCCCATCCTATCTTAAAAACAGAAATTCAGACTCAATAACAGAACAGTGGCAATATCTTCCAGGCTGAGCCTCTCAGTTCCCAAGAGGAGGCAATATCCTCCCTCTATTACAGTGGCCAGGAAGAATGAACAGAGGTTCCAGTAATAAATATAGACACAAAGACATCTGGTTTCTTTTCTGCCTCAGAAGCTATCAAGAAAATTTAATCAGGCTTTTCTTTTCCAGTCAATCCTCAGATTATTTTAATACTTTCACATACTGTATTGAAATTCTGTCATCCTCGTCAGTGTTTTTGCCTGATGGCTGCATGCAGTCATTGCTAAACAATTTGTTAAAGTGTTGTATTTTTAGAGAGGTCTGTTCGCTTCCCATCTAATGGTAATGCCATTTTGCAGGGGTCATAAGGAAAGAAAATATTCATGATTAGAAAATATTAAATGCATGGCAAGACATAATCATGTTCCTATCTCATCCCCTCTGTCTCCCTATCCTCTTCTAGGCAGAGGAAAAATAACACACACCAATCAGATTTTTAACATATGTAGAGCTAGCCTATTTTTTCTTCCCTACACTAAATTATGTAGTGCTTCTGCAGAAAGTGTGTACAAGAGCTGAATGTAAATCAGAAAAAGATACAGCGATGGTGGAATTAAGAGGCAGCCACTCCTCTCTAAAACCACATAGGTACATGACATGTCAGTGTGCCCATCTTAAAAGATCATGGGACTACTGTAGTACCTTAGTTATCGGTGCATGATAGCAATGAATTTAAAATGGATCCTGACCTTCATACGAAATAACTGATACAGACATGATTGAATGGGGCAAAAAAAAAAACGCCAACTGTATTCTGGGCTGCATCAAAAGACGCACGGCCAGCAGGCCAAGGGAGGTGATTCTGCCCCTAAACTCCACTCTGGTAAGACTTCAGGTGGAGTACACTGTCCAGCTCTGGCACCCTCAGCACAGGAAAGACATGGACCTGTTGGAATGGGTCCAGCGGACAAAAATGATCAGAGGGATGGAACGCCTCTCCTGTGAAGACAGCCCGAGAGAGTTGAGGTTGTTCAGCCTCAGGAAAAAAGAAGGCTCCACAGAGACCTTACTGTTTGTGGCCATTCAGTACTTAAAGAGGACTTAGAAGAAAGATTTGGATGAACTATTTTAGCAGAGCCTATTGTGATAGAACAAGTGGTAAAGGAGGGTAGATTTAAACTGAATGCAAGGAAGAAATTTTTTCCAGTGAAACACTGGAACAAGCTGCACATGCAAAGGGCATGGGGTGGTAGATGCCCCGTCCCCAGAAACATTCAAGCTGAGTTTTAATGGGGCTCTGAACAACCTGATCTAGTTGAAGATCTCTGCTGACTGCAGGGGGGTTCAGCTGGATGACTTTTAAGGGTCCCTTCCAACCAAGGTCCCTTCCAACTCAAATTATTTTATGATTCTATGACTTTATACTGCTAGAGAGATAAAGATGCTTTCAAATCCAAATTAATGATATATCATAAAAAAAACCAGCTCTTGGTTTTCCTGTGAAGCTGTTAAACACGGGGCAATATAATAATCTGTATATTCTGCTCTAGTCTGGGGCAGGGTAGCATCAGGGAGTTGGGGAGTGGTAGGGAGAGAGAGAGAAAGAAAATCCCTTTTATTTCTGAATTGGCATATATATAGCATCAGAGAATATATATATATAGCAAAAGAGAAATATTACATAAAGTTTTGATATACTTGACTGAGTCTTCATTTTAGCTCTTACCTTCTACCTCATGAACTTCTTTAATTGTTCCCTTGTTTATCGTGTGCTTGTTATAAAGGAAACTATTGTTGAACTAATTGACAGTTTTAAATACTGCAATGGCTTTTACTGCCAGTTTTTACTATCACTTAGATGGTAAGCAATATTTGCATAAGTCTTTTACACAAATAAAGAACAAACAGAGGCTCAGACAATCGTTTAGGCTTCTTGGTACCCCTCATCACAAGCCTATTAACAGCCATTATGCTAAAATGGCCAGTAGATACGTAATTTACATCTTAAACAATTCTTCCATGACCTTTTGAATCTATAGATATTTATGGAGCCTAGAAGGAATAGTATTAAAATTAAATTGTGTTTATCTGACTGATGTTTTTACATTATACACTCACTAGAAAGCAGTTCCCATCGGGACATAGGTGGAGAGGATTGTAACAAAAGGGTAAATCACAGTTTCATCTAATATTTGTAATGCTATTCTACACCTCTTGCAAGTGAAGTCTTAACAAATGCACACAAGTGCTACATAACTTACTAATGAGCCAGTCACTGGTCTTTCCAAATATTCACGAGTATTAATGACTTGACTACCTTCTGCTGGTTGACTAAATGGTTGTTGTAATAAAGCACTTGGCCCCATTTCTTACCTTACTTATGGACAAAACCTGTTTCTTCCAGCTCATAAAACAGTTGTGAAATGAGCACCTTGCCATGACTTGTAGTGAAAACTAACCCCTTCTGCTTGTTCTGAGCTATTCCTTTTTCTATTTGAGGATTTGTGGAACCATCTTTTCAGCGCCAGTTTCTAACAGACCTGAGATTTGTAAGAGCAGATTACAGTTAAATATTCCCAATGCAAATCTTGTAACTTTAGAAGACTTAAGAGGCTTCTATCAGCCCAGTGGTTTTGAATGTGCCCTGTAAGGTTGAAAGTAATTGCTCTAGGAATATTTGTCTATATTGTGTGCTGATGATGAACAACACATTAATTGCCATTCTCAGCTCCAGTTTTCTTTAGAAGCTAAAGCAGCATGTTCCTATATGCAAACCCAGACACATTCCAGTGGGCTTGGAATGTCAGTTCATATTTACAGTCTTCAGAATTAGCACCTAAGTTACAAAGACCAAGTCTGGATTTATCCTTTTAACTTTACCAAGTATCCTGGTGTCGAAGTTAGGAGATTACTTGGCATTATTGAAATTAAAAGAAAAGACAGAAATCTCCAACATCAGTCCCACCCACTTATGATGTTTCTCACCCTCTTTTCATATTTACAGTTTTCAACTTTTAGAATTCACCATAACTATTGCTTGCCTTACCAAAGTTAGCAGAATTGTGGAGATTTGGTACAGTAACATAGATAGCTGAATGTAGTCTAAAATGAAAGATTTTAATCCACGTGTTTTAAAGACATGACATTATTTATGAAACTGCCAGTGGATGGAGACAAATGTTCTTAGGGGTTTTTTTGCAGGAAAGCAATTGTTCTCCTAGTCACGCTCCCTCCAGGGATATGTGTGTATGAGATTGATCCAGTGATTTCTGATACATCACAGCAGGAGCAGTGATCCATATAACCAATTATTCCTGTACCTTTACTGACATGGTGAATCATGTAAGTTTTTTCTTCAGATGATAATTTCATTGCTGCTTTATTTTGTGCATTTATTTCCTTATTGTTTCCCTTAGCTGAACCTTGTGTGGCATAAATTCATTAATGCTAGGTAATGAGGTGGAGATCCTGGCTTATAAAGAGGAATTAACACAGTCAAAATTGCAACTATATTATAGTACATCCATCTGTTTTACAGAAATTTACACATTCTCATTTCAATTAAGTGTGATGGACAAAATAATTGTAAAATCTTTCATTCTCTCCAAGACACTACAATAAATAAAAATACCATTACTTGTTTGAGATTCAATAACACTTAGTGCAAAACATGTACTTCTATTCAAATTTTATAACCCTGTCTTTATCACCTTTTTTTGATAAATACCGCAGCCTAAATAAAAAAAATGGAACAGTTACATTTTGTCACCTAGGATTAAGGTAATATATATTTAACACACAAATAACCCATGTAGTGTTCTTTTAAGCAGGACTGAATTTCATGGGTTTTTTCCCACTTCTCATAATCTTCAAGGCACTGCAAATTTTCTTAGTCAAAACCTAAAATTTAGTGTACACTTATAAATAAAATAAAAAAAATATTTGGGACCCAAGAAAAATTTCGCTTGCAACTATTTCAAAGTTATTCCATTTGAGTTTAGTTGTTTACATTTGCTTCAATTTATTCATATTTTGAATGACAAAAAATATTTTCAACAAATCAGCTTATTTTAAGAAAAAAATCAGAAAACAGTTCACTGGCAAGCCTAATTGGGATCTTAGAATGGCAATATTCACCCTCAGCAGTGATGCATTTTCCACCGTACATTTAAAAATAAAAACAATGAGCTTGCACTGCTTCTAGTTTCCCTCTTAATATGATACATTGTTTTTCCTTCCTTGATATTCTCAGAAGTATTTCCAAACTTTTTGCTTATTTGGTTTTACAGTTTTCTTAGGCAGAACTTACTCTCTGGTGAAAAATGTCTTTCCTGCATACCCACTGATTTCTGTAGCCACTGGATTAGGCCTGTATATTATCTGTTTGTTTCATTTTCTCTGGCAGTTCTAGAAGATTTGCAAGGCTGCTTTAAAACATGCAATGCCCTCCATTATGACAATCTATTCCTATACCATACAGTCCCTTCATTATACTGGAGATGAAGGTGAAGAAAATCATAGAATCATAGAATCATAGAATAACCAGGTTGGAAGAGACCCACCAGACCATCGAGTCCAACCATTCCTATCAAACACTAAACCATGTCCCTCAGCACCTCATCCACCCATTCCTTAAACACCTCCAGGGAAGGTGAATCAACCACCTCCCTGAGCAGCCTGTTCCAGTGCCCAATGACCCTTTCTGTGAAGAATTTTTTCCTAATGTCCAGCCTGAACCTCCCCTGGTGCAGCTTGAGGCCATTCCCTCTTGTCCTGTCCCCTGTCACTTGGGAGAAGAGGCCAGCACCCTCCTCTCTACAACCTCCTTTCAGGTAGTTATAGAGAGCAGTGAGGTCTCCCCTCAGCCTCCTCTTCTCCAGGCTAAACAACCCCAGCTCTCTCAGCCGCTCCTCGTAAGACCTGCTCTCCAGCCCCTTCACCAGCTTTGTTGCTCTTCTCTGGACTCACTCCAGAGCCTCAACATCCTTCTTATGGTGAGGGGCCCAGAAATGAACACAGTATTCGAGGAGCGGTCTCACCAGTGCTGAGTACAGAGGGAGGATAACCTCCCTGGACCTGCTGGCCACGCCGTTTCTGATACAAGCCAAGATGCCATTGGCCTTCTCGGCCACCTGGGCACACTGCTGGCTCATGTTCAGTCACTGTCAACCAACACCCCCAGGTCCCTCTCCTCCAGGCAGCTTTCTAGACAGACTTCTCCTAGTCTGTAGCACTGCATAGGGTTGTTGTGCCCCAAGTGTAGGACCCGGCATTTGGCCTTGTTAAACCTCATGGCATTTGACTCAGCAACTCAACAAATATCAGCAACTTAAAATTATTTGGTTTAATCTTTCAAGCAAGACTGTATTTGTAATATAATATACTTAGGAGTCTACAAAAAGGAAGAAGGTAATAAACATCACATGTGCTTTGGTATTTTAACTGAGATATAACTAGGAGAAGGGAGATGATTGTTTTACTTCTGACTTTGCTGCTCATGTTCAGATGCCTAAATGCAGGTGCTGAACTATCAGTGACTCAAACTGAATTCTGCCCAGTCATGCCCCCAAAAAACGGCATTCCTGAGGCATTGTCTCTAAGGAATATATTTTCCCAGCCTCAGAGAGATCTCAGGACACCACTTATTCATGTTGGCAGACAATTCTAAGACTTCTAAATGGAAAAGCTAAACACCTAATAACTATGTGTGTCCTTGCAAAACCTTATCAGCTACATTTTAGATATCTGAATCAAAAATAAGACTTAATTCTACCTCAGACTAGCAATCTTCAAACCTCAGCCTCTTTCTGTATCTATCAGAAAAAGGTTTTAATAACTATAATGAGATTGATATCAAACATTTGAAGAGTTTCATGAGATGCATTTGTTGAGCTTGGCTGTAGATAAATGGTAGATAGCCACACTTAATCACAAAGTATTAATTACACTCTCTCTATAGCACTTTCCCTCAGCATATCCAATCCTTGTAATGACAGACAATTCACAGAACATGCTCATTTTTCCAGATTATTCTGCATTTCTTCATAAAATATAAAATAAACAATCAATTAATAAGACCAGCAAAGAAAAAAATTAACTGATGGCAGCTTTGCTGATTCTTACACCCTCTAGCAGATGATCCCTCGAGAGCTAATAGCAAAATTCTGCTACTGTTGAATAAAAGATGCAATAAGCCTGCACCTTTAGAAGACTTGAACTAGAAATTTAGGGTCTATGTAATAAGAGACCTATCTCCACTTCTTGAAGACATTTTATAAATAAATGAATGAACAAACAACGCTTAATCTTACTTTGAAAACTTTGCATCAGGCTCTAGGGAGAAACCAGGCAGCTTTCCAGAAGAATTTTTACAGTCAGCACACTGAAAACAGTCCATCAGTAACAAATGGGGGAAAAGCAAATTCAGCTGAATTAAAACTGCCCTAGAAACAAAACAAAAAAAATAAAAAAAAGGGAAGGGAAGGGAAGGGAAGGGAAGGGAAGGGAAGGGAAGGGAAGGGAAGGGAAGGGAAGGGAAGGGAAGGGAAGGGAAGGGAAGGGAAGGGAAGGGAAGGGAAGGGAAGGGAAGGGAAGGGAAGGGAAGGGAAGGGAAGGGAAGGGAAGGGAAGGGAAGGGAAGGGAAGGGAAGGGAAGGGAAGGGAAGGGAAGGGAAGGGAAGGGAAGGGAAGGGAAGGGAAGGGAAGGGAAGGGAAGGGAAGGGAAGGGAAGGGAAGGGAAGGGAAGGGAAGGGAAGGGAAGGGAAGGGAAGGGAAGGGAAGGGAAGGGAAGGGAAGGGAAGGGAAGGGAAGGGAAGGGAAGGGAAGGGAAGGGAAGGGAAGGGAAGGGAAGGGAAGGGAAGGGAAGGGAAGGGAAGGGAAGGGAAGGGAAGGGAAGGGAAGGGAAGGGAAGGGAAGGGAAGGGAAGGGAAGGGAAGGGAAGGGAAGGGAAGGGAAGGGAAGGGAAGGGAAGGGAAGGGAAGGGAAGGGAAGGGAAGGGAAGGGAAGGGAAGGGAAGGGAAGGGAAGGGAAGGGAAGGGAAGGGAAGGGAAGGGAAGGGAAGGGAAGGGAAGGGAAGGGAAGGGAAGGGAAGGGTGATGATTGAGAAGAAAACTGAGCATATGTTCACCTTATTCTACTGCTAAAATGTGCTAATCAATCACAAGGTATTAATCCTGTTAAAACAAGAAAGAAATACCACTCTAAATAAATATTAAAAGCTATGTGCACCTTGGGTGCTGGGAGGCCAGTCAATAAGAATAGGGTTTGTTTTTTTTTCCTAGACATCTATTTATTGTCACATCAGAACCTTTTCAAATGAAAGCATTGTTGGGGACTATTCCAGGAGGCGGAACAGCAAGGAATAATCATTCCAAAAATACTGTCATTTTCAAAGTGTCTGAGGTTACTGAGAGGCTAGGAGGAGACTAACTTACTTGAGATCAGTGAAAGCTTTACGAGGCACAAGGAAGGTATGGAGCTGCCCTGTTAGATGGCACTATTCTAGAGTTATTGAGGAGTTCTTCTTGAGAACTATCCCCTTTTGAAATATATGCTTTTTCAACAAATCACACTTCACTTATATGAAGTTTCTGAAGAACTGTCCTCCTAATGAGAAAAGGTTACAGGCTTCATATTGTAAACAGAAGAAACTGCAAAATTTCTTCAAGTCCAGAATTTTTTTCAAAATGGATACTCTCTCCGAATCTTCATTCTCCTGGTTATACACTCTCATTCTTTTCTCCTCAGCCCCAGTGCTGTCACATGCAACCACAGGCCAACAGATGGAATAAAGGAAATCAAATGCAGAATCTGGTTTCCAGCAGGACAGCTTCTATTCTTATTGAAAACAGGCAGAATTTCAGCTTACTTAATTAAAAATAACTCCAGAATATCCTAAAAAGCTCTATATATTTACATGCACTCTAGTTCTGCCATCTCCATAACCCAGATAGGGGTGTATGTTGGCAATTACCACAGTTTTCCTTTGGCCTGTCAGCTGGGTTTCTCTCACACATAAACACTGTTTTCAGAGTACTTGAAGAGGATGACCTGAGTACCTAGCTTACAGGTAAGTGGAGAAGAAAGTATACAAACAGGTCCCTGATTTCACTGAGAACACATTATTTTAAATAAGTTAACTGAAAATGTGATCAGCTTTGTCTTTTACAGAGGAGAGATGCTGGTCTTCATTACTTACTTATATATTACATGGAAGTACTTTTAAAAAAATGCAGCACTATCTCTGCAAGAAAACTGTAGTGGAGACAGACACTTTTCATACTTACATGTATATATCATAAAAAGTAAATTCAAAACCAAACACTTGGCCACTTATAACTGCATGGTCTTATCCATGTATGGGCATCTGTGAGTTTGCAAACTCAGTATCCCAAAAATCTCTAATATAAAAAAAGTCCTGTTATTGCTAATCTGCTTCTCTCTTGTTTCTGGTATCATGGCAAAACAAAAAAAGGAAAAATGTGTTTCATTCTTTGAAAATCAGAAACAATAGAAATGCAGTTATTCAATATCATCTTGCTTTCTTTTACCTGAATTACTCTTTTCTGATGCTGTTCTTTATTTAGCCATCTCTAACTACAAATATACATCTATAAGAAAGGAACATGATTTTTCTGAATGCGAAGTTTTCACAACTTTATGTTAGGACTAAGCTTATTTAACACCTCTGTTGATAGCCATTAAGAAGGCAACAAAGAAAAATTATTCACAGCTGACATTATTTTGGGAGGGCTGACAAATATCAATAAGACATAATATGCATAATTAGTTGAGGCACTCTTCCAAGAAAAATAAATATTCCGCTACTGGTAAAATACAGGTCAGTAAAAAAAAGAACTGACCTATACCCGACAGAGAAAAATAATATTTGCTGGTGCCTGCTTGAATAGATACCTGCATTCCAGTGAACACTTATGAAGGCAGAAAGTAAAAGAATCAGAAAACAAATTCTTGGTTGGTACATCCTCAAATGGGGACAGAGGGAGGGCCAAGCTGACTGTGTATAGTACAGCCCATTCTTTGTTATAAGTAAAAGGGTCATGCGCTGGAACCAAAAGCTTTTTCAGACGTTTTTAAACCAGTAGAGCTAATGATATAAAAATCTCCTTGAAGAGATCAAATTCTTATGGATATACCATTTTGTTGCATTGAACATAAGAGGATCCCCTGAGGTAATTTTTCACGTATTTTTCTTCAAGGGCACAAAGAAAACTTTGTATAACATGTGAGGATTTAACTGCCAGAGCCAGGTTAGATTGTACCAAAAAATGCCATCTTTTCCTTAAAGTCAGCCTCTAGTACACAGATATAGTACCTTTTTCTAAAACAGAAATCTTGTGGCTTTATTAATCTGCGGGGGAAAAAACAAAAATATCACCCTTTATGATCAAGCTAAAATGCCATCCTTAATCAACCAGCAATCTGGCTGATTCCTTACCTGAATGCACCCACCACAAAGCAGCAGCCACTACCCATTACCTTTCGTGCCTTTCATGGGCTGAAGCACAAACAAGCACTTTGCATATCTTTGTCATTTCCAAAAATCTCTCATATGAGTCTTTCACTCTGAATCTTACTGCAGTGACGACATGTTGCTTAAATCTGTGGCAGCCTGCAAAGGACTGATAAAAAGGAGTGCCTACATAGTCCATGGACACACAAGGCATGCAAATGGACACAAGTTCACGGATATAGCACAAGTCCATGGACACACAGACTTCAAAATATAACCCAGTTTTCTGGGCCACTGATATGGAGAAAAATCCCTTGTTAGACATGGGAGAATCAGAAAAGGATCCAAAGAGCCAGCATGCTAAGTGTCATTCATGGCACAATCAGCATCAAATGAAGGACATGGACAAGAATATGATCTTCCATTCCATTCCTTAAACTTACAGGAAGAAATTTTTGATATTCAATATCTGAACTCTCTCCTACAGGCCAGTGCTTACATGCATTCTTTTAACTACTACCCTTTTTAAAACAGTAATCAGAGGAGGTGGATCAGGAGCTAGTCCTGCTTTGTGTAACAGCCCGATGGTCCGTGTACCTGCCTGGGAACTGGGAAGTCGGTTCTTTTCTCTCTTTCACAGGGGTCCAGCTGTCACGCATAGCATTGTGTATAATTTATCCAAACACTGCTACAGGCAGTGCTTAATACAGAGAGCAGATTCCAGGTCTTGCTTATTTCAGATGAGTGCCTTAACCCACATTCTTCCTCTAAATTGAGCCTTCAACTATTTTATGCCACTTTTAAACAGGAGAGATTGTGAGTGCTGACACAATTACTTTCTTCAGTCTTATTCTACTGACAGATATTTTGAGATGTGTTTGTCCATTTAAGGAATGGGATGGAATTAAACCTGAACATGCATTTCTAAAAACAGAGCTTATCTATGTATTTATCACAAAAACCGAAGCAATATCTCCTTCATGTTTTTAAAAGAAAGTAGTAGCATTCACTGCTTTTTTGGTGTATTCTCTACTGTAAGCATTATTTTAAGATGCGGAAGGATGTCTTGAGGGCAGAGTCTCCCTGGATGTGGGCATGAAGGTGGACACAGAATGACTTAGCTTTGTGAAGACAAGGATGCTTCTGGATATCTTCAGAGGTACATTGCTAGCCCTGTCTTAGGATAAACCTCCTTAAGGTTAGAAAAAGCTAAGATAGAGAGTTAATACATAGACATACATGTATATCCCACATAAGTTTTTTCAGATCTTGTGCTCATCGTCTACAATGTTTGTCTCTTTAAGGTCATAGGGAATATTTTTCCAGGATGTGGTAGCCATATAGAGGTGAGGGAAGAGTGCTCAAATCTCCATGCTCTAGACTGGAGAATTTTGCAGGAATGGTGAAAACAATTGGATTATGTGAGATTAGACAAAATGTGTACTAACTCAAGTAAATATGCTGTGCTGTGATATTTACAGCATTATTGCAAAAGAAATGTCTTCCATATATGGCTCAGACTGCTTCACTGTCATGAGCAGATACTCAAGTGCATCCTACAAATCAGAATTCTAAAAGGTAAATATCCTAAATATCCAGATTGCTCAGTAACAAGAATGCATCCTAATAAATGCATGCTTATGAATTATGTATATATGTTACCTTATCTGAGTTTTACAGGGCATAAAGAGCCCTAGAATTCTAATGTGGTTAATTTTCAAATGATTCTGCCAAAAAAAAACCCCTGTTTTCCTTGTCAACGTAACAAGAGAGTTTTACAGTCCATTCCAATTACCTTAGTCAGAGGATCTGATGACTGGATATAATTTTTATAGGAAGCCATGGAAATTGACTGCACAGTGTAGTGTGGGACTTGGCCTTGAGCACCTTTAGATTATTGGGGTGATTTTCGCAACTCTGCATTAGTTCACTTCATAAGTAATACAGATTTAAAAAAAAAAAAGGAATACTCAGATAACAAAATGTATTTGCATATTCAGCCAGAAAATGGGTAAAATAGTCTGGATTGTATTTCTACAGGATAAGAACAGCTTCTTTGCCCTCTTTTCAACATATATGTTACAAGCATTTCACAGTTCTGTTTATATATATGTCTTTCTCATTTGATACTGCATAATCAAACGTAAGGCAAGTAATTAATATTGAAGTGTGAGTCTACAAGGTGCTTCCACTAGCGCTGACATAAATACAACAAAAGGGAGAAAGAAGCAGGCAGAAGGAATCCTATTATTTAACTAATTTTTTAAAATAAAGTTCATTGATCAATACCATCTTAGAACGAGGAATAAATTAACCAATTAAAAATAATGGTTTTTCTTTTAAAGGAATTTTGTAGCAAAGCAACGGAGAATAACTTGGAGTAATGTATATTGAACGGCAAGTCAGAATAGTAACAGCACGTATACATTAGATCTGAGGAAAAATTCAAATCCATTAATTATCTACCAGAAACACTCAAAGGAAATTTCTTTGCAAAAGTATCCAAAAATAGTGATCCATTTTTCAGCCAACTCTGCCTAGCAAATATACAAAAATTGGAAGGACATGCAAAACTACCAAGCATATTTTTTTAAAAATAAATTTACCTATAAAACAGTCGTGTAGTTGTGCTTCTCAGTACTTATATTTATGCAGCCTCTCAAGAGCAGTTGTATTAATTTTAATGGCATAAATGGTCTTAAAGACAGAAAAGGTTTCACGTGATCTTATTGTAGTGTTAAGTAATTGAAGAAGGTCAGGGATTTCTAGTATAGAAATCTAATCTACTTAGTCATGTGTCAATCATCACCATGAAAAATCTTTTGACTTTATATTAAACATACAAAAGAGGAAAAAAAAGAAAAGCTATTTAAAAGGCTATTATCAAGCCATATCACTCATCACAGAGACAGAGAATGGTTGTGTGCTGTAACTCCTTTCCTGCCACAGCAAAGGACTCTATTAGAGACACCAACCTGCACGCATGCGAGAGCTCTGGACCTTCCCAGATGTGGTGAGTTCGTTTCATCTGTGCAAGCCAGGACATCTTCGCAGATACCTCACTTTCTTCTCCCCAAGAAAAAGGAGCTGCACCTGTGGTTAAAACTGTTCACATATCCTTCTGTAGTCATGAAAATTACTGGCGAGGTGCAGCTCACTTTTGCCATCCTCAGAAATGCATCAGGCTCATCCTCATCATACAGTGGGAATGCCAGTATGTGGCTGATGCATAGCTTATGTTCACCTTGAACTATTACCAGACATTTTATGGGAGAGAGAGAGTCACTTGGCCCAAGGAAAAATTGCCAGGAATGTGTAAGAAATTTAACAGTTTGGAAAATTTTGGTAGTATTTGTATCTGCACTAGTTAACTGGTGCGGACATAGTTGGGTGGCTGAAAAAAAAAATCGGTACTGAAGGAAGAGGTCCTGTAGGTGTGGCTGCTGCAAATGGACCCTCCTCCAGTGGATTATTTATAGATTTTTTTGGGGCCTTCACAATGCTTCTTCTAGGAAAGTTCTAGAACTGGGTTTAGGGGGACTCAGTGCATCTCTTCAGGCAGAGAGCATAGATGGGCTGCTTGCAAGAGTAACGTAAGGTGTTGAAGGACACTGCCTCTGCTTCAGTTTCAACTTATATTTAAGGTAGTCAAAACAATTGATTTAAGGCAGCCAGAAACAATCAGTCTCTTACATTTCCCCCTGTGACTTAAAGAGTTGGTTTTGGCCTTAGTGACTCCTCAACTGCTTCTTCTTCTTCAGTTCTTTTCCTAGGGTGGTGACCTTTGCACAGCAAAAAGTGGAGAAGAGTAAAGAAAGGAGATGGAGAAGATATTAAGGGTGTTAACAAATACCGGTTCATAAAAAACAAATCCAATTAATAATATCATTCCAATTTGCATCAATTATCTTCTGTCTTGCCCCTGTAAAACCCACTAGTTCTAGTCACTCAAACATCATGTTATCTAAATAGATTTGGAGACATTCAAAATAAGTGGGACATCAAAAGTGTGCACATTAAATAGGGATAACAAATAGGCTAGTTTCCTCATCATTATTCCAATTAATATTGACTATGGACTGAAACAGTTCTTCTGTTTGATTGGTGATCCCCCTTATTTTTCTTCTATGTAGGTTGTAGCATTGTAGATGGTAATGCAATGGTACCCTTCCATCTAGTTTATTCCATGTTCCTTAAAGTAATAATAAGTATTGGAAATCTGCTGATCCTATAGGGTTAATTCCCTAATGCATATTTAGTCTATTTGGATATTCATATTCAGACATCAATGGCTCAATATCCACATGGAGATCTGTGACAAGTGGTGTCCCTCAGGGGTCCATAATGGGACCAGTGCTGTTTAATATCTTCATTGATGATATAGGTAGTGAGATCAAGTGCATCCTCTGCAAGTTTGCAGATAACACCAAGCTGAGTGGTGTATTTGCCACACCAGAAGGATGGGGTGTCATCCAGAGGGACCTGGACAGGCTGGAAAAGTGGGTCTGTGTGAACCTCATGAAGTTCAACAAGGCCAAGTGCAAAGTCCTACACCTGGGTTGGGGCAATCCACGGTTTCAATACCAGCTGAGGGATGTTGTGATTGAGAGCAGTGCTGCAGAGAAGAACTTGGGGATGTTGATTGATGAGAAGATTGACATCAGCCAGCAATGTGCGCTCTTACAGCCCAGAGGGCCAACTGTATCCTGGGCTGCATCAAAAGAAGTGTGGCCAGCATTTCAAGGGAGGTGATTCTGCCCCTCTATTCTGCTCTTTTGAGACCCCACCTGCAGTATCGTGTCGAGTTCTGGTGTCTTCAACATAAGAAAGATATGGAACTGTTGGAAGGGATCCAGAGGGCTACAAAAATGATCAGAAGGCTACAGCGCCCCCCACACAAGGACAGGCTGAGAGAGTTGAGGTTGTTCAGCCTGAAGAAGAGAAGGCTCCGAGGAGACCTTATAGTGACCTTCCAGTACCTGAATGGGGAGCACAAGAGAGACAGGGAGGGACTTTTTACCAAAGCATGTAGTGATAGTTCTAGGGGGAATGACTATAAATTGAAGATTTAGACTAGATGTTAAGAGGAAATTCTTTACAATGAGGATGGTGAGGCACTGCCACAGGTCGCCCAGGGAAGCTGTGGCTGCCCCGTCCCTGGAGGTGTTCAAGGCCATGTTTGATGGGGCCTTGAGCAGCCTGGTCTGGTGGGAGGTGTACCTGTCCATGGCAGGATCTTTAAGGTCCCTTCCAACCCAAACTATTCTCTGATTTTATGATTCTACGTTATCATCTTCCCAAGCTCAGAGCAATGTATTGTCCTCATGAATTTATCCACATATGTACTGCAGTAGGTGTACTTTCAGTGACTTAGTTAACCCCTTCTGAACCTATTTAGGGTCTTTGAAGAGTAAACAAAGCAGATCAGGTTCTCACCCACAACAACAGGAAAACAAAATGTCCTTATGGAGAGAGATGTCACACTCTTAGACATAACAAGACTGCAATCAAACACGAAATCTTCATATGGAGAAAGACTGAAGAGTAATGAGTTTGAACAAACATAGCAACAAACTGTTCAGAAATCACTCAGAGCCAGTGAGTTGCACAAGTTTCCATTGATGCCATACCATCAGAAGCATCAATCTCTACAGCTACCTGAAAGGAGGTTGTAGAGAGGAGGGTGCTGGCCTCTTCTCCCAAATGACAGGTGATAGGACATGGGGCAATGGCCTCAAGCTGCACCAGGGGAGGTTCAGACAGGATATCAGGAAAATTTTCACAGAAAGGGTCATCAGGCACTGGCAGAGGATGTTCAGGAAACTGGTTGAGTTCCCATCCCTGGGGGTATTTAAAAAATGGGTAGACGAGGTGCTCAGGGACATGGTTTAGTGGTAGACAGGAATGGTTGGACTCGATGATCCAAGAGGTCTTTTCCAATCTGGTGATTCTATGATTCTATGCAGGGAAATATTAGAGTTTAATTTAGCAATAATTTCAGTCAATATTTTACAGATGACATTTTTCAGTAGTGTTTTTTACTTGTCACTGAAAACTGTTTATGCTAATGCATATCAAACTGTTATGCATTATCAGGCGTTAAAATGTTAGGTTAAAAAATATACTTGTTTCTATATAAGTTCCCTTCAGTCTAATTCTGTCTTCTAGCAAGAGCATCTCAAAGCAGTAAGAAAGAGCATTCAAGATAATAGTTTTCTTTATGAATCTTCTCTCAGCAGCATAGCAGATAAAGTAACAAGGAGTGTGCCCAGCAGGTGGATTTCTAGTAAAGGCTTTCTGTGTCTTGGCAGTGGCTCACTTCATTGATATTCTCTCATAAAACACTTTGTATCAAGGAATCAGCATTTTTCTAGTGACAAGCCATTTAATAAGAAAATTCTTGACATGGCCCAAGTATAATGCCTAAACAACCATGATGCAATTTGGATGGTTTGAGAAGTGTGCCAGGAAGAAAGTTTATTGCCATCTATAAAAATACTGCAGCACACAGAAGGGATGGTGGCTCACAGGAGAAAACAAGAGGTTATTGTCTTTGCAGCTTTATGGTTTAGTTCTACCCCCACAACTTCTCATGGGGTGGATCGTTTTCTGCACATTCCAGAAGCAGTCTTCTGAAACAGAAGTCTCATGCTTTCTGGGCTAATCAGTGACAGCCCTGGCTTACACCAATGCCTACTTTATCCAAGCATCAGTCAAAACTACCCTGTAAAAGCATGGTGGCTTCAAACCAATTTCATATCAGTTTACATGTCCCATAGTGCCCATGAAGAATGGATTTCTGTTACATCCACCTCAACCTGTATCTTGTATTCTGTAGTGTTTAACAAATAAAGTCCCACAAAACTTGAAGTATACTCTATGCTGACGCTCAACACATTTCCCTCTATGGTGAAAAGTTTTCTTAGACTGTCATATAAATTCTTTTTAGGACACCATCCTAAGTTTCCATTAAACTATAGGAAATAAAATATTTTATTATGCATTTCCAAACATATAGATATTTGTCCACTGACTACCCCAGGAATGTTAACAAACTGGATTTGATGAGAAAGCTGTGTAGGCTGGATAGTAAAGCAGCTCTAGTTTAAAAGAAAATTTGAGGGGTTAGGGCAATAATGGTCCAGTTTATAGAAGTAAGGAGGCAGAGGCCATAGAAAGGTAAAGGCTCAAAATGAAGTGCAATAAAAAGTATAGTTTCACTCAGTTTTCTACAGAAATGAACAGCCTCATCCCCTCCTACCCTCCCCCATTCCCTAGAAGGTCCTTATTAAAGCTGCAGTTCATAATATGGATCACTGAAAGGTAAAAAGTTTTCCTGGGAAGTGGGCAAATATTCAGACTACTCAGGTAAATTTAGACCATAAATAAAACATCCCAAATACTTCAGGAAAAAAATTACTGGAAGGGGTGGTGCTTCAGTTCATAAAGGCAAGAAATATGGACTTTATTTATTAAGATAATAACAGAAATCTTTTTCTGTTCCAGCCCTGTCATGGGCTTTTTTGCGACACTGACCTATGGTCTGAATTTTTTCTCTTGAAGCTATTAGGAGCATTGCCATTGTCTTTCCAGGAGACAAGGTGATTTAAGGAATCTCACCAGTTCTTATCATATCCATCACGCATGCTGCAGAGATAGACCTCTGACGCTGTGCTTGTGGCATTCAGACAGTGCAGCCTTCCCATGCAGAGATCCATGGGGGTGGAAACAGGCACTACGCAGTGCAGCGCTGTGCCCAAGCTAGTAATCTTACCTTCTTAGGTTATCAATACAAAAGAGATTCTGCCACTATAATGAAGAGCCTACTTGAACGACAGACACTTGAGAGCCAGGCCAGGCACCTAGTCATTCCACAATACTCACCTAGCTCAATATTCTGTGGTGAAAAAACCCACATAATCTAGTACATCATTGAAGGAGTTTTTTTCAGTTTTCTTTCCTTCTGAAGGAATTGCTAAACATTTATTACTGATGGTGGGTGGACATTGAAATCAATATTTTACCTTACCTACTGAATCTGTATTACTACACATTTGAACCCATTCAGCTTAAAGCTGAACAACTTTTCCACATCTCACCACTGCCTCCTTTCACCTCACTTTAGAAAAGATATCTTCCAAATAAAAAATTATCTTTGTTGAATGACATTTTGGGGTTATGACTAGCACAACTTAGCACGTAAGTCTGAGCACTGCCTCCACTATTTTCACCATTCACCTTCCTGTTAAGAGTTCACCAAGTAGGCAGGCAGAAACAAGGTGCCCACAGGAAATGTGGCAAGCAAATTAAAGTAATAAATAAAGATGCTTGCTTAAGTTCTCCATTCTCATGTGATGAGTCTCCCAGTTGAGTTAATATACAATCCTTCTTAATTTCAATAATTATTTTATTTTAAGAAAATTATGCAACAGAAAAACATTCTGATCTTAGTAGCTGAGTGTTAAGCCATATCACTTTTCGAGCAGTTTTTATCTGTGGCTGTTTAACATGAGAAGAATTAAATTAAGGTTTCTACATTATTATTCAGGTGGGTTTCTTTGACTTTCCAAGTTATCTAGGACAATTTTCTTCACCAGCTTGTACCTCAGTTTCCCCATCTGTAAAATGGGTGAGATTTCTCTGCTTTCTAAAGTGATTCAAATTTTATGGAATTCTGTGCACAGTCATAGTTGGGAAATGACATCAGAAGGTTGCTAAAAATTTGTTCCAGAAGACATACTATGCCACATAGAGACCCCTGATTTTGACTGAGATGTGCAACAAGTCTGAAGACTATTGAACATCACATCAAATGCAGTTGAAAATTCATTAAAGAATGCCAGTGGTTATTTATCTACTTGATTTATTCTGTTCAAATGACACTCCTGGCTTCAACACTGTTTACACTATTGTATGGTAACAGAGAGCTAGGTCACGGAAGCTTTACTGGAAACTAAAACTTTTAATAAAAATATGTTTATGAGTGTTTTCCAGGATTTCATACTTGCCCCTGCTCCAGAAATAATGCTATTTTCTGCTCTGCACATCAAATGTTAGGAAGATTTTTCCCTAGCTTCTTTTTAATAATACTTTTTCTGTGAGAGTCATGTTGGATTCATGACCCTCTTGGCTTGTAGTAAGAGATCGGACTCTCGGCAATCCTTCACCCACCCCTCTGCAAGAATGATGTATGTGAGAGCGTGATTCACTCCCCTTCTGCCTGGGAACCAGAAAGAGGAGCACCAGTCATCTCTTTAACTTGGCAGGGAGATGTCGATGCTCCTCCTGCCCTTTTCCCTCCCTCTCAAGAGGGACAGAGATACCGCCTTCTTGCATTTTGGCTGCGAGAGAAGGTAGGGTGGAACTTCAGCAGCAGATAAAGACTCATGGGACTTAAAAACGTGGGAAGTGCTGGTTCCCAAGTTCCCTCTGGCTAACAGGGCTGCCTGGCCCTCCCATGGGAAGGCGAAATGTCACATTAGACCAAGGTCATGACAACTACGTGAGGGAGGGCATGCCTTCTCCTTGGCTGGGTTCTCACAGTGGAAACCCTCCTCTGCCATCATCCCCTCTGCAAACCTGCTCACAAACACCACAAGTGCAGTGAGACTTGGATCCTGGGAATTACTCTGTAGCTCCCCGTGAAAGATGTGCCCTTGATGACTGTCAGAAAATATGATGATGATAAATGCCTCTTTGAGTTAGGAGTCCTTCCCGACCTCCCACACACAGCAGTAAGTGCCACAGTCAGGGAGTCATTTGTAGTTGTCATACTGTGTTCTGGCATTATTGCAACATTAAGCTTAAATTATGGTGTTACGAAAGGATGGTGGGGTTTAGAAAGTAGGAAAATATTCCTCCATTGCCATATGTTTAGGTGCTTCCAGAAACTCCAGACAGATACTGAAATGCAAATTTAGGGGCAAAGCATCATCCTAACATGTTTGGGTAGTAAAGTGAGAATTTCTTTTATTTTGAAACTAGAAACCTGTATACTCATCCTGCTGCATAACATTTTGTTTGTTTGTTTGTTTGTTTCACAACTGCAGTCTTCAAGTGCTTTGTGCCAAATAGCAAAGCTACCAGGAAATCTTTTCTGAGAAATTTTCAGAAGCTTTCTAGAACACAGCACCTTCCAATTGTAGATGGAGTATCTATAAAAGCAGTAAAAGTCTCTGTAAAATAAATCTACATTCCTTAAAGAACTTAAAGAGAACAAAAAAACCCTTTCCTGTTCCAGCCTTTTTTTATTTTCCTAGTTTTCATGGTTTTTTTTTTAAGGAATCTGGAAGTCATGTTTTCAACAAAAAAAATATTTTTAACTTATAGATTTAATATCTTAATTTGGGACACCTTGTATTTTGTAAGCATATTTTACTTTCACCAGAAGAAGACATTTCTTCATTTAAAAAATTAGCATTCAATTAAAAAATAATTTCAAGGACCTGACTCTTTCTAGGCTTAAATTCTTCTCTGGAATTCTGAGTCATTTGAAAAAAATCTCCATGCTTCTACTTACATACAATCACAAGCATTTCTAATAAAAGAATTCAGTAAAAAGTAATTCTGCAGATACAAAACCTGTCACAATTTACATTAAAGGATTATAGCCCAACTTTGCAATTTATCCATCAGATGTTTTTCAAGAGAAACTCACAACTAAATATTCTATGGTACAAAGAATGGAATTCACCTGGTTAGGTAATGTATCAGTGATAAGAGATAATTGATCTGATTAAACAATGGATTATAGATAATGTTAATAGCAATATATAAAAATAATCCACAAGAAAATGAAACATTGAAGTTTAATGAAGGGTACTGAACACACAGATCAAAGCCAATCAAATTAATTTTTACAAATTAATTATCTGAAAAGTTTAGCAGTAAATTATCTTAAGATACACCGTGATACTTCTGTGCTGTTCAATGAATATATCACTACATTTTAGCCTGAGGTTTATTCACAAACTTGCGAATGAGCATTCATTATTTATGACTACCCTGTGAATCACTAAGGACATTTTGTGTTCCAGAACTGGGTGTCTTACACTTTTTGAAAAAAAGAAGAATCCCATTCTCCCACTCTGAAATGTTTTGTAAAAACTCAGTCTTTGTTCAGTGAATATTTCACCAACAAAATAGAGATTTTAAAAGATTTTCTTGAGAGAACATTTTTGAACAAACATTTCTGAAACAAGTTATCTAGTTTTCCTGATACTCTGTTTTCAAATATACTCATGAATAAAATCTCACACCCTAAAGCTGTGCAGACACATGAACAAGATGCTGAAGGGCCATAAGTTTTAGTGACAGGAACATTTACAAATATTATTTGGCTACAGTTACCCCCAGCTGAGCCATACACACACTGCAGCTTGCTTGTACACAAGAAGGAAATGCATCAAAACCTTTTTAGAGGCAATTGTTGCACAACAGAGAAGTAAGGAGAAAGGTGCATATGATATTATACATACAGATTTTTTTAAAAAAAAACAAAAACGCTTCAAGATGACTTTCATATTCTCTGGGAAGAAACTTCTCTCTACAGACTGCAAGTTCAGCATTTTGATGTTCCAAGGCAGTGGAAACTTGGGCCTACAGGGAAATTCCTGGTGAAAGTTTCCACTGGCAGGGAATTGTTTTTCTGACAAGAAGCAAGAAATGGTGAAGGGTATTCTTAGGCTATGGATTAATATCATTTCCCTCACTGCTATCAGATATTTAAATTAAAATAAAATACTGACAATGTTTAAGAAACAGGCAAAGATTCCCTGTAAGAGAAGTAGATCTAGGAATTACATCTGCATTTAGCGCTTGCCTATCATGTGATTTCAAACGCCTCAACTAGCATGCACTTGTGTAAACCCATAGCCTCACAATTAATGTAGTAATAATATGTAAAATATATTTTCTCTGTGCAGATAAATCTAAGTGCCATTCTGTGTCTCAAGCCCTTCTCTGTGGAAGTTGCATCTCCATTTCCAAAAACCATCAGCAGAGTTCTTTATAAAAATATACAAGAGGAGATAGTAATATTAAATAGATTTCTAGTAGTTTATGGACAACTCCAGTGTTTCATGTCTTTATATCAGTAACAAACAACATGATAACCCAGTACTTCCCATGTCTATACAAAATCAGAGGCTGTTTGAGCCCCAGAGAGGAAGCAAGAGTGAAGGACCTTAAAGAATTTTCTTCCTTTATGACATTAAGATCACCAGATCATCACACAGTCATGAGAAAACTGAGACTGGAAGGGAATTCAGAATGTCTCTCATCCAATTTCACTACTGGGCCCACTTTTGGATCCTTCTGTACTACTGTCACTTAAAAATTGCCTAGTAGATTGTGTACCCCATCCTATCAGGTTCAGATCCACCCGTGGTGACCTGTGATTTTGTGACTACCAGAGCAAAACAATCCCCATCAGATACATCTGAGGATTTTGGTGAGCACCAAAGGCAATACTCTGCCTCCTTCAAAACCAACCACAAGTACGTCGCCCTCCTCATTCTCTTTGTTTAATGTGCAAAACAGCTAATAGCCTCCTAAGAGTCTTCCTTCTCCCCTACGTCTATAATTTTGTATTGAGGCAGTTTTGTATTGCAGTACTGAGTCTATTTACAAAGGAAGGGAGATAACACAGTAAGTTGTCAATAGATCTGCATCTAGATTATAAGAATTATTCTCTTCTGAGACAAAAACAAGACACTAACCCTCAGTAAATTCTGTATGCAAACAGATCACATCTAGTTATATATATTCAGGTGTAAGATAGCCACAGAAAGCAAAAGTCAACCACAAAGGTGTACACTGATAATTCTGTGTCATTCATAGACAGGAGAATAAAAAAGAAAGTGGAAAATGTCATTAATTAAACTTAGAAAATTATAGAGGAGACCACAAAACCAAAGAAAATGGGGACATATGTAAGACCACACCATCATTTTTTGCATTTTATTTCAAGAATAATATCATACCTGATGCCTCCTTATCCTTTTCCTACACCCTCAGTGTCTTCAAAATTATGGACAGTATTTCTCACCAGAAAACTGTAGTTATCTTTCTCCCTCTGAAATCCTATCACTGCTTTTAAACTGAGGACTAGTGGAAAGTATCAGCACCTTCACTTATAAAAGGCTGCCATCTCATGCAGGGTTACCAAGTTAGACGTTCATGTATTTCAAACAACATGAGCAAATATCATCTTTTCCAGTTACATATAGTTTCCTCTGCTTCCTCTGCTTCCTGAAAGTAACAGTGATATTTTTCTCCAGTGAACCAAATACTGTCTGGCTGTGGCTTTCATTTTCGTCATTTTCTGAGAAATTTTCCCACCTGACAAAAGCTTCACAGAAAATTTAAGTGGGAGTTTAAAGGCAGTATCTGTAGTATACAGGCCCCATGAATACAGGGTGGAAGTAAGGAACAGGAGGACAGATATACAATAATAAAAGGATTTTTTTTTTCTGTTTTCTGTAAATAAGCATTAACTCTTTCTGGGCAGCCCAATAACCGACAAGCATCCCATGCAGCTGACCTACAAATGATCTCTGTTACATTTCTTATGTATGGGACAAATGATTGGTCAGATTGTGCATACTCTCAAGTTTCGGACAGTGTAAATCAGGGTCATATAAAACCAAAATAGCAGTAGGTATCTCAACTCATGACAATAGCTTGTCATTCCAGACAAGGGAAATTTTTTCTTTTCTCTATTGCTGACTTTACTGTACAAGCTTTGGTAAGTTGTCTCACCTTCCTGTTCTTCCATTTCTCATATGTAAAGTCAGGACAATGCCATTTTCCAGGTATACTGTGAGGAAAAAAAATACATTAAAGACTGGGAGATTGCCCGGGTAGTACAGTGGTAGGAACATAAAGGAGTCAAAATAGAGTTGTGCTATTGAAGGTTATCATTAAAATACTGAGTAGTGCTCCTTATTAGAGCTGGCTGGAACACTTCCCGTCAAATACACACTGATCTCATCATTCAGCTTTCATCAGTGCCAAAAGCTTTTAAAAAAATCTCAGTTTTGACAATGTTTTTGAAGGAAAGGTTTCTTTGATCCAGACTGGACACTTCAGCTATTTCCAGAGACAGAGGTCAGGCTTTTCAAAGGATCTAAGAGGTTTATCTTTGACCCTGTAAAGAAGAAAAGGTTGAAACCTAAAAGGCTACTCTGCTACACAATTGTCATTGTCCAGCCAGTCCTGCCACTCCTGACTCAGAACACACTGGGGAGAAGAACTCTTGTGCTAAGCAAAGGAACTGTCTCTTCCAGAAAGGCCATGGAAATGAAACTGCTGGGCAGGGTTTTCAGCAACTGCCAGCTAAGCCATTCAGAGTCAGCGAAAGGGCTCAGTCTGACCTACCAACTTCAGCCTAAGTATTATCTGTAGCCTGATTCTTTGAACCTATAGGTCCATGCAGTTGCCTTCCATCTACATTTTCCTTTTTTTTTTTTCCCAAACCCACATCAAGGATATACAATTTCACCTACACAACATAGGGGCCATTTAACTGGGGGGGGCACCTGCAAATTTTTTCTTCAATTCCTATGTGCACATTTTGAGGCAGTGTCCCTCATTCCCCGCAGCTCAGCTGCAGAATCCATTACCTCTGGATTATTTTTTAAATTTTTTTTTAGGAACTAGCAGTAATTTTAATGTAACCTAGTCTTAAAAAAAAAAAGAACCGTATACTGAGGTTGTTTAGCCTGGAGAAGAGGAGGCTGAGGGGAGACCTCATTGCTCTCTACAACTACCTGAAAGGAGGTTGTGGAGAGCAGGGTACTGGCCTCTTCTCCCAAGTGACTGGGGACAGGGAAAGAGGGAATGGCCTCAAGCACCACCAGGGGAGGTTCAGGCTGGACATTAGGAAAATATTTTCACAGAAAGGGTCATTGGGCACTGGCAGAGGCTGCCCAGGGAGGTGGTTGAGTCACCTTCCCTGGAGGTGTTTAAGGCACGGGTGGACGAGGTGCTGAGGGGCATGGTTTAGTGATTGATGGGAACGGTTGGACTCGATGATCCAGTGGGTCTCTTCCAACCTGGTGATTCTGTGATTCTGTATCAGTATCAGCTGCATTCAGGAACATACTGATGGATGCGGTGGTCTCATTGTCTACCTTCATGAATAATGAACAGGGAATGTTATAAAATTTAAAAAAAAAAAAAAAAAAAAAAAAAAAAGGAAAACCAATAAACATTTCATGACCTTCCCGCACTTCACATGCCTTCAGCTTTCTGCCTAGCTGCCCTCCTGCTTGGGCTGGCGGGGACAAACCCCTCCCCCCCAGGGCGGGCAGGGAGGAGCGCGGGGCTGAGGCGCCACCTAGCGGACTCCCCAGCCCTGGCTGTGCCGCCATCCCGGGGAAGGGCGGCGGGAAGCGCGCCTCCCTTCTCGGAATCTGCGGTCCCCGTGGAGCAGACGGGATCGCGCGGCCGCTTGTGCTTTCCCTGGACCCCCCGAGTCTCTCAGTCTCGCCGCTCCCCTGCAATCTCGGGCCGGTGGGTTGAAGGAGAAAAGGCACAATTTGATGGAAACGGTTTGCTGAGATCCGCACCCCCCCGGGAAGACCGAGATGACTCTCTGCTTCAGGGCAGTGTGATGCCTTGCAAGCAAATGGACTTTCCTTCCAATGTTTAATCTCTGCCTCCTATCTCCCTGAGGCAGCAACTCAAAGAAAATGACCCTCAAAGGGTATGATTTTCTGCTTCACACAAAGCTTGTTATCCTAGGGCTGCTTTTTCTGTTTCCTCTCTTCTATTCTCTTCCTCCCCCTCCCCTCTCCAGAACAAAAAAGATCATACATCTCATCAGGATCTGTCTTCACGGGAGAATCTTTTTTAAATTTTTTTTCTTCTTTTGACAACTTTCTTTTCATAAGGAGAAAAAGTATAATTTTTTTTCAATGTAATTGTGTTCTGCTTCGAGTGCTTTGATCTAGTAACGACTGCCATGAAGGAGATACGCTGCTTGCTGTTTTATGAAAAAGACATTTAATGTGAAGTACCAATCATATAGTTTTGTGACTTTTTCCATCTGTTACAAGCTTCCTATTTTTGGTGGGAGGGGGGTTAAATCTGGACATTTATTTTGTGGGAAAAGTTCATTATCTGAAGTGGAGAGAATCTGTGTCTGATGTGTTAAAAATAACTGTTCCTGAATTCATTTTTCTTTTTCAAGGCAATTTAAAGTCCTTCATTTTCGCCTCTGTAGAATGCAATTTTTTGTAATTATGATCTAAGGATAGAAGAGAATAAAAAATTTGAGAAGATCTAACATCTTTTATTAGACTAAAATAGATAGAAAAACAGAGCCATACTTAACACATACCTAATACCTGAAGGATGTCCTGCAGGCCCCGAAGCAAGTCTTTTTTTTGTCATGAAACAAGCATCCTGTTGTGTCTCTGCAAACAATTGCCATCACTCCAAGGAATGCTATCAAACGTTTTGTGTATTTCCAGATAACAGTAAAGAGTAATAAGAAATCCAAATCTAAACATTGCAGATCTATTTTCCACAGACTGATAAGTTAGAGTCCATTTTACAAATTTAAGTTATTCAGTACAATTAAAATAAAGCAGGCTTCATGCTCGACATTGTAGGGGTTTAACAAACAGTTCAGTCGAGTCTGTCAATAGCATCTCTGCTGTCTCACTCCACTGCTTGTACTGGTTATCTGTGCAAGTGCATTTAGACCCCACTCTTTTGCAACCAGGAATAAATGCCCTCCACCTCCAGCTGAATCAAGGTTCATGTACAAATCCAGCAAAAGAGATCTGAACAGGCAGGCAACTCCAGCCAGGGTATGGGCTGGGACACAATGCTCTGCTGTAGCTGCTGGTTGCAGGCTTGGGCACAGACAGCTTTTTGACTGCGTGAATGCACTGTTGGAGAGTTGCTCTGAGAATTTGGCTGCCAATCTAAGGATTTTTGAGTCCTTTAAAATTTCAGTTTCTCCACTCTGCTATTGTGCCTTATCACAGTTAGTTCCTGCAAAAGTGGAGTATGGGCTGGGTCCATTGTAAACAATGGGACAATAACATTTCCAATCTAAATTATGTTTCTGCAGGGTGAAGGGGTCTAGAAAGATGAATTCTGCAGGGGAGAGAAAGCAATCAGCACTAAGTAGCACTGTGCCCATCAAAGAGAAATTTTGCTTAGAGAGCTAGCAGGTCTGAGGCATAGTTTGCCCAGGACTTGGAAAACCAACCTTTCCATCAGCGCTACATCTCAGATTTTGAAGAAGGCCATGAGAAAGAAGGGCCAACAACAAGAGATGGTATTTCTCTAACCTGAAGGGAGACAAAGAGTTTGTTTCATGGGAAAGAAGCGTGTTTGCTGCAGTCAGGGAAGGCAAAAGTGTATATGGCCATGAGACAGAGGTATTGCATGTTCATCTGGCCTCCTGAACAGTTCTTCAGTCTCAGAAGCCCAAACCTTCCAGTTCTGACAAGTAGACCAAAGATGACTTGGACACACAAGTCCTATAGTTTCAACATAGTTACAGAAAAGCTTTTTTAAGCCTCACAAAAGCCAGGGAGGGAAAAGCAGGCCACAATGGTGTGCATGCCCTGCTAGTTCTAGTTTGCCATCTACAGTCAAATGTGCCCTCAATCATTGCTCATTGGTCTATGGCACCTGATGAAAAGCATCTCAGTGGCCCCAGCAGGAATGCATCCCTCAGACATCAGCTAGGACTCTCATAAGGCCAGTGTTGTTCTTGGTCCTCAACTACATATCCTGGCATATCCTGCTGTGAGTAGTGACAGTGCTCACCAGCATTTTCAGTCCCTGCCAGCCTGCACATTCAGATTTTCTCGCTTCTCATATGTACTCCTAAGGCTTTTGAAATGTGTGTTACAGACGGACATGAGTTTTGCTCAGATTTCTTATTTATCTATAAAAGTCATATCATGTAAACTCTCTGAGATTATCAGGGAAATTAGCGTAAAGTCTTCCACCTTGCTGTCACAGGTAGCCTAAGAAGGAGATTGTCTCACCTTAGAGATGGGGCTGAAGACTCTGCTAGAACAGTACTGTTACTGCAAAGAAGGAAACAGCCACTGATGCAGAGCTGTATGTCCATTCTCTGAACCTGCACCCCAGACTGATTACCCCAGGTTGAAGGCTGCCTTTGTCCCACCATGGGATTTTAGCATCTCTCTTCAAAAACCTAGAAAATGAAGAGTAAAATGGACTGAACCACAGCTGTAGCCCAGTTTGGAATAGTAAAATGAGAGGTGGGAAGAAATCAGGAAGAAGAAGATAAAGCAAATATAATAGTGCTCTTTTTTGAGATATTGCATTTATTTAGGTTTTGAAAACACAGTAGACTTTCTGTGCTCATTTTATTTATTTTCTTAAAGGCCATTTCTCATTATAGAATAGGTGGGAAAATGTCAACAGCTATTTCAAATATATACAGTTCAACACCTGCATAAATGTCTGGAAGACCTAAGGAACAGTCTGTGGGTGGCTTTATTCTGCGTGTTAGGTTTGAATCTCCTGTTAAATTCATTTGCAATAAATATAAAGGTAGATGCAGAACATTATTACTGAACCTGTGCATACAGATGTTAAAGCTGAGGTGTATTAATAGGCTGCACTACCTGATGAATGCCTTGTGCATGTACAAGCAGGAATCAGGTAAAAAACTTCTGCAATCAGATGACCTTTTCCATGGTGTGTTATATATTGAAATTTTATTTGAATAAGTGAAATAAAAAATATATATTTCCATCAATTCCTAAAATATACATTCTCTTAGTGTATCACATGCCATGTTGAAAGAAGTAGAGCTATTTCACAAAGACACAGTTCGCCAAATGTTGTCAGTGTGTGCTAATTTTTAAGGCCACTGCCACCTACAAAAATACTTCCAAATATTTTTTATTATGACTCATTTAGAACCTTAAAATGCAAGTGTTTGCCTTTTTTTTTTTTTAATACAACAGCCCATGGTCTTCACATAGATAAAAAAAAAAAAAAACAAGTCAGCAGCACATGGGAAGGAGAAAAAAACTGCTCTCACACAGACTCCCTGGCTCCAGTCCTCTAAGCTTTCTGTCTTCCATCTCTTCACACTGACTCTGCTTCTGGTGTTCTAGGATCCTGCATGAAGTTATCTGAATATTGATTACCAAGGCACTGACTTTCTAAAGGGTATGGGCTCCTGAACTTTCCATGTGAAAATATAGGTGGTTTCCCCTGATTTTCCAGTACCACATGCTGCAGGCTTTCCTATGTTATATTCTGCAGTAAAATAGATGTTTCCATTACATCATGCATGGAATGACTTTAATATTGATATAACATTTTACACAAGGAAAGAGTGTATTACTGCCTTATAAAATTGACTTTCTAATGCTAAATGTTAGCATTTTTAAAGAACAAGAGAACAGGTGTACCTGGTCAGAGACGAGGTCAGGCTAATTTACCGTTCAGTACCCAATTCCCTAAGTGCTTCACAAAAAGTGTAAGATGAGGGCAAGCACATAGAGACGCTTGCCTGGGGTACTCTACTGGCTGCCAATCATGAGCTTTTGCCATTGAGCTTAATGAAAAATATCAGGAAAGCAATAACATGTCATAGGTGTGTGCAACCCCAGTTGTACAGGTTCATATACGTAAATTAAAACCACGCAAAAGTCTCTCAAAGTCTGATTCTAACACCATTCAAGTAGAATGTTCTTTCAAACCTTTTTAATAGTTACCCTAGCAATTAATTATGTTAACAAATAAATATCTTTCCTGCCAACCCACGAAAAACTCCCTCTTCATCTTCATCTTCCTCAGCAATTCACATTATCAATAAAATTAAACTCTGAGTGGCCCAGGAGAAGTGATTAAAAAGCAAGGAGAAATAATAAAAAATGAAGCTCTGATTGTAATATTCTGGGAATTTAGACTTAAACCACCTGTGTGTCAGAAAAAAGCCAGTGTATCTCTCAGATCTTGAGCCAAAATTGACAAAAATTACTGCTTAAGGCTAGGCATCCAGGGCTAGATGCACAAAAAGAAACAGTACGTTACAACAGCTGTTGGTATTTTGCCACCAGAAGCCTCAGCTGTGAGGTTGGGCAATTCTGTACAATTCAAGGTAGGATAGACAAGCAGTTAGGAGTCAGATTTATGGGACAAAGAAGGAATTTAGATCCCAACTGTCATCCTTAAAGCCCTCCCTCAGCTGCCACCTACATCTGGATATAGCTAAAATCTGTCATGGACTCTATTTTTTACCGTGATATATTCCAGGTGTCTGAAGTAGGTCTAGGTTTGTGTGCTGTGTATTGCCAAGTGTGCCTGGGTTTGATACTGGTGATTATCTGGGGACTTATGACTAAGTCCTTATGAAATGCAGAATAAAGGCATCCTCCTGTGACAGCTGTCAAAAACAGTGTGCTGGGAGGTGGTCTCACAGCACCTTGGGAAACTGTAGCTTCCTACAGATCAAGCTCTGTTAGGAAAATGCTCATTTGGACAGAAACTCTGCACCAACCACTGCCTCAAACGTTTCTTCTGGCAAGAGCCTTTTTCTAAAATTATCCAAAATGCTTCTATCAGAAAGCACCTGTGTCTTTTTCCTTGGGCCTGTTCCCTGTGGACCCTCTCTCAGAAGTAGTCACCTAACAGAGCATTTCATACAAATCTCAGTCAGAGGTGGTCATTTCTTTTCACCCAAAAACCTTGGCAGGATGCCCTTGACAAGAGATGGCAAATTTCATTTCTTTGTCCCTTCTCAGACTGATGGGATTTGAATTTATGTATAACATTCCCACTGCAGTGACCCAGGTACACAAAATGGTATTTTGGAAAAGAGTTTCCCTACTTTGAAGTGTTTAGCTTTCTATAAAACACTTCAATGTCTATTGAAGCCCAGTTTGCTACCACCTGTGGCACTAATTATTTCGTGATTTCAAAGATGTCCTTTGGTAGCAGAGGTGCTCTATGTAGGCTAAAGTCTGTTTATGACTGCTGACGGTTCCTAAATAAAGAAGTCAGTCCTCCCTGTGTGGGTCTTTTCCATTCATTTCAAACACTTTCATTCCTCTGCCTAGCTCCAAAATAGCAAAAACATGCTGGGAGAAGTGTGATTAAGGCACATGCAAGTGCTTGGATTGTTTCTTCCATTCTGCAAACATGTCTTCAACAAAGAAAATATTTCCACCACAATATTTATGTTGAACAATACCAGCAGCAGCCAAGAAGAGATAACTCTGAGTACAAACCTAGCTTATTCTTTTACTAATTTGTTTCTTGATACAGACAAATCCCTGAAAGGGATTTTTTTTTTTTTATTCCGTGGCTTATGATTTATAAGAGATTGAGAAATGCATCTGCTTCACAGTTTGTAAGGTCTTCTGAAATCCGTAGACAGATATTGCTATGGGAGCATGACATTATTGATATGCCACAGTTCAGTGTGAAGTGCGTTAACATACTTTTAATGTAAAAAGTGGAGCTGGAGGAAAATTAGACAATAAGATTGAACTGAGATGACAATATTAGCATTAAATACTATTATAAATAACACTATTTACATATAAATATAAACAAAAGTGTTAACTGTACCACAGGTACTTCTTGCCAGTAGGGAAAATAGAAATGGTTCGTGAGGTTGTGAAATAATTATCTGTTGCCTTTGAAAATGTATTTTCCTCAGAGTACGTTTTACAAATGTTAACCCCAAAGCCTAACACCACCACGTTGGTGATCCGATTTTAATGCACCTTTTTGTTCTCTTTTGGTTTGTTTCTTTTCTTTTTTTTTTTTAGTAATTCCCTACCAGGGCATTCTTCCCATTTGTGATTTGTCATCACAGACTTTCCTTTTTTTCCTCTGTTTCTCTTTGCAAAACTCCCTGGTCTCCTTGCATTTTCACAGAATTACACAATCACAGAATCACTAGGTTGGAAAAGACCCACAGGATTATCAAGTCCAAGCATTCCTATGAACCTCTAAACCATGCCCCTCAGCACCTCATCCACCTGTCCTTTAAACACCTCCAGGGAAGGTGACTCTACCACCTCCCTGGGCAGCTTCTACCAGTGCCCAGTGACCCTTTATATGAAATATTTTTTCCTGATGTCAAGCCTGAACCTTCCCTGGCAGACCTTGAGGCCATTCCCTCTCATCCTGTCCCCTGTCACTTGGGAGAAGAGACCAGCTCCCTCCTCTCTACAACCTCCTTTCAGGTAGTTGTAGAGAGCAATAAGGTCTCCCCTCAGACCCCTCTTCTCCAGGGTAAAAAACCCCAGTTCCCTCAGCTTGTCCTTGTAAAACTTGTTCTCCAGCCCCCTCACCATCTTCATTGCTCTTCTCTGGACTTGCTCCAGAGCCTCAACATCCTTCTTGTGGTGAGGGGCCCAGAACTGAACACAATATTCGACGTGGAGCCTCACCAGTGCCAAGTACAGAGGGAGAATAACCTCTCTGCACCTACTGGCCATGCTGTTTCTGATCCAAGCCAAGATGCCATTGGCCTTCTTGGCCACCTGGGCACACTGCTGGCTTGTGTTCAGTCAGCTGTCAACCAACACCCCCAGGTCCTTCTCCTCCTGGCAGCTTTCTAGACAGACTTCTCCCAGTCTGTAGTACTGCTTAGGGTTGTTGTGCCCCAAGTGCAGGACCCGGCATTTGGCCTTGTTAAACCTCATGCCATTGGACTCTGCCCAGCGGTCCAGCCTGTTCTGATCCTTTTGCAGAGCCTCCCTACCCTCCAGCAGATCAACACTTCCAGCCAGCTTAGTGTCATCCGCAAACTTGCTAAGGGTGCACTCGATGCCTTCATCCAGGTCATTGATAAAGACATTGAAAAGGGCTGCACCCATCACTGAGCCCTGGGGAACCCCACTTGTCACTGGCCTCCAGCTGGATTTCACACCATTTCCCACCATTCTCTGGGCCCGGCAATCCAACCAGTTTTCCACCCAGGAGAGTGTGCGCCTGTCCAGGCCAGAGGCTGACAGTTTCCGAAGCAGAATGCTGTGAGAAACTGTGTCAAAGGCTTTACTGAAGTCCAAGAAGACTGCATCCACAGCCTTTCCCTCATCCAGTAGGTGGGTCGCTTTGTCATAGAAGGCGATCAGGTTAGTTTGGCAAGACTTGCCTTTCAGTTTCTTCATTTTCATTTTCTTCAGTTTCATCTTCTTGTTCTTCCATGGCATCACTTTCAGACACGGAAGACATGGCTCTTCAACATCTCCTCAGACAGTAAAGGAAACTTAAGAACTCAAAGCTATCACCAACATAGTATTGCCACATCAAGGAAAGTAGGAATGATTTGGAGGTGAATATGCCACAGAGATGTTTTGGATGTACTGATTCAGAGACGTCTGTTTGCCTCCTACTCCCTCCGCACTGGTGATACTTTCTCCCTCATTTCTTTTAAGGACTATTCAGACAGTCCAGGACAGATTTTCAGTTCCTGGTTTCCAAAACAGCAGGTAAGTTGTTATTTAGGGAGTGCGTTGAGCAAGTTGGTGAGTTGGACTAGATGGCCTTTAAAGTTTACTTCTAATCCAAACCATTATAGGATTCTGTGATTCTAAGTGAGGCACTTCCAGTCAGACTAAACTAGCCTATGTACTGGTTGAGTTCCATGTGCCACCATGTGTCATGACCAACAGGAGTTGCTGAGATTATAACTGCAGAATTAATATTTGCTTTTTATATATTTAACCCTAGATTGCAGCAAGGCACCTTTGCCCATCTAACATTTAGCACACAGATAACAGTGGTATTTTGAACGTATTTAATTTTACCTTTACATGCCTAAGGGTATATATTTTTACTGTATTTCTTACAACATGTTTTCATTTTTACAAACAGCTTGAGATGGTGATAACAAGAATCTGGCATTTTTCAGGCACCTGAATTCTACTAGGTTAACTGCAGAGGCAGCATGAGCATATCAACATCCTAGGTTTTCACCAAAGGTCACAGCAGAAATACTCACTTGACTTCCATGTGCACAAACACGCACAGAGAAACAGATACTCACAAGTTTTGTCAGCATTATCTAAATTCATTTCATTATGTGGGCTCATAACTTAACCATATTGCAGTGCCACATACCAAAATGCATCATAAATCCATTTATGGGTCCACTCTTAATGTTTGGAGCACTTACATGGAAACCAAAGCCTCCAGATCAAGTCTTGCTTCTACTGAAATTCATCTCTCCCTAATTTAAGACTCCTTAAATTTGGATTGTTTTCTCCTGGTTGCTAATTAAGGAGAAAATACTATAATCACTTGGTCTTGAGACCTGGTATTAACTAGTCACATTAGATACAAAAATACAAGGGGATTGGTTTACCACATTAGAAGACAGACTCACACAAAGTTGGAATTGATGTTGGGATGGTAAATTGCAGATCCATATGATAAATTACATTTATCATGCACCTTTGACTGCCTCACCTGGGTTCTGCCTACTAATCTATCTCTGTCAGAATTCATTCTAGCATTCTTAACCTCTGAGCAGCTCACAAGCATCTGCTATTTTTTAACATTCTTCCACAAAAGAAAATGGGGGGAAAAACCCAACAACAACCACAAAAACTAACCAAATCTATGAAATGTACAAAATCTTCTCAAGCTTCCATTATCCTAAGGAGGAAAGGGGTCAATACTCAGCTCTGAAACAGGGAGGTGTTCAAAGTTCTCTTTATTCTCAAGAATAGAGACGCATATTTCTTTCAGGTGAAAAGAGCTGTTAAGCAGCTTTCCATCCAAACTAGTAAATGTTTCTGACTTGGATATACTAGCATTTACTAGGCCTCAAGAGTAGAACACCATGATTTATAAACAAGTTGCTTAAGACCATTTAGAGTTTCAGAACTGTAGCAGTAATCATTCTGAGGCCTATGTAGCTGTCCCATAATAGCAAGTTAATTTGGCTTTAATATAGAAGGAAGTGCAATATCAATTAAAAAAACCATAAAACCGCCTGAACCATTTCTGAAACCCTTTTTATGCTGAATTTGTAACATAGCCTAACTGCATATGTGATGCAAAGGTTTTATTGGAACTCATTTTAGATGATCTGTGTATTAAACTTTGGGATTCACCACAATTAATACATACTGTACTCAAGTCTGGGCTTACACCACTTGGCTCCAATACTTTGCTTTCATTTAGAGATTAGGGAACTACAACTATTTTCATCAGCTAAGAATCCATCTCCAAAATATTTATACATATCCACTTTTTTACTCTACTCTTTATATATTTTTATAAAAAAAATTTATGTGTACACAAATGAGAGATGAAAAATACACATATAATAAAAGCAATCTGAATCTACTATCTATCCAGCTAAGGGCATATTCCCTAAGGAACTTTGATGAAAGGATTGTCAACTTTTTTTATTCTTATACCTTTTAGTAGAATTCAAGTTTAACAAAGTTCGTATACTTTATTAAATTAATTTTATGATGCATCTTTAATTCCTGATCATTTACAAATGTACGTGTATTTGCTTACTTATTCGCATGAATGGACAAGCAGACACACTTCTTCATATCATCCAAACACAGACATCTAGTATAGAAAATTTTGAATTTAATGACTTAATTTTTGTACTGTTACAAGCAACTATGCACAGAGTTTTCCAGTTGGGAAAATTTCAATTATGAGTCACTGACACTTGAGCTTCCTGTATTATAACATATATTTTTTGAGAATTAAATTATCTAGTTCTGTACAGTAGGGTGTAAATTACAATGAAAATTAATTAATGTCAAATTAATTGAAAATCAAATTAAAACTATCCAATGGACAGTTTTAGCAAGAGTAATTGTACAACAAAATGATTCCCAAGAAATATTTTGCTTCACAGGATGCCCAGTTCGCTATAAGTGTTCAGATATTTGTGTTGGCTGCTTAAGTGTATCAAGTAATATTATGTTGGTTTTGGATTGTATGATTTATTTTTTTAGTTAATCAGCAGAGTACATAAAGGAACTCCA
Source organism: Phaenicophaeus curvirostris (assembly GCF_032191515.1). Lineage (NCBI taxonomy): Eukaryota > Metazoa > Chordata > Aves > Cuculiformes > Cuculidae > Phaenicophaeus > Phaenicophaeus curvirostris. The sequence goes on from NC_091393.1 coordinate 7,931,482, forward strand.
AAATTTAGAATCCAGCACAAAATCCAACACCAGCTTCAAAAAGATATTTGATTATTCAACAGTAAATTTGCTTATCTCAAGTTTTTCACACTTGTCCTACTCATTTGGTGAATATTTGCAGAAAGCAAACTCAAGCATTATATCAACACACTTGAAGTAAATTTGTTTTAAAGTCTGAATGAAGTTATGTAGTGTTTGCCTAGAGCTAGAAGTAATACGGTTATGAACACACCATAAATACTATGCAAAGCTTTGAATTCTATTGCTGAGACGCATTATCAAAGGTCATGCTATCATGCAAGACATAAACCACAACTGTAGGGTCATCTCATCTGAAAGTTCAGACCAATGTTAGAAATTACAAATTTTGAAGTTATTCCAGCACAAGTATAACTCTGCTTTGGAGATTATTTGAGTGTCATCAAATACAATCCTGAAGCAAAATTGTTTTTCTGTGTTTCTTATATTTTTGCAAATTTTTTATGCTGCTAATAAAAGTCATGTTGCAAAACATGTAGAATGATCTGTATATGCTTCCAAAGATGGATACACTACATAGATATACATATACAGGGTGTTTTTCTTCAAACCATTCTTAGTTCTTTTGTCATATACATATACTGTGTACTCATAAACCAATCCACTTATATCCTCAGGGAAGAAGAAAATATTTATTTGGGATTTTTTTGAGGCTATTTCAGGTTCTGCTTTTTTAAGGGCCATTCTAATCTGGATGGGCCAAACTAACCTGATCTTCTACTACAAGGTTACCCACTTAACGGATGAGAGAAAGGCTGTGGGTATAGCGTGCCCAGACTTCAGTAAAGCCTTTGAAACCATTTCTTAGAGTATTCTGCATGAGTAACTGGCTGCCGTTGGCCCAGACAGTCATATTTTCTGTTGGGTTAAAAACTGACTGGCTGGACAGGCCAAAAGTGTGGCGGTAAATCCAGTTGGAGGCCAGTCACAAGTAGTGTTCCCCAGGCATCAGTGCTGGGTCCAGTTCTGTTCAGTATCTTTATTGATGATCTGGATGAGGGGATTGGGTGTACCCTTTAGTAAGTATGTGGATAACACTAACACTAAGCTGAGTGAAAGCGTCAATCTGCTTGAGGGTAGGGAGGCTCCACAGAGGGATCCGAACAGGCTGGATTGATGGGCTGGGACCAAAGGGGTGAAATTCAACAAAGCCAAGTGCAGAGTCCTGCACTTGAGACACAACAACCCCATGCAGAACTACAGGTTTGGGGAAGAGTGGCTAGAAAGCTGCCTGGCAGAGAAGGACCTGGGGGTGTTGGTTGACAGTGACTGCACATGAGCCAGCAGTGTGCCCAGGTGGCCAAGAAAGCCAATAACACCTTGGTTTGTATCAGAAATAACATGACCAGCAGGACCAGGGAGGTGATTGTGCCTCTGTACATGGCATTGATGAGGCTGCACCTCGAGTACTGTGTTCATTTTCGGGCCCCTCACTACAGGAAGGACATTGAGGTGCTGGAGCACATCCAGAGAAGGCCAACGAGGCTGGGGCAAAGGCTGGAGAACAAGTCTTATGATGAGCAGCAGAGGGAACTGGGACTATTTAGCCTGGAGAAAAGGAGGCTGAGCAGAGACCTTATCACTATCTACAACTACCTAATGTTGGTCTCTTCTCCAAAGTGACAGGACGAGAGAAAATGTACTTAAATTTCACCAGGGGAAATTCAGATTAGACATCAGGCAAAAAATCTTCACTGAAAGGGTTATCAAGCACTGGAACAGGCTGCCCAGGAGTTAGTTGAGTCGCCATTGTTAGTTGGAGGTGTTTAAAAGATGGGTAGATGAATTGCTCAGGGACATGGTTTAGCAGTGGACAGGTACAGCTGGACCTGATGATCTCAAAGGTCTTTTCCAACCAAGCGATTCTATGATGCTATGTTTCTACTCTTTTCTTCTGAAGAAAAGAAAACACAAAAATAACACAGAAAATTATAGTCATCAGCTTAAGCTTTTTTTAAGGATCAACCAACACACTAAAATTGAAGCAAAGAGAAAAATTATGAGTCTCTCTCCAAGTTTGTCTATATAAATGGTCTTTGTTCTGTTTAACCATGCAACATCAGATTCTCCCATGTATGTCGGAGGCACCAGTAAAATATACCTTAGTTAAAATTCCCTACATCAGAGTGACCAGGCCCACATTCATTAGTGTGTTTTGTGTCAGAGAAGACATAAAGGATGGTCTTTTTTTTTCTGAGCAGGGTGCTTTCACCCTTTGTGATTTGCAGACCTGCAAGAAGGGAAACCGTTAGATTGTTCTCTAACTGAGAACTCTAACAAAGGTTCATTTTAACTGTTTTCTTATTGCCATGAGAGAGACCAAAGCTTATCAGCTTTCACATTTTATAGGAAATGAAAAAGAATAGAAGTGGATTACTTTCTTTTTCTGAAGGTCTGAGGTCAGCCAAGAACAGCTTTTGGGTCAATCTCCCTGCCTTGCACTCTCAGTGTATCCAGAATGTCCTCGTCATGTGTGTAAGGCTGGCTGCTGACAGTCCCTTCTTAAAGGTTGACGAGGTGATGTATCAAATAGGCAGGCTTTTGTAGCGCTGGCAAATTGCAGCCTTAAGATAGGCAACAAAATCTTGGTCGCAACTCTGTAGCATGTGCAGTGCTAACCCTAGGAGTAACTTGTTTTCAGCATTTTTGCATTGATAAGAGCCAAAAGAGAAAGAGAGGTATGTTTAGCTGAGTGGAAGATAACAAACATGCAGTGCCACGTTCCCTCTGTGTGCTCTTTGTTACCAGCAGGACTAGTGGCATTATGTACTGTACAATGAAAGATAACCATAGAGTGAGAGATAGCTGGCTATGTAGCTCTATTGATTAAACAGGACAGCAGGCTAATCAGAAAAAATGTTACAGGGATAGGAGTTAAGCCACTTGGAAAAAGGGAAAGATGACGGCATCACTGTAAATAATAATTTTTGAATAAGATTGCAGGGCAGAATACTGTTTTCTTAATTTATTCTTTTAATTAAAAAAATTACCTATACGCAGAGAGCTATCACTCCATTACCAGTTTGCAACAATAATAGTTTTACATTTATATGAGACAGTCACAATACAAAAACATTTTCTTGCAGGTAGGAATAGTTAAATAGGGACTTCAGAACTCCGTCTTGTCAAAAAAAAAAAAATCCCCCAAACCCTACCCAAAACCCACACACAACAACCAAACCCTAAGATACCATTAAAGCTCTTGTGATTGTTGTTTTTAGACTCTTCATTTGTTTATTGCTTTGCTCAGCTCTAAAGATTTAGACTAAGATTTTTCACAACATATTTCTGTGTCAAGATGTATTTGCTTGCGGGTAACACATTTCTGTCATCTGTCTTCCAAGCTCTTGTTCGGTTTGGGGCAACGAAGTGACAGACCCAGACTGGAACAGGATGGATGTGCTGGGTGTATGGCCACAGCACACACCTGCAGAAATTCAGGCCAGCTCTGCAGGAGTAGCCCAGAATTATGAGGATACAGAGGTAATGTAAAGTCATTATTCTCCCTCTTGACTCTTGGCTTTGATGTCTGTGCTGCATCTCCTAGAGGCAAACATAGATTCTCACCTGACGTGCTTAGCATTGCATGGGAGGGTTTCACTAAAAAAAGCCTCTTTCCGTGGTACTAAAATCTCTGTTCTAATTTTATAAATTTGTTCATATTCCTTTGGGGCTTCATTCGTAATCCTCCCCAGTGCAATGCAAGGTACTGTATCTCTGATACAGGAGCTTCCTCTGCTACCTGCTGTCTCACAACATAGAAATTTACTATTGCCAACATTACTCCCAGTAGTTTGATAAGATGGCTTGGTATAGCAATTTCAGCTTTCTTGCCAATATATGTTGCTAAGGTTTCACAGGCAGGTCTGGTCAGACTTCATATTTTCCCCAGAAATGAGTGGAGGGGGAACATGAGGGGAAAGGTTACAGAAGGCATGTCGCTTGCATTTCTGTAGTGGTGAATTTGTCAATCCCAGTTCTCTGGGATGACATATTTTAGATGCTTATTGGAAGTTAAATACATTGCTTTACCCTTTCTTTACCCTTTCCAATCCAGAATGATGCCATTTACAAGCACCTGATAGAGCAATTTATCCTACACCTTTGACAAATTGAATTTAATAAACAGTAACAGCTTAATACAGCTTTAACAAATCTGTTCACTCCTTCATAAGTTCACTCCTCCACTTCTGCTTTGGCCAGGATCCTGAAGCCTACAGCAGCCCCTTGGCAATATTTAGCATTTAGTCTGTAACTTGTCCTTTGTCTTGGAGGAATGAAAATAGTCTCAGGCAGATTCTGGGTTTACCCTGAACTGGGAAGTGAGTCACAATAAAGTGAAGGTCACACAGATGGTTTGTAGTTTGATCTTGTGCCCACTTAAGTCAGCTGCCTAACCCTTGTTCCTTTAGGGTGGAGCAGGTTTGAGCCCACAGCTTTCTTATGCATCTGCAGGTATACTGTTGTGTTTCCCTCCCCAAGACCTTTATCCAAAACTCCTCTAAATTGGTAAAATAAGTGATATTGGGAAGTTTTGAGGTGAGTCCTATGTCCTTCAGTAATTTATTTTATTATGGATCAGTAGTACTGTATCACCTGAAGTTTGATATCCATACATTTCAAAGTGAAATTACCACATTTTTTATCTTTATTCATACATTCCCATCAGTTCAAAATTTAATTAATAGATTAGCCACTTCATCTGATTTTTCAGAACTGACTGATTCAAAAGTAATTTTTAAATAATTAAAGAAACCAATGATACAAGTTGATTCTTTAAGATATTAGCAACACCTGTACTTTAATTATTGGGTGTTGAGACAGAACTGGTTTCATAAGAAGTAACCATATGACATATGCTTACAGCATGCCATACTCAGTCCAGCTATCTAATCACTGCCCACTGCATTTGTTCCCTCAAATACAGTGGATGTGGTGAAAGGGGCTTAGTTTGCATTAAGTGCTCAAAAGCGCTAATCATTTTATTCTAAGTAAGTACATACAACATGAAGCACTTTTACTCAGGAGTCCAAGGTTATCTTTACCTCATGCCTACCTGTATGTTGCTTTTCTCATCATTCATAACACCACAATATCCCAGCAGCGACAGACGGGTACAGACCCCTGAATGACACCACTTATTCACGGATTTCCATCTGGACTTTGAGCCATTGACCGCTACTCTGAATATGACCATCCAGCCAGTTTTTTATCCACCCAACCATCCACCCATAAAATCCATATCTCTCCAATTTAGAGAGAAGGATGTTGTAGGGGGCAGTGTCAAAGGTTTTACAGAAGTCCAGATAGATCACATCTGTTGATTTAACCCTGTCCACTGCTGTGGTTACCTCATCATAGAAAGACACTAAGTTGATCATGCAGAACTTGCCCCTGGTGAAGACATGCTGGCTGCCATTAATCACCTCCCTGTCCTTCCTGTGCTTTAGCAGAGCTTCTAGGAGGATCTGGTGAGGCTGGCAGGTCGGTAGTCCCCAGGGTCATCTTTTCTACCCTTTTTGAAAAATGGGCACAATGTTACCCTTCTTCCAGTCACCAGGGGTTTCTCCTGATTGCCATGACTTTTCAGATATCATTGAGAGTGGCTTGGCAACCACATCAGCCAATTCCCTCAAAGTCAGATCTTGTGGCCATGCCACCTACTGTTCTCCACAACAGTGTGCTTCACAATTTTAGCTGTGTCATTGCTATTGAGACTTTTTCTGTACAGTAGTATTTTTTATTTTCTTTTTTCTTTCTTTTCCTACGATATCTGAATTAATAATAATTCTTTGATTGCTATGATAAGATTTCAGTCATGTTAATCATAATTTCATTATTTACATACAAGGTATTTTTTTCATTTTGCCCATAACAAATTTTTGCATTTATAACATCACCTCTGTCTCTGCTGATTCTGCACCCTTACCCAACAGACATGGGAAAGGATGCCAGATTTATCTAAGGTTAAAAACTGAAGAACGTATGCAACTAAATACGATTGAATGTAAAAAAATAACTCTGAGCTGTTCTGCTATTCATCATCTCTTTTAATGTATTAGTTAATTTATTTCCTTTTAATGCGACGTCCTCAGGTAAGGTAAAAAACCCAACAGAACACAAATTCTAATGTAGATTCAATTTATGAGATAGATTTGAAGGAGAACATTTCAAAGAAAGAAACAATTCTGCCAGGAAGTGAGCAAGATTTTGTAAGATTACAGAATGAGTTTTTTTCTGATGTCTGTAACCTGAGATTCCTCTTCCCATCCCCCAAATAACATGGTCAGCCAAAGAAACTGCTGATGCTCTCAGGACTCTGTTGTGTACAGATGACATAAATAAATGCATCTGCAGAGAACCTTATGTAGCAATAGCAAGAGAGCTCAACAATCAAATTTAGTAGCCTGGAAAATCAGCACATAAATTTATATTCAGTTTCTCAGACTTCTTGCTTTGATATGTTAAATTGAGAAGTTAAGGGTCATAATAATCTAGGCAACAAGCTAGGAGGTGTAAATCCACTTTGATCCCACTGAGAAAGAAAGATAAAAAAAGGTTTAATCTACTCATCAGCTGGAGGTACAAGAAGAAATTTCTCATAGACATGATCCGTAAGCCTTTTGGATACCTAATTGTGAGAGCTGGAAGAAGCCTTTTCATTCTTCGGTCTACAGGCTGTCTTGGGCAATCCAGACCAGATGCTCTCAGTCACAACAAAAACAATCTACAGAAGATTTCCTCTTCCTGTGAAAAGGACATCTGCTGTTTCCCCTTCTATCTTGTCTTACTGTTGTTGTAAAATATTTATGGAACTACTCCCATAAATTCTGCTTTAGATGCCTTGCTTAGGTTAACAGAAAGGGTTAAACACTTCCATTGTATAATCCAGAGCATAATCCAGAGCGTAATTCATAGCATTTAAACAATCATCATGTCTCCTGGTGATTTGCAAAGCTATATCCAGGTCCTGAAATGTAAAATTCTCTATATATCAGAAGGAGGCTGCAAGTATGGGGTTTAGTTCCAGAATGTGTAGCATGGTAGATAGCGACCTCGTAGTTCCTAAATTATTAAACTGAGAAAATTAAGGCAAATGCTAAGCTTATGATAGGGTAGATATATTCATGACCAGAGAGTCAGAATCAGTTGTAGAATGACTTGGGGAAGTCAGTCCTGGCCATACTCCAGCAGGTATTTATGTCCTACCTGACTAAATTTCCCTTGTTGTTTCAATTCAATTTTATCTTCACTTCCTCTTTTTAAAACACTAATGTGTAATATTACTAGCCCAGAAAGGGTTGCCATTATCCCAAGGGAAACTGCATTTCAGCAGCAAGCCCAGCAATCTTTATAGTCTCTGAGCTGTTCTTTAGTATCCTTCTGGGTACATGTTTCTATAAAAATGTGAAGCATAACAGTATGTAATGCTGCCACTCTGTTGTTCATAAAAAGGAAAGGGAAAGTAGGTCAGTATGTGAAGGGGGCAGGATGCTGGGAATATTCACAAATACAGCTTCTACTTAACCCAAATGAAGCCACAATAGTACCCCAACTCAGGTGCTCCTTCTTGCCTTAAAGGATGGAAAGCAGGATCGGTTAGGAGATATAGCGCACCAAAACTTTGATTTTGATTCACGGAGTGGAGATTTCAGCGGAAATGGAAGCAGATTTCACAATAATCTTACTGATTCTGAGGCATTGCACTTGCTCTAGAGAAAATCTATGTTAATACGAAAATAGAGGACTCTCCTTAAAAAATATATAGACACTACATACCTCAATATGTCATAATACATATAAGGCTGCTGAGGGATTGCTGGTTTTGTTTGGCTGCCTTTTGTTTTGTTTTGTTTAACTGTTCACAGTAGTAACAATGACCTCAATGCTGGGCATTTCCTGAGGACTAATGACCAGCTGAGGTTAATGACCTGAAATGTAGCCACAGGGCATCAACTCATCCCAGCCAGCCATTACTCCTATGGAACTGCCAGTGCCTCTACTCTTATTGCTTAATTTAGTCTCCGTAATTTTAGCGCAGCTTTAAAAATCTTGCTGCAGCCACTGAGCAGCTCTGTATTTTATTACCCCTGCACTTCTACTGCTGAGCATGAGCTGTTTTCCTAGCTGCTGATCAACTCTGAACACTGAATAGGCTTTATTAAAAGTTGGTTATCAAGCTGCTGAGCATCTCCAGACATCTAAATATTTTATGTGTGTTTGCTTTGAGTGGCCCTGAGCAATTAATACATTGTTTCATTAGGAGGGTATTTTACTAACTGCTAAGTGACTCTAAACACCTAGTATATTTCATAAAAAGTTTGTATTCCAGCGATTGAGCAGCTTTAAACACTAAATTGGTGTCATATATATAAAAAAGAAATCCCTCAGTGTTATATATTTCTCACAAGTAATTTCCCGTCTCTACCCTTCCAAACATTATTATTTTATTTTATAGGAGTTTTTTTTCAAGCTGATACGTGCCTGTTTAGTGTGCTGGACCTCCAGTACTTTTCGTTCAAAAGCTCAGAGTTTCACTGGAATTAGCTTTGCTTCATTTCCTTCATCCAATACAGAGAAAAGAAGAGCCACAGTGGGCAACACAAACCCCGGGTTCCTTCCAGCACCAAATTAAGGGATTAGAAAACATTCATTTGATTCTGACCAAGATAATAATTCAGGCTTTAGATTTAAAAATAACCCGTGGTGTATCCCTGCATATACAACCATCAACAGCATGACAACCAAAATGACAATGATTCAGTAGGTACTCTTAATTATCGTTACGGATCTCTAGCCCAGTGCTGTCTAGAGGAAATTCACACTGCTGCAGCAAATGCCAAGATGAGCTAACATCTGCTCACTTGATCAGCTAACATTTCTGTGGACAGGCCTCCACCCCACAATTGTCTTGCTTCTCCACGCACTCCCACACAGCACTTCAGCCAACAAGGGTTGTCACCACTCCTCTAAAATCAGGAGAGCAATAACCTCAGTGGCACCACTCCTCGATCTTGCTGCCTCAATCTCTGCAGCTCCATTGCAGTGAGCAAGGAGCTCACCTTTCCAGTTCCCGTGCAAGGCAAAGTTCCCACAAAACTGAACTTTTGCTTCTTTCAGAAAACTGTAAAATCTCAGTGGCAGGTCAGGCTTGCATAGCAGGGCTCAACAAGGATAGATACACTCACCAGCTCACAACTTTTTGGGGGAATACACTCACCAGTACACGATCTTTTGTAGGAACTGATAAACATAGCCTTATATACCATTCCAAGCCCCACTTTCCAAGCCCATATTTGCCTGCTTCTTGGGCAGCTGTCTCGCTTGCCTCCTTCCTCCACGCAAATGTTTACCTCTGTGTTCCTGTTATGGTAAGACCAGGTAAAAGAGTAAAGGACTGTTTCATAGCTTGTATCACGTTGAGACTCTTACTAGGCAGGTAGGATTGAGCATTACCCTGTTTAAAAATCCCTGTTGAGTGTCTTTCCTTTTAAACATTGCCGGTGAGGACAGCATTGTCGACTGTTGTTAAAGTCATGCAATACTTGCAAAAGAAGGAAACATGAAATGTCCTGCTTTAATAATATGAGTAAATTATATTATGTCGAGTGGGCTTTTTTCAGAAAAAGAATACCAAGGAAGATTTTTAAAAACCATTGGGGGACAGATTATCCTTTGAAAGCACATTGCACTCTTCCTGAAATGAATTGAAAAAAACATCCTGAGACAATATATGCATGGATTCAGAAGACTGGAGCAGTGATAAAACAATGTAAAAATCTCTTTTGTAATTATTATGTCATAATGTTTTTTTACAACTCCACCTCATTGTACACACCACCTGTTTTTAAAATGGTATGGAAGACTTCCCTCTAACTGTATCAGTTGGATTAATTGAAGTCAAAATAAAGTTGATATTATTACCTTAGAGTAGAAAAGGTTGGCCAAGTTGATGATCATAGTATAGAAGTGTATTTGATACCAACTTAGACATTCTTTACCGGGATGGACCAGGAAGGATGTGTTTTGTTTAACTCTCCTCAGACATTCCTGATACTCAGCATCTCAGTAGTGGCTTTGCAACAGGAAAGGCAAGGCATTTCTTACATTCATACAACATCGAGTGCACTATACTTCAGATCTTAGCAATAAGATATTGCTTTATAATATTTGGATTTCTAGTTACACACCAGCTTCAGCTGCAATACCCATCTCTGTGCTGATACACCCTAGCAAGAGTTAAGGAATGAGCTAGTACATGGTGAATGAGTAGATATTGTAGTATATGAGTCGAGATTACTGCTTAGAATCTAATTCCAGAGTTTTCAGTGCTGTGCATAAAATGACTTTGGATGCTCTGTCTTTGGCATACTTATGATTCAGACTGATATCATCTACGTATCAGAATTTGTGTACTTGTGTGTGCACATGCATACAAGAACTGAGACACAAATATTACATTTAAACCACCAATTACTATTACCTACCTGAAGTTTTGTCAAAATGACTTGGTTCCCAGGAATCAGCTCTGGGACTATTATCTTTGGACCAATTCTATTTTAGGGTTATGCCTTGTGTCATGTTTTCCTTTTTTTTTATTTCCAGGCAGTGATAAACCATATATTTTAAGGTTGGATAAAGATTTTACTTTGGCATGCATCTTTTATTTTGCATACACACGTGGGTTTCATGCAGTTAATATTTTAAGTACAGAAAACCTAAAATAAACACCAAAAAAAGTTAAGACTTTTAAAAATAAAGGGTATAATGGAAATATCAACTGACCCTCAACTCTGTAAATGCAGAAACATAACTGTGTTGACTTTGGGCTAGGTTTAGTTCAGAGAGTATGAATTCAATATTTATTTCAGCATGAATTGCAAGCACCGGAGTTACTACCAGTTATGAGTGAAGTCAAAATGATAATGAAAGAATATACTGTCATGAGAACAATACATTATTCTTGTATTGAAAGGAAGTCTACATCTTTTCTGTCACTGTGGTTAATGCTTCTGGTTTTTATTTATATAACTATTCCAATATTATAATTCTTGGACCTTTGTAACAAAGACATGTCTGCTGTAACAACAACAACAACAACAAAGAATATGTAGTTTTACATTTAAAAAAAATCTAATAATTTTTTCTTTTATAAAGGGAATTTTTCAGCAATATTTGATAAAATATCTTTTATCAATGCAGTCTTTTGGTTTTCAATAGAGGTTTCTATAAATAGTTCTGAAGTAGGTCGAAAGTCCCTTTGGATCCGTGCATTTTAACAGACCAACAATAAAAATTCCCACTATATTGCAGTTTCTGGGGAAAGCTGTACATTTCCAAACTCTTTGTGTCTGCTGACACTAGTTGAACTTAGTACAACAGTTGCACAGGTAAATTGTATAAACAGCTCAAATTTGCCTATCATCTCCTCTAATAACTACATTTTACAAGACTACACTGGACAAAAAAACATATACCTTATCTGGTACAATCCAGACAATCGAAGACATGCTTCTCATCAAAAATGTTTGTTGTTTTAGAAGCAGTTGCATTTGCACGGGCTAAACACCATTTGCCATTAGCACATCTCTGTGTAATGTCTTAAAGCAGTTCTTTATTTGTGAGCTCTTAAGAAGTTCATTATTAGAAAGCTCAGGTTTGACTTCTATTTTCTGGCTTGATCACAAATAATGCAATGATTTTCCCACTGATCTTCAGCAAGTTACTGTATTGCAGACAGTTCTCTTTTATCTAATTTACATGGCCTTAAAGGATATGAAATGGACTGTTTGTGAATATAATCTGAAGTTAAAGAGCTCAAACAATCTTTTTTTTCCCTGTAGTATTGTTCTTTCAAAAAGACATATTTGAAAGACAAAATCTCAGTCTTATCATATTCTCCATTCAACAGTATAGTACTCAAAGCTTTTGTCAGTATCTTGCATTTCTCTCTTTTCCATTACACTTTCTAGTTCTCTAGTTCTCGTGTACTTTAGCTCTTTTCTCTTGTTATCTTAAAACTTTTCCTTCTAAAACCTGAGTTACACACTTCCTGGTTGTTAAGATTTTTTAAGATAACAGAGACCTCAGTCAGAGTCATTCATTTCATAAAATCCTAGATGAACCTTTTGCAAAGCTATTGCCTCAGGAAAACATATTCCTATTGAAACCAGGAACACATATTCCCAGAAAATTGTGACTCCTTTTCACCTTCTTCTCTGGAAAACTGTTCGAATAACTCTTTAGAGAACATGTTTGACATGTACTGACCACTGTGTTTCTGAAAATGCCCAGTCTTGTCAAGCAGGGTGTTACAGGTGGGAATGGATACCTTGGACATGAAAGCAGTGAAAAGGCAAACTGTGCTGAGCCAAAGTGTTGCTCTGAAAACTGTTAAAGCACCGTTATTAATTCCTGAGCCCAGGAAACTCTCATAAATGTGCAAGTAATCAAGAGTACACCGTGGTAAGCCCTTAGGTGTTAGCAACTGCGCCGTTAGGTGTAATTTGATCATTATTGTCTAAAATCCACTCTGCCATAGTAAAAATTAGTGATCCAAATGCAAAAGTGGAGGAAGCCACTGAGTTTTCTTCCTCTGTGGAAACAGCAGGTGAATATTGCACTCCTTTTAATTCAATGAACCAGAGGTCATCAGTTCATGTCAAACTAAAAAGACTGTCTGATGGCTTAATTTGAGCTTCCCTGCCAGACCACTGATCTCTTAAACTAGGAATCACACACAGTTCAACCTTCTCCTACCACTCCTAAGGTTTTTGAAATACATTGCAACCTGAAGTCAGTACATTTGTAAACAGCTCCCTTCTAATTTTTTATCGTATTATTTTTAGTTGACAGGTCAAATCTCATAGTACTGCATCAATAGCTACCATCACATTATTTTAAAGAATGAACAATGAATTTTGCCCTGTTGAAATGTTCTTATAATCAAAAAGATCAAGATTAGCATTCATGGATTTTTCCCAAGAAAAATCTTAGGCTGTGCTGAGTCCTGTGATTTCCAGTACTCTACTGTTTCCTCAACAACCTATTCTTCTCATCCACACATTTAAGACGTCCTCTGGTTATATGTTTATTTGTAACATACTTCATAGAAGTTTCCATGAGGAACACAGAATAGAGAGGCAATTTGGAGAAAGCATTGGGAATACAGCTGGCAGACAGAGAGCTAGAATTTTTATACCCATTCTTTAAAATGGCTCTTCTTGTTTAAAGTCAGATTATTTTCATGGGTATGAGGCCTAACCGGTAATTAGTCAACACTGGAAAACACAAAATTAGAATTTCTGGATTAAAGTCATGCCATATCAAAATGTGTCAGACATTCAAGAAGTTCTGTGCAATTCCCTCTCAAAATTAATATCCTAAGCCACTGGGGCCAATACACTGGAGAAGCATTTTGACATCAAGGGTTAACAGATGGTAGTTTCTGAGAGATGCTTAAAAGCTATTTTTTTCTATGAAGGTATTTTCTTTCTCCTCTGTTCTTGTTCTTTGGAAGATGGTAGAGCAAGCTGATTCTAATAAGCAAAAGGCCAGACTTACTTTTTTAATATTTATTTTATTTTATTTTATTTTATTTTATTTTATTTTATTTTATTTTATTTTATTTTATTTTATTTTATTAAAAAGTAGATGACCATAAGAGTTTCTTTGTTTCATTCCTTCCTTTACTGAAGAAGTTGCCCTTCTGCAGCTCCTGGTTCCGGACCCATGCCTCAAATGAGTGTGTAGAGGGCACTGCATCCAACCAAGCCCCCAAAATTCTGCACTTTGCCCTTGCCTGATACTAATTTTTAGCAGAATGGAGAACTGCTATAATTTCAGGCTGGACTTTAATTGGCACATCTGGTTTGACTTGCATCTGGAAGGAACAACAGTTCAGCCAAGAAAATTAAAGCTGTTGTGGTATAATTAAATCCAACACACCTGTGGGAAGAGATGTATTGAGTAATAGGAAAGTGTCAATAATATTTGTCTAGGAGGACTTTTAGGAAATGAGGCAGGTAGTCAAAACAGCCTTGAAGTCTGAAGAAAAATCTAGATGTGCAACAAGGTTTCTTATATACATTCCAACAATCACAAAAAAGAATGTTTGTGCCAAACAAAGTTAAAATCTAGCATTTGAGGAACCAATATAAGGTTGCACAAACAATAGCTGTCAAAACAAGCCAAAAAAAAAGTTGTAGAGGTAGCATAAAAAGAATATGAAGAACAAAAGATTATATAACAAAGTATTGTGCATATCCAATATGCAAATTTTTACTTTAGCAGTTGTATGAGATCCTTTGGAATGTAAATGAGCAGCAGTCAGCATTGGAGCGTCTACCTTATCTTTCCTATCTTCACCTTTAACTTCCTTGTCCTTGGTAATATATTGAAGTTCTGCTACAAAGGATGATTGTCAGAAATAGAGGTGCTAAAATTCTGTTAACATGCCACCACCTGCTACAGTCATAGGACAAAGATACAGGGAAAGATACCTAAAAAAATCACTCCTCTTAAAATTGAAAACTGAAGTTTCAGAAACTGAAGATGGAAATAATTAAAGGCAAACATACTATGAAGAGTTACTGAAAAAGTTATGGCCTTTAAATCATCACAAACATGTTCTGGCACAGATTCTTTCAAATCTATGTTAAATGTGTAACAGTGAGAGAATAGCTGAACAAGATCAAATAAACTACAGTATGCAAATGTGCAAATGATTTTTATCATCATAATCCCTTGATATTAAACATGTTAAAGATCCTTCAACACATATGTTTATTCTTTCTGCTTCTCTGTAACCAATGGAAAAAATAGTTCTTTCTGAAGTTTTTAGCATTTAGATTTAAGCAAAAAAATCAGTGTAATTGACTAAATCACACTTTGTACTATATTCTGTCATTATGTTTTACCAAGACCTCTTTAATAGAATTCCATGTAACTTTTTTGTTTGTTTTATTTTAATAGAAAAATTCTGGATTAATTATACCCGAATGGTGACAGAAGGATCCAAAACAGAGTATCCAGGAAATTCTGTGAAGTCACATTTTTAGGGCAGTAACCAGATTATGTTTATATGTGTAGCTTATATCTGGTCTCTTATTGGAATCACATTTGGTTCTCACTATACTCTTTCTCATGAGAATGTAGACATCACAGTTTGATTTGTTCACTCTCTGAGCAAAAGAAGGCTGGGAATGATGCTGCAGCATTGCTGACTAGGATCTCTCAATGCTTTAATGTGATGCCCAGGAGAACTTGCTGCTGGGAACATCAGGCAGAGAAATAAAAAACCATGAATGATTAAAGCACATTTCCTCTTTGGAAAGTTATTGTATAAACATGGAAATATTTTATCCAACAGATGTGTAAACTTTGTGTCTTTGAGTCATCATATCTGCTTATCTGAATAATATAATTTATTATATTTTATTCCCATAAAACTGTGCACTATGGGGTATATGTACAAAGTTAGTAATAAGTTCATCCTGACTTGCATCTGATTAAAATAATTATTAACTGTGACACAATTCTGAAATATGCCATGCATACACATGTTGCATTCTAAGCATGTAAGCAGTCCCAGGGAAATTGTTGCATATGTATATACTAAACAGTGACTAGGGAACACTGAAATATCATAAAAGAGGTTACTGATCTTAGTTGTAGCAGACAATAATAACTTCTGAATTCATAAATTTTATTCTTAATAATGTTAATATTTAAAACAACATTCTAACATAAGAAGTATACTACAATTAGAAAAAAAAACCCAACAATTTCTTAACAAAATAAATTGAATTAATCTGATTAGAAAGAAATAGCAAGACAATAAGTATAAACTTCATAATACCACTTCTTGGAGTACAGGAACAGTTGGAGGTTTCCAGGCTTCCAACAAGGCTATTTTCCTGTTCACTAACATCAGCATTTTTGACCTGCTTATTATTACACATATTGATGGACTGACTATTTTACATCTTCCTCACAAAGTATCAAGTTAGAAATGGAGGAGACTGGTAATAGCTAACACACCAAATCGAAAACATAGAATAGGTCAAAGCCATAGACTTTGTTACAATCTTCCCCAGAATACACAAAGAGGTGGTGCAATCCATGTTTCATTTTAGTGCTAATCATTGTACAATTTCTGTGAAATGCCACTCTATGAACACATTCCCACAGCAAAATAATTTTTTAAAAAAGGAATGAAGTAAAAGTGCAGTCAGTACTTATAAAATTTACAGTCCACTTAAAATTGAGTAATTATTTAGTCCATCTATATGCAAAATGACAAGGAAGAGCTATAAAAAACAAAGCAGACTGAAATCAATAATTTTCCTGTGCTATGCCTTCCTAAGAGTTGTCAGCTCCTTCGGACACAAGCCTCTTCTTACTGGGAATAGAGAACCCTTGGCTACTCATCCTAATTAAAATGTAATTAGGTAAGTGTAATTAGGTAATAATAGCACTCAAAACACTTAGCCTGTTTTCCACAATTGAATCCAGAGTTGAGCTCACTATGGCATAAAATTCTGAACTCAGATCTCATGGCATTAATTGCCTTTTCACCCCAATTTAATCTGACATGTAGGCAGAAGCCTAGAGCTGCAAGGAATATTTACAATACAAACTATAAAACAGATCTGGGAAATACATCTATGACCCATATAGTAGATGTGTGACAAAGGCAATGAAAATAGTGGCTGTTGCTATTACCTACTTCAGAGAATATCAAGGAAAGGTGTAATAATTCACTTAGCCCTCAGCTAGGTTTCATCTCATACTTTTAGACATCTCAAAGGCAGCTGTCTGTCTTAGGGTAGTCTTCTTCACTGTGTTTGTAGTCAAAGGAAAGGGAAAGAGAACAAAGGATGACTCATCTCACACCAGAGTAGCGTTCAAACCATTTGAGATCAACTGTCTTACATGGTTCCCTCTTCCTCAGCCTGAACTACCAAGGAGATCTGGCGAAATAAATTTTGACTAGATGCTGAGCTCCTGAGTCAGTGAAGTGACATTAAGTCTGCCTGTACTGCACAAAATACCTGCAGCTTCTACCTCACCGTCATCTTTACATGTCTAAGGCAATAACTAGAAAATACTAGACAACCTAAATCAAACATCATGCGACAGCTGTCATCTCGACAGTTTTGTGTTCTCTGAAGAGACCTTAGGAAGTCCATCCCCCACCTGCTGAACTGCTTCACCCTTCACATTCCAGTCATATCACTCTCCTACCATAGGTGCAATATGATCGAACTGGAGAAAACCACAGGGCTAAATGAGCACCCTTGTGCGTGCACGCATGTGCACACACAAACATACACACACACACACACCCCACACACACCAATTCCTACTTGTAAACATGCACAGAAAAAACATTCAAGCTCCTTCCTGTGGCCCCATCCCACGATGTGCCAGCTGAGCATCTCCAGCTGACACCAGGCACCAACCATTAACGAGCACAGACAGCCATGTGTTTCATGGTCAAAAACTCCTTAAGGGCAACCCACTGCCTTTCCTGTTTTCTTAGTCTGTACAGCTATCAATGTTTTGAATGCCTAGAGCAGAGCAGCACCTTAATGAAAGACAGCCATTCCAGTTTAATTTATGCAAAACAATGGTGTGAGTACCATTAAGACAGGCTACAAAGAGCTGCTTGGACAAATGAACTCATCTCCTAGCCGGGACAAAGGCAGTCTCTTATCTTGTGTCCTCAAGCTTCTGTGAAGCCTTCAGAAACTGCTGAATTTACTAGTAAATGCCAGTTACTAATCTGTGGCTGGCAATGCCTGGCTTCCTTTTCCTGACTGCAAGCACTTTTACTCCCCTTTTATCATCTCACACACTCCAGGCTGTTTCCATGGACCATTCAGAGGTTTGGCTCTTATTACCAACATTTAAAAGTGATCAGCACCCGCCTACCACAATTACCTCATGATCTACAATGATGAATTGGCTCCTAAGCAAAAATGTGTATCAAAAATCCTCAATAAAAAACCAACAATGTATGCTTGTGTCAGAAAAAGCATCTTTCTCAGGATGTTGTAAAATCTCAGTCAATTATATAATGAGCTATTAGAGAAGGGCAGACAAATGTAAACAGGGCTTTACTTTTGCTTCTGGTTTCGTATGAACAATGCACATAAGTCAAGAACTAGAACTGAAGATGGTTGCATACAAAGAAAAGATATGAGTTCCTGATAGAAGCAAATGATAAATACATATATCTTTGTGCTTTATACCTTCTCCAAGAAGTTGAACAGTATATGCAATAACAGCTTTCTGACTGCATGCTAATTCACACTTTAAATGGCCTTAGTTTTCTTTAAGAATGCAATCATATTAAAAAATTAGTTGATATTGAGCAAGCTGCTCCCTAATTAAATTTAGAAATTATTAGAAATACTTGACATTAAAGGACTTAAATTCATTTTTTTGAATCCTAATGAGTGCATTTTTTAATCCAGTGTTGTGTGTACTTCTCTTGATGATCTATGGAGGATAGAGTGCATTAAAAATATAATTGGCTTTAAACCCTGATAAATTACTATTTTGCCATGGTTTGTGTTGTCTGTTTTGTATTCAGCTCTAAAGTTGTTTTCCTCTCTCTGAATCATGTATTGATGATTCAAATGTAAGATTCGAACTGTTATAATAATGAGAGCAATAATGAGAGCACTACATGCTAAAGTGTTCTTTAAAAAAAAAACTTTACCTTGTGCCAAAACACTCTTACCTAAAGTGACAACATGTTCAGGAAAGACAATATTCTAAAGCATACCCTGGAAGAACAGACAGACATATTCTTCTACGGCTAATGTCAAAGTTGATAAAAATATGAAAGTCTACTGCTCTTTTTAGTATTTTATTTTACCAGTTCCTCTGAATCCAAGTCTGTATGTTTTTAAATATCTCAGAAAAGTATCACCAAGTAGATTTTTAATTGCTAACAGTTTACCTTTCATTTAGGTTAGAAATAAATCATAAAAATATTCAAAATCTTTTACTAGTTAAAAAAAAAGACATGCCAATTTTCCATCAGTCAGACCTAAGAGACTCTTAGGTCTCCCTCTTTGAAGAAGCACATTAAAACAGGTCAGAGGTTTCACAAATAAATTGGTTGGCAAGCAATATCAATGGTGCCCTAGACTGACCTGGTATATAATTGTTTGCATATCATTGCAGTAAAAGCAACAACATGTTTAATCTGTGTGTGTTTATTTTGATCTATAAATGGACCTTAAAGGTCAATGTGATTTACTCACATTTACTATTGGTTATTAAAAATGCTGAATAAAGTGATGGAAAGGTGTTAGAAGGCATTTGCAATTAGGAAAGAAAATGACAGTCCGCATGGAACTGCTTACTCAGAATTTTATCACAAAAGGGTTGTGGATTTTTCTACTCTATTTTCACAAAACCTTATAACTCACAGCTTGAGAGAAACATATCAAAGCAATTTTTTTTTTCCTTCAGTAAATGGATGGAGGGACTAATCTTTCCTTCCTGGACCTAACACGATCATGGCTATTGAAATTCCGGGCACACAGAACACAAGGAATATAATGTTTTGCACTGCTCTGTAGCGGTTGATGGTTTGGTTTGTTTTTTTTTTTTTCCATAGGCAATTAAATGACATTGCAAAAATTGCCACACTCTTCCCAGACTTGAGAAGGACTATCAGACTACTCCCCACACAGGAGCCTACTGAAGCCAGTGGAAAGATTTCTATTGACTTCAAGTGATTTTGCTTTTCTCTGTAAAGTGAAAAATATACTGAATCTCATGAAACTTAATATTTAATCAAGACCCAAAAGAAATTGCTCAGCCTTCAATTTTAGAGTTTATTTTACTTTACTATTCTAGCAAATTCAGGTTTTTTACTCCATTAGGAATCTTGAAATGAAAACAAAAGGGAAGAAATGAGGAAGAGACAAACTGAAACATAAAGCATGAGCAAAACAGCATGAAGACAGGAGAAAAACACAAAAAGGAGGTAAAGATAAAGGTTGAAGAGAGTGAATGTAGGAGGAAGGCAACAAGCCTTCAATTTAATGTATATGCAACTCTGAAGCTTTTAACATATGACTAGGCAAACAGAAATCAAAGGTCCATTCAAACATTTAAAGTAGTTACACCTCAGTCGATGTACCTTGCTGAATCAGTTCCTTTGAGAGAAAAGGTTAAAGGGAAGGACCAGTCTGGGAAAACATTTCTACAGCTGAAAATTCTTAATGAAGTCCAATTTCAGTACCCTTTTTTACACAAAAGACATTAATTTCTGCTCATAGCAAAGTGGTGCTTAGAGAACCTCGATGACATTTCTTGTCTTTTACTCACTTTAGCTGACATTACATTAGATCTTCATGTGTATAAACCCAGGGCTTTTTTGAAAGTGCTGGTAATATGTACTATCATTAGAGACGAGACTAGATAATCCATATTTTACATCTGCAAGTAATATAGAAGTGGTCATTAATTGTCAGTCAAATTGTGACAGATCTGAGAACTCTACAAAAAAATCATTTTTGATGATTTTTTTTATTTTTATTTTTCTGTCAAGACTGCCAAAACAAGGTCTTTCACTTGGAGCTTTGCCATTCAGCATCAAAACCAGTTGATTTACTGAACCCAGCCAAAATGCTTTCTGACAGAAAAATTGGGCACAAAATCACTGTTTCACAGCTGCTCCATGAAAACCACATTTTGCTTTCAGTGTTATACCCAGCAGCACTGACAGGAAGACCTGGAGCACTACTATTATCCCCAGGCTTACATTTTGTTTACAGCTGAGTATAGTCAAGGTAAGACATACTCTTCATTATTGCCTTGCTCTTCTCCTCTGTACAAATGCTCTGGTAAACTCCTCGGGAAGTTCCTGCTGCCTACCACCTCAGATAGCCCCAGGATAGCAAAATACGTAAGTTCTTTAAGCAGTGCCAGGAGGGCAAAGGTACACGCTGAGGTGCTCTGTAGAATCAGAGCTTGAAACTGGAGGGGTTTTATGCAGTCAAGAGATTTTCTGCCCTCCATGCACTTTATTGAATGCCCAGTACAGGAAATCAGCTAAGCACTTTCATCATACATCCAAGTTGTAATTTTTCTGGTTTTTACCTCACAGGGACTTCTCTGGTGAGAGTACTCGATCATGTCTCATGGTATATCTCTTATTTCACTAAATACCATGAAACCTCTCTGAGAAGTTGTATCTCCGCAGGGTGCAACAGCATTCTGAAATGCTAGCTGCCATTTTTTATTTGCTCCTCTAAGGGACAAGCTCCTTTTGGCCACTGGTAAAGCTTTTGAAAGTTCCTCATTTTGCAGCAGCACATTTAAACCGTGTATCCAGGCCATGGAGTGATAGCAGTCAGATGCAGCGCTCCCAGCTGGAAAACAAACCTTACAGGGAGCTGGTTGAAAAATTCCTTGTTTTCATCAAAGTAAGCAATTCCTGCCTCTCATCGTTATTTCCCTATGGGGAGAAACAGCCGGGGCAATCTGAGGGATTGTTAGGCATCACAGGTCTGACACCCATGAGATTTTTAGCTGCAGATTCAGCCCTAGAGCAGTGACCAGGTGAGGAATGGAGCAAGAGCACTGTCTTTTTTCTGCCACGTCACATATCTGTACTGTGGCATCTCTATCAGGCCACGTTATCAAACACGCTTAGATAATTGCAAGTGGATTTCTATGTACAGGAAGGAAACCCGTTGATTTGCCTACAAGCCACTTGAACAGATTTGCTTATTTGCAGGGCAATAACATACCTGAGAAGCAGTTATTCATGGAAATGCATATTATATGATAATTATGTTTTGTTTATTTCCTTACTTTCTGTGTCAATGGAAATAAATGCACTCAATAATACAGAACTGTATGTTAAACAAAGTCAGTCTCTACCAATTAATATTCATCTTTTTACTTCACACACCTAGCATGTGGTGCATTTTAGTGGTTTGGACCCTAAGTTTCTCAGAGAATAAAGAGGACAAATGTTTAAATGCAGGCAATTATCTTTTGCTAAATCATTCCTCATCCTACGAAAATACCCTTGATATGCTTTTAAAAATACACTTTATTCATTTTAAGGAAAACATTTCATCCAATTTATGTTCTCCTAACAGAGCTTAATCTGATTGTTCAGATGTGTCTGTGTAACTGAATGTTTTCTTTGCTTTGATTTCAGAGTTCTCTCTTTCTGAAATATTAAGTGTATAATCGCTAAGTGTACTTTCATGTTTATGGAAAAATGCCACTAAACTTCTACTACCCATTTATAACCTTTTGGCAAAAGTTGATGCAATTGTGGTATAAGTTGATTAATGGAAGGCAAAAAAGGAGTAATTAATCAAACCATGTGAGAAAGTGAAAATAAAAAATTATGCAGAGACTGACAAGAGAAGTCTAAACTCCTTGTGTTTTGGCACCAGTAAATATAGACCACAGAAAAATGCTAAAAAGTTCATGAATGTACTCCAATTAATCTGTATGCATACTGCGGTGCTCTTTAGTTTGGTTCATTTAAATCTGAAATCCCCTTTCCCGTTGATGTCAGCTAGTTAGCCAAGATGGTGCATTACTGTTATGATCACTGCAGCACATGTAATTTAGATTTATCTCTTTAGGGAGTCAGCTCCACCCCCTGCTAGCTAATATGTTCACCATGTTTAATGATGCAAAAAATTTCCCTGAGTACAGGTTATTTATCTTTATCAGGGTCTGCTTTTGGCTGGCTGTCAGTTATCAGCCAGAATATTTGTTCCTAAATGGTTTGTACTCATCCATATTCCAGGGCAATTTTGAGGCCCATATTATCACTGATATTTGCAATAAAAGTGTTTCAGTTCTTCAAATACACCTTAGTAATACTGATTTATGAGTCTGGACTGGCTATATTTCTGATGCAGTGATATGAACCCTGAAACATCTGTCATAGAAGTGAAATACCTATCCAAAACCTCAGAAACAAAACTCACTTGCAGGGGTCTTGAAGAAATATGAGGATATTTCTTTGAATACATTTTGAGAGGAATGCATCAGAGGAGAGTTTTTTAAACTGAAGATCCATAGAAAATAAAATAAAATTAGGAACAGACCAGTGAAAAGAAGACAGATGAAAGAGGGAGGAAAAGGAACACTGAGAAGATGAGTCTGGACAGAGAAGCAGAGAGATTAAAAAAAAGAGACCAGAAAGGAAAAAATTTTGCTGCATCAGATGAGTGAACACTTTTCAGTCTATAAGATTGAAAATGATAGTTGGAAAAGTAGAAAACTGAAGCTTATGACTTGGAAGGTCTGGCCTGTGCAGGAACATGATCAAGTATTTGGCCTAAAAGTGAAAGGCAGGTTATCCCGAATGGAAAAAGAGTTCAAAATGGTGAATGAAGTTCTGCAGAGCAGACATTTGACTTATGATACAGCTCAAAGAGGAGACCAGCAAGTCTGGCTGGTAAAAAAGACTGAAGATATTAAATAAGTAAGTAAATTGCAAATTTTTTTTTAGTTTTGACTAGGATAGCAATAAGCAGAGCATCAGTGTGTCAGATGTATGCAGTATTATAGGTTGGATTTGCTCTTCAGTGCATGTGAACATCTGTGGCACAGAGCTTCCCAAGCTCGCAGCAACCAAACCTGTTCCAAAACTAGAAGCAACAAAGCCAACATGCTCTTCCCAGGGTGGCATGCTGAGAGAACATGGCTTCGCTGCTTCCCAGACCTGAGCTAATGCCTGAGCTATGCTGGAGAGCTGTACCACTTTGTTCAGAGCAAGTTCAGATATCACTAATAAAAGACATGCTTCAGAGAGTAAGAAAAGCTAAATCACCAGTTTAGATCCTTTGCTTGTTTCTATAAGGCCACAGTAACGCCCTGCACTGTTGTCCTTTCTTGCTGTCTATGCACCCACTTGGTAGGTAAGGTCAGATGATTAGAGGAAGACCATAAATGGCCATCCACAAATCACACAAAGTTTGAATTTGACACTGGCACATGTAAGATTGCCTTCAGCTCAGGAATGTGAAAGCGTCAACTGAACAATTTTTTTGTTGTGAAGCTTCCATCTAGCAGACAGGACTTCCCTAGGGCCACCACATCCATGCTCCATCATGCATCCAGTAGATTTTGCAACCATCCAGCCTCAGAAGGACTATGCTTTGTCTCGGTTTAGGCACGTGCTGAACTGCAATTCTGACTGCAATTTCACCAGTACGGAAAGCTGTGGCTCAGAATCTCATAATATATAACCTTACCAGAAGTTATGGTCACTTTAGGTCTGCTGGTTGAATTGCTCATATGCTAGTCTATCTTCCCCTTTATCCTTCATCTTCTTCTGTAGCTTAGCGGCTCAGGTTTATGTGAGGGTAAGGATCTGTGTTCAGAATATTTTCTTTGCCATGTTGAAGTAGGAAGTGTCTGCTTTTTAAGAAGACTATTAACAATAACCTATCTTTGCTTAATATAACACAGACTTAAACATATAGGAGGACTGATAATAAAATGGATAACCAAAGAGGTGCAACAGAGGAGTAAACACCTTTATTGAATTCTGAAGAATTAAAAATCTGGCTTACTGTTAAGAATGTATCAGATTTGGATAAATTTCCTGAAACTTTATGGTAAAAAGAGGATGTGCTTTGTATACATGAAAAGCTTTGCAAGTGACATTCTTGTTTCTAATCTACTTGCAACATTGAAGCTGTTACAGGGTAAATCATTTATATGAAGTGTTTGACTACAGAAGAAAGAAATACCACAAAGCTGTGTAAAATAGAATAAATTTATTTTCAAAAGCCAATTAAATGTTTTCAGCCTACATCATGTAAAAATCTAAGTATCACAACCAGTAAAGAGCGTGCAGAATGGAAATACAGCATGCATACTTGTATTCCATTATTGTCAGGTTTAGATGATAAATTTGTTTGATTTGTACCATGACATGCTCTTCTTGTTCTGAAGTTTCCCAGAAGTCTAGATTAATGGCAAAATGATCTCCAGTATAAACTTCCACAATGATAATAACATACACTGGCTTAGATAGACCATGATCACAGTGCCACTGAGATCCTCTGAGAGCATGAAATAATCACATAGTACTAAAAAAAGAAATTAATTTGCTTGTTATTACCAGTATTACTTCTGTAAATATGCAGGGACTTAACTAACTGACCATTTAATATTAATAAGATGATATTCAATATCACAATATTCATGTGCTATGATAAGTGTTTGAAATAATCTGTGCTGTTAGATAAATTCCCTATTAGACCTCTCCTTGATAATGTGCATATTGTTTCTGAAAGTAATTTCTGAATTATTTATAAAAGATCTGTTTTTCCTGAGAAACAAAATGAAAATGAACTGCAAATTTTCTGCAAGTTCTTATTACTATTTGGGCTAGACCACATTATGACCAAATTACGGCAAGAACCCTTGAATAAGGCAATTTCACAGGAAGCTGTTAACCTGCTAAAGCACCAAGAAATACAGATCAGACTGAAATGAGCTTTAGTTGTGTGCTTCTTGATTCAACTATTTAGATAATGCACTTTCATTTAGATCAGCAGCTAAACATGTGAAGGATAATAGCCTTTCTTGTAAAGGTATAATGAGACATCAGTACAGAATAGCAGTGAAGAAGAAGGAAAAAAGGAAATTCTGATGCCTGAGTTTCTCTCATGACAGACACTTTTTGAAAAGAATATGACTATGGAAGCAACAAGCTTTTATGCCAGACACTTTCATACAACTGGAGTACATGAATTTGTCACCTGATGAAAACTGGTTTAGGGCCATCAAGCCCAGAAATGGAAAATCTACTGCTATTGAGTGAAAAAATGCACAACATAAGAAGAGGGAGATATTTATGCAAATGCCATCTCTTTTCTTAAGTAGAAAACAAGCAAATTTCAAAGTCTTCCCTCCTCCATCCTATTGTAAGTAAAATCAATTCAGAAACTTTAGAGGGAGGATGAAACAATGAAAGCTTACTCTTCACTCTGAAGTTCTTCTAACATATCTCTGTTATAATCACCAGCAACTGTTTTTAGAAAAATTTAGTTCACACTGAAGACATATTTTGAGGCAGCAAAATATCTTCTTTAAGTACATTAATGTATATAAGGATACTGATCATCTGATCTTATTTTCTTCTTGTATTTGCTTTGCAGATTAAGCATATATTTTCCTACTGCCCTAACTCACTTTTGTTACACAGTTGACCTCAAAATAGTGTAGAAATGCTTTTGGAGTTTCATCTTTTGTATCGATATTTTTGCATGTGTTGTACTACTCCAAAAATATCATCAATGTAGGCCCTGGACCAGGGAAAAAAATATGGGAAATTTAAGCCTGTATTTAAAATAAGTCCACAGAGCAGGACTTTGTTGAATGGAGATTCTTCTTGGGTGATAATTCTATCAACCTCATTACTATATGAGTATTGTAAATAATACCTGGAGAAGAGGAGGCTGAGGGGAGACCTCGTTGCTCTCTATAACTACCTGAAAGGAGGTTGTAGAGAGGAGGGAGCTGGCCTTTTCTCCCAAGTGACAGGGGACAAGACAAGAGGGAATGGCCTCAAGCTCCGCCAGGGGAGATTTAGGCTGGACATTAGGAAAAAATTCTTCACAGAAAGGGTCGTTGGGCACTGGCAGAAGCTGCCCAGGGGGGTGGTTGAGTCACCTTCCCTGGAGGTGTTTAAGGCACGGGTGGGTGGACGAGGTGCTAAGGGGCATGGTTTAGTGTTTGATAGGAATGGTTGGACTCGATGATCCTGTATGTCTCTTCCAACCTGGTTATTCTATGATTCTATGATTCTATGAATACAAGTAAAAATAAAGCATTTCTCTTTTTCAAGATGTTTTAGTATTTAAAAATTAGTCCTTACTGAAAATGAAATGAAAAATCCTGGTTTTACAATTAAATACCAAGTGGGCCTTAGACATTTCCTTCCATTTGTTTACCTTCAAAGGATTTATTATTTTGTTTGGTTACTCAGTCTTTTTGTCCTATAGTAATGGCAGTAAATTATTATATATCATTCAAGGCATGGCACAACGTGACACACAATATGTTAGACTGCACCCCTTCTGATTTGCTGTTATTTGCAATACTTGTGTAAATTTAATACACCGCACAAGGGCCCAGATATGAGCTATTCATTTAGATAGTCTCCTTTCTGTAAAGAGAATTAACAGCTATGATGCACAATTCATTTGACCTAATTTAGCTGTTTACTTACTTAGCAATGCCATAAAGCAAACCCTAGGAATGTCTATTTCATTTCACTAATCAGCATGAGCGATTTTGCACTGCATTTGTTTGAGTGCTGTAGGACGCTTCAAGTAATTTCTACCTTGTCTTTACTTTTTAATTTTGTATTATTTGAGTATTTGTAAAATCATTATAAGAACAGAAGCTATGGTGACGGTTCAGATAGTATACCTTTTATGTAGTTATTTGTTTTCTGTCTCCCATTTATGTTTTAATAGAAAAGTTTAAAGTTCAGCAGCTTGAGCAGAAAAAGGAAGACTAACTTATGTCTGATACCTAAAGGTCTGGCCACTTTCAGTAGCCAGTGGAGATATTGAAAACACTGATCTTTTTTATTATTTGTTGCTGTTGGCATCATCCTTACAGGAAGCCAAGATGAAACCTGAATTCTGCTTTGACTTAGCACTGTAGAATATAGGGGAGACCAAAAGACAAAGCTGGTCGTATTGTTGAATAGAGCAGACAAGAATTTCAAATATTTCAGTCTCTAGGAAAGAAGGGCCATCTTTTTCACTTGCTTAAAGGATTTGAATTAATTTTTATCAAATAAATTTCATAAATACTTCAGCTGTTGGGGAGGTCTGACTATTTTTGTTTTTCTCTCAGTATAGGCACAATCAGAAGGGAAAAGAGGGAAGACACAGTAAATCTCTCCAGTAAATTGGAAGGATATATTGCAATCCACTATTAGAAGCATGCCTTTTCTTTTAGGAAGAAAACATTGAGAGAAAATCTTATGAGTTATTTTTGCAAAATACTCTTACAAGCTTTGAGAGATACAAAATACCATAACAATTTATTAGAGGGGACAACAAGATACAGGAGATTGTCTTGATAGCTTACATGAAATTGAATGCCTGTGCTGTTAGGTTAGAAAATTGATGAAAGAATTACTTCTGTGTAGTGATAAATAGAAATGTAAGTAAGCCTACCTGGCTTGCGTGCCAGGGCTAGGAACAGGAAATAAAGCTGGACCTTCACTTACTATATCTGCAATTTTGAAACCACTTACAGGTTACCTGTAAGGATGCATTACAGGATACGTAAGGTGACAAAATGGAGCAGATGAAAATTACTTTTTTTCCTTTTGTTTTGCCTTTGCTCTTGGCAGTTAGGTGATATGCTTAGATTTGCAGAACTATTGTCTACAAATGCATACTAAACATTAACTATATCATGGCTAGAAAGTGTGCATGTTTATAAAGTGCCCAGGAGTAGTCACTGCCTGTTTTACCCAGGAGTATTCAATACCTCTTTCTAGGACTACTTCTATGTATTTTTGTATTTGTAATATCCATTGTATGTTACATACTTTACTTTTTTGATCTGATTATTTCAGTTTTATATGTGACATTTGTTCCTCCTTTTCACATTCTTACAAGTGTTGATCACATAGTTTCCACTTACTTGAGAAACACCAAGAAATTTCCTGTTTTACAGGGTAGTTGTTTTGTTCAATGTTTTATACTTTGAAAGAATAGTTTGATTGCAATGCTTAGCAGGATCAGGTATCAAAGCCTGAAGCGTCTCAGAATCCACATCCACTCTATACAGGGACTCACCCCTCAAAAGGTAAGATTCATATCCTAAGGAAAATCTCAGTCACTTTTTGTCATCCTGAAATAAAATCAAGAGTAAAAACTTATTCACAACCCAAGGACATACTAGGAGGCAATAAGTGGTCTAAATAACTCTCAGCTTATGTAAAAATCCATTGTCTGATACGCCTGAACCTTAAATTCCCATAAGACACTATGACAGCTAAGACAGGTAAAGGCTATTACTATCAAGCAACAACAACAAAAAAAATGTTTTTTTCATTTTCTGTGAGAAAGCTTATAAGTTTTTAAAACATTATATTTTTCTAGGATTTTTTAAATGCACTAATAGTTTCAAATGCCATTGACATTTTAAGAATGGAGAATTCGAGAATTTCTCTGTAAAAGCTATAATTCCTACTAAACAGAGAATACAATAATGAGAAGGGAAGTAGAAAAGCACATGAAGGAAAGAATCACTTCAGAGTTTTCAATACAAAACATCCTATTCAAAGTCTGTCAAGGTAAATGTGGAGCTTTCCCATTACTTCAGTAATCTCTGGTTCAGACTACATTGATGTTCTCTGTATCATAGTAATCTCTTTTATTTCCTGCTCATTTAGAAGGTTTTGTATTACATTAATCCTTCATATGCTGCAAATTTTGAGGTCTTCTCTAGCACTGAAATGTGACTTGAACTATGAGATTGGATGGTAATAAGGCAAAGAAGGAACACTTTAGGATATAAACAGGAATCTAAGTTCTGTTGGAGTTTTTATCAAGCGTAACACTAACTCTGATAACCCTTACACTATTAAAATACTTCTATATGCACATAAATATAAAGCTGTGCAAAGAAATGCACGTGTCAGGTTTATTCATGCTATGTATCACCAAAGTAATACAGAAAACACAAACACTTAACTAAGTGAATTATAGGTCTTCGCTA
The DNA here is from genome assembly GCF_032191515.1 of Phaenicophaeus curvirostris. Taxonomy (NCBI): domain Eukaryota; kingdom Metazoa; phylum Chordata; class Aves; order Cuculiformes; family Cuculidae; genus Phaenicophaeus; species Phaenicophaeus curvirostris. The sequence continues at coordinate 7,961,293 of NC_091393.1, forward strand.
TAAGCAAAATAGAAATCTGCCACCAGAGAGGGAGAGCAATGACTGATTCCAGGTAAGTGTTTCTCTAAAATGAAAGAAGAGCTATTTGATACAAATCACTCTGCTTCCCCCTTGTTCCTCTCACTGTAGCCAAATTATGTAGCCATGTGAAGGGAAAACAAAGAGGAAGTTTGCTTTTCTTCCTGGGGCCAGGTACAACGGCATTTCTCTTAGATGTGTACATAGCACCTACTTGTAACCCATGGACCGCATTCTGCTCATAACCCATGACCCACCTGCCCAGGAATAGTCAGTCCCCCCACAGGGAGCCGTGCAGTCTTGTGCATCCCACTTTTGCATCCAGTACACTGCCTAGATTCAGTTTGCAATTGGCAGCAAAATGATGCTGCTGCTTATTTTGACCACATCAGAGCTCCAAGAAGGGAAGAGCTATGGGTTGTCAGCATTAGCAGCAGGCTTCCCTGTGCTCTGAGCACTGCTTTTGGGATACCACACAGAAACCTAGGTCTGCTGCTACTTTCTGAAAGGCAAAGAGATGGATGAGGTCTTTTATTCCAGATCTCCAGGCTAACAAGGCCCTGCTTCTCTTCCTTTGCTTCCCACAGTAGGAAAAGTACTACCCCTACATGGTCTAGTCTGCTCTCCTTTATCAAATATATTTGGATTTTATTTGCATTACTGTGAAGCTTTGAAGCTGCACTGCTGAAACACGTGGGGTGATCTTCCCTCTTTTTTTTGGTGAGCATTAACCATTGCCTGTAAATACTCCTCTAGAAGCCTTGTTAAATATCTGCCTCCAGGGATCTCTTGGGACTATGAAGTTCCCAGTCACATAACACTGTCTGGAGCATTTAATGGACATAAAAGCTGCTTAATCACTATATCTAATCCTCATCATTCACTAAATATAATTCTCGTGACTCAAGTGTTTTGAGCAATAGGAGGGAGCAGCATTTTTTTTAACATTACATATCTTTTTCATATATTGCAGAAAGCTGACATTAACTGTAACATGAAGCTTATTGTTGCTTAGGCATAAACCCATGGTAATCAATTGGGAATTTTGACTGTTTAAGAAGAAAGGAAGGAAATAGGTTTGGAGGAAAACATATGTAGATAATACGTGTAACTGGGCCCACTTTCTGAAGCAATACTCCCCAATGCCTCCTAATTTCACTCAAAGGTGTCCTGATAAGTGGCACTGTAACTTATTTTGGTCTTTCTTTTGGTAAAATTTTAAAACTTCATCGTGTTGAAATACTTAGAGCAGCATGTCCTGTTTGGCACCATTAGATCTCATTAGCAATCAGCATTCAAAACATTTTCTCAGGGTTTTTTCCTTAATACACAAACACATATTTTTTCCCATAATTAGGCATATCTATCAGTTTCATATCATGGGTAGGATGAAATTTTAAATAACATTCATCTCTTTCAGAAGGAAATAGGAGTCTGAAATGAAAAAGTGCTCAGTTAGATTGCTGTTGTTACAAGGGTGGGGAAAAAGATGGGATGACAACGATGCAGCCTGAATATACTGTACTGCAGGGCTCAGAAGGGGGTGGAAGGTTTTCAATCAATTCAAGCCTCAGCCAAGAGTGATTACTTCTGTGACAGGCTGGGAAGCCCTGGCTGTGACTAACACAAATCTAACCCTTCAAGGAGGTTTTGCAGAAAGTTGATTTCAGTCAAATGCTGAACTTAAAGCTGAATGTACCCTGCTAAAACCAGAACATAAAGATGCTTGAGGTGTTTGAGGATGCCAGGCTGCGTCCAGGGAGAAGAGAACAGGGAAGCCATGTGTTTTTCATAGCTTGGTCAGTGTCACCTCTCAGAATGCAAGAATTTCAGTGCCAAGGGAAACATTCAGTTTTCAGAAATAAAATAACATTGGCCTACTAATGTGCATGGTTGGGTTGGTGGAGGTGGGCAGGCTTGTGGTTTCCAAATTTGTTTCCATTTGGTTGAGAAATCAGTAGTACAGATCAGCCTTGCACCTGGATTTGTTGTGTTTACTTCCAAAGAGGGAACAGAAAGCCAAGCAAGCTTAACTCAATAAAAGCCAGCAACAGCAGGCATTTTCCTTCTTCAGGAAATCCCAATTGCACAAACCCCTGTGCCCAGGATGTCTTGCTCTCGCTGTGTCTCAAAGTCACATTTCAACTCTTTCAGTAACTTTTCAGCACACAGAGCACCTGACTTGAAACCAACAAACCAGCTCCATCTTTGTAACCAGGGATATCTGTGAGTTGATATCTATGTTTGAACTCCTCAGACAAAATAAATAGATATAAAGCAGTAATAATATCAATAAACACAGCCATAAGAGCAATAAGAAAAGTTCTTGTATGTTTATCTATTGGTACAATGAAGTGTGTTAGACTACAGATATTAGAATTTTTAACAGAAAAAACCCATAAAACATAAACCCATACTTGGGCTTAGTGCAGAAGATACTCAAAATCTGTAAGTCATTTAAGCTCTTTGGTTGAGTACAGTCTGATTCATACCAGATTTAAGGTTTATTCACTGCTGAGGAACATCCTACAGAGTGATGGGTTACCCTTCAGTAACTTCAGCACTCCCCTTTTGATAAGCCCCCTTATCTGCCATTAACATCAGAGATGCCTTCATTTCTGGCTCTGAACTGAGCTGTGGAAGGGGAACACCTGACTGCAGATCAATCGAAGTATTAGCTTTTTTCTGTAGTGTAAATAGCACAGTGAAAAAAAAAGTGTCTAGAACTACACTGCTGGGATGTGCCTGTCTGGAAGAAACAGGGAGATCTGCTGACTACACCAGAAAATAAAAACACTCCTTCAAGTTCTGTCTAAAATGTTTATTGTTTTTCAAGTTGGAATTGAAATACTTTTTTCCTCTGTAGGCCCCTGTTCACAGAACCTGCTATTGACTGGTGGGACCATGGCATTTTCTCCTTAATTTCTAACCATTGCCATCGACTAGGCAGCTTCCATTTCCCACCTGTACCTCATTCTCTTCCCTTGACACTTTCTCTACCCCACTGGTACCCTGGGTTTACTGCAATTCTTCCTGTAAACACCCAGCTGCAGGAATGCATGTTGTGGTGCTGTATGGAGAAAAGGAACACCTGATGGGAGCATCAGATTGACCTAGTATCTTCTAGACTAGAGAACACAAGGCTTCTCTCAGATAAAATCTCTTGTGCCTCCTCTACTGGCCTTCCTCACGCTATGGAGAGCTCTGGTTTCTCTCCAAGCAGCAGAGTAAATCTGTAACACAGGACACCACGGGGGGAGGCATTTTCATTTCTATCCAGCCTACTATGAGAATTCTGGTTATCCTCTTCTGAAAAGACTTGTCATCTCTCAAAAAGCAGCTGGAATTCCTCACATTAAAATCAAGTCTGGCCTGCTGATACCTCAAAATTGCTAAGCAGTGGGATAATTTTGTGTACAGTAAGCCTACACATTTGCTGTGCCAGCTACCCTTCTGCCCAGCATTAACTCCGGGTCTGATAAGATGAGGAAAGGAGTGGTGTGCCTATCAGTCAACCTGCATCAGGCTCGGCATGTGTTAAAGAAAGGGCTCTGATGGGAACTCTGACAACTCTAATCAATCTACTGCTTCTCCAGACTTGCTCCTACACTTGCCTCCAGCCCTCCTGCTTCCTCTGTGGCTGTGCCAAGCCTCAGATTTCATAGCACCAGTCTGTAGAGACCATGCTGTTCATCATCTATCTTGAACTATTTGAACATCTGTCTCGAGCATGGTGCCCCTAACTTCTTTACTGTACAACTTTGAAATGGATCCTGTAGAGAACGATGACTCCATCTACTTCTGATCTGATCTAAAACATTTCCTCCTTTGCTGTGTTTCGAAGTTCTATCCCAGCTTTCCTTCTTATTTTTAAACTTCACCATGGAGCTCCATATGGTGTATTAAATTAAAGCCATTATACAAAGAGGGCAGTACATTTTGTTGTACTGTTCCCCATCCCACTACTGAGAAGAAAGGAGAGTATTGTAGAGAAAGAAAAACAAGGCAAAATCTCCTACAAACCTTAGCTCCCATTCTCTGCAAACCTGGGAAAGGAAATCATGGTCAACAGCCATACTGGTTAAAAAGACCTATGGGACAAAATTCCCCAAACCAATTTAAGTTGCATACAGTGGACCAAATTAATCCCTACTATAATTTCTCTTAATTAGTTCAGAAAAGTTTGATCCTGTGTTATCTAAGCTCAAGGATATTTCTACAAGTATGAACTACAGCTTGGCAACATTTATTATGGAGCTCCAGAGATAAAAGAAGAACAAAAAAGACTCTCAGCTTTCCAAATGTTGATCATAAAAGCAATTGTATCACCAGCAATACAGATAGGAGGGAAAAAGCTTATAAAATTGAATAAATAGAAAATCTTTCAACTTAATGCTTAAGTCTTCTAAGAGTGATTTCCCGAACAACTGCCAAGAACTGGAGTAGTTTTAAGATAATCACAATCAATTCTTATAGTACAATAAAAATAGGTATAAGGGAAAAATCATTCAAAACTGAAATGTAAGAGGACAAAAGGTCATAAATTGCAATAGAAACCCTTAGGGAATCTAAAAATGTATAGGGGTTGGGGGCTTAAAAAATTGTGTAGCTATTGAAGAAAAATAATGTATTAACAAATGGACAAATGAGAGTAGAGCAATCCCTCAGGGTCGCTTCATCAACCACAGTCATATGAAGAATCCAATGTACCTTTTTGAACAGTAGTTGAAATACTGAACCAGCTAAAGCAGAGAACAAGCCTTTGTTAGCTACTTTTGAAGGTCATCTGTAGCTTTTAGTGTATAGGACATTTTTACAACAATTAGATCAAAACTCAGGTTGAAAATATTGGTGGATTTCATAAGTTAGGATGACATTAATAGTTGACTCCTCCAGGGCACTGCCTGGGAGTAGGGGTTTTATTCTAAAAAAAGATCTCTCTTCCACTTCGAGAACCACTGGAGCCACACATTAATTTTACGTGAAAATAAATGATTGTTTGTTCATTTTGATTTTAAAAGGTATTTGAAGAAAAGTAGTTTCATTCTGGTCAACTTAGGTGTTGAAGATCTGAAATCTCCTGTTGCTTATGTAACTTTAACAGTCATCAGACTCCCAATAATCAAGATAGATGCATGTACAGTGTTCCCTGGCATGACTGTACTAATACCATCAGTTAGGCTAAATTTGCACACTGAGATACAAACCCAGAATTAAGAGGTCATAACTGCAAAACTGAGATATACCTTGACAAGCAGGCCTTCAAATCAATGCTAGCATGTCCCATGTCTGAAAAATCCTTCATTTCATAAGGCTCACAAGCTATATTAAATGGCATGACAAATATAAATGTGGATATAAAAAACTCATCTCCTTCTTCAGACCATAGCAGTATGCAAAATTTAAAACATAAAAGGATTTAGGAACAAGAAAAAAATCAGTTTGCCCAACAGACCTGCCAAATTTTATTCCTCTTAATAGCATGCGAGCTGGAAGGAAAGTAATTATTATTTTTCCACATGACACTAATTCCTTTTGTAACTGACAGGCTGAACAAAGGCTGCCTAAGTTTCATTTGGCCAAAAGGCTAGTTTTTGTTTAAGAATATAATGGATGATTCATTATTTTAAAAATCAACCTTGCAAGAAAACAAAGAAAAATGTCATATTGGTGAGATGCTGATGGAAATATTGTATCATACACAAAGAGTAACTGAAATATTGTTTTCTGTCATATTAGCAGGCAAGATTTTTTTTACAGGACCATTGAAAAGAAGCCTGTGTCCTCTATTTACTTATGATTATATGTCCCCACTGAAAATATTCATGTTACCGTCTTGAAATTTCTGGAGTCCCCAACTACAACATAAGTAAATTTTAATCAACCTGTTGTAAAGAAGAACACATGCTATAGACAGTGGATAACAAGTTATAAACAGATTCAGAAGGTCACCACAGGTAATAGACTAGTTTTGTTCAAGTCAGGTAAACCAAAACAAATTTCAAATGTGGAAATTACAATAATTGGAAGCTGAGTATGTCCCTGAAAAAAACTGGAAAGGGCAAAATCCACCCCTGAGTCTGTGACACCTTTCTCTGTCCCCATATCATGACTCAGAAACAGGGTTCAATCCACACCATCATCATCACATTACCACAAAAGAGAGAGAGATACTTGGAAAATGAATTATGTAACAGAAAATTTGAGCTAACAGAAGATGTGATAGAACAGAAAGCACAGTGATAGCATATATAAAGCATATAGGCAGAGCGAAAAACCTTAAATGGTAAAATCAATTACTTTGTTATTTAATGAATTAAAGACAGGAGAGGTTGGCCAAGATTAAGAAAATAAATGTACACAACAAACTTCCAAATGAGATGACAGTAAAATATATGTTCGGCTGCAAAATCAACAATAAAAGATGTATTCGACTGCAAAACCATTTCCCAAATGAAATGATAGAAGGTCCATTATACCCAGCGTTAAACTATCCTACAGGAAAAACTCTGGCAAATACACAGAAAAAGATTAATCTTCATAGGTAAAAAAGAAGGGTGTGGTTTCCTAACTGGGGTGTTAGGGAACATTTCCTATATTTCATTATATATTCATTTTTAAAAACTTATTTACTCCATTTCATAAGTTCAGCACTCTTAAACTTGCTGAAAAGCATTTGCATTGTACAGACCTAGTATAATTTCTATTATTCATTGCTATATTTTCATCCGTTGGAGTAACACGCATCCAGTAATACTGCATGTATTTTTACACACCGTAACACAAGGTAAAGAGAAATTCTTCTTTGTGGTGCTTTGGTCCTTTCCTATTGATATAACATTGCCTCAGAGATAATGTGTACAGAGGTTTCTTTAGGTCCTGTTATCTCACTAACAGTGAAAAGAAACAGTGAAAAGACTGGGTATATTTGAGTAAAATCCCATATACCTGTCAGGCCAGTTTTCTGAGTTGCTTTTGTTATCATCATTAGTAACCAATTAGTTGTTCTGTTCTTAATTTGCCCTTAAAACCCAAAGCCTTTTTCTGCCGAAGAATGCATCCAATGGTCAGTTTCTGTTGATCATAGTATCTTTTACCCAATTAATGACATTACTTATGGTGATAAATAAAACCAACTACAGTGTAATTTTAAGGTATGTTTCATACTGTTCCAGTGTGTCTGTTCTAGTTGGGAGTTTTCATTCAGTTTTACTCTGCCTAAAACACATCGCAACCATTCTAACAATATGGAAATTCTTCAAAAGCATCAATAAAGCTAGCCCTAGCCTTTCCTGACACAATTCCTCCAGATGTGACCATATCATACCTGCAAAAGTTTGAAATTTTCACTAAATGCTCTTCTGATATTTTCAAAATATTTACAGTCTCTTTTTTTTTGGTCAAAATGCCTTTTAGGAGATAATTTAATTAACAGACAAATGAGAAAAATCACACAAGAGATCTTGAACTCTGACAAATGAAACATTTTGGCTGGCCCAGTCTGATATTTTCCCTCTCTGGACAAGTCAATTTTACAAAGTTCGCTTTTACAAAATATCAGGTTTTCAGGTCTGATTGAGACAGTGTCAGTATTCAAAATCTTTCTAGTCCTCCTCTAACCCAAGCTGTCAAGGTTTTATTTTTGAATAAATGAGTAGGTTTCCAGTCTCACATTTTTATTTCTAGAATATTGCCCCAAATATTTTTTTTAGTGACTGTCAAGTCTTTTGCATTGACAGGCTGAGAATTGTTCAGGAACTTGGTATGTCATGTACATCTCCTAGAGCACGTATCAAGGGTCCAGAAGTAGCATAAGTATATTAGCACAGTGGAGGGGAGACATCATTGTAGTCTACAGCTGCCTTGCAAGTCTGCAAGGTGCTGATCTCTTCTCTCCGGCAACCAATGACAGGTCCCAAAGTTCTTCACTCGGAGGGTGCTGGAGCACTAGAACAGGCTCCCCAGGGAAGTAGTCGTGGTGTCAAGCCTGACAATAGTCAAGAAGCAATCGGACAACACCCTCAGACACATGGTGTGAATGTCTGGGTTGTCCTATGCAGGGACAGGATTTGGATTCCTTGATCCTTGTGGATCCCTTTCGACTCAGGACATTCTATGATTATATGAAAATCACATTCTCTGTTAGGTTTATTAGTTGAAGTTTTGTGTCAGATGTACTCTGCCTCTGATTTCAGAGCAGATGTGACCAAAAACAACATCAGTTTGTCTGCATATCTTTCCTTTGCACCATGGATACTCTTTGATTGTGCTATGTGGTACTAGCTGAACACTTTAAAGTTGCCACTCATTGTTGCCCAACACAGGCCCATTCTATCAAACCAACCACTTCAAGTGTGGTTCTGAACAAAGTCCATTTTCCCTACAAGGCTTCTCAGTAGACCCTTTTGAAGCTGGGGCCTTTTGAGCCCATACCCCACCCTGCCCTGTCTTGAGGAACTGAATAGTAAGGCAAATCTACAGTACAATGATGTGAAAATTAAATCAGTTTTAACAGTCCATTTATCCTCATGTTTTTCCACATATAGTTACTCTGATTCCTATCCAGGATATATGAAAACAGTGGAAATAAGATGATCTTTAGAAAATGCATTCCCTTTATTTTTAACTCCAAGACTCATCAGGCCAGAATTCATCTGTTACCTAAGAAGGCTTTCAAAAAAACCTGGCTTAGACTGGAATGTCTTTTGAAGGGAAAATCAATGGGTTGTTTTATTTTTTTTAAGTGTCCTAATTCTACAATTCACAATGTAAAGAGTGTCTGTAGGTAAAGAAAAAAAACCTTCCTCTTCCCCTTACTTCCCCCCACCAGCTACTTTCTCCCTTTTGAATACCTTCAGCCTGAGCTGTGGAGACTTCAAAGACTTCAAAGGCAGCAGATACTGCTGCTGGGGCCGACCCTGAAAATGTGGGATTTAGCAGAAAATGCAAAGATTATGGATTGTGGAACATCTTCATTTGCTTCAAAAGACTGGTGGCTTCATTCATTTCAAATTAATTAAAACAAATATCCAAACAAGCTATCAAACCAAAAGAAAAACATAGGGAAAAATCACAGAAAGAAAAGGAATTAGTGTGCAGCAACCAAGTCAAATTTTCTGCTGTATTCAGCACGTGCTGAAGAGATAGGACATTAGTTATGGCTCTCGATGTTTACCTCAAGCCAAGAAGACAGGGCAACATCAGCCAGCAGCTATTTCTTAGGTGCCTCTGCCAGTGTGTATCATATTCAAGCTGATTTCTAAACCCTGGCCCTGTTGCTGCCTCAGGCTGTTGAACAAGGATAGAGAAGCTGGCGCAGTGTCCCTGAGGGTACTGGAAGGTCTCAGTGCTGGAGAAATCAGATGCAAAGCTATCACATGCACAGAGGGATCTGCTGTGCCATTGGCAAGGGGCTAGAGGGAGATGAGAGACAAGCTGCTGAGAAGGAAATCAAAGACAAACTGAGAGATTAGCTAGGGAGGGTATACATTTTATTTCTGGGCTGGATTCAAGCCACACCCTAGGCGTTCCTGTGAAAAAAGTTAGGCAGCTCTGTACTTCTCATGTATCAGCTGAACTGTCCCTTACAAGTTGGTTTCTTGCCATCTGTAGCGATCCCAGCATCAAGTCCACTCTCTGCAGAAGTTAGAAACTTGATTAACCAAACATGTAATTTCTAATATTCATTAGAATTTAATAGTGAGATAATCAAAATGCTTATAAAATACTAATGTTTTATTTACACAGATACCTGAAAATCTAGTAGAACTTCCTGAAAAAGTCAGCAGGGTTGGATAGAATGTGAATTTTATTTAAGATGTTATGTACAACATCATAGCTTTTTAACTAGTCCCTGTCAGCTGTAATGGGCAGTCAATGTAATTAGTGCATAGGAGCTCCTCATTTTTTATTACAGAAGATTCTACATTTTCAATTCCAGGATTAAAGAATTAAAAAAACCACCCTGAAAATGTTTGAGTAAAAACCCTTCCAAATGAAAAAATATTTTGTTAGCTAGTTTTGGATGAACTACTCTGGTAAAAAGAATATTGTTTAATTTTCATTTTGAATTAAAGACCTGGAAAGCTGAGTAATACACAGGCTAATGCTGAGCTGAGCTGTGCTTCCAGTCCTCTGAGGGCCATAAAAATGTATTAAAACAGAAATTATTTTGTACACTGTGCTGTACTTCAACGTTTAATTCTCAGCAGGCTATAAAATCACTTTCAGGATAATGAAATTACAAAAGAATTTTAATTTCATTTTCAGTCCCTTATCATTACAAAGTACTGAGAGAAGATGGTTGGAAGATGACTCATGATATTTCTGCTCTCTGCCTTCTGACTGACCAGGGTTTTTTGTCTGAAATACCTACAAAAGATTTTGCAGATAATTGAAATGAGACATAATGTAGACGATCCTGAAATATGCAGCTGCCTATATCAGATTTTTCATTATGAAAACATTGTTTGTAGAAAGAGTATCAAGTAGACCAGCATTAATAGGCAAAATAATAATAAATAGGCAAAAAAATACCCACTCAAAACAATGATAATAAATATTAGTATAGTATGGGTTTAAGGTAAAGGCTTGTTTTAATAAAAGTACAAACCAAACGTATGTACTCCGAGTGTCAGATCAATAAAAAAAAAATGTCTCTGACAATCATGCTTTGGTTCTATTTCAAAGAAAATAAAAATATCCCAAAATCCAACCACAAAACTTTTCCCCGTGATTTGCAATATATTCAGGGGTGATTTTCCTTTCTCCTGGGCCAAAGTCCGCAGTTGTAGTTCAAAGCAAATTCTCACCAGAACCAATGGAGATGGTTTAGGTTTAGCTTTCTCTCTGGAAGTTATGAAGAGTCAGGCATTATAGGACTGAAGTAAAAATTTTTTGGCTTGTTACAAAACAGAAATCAACAGAATTCTTCTTTTATGAAGAAGGGGTGCAGAGCTGGATTGACAAAACCTTTTAAATTCTCTTGTTTTTAAAATGCTGGTTTGAGCTAAAGTTAAAGGCTAACCATCTGTAAAGCCTTAGTAAACGAAGGGAATATCCTCAAAGGTCATAGAAATTCCAGGAGATGATCTCTCCAAGAGTATATTTCTGTAGGAGTAACGATGACAGTAAGTAACTAAATTTTGTTCAAGTCCTAATGTCTAGACATTAAAAAAAAACCAAACCACCAAACTGTAAAAATTCCCCAGGCAACTGCTTAAGCAGCTTCCCACATGTGATTCACATCACACTTTTAGATCAAGCGTGTCCTGCTTAGTCTGACATTCAATGCAAAGCACAGCAGAGCAGGCCACTTCATTTGACAGGAAAAGGCCTTTAATTACTAAGTTTCAGGCAAGCAAGTCACAGGACTTGTCTACCCTCTTGGGAAAGCAAGGACTTTCACTGTGAGGAATAGGCCAGGTAAGGTGGATGGAAGCAGACCAGGTTACCCTGCCTCCTCCAGCAACACTCAGAGCTGGCCATGTGGTGGCTGAGCTCCTGGAAAGGAACTCCACATGTGCATGACCATCATACTGAACTCTGATTTTCATCTTCTCTAAGTAACCATCCCTATATTTTAAAGCAGTTCATAACCTCCTTCATAAGCTGTATTACAACATTTGAGAAGGAGCACAACCAGAGGTCTCAGCCTCTTCTCTTTACTGGACCTCACCCACATAAATCCTTTTTGTGCATCATAGTTCTCCCATTTACCCTGTAAGCAGACTGTGAGATTCTTAAGTTTTAGTACTCACTCCAGCTGCAGTTTGTGCATCTGATCCAATGACTTGTAAGAATATGTATAAAGACATAGGCTGCATCAGAATACAGTCAAAGAAAAACAATGTGCTTGAGTTTGTAGAGCTGGACACAGTCCAAGCTTGCAGCTGAATTTTCCCACAATGCTGGTGCTTCAGGTCCTGCCTTCTTTAGAAAATAAAGAAACTAAATCAGTGACACAGAGAGAAAGGAGACAAGTGAAAATATAATGGAAATGTGTCTTGGTTGTTCACTTCAGGAATACAGCTACATTACTCAGTTTTTCAGTGATTTATACCTGTTTAGCAGATGTCTGCTCTAAGCTCTCATGGGTCGTGTGTGCCAATCTGTTCCCAAATAACCTGTGAAGATAAGCCACAAGCACTCCTCCAGCAGGGGACTTGAGCTGTATTTCATTTCTTGTGTAACTCTACAGCACCCTGTGTTTAACAGATTTCTTCCCTTATTTTATTTAGTTTAGTGCAACTTGTTAGCCTAACACAGTTAAATTTATGAGTCACATTTATTTATGCCTCTCAAATAGCTCCATTGTGATATATATGATGAATACTGAAAGAGAAGTGATTCCAGAAGCTGCTCAGGCATCTGTGCATCTGTGCCAAGTTCTACATTTTATTTATCTCTCAGCTATCACCTAAACACAGGCTCTGTTCACACAAAACAATTTTTCGTTTAATTTCATTCATAAAATACAAATTACAAATAGCCTTTACCTTTCTGTTACCTCACTCTACCAGCACTCATTCTCTTCCTTTTTCTTTCTTTGCTTTATTCATCCCAATTTTGCCAATTTATAAAACTTAAGCTGAAAAATCCCACCCTTATGAGTAACTGACTGCCTTTTTCCCCCCCTTTTTACCAACCTCAGATAAGCCAAGTAAACATGGCACTGATTAAATAAAACACCAGGTGATGCCATTATGTCTTATGGGGTGCAGTCCCATTATTAAATGTAAAGAGCAATGGCAAAGTGAAGAAGAAGTGGAAGTGATTTTCGAAAAAATAGATCAGAGATGAGTAAAATCCAGTTAACATCCACAATTAACTTGCACAGTTTGACTTTCAACCTCTATTCAAATCTATGACTACTAACAGTATCATTGATTGAGTCTTCAAGATATACCTCCTGTGTCATTGTCTTACCCCTAAAAAGCCAAGCCCTTCACAGAAAGAATCATGAGCTTGTTTAGTTTCATTTAAAAGCTACCTGACTTCCACAGTTCTTTAAAATATCTATATGGGTTCCTGTTGGAAGTGAAAACCCAGTGGAAGATCTAAAACTTGATAAAGAAAGATGAAAGTTGTTCACAGGTTTATAGTTCGTAACTAACTTGCATTAGTCCAGAAAAAGTCAGGGGTCAGGTAATTTTTTATAGCCATTAGATACAGTATGGGTGCACTGGAGAACTTTTTATCTTTGATCCTTTGGCAATGTCATGCAGCAGTACCCACCCATGTCAAAGAACTCTTCATCCTCGTATCAGTTCTGGTGTAAATGAGCATCTGGCCTGACTGTCAAAGATACAAGGATGCAATAACTTATGTGTTACAACCATGAGATCAGAAAACAAAAAAAGCTAGTGTGATTTAGGTGTTAGAATTTCACAAGAAATTCTCTGTAGGAGTCATGCTGAAAGATAAGTGCCCAGAATCTGCTGTGATACAAGGATTTTTGTCACCATTTACATAGGCTGACGCATATGACTGAGATCCCAAACCTATACTTACATGGGGTTTGATCACCCACTGCTGGGGTTAGATTTTACAGACTCAGAATATGAAAATTCTTCTCAATTTTTTGTTGCTTTGGTAGGGAGGAAAAGAGATGATATTTCTATAGTTATGAACACGTGAATCATCAATCCTTTAAAAATATGCTGTTTGCATTTCAAATCTGAAGTTTCATGTTTGAAGTTTCATGACATTAGGAATGGTTCAGTTCATATTTTTACACTCTCAGTGAAACTAATAAACTTTAATTTGGAAAGCCACCATAAAAAGATTTTGTTTCACTTGCAGCAGAACATAGCCACAGAAACCTCTCAGTGATTTCTGCTTGAACTATGGCGTATGTTTCAGAGGGACATTCAATCCTAAAATAAAAGGTCCACATGGTGGAGAATCAATCACATTCCTAGCTAAGTTATGCCTACATTTAACTACCTTCAGTGTTAAAACCGAGTTCTGTGTTTCAAATCTAAATTTGTCTTTCGTCAGCTTCCCACTGCTGAATCTCATTATGGTTTTTTACTGATAGATTAAAGAACTGGCTATGAGAAATCTTTTCCTCAGGTAGGTACTCTCAGACCATGATGAAGCCATCCCCTAGCTTTCTCTTCAATAAAATAAGTTCCTCAGTATGAAATACATTTTCCAAATCCCAAATCATTCATTTAACTTTTTTTGAATGCTTCCACTTTCTCAGAAGATTTTTTTAACTGTAGCACCAGAAATGGTAATGTGTTTTGGGGTTTTTTTAATTATGGTCTCATTAGTAGGATACAAAAGATAAAAGGACCAACTATTCTTGATTGACGTTCCTGCCCTTGTACATCCAATACTTACTTTAGGCTATCATACTGAGACCAAAGATGAAACTGCTTATATTCACGTTCTCCAGACACTTTGCAGTGTTACTGCATTCCTGGACACAGTATCTCATTCTGGAACAGAGACCTAAGCTCTGTTTTCAAATGTATGACCATGAACATTTAGAGTTCTAGTTCATTAGGTAGTAGAAAAATTCATTACTAGTAGAAAAAAAAATTATCTTCCATAGAATCAATGATTTTTTTCCTGGAAAAAGTTAATTATTTCACAGATTTATTTTTTTCTGTTAAGAAATTTAAGTTAATACTTTCTTCAGTATAATTTACATGCTTTTTTAGCTTATGCCCTTATTTTGTAAGCCAGGCTTATGATGGGTTGCACACTACTATAATGCTGTGTCTACCAAATTGTCAGGTAGCACTCCAATCCTCCATTGCTGGAAGAATTCCTTGTTTTCTACCAGGATTTTTTAGTCATGTCACATTTAAAGGCTTTTTGTCACTCATATTAATTTTATGGCAGATTAGGACTAGTCAGAATTGTTCATGGGAACGCTACATTAAATCTACTGCCTTACAGAGGCCAATTATTCCATGTTACAGGTCTGTTCAATAGGATCTGTTTTCTAGAAAATGCATGCTGATTGGCATTAACTATATAACTGTTCCTTAACTCATAACAGACCACATTCCATATTAGTTTTACCAAGACTGTGTCAGGATTGATTTCAGAGGAACGGGATACAGTTTCTCAGCTCTTTCTCTAAAAATCTTAACACAGCTTCTGAGACTTTCATAGCATTACAGGATTTGTTAAGAGGTAAAATCAATGTTTAAGGGAGCTCCTTGACCAATTTTTTTCCTAAATGAGAAAGTTCTCCTATGTGAAATTATCAGTTGTGCTGACTGTGATTATTTTAAAGGTAGTTATTACTAAGGCCTTTTCAATCTTTCTTGAGTACATCTTGTTTAGTGAGATCTGAAGTTCAGTAGAATCAGAGTGGTCATGATGCTGTTGGATGCTCGTTTGAAGTTAAATACAGTATATTAATCTCAGCATGATTGTTTTATGGTATTTCTACATTTCCTGGTGGATAGATAAGCAAAAAGCAGACAAATGTATCTGGAGGAGGTGAATAACTGTGCTGCTGGAAATAGTTCCTGGCACTGAACTGCTCCTGACAATCCCCTTTTAGGCATAGATAACTGAATATATAAAAGAAGCAGGGGTAAGCGACCACCTGCTTTGTGCATAAAATCAAAGGGCAAGCTGCTTGAATTATGTACTATCCAGAAATACAATATTTATGTTTTATCCTAACAGACCTCTTCTCTTACTACTGCTGCTCCTGCTGAGGAAGGTGTCATTTACTACAGTGAGGTAGGAGTTTTTTCCCCTCTCTTCACTCACCTAGTAGTCTCTTCATTTTAATTATGTTATCTTACCCTTATACAATATTGCCTATTTGTCTGGGAAGCTTTGAACCAGAGATAATGAAATAAAATAATTTCTGACAAACCTGATAAATATCTTTACTTTTTTGTCTTTCACTTTGTTAAAAATAGTTTAAAAATAACAAAAACAGAAAAATCTTTCATTCTTGAAATTAAAATTAAACAGAGCTTTTGGCATACTTTTTCTTTGCTTCCTGCCACCATTCTGGCAGAAATTCTGTTCTCTCTTCACAGTGGCAAAATGAAAGTATAGGTCATACCAACTAGGTCCTTATCTAAATGGAAAGGGCAAAGTCTCTTTGTGAACCAAAGAAGAAGGTAAAAACAAGAAGCGCCACCTCCCTAAGCAATTAAGCATTTCTTAGGATGACAAGACCATACACAAACTTGACTACTGCCATGGTACTGATCATTCCAAAGGTCTGTGGCTTTTGCCAGCTATTCCCTTCACTGCTAAACTTGGTTTTACTCTCTTGAATTCACTTTGTTCCACTTTTATTTACACTTGTCAGTGAGGGAAACAGCAGCAGACAGAAGGGAAATGTTTGTGTCACCTCTACTAGATTTGAGCTCAGGCTAGTTTTTATTCTCATCTGGGTACTTAACATACATTTGGATTTGAGAGGTGCCACGCTGCACTCAGTGAGACCCCTCACATGAGAGTCCTGTGGTTATACCCTTGACCCAACTCACGGTGCTTGCCTGTTTCTTTGTAGGTGAATCTGAAGCAGTGTCAAAATCAAAGGCTCAAAGTCTCGTGCTTAATCCATGCAAGAACAGGAGTGATATTTCTCGTTTGTCAGTGGACACAGCAACAAGTACCCATCAATATAAGCAGGATTTTTAGTGATTCATATACAGCTCCAATACCCAGATCACTACATTAATTTCAGAAAGGGTAGAAAACATCTTAAAGGCAAAACAAAGGGAAGGTACTAAGTGGTAAATGTTCAGCACAGTACGTGGTAATTGACTTAGACATGCAGTTCCCATTACTGTTAATAGGAATCAGATGGCTAAATCCCTGTGCTACAAACGTACTTGAAATAGATATTTGCATGAATGCCAAGCACAAAACATGAAGGTAGCATAAACTACCAATGAGGAAGATAGGAGCACTGAAGGCATTTACTGAAGACATCAAGAAAGGTTATGGAAGGACTTAGGAAACTGGGGCAAAATTGTACTATAAGATCGTTTACTGGAAGTAGTTTTCATATAATTTGGGTAGGCTTTAGAGAACAATGTGTGCACTGGCAGAGAACACTAGTCTTCAAAGGCAGGGGAACAGCTGTGCTTCTCTGGAAGACACAAGGAGAATAAGGGCAGGCTACAGCAGGACCACACAGGAACAGACAACCTTGACTTGCTGCCTAGGAAACACCAGTGGCAGGACAGAAAATGGCTTGGCTGTATCTGCTGAGTTATTACTGATTTGCTGGCCTGGCTTACTGGCCTAAATTCCTTTCGAAGACAGGGACAGTAGAAGACCTACTCCTTGTAAAAGCATGTTGCAAATATATATTGGGTAAGAATCAGCCAGAAGGCCAACAAGACAAATATGGTGGGAGTCTGTTACAGACCACCCAATCAGGATAAAGAAGCAGATGCTTTATTCTATAAGCAGGAAACTTAATGACAGAGGATGAGGAAAATATTAAGGTCCTTCACCTTAGTTTTTAGTTGTAAGACCAGTTGTTTTCTGGGTACCCAAGCCCCCTGAGATGGAAGATGGGGATAGGGAGAAAAATGCAGCCCCCCATAATCCAAGAGGAAATGTTTAATGACCTGGTACTCCACTTAGACATGCATAAGTCTATGAGGTTGGATGAGTTGCACCCAAGAGTACAGAAGGTACAAGTGGAAGTGCTCATCAAGCCACTTTCAATCATTTAGCAAAAGTTCTGGCTAACTGAGGAGTTCCCAGTTGACTGGAGACAAGTGAATGTGCCCCCCATCTACCAGAAGGGCCAGAAGGAGGATCTGGGGAACTACAGACCTGTCAGCCTGACCTCAGTGCTGCGAATAGTTATGGAGAAGATCATCTTGAGTGCCATCACACAGCACTTACAGGATAACCAGGTGGTCAGGCCCAATCAGCACAGTTTAAGGAAAGGCAAATCCTGCCCCACTAACCTAATCGCCTTCTATGACCAGGTGACCTACTTAGTGGATGAGGAAAAGCTTATGGATGTTGTCTAGACTTTAGTAAAGCCTTTCACACTGCTTCCCACAAAATCCTCATGGAAAAACTGACTGATTATGACTTCACCAGGTGTACACTTCATTGGGTAAAAAACTTGCTGGATGGCCAGGCCTAGAGAGTTGTGGTGAATGGACTTAAATCCAGTTGGCACCCAGTCACAAGTGGTGTTCCCCAGGGCTCAGTGTTGGGGCCAGTTCTCTTTAACATCTTTATCAACGATCTGGATGAAGGATCAGGTGCACCCTTAGGAAGTTTGTAGTTGACACCAAATTGGGTGGGAGTGTCTATCTGTTTGAGGGTAGGAAGGCACTACAGAGGGATCTGGAGAGACTGGATTGATGGGCCAAGACCACCTGTATGGGGTTCAACACGGCTAAGTGTCAAGTCCTACGCATGGGCCACAACAACCCCATGCAATGCTGTAGGCTTGGGGATGAAGAGCTGGAATGCTGCCCAGAGGAAAAAGGACCTTGGGATCTTGGTCTATAGCCAGCTGAATATGACACAACGGTATGCCCAGGTGGCCAAGAAGGCCAATAGCATCCTGGCCTCTATCAGAAACAGCATGGCCAGCAGGACCAGGGGAGTGACTACCCCTCTGGTCTCAGTACTATCGAGGCCACACTTTGAATACTGTGTTCAGTTCTGGGCCCTTCACTACTAGAAAGATTTTAAGCTGCTACAGCATGCACAGAGAAGAGCAATGAGGCTGGTGAAGGATCTGGAGCACAAGTCTTAGGAAAAATTTCTTTACTGAAAGGTTGATGAAGGATTGGAACAGGCTGTCCATGGAAGTGGTTGAGTCACCGTCCCTGGAGGTATTTAAAAGACGGATAGATGTAGCACTTAGGGACACAGTTTAGTGGTGGAGTTGACAGTGTTATGCTAAGGGTTGGACTCAATGGTCTTAAAGGTCTTTTCCAACCTGAAATATTCTGTGATCTGTGATGCATATTTCTCAAGCAAATTTCAGAATTCAAAAGTGACATTCAAAGAAAGTACCTGAAATGAACTGAAATTTTAGAATTCAAACCAGTATTTGTTAGTCTTATTCCTTATAAATACAAAGATGATGAAGAGATAAATATATTATGTTCATTAGGATCAGCACTGCAGAAATGAGGGACAGCATTGAGTTCTTTTAATGCTGTTGATTAGCTGTTACATATGATTATTAATTAGAGTATGTTGTATTAATTTTGATGGAATAATTAAGCCTGGGCTGTCAAAGGTGTTGACGTTACCAAACAATATCAAACAGTGAAACAAGGCTTCAGGCCTGCAGAATAAGGACACCCATTTGCCATGACAAAGTGAGAAATCAGTTCCGAAGTCTGCACATTTATTGACCAAGATACACATAAGAAAAAGAATAAATAAAAAAAAATTGTCTCCTGAAGCTGAAATAGAGTTTCTGAGTGAAGGAAAAAGAATAATCAAACCGTATCAAAGTCCTTTTAGAGACAGGATTTTGGATACATTCTCTGATTCTGTCAAGTAATCTTTCTGCGTCAGGATGAGAATGTTAGTTCTGTTGTTCAGGTATGAGCTGTGAATGATATTTTCTTTCCCTGCCTTTAAAAAAAAAAAAGGCAGACATGGCCACAAAAGGGAAAAAAAGATACATTAAGGTGGTGGAAAAACAGCTTTTATTGATGTTCTCTGGCTCCATGGCAGCTGTCAAGTTACAAACAGGTCATTTTGGGCTGACAATGAAGGTCATGATGCTCTTACTCTGACCTATTCCTTGCTGTTTTCATCTGAACAGGCTGGCCAGGATATTCTAGTAGCTCATCCAGACTCATCCAGACCATTTTTTCATGCTTTTGATATGTCATGAAAAGGGAGAACAGATATTGTCCAACTTGGACATCACAGTGTTTGCATAACTGAACGCCAGTTCTGGTCCTGTGGCACATTCAGCAGCCACTCTGCACCTCCTCTGCACAGGCTCGTGCTCAATCAGAAAAGCAGGTCACAGCTCCAGTGATGAGGCCAAGCATGTAACTGTGTGTGAACACCAGTGCTGCATTCACATTAGTAGATTAAACAGTGTTGACAAATGGTACAACACAGTGCAGTTCTGTATTCTTGTTCCCCCAAAAAAGTGGTGAGACGCTCTGTGCTACCCCTTAGTGACAATCCCATGCCTGTATTATCCCTTCAGCTGTGTCCAGGAAAGCATGAGCTGGCCGGGTCCAGAAACACCCCTGCCACGCAGCTGCTGATGGTGTGCCAACAATGCCCCAGTCACATAGGCAAAGCCAAAGAGTTTGATCCAGGGATCTGAGCTGGAGAGTTGCAGCCTAGATGCCATATGTTGGCTGAGAGCTGTGAGGCTGGGATCCTATCTGTTATCCCTTGACTTACTTAGTCACCACTACCGCAGGATTTAAGAGATTATTTTGAAACCCTGCTGAACTCAATATTGTACTAAGCTGTCTGTATAGTGTAGCTGTATCTTTGAGGTAAAATATCCAAATATCTGTATGATAAAGATCCATAAAGGACTTCAGGGCAGTGAAACGGAGCCATGGTGTTTTGACGAAGCTGCTTGACTCACTCTTTCCAAGACATCCAGACTGTGCCTTTCCAGGAGCATGCAGCACTGGATCAGAGTATTTCCTTCTTTACCCCATTTTCTGCATCCGCTAACATTAATTTCACCATTATGGTCTCATCTCCAGTGAAACATGCTTCCTACACCAGCCTGGACTATGCTCTGGAGGCCAGGACACTTTCAAGAGTGCAGGATATACAGTTTTAAAAACCTAACTCCTTGAACTTGGATGTCACACTTGCTAGGCAGTTGCTATATCCACAGGATACTGTGTAAAAGGTGCACAGCTCTTCCTCTAACTGGGTCTCTAAGGAGAGGAAGGGAGCTAGTAAACCACCTGCACAGGGATGAGTTAGTGCCACAGATCAGAAAGATGCTTTTATTTCCAAATCTTAGTTTTACACAAGTGCCCAGTTCAGGGTAATTTTTTTTTAGAAGTGGGATTTAAGGTGTGTTTCTTCTGTCTGAATGTTTGCTTCTGGATGCCCTGACTTTATATCAGCCACTGTGTCCCATTTCTTCCATTCATTGCATGGGTGCTTACTTGGGCTCCGTGTACTTCCTAACCCTGCAAGGCCTGTGCTTCTTTGTGTATCTGTGTCTGAGTGTCCTTGCTTCTGTTTCCTTCTCAACTGAACAGCAAAAGTCATTTGAAAGGGCAGTGAGCTTGGTCTTTTCAAGCCAGTTGGAAATGAGCTGCCCTCAGAAACCATTCTTCCCTTTTGTCCCCTCATCAGGATTTTGCAGTTATCCTTTTTCATTCCTAACTGTGGCTATTTAGAACTTGAGCCTTTTGTACTAATATGTCAAGGCCACAGAAGTGGGCAGATTTGATTATCTTTCTGATCCTTGTGAGTAATCTCATTTCAAACTTTGACCTCCCACAGGCACCTGCTCCTTTTGACATCAAAGTCAGTTCTTTATCATGGAAGTAGCTTAGCTTTATGGCAGAATTACCAATTGCTGATGACTTATATGCTTTCCCTGCTGTGCTCTATCAAAAGCTGATCCTCTCTTTTGTTCCTTCTTTTGAAAATTAGGTTGGATTTGTTACTTTCTCAAGCAGCTGCATCTATGCTGGCTCATAACACCTCAGGAATTGTCTCCATCTTTCTTCTTTTTGCACCCACCACTTCCTTCCTTACTCTCTGCACCATTATTGTACAGTTCTTCAAAAGCAGGCTGACATGTTACCCAAGGTCTCTGTTTTTTCACCCAGACTTTGTGGTAGAGTGCAATTTCTGCCCATTGTAAGTCTCTATCCATACTCAAGAGACCTGCTTTCAGCGTTGTGTTCTGGAAAGCAGCCCTCCTGTGGAAGAACAGGCAAGACTTCCCTCTAAACCTAGGCATGACACTGGCTTAATTTCCTGCCTTGGTCTCTTCCATTTTTGTTTAAGGCATCTCAGGGCAGGGAGTGTCTCACTGCCTGTGTGAGCTGTGACCCAGTTCTGGCAATACTTGGAGTGATTAGTGTGATTATGCTTGTGTTGCCATATATACAAATGTCTCCTTACAGGCTCACCAATATATTCAATGATAATTTATCACAATTGACAAGTTCCCCTTTTGTAGACAATAGGTCTAATTCATCTGGCTGTGATCAGTTCCCTTTACTAGTAGAATTTTCTTCTATTTTGGCCAGAATCCAACCATTCTTTTCTGGGGTTAATGATGCATTGAACAAATATATCTGTTTACCAATGCCAACCTCTTCTATCAAATAAAATTATTTTTGCTACCTTCGTGTACTCAACAATTTTCTTAGACTTTTCCTAAAAGGGTAATGACAAGTTTGATACTGTAAGCCAAAAAATTAAATAACTACCTTATGTTCTAACTTTAAGATCTTATTTTAAGTAGTCTATTCTAGTTTTAAGCAATTGCTCCTGACAGCCTTCCCCTTTGGTGCTTTACTCCATTCAATTTCACTTACAACATTCTGCCTGCTCCCAAGGTATTAGGGAGTTAGTGACCATTGAACATAAGACTCTTCAAATCAAGGTTGAGCTGCAGAGCAAGACACAGAGAAAAAAAGCCTGGGAACATTTGTTTCCCCTTTATATAAAAGTGCTGAAAATTTGGGTTTCCCCAGAATTAACTCAAACTCATGTCTCGATTGTAATTTGCCTCCAGTTGCAAGAGCCGTGTGGTTTTGTAGTGCCTGGCTGATGACTTTACACAGGATGAAATGTGAGCTATGGGACTGTGAAGCTTTAGTCTGTACATCTGGTAAATCAGAACTCCATAAGAAGAACTGCCTGCCTAGCAGGTGTCACCTGCTGAGAGTGATACTGCAAACCGTGGCCCTAGACTCATCTATGTCTGCCAATGGCTGCTTAATTTAGTGCCTTCATTATCATCTGCATTTATTTTCAGAATACAGAGTTATCTCTGTTATTGCTTTGACTCATTTTTTGGTAAAAATGCTAATTACACATTACAACAATTGAGAATGCTGAAGTTTTAGGACTAAAGAAGAATAGAATCTAGCTGAGAATAGATTTCAAAGGGTTTTACTGAATAAAATCAAAAATCTTATGCTCAAATGTATACAACTGAAATGAAATAACATGCTAACAATAAACGGAAGAATTCTTACTGTCTCGAATCCTACAAAACACATATAGATATGTCTGCATAAAATAATGAAGTATCTAATTCTTTGGAGAAATAACAGATATGCTGAAGGACCTTTTGGCTAAGAGTGATATTTATGAGAAATAAAGACATAAAAAATGTTAACATTTATGTATATTTATAGAAAGAAGAAGAAGAAGAGGATAAACATACCTATAGGAGTCTTCCCTTCCTCCTCGTAATTTGTCAGTTCTTTCAGAACAAAGACCCTATCTACATACACATACAATGCTCTGTTCACTTTTTGGTGGTCTTTAGGTCTCTGATACACAACAAATGAAATAAACTAGACATCACTGATAGGAAACAGTGTTTCCTTCTTAGTTAAAGAAACTCCAAAACACAGAAATTTTAGAAAACTACTGATTTCAAGCTGCATATTGAGGATAGATTTTGAGTGTAGATTACATATTAAAGAGTTTGCAATGTTATTCGAAACATATTTTTTCAACTCAAATTCTGTGATTTTTCTTCTCTTTTACATTATTACTAACATAAATTATCCAGACACTAGATACAACTATCCGATTTGTACCAGTTTTCAGGGGTTATACTATAACCAAGTTCTGACATTTAACACAACACACATAATTTGAGACCATTACACTTCTGGGTTAAATCCAAAACTGATTTATAAGTGCTAAAAGTTAGGCTCTTTACATGTAACTGCACCCTCGGGAATAAAATAAAGCATAATAAGGTGATAAGCTGTAAATTAGACTAAAATATAGGCTCGCTTTTCAGGTTCTTTGCAGCTTCAATGGAAAGACCACTGAAAATAAAGGAAATTTTCCTGAAATCAGTGACATTTAGATTCAACATCAACATAAAATGCTTTTTACATTATTTTAATGGAAGTAATTGCATCTAGGGAAAATAAGGGTTCCTAAATATTTTTAAATTGGCCTACTATATGCCTACTGTTAAACTTAACAAAAAGGTGATGTGATTGATTTTTTCCCTTGTTCCTTCCAGATAAGGAGTTAAGCCATTAAATGTCATTAGTCAGGCACTTGATGGCTTTGAGTGCAGGTTCACCCATTTGTATCTTTCCCATTTCCCTCCAGAATTTTTTTCTTCTGGCCAGCTACACTGAAAATAATCAGCTCACACTTCAATTCCCCTCATGACACAAAAATACAAGCACAAACTGCCAAGCCTAAAACCCCTATCTTTGAGACCACCTCATAAAAGATCCCTAGCACACTTAGCATTAGCATGCATCAGTAGCAATCAGCTACTGCTGTTTAGACTGGTGCAGGCATGAAAAGGTTTTGCCATCACACCCAGAGCACTGGCCTGTTCAATATACTTGTGATCACACCCCCATACTTCGTTGCTGGCCATGATGGTTCACAAAACTCTGCAGACACAGCCAATTTTAGCTGAAAATTCCATATTTCCAAGCTAAAAACAATCTTTAATGTTCCCAATAGCACGTTGGTCTACCGTGTCCAAACCCGCTATTTGGAGACAAGAAAAGTGTGCAGGCTGTAGGACATCTTCAAGGTTCACAATATGATCCCAAACTGATTGCCCGTCAAGGATGCCAGTGACAGCAGCAGTAGGAACTACGTAACTATTCTTTGGTCACAACAGAGGGTAGATGGCAATGCAGAGTATGGCCCTTGATACAAGATGTTTTCGTGGTGTACGTAAGGCAGGTCAAGGTGTCTGCTAGAGGTGCAAACTGTTAACAGAAATTACAGCCCCCATGTCTTGATCTGGGAACTACTAAGTACTCTGTAGTAATACTGGAAGAAAAACAGCAGGTAAAAAAGAGATTCCTGTGTCTGCCTGAGTGGAAAATATGATGAGAGCCAAGAGCTAGATAATGTTTACAGATGACTCTCTCAAGATGAAGCAGCTCTCAGTTCCGAGGTTTGCAGAGTGCCATTTGACATGTGCTTTCACCAAGCCTTTTGTCCTCCATCAAGAGATTACTGATCCCTGCCCCTGTATATTTTTCACAGCACAGTGGATCATGATGCATGCTGCAGGGGCACTGAAGCTAAGAGTAGTCAGAAAACTAAAAACAAGTCACAAAGATATCAAAGATTTGATCGGCCTGTGCATTTCGGCCAGTCTCTCTGCTCTCTGCTGTGTGGGCAACACTAACTCTATTGAATAACTGCAGTTGTATCCTAGGTAATGAAAAAATACATTTTTATAGTTTATGTAGTTCCAGCCAGATAGCAACTAGTTGTCATTATTCTTCTCAGTGGCTCAGTGGAGAAGGGGATTTCAGTGTAACATTACAGAAGAATTGTAACATTTAAGTAATGGGTATGTTTATGTGTGTTATCTATGTTTGTTAAAGATATATCTATATATCTATATATAAAATTTAATTGCCATGAGAACCAGGTCTAACAGTCGAACACTTTTAACCTATTCTTTGTGGCTTGATTTTCCACATGAGAGAATACTGTTTTTTGGAGATGGAACAATGACTGTCCTTAGGAAATCCTCTTTCTAAACATAAGTTCAAAAACTCTGTGGTTTAAACACTCTTGGAGCACTTGAAGCCAAATAACTGATTCGTTCTGGCATTTTCAACATATCTTTAAAAACTTTAATAAGTGTATGAATAAAATACAAGTGTTATTTTAACATTTATTTGATCTCAGTGCCCCGGGAGTCGAAATTAGTGACTCCCACTTTATCGCTCAACCCGTTTCTTAATTCTATTCATGTTTTCAGTGGCATTGAGCCTCCTAATATTTGCATGAGATGCTGGCTTTTGACAAAAATATTATGTAACAAAATAGAGTTCCCAACACTTTTGTGCCTATACCAAATTAATTCTGACTCCCGACTCCCACTCCTCACACTAAAAATACACAACTATCCCAACCTAATCATTTCATCTGAAGGACAACATAGTCCTGTAAGATGCAATTTCTCCTGCAGGTGTCTGTCTGTCTGTCTCAGCTATTTCTCTGGAACTTGCACTGCTACTGGAGAATGACCCAGAAGTATCTCTGGAACAACTTTATTTTAATTTCTGTTTTTACAATACTGGATATATTTTAACAATTATCTTTTGAGAAGAGTGTGTGTGTGTTCTCACATACACATGTGTTTCTTTTTTCTTTTGGGTGTTTACTTTGCAAGAAGGGAAGTGGTGCTAAACTAGTTTGCTAGATCCTTTGCCTGGTTCCCAGGCTGAACTCTCTGAAGATGGAGCCAAATCAAATGTTTCATCGATACTAAATGTCTGCTAGGTTGACTAAGAAGGATTTAAGAATGCTTCTTAGGGGAATTACCAGCCAGCCTGCCTTAGTTAGCCTCTTTAAGAGTTCGTTACCTAATCTTGTGCCCACAATAGGTGGCTTGAGTCTTTGCAAGTTGACAGAAATAAAACTCCCTAATCCTTCAAGGATTTCAGAATCGCAAGACTCCCAGGTCTTTCTTTCCCTTTATTTTATTTATTTCCTCAACCTTTTTAAAGACATTTTAATTTTCAAAACAGAATCTGCAAACAGTCCACTGAATTCTTTTAGGTGCACCTGGGAAAGTGCACATAGCTTCCTGCAATGTACACACAGGCACATCTGCTGTAGCATTCCAAATGTGTGGCATATTTTTTTTTAATTTTACCACTTATTCCTTAGTCTGCAGTGATTAGGAAAAGAATTTAAGAGAAGCATTTGTCTAGTATATATGGCAGTCCGTACCAACTTTCCTGTAACAAGAAAGAAATAAGCTGTTAAATTTCTTCTTGCAGCAGTATTTTTGCTTATAGTTTACTATTTGGCTGAATTTCCTAAAAAAGCCTAAAAGACTTGGGTGTCCAAATTGCACTGAAATCAAGTAAACATGTGCAGTTAATGTTTGTGATTTTTCTTTAAAATCTCAGTCTCCATACATAATAAATAAGACAATATCAACTACTGTTGCCTAACATCATTAATATTTGATTTCCCAGAGGATCATGATGACAGAACCAAGTCTCATCTTAAGGCAGCTTTCTGAAAGATGAGATGAGGCTAGTGACCTTACCTGAGTGTGTGATTTGGGACACTTAAATGGCAAGGTAGATAAAAGTTTGTTAAATGAAAAATGGATGGCCTTTTTCCCTCTGACTAGAGTGTATTCCCCGTAATGGGGAAGGAAATTGTGATGGGAATCTGGGACATCCTGAAATCTTAATAGAGGAGTAGGGATTCTGAGTGGTAGCTCATAGCAAGACAGATCCAATCAGTAGCTCACTGCTTATTAAAGCATTAGCGGAGTGTTGAATTCTGGAAGAAATTGCTATTTTTTGGACTTTTTTTGCTTTTTGGGCAGATACTGACCCTGGATTTCCACTTTATGCATTTTGGATTTTCTTACTGCATGGGACAGCACCGAAGTCTTCCAGCTGCTTAATTCATGTCTTTTGGTTCAGTGATTTATCTGTGTGTCACTTTGCTTATTTGCTTTGATTTGCTTCAAATCATGATTCCCTTTGTTCATTCAGTCCTTTCAACTGAAAAAACTGTAGCCCTGGTAGCACTGTAAACTAGGCACAGATAGAGTGGCTCTTCCCAAAGCAAGCACACCTGCAGATACATTTGCCTCAGCTTACCCACCTGTTGCCCTGCCTCCAGCTGCAGCCACCTCTGATGCTTCTGAACAAGGTGGAAAAGAAATACAGGAAAATTAAGACATAAGTCTTGAGAATACATCTGCCCAGTGAACAATGGAAATCCTCTCTCTTCACCAATCCCCTGAAATCTTGATAAGCTTTGGTTGCAGTGGTTGCCTTAACGCAAAATTTCAGGTGTTATGGGCACTCTGAGGGCAATGTATAACTTATTATCCTTTCACTGGCCATCAAAAGGATGACACAAATAAGCAATTTATATACAAGCATTAAGGTCAGAAAGGACCGCCACCCACAACTACTCCACCCAAGCCTCTGGACTTACTGAACACGGAATTTCTCCCAGAGAGTGGATTAAATCATATCTCTTAGAAAGATTTTGATTTTTTTTTAAAGGTCTAAATCTATATTGAGTCATGCTTGTCCGGTTCCCCCGCAACCCTTTTAGGAAACTGTTACTTACTTCATTATACCCACTGCTACAAAGCTGTCATTTATTTCAAGGCTGAATTTGTCTAAATCTTTGCCACAGATCTTGTCAGGTCTTTGTCAACAAGCTCAGAAATCACCTGCTATTGGATCTCTTTTCCATGTGTAAGTACCTAGACTAATGATTAAACCACCTCTCGGTCTCCTCTCAGATAAGCTGAAGACATTGATCTCTCTAAGTCCCACACAGTACAATTTGTTTTCCAGCTACTGGATCAAACCTCCCAAATCTTTCATGTCTGGCACTGTTATTAGGCTGCACTGCTACCCTGGAATGTCAGAAGGTTCTTCAAAGGATTTTAGACTGACCACCTGATATCCACACTGAACAACTGTCTGAAGGGATTTTGATATTTCTTTTGATTCATACTTTGGTTTTAGGAACCTAATGGCTACGGCTGGTTTAGGGATTGGTAATGGCTTTGCCACAAGCGAGTACGAGAGCAGCTCATTATTATGGAAGGCAGATGTGTCTCTAGTTTTCTCTACTACACAGAGCATATTCCTGGTATAATTATTTTCTCCCCCTGCTATAGCAAATGAACATGCATTTGTGGAACAATATCAAAACACTGCTTCCACCTCATGCAATCCATCGCATGTATGAAGAAGGGAATGTAGCAGCCCCTGTCAAGTTTTTCTCTTCTGTAGGTTACAAGCTCTAATTAAAAAAAAATGCCACAAGGTATGAGCACAAATACACAAACATGTAGAGGCTGTCCTTTGATTATCCTTTAATATTTCTAACAGAAGTAAGTGTGATCTAAATCAAGAATTTTCTAAATATCTTCCTACTGAATGAGGGTCTAATATTTTCAGTGACATTTCAAATCATTCCCTTTTGGGAGGCATACCCTGAAGTCCACAAATATGCAAATATGTCTTCCTATTGACTTCAGTGAGTTCTAATCAGTTCCTTCTACTGTGGGGGTTTAGGTTTTTAGAGTTATAATTACATTCATTAGTTACTTTGTGCTATCCTCTGACATCATTCTTAAACTAGATGGGGTGCTTATTAAATTCACTCTACAAGGCCTTCTAGGGAACTATAACCTAATTTACAAAGAAATAATGCTAGAAGTTAGGAAATTGTTGACCATTTATCCCCCAAGTTTTTGCACAATTTTCAAAGTATGATTAGGCTTGAGACAGAATAGAAATGATTAAGAAAAACGAAATGCATCATGTACAAGTTCCTGTAGACTTCTAGGTTTGTGAATTAATAAAATTACAGCTATAAAAATAATTCATAAAAACTAAAAATAAAAGCTCGAGTCTCATCTGTGATTTTCTCACATCCTTGTTGTAGATCAAACATTGTTGCATGGATCAGAATTTCTCAACTAGGGGCTAAGATTATAGACATTTTAGGCAAGGAAAAAAAACACAGCATCTTTACACAGAGCTGATCTGGTGTTTGCCAGGGTTTTATTTTATTTCTCATACACAGACTCATAGTAGCAGCTCAGTGCCATGTTTATTTCCTCAGCTCACAGATGGAGTTTATTTTGCTCACCTTTTCACACCATGCAGCACATCCCAAGAGAGATTTATACCTCCTTTCTCTGGCTCCCATCTTCAGTTCTCAGCACCTGGCTCCATTGTTGTCTAAAGTCACCCCTGAGAAGGTGGACTGAAAATCAATTGGTAGCAAGCAGCAAGAGTTTGTTGCTATCAAGACACCACAGTGCAAATTTAGTAGCTGGTTTTCCCAGACATCTCTGAAGCTTAAGGAACCTACCTAAATATCCTCAGCCACAAAGAAAGAATAGGGTGTCACCAGCTCTGCTGTTTGTGTTTGGTATCTCTCCCCTCAGCTCTCTCAATACAATCATTTGAAGGTGCTTATTCTGCTTTTTGAAGCACATTGCTGAATCTGCAGTATCCAAACAGTATAATGACAGTGTCAAAAACTCAGTACTGATAAGCTAAAAACTTCAGAGCAAACTTGTATTGCTGACACAAACGATGTTCTTGGTACAAAGGAGTACACAAGCAGAGGAAAGGAAGTTAGTTGCCTTTTAAAGTCCTGGCAGAATGAACAATTTGCAAAGTTTTGTCCATGGCTGTGTTGTGAGTAGAGGCCAATTCACCTTCCCAGTGCCCAAGCAGTATGGGGATGGGCTGGAGTGGGGCAAGGCAGGGTTGAGGACTTGTTCCACATCTAGATACAAGACAATTGTATGCCACCAAAATAGTCCGAGAGCAAGTGAACTCTTGGGTAGCAATGCATAGGATCCTGCAGTATTTGGCTGTGAGTATTCTTGGACTCCTTCTGTCACAGGTCATAACTTTGAGAGAGGAATACCTATGCAGCTTCCAGTAAACAGCTGGAGATCTGTCCTCCCCCTCTTCTTCTAAGGAACAAAGGCAAATTCAAATCCCGAATCCACAGATGATCTCTGTAAGCTCTAGAGTAGGAGTTCCAATTCATCTGCTTCCAAAGTCTCCCACACACTGTCCTATTTACTGTTCCATACGCCTTATCTTAATTCATGTTCCATCATCTCCTAATATTATAAATATAACAATAATAAACCCTGGATGCATTATTGGTCTCTATAAAGACTGCAGTTTCCTGGCAAACATAATAATAAAGTTTTCTTATTACAGCAGCAGAAAGTAACATCTGCATAATAATTTGCATTCCAGATCCCTGTCCTCATTTCTTATAACCTTCAGGTGTTCAAAAGAGGGGCTTCATACTGAGCTATTCATTCCCTATTTAGGCACCTTGACTTTAAATATACCAAATATCTCTCAGCTCTGATGAATGTCAAATAGCATTCAGATTTGGGAGATTGCATGCATTTCTAATTTTTGTTCAAGTCTCAGATCTGCCCTTGAAGGTAAGGCAACCCCTTTATATGTTTCAATTGCATTCTATAATGATAACACTAATATTTCCCTTATAATAATATCAATAATAATAACATTAAAAGGAGCATGTGGGTATGATATTAAAAAAAAAAAAAACCAAACACAAAATAAAACAGGGGGAGAATAGTCCAATTAGCTATTCAAAAGTTACCGGAGTTAAGATTTCACAAGAAATAAGTTTCCTATTGAAAGAAAGCCAGAGTCATTAACAACTGTGTTGTAATACAAACATGCAGACAGACAGGTATGAGTTTATGTACCTGAGATTTTACATTTCAAGATTTGTCAGAGATCAATCACATTAATGTATACATATTTAACAGTTACTTGGTACTTAATGTTTTCAGGCCCTGATTTGAAATTGCAGACCTCAATCTTTCTGGTGTGTAATGCTCTTATTCCTTTGTTACAAATAAGAAAACTGAGACTTCTTAATAAATTACAGAGTACTAACGTTGTAGCTTTACAATAATTGTTGACGTAGGAAGGTCGCGCTTTCCGGTGTTTGCATGTGGATGATGAGTACCTGGATGTGTAGATGTAGATAAAAATTTGAAAACATTCAGGGGCAAGTGAAACTCATGTAGATTCTAAGTGGAGTTTCTCAATGGCTTCCACACAGGAAAGGAAAACAAGCGGCCTGAATACATCCAGAAAGTTGTTGCTAGGAATAGCAGATGAGAAGAGTGTTGAGTAGACAACCGAGACAAGTTCTAAGCAAAAGTCTTTTTTCATTGGAAATGTCTTTTAATTTCCCTCTTGCTTGAATCCTGACAAAGAAGGGAATTGAGGTGTTTGGGAGAATGGAAGAAAGACAGTAAGAAAAGAAGGAGGAAGCAGGAAGAAAAGTAGGAAGCTGGGTAGGAGGATAAGAGGGAGGACATAAAGGAAATTACCATGTATCTGAGAAGGATTGACATGATGACCAGTTAGGTCTTTTCCAAAGTCTGTTTCAGCAGCACAAAGTTCAGTGTGGTCCAGACAGAAGATGTACCAATGAATTTGTAGTGCTGGGCTCTAAGCCTTGTTTTTTGAAAAAAAAAAATCAGGTATTACTCATTTTTCCTTCATGCTGGAGGGTTTTTTCCCTATGGTTTGACCTGTTCTAAAATAAATACCTCCTAGGATAATATAATAGAATCCATTTCATTTTAGGTCCTATTAGTTCCAAACCCATAGTCTTTTGTGAGTGAGGAGCAAAATCCAAATGTTCAATTAATATCAGGCTCAAATTCTGATTAAGTGACCTGCAATTCACCCCTCTGCCCTCATATTCATTTTCCATGGATAATTATTAAATAAACATCTCATTTAAACTGATCATCCTTTGACCCAAATATGATGCAGGGCTTTGATAACTTTATACTTAAAAGGACCTCAAAAAGAAAACAAAATAAAGAACATTTAATAACGTATGTTATACCAGCAATGTATCATAGAATTAAAAATTGTAATTTTTGGAAAAGAGTTAGCTTGAAATTTATTGTTTAACCAACAGGGAGGTCTCCATCTTTCAGAGGCAGTTCACTAGGAACACAGTGCAAGAGTGGACTCTGCTGAACTTAGGTATATGGCCAAGTCACAGACACTTAGGATTAGCTCAAAGTACTTCAGCCGTGTCATAGCAAGTTCAAAACCTTCACAGAGTATCAAGACCCACTCAGAGCAATGATAAACTTAAATGTGAGAGAAATGAAAGCAGAGACTAGAAAGGCATTGATCAGATGGGAAACTCATTTCATGCATCTTGTACTCCTTTACTATATAAAAAAGAAGTGCCAAAGGCTTTCTGAACAACAGAAAATGTGCAATTTCTTTCACAAACACACATCTATGCTCTGTTTTCTTATTGTTGTTGACAGAGACCTTCATTGTGCCCTTAAAGAATCATTTTATGTTTATTTGTAGTGTCTATACAGATTTGGGAACTTGTTTTATGAATTGCCAGAGGGCAATGACTTTTTTTAATGGAAGTTTATTACACTTTGACGGATTTCCTTGATATTCTTTGCATGTGCCTGTGTAATAGTTACTCATTTTTGTTCTAAACCCCAAATTACTCTAGCTAATGTACCAGAGGAGCACTGTAACTGTTAGCAATTGACAGTGCAAAATGTTTCTCAGCTTTATATTTCAATGCAGATATTTCCATGGAAAAATTATTGAGGGCTAGTTTGCCAGGGTCTTTATTTATTAATTCATGGATGTTTGTAAGAATAAGTCATGAATGTGAAGCAGCACAAATGTGAGATAGAGCTCAGCCACCTGGTCACATTACCACAAATTAACAAATCACTGTACATCTTCTGAACTGTGGTGAGAGTGTTAAATGCAAGCATTTACCAGCAACAAATACATACATATTTTTCAAATGTTGGCTTATGTGGTGCATAGTGAAAGAAGCTTACACAAAACTAAATATATTAATCTTTTCCATAAGCTAAAAAAACACATAGATATAGCTTCTGTGGCTCTGCTGACGTTTGTACCTTATTAAACACTAGTAATTTGAATATAATTCAGAAGTGCATGCCAGAGTGCCTTTTTTCCACTTTCTTACTATGAAATTCTCTGTATTACTTGCTATTATTTGTGATTGTCCTGGATAAGATTAAAATTGCCTGAGTTTCATCACTTGGTGAGTCAATTTTTATGTCCCAGCAGAGTTCCTGTCTTTAACTCAAGTAATGTTCTTTAAAAGTGGCAATGGCTTTTTAGTGGGGCAGAATGGGATGAAATGAAATGTTTCAATGAAACCTGAGGTGTGCGTTATTCCCTCAGTGCTAGAGCTGCTTCTCATATTGCCTGTGGGGTTTGTTAGATTAAATAGACACACTGAGCATACTCCATTGAGACTTTCAGGGGAGAATCATTAAAACAGCCTAGTTGCCTTCCATCGCTTCACCTATTCTATGCTCAACTTGTTGCATCTCAATAAAGACTACGACAACTGATTATTTTACAGCTAAATAGACATGCTAGCTGAAGGACATAACTGAGCTGGCAGGCTGCATCTTGAAGACAGAAATTGGCAACACTCATTCAGCAACCTTTGGTGAACAGTGGTAAGGTTGTGTAACTTCAGCTGCTGAAAGGACAAAGCTGTCTGGCCCTGCTAGCAAGAGATAGGAATTAAGCCATGAAACTAATGAATAGCAGAGGAGCTGGAAAGCAAGGTTATGCTGTCCTTCGCCTGTTGAGATAGTCCTGGATTGTAATTCTCTGTCCTGCCTCCTGTGCAGTCAATAATGGCCATCACATTAGGTTAAAACAAATTTCTGTACAGATGTGCTGTCCTGAAAAATTGCTGGTGGGCCACCATGATGCCTTCCAGTAGTGAATATCAGGAGTGCTCTGGGCAGCCTAGATTTCACTTTGAAGTTAGCTTTTCTTTGAGCAGGGATCAGACTGAGTGATTTCCAGAGATCTTTTCCAACATAAACCACTCCACTACTGTGAATCTGTTCCAGTCATCTCCCTCCAACATTTGTTATCAAGAAATGGAACTTGTACTGCCGTGCTCTGTGCTGGCTGTGTTACCATATGAGAACCAAGAGTGTGAGCTGAAAACTGGGACTGCTTTTAATAACGGCTGATTTGGGTCTGTTCTCCTTAAAAGGTAAGAAATCAGGAATAACTGCTCTGATTGCTCTGAAATCATCATGCTACAGAAAACACACAAGATCTGCCAGTTCAATATGTTCCCACGTAGCTGTGTTTCTTTTTCTTTTAAAGGCATTTGTTTCCCTTGCTGTTATACCTCATCCCTTCTTCTTACAGGAGATAATATCCAACTCTATAGCATGCTGTAGGTAGTACCATGGCCACACTATCACGTGTGGGCACTCCTCTGCTTTCTGAGGCTTACCAAGCATTCCAGAGCCTTTTTTTTATCTGCCAGACAGTGTTTGATACAGAATCTGGAAATAATTTTGCTGCCAAAAGTGTACAAGGGAGGTGGGAGACAATCTGTGGGCTTCTGCTAGAGCAAACACAAAGAACCATTCTCTCATCTAGTAAAACAATAAGATTAGTCCTTTTATCATTAATTTTTTTCTCTCCTTCACTGCTTTGTAAACACTGCTTGTATGACTTTGCCTCTTATCATCTGCAAACTGAATCTGCTTTTGTTGAAGCAGTGTCAATCACAAGGGTTTTTCTACTCATATACTTAGTGATATGACTGATTGAAAAAGAAGACAGGCTTTCATTTGGGTCTGCAATATGTGACATACTCACTGTTGGAAACATAAAGAGGGGGAAGAAAACAAAGGGAACAATTCGTTAAAGCATAACCCAAAGTTCACTTGCTCTGTCAAGGAGAATAAGATTAAACTGAAGGAGGTCAAAGCTATTAACATTTAGACTACAGGGTATATAACAAGTTAGCATCTAGTTAGATACTGGTTTTCTAATTGGAGAGAAGCTTGTTTCCAACTTTTTATGTAAACACTAGCATTAGGAAAGGCCTGGGTGGTCTCAACATTGTAACCCAGTGGGCATATTTGATCCATGTCTCCCTGAAAAAAAAGTCCTCTTTGACTAGCTCACATTTAAATTGTAAATAAGTCTCTTGATTCCTTTCTGCCAACTGTGATAGCATTTGCAAGGGAAAACTTCACAGTTTTACTTCTGGGCTTGCTTTAAATTTGTTTTCCTAAATGCCAAATTCTCCTTCACACCATACACTTTGTGACAATCTTATTTATGTTCAGCTCTTTGGACCAAGCAAGAAGATTACTGCAGTCACCAGTTAGGAGCACAGTCATGACTTGTTTGTTAATTAACTTCTACAGCAAGAGTGACTCTTATACAAGCCAGAAGCTTGTTTATGGAACATCCTTTACATTTTCAAGTCACATTATTCTCTGATTTGACGATGCTCTTTCTACAGCTTCTGGTTCTAAACCCAACATCAAGTGAAGTGGGATGGGTTACCAAGGGAAAATAAAGCACATCACAGTCACCAGGGTTAGTCTTTGTAAGGTGATTGGATTAAGCCTTTATTAGCACTGACCCAAACAAGTAGCTTGACTGTGTTTTAGCACATTGCAGGCAAATCTGGTTAATCTCTCCCAACACTGCATTACTATACTTTCCAAGGATTAATAAGTTTTGTCTTGATATGTGACCGGTATAACCACCTGTCTCTTACAGGGGGATGAATGACTGCAGGAAGGGCAAACCTGCCGGCCTCCTCCCTGTATGCTCTGTGATTGTTCCCAGTGTGACCCACCTTTAATCCAGAGTTTCATTTCTGTAACACACCTGATTTCCACAGGTTGTACTGATGCAGGGGGATAGGTAAGCATTCACAAGAAAAGGATCATGAAAATTTTGAGCTCGAAATAATCTTCAGAAGTTAATTTTGTCTCCCCTGCCAAAATTTGAACTGAAAGTTTTTCTCTCCCACAATAATATGAAAGCTGGAGAGGGCTGTGTTTAATGAGCTGAAAGACTGATATCATAATATTTCCTGATCCACTGGTAGTCTCTGTCATCTCTGCTTAACATATTTTTTCGTACCATCAGAGGAAGTCCTACATTTAAAGCAAGAGTTTAAACACCGTCATTTTGCAATGAACAAATAGGGTTCCTGACTCCAGCAGTTACAAGCACAGGACTTCCTACAAACCTCTATAAGCCCAGAGGGCAGCTCCTCACAGTGAGGCACTTAAATAGCGATA
Source organism: Phaenicophaeus curvirostris (assembly GCF_032191515.1). Lineage (NCBI taxonomy): Eukaryota > Metazoa > Chordata > Aves > Cuculiformes > Cuculidae > Phaenicophaeus > Phaenicophaeus curvirostris. The sequence continues at coordinate 7,998,152 of NC_091393.1, forward strand.
TCACCTTAGCTTTTAAAACCTACTGTAAACCTATTGTGTGATATCAGGAAGGCACAGCAGTGCAGCAGTGTAACAGAGTACAGCAAGGGTCATCAAAGCTTTTCATGCTCAGTTGTCTAGAACTCACACGTGACCTTTTCACTGCTCTGAATCCCTCTGTCTAGTCTCTCCATCTATCACCAGTCCATCATTCCATACCTCCTGACGCAACAACATTGACACCATGAGAAGCGTGCCCAGTTCTGAGTTTGCTAGATTGTTGTGAAGGAGGGGAGTGTCACATTACCCCTCATTATTAATCAAGTTAATTGAATTTGAATTGTTAAGCACACTAGTCTTCTGATAGAAGAGATAATACAAGAAGATTTCAACAAGAAGAGTTTTCTTCAAGTAGATAAATAGAAACCTGTTATTTTGGAAAGATCAGAGCAGTTTATATTCAGCTTTTTGAAAGCAACAAAAATAAAATGTGGTTAAGACTGGCATGTATTCATGAAACATTTGGCACTAGCGAGTCTACATTTTTCATCAAAAAAAGTAATTTCACAAACCCCTGTTTTCCAACAGATGCACTTGTGCATTTGCTTGAACATTTAGGCTACAAAGAAATATTATTTTATTATTACTAATTATAGTTATAGTCCTAAAGTAAAATGGCCATTTTATGAAAAGAAGGGGGTTTCAATCAGAAATGCAATACATTTTGACAATGTAAATTGACTAATTCTGTTGAACTTGTATCAAATGTAAAAGATGGAATCATAACTGCACAAATAATAATAGGGTTTCAAATTAAAAAATACACAATTGTATTGTGTTTAACATCAACACACCAAAGATGCACAGAATCATAAACAAGGTAGCTGTAAAGGGCCCTAAAAAAAAAAACCCTTGAAGGAAACAAACATGAAGAACAAGACACTCAACATGAGATCACCTTCACTAGCTCAGGGCCCAGAGTTCCTAACTTCATCCATTAACAACTGCAGTACAGAGGCAGATCCTGGATCCAATGAACTTACCAGTATCTCCTTTCTAGGATCTGTGTTGTACTGAAGCCTGAATCTCTGATCCACTTTTACAATCTGTCAATCTATTGAGGAAAACATAATTAAGTACAAAAAAACAGGACAGGCACTATGCTTTTCTTAAAATGTCACTTGAGGTGGAGCCGTTAACCATATTCCACTTTGTCCCTTTTCCTTAGGATTCTCTGGGGAGATAGATCTGCTCTTTCTATATTCAGAAATACAACAAAATTAGGAAACAGATTCAAATATGTAAGTAATTCTTAATCTGTAGATTGATGTCTTACAGAAGAGGTACAAAAAGGTATGCTTTTTATTTCTGTTATGACTGTCTTCTGCAAGTAATTACCAAAAGAATAGGAAAACAATCTCCTTAAGTAAGCATCCATAAAACAAGAAGAAAAATAAACCATGCAATGTCAGCACTTCAGTTTGAATATCATGGTTTGGAGTTTTCATACCACCAAATTAGTATCTCCTTGGAATATGCCATAAATTATGAAATCCTTAAAAACTGCTGCATACCACACTTTCAGAATGCTGTATTACATTATTTTATCCTTATAGATTAAAATAAAATATCATAGAACTAGACTAAATAAATCAGCAATAACTTGGATAAGAGAGATCATGATTTGCTTCTGTTTATTATATATAATCACAATTAAGTCCAGACAAGTAATATGTATACTTGATAGATTAGAAGAGCCAGTTTTGCAAAGCTGAAAACAATTAGGAATTAAATCAGGTGCAAGAAAGAAATCAGTCAGGAAATGTGGATAATTACTGGAAAGTGTTTAAGAAAAGAATGAAAGCTGGGCTACTCTAAATGTTGATTGCCACAGAAATTAAAACAGTTATGTAAATAAAAATAATTGTGTAACAAAAAGGTACTTGTTGGAAGTCATGAGCATTAAACAGAAGAGGAGAGCTTCAGAAAATTGGTAAGGATGGAAGCAAGAAGTAAGACTTCTCATCAGAGTTAAAGTTAACAAGAAGGATTTTTGGTCTTGGCTACACAGAAGTGTAACTATGTCAAAAACATATGCAAAAATCTGTATGTTCTGTAAATAAATCTGACTTCTGTTTGAAGAAATATCAGACAAAGTCAGTTTTGCCATAAGATGAAAACACAATGTTGTTCATTCTAGCAGTAAATCAGGAGAATGTTAAATAACAAATTAAATCAGCATAATTTGCAACCAAGAGCTTTAGAAAATTGGCTCAAGAAGTTTCAAAACCATGAATACTCTTTCCTTGGTAAGTCTGAGAACACTGAAGAATTTCCAATGCACAGAAGACAAAAAAAAAAAGAAAAAGCCAACATCAGTAACCCAGGCAATTACAGCCCTTTCAGCCCAAGCTGAAAGGATAAAATAATGTAAAAGCTAAAGATGGACTAATTTAGCAAAGAACTAGAGTTATGTAATGCAGTTAACTCTAAGCAAAATAATTTAAGAGAAACAAGAGGATCTTGTGAGCATTCCTGAAAAACTCAGGATTTTTACTGTCCTCAGGATGTAAAGAAAGGTGAATGTGACCAGGCCTGTATAAGACAAGATAGGCCAAGAAACTATAGTCCTTATAAGTCTGCAAAGAGCCTGTGGACAAAAGTAATAAAACAGCACTGGCATCAGAAAAGTTCAGTCTTTGGAAGAGCTCCATGTAGAATAAATCACCTTTGAAAAGTGGGTCCTAGGTCTTTTGTAGCAAGTTTTTTAAAGTTCTGCAAAACTGACAGAGTGTCTTTTTGTAACCCCGCTTCTTAATTTCAAATGTCCTTTTCCCACACCAATATTCAATAAGATTTACTTGGGACAGAAGCAGGGGAGAAAGGCTTTAGTGAGCACGGTACTCTATTCACTGAGGAATATTTAGTGCAGAGAGGTGTTCTGTATTAATATAATTTCTGAAAGGGTAAACCAACTCCTAACCAGGTAACCCAACTAATAATTGGTACAACTTGCTAGCTTGTTAGGGCTAACTATGTGTAACATTGTGATTGATTTATGACTGTCAGGTTCACAGGTTACTTAGATTGCTCAATTTACCACTTTTCCCCAGCTTTCAATTGAAACATTTTGAATCAGGTGTTCGATGGATTGATCGATATGAAGTACAATAGGTCTCTGTACTGCTTCATAAACAAAAGTTTTTTTATAGCCTTGGTGTGATTTAAACCCTTAACACTTTAAACCATTTTTGCAGTCTACTTGCTATGTAACCATATGCTTCTCTTCACTTTCTTAATTCACATCAGATTGTGATTTAGCAATATGCAGAGCTATGAAACCTGCTGTGTGCCTGGAGGGCCTGATCCTGCAAATGTGTACGTGACACTGCATACAGGTAAATAAATCCTTTGATCCCAATGAGGCTATTCACAGATATAACATTGTTAAGGGGAAATAGCAGTAAGGGAAGGACTGACATTTGAATATTGAACTTTGTGGTTAGGGAGAGCTTTCCTAGGATGCTGAGGCCATAGGGAGAGGCAGACCTCATTTGCTCAGTGTGACTTCCACTATTTTTCTGCATGTATGATTCCCTGCTCCCCATGAAAACAGTCTCATATATCCACTTTTTCAGCCTGCCCCTCACTTCATGACTGTACATATCAGATGCAGTTGGGTAGGGGACTTCTCACACCCACCTGACAGCTGAATTTGGTGCCTGGTTCAAGGAAGAGGAGATGAATCTCAGGAAAAGAGTGAAATACAGATGCAGTGCTGAGGGCTCCTCAATCTTTAGAGCCCTGCTGAATGGCAAACTTTCATTGTGCACCATAACATTTGAATTAAATTACCAGACACATCATCCACCACTCCATGATCTGTCCCAGTGTTCCCTTACAAATAAGCAAAGATGATCCTTTAAAATGTCTGGAGAATGAAAACCCCAAATCAGGCTTTGGGGAGGACCTCATTCTCACTGCTGCTTGGAGAGCTGATGCCAGAGCAAGCAAATCTCCACTCTTCCATGCTGAAACTAGGGTTATTACTCTTATTCGGGAGCAGGAATGGAAAGGGATACCCTCACTTTGTTCATCAGCATGTCACTGACCTCCAGTTCACACATATACACCCGTCGCTTTGTTCTTGAGTAAGCACTGCTGGTTTGGCTGACCTTCATTGGAGATTCCTCTACAATGGAGAGGGTCTGTCTGATTAAATACCCTTCAGGCATGTGAAAAACTTGCAGGGATTGCTGGTACAGTCTACACACGGAAGAGTTTACTCTCTTACCCCGATGTGAGAAGCAGATCCTCCTTAAGCACTTAAAAAACTATAAATGTTTTCAACTTGGTGTTGGCATAAAATAATAAAAATAACAGTCTTGCTTCAAAAATAGCAGAAAGGGAAAGGAAAGGGTAGCTCTCTGAGCATCACCACAATCCAGCTTTAATCTCAAACACTAATAAGCCATAGAAAACATGAAGCAGTTGCAAATATCTTAAAGAGCAAGTTAAATGATTACCACAGGCTGGTTTCTTTTAATATCTGTTGAGCTGAGTGTCACAGGCTGCACACATTTATGCAGTTAACACAGCTTTAAATAGTATACATGTTGTTGAGCAGTGACGAGGGAATCGGGCAAGTATTTTTACTTATAAAAATATCCTCCTTCTGTGTTCCTATTCTACCTTGAAAAAGCACCATCTTCAACATCCCAGGCCCTAGGCTTTTGAGTATCTTCCTTTGCCATCTGTCCCTGTGGATCAGCCTCTATGAGCAAAGGAAAACATTTCAGAAGAGGCTGAGTTTTTCTCTGACCTCAGAGGCTGTACGTTGAAGAAGCAGCTTTCTTATATTCTTACACCATCAAAACCTGTAAAAAGGAAATGAAACATGTTTCGATTTCTGCAAGAAGCTGGGGATTATGCAGATTATTTCCTGACACATTATAAGAAGAAATGCTTCCTTTCATAAATAATGGAATTATCTAAAACCATAGCCAAATAAAAGGGTCCCATCTCTTAGCCATCAGATCCAGAGATTCCTATAATTTAACAAACTGTAAATGAAAAAGCAACTTCTTTTATGAAGCTACCTTCATAAAAAATATATCTTGTTATGAGAAGTTGCTGTAACGCAGCCATGGCATTTAGAGCAGAACTATGTGTGTCTGGAATAATGTTTTACCTGAAATGTTATTCAGTAAATGAGAAGAATCATTAAAATATATTGCAAGCTTTTACTAGCACCATCCCTCCAAGTAATTTTTATATTGCCATCTTCTTCTTTTACAAACTTATTACAAATTTTGAGGGAAAGAGGCCAACCAGGAAGCTGGTTAATATCATGAAGAAATAAAATATTTTGCTAATGACTTGAAGGCCCATACCACTGAGACCATGACATGGGTAAGGTGCAGTGTAGACCCTCAGGCACTGTAGAACTGGACACCTGAGTCACACCTCTGTGGAACTGCAGGTCAAATGTGACAGAGATGTTCATTTCTCTCTGTCAGAGAAGGAGAGATTAGCTGTTAATGGTGTAGCTATTTTATCAAACCAGTGTCCCCATTATAACTTGCTTGGAGCAAGTGAGGATGCTCCTTCTAAAGCTACACTTGTATAGGTGCTTCACTTGTATAGTGTTTAGCCCAATGAGTTGCTCTTCAATGCTTAGAGATCAGGCACTAAAATTCTGCTACCAATGATTATGATCATGCATGTGTTGCTTTTCATTCAGGAAAACATTGCTAAATTGTCAATAAGAGAAGTAAAAGATGGGAAAAAGAGACAGAGAAATTTCCACATTCTGTGATTTGAACACCCCTCCTACAGAAAGTTGCCTGCAGGCTCTCCGGCCATACTTTTGATGACTAGCTCATAGACAAAGGTGATGTATAATTAATGACACTGGCATTTTACTTATTTTTTAACACAGCATTTAGCTGCAAGCACTCATACCTATTTTTCATTGCTTAGAATACTGCAGCTTTTGAATAGAATTTCTAGAATCAAAATTTCTGTAATAAAATATTTTAAGTAGATTTCTTCTTACATTGATGTACAGGCAACTGCAGACACAAATTGTTTATAACCAATTTGCACCACTTGAAAATCCCATTCTTGATCAAAACTAGGACAAATAACAATGTCTAATAATTTAAAAATTTGCAGGCTGGGCCCCTTAAGAGCTTTTTTACACAACAGCTGAAGAATCTTAACTTCTAACGTTTGTTCATGAAGGTCATGATGATCATTTTTCATTGTTCAGCCATATCCCTAAAAAAACCCAACAAAACCATTAACCAAATGTTAGGTCAGCCTATGTCCAGATAGTGATTGTGAAGTTCTGCAACAGTGCTCGTTTTGAAACTCTTCATTATTAGGGCACCGCCGATAAAAAGCAACTGTCCTGCAATATCTCAAATCTACTGACGTCTGTTATAAATTTCCCCTTTCTGCACTGGAATGAAAGACTCAGCACTGCACTTCAGTGAACTGAATTCCACATCCAGGCAGCTTAATTTGCCAATTCACTTGATCCTTAAAACACAGTCTACACACATGGACTATATTATAAGCATTTGAAAGGTGAATGAAAAAGAGCAGTCTAGTGAATAAGGAACATAGGTTGCAGCCATGCCCTGCAAAGCTTTTTCTACACAAGTATCAAATCTTAAAAAGGAACCCACCACTGTACAAAATGGTCTCAGTCAGGTACAAAATGATCCATATTCAGGCCTAAGCAAGGCCAGCTCTGTTGAAACTCAGTATAACAGAAAGGCCTCTACTCCAGAAAACATACAGTAGCTTGTGAAATGAAATGAAACATTAACACTTAGACACAGACAAAACAGCCTAGGATGAAAATCTACTTTAAGTTTGTGGCAGTTTCATACAGAAAAAAAATACAGAAAGCAGAAGAGTCTGTTTTAATTACTCACCAGAAAGTTGAAAGATCAGCAAAGCTCACTTTATCATGGCATTTCTGGAAAATAAAAATACTCCCAATTCAAAAAATATCTGAAGAAATAAAATCAAGACAATTTCAGTTCAAAAGCCAACAGCAACTCAGAATTAAGATTAAGAACTATGAAACTACATACTACTGCTTTATGAACAGCATTGAAATGATTGAGAAAAGAAGATATTGCTAAGAATACTGCACCTGCTGGTAAATTATTCTAGATCATTTGCAGAGCACTGGCCATACACAAGAGCCATGAAGTTGCTGGACCTAGGTCAGCTTTTTATTAACAGAAGGACTGTTATGAGAACCATATAGCAAATGAATCCATTAGGTTTCTGGAAAGAACATGTCAATCTTTGTTTTCCCACATGTAATACCTCTGCAATGGAAAGTTTACCTTTTCATGTATACAGTGTAGAGAGCTCAAGGATAGTAATGAATACGAAGTCAATGTTTCTCTCAGTGGCCAGTTTTCCAAATGTGGACAGGCAACCATATGCACACACACTAATCAAGTCTCCATTTTTACACAGGAGGGTTCCTAGAGGAATTGATGGTAGTAGGATTCGTGCTACATTGCTTAGGCAATAAGGAACAGATGGCAAAAATTTAATTCCCAGGGCTTATGGCTGCTAGGGGATTCCCCATGCCACTTAAGTCTTTGAAATAAGGGAAGAAAGTTTCCCAACCCATGGAAAGGAAAATTTTACTCCCTACTAACTTTACTATTTGTTTAAAAAAAACTCTTTCAGCAGAGAAAATATTTATCTGTCACAAAAATAGCATCTCCAGATCTGTGAACCAATCCCATGGTATATGCTGTGGCTGTCCTATCAATTTCCTTTTTTAGTTAAACCACAAAGTTATAGGATGCCAGACATGAGAAAGCATATTATTCTGATGTTTGGTACTTATGCGTGGAGAATGTTAACTAATATATTTTTTATTATTAATTGCATGTTATAATGCCATCAGGGAAAAGGTTAAGTTATAGATTCCTGGTGAATAGGACAGGCATGTAGCACACAGGGCTAATAAGTCACCCAGCTCACAAGGGCTTCAGCAGCTGTACTACTGTACAAGGTGGAGCACAGTAGAAGTTGTGTTGTTAATCATAAGAAAAGAAACACATAGACAGTACTTCTTTGGAGGAAACTATAATATTTTGACTGTGTCTGGTAAACACAGTTATTATTGATAACAGTTGACTGACAGATTGAAACATCTCACTTGAACCCCAGAAAACCAACAGGACATTGTAAGACAGCTGAGCTGTTACCAACATGAAGACCCCAGACAAGTGCAGCTGACCTCAGACGGATAGATGATGTCTAGGAACACAGCAGTAGATACTAACTAACCTCCTGCCAGACAGGGCTGCTGCACATTTCACTCATGCAGTTCCAAGAGCAACTGCAAATGCAAGCGTTAAAGGTGCAGCCAGGAGAGGGTTGAACACAAGTCAACAGATACCAAACTCTGATTTTGAAAGCCATGAGTCCTGCCTCCCTTCTTTCTTCTGCCCTCTAATTTTCAGTGCATGACTAGGAGAACAAATGAGGATAATGTTTAAGCTGTGATTCAAGCCACAGCAGAAGGAAAAGTGACCAAAATAGTGCTGGGGGCCTTTTGCTAACAGAGCAGTTAGCTGCTCTTTTGTTGACTCAGCTTAGAAAAGTTAAAATATTTGTATTTATTTTACAAAAACTTCAAAGCTGCATCCTTCCAATCTTGACTGTGTCCTCTAGGTACTACAGTGATGACTGCAACAGCAGCTCTTTTTTTGATCTGCCTGAGCCTCTAACACTGAACTTACTCCTTGAAATAGGAGTTTAGCTTCTGTGGTCTTTCCTCCTCCCTCCTGTCCTGTCACAGAGCAGAAGGCAGTCACATCACTGAACCTAAAGGCTATAGTTTAAAGTTCTACCACAACATGAAGACTCTTTATAATCCTCCAGAGAATGGCACATGAAAAAAGAGGAGTGTAAATTGTCTCTTTGTTTCACAAATGAGGAAGGAGAGGCAAAACAAACTGTACCGCTCTGAAACCCAAGTTCTTCATTGTATACTTTCTTTGGCCATGCAGTTATATGCCTGCCTAATAGGTCAGTCTAGCTCCAGGTAAGCAGTCATCAGTTTTCTTAGAGAATGCTCTACCAGTAAAATATAAAAAGTGGGTAAAATTATTCAGTCATTAGCAAGGAAACATATATATATAGAGATGTATATATACACACTTATGAATGTATGTACAAGGTTATGTATGCTCACACACACAGCTTCATAAAAATTGATAGACCCCGTGCCACTTTCTATAGGGGAACAGGAAGAAAGAAAATGGGGAAGTATACAAATTTAATAAGCTCAGACATAATTGCCATGAGTAAATGTTAATGCATAGGGAAGAACTTTTTCTTTACTTTATACATATTAATAGGCTCTCTCTTTGAGAAAGAATGACATCAGACATTGAAAAATTTGACAGAAGTGAAAGGAAAAAACAGTTCCACTATTAAGAACACTCCTGAGGTGGTGTTGAATGGTGTCTTTGATACATCAGCCTTCAATCTCTGAGCACATTCGTATTAACTCACGTGTACACACAGAATTCAAATGAGCTACTTCTTTAGATGCTGACTTTCAGCATCAGTCCCATCAGACAGGCTGGAATCAAACTCACAGTTTCAGTGTGTGGTGTGGTATAATTTTCTCTGTACAGTCTGTGTCTACTGACTCACAGAAGATTAGAGAAGGATGCAGAATGTAGGAGATAGTTAAAGGTCCACACAAGGCTGAGGGATGAAAAAAAAAATCTTCGATGAAAACACTGCTCCAAGAACAGACATTCTCCTATGCCAAGAGATCGGTGCAAGGCTGTGTATTTAATTTTGCTGGAAACAGAGAGATGACAAATTGCTTGGAATGGATTCACTTAAAGGCAAGCAAGGGCTAACCACTGATGCCTGAATACCTCAGCAATGTCTGAATGCTGGTGCCTTGCCACAACATGAAGACTCTTTATAATCCTCCAAGAAACCACTGTGAAACCAGCACGACACACCTGCAATATATGTTTTTGTCTGCAGACATCATACCACTATGGTAACTGTCCATGAATCTCCCAGTAAAGCCAGCAAACCCAGATGGATCACATGGCTTAGGATTCACAGTGAGCCTAGAAATAAATAAAAAGCTGAAGTCATGCATCTTTTTCTCATTAGCCCGTTGCTTTTAAGAACAAAACATGGGAGGATGGGGTTTTAAGTTGCAGGTTAATACTACTGACACGTGTTTCTGAGCAGCTTTGAACCAAAAAAAAAAAAACAAGAGAGGAAAAGATCTGGGAACTGGAAAAGAAGGCAGCCATGGAAAATGAACGCATAGAAAGAAGTAACAGAGATGAGTAAATGTACGTTAGATAGTAAGAATTACAGGGAAGGAAATAAAATATAGAATGGAAAGAAAGGAAAATAATAAGAAATAGTTAAATAACTGGAAGCCATAAAGGAATATATTACATAAAGGATATGCAGCACCCTATTAGAATATTTTATTTTGAAATCTGGTTTTATAGAAATTGGAGTTATTCAGCAAGATTTCTGTACTTATGTCTACTTTCAACAAAGGAAAAGAAAAATCCTTTCACAAAAAGTCAGACACTTTGATTCACAGGGACAAATGCCAAAGTTTTTCCCTCCTTTGTTCCATCTGCATGTCAGCACTCCCTTTTTAGATGCACAGGTACAGAAATAAGAAGTAAATATCCACCTTTCTGTACACTGCATAAGAAAACATAATTAATTTCTTGTAATTTTATTTACCTGCTTTCATAACAAAAGTTATAAATATCTGTTTGGGTTTGTTTATTACTTTTCTTTAAAAATATCTGAATCTCCTTTTAGTAAAAAATATAGGACACCTTCTATATTTTTTGTTTGATGTCTATAATAAAACTGCTAGCAAATTGATTTACATGTATAGCCAAGATGGTGAGTGCTAGTAACAATGTTAGTTCTTACATGTAGAACTCAGCATTTCAGTCCGCTCAAGACAAACAGTTTTTATCAGATCTACTGTACATTTCAATATCTCAATGCCTACTATCACAGCATGCTTAGTAGTTTAAGAAAATTAAAATGATAGTACATCTGTTAACTGCAGGGATCTGGTGCCTACCATCAGATTGCTCAGAATAACTAAAAAACTGGCAGAGGTGTTGAGCAAACTGCATGTTTCTGCTGCCTAAGAGAAGCCTCACAACCTCATCCTCTCATCAGTGAAATAAAGCACAAGTTCTCCCAATTTTCAGAGCAGAGGCTACAGACTAATAGACCAAACATTTTGCCGATCACTCTCTCCTTCTTCATTATTAGGTAGGACAATTTCACTCTCTTTCACCCCTTCCTGAAACAGCTTCCTTTCCAATGTTTCTCTCCAAGGGAAGTGCTCCAACTGTTTACTTGTCCTCTAAATATCTCTTAAATACCTGAAGAGTCTTTTACCTTTTCATAGAGAAACCCGGTGTCTGCAATCCTATTCAAGATGAGACCCAAGTTTTCCCTCTCCTCAACTTTTCAGCAGCATCAGCATCAGTGTTTTAAGCAAGCAGCCCTAAGGAGCAGATTGTTTCTGAATGACAGGAGCACTCAAAAACTGTGCTGCTGGATGTATTCAAAAATAAACAGAAAACAAATAATTTAAGAGCTCCTGTTTCTGCAAATTGTTTGCTTATTGTAAGGACAGAGGTGGTGGATTTAACTGGCAATGACCACTTTTATAACAAATACATCCAAGCATTTCACTCATCTGTGAATGCTCATTTTCCTCTTCCTGCAGGTAACCATTCTTTCTAGATGTCCAGTGGATAGAAGCCAAGAAATTCATTTTATGCTTGATAATTCGTTGCTAATCAGTACTAATCTGTTTGAAAAAAAACATTAACAGCTGAAGCACAGAAAGCCAGATAGGTTCAGCTGCATTGGTGGTGACTGTCTGTTGCTGAGCACAGCTCCATGAGCTCCCTCATGGGACCAGCCTGGAGGTCCAATTGCTACCTGCAAATGGCTTTGCACCAAGAACCAATAACACACTGGTGCTTTTTGAAACCTGGACATTTAAAGTAAAAATGAGAAATTAATCATTGTGCTATATGCACCATTTTCACAATTCACATATCCCAGAACAATAGTTACTAGTAGTACAGGTTAACAACTGCAAAGCTTGAGTATGGCTGATTTGGTTCAACTGAGACATTCTCCGCTGGAAAAAAAAAATCTGAGAGCTTTGAAAGGGAGGTACACTTCATGCCAGGTTTGCTTTGAATTTATGGCACTTTAATTTCCATTGGGCAGATATCCATCACCTCAGAGTTTTATGTGGGCCATGATTAGGAGCAAAATTTGTATGCTGGAGTCCACAAACACAACCCTGGAAAATGTAACAACTGTAGACTGAGGAGGGAATGGAGGCAAATAGCCCAAACTCAGTGAAATCGAATGACACATGGCTTTCAAACCCTGGGAAGGCACTCAGACAACAAATATTGATTTTATATCATGTAAAATAAGGTTTATATTATTGCTGCAATATTCCTTTTCTGATATTTTCCTGTAGGCTCTGAGCCATATGTTTCTGTGTAATACAGGCAAAGGCGCAATTAATCTCCTCTGTGAGACTGTGCTCTGCCCATGCCAGCTCTCTCCCAAGCAGAGGCACCGCAGCGAGAAAAGCCAAGGCACATGCAGGCTGCGGGCACTCCTGCATCCTGCCCTCAATCCAAGGGCTTGATTTTGAGTCAAGGTTGCTGAGGCATGTCTCAGCTCAGCTTGAGATATTCATAGGGTGGTTATTCAAATGATATATTTGCCCAGTCTCACCTGGAATGTCTACATGACAGCATTTTCCATTCAACCTTATTTTTTATAATCCATTAAAAATAGGACAGTGTGAGATTCTGAGAAACCTGTCTGCAAAATAAAGGTCTCTATTAAAGTCAGGTATGAAATACTATCTTCTCGACAAGCAGACATTATTTGGAGGTGAATCTATCTCTCAGGGAATCAGTTACAAAGCAGAAAGCAAGAAACAATCCCATATAAACAGCAACATTTGAGTAATTTTAAGGCTGAAATTTAAGCACTAAAAAGACAAAGTACACCTCAGAAACAGCTAGATTAGCTACCTTATCTCTGCCTGCAAGCATACATGCAATATTACAGCCCTTAATTAAACAGATGTGTTTTCTCTCCGACAGAACGTATCAGATGGTCTTCTAGATTTTCTGTGTTTAGCATATACTAACCATTTGTCTCTTCACTGTGTGTCCGTGTCCATCATTTAATTAGCATAAAACCCCCTTGGCTCTCTCTTTGCTTGGTCATTTTTATAATACATCCCCTTATCTCAAAGGTACTTCTTTTAATAATTTCATCAGTACAGATGTACAATGCATTCCATAAGACATTTTTCCTCTTAGAGACAGATGTACTTCTTAACAATAGTTCATTACTTATTACTTCACTAGCTGTTTTTCAGACAAATAAACTCACAATTCCATTACCAGTATCTTTTAATGATGTTTCTGTTTCAGATTGCTTTATCACTGGAGTCTAATCCAAATTTCACTGACTCTCCCATTAATTTCAGAGATCTGAAGACTCTGTTCTTCATTTTCCAATTAGCTGCCCTCAAAGAACAGCACAGCAAAATCTGTATAATATTTATCCAATAAGACATTTTAAAATAAAATGGAAAATACGTCTTGAATATCAAAATGCCTCTCTAATGAGTAAAAAACACCCTGCATAGGTTTTTCACTACTTAGCTGAGAGCATGTCCTAGAACACAGTAAGTGAAAGAAACCTGCGTGTTGACTGATAAATGGGAGCAGGACAGTTTCAGAAATTATTTTAGAGCCCGGCACAAATGAGTTTCATATGCAGACTTGCAAGATCATTTTACTGGGTAAATTTGAAATCTCCTTCAAAGTGGTAATGTTAAGACTGGGAAGATATGGTATTACAGCAAAGTGTTAGAAGAATAAAGTGGTTTCTGGATCTCTGGGTTGTGCATAGCCTATCCTACACTCCTAAACATAGTTGTGGTTCTATCAGGATTTCCTGCTGAGGGAAGTTTTCTGCAAAAAGGAGACATAGCTCTGATAAGTAGAGACTGTGTAGAGTGACCCTTTTTCTATAATACTCTACTTAGCATGTTTCTTGATGTGAGAGCCCTGGATTTCATGCAACAAAGAATTCAGGCCTTTAAAGACCTTCAGGACATCCTATCCTATTTTATTAAGTCCTGATCTTGTGAATTTTTCAAGTACATATCTCTCCGATCAAACTCAGGTTTCTTAAATCACAGAATCACAGAGTCACTAGCTTGGAAAAGACTCACAGGATCATCGAGTCCAACCGTTCCTAAACCATGACCCTCAGCACCTCATCCACCCATCTTTTAAACACCTCCAGGGATGATGACCCAACCACCTCCTTGGGCAGCCTCTGCCAGTGCCCAATGACCCTTTCTGTGAAAAATTTTTTCCTCATGTCCAGCCTGAACCTCCCCTGGCGAAGCCTAAGGCCATTCCCTCTCGTCCTGTCCCCTGTCACTTGGGAGAAGAGGCCAGCACCCTCCTCTCTACAACCTCCTTTCAGGTAGTTATAGAGAGCAATGAGGTCTCCCCTCAGCCTCCTCTTCTCCAGGCTAAACACCCCCAGCTCTCTCAGCCGTTCCTCATAAGGCCTGTTCTCCAGCCCCCTCACCAGCTTCGTTGCTCTTCTCTGGACTCACTCCAGAGCCTCAACATCCTTCTTGTGGTGAGGGGCCCAGAACTGAACACAGGATTCGAGGAGCGGTCTCACCAGTGCTGAGTACAGAGGGAGAAGAACCTCCCTGGACCTGCTGGTCGCACCGTTTCTGATACAAGCCAAGATGCCATTGGCCTTCTTGGCCACCTGGGCACACTGCTGGCTCATGTTCAGTCGGCTGTCAATCAACACACCCAAGTCCTTAAGTCCTTCTCCTCCAGGCAGCTTTCCAGCCAGACATTTGGCCTTGTTAAACCTCATGCCATTGGTCTCAGACCCGTGGTCCAGCCTGTTCAGATCCCTTTGCAGAGCCTCCCTACCCTCCAGCACCTCTCCTTAATGGTTACAACATGTCCTATGAAATTTTACTTGATTCATTCTTGAAAATAATTCTAAAATTGGAAAAGATATGATACCTGAGAACTTTGCTGTGTTAAAAATTCATCTGTATCTTACCTCTTGATTCTCTCCTCATTTTTCTTCGAACTTACCATTTCATTTTTGTTTTGTTGTTGAGTAAGTAATTCCATTATTTCAATGATATTTTGAAAAAAGTAAATGGGAGACTTAAAAAAATGAGTACATCAAGCAGTAATTTTATTTAGTGTGTTGCATTAAGTTAGAAATACTGAGTAATAGGCCTCCATTGCACTGAAATTCAGAGAGAGGAAGAGTTACCCTGAGGGCACCACAGGAGGAGGACTATCTATGCTTATTAAAATATTCAAAATAGTAAAATATTAATTATCTATAATAAATCTTTTTTTTTTTCTGTGAGGGTATTAATGATTGACCCTCTAGAAATTCAAAATTGAGAAGATCTATTACACAACCGATTTTCTTTCCTTGTCATTACAAGCCTGTTCCCTATAGTTTCTTCTGTAATGATTTATTCAGCAGTTTATTTTGGAAAAAAAAAAAAGAAGACTTGTCATTCTTTCCTGTCCTTTCACAAAA
This sequence comes from Phaenicophaeus curvirostris, assembly GCF_032191515.1. Taxonomy (NCBI): domain Eukaryota; kingdom Metazoa; phylum Chordata; class Aves; order Cuculiformes; family Cuculidae; genus Phaenicophaeus; species Phaenicophaeus curvirostris. The sequence goes on from NC_091393.1 coordinate 8,013,872, forward strand.
GAATGAAATGATTTAAGAAAGACAAGAAATTGACGTACTGCATTTCTGTCTTATCAATATCAGAAAAATCATTCTAATAAGGATTACTCCTACACTGACTCCACAGCTCTTCCCTTTTCCTTAAAACTATTTGCAAGTTGCATATATTTCCATATTTGATCTACATTAATATTAAAATCCTCCTGAAGTTTCTGGAAAGATTTACATGTTTTATCATCAGATAAAACCTTTATTATCTTGTACTGAAATGTACTGTAAGTTCATCTTTCTTTAAAATGCAATAAATATTTAATTTGAACAAATGAAGCAAAAGCAACGAAGAGGTGCCTTGTGAAAAGCAAAACCTGGAGATTGAATTCACAAGCGCATTTGCTGTCTGTGAAAACATTTCCAGAGTCAATGCTAAATAGAAAAAATGTAACAAGTACTAAATCTCATATGTAGAAGGCAAAAAAGATACTAGGTTATTATCCTGAAGCATTACATTACCCATGCACTGATATATTGGATTGACAAGTAGCAGAAGAGACAGGATATTGCTGTATCTGCTTGAGACAGAATGCGAGAGGTGGATGGACAACATAATGGGGCTGAACAGACAACAAACTCACTGGTAATGCTGGCAATAAGAAGTGATAAGTGAAACTCAGAATGTTTTGGATTTTGTTACCCAAGAGCTGTAGGGTGTTGAATGGTTTCATAATATTTATTTACGGTAAATCCTTTGGACTTGTAAATCTTGTAAGGCATACAGCACATCAGAGATTCTTCAAGAACATCGTATCTCATGTTGCTTCAGCACTTCTCATCACATCTGCTTCCCAAGAAGTGAGTGTGGGCAAAAGGCTGTATGGAGGAAGATGTCAATAAGAGAACAGAGGGGAAGAAAGGAGGAATAAGAAGCTCTTCTCCCAGATATTGTGCAAATAAAATACAATAAAAGAGTGGGAAAAGACTTTAAATACATTTGAAGGGAGATAATTTTAAAAGTGGTTAGGTTTGTGTCTGAGACAAATTTCATTGTCTGTAAAGGTAGACTAGATATAAAATGCTGTATCACCCAGAATTTACACCATAAATGCTGCTTTTCTCACTCCAGATGCTCCCTCTGCTCTAGTTTACTCCTGCAGTAAATAAGAAATTTCATCTCTACCATATTTGGTTATCTCTCTTCATCTCTACTGAATCTTCCAATACCCATCTCTGCATCATCTGTCAGCAAGACAGGCCAGGGAAATACAGAACCACTGGTACTTACAACATTTGAAACTCCTGGATAAATCATTAGAGAACTATGGGGAACAACTTCACAGTGACAAGGAAATAAAATCAGTTTTATAACAGGTCTTCTCAAATTCTAATTTCCATAGGGTCAATCCTCAGTCATTCCTATAGAAAACTCTACCTGAAAGGAAAGGAAAAGAAAAATTGGCTGAGGTTTCCCTCTGAGAACATTTGGCTTCTTCCTTGGAGGCAAGGGAATTTGCTCCCTGTGCTCCATGGGGCAATGGTGGGGAGATTAGTCTCCAAGTCCATTAAATTTTCCCAGAACCACAGGGGACTATGCAATCTCTAGTTCTTTTCTAAATGATAGTTTGCTCAAAAAGCCTCTTGCTGCACTTGAAATATAGGACAGGTGTTGCCACATTAATTATAGATTCATGCAGAGAACCCAGAGACAAAGAAGAGGGGTAGTGCCACGGAACCCAAAAATTGTCTTACTTCATAAACGATACAGAAAAAGGGATTTTCTTAGACTAAGACTACATGAAAAAAAATAGTTTTTCTGTTAGCATCAGAACTTTAGAGGGGAGTTCAGGGTGTCCTGTTCTCCCTCACTAAAAACTAGCACTAGTACAATACTAAGTTTTTCTCATAAAACCGCCTCCTGAGCAACCATGTTTTTAGGATTGCTATCTGCAGAACAAATAATCTTTATCCTGTCACAAGTCTTGCCTGTTCCAGGAGTTTGTTTCACATGATATCCTCCTCCTGCTATTTCCATTTCAGAGTAAGCCTTCTTACCTCCCCCAACTCCACCGAAGCATGTGTGTATATTACTGCAGCTAAAAGTAAAGGGTAGTTGCTGATGTTGTTGTATTTACAGAAATACTGTGCACGTGACTCACCACACTACAACGATTTTTTTTGCCATGACCTGTATTTTTGATCCTCTTCCTTTGCCACTTTCTAAAATTCAAAGTAAGTGGACATGTCCACGTGTCACTCCGTGTGTACAGCAGCGGTTTTCAGAATTTTTTCCGTGTGCACACAGTTTTGGCTGGTGTCATTGGGTTTTGCAGTAAAGTCCCCAGGATTAATTTTTCCTTTTGTACCTGCAAAGAAGGAAGTGTTCCATATCAGTATCATTCATCAAGTCAGTGATTTCATATAGGTAAAATGATGGTCATGAATCTTATTACCATATTGGCTCTTTTAAGCCTCTGTGGTGGAATACAAGGACATCAAACCGCATATGAATAATCAGTCTTTGAGGTCCCTCTGTTCTACTCATATAAATGGAACATGAGCAGAAATGATTATCAGGTCAGGAAATGCTGAGGGTCAAATCCTCAGCAGATGTAGATTGCTATCAATTTAGTGAAAAAAAATCACCATTTTATGCCACTTTGATATTTGGATCTAGGAAGCACTTATCTTACCATACTCACTGATTATATGAGGAACTTGCACTTTAAAATGAAACTGCATCTCAGAGTCAGGTACAAGGATCAGTTTTTCATGAACAATTAGATATGACAAAACGATATCAAACAAAATTCTGGGCTGAAATTAGTTTATCTTAAAGAACATACAGCACTGTGTTTCACTGAAAAGCATGTTGTCTGGAGATAACATCAAAGCTAATGTAATACTACTGCTGTTACCATTCAAAAACTCTATTTAAAGTTAGAAAGATAAATTGGACACATGAGAAAGGTAATCCACAATCTAAAATTAAATATTTTGTAGTCTCCAGTTAAATTAAATGAGTAGTGGTACAATCTGAGAAAAAAAGGGCATTCATTTCATGCCTATTATATAGATGGCTGTTGGTGCTTGTTATGATTATAAAATCACATTTCAGATACTCACACCTCTCCAGTTTTCAGCTCTTCCAAGAGCTATAGTTCTGGCACTCCTCTATGGTACAAAAATACAGAAAAGCTTCTTGTGATTACCTGAGATACTGCACCTGCATTATAGTCATACTAATTCCTCCAAATTCACGCACACAGATGACAAAAGACTCTGAATGGCAATTCGGATTTTTCATGCAGAAGAAACATAGTTGTTTTATAATATACAAATTTTAAACCTCCAGGTTAAGTATTGTTTAATTATTTAGGGATAGGTTGCACTTCTGCTCCTTTCCCTGTGCAAGAGGCAACCTATCTCTGCAGCATGCCAGGAGAAGTGTGGCAGAAGGTATCAGATTTTCCCTCTTCTTCTCACATCTCTCTCTTTCCCCTTATTACAAACACTATATTGCTTCTAATGCCTCCTCTAATCTGCTCACCATTATTATTTTCAGCAACAGGTTATTTGAGCCAAATAATTTGCAGAACAAATAGAGGAAGGGGAAGGGAAATATGGACTTTTGTGTTTCTTGCGCGGGCAATTGAATTCAACAAACCTATATTTTGTAAATTAAATCTTGTTCTAGTTAAAGGATTTTACCTCAAACCCTACAAGAAGAAAGACAGGAAAAGCAATGTTTCTGCAACAAAATCAAAGATATTTTGAGTTTCTGATGAGAGAACTATTTATCACTGCAACAGTGGACCTCCCAAGATGCATCAGTACTAGCTACAAAAACCTCCTTTGGCTCAAAAAGTTGAATCTTGTGGGTTTTTTAAAATCAACGAACCAATTGAAAGACTTGCATCTGTATCTGAGCACTTGTTTGGTCAAGTGGTTGTTGATTGTTGTCTGCATCACACAGAGTCAGTAAGTTTGTCTAAAAGAACTACATTAAAAAATCAGGAAATGTTATGAGCCATGGCTTAAATTTTCAAAAGACTTTAAGTAAGTCAAAAATCTAGTTTCCATTTGCACTTCCTAGGTAGTAATTAGGCTTTACAGAATTAAGCAATGCAACACCTTGTTCATAGTTCTGATCCTACCTCATAAAATACGCATACAAATTTTCCATGGATAAACACATCAATGCAGGTTTAACAGAAAGCTATTGAGCATGGTCCAAAATAGCAAGAAAAATATTTCAGAATAAAGAGACAGGGCTTATATATGTACAGCAGGACAAAGTCTCTGTTCAGAGCCATTAAGCTCCTAAATAATCACAGCCACTTGCATGATATGAAACATCGGGTTTCAATGTTTAAAGGGTAATAGTGGTGGGCCAGGAAAAGTGAGAGCTCTGGAGGTGTTTGGGACAGGGTAAAACCTCTCTTTCTTCCCAAATCATAGCCAGAGCTTGATTTAAAACCAAACCAGTGTCCCAACACCTGGCTAGCTGTGGGGTGGGAAAAATATCTTGGTCACCAGCATGAGACTCTGCTCCTCTTTGTAGAAATAATGTGATATGCAAATGACCGAGGTCAGAGAGACTGGCTTTAATCCCCAAAATTAAGAAACATGTCTAAGATAAGAGTTCAAGTCCGCAACTCAGAAGTGTCACTACTCTAGAGTAGGGATCTGAACCTGGCTTTTCTACCACTCTCATGGCTACCATTCACTTTAAGCATGTTTTGACCATGCCAGTAACATCAGGCCCATAGCAAAGAGACTCCCATTTTGAAGACTTCAGGGCTTAAGGCCACAGCAGTCCTAGAGGTAGATCTCAATATTTAGGTGAGTTTGGACAGCAAATTCTTGAGCGTATGCAGAACTTAACATGCTCAACTAATAGTCAGGAGGTAAGTGACAGCTGAGAAGTAATTATGCGAATGGCATCTGAATGCTGGGACAAGGTGATATCTACATTGTGCAGTGGATTATGGTGAAAAAAAGCTCCAAGCTGACTTTCAGAGTACATTCACAGAGTTCAGCACAGCACCACGCAGAGAAACTCGCCTGGGTCTCAAAGGCAGCCTAGCCTTTTTGGTATGGCAGAACATGCATTATTAAATTCAATCCCTGTTTCTCAGCAGAGCTAATTAGTTCAGGTGCAGCTCAACACTGCTATAATTATACTCCATCTGCTTCCAGAGCTAGCTAGCTTGGGTGCTGAGAGCTTGGAAATTTCTCTACAGTACATCCTCATGGGAGGGGGCATGATACTATTATGTCCTTAGGCGTGAAAAGAGATGGATTGACGCCTTGGCCCCTTTGATGATGCGAGCCTTAGCAGCCTAAATCCTGTCAAGTTAAATCCTCTCACGGGACAGGTTTTTTAAGATGTTTAAATAGCTAAAGCCCCAGATATGGCCCCAGAGTGATTTTTGAAATATGCCTTATAAGCACTAAGAGTTTGTTGGGTGGTAAATGACTCTGTGCAGTAATGCAGTGGTGAGAGACCTGTATCAGGCACCCAACTGAGGTGATCTGTCTCAGACAGCAGCCGACAGCACCCCAGCTGTTACCAAAACTTTGATGTGCTCAGGCTGCCTTTGCTGGCTTGCAATTCGGCACGTAAGCGCTGAAAGTCATTTAACTACACAGAAAATATCGAGCCTGTCTGCTTCTCAAGAAATGGATAGTGATGACTCAGATTAACACTAATTTAGCATTGCTATGTTTGCACCCCTTAAAATGAAGCCTTGATTCAAAGATTCTTAGAATGGAGTATGTCTCCTTGGTGTCAATTCATATTGGATCAGGCCCTGAATTTGTGGCACAGAGCAATTAGTATGAAATAGATTAGGCAACAATTTCCTTTATTCAACCGTACAAGTTATTTCAAGATTACCTGTTTGCCTGCATTTGTTTTTTAACAGCGGTTAAACTATCAATACCAACAACACTGGCATTTATCAACACAGAATGATTTCCTCGCTTTCGCAGGTATTTCATATCACTTCACAAAAGCTGTCAAAGACCGTCTGTTGCTTCCAGTACAATACAGCAGTGCGACGGCATCTTTTCCAGACACTGGAGTCATCCATATGCATTTGCCCTGTGAGCTTTCCATCAGCACACTCAAATAAGGACGCTTTCAGTGACCACATGAACCCCACAGCACATTCTCATCCCATCTGCTGTTTAACCATACATCACATCAGTAGCATATATATGTAATTGTGGATGCATAGGTGTGTGTGTGTCCAGAGACAGCGTGCTGTGCTTCTCCATGTGTTGTCCAGGCATGAATGACCTTTGCACCTGACAGCATAGAGTCTATGTGAGCAACTGTGTAACTGCCACTAATACTTTGACTTACCACATTCCTGTCAGTGCCAGCTCTCTCAGTAATGCTACTCCTCCATTTGTTTCCTGCTTTCTTGCTAAGGCTGCTGAGACCGTAAGATTGTGACTGAGACCAAATCAGTTTTTAGTTATTCAACCAATATGTGGGTGTCACTTTTTGCAATGATTTTCTACAGTGACTAAGGGAGCTGCCCTGTGCCACCCTCTCTTCAGATGAGAGCTCATTTCTGCTCTGGCTCTTCCACGGCTGTCTCACTGACAAGCTAACCACTTAGGGTGCAGACAGCTTCTAATGTCTCCTCGATGTGAAATACTTACTGTGTATATAAATTTTGCTGCCTACTACTTGTGTATATTTGGTGTATTCAGAGTCTTGTTTCAGTCCTCTTTCTCACACTACACTGTATCTCTGACTGGACCGTGGGGGTTTTGTATACCATGAGAGATTCCTGTTTGAGTCCAAACACGTGCCCTGGCTTGCCAGTCATCTCTACCATTCCCTTTCCACCCTGGCTGCATCACCCCCCAGCCCCCAGTTTGGATCTCCGAGGAAGCTTCTGCTTTCCTATGTTCACTTCAACAGCAGCAGATTGCCATGAGGAAAATCTGAACAAAAGGCAGCAATTAGAGACTGAGAAGTGGTAAGAAGACGGTCTGAGTGAGCCTTTTGCCCATTTCAGTGCAAGCCTAGCACTTTAACTCAAAGCATCCCCTGCAGTGGTTTAGGCTGTTAGTGCCTGACTCTGTACTGAAAAGAGGGAGGACTCTAAGGCAGTCACAGCAGAGAGGCATTTTGAAAAGTACCTCCACTGAGTTACCTCATCTAGGCTGAGTAGTATCTGTGAGTGACTCAAGCCTGTGCAGCGTACATTCGAGCAGGTAAGTTAAAACCACTGGCAATCAAAAATAACGTCCCTGGTTTTGCAGCAGGGCAGTGGAAGAGATGTCACATGAGTGCAGAGACTAAGCTGAGAGGCAGCAGCTAACAGCTGAAAGACAAGACATGACTTATGGAGTAAACTGGAAAAAATTATGTGGAGTCAGTGAGCTCTCAGGCTTGAAGCACAGCACTCAGATGCGGGCTAAAATACCCTCTTAGACATGATCATAGTTCATTCAGGAAGCCTCATGAGTCTCACAGACTACAGCTCCCCTGCAGAGTCAAGCAAATGCAGACAATGCAAAAGAAATTTTCCAGAAGTCATAATTTTATTTTTATCTTTGCCTTCTTTCCCTTGGTTCTTTTTTTTCCTTCTTTATCATTTTGTAATCTCCTGTCTGTGCAGAGAGAAATGTTGCAATTACAGGGTTTGCTATAGCTGTAACTTTAAAATTTTCAGTTTGTTTTTGTTTTCCAGTTCTCATTAATAGATTACAGAGAGCTTTTTTTATTAATGACCATCTATTTTACCTCCCACTTTATTTTTTTCTGGGAAATATATACTTTCCTGACCCATTGTTTTAATGCTTAGCCAAATGTCTTAAGGCAGTGAAGGAAAAAACAGAGCTGAACATCTGCTGAAAAGGTTACAAGATTGAATAAGCTCTAATACCTTCTAATGAGCTTCCAGAACTATATTACATCAAGAGCAATGAATAGATCCCAGTCTTAAGCCCTTACTTATAAGACTACCCTGGCCAGTTACTTAGTTCGGTTACAGACTGTAGTATATCCAGATGCAAGATAAATTATCAGCTACTTCAAAATGCATCCTACAGCGAGATACATCTCTTCAAGCAATCATTAACTGGGCTCGAGGCACAGCCTGCTTTTATGCATTACTGGTATAATTCACACCAGGAACCTATAAGACTGGAAGGAGTACCTCACCATGGCTGGAGTTCTCCATCATCTTGATGCACTGTTTGGCTGCCTTATAGCTCCACAGAGGACAGTTGAGCAGGCATTCATAGGAGCTCACTTGTACCCTGCACCCAAAGGCTTCTTTGATGACACAGCTCAGCCCCACCTCTGAAAGTGAGCATTGAAAGGGCAGGCTTGGAGTTTGAGAAGAGCACTCGGTAGCAGAAAGAAGTGTTGTTACTATTCCCCAACCCTTTGGCCAAAGCAGTAGCATGGAAATTGCTGCAGAGTAATTTGTTCTCTTTGTCTTGGGATTTCTCCTCTTCAGGTTACCCTCAGTTCAGCTGCATATATCTACTTGCTGTGCTCAGGCCTTCTATAAGTGAATGCAACACCAGGAAAGTCAATAGAGTTTCACTCACTTACAAGAGAAGTGAATTTAGCCATAAATCAATAATGAAAAGCAAAATGCTCTCTACGTGCCTGTTCTTGTAGCTGTCCTTCATCTGAAGAGTTCAACCCCACTCAGAGAATCAATGTATCGATAGAAAGTAAACTGTGTTTTCAATAAAAATGATGTGAGCTGATTCACCATTGTACAATTATTCATTTCCAAAGTTACCCACAAGCTTTTAACAGTTTACATTAAGTCTCCAAAGGAAATTGAAGAACTTGGATAATTATAAAAAAAAGCTGTATTAAAATACTCTCCTCCATCCCTCCACATGTGCAGAAGCAACTTGGCATATTCATAGGACAAGCAAGGATATATTGTTGACTGAAAGTAATGATGCTTCTCTCTTATATCTGGGATAGCCTTAAGCACATTCTGCCACCTTGTGTGATCAACATATATTACAGCACAAACTCATTTTCAGGTGTATATTTATTATTCCACTCCAGTAGATCTTGCCTCTTATTTAGTTCTAATCAAAGCCTGGAATCAGTTAAACTATGTAGAGACTACAATTCATCTCTGATGTTCTAATATGGATTTTAAGGATGAATCAAATATTTCATTTATGGTCCAACTCCCTAAAATCCACTTAATTTTAGGAATTAGAGCAGTAAATAATTCTTACCTATGTTATGAAAGAATGCTTATTTCTGCTGTCTTATTGTTAGATTGTGGTTCTCTTGAATATACAAGTTTCTTGAAATGATTTGCTAAACAATGTCTGAGAATAGTTTTAGCCCGTATCATTCATTCAAAGCAATTTAGAGAAAAAAAACAACAGTTTTTCAAAACTTGAGTCTTTCTCTTATGGCTTGTTTCCCTCTCAAAGAAATAATTTCTTCACTCTTGCCCATATTGAAAAACTGTGACTGTTAGAAAAACATTTCAGTTTCAATGTAAAATGGAAATGCCAGTTAAAGACAGTTGGATAAAAATGTTTGATGTTTTGATTAACTAAACAAATTCAACTATCTTGTTCTGGAAACAGGGAAAGCATTCCTGAAGTTCATGTACAAAAATCTTCTGAAGCTTTAGGTCAGTTTATCATGAGAGGCTCCACAAGGGATCCACGTCCCCAGAAATGACTGCTAGTACAATGCAAAAATCAATAATGCTTCGTGAAGTTGTTACCTACAGATGTCATGTCCCTTCAGAGTACTAGCAAATGCCCACACACACTGTAGGTACCAAAACACATACATGCAACACCAGCTGTCTACAGAAAGGCTCCCAAGACAGAGGGGCATTTCACCCTGTTCACAGAAAGACACTCAGCACATACAGATTTTAAATGCCTGTAAGCTTCTGTGCACTGATTGACTGGTAAGTGAAGGTAACAGAAGGTAGGATGCAGAGAAAGCAACTATCTAAAGCTCCTTCTACACGCAACAAACACAGACACTGACATCTATTGTTGCCTTATACTCTAGAGATATGGAGCTACTTTTCTTATCTAAGAAGTGAGTTATAGCTCAGACTTAATTAACCAGAACTGCAGTGTTCATAAGATCTATGTTAAAACCATAGCATACACAGTCAAAGCAAAAGTCATTCTTGTAGTCCAGTTTTAATGTCTTTCACACAGGGAAATAATTCTGTCTAAAAGCTGGTGTTTTCACTTTATTATTTCAGAATGTAAGTCATCTTACAATATCTCATCATTGCCTTAAATTGTGACTGTTGTCAGAAAACTGTTTGTGTTAACATTGCACTGTTTTACTCATGTTACACTCTGCAAGTAATCAAATCACAGCAATGATCCCCAGTTCTTCTGTGAGGAGAAATAACTGAAGTGGAAAGATTCACGGTGTTTTTAATAAGAAACCAAGCAAAATATATCCACCAGATACAGATTCAAAAATATGCAGTTTGCACATCTGAGAAAACACCAATAAATTTGGACTTTGCCAAATAATTTAAGGCCACACATACAAAAAAAAATTTAATAAATTAAATAATTTAAGCTTTCATTTCCTGACTTACTCTCTACAAAATTTTGACCTTTATTTAGAAGTTGATCTGTGTAAAAAGCAGTAAAATAATGAAAATAATTAAAAAACAAAACTGAAAATGCTTTAACTATATGGTTCAGGTTGTCTCAGAGAGGAAAATCATATTAAGGTTTTTTTTTTCAATCACCTATTGATTAAATAACCACAACCTTCAAAACATTCTACACACAGCTCTAATTTCAAAGGACTTGGGTTCAAGTTCCAAAAGCACAGAGCAGCCCCAAAACATGCATAATTACCTTGGTATAAGGGAGCATACAGTAAAGCAACCTGGAAAGTCTGAATCCCTTTACAGGCTCTTGCAGAGCCTTTAGCAAGTCATTTCATTTTGTTACATCTCTATTTCCCTATCTATTAAGTCAGGGCAATAATACCTACCTTCCCCGAAGAGGTGACAGTAATTAAGTCAATGTTTTGCATAGCACTTTCAAGATGCAAATCTCTACATTAAAGTTCTAAGTACTATTATTATTATCATCATTATCATTGATTATCATTAAGCTAAAGCTACTGTTTAATTCTGTATGTTCTCATTCTGAGAAATACATTCAACTGCCATTGTTAGCTAATTATACCATCTACTCTTAAGTATAGGAGTACAAAAGCATACCTTCTGCTGCATTTGCAGTCTGTTCCCTCTTTCAAATACTCTGTAAAAGAAAGTACGTTCTTTACTAATGCCTCGAGGAAGTTTGCACGATATTGCCAAATTAACTCATTGAAATTAGTATCTCAAGTTTCTCTGCAATCCCAGGAAAACAGCAGTACCCATGAAAGCAGTTAATAATGATGACTTTGTAAAACAGAACTGGAGGCTAATATTGAAAGGGCTGCCAAAGAGCAAAAGGCTGCTTTTCAAATGACCTTCAAATCCTCTGCGATTCCTGCAGAGGATGAAAGATAACATGAGTGACAAAAAAGGCTTTTCCAGCTCACCACATTTCACCAGGTCAATGAAACATTTGTAACGAATAAATAAGTAGATAATTCATCCCCTAGCTGTTTTGGCATCTTTTCTGATATGAACACAGGTAGGAAGCATATCTGTGAGTCTGGATGAATTTTAAAGACCTGTAAAACACTCAGAGAACCAAGCTTAAAGATCCTAAGTCGCACAATATGCATAGCAGAAAGGAAGAGATACTTGCCTACAGGGCTTCAGATCCAATGTTTATCTGTGACCCATAAGGTTTTAAAATGCTGGCGTTAAAACCGGTGCTTCCTAAAATCAGCCTCACTTGATTTCTTCTGGTTTTGCTCTCGAGAAAGCACAGCCATGTGATGATGTCCTGCTACTTTGCCCACCAACTGATGCACTCAGCTGCAAGGCTCCATGTGCATGAGCTTTCAGATATCTAGGCACAAAAATGGCCAGCACTCAATGTACTTCAAAGCCTACCTGTGACAAAAATAGACACACACACATAAGCACAGAGTAAAGAGGTGATATGTCACATCTTGGCATGTAGCCATGGAGAAACCCACTCTTCTTCTCGTGATTGTTCATGTGTTATGGCAATGCATTTGTCTAAATAAAAAAAAAAAATTTTAATAGATATTGAAATTTTTCAACTATCAACCTTGAAAGAATCTCTTCAAGATAAGACATTTTGTAACAAAACAGTGATTTGCGTTTATATAATCTTTCTGTCTGAGGTTATCAGCACAAAAATGTTTTTAAATCAAATAATAAAAAGTATAGAAAAATCCTGAAAGGCAAAGTCAATGTCACTTTTTATAGTGAAGGAAACTGAAACCTAGAAGCTAAAATCTGCATCCACTCATACCCATTGGATCAGGACACATAGCGGCCCATAGTTTTGGTTCTGGCATAGTATGGATCCCCACACTTCTTGAAGATCGCTGTGACTCCAGCCTCCTCTACATGCTGGGGAGATTCTGTGCTGCAGATGAGGATTTGTGCTGTGACCCTGGCCTCAGGCACACTGGAGGGAAGTCAAACATGGATCAGGATGCAGGAAGCCAGGAAGGCACCAGCCAAGTTGGTAACTGGGCAGAGTCTGAGTGGCTGCCCTCCATAACACCAGGACTGGAGGTGTGGGAGGACATTCAACTGATATTTACTCAACCATCATGAGCAAGAAAGGTTAATGAAGATTTTCCAAAGGAGGAATAGGGGTAAATTACTTCCTTAAAGTAAGGAAGGATTTGATAAATGAATGAAGAGTATTAAATTACATTAATGACAGAGATAATAGGATAAAAGTCATAAAACACACACATAAATATTCATTTGTCTGTCTTCTCTTTGGCTTTCTTTAGGTCTTACAGAAAGCTATCCTTTATCTATCCTGGGACAGAACTTGGTGTTGGTATAAGCAGATTTTCATAATTGCAATAAGAAAAAAACAGAAAAAGAATAGACTGCAAGAACAGAATTCTTCATATAAGGGGCACCTGCATGACTGTCCAGTGCTACCAGTCACTATATCTCAAGCAGACAATGTTTATTGCTAAGTCAGCATGGCTCCTTGCTGAATATTAATGCAAGGCATTTATTCTTGTTAAAAGATTGCTTTCCAGAAACATTACCTATGTAAGAAGTTCAACATTATTTCTGTCAAGTGGCTTTCAACTGCCTTTGCTTCTTTGTCCAGTATTTTTAAAGTACGTTTAAGCATTACTATAAAATTTTAGAAGGTAAAAAGGTGGGATAGGATTGGCCTGCTCAATATAATTTCAGATGATACCCATTCTTTAAAACTGAGAACACTAAATATTACCAGCATTTATGCACTGCAATTAACCTAGTGACAAGGTGCAAAATATAATTATACAATATCATGTCTTATCATATAATAATACAAAAAATATTTATTGCTGCACTTAAAAATAATGTAGTTCCAGTTCCAAGACAAAACAAAAATCCTTATGTTATTTCTTCGTTTTTTTCTCTTTTTATTAACATTTGAATAGGCTCAGAGATGGCTGGAATTGCAAGTCTAACCTCTGCCAAATCTGCAAAACCCCTGGACATTTGTATCTCACTCATTCTACTCCTGAAAGTATCAGACTGATAGTACTGAAAATTAATTTGACCCATTTACTCATCACTGTAGCAGAGCTTAAACCTCAGCAGCATGATTGCCATCATGTCAGTGCTGCCAATGACCTAAGTCTTGAGTTTCAGAGATTACCCCAGCAATACTCGATAATAAGTGGCAAAACATTATTACTTCCTTTGGTACTCATTATAAAAACATGAATTGGGGTGAAAGGTAATCCACTTCATATGCTAAGTCATGGATCTTCTCTAAGGGTGAACAAGGGGGACTGCAAGAATAAATATGTCATGGTGATTTGTTGCCATGAAATTTCCGTAGATTTTGAATGAATGGACTACGAGGGGGGCATCACTAGGGCACAAAAATATTCTTTTTTTATTTAAATTATCCAGAACTGGTCTGAAAGGTCACCATCAAAATGAGAACACAACACAGAAAAGAGATGAGCTCTGAAGGAATGTCAGTACAATTTATGCAAACTATTTTTTCCACTACCTAGTTCTGAATAGTTTTATTCTATTTATTTTATAAGACGATACCATGGTTTACATACTGCAGCTAGTTAAAATTCACAGTCTTTTTACCACTCCATTCCTAATGTCTCTCCCTTTCAAGCACTGTTTTCATACCAAAAAAAATGGAAAAAAAAAGTAAAAAGTCCCCCAGATTTTCTTTGGCTTGACTCCAGAGGTAGGAAAGCATTAAACTCACAGCCAGGCAGCTATTTCCCCCATCTCGCGTGTTGTCACCCTGCCTCCTTAAGCTCTGCTTTATCAGTTGCAGAGAAGGTTTTTTTCTTCATTTCAAAGAGCACATTAAACTCTCATTAACAGTAAGAGGAAGTAGGCATGCACTGTTAGAAAATGAGAAAAAAAAATAAAATCCTGTCCTATCTAAGTAAAGAGACAGGATTCTCCTGACAAATGTTTATTCACAAAGAAATATCACTGCAGGTAACAAATAGGCTCCCTTGGCTAAACCAGATATCATTTCCAAAATTCCCTCAAAGTAGGCGTTGTCTTGGAGACATTTCAGCAGGAAAAAATGGATTCTGTCCAGTCTAGGTTTATCTTGAAATTTTGGACTTTCATCTTTACAGAACAACGTTTGAAAAAAACCCAAAATTTAAATTAAATCCCAAGCCTTGTAAGGAGGCATCTCAGGGGTCAGCTACTGGCAGGGCTGGAGAGAGTGCTGCTGCCAAATGGAAAATGTGAGCTGGCAAGTGAACCTGAAATCTTAGATTTTAAACTTGGCAGATCTGAAAATTCTTGGCATTTGGTTACAGATCCTGGAACACAGAGCTTGCAAACAAGTTTTCCCCCATAAGAGTATAAAAAGCAGCTTTAATATGCATAAAGCAAACTTCCGTCTGCCCTTCTTATAAACAGCACTGGTGTGTTTTGCACAGTATGAAATAACCTTTACAAAGTTGGTGATTTTGCCTAGAAATCCTATCTTCATTTGTCTTGCTTTATGTCTCATGTGGGCCTCTGTGACTTTTTGACCCTCCAGTAAATTTTAGCATCATTCAAAAAGGTCAAACAGTCAGGCAAACCAAAAATGAATTTAAAAAGAAAGAGCTGCAGTGAATGGAGAATTTATTCTCCATTGGATATTTTAAATGCTGCTGACTTTAAAAGTTCAGCCTCTGCTTTTACTTTTATAAGGATATACCACTAATTTCCAATGTGATTTTAATATCACTAATCAGAACAGTTACCAAAGCCTTTCTGCAATCTTCTATGAACTATTTAATTTTTTTATAAATAAAAAATGTTTTAAAAAAATTAAAAATATTATGGAAGTCATTTCGTAGCGTTTCCCTTTACCCTTGATGGCAGGGAAGTGTCAGCTCATCACTTGCATCTTCCTGCTCAGCTTAGCTTAGAATCCACTCAACATTTTCTGGTTCTCTCTTTCTCTTCTTTTCCTTTTTTGCACGGTAGAGGGGAAGTAAACAGTACAGGCAAATCACAGCTTTGAAAGTAAATAAAAGAGTGGTTGCAGTCTATTTAATAGCAACATATTCTCTCTATTAATATTGCTGCTGTCATCTTTGCCAGCATTGTAGCTGGAGTTTAAACGCTTAAGAGACACAACTGCTTTCATAAGTCATATCTCTCCTCTAATTTGCTTACATGCAGTGAGCAATTTATCCCTATTGAAAAGTCAGAGTTTGAAGCCACTGAAAAGAAGCCCAAAACATAAGGTGCCTAAGAATGTTAGATATTGTTATGTAGCTGAGCCAGTGCTCCTTGGACCCCGCACATACGGAAAGTCTACAGCCATGAATCATCTGTATACTCTGTTGTGGTCCACTATGCAGGCTGTGGAGAAAGACATGCCAAATGTTGATCTCCAAAGCATCAGGCAGCTTAGTTGGTATATATTATCTCTCAGGATGAATTATGCTGTCTTGACTTGAGAATTTGACACTCTCCATTTGTAACTTGTTTCCTTCATCCTTTGCATGTGTTAGCACAGCACTGGGATATATTTAAAAACACAAGAGATCAATTCCCATTAGCTTGGAAGGTTATTTCATGTAAGCATTTCCTTGTTTCTTAATATTACTTTACACAGGGGATTTTTTCCTCGTATATCTTCAAAAAGGAAAAGAAAACAGAATAAGTACTGTATGGTGTTTCAGTCTTTCTTTTTCTCTCTTACCTTTACAAAACCACAATATTACTATCATTCTGCTTCTCATTCATTTGAAGCTACATTTTTCAAAACTTCTCTCTGGAGAAGATAAAACAGACATGCTTTCTAATCAAAACTGCTTATTGTCGGTGGATTGTTTAGGTGAAAATCTGATATATATATAAGACAAAAATTAAATTTGATGTCACACCCACATTTCAGCAGATCAGAGAAGCCCTATTCTGAAATGTGTTCCAAGCAGGCTGCTGAAACTGCACTGAGAGTGCTGGCTTATCCAGTTACTATAAAGCTGTCTCTGTGGTGCAGAGACGAGGACACAGCAAGCTCCTCACCCCAGTCTCCCAAGGATTCACAGGTGATTTAGGATTCAAATCCTTTTCTCCATCTCTCTCTTGAGGATTTCCCCTTCATGAGAGAAATCTCCTGCTGGTGCAGAACCACTGTACTGGAACTGGCACTGTCCTCCTCACAGTTACTGGGTTGGGGGGATGCTCTCCAAGGTCATAAACTGGTGTCTCCAAGGAGGCTTTTTCACTCACTGTCTCACAGACACTAATTTAAAAGAGAGCGTAGCTACTGTTTGATTTATCAGCAAAGATCACTTAGAAAATAATGGGATTTAAAAGATGAAATATTCCAGAACTTATCTGTAGAGCAACCTGCTCCAAAGTTCCATTGGATTCAGCAGAAGTTTGGCCATGCTGCAGATAATGACAGATTTGGCCAGAGCTGTTGGACTTTGGGATATGTTGAAGTTCTTGCTGCATTTCCATGAGGGAAAAAAAAACCTGTTTAATTTACATTTATTTATCAAGCAACACCTTGCTACCACAACACCAAAAGGAAGTACAATTTCCAGAGTAACAAATGCCAGGGATAAATGGCCTCTCTGTTTGAAGGCTAATCTCTGGAGCTTTTTAGCTAAACTAGGTTTCTAAAAAAGGTATGCCCTCCTTAGCTTCCCTTAAAGCCAACATCAGGATGAGAGGGACAGCAAACTGAGAATACAAAACAACTTCAAAGGCCAGTGTTAACTTCCCAGTTAGTTGGACAAGTTGGAAACAATATGACTTGTTAGAAAAAAGATACAAATGCCACACAACAACTTAGAGAAAGGGAAAGATAACTACAAGATGATAACCCGGCTTTATCACCTTTTATTCTTTAAAATATCTATTGTTAAATACACCCTGAAGCCAATATTTGGAAATGGAAGAGCTTGATAAAGAATTTAGGGACCCTCTGCTTTAGCATATATAGGATGTTGTACATGACCAACACGAAAGGGAGCTGCTGCAGCAGACCTTCGATGCTATGTGCGCCCTCCAGTGCCAACACGTCTGTATGCAAAGGTGGTTGCACTTGACAGACAGCCGTTCTGGACTTGCATGCGTAAGTTCAGATGCAGAAGCCATAAAGAATTGTAAACCACACTTCACAAGTTCACACAGAAGAAGCAGTTTGGCAGATCTGGCCATCATTTAAGGCTTTCTGAAAACAGATGGAAACATGGTGTCTTCTCACAAGTCTCATTCCCACATTACTGCCACAGATGGTGCTCCAACCTCTTTGAAGAACAGATCTTTTTTTTTCTTACAGAAGCAATAACAGGATACAAAATATTTCAAACTACTGCTGACATAACTGATCTCATGCAATTACTGCTGAGACATTGCAATCTTCTACCTTTTTTTGCTCTCCTCCCCTCCAAGAACATATTTTGGTTTTCCATTTAATCTTCTTCATTCGAAACAAAAACCAGGCAGGAACACATTTGATGTTGCAATATCAAGTCAGCTATTTACCTCTATTTCCTTCTCAAAAAGCCCATACAGCCCTAATACAGTGACATTTGTAGAATCACTCAGTCATGTACTTCATTGAAAATGAAGAAAACTTTTTTTCAGGTGATTTGGTAAGGCATTGTACTGTTCTTTGCCAGTTTTTTTCTTTGCTTTTTTCCCTACTAAGAACAAGTAACTGGATAATTAGATTACAACTTCCTGAGGGCTCATTTCCAAATGGATGTAAATAATAAATCAAACGCCAATGGGAGAGACCTTAGTTCTCAAAATAGGTCTCTATTTCAGCATGTGGAATGTTATACAGTGTTTGTCTTGTTGTTATTGTACCTTTTCACCTCTTAAAAATGACTTTAATGTTATTTTCCAATTCTAAATATTATAATAAAAGTCAACTCCAGTTTACACAGAAAATAATTTGAAAACCATCAAGAAAAAAAAACCAAACTCCTTCTTACTCATCACTTACACCCACCATCTAGTAATTTGCTAAGGAAATATATGCTTAAGCAAGTTCTAAAAACTGAACTGCTTTATTATTACAATAAATAAATGTGCTGAGTTAGGCAGTGGTAGAGTTAATTTTCTTCATAGTAGCTAGTATGAGACTATGTTTTGGATTTGTACTGGAAGCTTTATTGATAATACAGGGATGTTTTAGTTACTGCTGAGCAGTGCTTACACAGTCAAGGCCTTTTCTGCTTCTCACCTCTCCCCACCAACTTGTAGGCTGGAGATGCACAAGAAGCTGGAAGGGAACACAGCTGGGATAACTGACTCCAACTGACCAGCGGGATATTCCATACTGTATGACATTATACTCAGCATATATAGCTGGCAGGGGGAGAGGGAGGGAAGGAGGAAGTGGGAGATGTTCAGCGTTACAGCATTTGTTTTCCCACGTAACCGTTATGTGTGATGAAGCCGTGCTTTCCTGGACATGACTGAACACCTGCCTAATAATGGGAAGATGTGAACGAACTTCTTGTTTTGCTTTGCTTGCATGCACAGCTTTTGCTTTGCCTATTAAACTGTCTTGAACTCAACCCACGATTTTTCCCATTTCTATTATTCCAGTTCTCCCCCTAACCCTTCCGGGGGGAGTGAGCAAGCAGCTGTGTAGTGCTCAGTTGCTGGCTGGGTTTAAACCATGACAAAAAATCATGCAATCAGTCAGTAGTCCCTGTTGATCGTCAACTTAAAAACTTGAACTCAAGTCCAGGCAAACATCCCTCAAGCCATTTTCTACCCATCTTGTATCTGTACTTGGGATTGCCCTAGTGCAGGTGCAGAACCTTGCACTTGGCTTTGTTGAACCTCATGAAGTTTGCAAAAGCCCTCCTCTCAAGCTTGTCCAGGTCCCTTGGCACGGCACCCTTTCCTTCATGTTATTATCCTATCCCTCATATATGTTATTGTTTTGGTGTTTACTTCTTCAGGTCAAAATATCTGAAATAATGGGAGGGCTGCATTATATTTTGCCAGAAGAGAGGTTTTATATCATGATGTCTACACTACGTATGCCAAGTTGTGTCATGAGGGAGATCAGAGACATTTGAGCACAAAAGACTTTCTGAGATGATGATGGAAGTTTGAACAGAGTGGAGAAATCCAAACCTCTTTCAGTCTTACCCATGTTGCCCACAAGGTACCTGTCTACGACAACAAACAAGTTATTCACTTCAGAGAGCATCCTGGGTGCAAACACCTGTGAATGATCAGGCAAGTTGGGTCCTGGAGCAGCATGGTCTTCTGAGAACCTTGGAATTATATGGAGAGGAGAAATTTCAGAAGATTATACTTATTGTAGATTCTACCTTGTGACTCATGAAAGTTTCAATACTGGAAAAATTTGTGTTATAATCCACAATAAAATGCTATTCACTTAAAATTACAGGGGTGCATCACCTTTGCTAAATTCTATTCTACAGAGAATACATGAAAGATTTAAAATAATCTGGAACTATACAAACTTCTATTGTGTGTGATGTTAGATACTTAATTACATAATGTTACATAGTATCTTGAAGTCTTTCCATAGTGCCTTTTCTAGTTCTTGAAGAGGGATATTCTCATTTAATTTCTCTGAAGAAATGGTCCTTTGTTGGTTTTCATTGCTGATGCCAATTTTCTTTAATGCCCGATCAAACTCCTGCTGAAGTTAAAGAGTCTCAGTAACATCAGTAGGATGAATGTAAATGTTGAGGATAAAATTTAACTCCTGACTAAAGAAGTAACTCCACGGTGCATACACCTGTGAAGACAGTTTCACCAAATTTCTGAAAACCTAAGATGTACATCAGATACTCAAATATTATAATTAAAATTATACAATAAGAGAATATATATTTCCAAAAAATGACTCTACTGTTGGTAGACAGATAATTCAATAGATATGTTGAATTCCTGTGGCTTAAGGAATGTTTTGTACTCCAGATCAAATATCAATAGAAAAATCTGATTGTATTGTAGTCAAGATTAAAAGAAGCATATCCGCTTCAACAGGTCCCTCTCTACCCACATCTGCACAGAAATCTCAATGGGTTCTGTACAGAAATTTTGACCAGAAAGTCTGAAATCATCTTTAGTTCCCACCTGTGCTGGCACACAGGTCTGAAGCGACAAAAGGAA
This sequence comes from Phaenicophaeus curvirostris, assembly GCF_032191515.1. NCBI lineage: Eukaryota > Metazoa > Chordata > Aves > Cuculiformes > Cuculidae > Phaenicophaeus > Phaenicophaeus curvirostris. The sequence continues at coordinate 8,034,601 of NC_091393.1, forward strand.
CAGATACATCTTTTGGGGCAGAACATCTTCCAGCAGCTGAGGACTGTCTTAAGCTAAAGGGAAGCCTTGAGAAAGACCTGTTACAGAATTATGTCCTTTACATTGACAGAGACTAAGGATATGCATAAGAAGCTTGAAAAGAAAGAATTTCTAGCCAAATTACACATACTACTCCATGTTCCACTGTTTTATTGATCATAAAAAATCATTTGTCTAGATCTTAGAAATTTTAACGCATAGATCAGAGAAAGCATTCATAATTCCTGTAGCTTCAAACATCTTTCGCTGACCATTTGTTAAAATTATATTTAACCTTCTGTATAAAAAAAAGATAGATTTTGGAACATCGGGTTAGAGGGTGAATCATTTGAACTGTTCGCTTTTAATATACCTTGAGAAAGACAGAATTTTTTCCACTTACATTTTCAGAATTAGGTCAGTTAGTTAGTGAAACATAAAACATAATGTGAACTGTAAAAGAATAATGAAATGCTACAAAGTCAGCAGACTAAGCATAACCAGGTAAAGCAAGAATACATGGAGATCTCTTGTACTATGGCAAGGAATTAAGCCCAATGATCCTGGTTGTATATTAATGTATGCGAGTATATCCCAAGTGCAGGTTCTTTGCTCATCGCATTTCTACAGGAGACCATAATTTGGCTGGCATCAGTAACATATGACAGGACATTGCAGGGGACTACAGCAGTATGTTAAATTTCAGGAGAGCAAAATCCAGCAGTCCTACTGCAAGACAGAGGGTTTTTTTAGGAAGAGAAACTTGTCCAAGTTGATATTTATTTCATTTCGGATCTAATTCTAGAGATAATAGCATCATGCACTACTGCAACCAAAATCAGGTTATATCAGTTTTTATTTGGGGAAGGTGCTTAAGTCTGTCTAACATTAAGGACAGTTCAAAGCACTATCCCGAGTCAGGGTGAAAACTATATCTTCTTTTGTGCTTATTTACGTAATAGAATCATTGAGTCATAGAATCATTAGGTTGGAAGAGACCTTAGACATCATCGACTCCAGCTGTACCTATCTAATACTGAATCATGTCCCCATGCACATCATCTACCTGCTTTTTAAACACCTCCAGGGGTGGTAACTCAACCAGCTCCCTGGACAGCCTGTGCCAAGTGCTTGATAACCCTTTCTGTGAAGAGATTTTTCCTAATGTCATTGCTCTTCTCTGGACACACTCCAGGACCTCAATGTCTTTCTTATAGTGAGGGGCCCAAAACTGAACACTGTATTCGAGGTGCAGCCTCACAAGTGCAGAATCACTTCCCCGGTCCTGCTGGCCACACACTTTCTGATACAAGCCAAGATGCCATTGGTCTTCTTGGCCACCTGAGCACACTGCTGACTCACGTTCAGTCAACTGTCGACCAACACCTCCAGGTCTTCCTCCTCCAGGCAGCTTTCCAGCCATTCTTCTCCAAGCCTGTAGCACTGCACAGGGATTTTATGTCCCAAGTGCAGGACCCATTGATCCAGCCTGTACAGTTTTTCAATATTCTCTCCTATTATTATTATTATTATTATTATTATTATTATTATTATTATTACTACTACTATTATTATTATTAGAACACATCACTACCGTTCCTTGTTGCTAACAGCTGGTCCCAAATTTTCCAGTCACACAAATTTCACTTAGAAAATGCTATATGCCTGTCATCTTATAAATATTTCTACATTTAGGCTCAAAATTTATTTTGACAGACTCCAAACAGGGGTTCAAGCCTTTCTGGTACACTTGTGGGCTGAATTCACAGAAAAAAAATAACTCAGCCAGATTCCAGGGCCTCCAGAGGCCTCAGTGCTCAAGCTAAACAGTTTGATTTGGAGAAATAAACAGTAGGGGTCTGAGAGAGAGAGAAAGGACTTGAAATTTTCACAGTCAGATGAACTCCCCAGTTTTCTAGACACTTCTAGTAAGAGGCATTTGCTATATTGAATAGGTCACAATCCATTGCATCTTTCTACATGTCACTGTCACAGACCATAAAGTAGCAAACTTTTGTTATTCCCATTTTACACGTTAAACAAGAAGCAGAGAGGGACTGTGTGAACTGAGATTATACTGAAAATCTGTGCAATATCTAGGAACTGAATCTCTTCTGTCCCAGTCAAATACTTTAGCCACAAGATGCTCTTTTAGACCAAAGTTATCAAACACAGCTAATACCCATTGACTATGTCTACACTAGCAAATGGAGTGAGGAAATAGACTGCTCATTGGCCCTGAGGCCAGCTGACACAGTGTGGTTCTGATCTGCACAGCCAAGTTCTTGTACCCAAAATAGGGATTTCACATTCAAGCTATTTACTGAGAGCATTAACTCCCAATCTACATACACTCGGGTGCTGCTTGGAAAAGTGGGCCTTGGCACTGGCCAAAGATCTTACAAAACCTGTGCTAACAATGTAACAGCATGTATGATTGCAAACCAGAGTCTGGGGTTATTCCATGACCCTCTCAGGTCTGCTAGTACAGATGTAGCCTTGTTTTCCAAATATCAATTGTTTGAGAGCTTTCTCTGCTGAGAACACACAGTGTTTGAAAAGCCTCTGCCAAACAACGTTGGGATTGTAAGCATTTCTTTTGCTTTCCAAATATTCACATAACTGTGAATTCTCAGCATTACCTTGGTCTGTACTAAACCTTTATCCAGCTGTAATGCTGTGAAAATGAGAGGTATTTTGAAGTTTCACGCCCAAGTGCAACTTCATGAGTAAGATAATGCACTAAAACTCTATTCTGGTCTTTTCTGCCTGCAGCTGAAAGTTTGAAGCCAGAAAAATCAATGTCCTATTGTTCAGTGAGTTCTTTTTGCATGTTTCTTTGTGCGCTGGAGGGAGAATATTCATTTGCTCTCTTGTTTGAAATGCATTATTTAGTTATTATTCACTTACTAGCCCAAGACAAAGATATGGTGTGACATTAGTGTTCTGAACTGCTATCGATTACCAGTACAAAATGAAAATATATAATTGATGAAAACATCAAGATTCTATAGAGACTTACAGTTTGAAAGGTTAAAAAGGAAGTGCTGATCTCTTGAAACAAATTGATCTACATACAGCCAAGCTGAGCTGAGTCTCTAAGCAAGCTGGGAGAGACAAGACGGAGCAGCTTGTTTGTTTTTCATCTGTAGTAAAATACAACTGCTGTAATTTGAAAAGAGCAAGTGTCGCATTTGTGTAAAGTCTTCTGTTTGTTCTTCAATTCATTGCTAGCGATACAGCTCTCTGTTTTGCAAATAAATTGTCTCATCTCTGTTCCTCACTCCCAGGATTGTCGGTGCTATGCGAGCCTGTAAGCTGTATGCCAGTCCTGCTGGGAGGAAAGTGTTATGTTTTGCTGCTGGGTATGCCCTATTACCACATGGTAAGTAGTGTTAATAAAACTCACAGAGAGAGATGCATGTCTTTCAGTTCACCTAGAAGAATGCCTTGCTACAAACAGGGTTTCTATGAGGAAGATTGCTGGTGGGTAGAGGGGCAGAGATTCAGAAAATACCTTCCTCTCTTGTGAGGAGATAAGACAACTGGTAGTTAGTAGGTTGTGCTGCTCATTACAAGGGGAGATCCATATGCAAATTGTGACCCACCTGTCACAATCCACAGTCTGCCTCAGGAGAAGACACTCAAAACACCCAAGGCTGAACTGAATCATTCCTCCCTTCTCTAGTAAGGGTCTCAAAATGAGTAAGTTCCTCTTTTATGATGCTGTGACTGTGATACCAGCTGGCTTGGGCAGGAAAAACAAAGGTGCTTTGCTGACTTCTCAGGCTGTTATCTGCTACTGTGAACCACAGGTGACTAGGCTCTGCTTTCTATTATCAACCAGAAGTAACTGGGCAAGAGCAGGGGAAAGATGAAAGATATCATGTGAAAGGAGTAGTTTACTCCCCATCTAAAGTGAAGATGGCATGTGGCAGAAGGTTGTCACAGCTGATTCTCTGGTTTCTTGCTAAGATGGTTGTCACTATGTTTGACATTCACTAATATTAAACTCTGAAGGTTCAATCTAGATACTTTCAGCCATTAAAAGAGAATATGCTTGTCAAATGGAATCCCTTACTCTCATTCCAGGGAAAGGAGATATAATATAAATGCAAAAATATCCTTTCATCATTTTCCCCTCAGTTTTCTCAGCAAAGGACACGCCTGCCATCTGTCATTGGATTTATGAACCACGACAATGTGCACAGAAGAGTATATTTGTATATATTTGTTTCCCTTTAGGAAAGGATAACATAAGAATGGCTATTTCAGGCAAGACAAAAGGTCCATCTATCTTAGAATGCTCTCTGATGTGCTCAGTACCAAATGCACCCAAAACATCTAAGGATAAACAATTGAGGCAGCAATTCTCAATTGCCTCCTGCAGCCAAACCTATTGAATTTCTTGAACTCAAGGTCATTTCTCTGTGCTCCATAATCCAGAATGGAATTTTTTTCATCCAGAAATTTTTCTATTATGTATTTTAAAACCATCTAACTTTGTCACTCACAATCCGCTTTGAAAAGGGTCCTGCAGTTTAATTGTATGTTGGGTAAAAAACTAAGTCTACAGCACTTATATGGTGAGAAACTCTCAGTAATTGTTCCCAATTCACAACTGCATTGATCGCTGTCACATCCCCACTCAGTCACCCTAGTTCATGATGATGAGTGCTAGTCTATTCAACCTCTTTGCATGCAGAAACCATTACATACCTTTGATGATTTACATTGCCCTTCTTTGGGTTTGCAATAGGCTCTTTGAGACAGTTTGATCAGAAGTGAATTCAATATCAGAAAGGAACTCAACATGAATTCATACAGGGGTATAGCCATATGAGATATCCTGATGCTTTCTACAGAGAGACAATCGGCATCCTGAGAGCTTAGCAAGCTATTTATGATCAGCACAACTCTAAGGTAATGGAGCAACATCACCTCCAATTTTGTAGAGCAAAAGTGGAAGCCTAGGGAACTAAATGCACCGGTCAATAACATAATTCATTTCATTAGAAAAATGTTTGTCTAAAAAGAGGCAGTTATTCACCTAAGGACATTTGTTAAATTTAAGTCTGAGAGTAAAATTTGCTCGAGATCAGAGAGATAGCCTATGGTGGATGAGGGAATTGAAAGCAGGTCTCCCACATTTCACATTAGAACCATAATCATTCACCTTCTCTCATCCTGTGTACTCAGTACTGATGTTTAACATGCTCCATCCACTATATTTATCTGTCTTCTCTGGAATCCTAATGTATTTCTAGGTGGACTATAACAAAATACCTAATTTCCTAATTACATTAGGAAAAAATTTTTCATGGAAAGGGTCATTGGGCACTGGAACAGGCTGCCCAGGGAGGTGGTTGAGTCACCTTCCCTGGAGGTGTTTAAGGCACGGGTGGATGAGGTGCTAAGGGGAATGGTTTAGTGTTAGATAGGAATGGTTGGACTCATTGATCCGGTGGTTCTCTTCCAACCTGGTGGTTCTATGATACTATGAAAATCTTCAGTGTTTTGAAGAGGAAAGATTAGGTAATGCAGAGTACTTAAGCATTTCTAATCTGAGATTTGGGTTTGGGTAATGTGTAGACTATGAGCTGCCTACATATTCATTTCAGTGCATTCCTCACTCCCATGGAAAATAGGCAAGGGAAAAGACATCATATTTATTAATTTTAATGCTGGCTGCTCTTGCAAACTGAAAGCACTTAAATTCTCCCTTCCTACAGTTGCCCCTGCTGCAGACTTTTGAAACAAAGAAAAAAACTGAAATAAGAGAAAAGAGCAAAGGGTGTAAGGGCTATTAAGCTGCTGCTTTAAAGTTTAGTTCTGTATTTAAAAGTTGTAAGATTTGAAAATGTGCCATTAAATTATACCACAGGCATCTACTTGAGCAGCTTTCAGTTTACAGTCTCCTTTCCATTGACAACAATGATCCAGAGTCAGGTTTTTTCAATCAGGTTAGGAATTCACTGTTCAATTTATCAGGTTTGCTTTTGGCCTGAAAGAGAGCATATAAATTAAAAGCATATTCCAATAAGACACAAGCTTTGATGTCTAATAGGGTTTCTGTGAATTCATTATTTTAATATTTTAGATTTATAATGAGAAGGTTAGCCATTTTGCTCCAGTCTATGTAATACGTTTTTCATGGTCCCTTTCCCAGCTCCCTCTGACAAATATTTTCCTCAGATTACATTTATTAATACTAGGGATATTTTGCAAGCCCTAGGGCACTAAGATCAGGGATGATTTGAAACATCAGCTTTCCTAGATATAAAAAATATAGTTCAAAAGAAATTGAGGGATGTTTACATCACTTGAAATATTTAATAATTTATCAGCGTAAATCTGCAAAAAATATATACTTTGAAGGGTGGTGTAGCATCTAGCAATGCAGAAATTATTTTAAAAAGCTAAAGAAAAGGTAAAGAACTGGTTTAGGAGGAACTGCACAGGATGAGACTTGATACAGGACATTCAAGAGTTCATTTTGTTGAAGGAAGTTGCTGTCACCATTTACAAATGATTCATCCATTCTCTATTATCTGCTAGTACACCAGAACACTGAAGCTCCACAACATTCCCTCTTGGTAAAACAGGGAACAAAGCTCACAGATTTTTTTTAATCCTAAAATGCTTGTTCTCTTTTTAGCAACTAAAAGATCTCCTTGATAAGGTCTTCCTAGAGACTTCTCCAGGCTGAAGATCCCCAGCTATCTTGACTTTTCTTCATGGCAGAGATTCCAGCTCTCTGACCATTTTCATGGCCTTCCTCTGGACCCACTGTAACAGCCTCAAGTTTTATATATGTCTTTTTTGATATTTTTAAAGCAATTAGGAGTTCTAGGAAGGTTTGCAATTCCATCCCTTTCTTGCTGGAATTACTAAAAGCAGTAAAAGTATTAGAATGGCTGAAAACCCCATCTGCGACGTAGGATCCTAGTGTGGTGTAGCAGTATACAGCTCCAAAAAGCGCTAACACGCTACCTGGTTCTGGTTCACTAAGGCTACTTTATTCTGAATTTTTAGCAAAGAACGCCTTTAAAGAGAAAGCAATTAGTGTTGCAGGTACTTAGAGGATGCTATTAAAGGTATCCATATTCTTTTTCTCTAGGCAGGTTTTTTTTTAATTTTTGGAAATTATTCCCTGAATGCTTGGTTATCCCCAGCTTGGTTGTCCCCAGCTGCAAGGGACAACCAAGACGGAAAGGCAGTGCTAAGGATACAAAATATATATTTTTTTTTTTAAATTAGCTAGGCAGTTGGGCAAAATTATGCTCAGAGCAAAAGAGGCAGAATCAAGAAAGGTAATACCATTACAAGAAATTAATTATCAACAGAATTCAAAATCTCAGTGGCCTTCAGGAGTCATTTTTTTATGACGAACTTGATTAAGGAGCAAGGTTAAGTAGCAATGGAAATTTTAAGGCATACTCAAAATGAAATGAACAATGTATCACCAAGGGCCAGGTCATACTCATAAAGAATTCTAAAGAAATTCAGTCGTGAAACTGCAGAATAACTACCAAAAGTAGATCTCCTTCTGCTTATTGCAAGCTCTCTTACTTTCCAGCAGCGTGAGAAAAAAATATGAAACCAAGCTTTGTAAGGGGCTACAGAGGCAATTCTGCAAATTACAGACTAATGAGTCTGATTAACATACCAGGAAATTAATTTGCCTGCTAATTAGCATAAAATATAATAGAAGATAGAACAGGTGGGCATATGAATAACTGTAACATACAGGGGCAGAATCAACATATTTTTTATAGCTCATGAAATAGATTTAAAGGATACAGTGAGAAAACAGATTTTCAGTAGATACAATGCATTAAAAAAATTAAAAAACCTAAATCTGACCACATGCTTTAAATAAGATCCTTTAGCAACAGTTCTGAAGAGCAATTAAGGTGGCACAAGATAAGAGTGAAGGCCTTTCAGGGATTAATAATGGTTTGGAAGACGGAAAACAACAGGTTGGAACAAATGATTTTTTCTCAGAAGGTTGGGAATTTGCCAGCACAAGTATCTAAAAAATCAATGCTAGGGCCAATGTTGTTCAATTAACTAATGAATTATCTGGAAAAGTAGAAGAATAGTGCGGTCTGACCAAGCCTGACATTGGCCCTCATTAGCTTTCCATGGTAAATTTAAGAAAAACAATTTTGGGACAGGAAGTAGAGGGCCTTGAAGCAGGAGGCAAGCAGCTTGTAGGTGAAGAAAACAGAGGAGCTAGAGAATATAGGTAAAGCAAGAGATAACAGTGAACAGGACTGAAAATGTTCTCAGTCCATCCTTTGCCTCGGGGCTGGGTCAGCTGTAAGATGTTATGTCGTCCTTTACAGATGTGGTGAGATAGCCTCCAGTGACATAACTTCCATGGCATTAGGAAAGAATATTGTCCAAGTGATTCAGTTTTCTTAATGTTATGGACATTAATACCTAACCTTAATCTTCTTGCTGCAGTTCATGCCTATCGCCTACACTTTGAAAGGAGAGAACAGATTACACCCTTGCTCTTTTGCAGAAAGTTTTCACATCTTCAAAGCCTGCTGCTGTAACCCCTCATTTATCATGAAATGAGACACTCCAGAATAGTCATAGTTCTCCACTGTGTACCTACCAAGCCTGAATAGAGGTAAAAGATTATGTCACATGACTTACAAACTTCCTTTTGCTTATACTTCTCACTATGAAGTTTGTCCTTGTGTAACAGTAAGACATTGTTGACTCATGTTCAGGTTGTTATCACTATACTCACAGACTCTTTCCTGAAGGACTGTTGCTTAATCAGTTGTTTCCCATCCCGTATTTGTGTAGGTGATTATCACTGCCTAACTGAATATCCCTATTGATTTACAGGTTTTTATTAGAAACCATTTCATCAGTTCACTGAGATAATTTTGAATTCCAACTCTGTCCTCCAGAGGATTTTCACCGTCTCCCAGCTTCATGTCAATGCCAAGTTCAGAACATTGGTGCAGCCCTGAATAAACTCTGACCAGAAAGCACCCAAACAAATCTGTCTAGGACTACACAATTCTATTTAGACAATAGCTACAGAGTTGTTCTCTAGATTTAGCTGTCAACCAGCTTTACTTCCTCCCTTCTGAACTTTTGTAAAGACGACATTTACCTAAAGAAGAGATGTATTTCCTGCTTCTCTCCTATCCGTGTGGATTCTTATCACATAAAGACACTATGACCTTTTTTTTTTCTGCTAAGTCCTTTGGGTTGTTAAACATCTTTTTATCTTCAAAGTGAATGTAGCACAAGTTGTTTCATGAGTTGTTCTATAATTTTCCTGGAACTTAATTAAAGGCATCTATGTCCCTGTTATAAATATAAGCCCCTTTCTAGTTTTTCAGTGCTTCCTTGCTTTGGCAGCTAGTCTTATAGTTATGCTCCATATCTTAAACATAACTGTTAGTATTTTCAAGATCTTTAAATATTCCAGGACACTGTTGGTCAACTCCGTCCATCTGAAGATACCTAACTTTTCTAAGAACTATAATTTTCTTCCCTGTTGTAGTCTTGAATCGTATCTTGTTTTACAATTGGTATTAATCATGCTCTAAGTTTGTCCAAACAGTTTTTTCTGCAGACTGATGCAAAAAAGCCTTCACATCTTACTACGCCTTCTCCCCATCTCCTTGTAGTAGTTCTACTGCACAGGAGAAAAAGAAACCTATATAATTGGTATCCCTCTTACCAATTATATATACATGAAACAACATCCTATTACTCCTAATGTCTTTTCCCAGGTGTCTCCTCAGCCTTGGCTTTTTTTAATTTGTCCCTACGTTCCCATTGTGCTCTGTTATGATCATCCTTCAACATCCACTCTATTTCACCGCCTTGGTGTGTGTGTGTGTGCAGGTGTCAGAGATCAGCTGCAACCTCACTATTTAGATAACATGGCTTTTGACGTACTTTCTATTGTGCTTCATCACTGCTGTTTTTTCTGACTGCGTCCTTAGTGCAGCTTCTTTGAACACAGGTGACACATGGGCAAATTCAGTGGGATAGTCAGCATGATTTCCATGGAAGTTTTTCCCCAGAAATGGTTGGACTCAATGATCCTGGAGGTCTTTTCCAACCTAGTGATTCTGTGATTCTGTGAAATGCGTTGGAGTTCTGTGGAAGAGTTAAAAATCCTATGGAAAATTGTAATCCAGGGGACACCGGGTTTTTGTTTTCTCTCTCTTTTTTTTCTTTTTTGTTGTCCGTCTTTACAAAGTTCATCACTTGTGACTCTCAAAACAAACTGTCCTGGGAGAAAAATTAAGGTCACAGATATCAAGGGCTAATTACTAGTTAAGGGATATAAAACTAACAATAAGAATAAATGGCCAGCTTTCACATTTCAGGAGATTTACCAGTGCTTGTCTTCTGAGATAAAGCTTGTGCTCCTCAACAGATTCATGAATGAGCAGCTATGTTTTCTGATTATTCAAAATTACTCTCTTCATTTGCAAGCTACTATGAAGAGTTGAAGGAGATACCATATTTCTAAGTGAACAGGTAATAACATGCTAAATTAAATCCACTGTCAATAAGCACAAAGCAAAGAACAGAAGGGGGAAATAACCACACAATGTAGACACAATAATGTGTTCCAAATTAGCTATTACCCCTTAAAAATAGATCTTGCACTCTTCCTAAAAAGCATCATCTTCCTGCTCAGCAGCAGATTAAAAAAAATAAAGAAAACACACTACTGGGGACTAATGGAAAAGGCAAAATTAACACTGTCACACAGTGTACAGTTCACTTTGCCTCATCCCACCAAATATAAAGATATGAATTATTCACATCCTGTAGCAACTAGGGTCATCATATTTAAATATCAAGAAGCAGATTTAAGACATCTGAAAAGTAAAATCTGTTAATATGTGTTCCACAATTTAGTTATGGAACAAACTCCACAATTCATACAAGCAATCTCCATCAAAACTATTAAATGCAATAATACACAATAAACTTTGGCTCAAGAAAACTTTAATGTCTCATGTGCCACCTGAAGGGAATTTATATATCACTTTTCTAATATTCTTTTCCTTAGCATCCACCACTGGCCACTCTTAGGGTAGAATAAGAGGTAGATGTTAGTCCAATGCTGTGCAGCTAGCTGCATTTAAATAACTAAAAATGCATGCCTTTAGTCTCTTCCTTATTTCAGTAACATAGCATGGCAGTTTAGCACATTTTATTTCACAGGCAAAATGCAAGAGCCGACTCAGAGGAATTTTCATTATCACTGCTCCATGACTGAGCTTTTAATAGAAATTAAGTACTTGGTCCCCCCAAAAAAATAATAAATTAAGATCACAACACAAGGAGGTATTACAAATTAGTAATTTGGACATGAAGGAAGAAGTTTTAAAGTCAAGATTTGGGCCAATATTACAAAACAGGTGGAGAAAACAGAACTCAAGGCTGTCTCATGGACAGTTATCCTACTCTGTTGCAGGCAAATAATTAAGCTGGTGGGATAGGTCTGGCAAGAACAGGAGATGAAGCACATAAGATTCAGGTAGACAGAAGACAAGGAATGAGAATGGATACTAGTGATGGGGCAAGAGTCATGGCTGAGTGGCAGGGGAGCCATTACAGATAGTACCATACACACATAATAAGAGAAATCTATTGTTAGCTTTCTAGGTTCATACAAATTTTACAGAAACATAAGGCTCCCAGTGCAAGAAAAAGTGTTACATTGCCATCTAGAGCAGAAAAAAAGAAAATATAGGAAATGCTAGGTGAATACAGCTACTTTGGAATAAAAAAACAACAAACCAAAAATAGTTAACATAGAGAAGCCTTCAGAACCTCTTCAAACAGGAAATCCTCAGGAGTAGTAAGGATGCTTTTTGTCAAACTCACATGAAGGGAAACCCTCAGTCAGTACAAGGTAGGACCAGAGCTTTGGCAACATGTGGGCTGCAGATGAGCATCAAAATAGTAGGTTAGAGAGAAAAATAGCTACAGGAAGAAAATGCTTGTTTTAACAAGACAAATCTCACCAGTGGCCTTGTCTGGTATCTTTCTTTCTAAAAGGGCCAGATGCTTCAAAGCAAGGTCCATGAATATTTGCAAAGCGAAACTGTCCATTGAGGGGTTTGTTTGTTTTTAAACTAACTCAAATAAATCAATGTTTGGTTCTTACACAATAGAATAAAAGTTTATTCAATTTCTAAATCAACTTTCATGCGCCTGATATAACTATGTGCCTTTTCTCTGCAGCAATATAAATAGAAGTCAGTAAGTGTTCATTGTCAGTAAAAACAAAGACAAGTATACATTCTTTCTGAAACAGTTACCACAAGTTTTACAAATTAAATTAACTTAAAAAATAAGTTATTAAACGTTACTTTAAAATGTAAATTTAAAGAGATGTATAAAATCCAAGCTAGAACAGCATGCAAATACTCAAACAGCCAAATTGTCCCTGAATTGCACCATTACTGGCCTTATATCTGTGGCAGAAATGCTACTGTTGGAATGAAGAGTGTTAGGTTCATAAGCAATGAGGTGACAGGAAGGGGTGGAAGGCACCCTGGCTGTTGCAGGGAAGCAGTATGGCCACTCAAGAGTCCTTTCCTTGCACCCTCCCTGCCACATGAAGCAGGAGAAGAGTGCTACCATCTTTACACTGCACCACCCCCATCCCTGCCCCCACTGCCAGCGTCAAAACCATCTTCCCCACTGCCACCACCACAAATATTAATACCGTCCAACCTCATGAATAGCGACTGCCCCCATCTCCCACAGCAGAAGCCAGGGCTCCCATGTCCCAGGCTCACCAGCAGCACCCTTATAAATGAAGGTGCAGTGGGGCAGCCACCAGCTTCCACCATGTCACAGAGCACCTTCACATTTTTAAAACATCGATATCCATGACAGTCCATAAAACAGTAAATATACAGTTTAAGAGAGCACCTGGTAGCTTTCGACTGTTACACTATCTTCCCTGCACAACCTTCACAAATCTGGTAAACCACAGCAGCCAGAACTGTTTGCTTAGGACCGAGGAAGAGAAAAATTGAATTACCTCTTGTTATTAGAGAAATTTGTCCCAGAGGAAGGTGTTGAAACCACTGAAGCAAGAAAGTGAGAGAGCATTTAATGGCTCACTGACTTATGAATGGTCTATGAGCACACAGACAAAGTAGTCTCCAAAGCTGCCAGACTCCAGCTATGGGCTCCATGTTTGATTAAAAGATTATAAATGGTCAGACACATACTCCTGTTCTGTTCTCCAACACTTTATGACTCCTTTCCATTTTACAGCACTCAGTGGCAAAGCTTGCCTAGTCCAAGCATGCACTGAGACTGCAATTGTTTACCTTAGTTGATTCAAGCTGACACGTTTGAAAATTATTATATCCATTTGTTCTGCTAGATGTTTTGTCTCCCTTGCTTATACTTCTTAATTTCTCACTTCGCGTATTATTGGTCTTATGAATAAAGGCTTTAATTTATTCACCTTACAATGCTTTTATCCACATTTTCTGTCATTCATTACACATTGTCTCCCAATATCTCTAGGGTGTAATAAGAGGAATTGAAAATAGAAAAAGTTGCACTATATATTAACTCATATGTCTGCCTTAGACTTCTGCTATTGAACTTCTATGTGCTTGAATAGGGTAGACTTTTCCCTACTGAAATTACTCAATCATGAAAGTTTAATACTAAGCGTGAGCCTACATAGTATCAAAGTGCAAAATCAAGAATGTTAACAGACACAGGAAAATGTAATCAAGACACATCTAAGTATCTCAATAAATATGAGGTGAGAATGATTGGAATAAGTGAGATAATATCTGTCTTCTTTTTATACTGTTCTTCTGCCTTAATTTTCTATTCTCCGTATTCCTGCTTCAAGCCTGATTTTCATTCACACCTTCATGAGGGGCAGGGGAAAAAGGGGTCTTAGCACTAACCTTATACAAACAATACTTAAATTTCGAGAGAGAAATTCTGCCCCAAACAACATATCACTTAATAATTGTAAGTTCACACTGACTTGTCTTCACTTCTGGGTACATAGTAAGGACATGTATTACAAGTATGAGAAAAGACAGTCCCTAAAATGTCTCAGATTCCTTGACAGGATTTCAATAGATTTTGAATCCTTTTTAAACCATTTCAATTACTCTTAAGCAACAATATCTACAGTTGCTTGACTTACTAAACATTGAGATGACATCCTAACAACTGTCTCTGGTGGATTTTGTTACCATGACTGGAAGATTCAAAGCATGGCCTTTCCCACCAAAGCCAACACCTCCACATACTTGCCTTTGAAAAGAAAGCCTGGAGGGAGATCCTGCTATCCCAGTTTTACATCTGTGGAAGATTTCCCTGCTGCAGTCAGGGAATAGCCAGCTGGTATCCTCTGCAGACATCGTGTTAAAAATAAAAAAAAAAGTAAAAAACCAACAGGTAAAAGCCAACAGACATGACCTCTGAAAGCAGGTTCTCCAACTGTGATTTCTCTGTGACAAGTACTGATAAAATGACTTCTTCAGACCAACTTTGCACTAATAGGCACCACCTGGTCTATGAGGAACAACTGCAGCTCTCCTTTCTCAGCCACCCATTACCTTCCCAAGCTCTTGCACTAGAGAGGTGAATTAGAAAGTGAGTTTACCATCTTCAAAACATAAATGAGGTTTTCTGCCTGTAAGACCATCTAGTTACTGTGATGATTACTTTCTAGCTAACTTGCAAGCTGTAACCTTCTGAAGGCTAATTAGAAACCACCTCATAACTACAGTTGTGATGAGGCATACCCAGTACCTCTTTCTTACTACGTCAGCCAGTGCTCAGCTTCAGAAAACAACCTTTCAGAAAACCTTCAATCTGTATTCATATCACTAAATTTATACAAATGCATTCTAAAACCTTAATAGTGCTCATTACAATCGTTTTATCATCCTGAGTATTTTTTATATAGAGCTCTGAATTAATATCTCCTTCCCACAATAATTCTTCTGCACCTTCAGTAAGTGCATTCTGGAGAATTTATTTAGATCTTTTCTATTTTCAGAAAATGGAAGGGAATATGGCTCATTGGAAACTAAAATTGCCAGGTTAAGTACCACCTTGTAATTTTATGGTTTCCATTCATGTAATAGGAATGAGATTTATGTCCCTAACCTTGAAATATTCTGAACCAATTATTTACTTAATATTTATGTTAAATTATCTATGATTGCAGCAGTGACTATGAAAGCAACCAGAAAAAATTCTGCAGGTGGCCTGTAAAGCTAATTTTGAAGTTAGCTGTGCTAAGCTCATGCAGTGGTCTTACAGAATATTAATATAGTGTTATAAACTACAGTACCCTCAGGGTGTTCACCTGCCATGGAATTTAATTTACTTCATATCTCATCTAATAGACTGAATCTCATCTATTAGGTAAATATAATGTGAATACATTTCCTTTTTTCTCTAAGGAGTTTATTCGTAAAACCTGGAGAGGCATGTCCACAGAATCTTCTACTGCTATAATTAGCTTGAAATTGAGCTATTGTACCCTTTTCTGTATTAAGCAACACAGACTATAGAGTCTAGGTACAAAATAGCTCTGCTCTCAGAGTCAATGCAGCAGTTGCACTGCTCAAGCAATGCATTTGTGTTTATTTCTCGTATTGCACAAAGGAAAAACTACAGCAAGCTCTGGGAATTTGAGCCAGAGGCCATTTCCCCACTGCGCTGAGTGCTCTACCAGCTGAGCAGAGCTCTTACTAGGGACAGCACTACACTCTGCCCTTGGTAGCTTAAGTGGCATGTTCTTCTGTCTCGGCAGATAGAGCTCAATTTTGTAGGATTATGTGACCAGTTAAGTTGGCTGAAAACAAACCTGATATTGTCTGCAACCAGCATGTTGGCACAACTTCAATAGTGGGAGTGGAAAAGGGTTTGAGTATGCTTTGTCCCTGTGCACTTCTTGCAGTGCTTAATGCCTGGCTGTGTCAGTGCCGTGCAGGTGGCATTTGTTCACAGTGCATCCAAAGCACCTTGAAACATTCGCTTACTGGAGCAGGCTGATAGGCAGCAGATAGTACAGGCATTTTCTAGGGAAAAAACAGGGGACACATGGTGTGGAGAGGAGCATGCTTTCTGATTATCTCTACTTATACTAAAATCTGTCCTAGTAAGTGGAAGACCATAGCAATTTTTGCTCCTTGCTTGTTTTCACAAAGCCTCTTCTGCACATGACCTACTACTGCAAATTCAGTTTATTCTTCACAGCCTGTGTTCACAACAGTTATGGCAGCCTTACACCAAGGCCACTTGTGCGGTTAGTTCCTTCATGCTACTCTGTCGATCAAGATGGAAAGACTCAGACATGCTTCTTCGAAAATCACAGGGGAATATATCTACAGATATCTCAGAACAAGCCCATTTATCTGTGGCCTGCACTTCTGTGCATGAAGTATTGTCAGCATAACACCCAGGGACAGGTCCTCCAGAAAACCTAGTAGGGACAGGGAATTTAGGCACTTGACATGGTAAGTGTTCTCATTCTGTGTATGCTATTTATGATCATCTTAGTTGTTTTGTCAGACAGAGGAAAGAGACGTGCATGACACATAAAAGCAGAAAAATGCATCCCAAAAACAGTGTTATAGAGGGAGAATGAGAAAAAGATAGAACCCATGGGCAACTTAAAAAATAAAAAGTAGATGTTATAGTTCACTGAATCAAATATGACATTATACTGCAGAGGAAATTGAATTCATCTGTACTCGATAAGGGTGGCTTCATTATTCACTTGTGTCTTTGCTTAGTTGTGACACTCATGACTGATGAGACCATCCCAATCTCATGAAGATAAATTCAATATCCGTGGTTTCATTCTAATATATTCTCTATATATAGAGAATGCATTTAATGAATGGTGGTGGGATAGTATTTTTACCTTCACTGGCTCATGAAAGCAAGGAGTGCAATTTCCCAGAGATGACACTTCAAACGAGTTTGTACAGACCCCTTTTCACAACTTCTGTGCTGAGGGTGAAAGTGTCAGTATGGGGACATGGGAGAGTAGCACAGAGGTTGACTTCACTGACTTATCACCTAAGACCTGAATCTCTAGTTGAATCAAAATGGAGAAGAGATTTGGCCATGGTATCCCAGTCTCGATCAGATACTTGTCTGTGTATGAGCACACCACCGCCATAACATAGTCAATTACAGGAAGGACCTTTGAAATGTACTGACATTAATCCTCCATCAGTAGCATATTCACATGTGCTTCTAGCAGACTAGTTTAAAAATGTGAAAATCTTGGAAGATGTTCAGCAGAAGTCATGCCAGAAGAGATATGATTAATAAGCAAAGCATATAGGAGGTGGTCAAAGGTAGCTGTCATAAATTTAAACTACTATGCATCTGTAATTTATCACAACTCCATACAAAGTGTTCACTTGCCTTTTCACAAGAAAGTTTTTCCTGATAGACCCAGGCAGAAGAGTGAGAGCACAAGGTAGGATAGTTTTCTGAAGTGCCATTTCGACAAGTGCTGCTGCTGAAGCAAACACACGTCCCCACATACACACACATTACACCGGTACAGCTGGCCACTCCAGAGTATGGGAAATACCATTGAGAATCTTCTGTCCAGATGAGGATAGAGATCTGTTAATTCAATATTCATACTCTTACCACAAGCTGAGTGAGAGATTTCACTAACAGGTAAAAGAAATATTGGAGAAACAAATTCTGAAATAAGATGCACATACAGAATTTTCTTTCAAATTCTATCATTTGGCAGCTGACATAAGTCTATTGCACAGTGATTTATATAACGTCTTGTGTGTAACTTTCATAGACTATCTGGACAACACCAGTATTACTCAGTTTGTCAGTGTCTTCATCACAGCCACTTTGAGACTTTCATGATGCAACCATTAAATCTGTTTCTGGCTGAAATTTGGCACAAAAATGCGTGAGGAAGCCAATGTGAGAAACAGTTACCTTAATTTCTAGAAATTTATTACATACTGCCTCTGTTCTGGAGTATAGAATATGATAACTTGCTTTGATTGGTCTAAAACTGTCATTATATAAAGCAGCCATTTTCCATCATCATCTACATAATAGAACGTTAATTTGTTAAGCATACAGCAAATCTCCTCCACCAGATAATAAGCAGAAAAGAGGTGCTATGCAAATAAATACCAATTGTATAAACAACTGAAATGCAAATTTTAAACTAGGTCTAAGGTGTTCAAAATATAACAACCAAACCAGATGGGTAGAAAGTTAAAAGGTAAAACAAAAATAAAACCACAAAATAAATCCTTTGCATTTTTCTTCGCATAGTTTGACAGAAGTCTAGTGAGAGTCTAGTCATTTGGGTTTTTGTACAAAGAGCCCCTTATATGATCCACCCAACTACTTTGCATTGCTGTAGGTCCTGATTCACTAAAATAAATCTGTACATAATGCTCAGATTCAAGGAGGAATGTAGAAAACCCATTTCTATAACTAGCCCTAGAAATGCATACAAGAAATTACATATGTATTTATAAGTAATTTTTAGATTCACTGGAGGATGAACTTAAAAGAGCTAGGCCCTTTCTGAATTTACTGAAGCCAGACCAATTTATACCATCTAAAGAACTGCCCCAGTAACTCACTGCAACAGTTCTACTTGCCTTTAATAAAGTTTTATGTATGTATTTTTTTCTCCAATTCTCAATATAGAATTTAATTGATATAAGGTCTGAAATATTATCAGGTAAACTCATTTCAAATGGAAGTAACACTTCCCAAGTGATCAAACTGTCCATCTAGTTGACTCCCCATAAAGCCTCTATTCAGACATGTTTAATATTGATGTTATATTTTTTATTAAAGATTTTCAAGATACCATGAAATTCTAAAACCTTATACACAAAAATATTTGACAGTATATTATAAAAAAGAGAAGGAAACAATATGAAGGTTTCTTCTTTCTCCACATGGAGTTCATTGGAGATTTTTCCTATTGTACACAATAGACTTTCTGCTGCAGTTGAGATAAAACAAATGCTTAAACTAAATCCCAAATAATTTCTGACCATAAAAAGAAAAGTATTGTTAATGCACAGCAAACCAGAGAAACAAAATGTTTTCTCATTAGTGATATTTTGACCAGATTCTTCTGTATTTTTTAATCAAAAAAAGTGTCCACTCAATAGCAGAGGAAACATTACCCTTGTCTCCCCACAGTGTGCAATTCAAGCTCAACAGCACTCCATACACGTTCATTCCCTGAGTGTTCCATTGGTAACACAATTGCGGTAATTACAGCATGAGCATGTTCTATGAAACGGATACTGGTTCATTAATTAGAAGATGAACGTAATTGATTACTTGAACAGCAAGGCTAAACACAAGAGTAATCCCACAGAGAGATCTGTAGGGGGGAGATCTGTCCAAGATGTGTCCTTGACTTAGTTTCTTCTCCCTAGGGGTGGCTTAAAAGGAGCACAACCTAACAAGGTAATAATCACAGACTACTATTGTTGACAGTTAAGTCATTCATGACCTGTTCCCCTTTGCAAATTGTTCCAGAACTGGTGTTTATTTCAGGAGATGTATTTGCCATTTACAACCATCAGCCAGACACTTAGACAGACAATTGGTATGTGGAGGCCCTTGGCCATCTCTTCTGATGATGTTCTGGTCAGATAATGCTCAGATTCAATCTCACTTTTGTTGTTGATATATCGTAATGGCTGGAAAAGTGTATGAATCATAGAATCATAGAATCATAGAATAACCAGTTTGGAAGAGACCCACCGAATCATCGAGTCCAACCAATCCCGTCAATCACTAAACCATGCCCCTTAGCACCACATCCACCCGTGCCTTAAACACCTCCAGGGAAGGTGAATCAACCATCTCCCTGGGCAGCCTGTTTCAGTGCCCAATGACCCTTTCCGTGAAAAATTTCTTCCTAATGTTCAGCCTAAACCTCCCTTGGCAGAGCTTGAGGCCATTCCCTCTTGTCCTGTCCCCCGTCACTTGGGAGAAGAGGCCAGCACCCTCCTCTCTACAACCTCCTTTCAGGTAGTTGTAGAGAGCAATGAGATCTCCCCTCAGCCTCCTCTTCTCCAGGCTAAACAACCCCAGCTCTCTCAGTCGCTCCTCGGAAGACCTGTTCTCCAGCCGCTTCACCAGCTTTATTGTTCTTCTCTGGACTCGCTCCAGAGCCTCAACATCCTTCTTGTGGTGAGGGGCCCAGAACTGAACACAGGATTCAAGGAGCGGTCTCACCAGTGCCGAGTACAGAGGGAGAATAACTTCCCTGGACCTTCTGGCCACGCCGTTTCTGATCCAAGCCAAGACGCCATTGGCCTTCTTGGCCACCTGGGCACACTGCTGGCTCATATTCAGTCGGCTAATGCTATCATTTCTCCCCGGTATGTCAACAAAAATCCTTAGAACAAAGAAAGACTGAGCAGTAGGAGTCAGATATCCCTGTTTGAGCCACCTTCCTTATCTTCGTCACTGAGCATATGGTTTACTAAAAAGACATGTTGTGGATGAAAATCTCTCATAAAGCTTGTTTTCATAGATACACAAATTAGGCACCTACATTTTGGCATTCAGACCCTTAGCACATGTTCTCAAACACCGTCCTGCATTAGCTGACAAACCCTTAATTAGAATCACCAAAGGCCTAATTACAGCAATGACTTAAATGAGTCCATTCATGTTTTTAAAAAATGTAGCACTTTTCTTGGAACCATAGAGCCAGTACTGCCAAACTGGAGCAACCATGTCTTTCTTTCCCTCTCGCCTTGGCACAGGCTGATCTAGAGGTTGTTGCATCTGGCTTGATTCAAACATTGTACTCAGTCCAGCTTGTGGCTGACCACATATGGGTGTACTAGAGGAGGGGGAAAACCAAGAAGCTTTTTCTTACCTCATTGCATTACTAGTAATCATTTAACTTTGGCAGTCATCAACTCTTGGCAGCCCTCTATGTTCCCCAAGTGCAGAAAAAGGTCCAGTCTTGTGCTGCTAACAGAGGCACCAACAGCACTGTGGAGGGTAAAGGCAATGACAGGCTCTTTTGCCACCTCTCCCCCCGGTAAAAAGTAGCCAATTGTCACATGGGAGAGAGTAGATACCAAATCTTTTCAAATAATAGCACCCCTTTTCATGATTACTGAACAGTGAATCAGTAAGAGTTCATCCAGAAACTTTTAAGGCTGGGGTCTGAAGTTACCAGGTAAATCCTGGGCTGATGAAAATCAGTATGAGGGCACTGATCTCCATAAAGATATGCTGATGGACTGACGTACTGAGGATACATTGTAAGCTTGCCTGAAATGATTAAATCAATCCGGATTCTTTTATACGGACATTGTAGACAATAACAATATTAGTCTCAATAAAATGATGCTGAAGGTAGAAGTCCTTTTCAGTTTCTTTATTTGATTAAAGCAATTCTGGCTCAATGTCTCCTGCATATTATCCCGTGATGTAATTGAATAAGGAAATTAAAACAGAAACCTCTTTCTAAGTAAGGGAATCCTTCACTGTGGCTTTTGTTCTTACTTTGTACAGTTTAACAATTCATTCCATTCACTGATTACGGATGCCTGAGAAAACCTGAATGTACTCACCCTGCCTTGTTGTGGCTACAGTCCATGGCTCACCATTTTTGGAAGCACTCATGTTTGTAACGGATAAGGATCCAAAGTGGTAAAAGAAACCACTTAGTTCAAGTTATTCTCTTCCTCAGATACACACATTAACTCCAGGATATTCCTAAGTGCCAGTGGAAAAAATCTTCAAGTCTTTTTGAGAGTGTGTGTGTCAAGAAACCAACATTTGACAGCCAGTGTGGTGTTCACTGCTAAACACTAAATGCCACTCTTGAGCTTTTCTTTCCAATATCATCTTCTGTTTTTTAGAAGACGGCTTATGATAGCAGTAGGAAAAAAAGCAGAACTCTTCAATTAGAATTTGTTAAATAAGTTGCCAGCATAAATGAGTATTAAGTATTGAAAATTAAATGCAATGAATTAAATCTCTGCTGCAAGTGAAGTCAGTAACAATAAGGTCAGATCAAATACACCTAAGGGAAGCAGTGATTTGATCTACTGACTGAATGGATGCAGATGTTTAAGGATATGGTCTTCATTAAGCTGCTCTT
This sequence comes from Phaenicophaeus curvirostris, assembly GCF_032191515.1. Lineage (NCBI taxonomy): Eukaryota > Metazoa > Chordata > Aves > Cuculiformes > Cuculidae > Phaenicophaeus > Phaenicophaeus curvirostris. The sequence continues at coordinate 8,056,799 of NC_091393.1, forward strand.
TTAGTCCACAATGAAATCTGACTTCAAAAACAGATGAGACTAAAGAGATAATTCTTCTCCTTTTGAGAAAGCTATGTTTTATATATGTATCACAAACATAAAAAGCAACTTGGAATTACTATTTCTTTATTAAAGTAGTTCTAAATTTCTAGTTTCCAAAGAGCCTTGCAAACCCACTCAGCAAAGCTGGTTACAACATTTCTCATGTTCTATGGGTGATAGATATAATCCTATAATTTCCAATGGAATAATAAGAGGTTTAATTTTCCATTTCTTCCCTCTGTGAGATGGTGTCTGGCTTTGAATTCTCACTTATGTCTGCATGAGTACACAAACCTAATCTGCATCATAGTGAAGTCAATACCTGCTCTGACTTCTTTTTCATTGTTAGAAAGCAAAGCCTGACCCGTAATGCAGAGACATAAGTAAAGTTTATTCCATCAGCAGTCTCTCTTTTCTTTACTTTAAATCTCCTCTGATATGAGGACTCATTGTAGGAGCCGTTAAGAGCTATATCATTTTGTAAAAGGTTGCCTTTCTTTCTTCTTTGGGACTTTCCATGAAAGGTTAACAATAATTTTAAACCCTGTAAGCTAACACATTTGCAAACTCACTCCAACAGCATGCATTTTTTTTCTGAGAAACAGAGAATCCCTATTAAATCTGAGACTAATTCACAAGGGACTTAACACAGAGAGAAGTCAAAGTAATTCCTCCACACTGGCAGGGACTGCTGGGAGATGAGAACTGGATGATTTTCACCACCAAGGGAGAAGAGGGGGTGGCAAGGCAAAAGGCCAGGAAAACAGTCTTTGTTCTTCTCACGCAGAGAACATAGTATGGAAGGTTGTTATTCTCTTGTTTCACTATGGAGCCTTTCCAATTTCCAGTTACCCCAAAAGAGAAGTTTCTTTCTTCCTCTTTCTTATTTCTTAATAAGAGTGTGAAGGTAGGCTTGAGAAGAGGAGAAAACAGAGAACAAATTATTTTCAAGTATTTCTTGTCCAGAGCAAGCTGAAAACCTCAAAAGTTAAATGCAAAACACATTTAACAGTCTCTCTTCTTATTGTGATGAGAAATGGTTATTAGTGTTTTATAACACAGAGTAAAATGCAACAGCTTACCTTTAACTCTTGGATCCTCTTTGAGTACATTGGCCAGGTATGGCTGTTCATATTTGCACATGCTTTTGTGTGAATGCAGCAGCAAAATTGTGCATTAGGATGATGGAAAGAATAGATCAAAACAATTAGGTTTTGCAACAAAAGTGGTTGTACATGTGGGAAGAAGAATTCTCAAAATATCATTTTCCAAAAGAAATATCTTATGTCCATGTATAATTTTGATTTCTTTGGGGGAAAAAAAAGACCTCAAATATGAAAACAAAGAGGAAGAAAAACTAGTTTAGCTAAAAGAGTTTTGCAGAGAAATATGAACATACATCATTCAACTGAAGCAAAACATCTCAGCAGTACTATAAGCAAATGCTTCACTTCAGTTCAATATTCAATCTGATCCTCGCAAATGGTCACAACACTCCTAAGAACTGTATTTTAGAACACACATACATGCATTTCCCGCAGGCAACCTACTTCCTCTGAACTGTTTTCCAATGATTCCCATTTTGTACCATGACAAGTAACTGAAGTAAATTGTGCTGCAGCATAGGCAGGAAAGGCTGACCCATTGAGGACAGAAAGGTATGAGTTATTTGCACTTCAAATGATGAGAAAATCACAGTGGTACACCTAGTAAACTACAGTTACAAAAAATAATTAAAACTAGACTTTTCAACATCAAATTGTCTCAAGATGAAACCTCTTGGTTTGGTTAGATAAACTGAGACACAGTAAATCACACTGAAGCAAACTGAAATAAGTATTTTGTTTCTGTTTTCAGTCAAGGATTTTCATACTTTTAAAGGAAAAAACACAGACACATTTTGATAAGCCCTACCATTTGTACTACAGGCTTGAATCCATACCCATTTACTCTGATACAAACTGGGACTAATCCCAAAATACAACTGTGAAATCAAATTCTGGGCTATTCAAGTGACACTTTATACCTAGACCATAAAAAGTCCATCCTCGAGTTCAGTAATGCGGCTTAAACTGCCGCTGTTGGATGCCATGCGCCCAGACATCATATAAGGTCCCTGGGATGCTCTAGCTCTTGTCCAACTCAGTGCACCCTCCTCCAGCTCAGTGCAGTACAATTAAGAAAAGACCTTTCCCTTCAAATTTTCCCTTTACTATGCCCTTTCTCACATAGAATCTCCAGGGTATTCAGTTTACCTAGTGAAGGTTTTTCAAGGAAGCCGAGAAAATTTTGATCTGTAGTTGAGAAAAACCAAACACCCCTTTAGGTATGCAAGTATGCCAACTGCAATAATGGAAACTTCCATTCTACTTCACAATTTCCCAGATGTAGATAAGCTTTATCTCAGTAGATTTCAGTGTTCATTACTTCAAAGTAGAAGAGTAAATATAGTCATGCCATTTTATATATGAGATTTCTTCTTATTTGTTAAATAAGAAGCCACAAACCAAAGTTTTGAATTTGAATTCTTCTTTTCCTTTTCATCATAGGTCTAATGGCTCTTCTAATCCCGTGGCTCTTCCTGAGGTAGTTTTGGTATGCTTGTGTAAAATCAAGCACAAGTAAACTAAAACACAGTTTTCCTGAGCAGTAATAGACACTTATTTATTCTGGAACAGCCCTATCCATTATTAAAACTATAATACTATCATAACTGGGGGAGGGAGGGGTGTAAAACAAACAAAAAAAAATCCACATGTCCAGTATTATCATTACATTTATATTTACATAATATCTTGTTATCAGTACAGCCTGCTGCCTTGACATGAAGTTGTTCAGCCCCTGAAAGTTTACCAACAGGCAGCAGAGAGTGATGTATGCACTGACAAAGTTACCCATGCACACACCAGGACAGACATCCTCCTTGGAGTTTTTCATTATTTCTGTAACACTTTGTTTGCTACTAGGATTACATTATTTGTTCAGATTGGAAAGTCTCTTCTTGATGGGTTGCTGTGTTCAGTAAACAGCTACAAACAACAAATAAGGATTTAAATAATCGCTGTGTAATCAGTAGGCACGAGCACATCAGATCTCATCTTTTCAAATCCAAGTAGCTGTCTGTCAAATTACAATCTTTAGCGCACCAGACATTAGATACATAGCTGCACCAGAATCATCCGACCCACTTTTTAAAGAGTTTCAGTCAATTTACCAGAAAAGTGCAACAGACTTGCTGGTTTTGCACAGGTTTCCACTGCCACACTTCAGGTTTGTCTTGGAACTTAGTGTGAAAGTCCCAAGCAACACCAGGGGTAACCAGGCCAGAGCACAGAGCAGCACTGACTGGCTATCTCCCAGCCCATTTTGTATCTTGGAGGGAATATTAGACTAACCAAGTAATAACCCAACTACATTTGGCCTCAATTAAACACCTTTCCAACAGCTGCAGCTAGTATCATTTGGGTTAGGCAAGTATATGCTTACTTGATACAAATACATCTGTGTGTAAAATAGCTAGTCCTAATTAAATTTTAACAGGAGGCAATAACTGCTTCAAAATTAGGGAAAATAATCATATTTGGTAGATAATTCAAAAATCTAAAATAATCTCCTTTCATAATATTAAATCAGCTTCCAATTTCATTTTTATAGGCTCACTTATTTTCCACCACCTAATATATTACCTTAAACACTTACAATTTTTAACCGCTAAAGCACAACCAAGCATTTGAGTTTGGGCAAATACTGATTAACTTTATTAAAAAGATGGGAAGCTAAACACCGGTCTGGAGGTTGTATTATAACTTTATTGCAAATCCAAACAATAGTGGGCATGCAGGAGTCTTAGACACTGTTTGCAAAGTTCTTTAGTATGAGAAGATTCTTGGTATCAAATCAATGAAGAGGAGGTGCAGAGTAGGTAGAAAGAAAATATGTTAGCAGAGATAAAGAAAAGCTTGACTATTGACAAAGGAAAAAATGGGCACCTACATCTCTACTGTTGTAGCTGCTGCAGGTGTGCGTTGTGCCTTACAGATACATGCAAGAAGAAAAAGTCACGGAACTCAGCTTATTAAGATTTCAAGAATTTATTGCTCAGTTGCTGTGTGTTTTCTCTGACAACCAAATGTTGTGTAGGACACTTTTGCCAGCTGCAATCTGATTAGGTATCACTTTTTCCATAACTGCTAGACCAGTCAAACTGTGGCATACAGAGAGTTTAACCTTTTGTTGATCTCATAATGAACAATTCCAAGTTTCAGTAGAAAATCCCCAATAGAGAGAGCCTGACTACAGCTTGTAAATCAAAGCACTCAGATAAGATGTGAGAGCCAGACCTCTCAGAGCTGATCACGCTGACAGTTGAGCTTTAAATTCTTGCTTTACAAGTCACTTCCTTACCAACCAGCTGCAGAATCCAGTTTTATAAGGTGGGGGGGTGGGGAGGGGGCACCAACAAAAAGATGAGTTTTTATTTTGGGTTTATTGGTATGATTTGTAAATCTGTGGTAGGACTTACAGATCTGATTTAAGGTTTGTTAATCTCACTTAGAATACGGAAATCTTTCTCTGACTTGTCACACACTGAAATACTTTAGTAAAAACCAAACTAAAAAATCACTGTTTAAAAGGATGGTGTATAAATCAAGAGCTTGCAGTTAAGATTTGCTGGCAGGCTCTATAAATTGCACAGTGCATTTATAACTCAGCGTCTTACAAGGGCAGATTTATAAATCCAACTCGCAAATTGTCAGACAACTATTATAGGCTCAATTCTAATCTGAGAAACAACAGATGTGCTTTGCTCTGCTTGAAAACCCTCTCCTTTTTTCTTTCATTACCCACCTCCCCTGCAGCCATCTCAGTTCTATGAAGGAGCGAGGCACCATCACCAGGGGAAGAAGAGAGGGAAGAGCCCTCGGGTGTAACACTTAGTCTGCAAACAAATAGCCAGGCAGGGAGGAAAGGATGTTGGGCAAGGGAAAACAGGAGGTGAACTGTCTGTTACAGTCAGTGCCCCTGTTACACAGCCTTCAGGAGCAGTCTAAGTTAAAGGCTACCTATTGCAATTTTACCTGGTGTCTGGGGGCCACAAAGAGAGCAGGCAGTCCTAAGTAATTCCCAGGTTGCCAGGCCTTAGGCAGAGTGAAAAATTAAACTTCCTACACAAGGCAGTGGAAAGCCAGGCCTAGCAGGAACAAAAGAAGAGCAAGTTGAGGAATTTCTTTTCTGCTCTCCCAGTGATGCCTGCCTTCCTATCTCAGATTACAATGAGAAACTCTGGAAGGAACCCTGCCCCTGTGATGGCAAATATCCCATTGATTTCACAAGGATAGGATTTCACCCTATAAAAAGGACATTGGCCAGATTCACAGGAATGCTCTGCCTACCCCACACCACCCTGGTCACAGCAAGCAGCTGTAAAGTCACGTCTGTGCTATGCGCTGTGGCAGCCACATCTCACCCAAGGAGGAGAATGAGGAGTGCAAAAGCAGGGGCTGTGACAGCACCCTGTAGCTCCAAGACGCTGCTGGCAGCTGCGGCTGCTCTCCCTCCAGCCCTTCTCATGAAGCAAGTGCAGAAAGCAGTATCCCTCAGTAACTGTAAGAAAATTTTCACATGTACTGGGAGCTAGTATAGTTCCTTTCAGGCAGTTTTACAGACACCGTCAAGGCTTATCCAGAAGCTAACGATCATAAGAGTGAAATAATAGCACTGTTTAATAGAACTACTTTTCTGCTAGAATTATTGTTTTTTATATAATGTTAAAATCATGTATGATAAGAAATGGCTACTTGCAGACCCTGTGCAGGGGATACATAAACACATTAATGTCATTTGAATTCTTTTAAGTGCCAGGCTTCTTTGACTTTACAGCTTTTGAAGGAAAAGTAAAAACTGATCTAACATATTTTATTCTCTACCATATTTGAAATTTGATTCTAAACCTCCATCAGTCACTTCCTGTTCCCTTCTACTGCAATGTCCTTTTTCTTTGAATTGCTTGTTGCCTTGGATTTCTCACAAAATAAAATAAACACAAGGATGCTAGCTGTAACATACATTACATAATCACTTTTTTTTTTTCTTTCTGGCATTTTCAAGTCAAGGATCTGATCATTGCAAAACTCAGCAAATACTTGTGCATATAGGTATGGAGCTACATTTTCAGGGAGTTTATGTTAAACGTGCAAGATAAACTGCATGTTCAACTGAATCTAAATACTATTACAGGGGTAAGTGAAGCAAGCAGTGCAATTAGAAACAGGAAAATTTGCTTCTGTAGCTTTGCGCCTAACTGAATACTCAATTCTACATGGGAAATATAATCAGAACTGGAGGATGGGGTTGAAAGAAAATGGTTAATATTCAATAAAATGCTAAGTCAGCCCTTTACAGACTATACATTTAAGATGTATGAAAATCAATTATATTGAAAACAGATGTCTTTCTTTTCTTTTTCTTTGCATGTTCGAAAGGATAAAGCCTCGCCATCCATCTCCTTGTGCATATATCTGGAAGACAGAGAGATCTACGAAATTTGTCCTTTTCCTTCGTGCTTAGCCTAAATGAAAAGGAGTAAAAAGAACACACTTATAATAAGAAAGAGCCCATGGGGGGCCTCTGAAAGTCAGTCCACATCAGTGGTGAGGAATTGTACCTACAGTTGGAGAGACTCTATAAATAATTTCTTTTAAAAAGAGACAATTTAGTAGAAATAGAGTCATTTTGCATCATTATGTTGCAGCTGATGAAGGAAACAGACCACTCCCACAACAGTCTGACTCATCTGTTACAATGCTGGTCTTCTTTAGGGAACACAAGAACAGTTCACCTATTAAAACACAAATTTGAATTCAACCTAAAGAGACTGCTTCTGGAGCAGAGGCAAAAGGCACTTCACTATGTGCCCTGCAGTCTCAGTCTCCTGATCATCCATAGCAGGAGACTTGATAGAGCATAGACCATGTCGACGCTTTTGGGTTTATTTTGAACAGAGAGAGACTGAAGGGACAGGCTTGCCTCCAGAAGCAGGATGAGTATGTGGGGCACATGTGGACCTGGGAACTATGAAACTGGCACCAGGGCCAGGAAGAACAACCTAGGCAAACCACTGAAACTAAAGGTCTTTAGGGGGATATAAAAGATCAATTGCGAAGATAAAAGAGGGTTTCTGTAGCTGCAGTAGAAAGACAGTATTGCAAAATCATAAAATCTGTAGTGTGAGAAAAGGAAGCACCTTATTGTGGCTGCAGTTGTACACGTATATGAAGCAATAAATTTCAGCTCTCCAGAGGACCAAAGACCTAACAGAGAACATATTTTATTTAATGTTTAAGTTAGAAGATTTAAGTCCATAGTTAAACTGAACATCTTTTAAAATTTTAAGTGTCAAGAGCACCATCTGATCTAGTTCAGCATCGGCAGAGGAAAAAGGTCAAGGGAGTAGAAGCGACAGAGTAAGAAAGAAAAGGCAAGATAAAAAAGCTTCCTAGAATGCCTGTGAAGAAACGACACACACCTGCCAGACTACCAGCAGAGAAGCAGACCACAAGCCTATAGCGTTGCTTTTCCTGCCCTAAAAATACCGGGTTGAACAAGTAAAACAATCTGCAATGAGTTGAATAATTTCATCATTTGTCCTTCTAGCTTTTACATTTTATCAGTCCATTCATTTCTGATTTCAGAATGATGAAACTAACTTATTCACTACAAATGTTAGCAAAACCCCAGGTCATTTAGGGACAGTAACTACACAAAATTATATACTTTTGATATGGACAAGTTACTACATTGATCTGCATTTGAATTCAATCAAATTCAAAATAAGAAGGAGAAATGCTGAAGTGTAAAACTATTCTATTTTTTTTATTTGCCATCGTCAGAAATGGCAGCAGTATACATTTCTATTGAAGTTTTCAAAGACTGTGAAAAGAAGTAAAGTATCCTAATAAAGTTTTGGCAAGAAATTTCACTTTTAATGGGAAATTTCAAACCCCACAATTGCAGTTTATCATTTACCCTGTTACATTTTTCCAAAGGTCAATTTAACAGACATGATCAGAGAATTCCCCTTCATGGGAGCAGTGGAAATTATTACCAATGTTTGTCCCATTGATGAAGTTCTGTGTCTGCAGTTGGAATTGCAATAAGCACATTTCATGCATGCTGCTTGCCATCCTGAGAAAAACCCTTCAGGTAAATCATCTGATCTACTTATTTTCTGTTCTCTTCCCCTGTAACTGCCTGGATAAATAAAAGCAGGAGTACTGAAAGAGTTTGAATTTCAAGTACGGACTGTAATTAAGGACTTGCCTTTCTTATAGAAAGTGCTGAGTGTTACAAGTTTATAACACCTGAAGCCTTCACCTTTCTATATATAGGGCCTCACCTGGGCCTTGTAGCAAAGATGCCTCATTCACTGTTTATCAGCAGTATGAGGGTGAGCCAGGTTTATGATGTTCACTGTCAGCTTGCCAGCTGATATTCACCTTTCCCATTCAGGTAACACTTACTCTGCAGCAGAGGAACACAACACAGAATCATAGAATCTCCAAGATGGAAGAGACCCACTGGATCATCGAGTCCAACCACTCCCATCAAACACTAAACCATGTCCCTTAGCACCACATCCACCTGTGCCTTAAACACCTCCAGGGAAGGTGACTCAACCACCTCCCTGGGCAGCCTCTGCCAGTGCCCAATGACCCTTTCTGTGAAGAATTTCTTCCTAATGTTCAGCCTAAACCTCCCTTGGCAGAGCTTGAGGCCATTCCCTCTTGTCCTGTCCCCTGTCACTTGGGAGAAGAGGCCAGCTCCCTCCTCTCTACAACCTCCTTTCACGTAGTTGTAGAGAGCAATGAGGTCTCCCCTCAGCCTCCTCTTCTCCAGGCTAAACAACCCCAGCTCTCTCAGTCGCTCCTCATAAGGCCTGTTCTCCAGCCCCTGTTCTCCACAGGTAGATCGCTACTACACAGGTCCCAAAGTATCAAAAGGAGGGCTCTCTATCCACCCAGATAAGAGACTGACTCCAGAAATCACACCTACAGGCAGTATGCTGGAGCCAAATGTCCTTCTGGATTGCCTAGAAGGCCCTGTCTAAGCAGGGGGTGTTTAGCTCTTTTCAGTGTCACAGTGCGGAGGTGACACAGGCGAACTTAGCATGAACCAGCAGAAAGAGTTAAAAGTCCTGCTCTAGGCTGGTCACTTCTTTACGAATAATGAAGCCACCATAACAGAAAAAGCCAGGCCATTCTTGGATCTGACATGGGAGTAAGACAGAAGTACCTTTGTAGCATAATCGTTTGAAGCAGCCACTACCTCTTCTGTGCAGGACTTGAATTCATAGGAGCATCCCCCTTATTCACACTCTTGTTTCTGCCTCTTCCTGCAGTTTCACTTGGATCATGTCTGGGCCACCAATTTGGAGGCTAGCCTTCTTTTTCTTCAGTGGCATACTGACCATATGAAGTATGTCTTATATTATGTTTTTCAGTAAGAGGTTGAAGAGGAAGAACTGATATTAAAAATACAGCCAGTTGTGGTGTAGATTTATGGATGTTTTAGGACAAGAGTCTTAAATGCAGTGGAGTGTCTGCTGCATTGCATATTTGTACCTTGCAGATACATGGCATTTCTCAGACAAGGTAGGCATGTGACAGGAAAGAATTTATCTTAAGATGAGAAAAAAATGGGATTTTCTGTGTAAACCCAACCATGGATAGAATCATAGAATCATAGAATCACCAGGTTGGAAGAGACCCATCGGATCATCGAGTCCAACCATTCCCACCAATCCCTAAACCATGCCTCTCAGCACCTCATCCACCCACACCTTAAATACCTCCAGGGAAGGCGAGTCAACCACCTCCCTGGGCAGACCGTTCCATTGCCCAGTGACCCTTTCAGTGAAGAGTTTTTTCCTTATGTCGAGCCTGAACCTCCCCTGGCAGAGCTTGAGGCCATTCCCTCTTGTCCTGTCCCCCGTCACTTTGGAAAAGAGGCCAGCACCCTCCTCTCCACAACATCCCTTCAGGTAGTTGTAGAGAGCAATAAGGTCTCCCCTCAGCCTCCTCTTCTCCAGGCTAAACAACCCCAGCTCTCTCAGTCGCTCCTTGTAAGACTTATTCTCCAGCCCCCTCACCAGCTTCGTTGCTCTTCTCTGGACTCGCTGCAGAGCCTCAACATCCTTCTTGTGGTGAGGGGCCCAGAACTGAACACAGGATTCGCGGAGCGGTCTCACCAGTGCTGAGTACAGAGGGAGGATAACCTCCCTGGACCTGCTGGTCACGCCATTTCTGATACAAGCCAAGATGCCATTGGCCTTCTTGGCCACCTGGGCACACTGCTGGCTCATGTTCAGTCACTGTCAACCAACACCCCCAGGTCCTTCTCCTCCTGGCAGCTTTCCAGCCAGGCTTCTCCCAGTCTGTAGCACTGCACAGGGTTGTTGTGCCCCAAGTGCAGGACCCGGCATTTGGCCTTGTTAAACCTCATCCCATTTGACTCTGCCCAGCGGTCCAGCCTGTTCAGATCCCTCTGCAGAGCCTCCCTACCCTCCAGCAGATCCACACTTCCACCCAACTTAGTGTCATCTGCAAACTTGCTAAGGGTGCACTCAATGCCTTCATCCAGGTCATTGATAAAGACATTGAACAGGGCTGGACCCAGCACAGAGCCCTGGGGAACCCCACTTGTCACTGGTCTCCAGCTGGAGTTAACACCATTTACCACCACTCTCTGGGCCCGGCCATCCAACCAGTTTTCCACCCAGGAGAGTGTGCGCCTGTCCAGTCCAGAGGCTGACAGTTTCCGAAGTCAGCCTTGCTCCTAAAGGGATAGTTTTCATGGTTCACATTATTGGATTTGTTCACTTTTTTTGTTTAAGATTTCCTGTTGGACTCCTCTCCATAGAAATTCTACTGGCCAAGGAGAACTGCACATGTTTCTTCTGCTTAAGACACTTTGAATGTTCTGTACTCACAACGCCCCACCAACTACATCAGGCCAGCCACAGGGCTGCAAGGCAGAACTTGCAAGTAAAGTTTATCCTCATCCAAATACAAGCAAACTCTACTTGAATCACAGACACGAGGGACATGAGGCAGCTGGCCCAAGAAGGTTGTGTGAATTCTGGCATACCCATTAAAGACCTTGGTATCTAGTCTGTATCATATTTTAAAGGAAATAGCCTGTCTTAAACAAAACTGAGAGTGTGTCATCCAACTAAGCTGCTACTCACATCATCACAATGCTATTGCTCTCCTATCGCTACTGCCTAAAAAGACCTTCAAAGCCACGTGGGGAAAGCAGATGTGTCTCCACATTTAAATCATTGTGCCTGGGACAGGGAGTTAAATGAAATTTTCCCCTGTTCTTCCCAGGACATCGGAGAATAAAGATGAAACTATGGCACTTGATGAAGGATGAGCAAATTTCAGCAGTGTGATAAGCTAATATAGTCCATAACGTAACGGTTTTAGTGCATTCCAGTCACAACTGCTAACTTACTTCTCAGTGAAAAATATTCACTTCAACAAGCTTAAGGGTTAGCCTTAAACTTTTAGCATTTTACAGTACACTGAGGTGGGCTAAAAGCATAAAGGTAGTAGCAGAATTACTTCTCAGGTCATCTTGATTTAATTGTGACTACCTGAGCCCCAATAAGTGATGTGGCCTTTTCCTTAAAGTTTAAAAATATTTCAAAAGTTTAATTTTATTAAAAATTTGGGGGAAAAGCTTTAACCATTCCCTAGAGTGAAATGATAAATGGATCATTCTTTACTAGCAAACAGTAGTAATTGGGTCATACCTCATTTCTTTATTAGAGACAGGCTTTGGTGTTTAATCATCATTATATAATCACTTAGTCTTTTCCAATCTCTGTCTTTATAGATAATGCAGATTTGGGTCCTGTGCCTTCAGATGGTTCTGCACAGGAGGAATTCCACGATCAGCTATATGAATCAAATACAGGACCTCGGCTTTATACCATATTTTCATTGTACGCTCTGTGCGTGTGTGATAACAAAGATAAAACTTCCTGAAGGATGATAAGGGGAAAGTAAAAAAAAATTGAACAACTCTGTATTAAGACAATGCTACAAAAATGAGAGTCTTAAATCTCTAGTAAGACAGAAGACAAAGCACAGCCTATGGGATAATACCATCTTGGAGAACATCCAATCACCTGTTATTGTCTGAGGACAGATATACAATCCGCCAGATAGACCATATGTTTGGTTTAGCAGTCTTCAACTGTTCATTTTTTGAAATAAGCCTCTGAAATCCAAAAAGAATGGGAAACATAATGAATGACTACTAAGAGAAATAAACAATATCAAATCATCTGAGCATATGGTTTCACTCCATGACAGACATTTTCTTATGCCCTCTTTCTCTTAAATGAACTAGGAATGTTCCTATTGGCTGGTAAAATATCACTCAAGAGATTAGCAATGATAAAATCAGTAAGACTTACCCTAACAGAAATTTTTCTTTCCCAAGACTTCAAAAATCATTTTGTCTTACAACAATCACCACAGAGAGGAAAATGAGATGTTGATTCTGTCAGTTTCCTTAGTGAGAACAGACAAGTTCACACTTCACCATACAAAACCTAATATCTGTCTGTCAAACACAGGTTCACCTTCTCTTCAGGGATGCTGGACCTTGCTACTTTTCATAAGGAAAAACAAGCTAAAAGCATTAAATGTTTCTGAAAACCCAAAGACATTTTAATTGGAATGAAAGCCACTTCATGGTGGGGAAGTGGAGGAAGAGCAATAACTTCTCCTCAGGCACTTTAGGGCATTTAAAACAAGTTTCCTTAGTAATCACAGACCTAAGGCCAACTCAAGGAGCTAGTGCCAGTACAAAACTATACTTTAGAAGTGGAAATGCTTTACGTGCACTTCTGAAGGTCCCCATTGAGAAATCAGAAAAATAGCCAAAGGAAACACAGACTGGTTTCATAAAGACGTGAACATAACCTCTTGAAACACCTCCATCTCCTCTTTCTTTTACACACTTGCCTTTTGTGATAAACCAAAGGCAAAACATTAAATTCAGCCTCTAAGCCTCCTCATGCTCACCAAGCTAAAACTGCAAACCCAACCAGGGAGCCCATCCTCAAGTCCTGTAACCCTCCAGAGTCTCGTGTCAGCAGAGTGGGGCAAGTCCTAGCTCAGGACTGTACACAATGAAATCCACCAGCCTGGGACAGCTTCTGAGTAAATGTCAAAATTCCTAGGTTATTGTAGCTTCTCTTCCATTTCTTCAGATGCCTCACTATGGGGACTACATTTATTTTGATTAAGAAAGGGGGCAACATACTGCTGACAAAAGAATTTAGCCTCCTCCTTCCTGCAGGCACAAATGATTCTGCCTCATCAACTTCAGCACCCCTGATGCTCTATGACCTCTTCCCCTACGCCCCCTTTTTTCTTTATTTCTCTTCACTCTTGGTAAGCTGGCTTTGGCCATTCAATATCCTGAATCAAGTGAAAACTGAGAATTCAGTTGGAATAGGGAATGCAAAAGTTAAACTGCCCCTTTTGGCAGCTGCAAATTGCTGTAGCAACGCAGTTATCTTGTCAAATAACACACTCTTTCAACTTCATTAGTTCTCAAGTCCCATTTCACAAGGTGTCAGATGACTATTTGGTGGATAAAAAAAAATAAAAAGAAAGACAGTCCCAAAAGCTCCATAGAAAAGAAACACTAGAAAAAGATTGGCAATACTAAATAGGAAGTTGTCACCAGCTACTGAGAAGAATAACATAATATAAAGAAATAAAACTCAAAAAATCCTCCTTCCGCAGAATGATTTTTCATAAAGTTCCTGGTTTTCTGTTCCCTTCACCACTGACTGCATAAACACAAACCTTTTGAACTTATTGTGCTAGCTGAGCAGCCAAGAGAAAAGGAGGAGACAAAGCCTTCACAACAGAGCACTGACAGCACTTGTCACACATGACTGTATCATTATCCGTGTAAGGATGGCTCCATGCCTACACCAGTTGGACACAGATGATATGACTTGTAATACCATTTCTGACAGAAAATGTCCTTAACAGCACAATCTATTTCTCACACACAGAATGAAAATAAAAACTAAACCAAAAACGCACCACAGGACTCAATGGAGAGAATCAGGTACTTCTCTGGCCCAATATATCATATCCTAAAGACCTGTTGGAAACAAGTCTTGTCTTAAAACTGCCTATTTCTTTCCATTAGGATAGTGAGATTAGACTGGGTAGCTCAGGCGTAGTGGTTTACATCACAAACACTTGAAGTAAAATAAACTTCACCTCCTATGTCAGGTAAGGTGCAATATTTGTCTAGGTCTATGACATTACCCCATGGCAAACATCGTGTGCCTCAGTGGAGGTTAGACTTCCATGAGCATACCCCAAAACCTGCCTTCTCTGTTTCTTAGCTCTAGTTTTCCCCTACTTTCTTATTTGCATCCCTCATTCCTCTTCTCACCATTCCTCTTCTAGGGATGTCACCTCCTCCTCCTTTACTAGTGGCTTTCCCTGTATTAAAGACTATTGGGAAGACTTGTGTGCCTGAGTGCAAGGAGGTTTGTGAGGTACATCTGCTGTAGAGACCTCTGAACTAAAAATCAATAATCTGTTACAGCAGGGGACTGGGCTCAAAGACTCAGGCAGTACCTTCTGTACAAAATTTTGTGTTCTGTGCAAGGAGTTGGGGTTTTTTGCATGCTAGTTTCCACCTTCTTTAACACAGGTCCAATCCATACTATTAAACCATTACAGCATTTACAGAAGCATAAAAAAATGTATTTATATCTAATGTCCCCTGATTGCTTCATAAACTCCAAAAGATAAAAAAATGGAATTTAGCTGAATACAATGAATGAGTTTTGAACACCCACAACTGAGATGTAAATATAGTTTTCTTCTGATAGTTTATTCATTGGTTGCTGTCCTTGTCTCAGCACTATTTCCCCAGTAATAATATTCCGTATAATAAACTAAGTGGCCATTACAACCTACTCAATACAGGCATTAGTCTGTACTCTCTAAATGCAGTATATAGAAAAACAGTGAAAGAAATACGGAGGAAATTACGTTTGGTTTTTTTGTATTTAATAGAGTGATCTTCTTTATAATCACTCTCTGGAGCCCATGCATTTTATCATGGCTTTAATTTATGTCAAGAGATAGTCAGAAGCCGTGCTGTTACCAAAGGAGATCTATGCTGGAGTATTTCGCCTTCGCAATGCAGTGACATCCAATCCATTTTAAAGTGTGCCGTGGGAGTGGAGACATGCTTCTCTACTTTGAGAGAGCCTGTTCTAATGACCAAACTTCAGGAATATTTGACATACAGCTCCGTGCCTAAGAGCAGGTGAATATATTAAATGCTGTTTATAAAAAGCAAAGCTGTGCTAAAATGCCTATTTGCCCCTTGCTGCTTAGCAGTACTAAAGATTAGAAACAATTGTTTTGTATACTGCAGAACCTATAATGGTTTCTAGACATGAACGTGTCAGCAAACTAGATAAGGTTCCTATTAAATTTTTGTAGTGTGGACTGCTGACTTGGGTCATTATACACTTAAATTGACTTATTGTCATTGTTACATAATGAAACAGAAAGCTTTTTGCCTCCAGTAATGTAGCGTACCTTTTAAAGAATAGGTTCTCCCGAATGATTTAATAAATAGTTCTGTTTGCATTACAGTACCAGGCTGGTGGGTGTTTCAAAGTGATTTAGATGAACCGTCCTAAGAGTTCATGCATATTTCACAAGACAAAGAACAGAGTCTTATGTGAACCTGCTTCCAATAATCTTTGAAATTTACTGAGTGACAGTGAAAGACACAGAAAAATTACAACCCTCTTCTCTCCCATAATCTAAAAATGTTTCATTCCAAAGAAAGTGTATTTAAGAACTTGTGGGTTTTTTCCATTCCTGTTAACCAGGAATTTGTGCAGATTAAAAAAAAATAGGACTTGTCCTAGTTGTCTCATTAGTCTTCTATAACCTCAGCTTTTTATTGTTTAAAAAAGTTATGCTAACACTAAATTTGAACAAAAAAATGTGAACAACAGAGAGATCAGATTACAGTAAAAATTAACTACTTCTCCCCAAGCTACTTTGTGTTCAAACAAGGTATACTGTTGGGGGAAACCATAACCATTCAGTTTCACTATTGTCTTCACTGAAGCCAAGATTTCACTCCACACATTTTCCACAGTTTTTTCCCCTTAAATGCATCTAATGGCAGTTTAAGACAGGATGAAAATGTCTAGGCATATGCTATTTTACTTAAATTATTTTAATTCCCCATGCCTAGTCTCTGCATAGCTGCTGCATTTTAAGAGAAATTCCACGGTGAGTAGTAAAGAAAATGAAATCAGCAGATGTAGAAGTATCTGACTAGAAGAGTCTCATTTCCAAAAGCCTCAGACAATTACATGTTCAAGAGATACAGGCCTGTGCTAAATGCTTTCTCAGCCTTCAATTTGCTCAGCTAAAAAAATACAAGTTCTTGTTTTCTCTCTGTTCTCCCAGACATCTTCCTAGCCTTTCCCCGCAGCTTTTCTGGTTTCAGTTATCTTTCTCAAACATGTTTCTGTGACCACAGCTCTTAAGGCCATCTAGTCTTGCCATTGTCATATTATGATCCTCTTCTGCATCAATGATGCCTCCCCTGTTTATACCATCAACAAAATTCATTTCTGTTCTAAACATTGAGCCATTACACAGATTCACAAAAAGATTGCTGGAGATTCCAAGTTTCTCCAGAGGAAGTCTAACAGCAAGATCTATCTACTCTATATCACAAATATATTTGTCTCCTTTTTTAATCTCCTGAAATGTTTCATTGTGGATTTTTTACCATCTTCACTATCAAGTTTATCTAATAGGAATTTCATATACTATTTCATGGCAGTTGTGATTATTTAGGTTTACTATATCTCCTCTGTAAGGCACGGGTGGACGAGGTGCTGAGGGGCATGGTTTAGTGTTTGAAAGGAATGGTTGGACTCGATGATCTGGTTGGTCTCTTCCAACCTTCTGATTCTATGATTCTATGATTCTATGATTCTATGACATTAAAGAAGAATGTGAGAGGATAGGCTTACCGGTTTCTATTTTGATAACATTTTGTCTAGTTTCTGATTTATTTTGACGTCCTTAATTATTCATTCTTTCAAAACATATTCATTTAATAGATGAAGGTTTCTCAGCTTTACTTTTCCATATGAACAGATACTATACCCAGTATGGAACCACTTCAAATTAAGAAAATCATGTAAAAACTTGATACTGGATCTGTGATTCTGTGGGTTATTTTTTTCACAGCTCTGCAATAACAATTATCTGTTGCTTTGCAATTATCAATTTCTTTCACTTTGGAAACTGAAAAGTCATTTCTACATCCAGTTCCGGCCTCTAGAAGTCAAAGCACTATAAGTCCGTGGTTCTTTACAGGATATTTGATATTCATAGGGTACTCTTTACAGTGAATATTAACACAGTTGTTTACCAATGTATTTACCTCCTCGGAACTGAAATACTACACCCATTTTCCATGTTCAAACTATTCACCAGTTTCTTCCACAGACATGTCTATGAATATCTCACTCTGCTGCTTTCTCTGACCAAATCCGTTTCATTGCAAAAGCTTTTCTCACAGTCAGACTAAGAATTCTGAAGACTTTCCTTTGTCTATTCTTTCAGTCAGACTGAAAGGCAGGAGGATCCTACAAATCAAAATAATTATCTATTAAACTCCTTTTTCAATCATCTTTCCTTCAAGCAAAATCAAGCTTAAAACAGCATCAGCATTTGCTGGTTCAGTGGATGTTTTGTAAAAAATTATGAAGACTATTCTTCGAATTAGGATGGTGATGCACTTTTCACTGCTTTCATTCTCTAATTTATCCTGTAGAAGTTAAGATTTACCTAAATAAATACATTTCCTATGTTATTTATCTTTCTAAAATCAATACCAAATCCACAGCTGTTCCTACATTCAGCCTAAATAGTCCATTTTCTTTATCATGACTTTTATCATCTTTCTCCAAAATAATTTTTACTCCAAGATTGCTTTACATACTGTCTTTGTTGTTTGGGGTTTAGGGTCTTTCTTCTTTATTTACAGCTTATTAGTTATAATATTAATTTTTTACTTATTAGAGTAAAGGTAATTTCTGTGATTCTGACTTTTTTGATTGTTTAGACCTTCTGTCTCTTTCACTGTTCTAGCCATGGCCACCACTCTTCTCTCTGTTCATTCTATACATTAGTAGCTGTAATGCCTCCTTTTTTTGCCCCACACTCTTTGTATGGCTATTTCATATTCCCTTGTGGTCCGCCTCGACCCAGTGCCTACTTACTAATGGTTCCTTTTCTTTTTCTCTTTTTTTCCCACCTCCTGGTATCTATTTATTCATATAATGAACTTGAAATAAATTACTATAGGTACAACAGTCTTGCATAAAGAATATACAAGT
Source organism: Phaenicophaeus curvirostris (assembly GCF_032191515.1). NCBI lineage: Eukaryota > Metazoa > Chordata > Aves > Cuculiformes > Cuculidae > Phaenicophaeus > Phaenicophaeus curvirostris. The sequence goes on from NC_091393.1 coordinate 8,075,343, forward strand.
TTTTCAGTCATCTTCCCCTGTCATTTTACAGTTTCAAAAATCTTTCTGTCTTTTTGCAAACCAGAAGATAAGTACTCCAGTTAAATAGGTGAAATCCAGCTACAAAGAAAAGTATTTTTCTGTGAATGTCTTTCTGGGACTGAACTTTACAAATCTTCTTAAAACACGTATATTTGATCCATAACTTGATCTTTGTTACTTTGCTGTTCTTTGAGTTCCTTTCAGGGAAATGAAACTTTTGTCTGAAGGTCATCCGTGTCTCCTCTTTTTTTACAGCTTTTATCCACTCCAGCTCGAATCTGGACATATCATTTGTTCTGTTGTGGCAAACGGGTAGTTGATTCTGCTCTACTTCTCTTTGGAGGTTGCTAAGCATAGTATGGAGAGTTTATGACAGATTTTCGAAAGAGCTTGAAATCTTAGTACCTGAAAACCACCCAAAAGAAACACATGCAAGGGTACTGAATATAGTTTTAAAAGTTTGTCCCTTCCATTCTTTAAGGCTCAGACAGAAGCTGGTCTCTTTTGAAAATTTGCCTTCTTTTTTTTTTTTATGATGGCTGCTGAACACTATGAAACTTTAAAACCCTGACATAATCACTAGCATTTGTCTATAGTGACAAAAATAAACCCCTCCAATATGCTCACTTCTCTGTGGCTTTAGATTTCTCCAGCAAGCATTCTCCCATATTATTTAGCATTGCAGATTCAGAGGCATTCCCACCCTGTTCATGTGACAAACAGATACAGTAAGTGGATACATCTGTAGTTTTAACAAAAACTTCTGGAGTTCCATGAATGTTTTTGAAGTGCAAATGGCAAAATCATTTTGAAGAGTCAACAAATTATAGCCAGTTTTACATTTATAAAAATACATACAAGAACTAAAAGGTTATGCACTGACTTAATAATTAGCTCTAATCCATCAGTATTCATTACCATTGACATCTCAAACAAGGGACCCACTTAAATCAAACGACCTTTCTTCTGACAAATACTTCTGCAGAACCACCAGCCTTAGCAGCCAATGTACTCAGGTTTCACCAGACCAGAGGCAGAGTGAATATTACACAGGAGTTCTTCACTGAGAATGAGTTTTTGTAAGAGTGCTGAGCTGGTCTAACAGCTTCCTACCACTAAAAATATGGCTCAGCTTTCCCCTTTTTCTCCCTCCCAGCTGTGTGTACTTACCACTTCCTTTGTGCCAGCTCCAACCGTTTGATGAGCCAATTCAGCTCACTCAGCAAGCTAAAAAGGGAGATAATTTTCTGCCTGTTGAATAAGCCAAAATGTCTCAGGAAGGGGTTAGACGAGCTTCAGAGACAGCAAAAGAAGATAGACAGGATCACACAGCCAGACTGCAGTGGGAAAAGGAGGCACAGGATCTCCCATGCTGACCAATTAGGACAACCATCTTCTGAAACACATTTCTTGTCATACACACCCTGACATTAAAAATGGGCATTTTCAGTTATTTTCCAGGTACTCCATTCTCCAGACACTACCTCACAAAGGCTGGGTAAACACCTCAAGAGTCTGATTATCTGAACATAAACAAAACTCTATTGTCCAAGCAGTAACTGAAATATTTGGAACTCTTATATCCCTCTTTGAGGCAGGATAGTCAGATATGAGTGTTCACTTAATGTTCTTCTGGCTGAAAGCTACATTCTCTGAGGGTCTTTGAAGAATCTGGCCAGTCCCATCACACAAGATTGTCTTTTTTAACTGTAAAGATCATCACAAACATCTAAAAAGTCTGCCTAATATTGTCTTACCTGTGTAACTAGTAGTTTCATTCACCACAAAGACTGTACAGAGTCACACCTAGCAGTGGAGGTACTCCTAAGCTAACATCCTCTTTGAAACGTGTCCCACACATAAAACCATTAGGGAATCTAGTGAGTTAGTTTGAAGAAAAACTATTGTCAAAACACACCCTTCGATCCTTACTGCAGCATCTATTGCACAAAATACAAGAACTGGTCCCTATACCTCAGGCTGCACCTTGAATACTCTGTTCGGAGTTGGGCCACTCACTACAAGAACAACACTGAGGTGCTGGAGCATGTCCAAAGAAGAGCAACAAAGCTGTTGAAGGGTCTGGAGCACAAGTCTGGAGTGGCCGAAGGAAAAGGAGGTCCAGGGGAGACCTTATCAGTTTCTGCAACTACCTAAAAGGAGGTTGTAGCAGGGTGGCTGTTGGTCTCTTCTCCCAAGTAACCAGTGATAGGTTGAGTGGAAATGTCTTCAAGTTGCACCAGAGGAGGTTTGTATTAGATATTAGGAAAGATTTCTTCACTGAAAAGTTTGTCAAGCATTGGAACAAGCTACCCAGGGAAGTGACTGAGTCACCATCCCTGGATATATTTAAAAGATGTGTAGATATGGTACTTAAGGATATGGTTTAGTGGGAGTTGGCAGTATTAGGTTTACAGTTGGACTCGATGATCTCAACGGTCTTTTCCAAACTAAATGAGTCTATGATTCTTTTTTATCTGTTGGTCCACAGCTCACTGACTGTTGTATTTCATGCTTTGTTTATTAAGCAGCTGGAGAGGAAGGCTGTCCCTTTGATTTGTGTGAGGAGGTGCTCATTTGGTCAAACAAAAGTCTTTGGAGGGAGTAGGGGTCTGCTGCTGAGCACACTGAGCTGAGAAAACCTACTAGATCCCAGGGTGGGGAAAACAGAGGCCCTGAGCAGCAGGAGAAGGCATGAGACCAAGAGTCAGATCAAAGAACAGACTTTTTATATAGTGTTTACTGCAAACTGGGAAGCCACTAAAACTGATAGCAGAGGTGGAGGAAAGGACCTGTCCTTCAAGGAGCAATGGTTAAGAGAAGCAGTTGCTTTTCAAAGGTTTTATTTTTTGTTCTTATGTAGCAGACTTGAATGACCTCAGTTTCAAAACTGTTGTATTCAAAGCTGTGCTACAGTAAACTGAAGCTTTTATATACTCGATACCCTTTTGTGAAGGAGAAGAGTGCAGGTAGCTGCAACTCAGCACTCTAGCTCACTGTGCATCTTGTCACACTTACATCAGCAGGCTGTGCGCATTGTTAACCATCCATGCTATCCCAGGCTAAATCCTGACTCCCTATACTCCCATCTGCACAGTGGCTTCTTCCCTGTCTTACCATGACTGCAAGTGGTCAGCTTCCTTTGACAAAGGATTTGTCCATCAGGAACAATTTTTCCCCCATTCCCTGGAAGCAGTTCCAGTCTTGCCCTGCTTTCTGCTGGCAAAACCCCAACCTCTCTGCAATAAATAGATAATCTGACATTTCACTCCAATCCAGCAGCTAGGCACAGCATTTATCTGTTCATTAAGTGCAATGGCTTTAATTTTTTAAATAAAAAACCCTAAAATATTGATTCACTTCAAGCAAGACTGCAACAGGCACATTCTAAAACTAATTACAAATATTATTAGAAGAGTAAAAACTCTTCATGAATAAGCTTTCTGTACACCTGAGAGCAAAATATGACATACCAAAGGGGAAAGTAGCATTAATCTTTGAGAAAGACAGATTTCCTGGTCTGCAAAAAACTGCTGAAGTTGTACACTTTTTACAAAGAAATTAATTCATTGAACTACATTGGAATCCCTTATAGCTAATAATTAAAAATCTAAAATCTTATTTTCATTCTGTAATAAATATAGTTAACAATGAAGATAAGTGAGACAAAACTAGAAAGGTTTGTTGGATGATTTAAGTTGAAGAAGTAGCTACATCAATATATTGTACTCTAAAAAGGGCATGCATCATTAAAAAAGAAGGCTCTATAATTAATGTTTTCATACAACCTACCTTATTTCCCCTGAGATCACTAACCAAACCCTTTTAAAAATCGATTAGTTCAAGCACTTAGCCTACTACCACTTTAGATAGCAGCAATACAGATATTAGCTGAATTTAAAATTACAGCAACTTTATTTTTAATTACTTCCCAAAATGCCAAATTTACATTTTAAATACATTTCAGTGGCAGAACTGACCACTAAGCATTTTTGGACAGGGCCAGAAAAATTAATTATATTCTTTACAAAAAATTCTCTTAGCATTCAGAACATCTGCATTGTTGTCAAGGATAATAAATGTGATTAAGCTTGTATAAATTTCAGTGTATTAACCAGTACAATAACTCAATAGCTTTGCTTACCTGAGCTGATGCTATACACTGCAATACTGAAATACCTAAGTGTAATGTAGAGAAGTCCTAGAAAAATGTATGAAGTCTGGAGGGAAGAAATGTGTCCTCTCAAGGACAAATTCACTTTCTTAAATTGTCTCTACAAGGACAATTTCTGGAACTGAGGAATTTTAACAGAAAAGGTTTAATCACGGATCATGCACTGTTAAGGCTTAGTCATGCAATTATCCCACTAGTATTAATATGTAGTTCTCAGGGTTTGGATATGTTTATTACAAAAAAAAAAGAATTTGTAACAGAATGTGGCTTATGTTTTGAGGCATTATGGCTGGCTGAACCTGGGGGAATTGTGTAGTATCTCTGTACCATTCTACTGGAGTCTGACAAAACAGGAATGGTGTTTGGCCCATACGATGAAGACATACTCCTATTACTCAACACCTTCATCCTGAACAAAGATCAAAACAAAACCAGTAATATTTCCAAGTAAAAGATATTTTTCTTTAAATGAAGTGAAGCTGCAGGATCCAGAACCATAAAGCACCCTAAACATCTCTCAGTAACCTGATACCTGGTGTGTGCCACCAGTGAGACAGAAGGAGCTAGACCTCCAGCAAAGATCCAAGTCTTGGTGCTCCATTACATTCAGTGAGAATTTGCTTAGTGTAGGAAAAGGAGATAGTGAAGGCATATGCCTGATATGTCTTTAAAGTTAGGCTGTGCAAACTGGACATCACTGTTCCCCTAGAAACAAGGGAAGAACTGTAAGCACCTGCAGAGAACAATTTTTCTTGCTTATATTAGACTCTTCTTTTAGGAGCCACTCTCTGTGGTAGTTGTTTCTCTGTCTGTTAACTAAAGAGAAAGCTTAGATGACAAGAGAAGATTGATTGCCTGTATTTAGATATCATTAAAGAAGTCCCCATCCTGGTATTAGTTTTGCATCATTCCAAAAGACTATGTAAAAGAACAGCAAGAGTCCCATAGCACCCACACTCTCCAGCTTAATGATATAGTCCTTAATAATTAGAGAAGGCTACTTGAGAAGCTCATTGCTTAAATGCAATCATGGAATCATAGAATCATAGAATACTTAGGGTTGGAAGGCACCTTAAAGACCATCTAGTTCCAACCCCCCTGCCATGGGAAGGGACACCTCCCACTAGATCAGGCTGCCCAATGCTACATCCAACCTGGCCTTGAACACCTCCAGGGATGGGGCAGCCACAACTTCCCTGGGCAACCTGTGCCTCACTACTCTCATAGTGAAGAAATTCTTCCTTATGTCTAGTCTAAATCTGCCCCTCTCCAGTTTATACCCATTGCACAAGTCTTTGTAAACAGTCCCTCCCCAGCTTTCCTGTAGCCCCTTTCAGGTACCAGAGGGTCACTATAAGATCTCCTCGGAGCCTTCTCTTCTCCAGGCTGAACAACCCCAACTCACTCAGCCTGTCCTCATAGGGAAGGTGCTCCAGCCCTCTGATTATCCTTGTAGCCCTCCTCTGCACCCGTTCCAACAGTTCCATATCCTTCTTATGTTGAGGATTCCAGAACTGGACACAATACTCCAGATGAGGTCTCACAAGAGAAGAATAGAGGGGCACAATCACCTCCCTCACCTTGCTGGCCACGTTTCTTTTGATGCAGCCCAGGATACTGCTGGCCTGCTGGTCTGTAAGCACACATTGCCAGCTCAAGTTGAGCTCATTGACCAGCACCCCCAAGTCCTTCTCTGCAGGGCAGCTCTGAATCCCATCATCCCCCAGCCTCTACTAAATTGGGGACTGCCCCACCCCAGTGTAGGACCTGGCCTTGTTGAACCTCATGAGGTTCACACAGACCCACTTCTCCAGCCTGTCCAGGTCCCTCTGGATGACATTCCATCCTTCCACTGTAGCAACTGCACCACTCAGCTTTGTGTCACCTGCAAACTTGCTGAGGGTTCACTCAATCTCACGGTCAATATCACTGATGAAGATACTAAACAGCACCGGTCCCAGTATGGACCTCTGAGGAACACCACTTGTCATGGATCTCCATCTGGACTTTGAGCCTTTGACCACTCCTCTCTGAATACGACCATCCAACCAGTTTCTTATCCACTGAACAGTCCACCCAATGTAGATGATACGTAAACAATTAGTAAGAATGGAGATATCTGGTATTTGTGGTTGTCCCAGTCAGCAAGGATGGATGATATACAACCAAAACCACTCCATGGAGTCAAAGCTGAGGAAAGAAAATCAAGTAAGAGACGTGTTTATTACAATGCGAAACTGTCTTGTCAGACTTGGCATCTCCCATTAGCCACTACTAGATAACATTGTTTCTTCAAAATTTACCACCAGGAAGAGAGAAAAGCACCTAGGAGCCTCAAGTCAGTTGATACAAAGAGGATAAATTATTAAAGGAGAGTTGCAAGTAGAAGAACATATACAATGTTGTCATGCAATTCAGAGGGTGAGGCAGAGGCTAAAGTAAAAAGAAACATCTACAAGGTTCTAAAAGAATATTTGGAAGTTTCTTATCCTTTAAAATAAAAAAACTCAATTAGTACAAAACCCCTTTGGAGTGTCACAGCAAAGAACATGTTATGTTGAGGCAGCTCCCTCCTCTTGTGCGTGGGGAGTGTTAGATGATTTCTTCAGTTATGTCACAGCCATGAGGAGGGAAGTCAAAATTATTTCCAGCCACAGGCAGCAACTCCTATATCAAGTTGTAATACAGCTATTTCTGAGGTAAAACTTTCAAATTGCCTGCAAGACATTGTGATGCTTTAGGGTAATTCACTTACTGAAATTCAAGGAATAAGTGGAATAAGTTATTCCATATATTATTTAAGCTAGAGCAAATTGGTTAAAAAAACCAAACCAGAGAATAACTCTTTTATTAGTCTACCCAAGCAGAGGTTCCTCCATTCTGTCTGCGATACGAGGTCCAACACAAAAAAAAAGCAAGACTGTGCCGTCACTCTTTTTATTTAACAAAATAAAACAATCAACTACGATCACCTTCAAAATAGTTCCCTTCTCAGCTGACACACAGCTGCATGCAATGCTGCCAACGTTCAAAGCAATTTCGTGAATAATTCTCTGAAAGGCTGTTGAGGATCTCCATAATTTTTGCTTCCACATCATCTACTGACAAAAAATGGGTTCCTTTGAGCATCGACTTGATTTTTGGAAAGAGGCAGAAATCACAGAGAGACAGGTCTGGCAAATAGGATAGGTGCTCAAGCGCAGTAGTGGTGTTACTAGCTAAAAACTGCTTCACAGACAAAGCGCTGTGAGCTAGTGCACACTGACATTTTCCAGCCAAGGGTAAAACTACAGCTATCTCTGAACACATGCTCACTTTACTCAGGGAAACAATTGAGCTGAGCCTTGTCTCACTGTGACAGATTAGAACGTGTTCTGCAATGATGTCTTTGTCTGTCTCCTCCCATTCTTGGTTCCTGAGCTATAGGGTTAGTCTCGGGGCTTTTTGTGTCGGACCTTGTATATTGTACCAGTAAGTGCTGTAGCTGAGCACCCTTTGTACGTACAGAACTTGAATACAATGTTGACAGAAGCAAAACACTGCATACTAAGTCCTGTTTACTGTAGCACATAGGCTCAAATCGTTATCACCAGCACTTAGCTTTGTCCTGTAACCAGGACAAGGAAGGTCCTGGCTTAATATATAGCTAAATCCAGAGGCTGTGGTCCCATTTTGCAACTTCTTGTATTCACCAGGTACTTCCCCACCTCTGGAGAAAAGGAAAGCCAGAGAGTTAAACTTCTCATCTGAGTAGCAAAGAGAAGAACAGGTAAAAAGAGACAGGAAGCTCAAGATAACCATCCCTTCCCCTCATGTGGAAAGGCTCCCTCTGTTCCTTTTGCTCAACTCTTTTCCTCCCAGATCTGGGAAGAAGAATATAAGATACTGCAATTTATCCCGTTCTCAAGGAGTGAATAACATAAGGAACTACAGGAGGACTCATGGAGTAACAATCCTTGCAGGACTTAAAGGGAATGGCATAGAAAGGAATGGGAGCAGCGACCAGCACTGTCTTATCCTAAATAACAGATAAAGAGGCAGTATAATTTGTAGAATTACAGCAGCATACACATATGCACATACACATGCATGCACACGCACAAACTGTGGCAAGGGACAGAAGTTCAAAAATTAAAAATGAGCCCAAAACTTAATATGCTCTTTTTAAGAGCTAATATTCACATTTGGGAGCCAGTCTCAAATTATGGGTCCTGACTCATGATTTTTGAACTTTAGTATTAGCAACACAGCTCTTTACGCTGTAATTATAGCACTCGTAATTAGATTGGGAGATTGCTCCAAGGTTCCTGAAACACCTTCTATAGTGAATATGGTCACCCTCAGGGCAGTCATACACATTTATTGGAACAGCAATTTAAATAAAAGCTATAAACAGATCAAGTGGGTCTGGTGACATCACCATAATGAAAAATTATTTTGAAAGAGAGTCATCTTTTTTACATCAAAATCCATTGAAATGATTAAAAATCACAGTTGAGGAAAACAAATACTTGCCTTTTCACTCATCAGCTATAGCACACTTTCTGAGTAGACGTTTATAAGGAAATTGTGTTACACCAGAAATAGCTCTGCACACCCTTGTTGCACCAGTAGGAAGCTATTTAATGCAAACCTGACACCATAATTTTTGCTTCAGTTGCTGCATGCATGAAGTTATCAGCTCTTTCAGTGAGTTTTTAAGCACATTCCTGTTTGTTTTTCTTGCTTTTCACTTCTTTACTAGTGTTTTCTTTGATAGCCAAAACTGGTTTGGTTTTAACAGATATGAGACAAAGACTGCATTGCCTTGCCAAATTCCCTTCTACCAAATTACTGAATTACAGAAGGCAATCCCTGTTTCAGTAGAGCTTGATTGTTTTGCTTGACCTCCAGCAGGTGTCCAATTAAGTCTGAACAATTTATATGATATTCCCTTTCCATTGATAGTTCTAGAATTAAACTGATGAGATCTCTAGAGAAGGATCATCAGTGTTATACCTTTCGTCTTTAATTACACCAGGTGAAGATGAATGAATGTACCAGAAGGATCCCAGCTGGGAAGTAGCACACTTATTAGATAGTTGATAATTTAATATACACTCTGAATTCTGATTATTTCCTTTAAACATCTGAAGATCTTTCAACATATCCTATAATAAAATCTTAGTAATTATTCAGTTGGACACTGACTGTATTCTAGTTTTAAAGAAAACGCTGCACAGATGCAGGCAGAGTACTGCGACTGGCATTAGAGAACAATGACTTTCAGACAAGGTTAGTGAAAAGGTCTGGCTTCATGCATTCAATCTGTTGTTTCTAACAAATGCATATGCATCATCCTCTTGGAGACTCTGCTGAGGCACATGGTAAATAAGGAGGTAATTGGTGACAGTCAACGTGGCTTCACTAAGGGTAAATCATGCCTAACAAATTTGGTGGCCTTCTACAATGGGGCTACAGCATCAGTGGATAAGGGAATAGTAACTGACACCATCTACCTGGACCCGTGCAAAGCATTTGACACTGTCCTGCATAACATTTTGGTCAATAAATTGGAGAAATAAGGATTTGATGAAAGGACCACTCGGTGGATAAGGAATTGGCTGGATGGTCACACCCCAAGTGTTGTAATCAATGGCTCAGCATACAAGTGAAGGCTGGTGACAAATGGCATTCCTCAAGGGTCGATATTGAGACTGGCAGTACTTAACGTCTTTCTCAGAGACATGGACTGGGATTGAGACATGGACTGGGATTGAGGGCACATGTAGCAAGTTTACTGATGACACCAAACTGTGGCACAGCTGGCATACTGGAGGGAAGAGATGCCATCCAGAGGGACCTTGACTGGCCTGAGAGGTGGGCCTGTGCTTAGCTCATGAAGTACAAGTCCAAGTGCAAGGTCCTGCACCTGGCTTGGGGCAATCGCAATCACAATTAGAGGCTCAGTGGAGAATGGATTGAAGGCATCCCTGAAGAGAAGGACACAGAGGTATTGAGGGATAAGAAGCTCAACATGAGCTGTCAAGATGCACTTGCAGCCCAGAAAGCCAACTATATCCTAGGCTGCATCAGAAGTTTAACTAGCAGGTTGAAGGAGGTGATTCTGCCCCTCTATTCTGCTCTCATGAGACCTCACCTGGTATATTGCGTTCAGTTCTGGAGTCCTCAGCACAGAAAATAGATCTTTTGGGGTGAGTCCAGAGGAGGGCCGCAAAGATGATCAGAGAGCTGGAGCACCTCCCATACAAGGGCAGGCTGAGAGAGTTGGACGTGTTCAGCCTAGAGAAGACAAGACTGAAGTAACAGTACTAGGTTTTCCTCATATATCTCAAGCTAAATAGCAACACGCTGACCTGTTTTACTCAAGTAAACTCACTGACATTTGAGTAGTGGTTTTGTTCTGTCCTCCAGGCTTTGTCCTGGAAGAGAAAAATTGTATATCATATCCTAGTCCCTAGACTCCAGTGCAGCCAAACTGAACTGCTAAAGAAAGCATACCCTCTGCACCAGAAACTAAAACCCAGATCTTCAACTCACACACTTATTTTATAGGTAGGCACAGCTCAGAAAAGAGATACTTTGGTATGATTTTGTGGGAAGCTTGACTAATGTTTCCACCGAGCATATTTTTATGCTCCATTCTCATGTTCTTATTGATTTGCTGTTACTCAGTTGTCCAAAAAAATGAGCTGAGCTTTTGAGCTCACAAAAACAGACAAAATCTGCTCAAAGATCACAACAATTGAATTGGCAAGGCAGAGGAGAAGGACTCAATGCAGCCATTGAGACCTGAAAACCAAAATGATGGTCATGGCACTAAGGTCTCACAGCTTTTTTGATTAGTTGCACAATCTGGTAAACAGCAAATCCACTCAGAAATTCTTTTACTTCTGTTGCACAGAGATGATCATCTTTTGTACCAAGTGGCAGAATTGGCCAGTAGCTTTATAGAAAAAGTAACCTGGGATCAGAAAACAAGAATTCTTTCTGCTTCTGAAAATCAGAGAGTATTATAACACCCCAGAGAAATATGATTCCTGCTTCATTTAAGTTGCAAAGAACTTGAAAAGCCTTCACTTCAAACTAGGTATTTTCCAGTGTCATGTCCAAAGTAGGCAGTGATAATACTCATAGTTACTTTGAGGGGCATGACAAAAGACCCTGCATAGATGCACAAGTCTGACAGAAACACGCACATGTATCTTACACTCTTGTTTTGATTCTTCTACACTGAAAAGGATTCACTCTGTTATTTTAGCTTCACTCTTTTATCAATTATAAATGTTTTACAGCTCAAGCACAAGATCAGTCAACCGAGGGTCTTAGCAAATGTGTTATTTATACAGTTATTTGTTTAAATGAGCTTCATAACATTACAGAATGTTAAGACAAATTGTTGTGCCCTTTAGATTCATTATAGATGACAAAATACTAAATAAATCTTAAATAGGTATTCACCTTTCATCACACAGGAACATAAATGGTTAGATCTTATCAACAGGGGAGTCTTTTTAATCTTCTTCCTTTATTAACCACAGAAAAAAAAATAATTGTTGTTTTTCCTGCCTTTCTCTTTACAAAGTCTTATCCTTGTTCGGGGGGTTACAGTAGATCTTCTTTCAAGTATTGAACAAATAAATCTATAGTGAAGGAAAGCCTAACTAGCTTTACCATCTCTGGCCTGCCAGATACTATCTCATGGATAGACATTAGTTAAGCGTCAAAGGCAACCCAGCTTTTTATGAGGGTACATTACTGCACACATTATCTTATCATCTGGTATATAACTTCCTGCTTCACTGTGCCGCTATAGACAAAAAAAGACTTAGGACATAAATGTCATCTTCTGTGTCATTAACCCAAAATCTATTAGAATTTTATTAGAAAATAAGTACTAAGAGAGTAGAGCTACATTTCCTCCCTTATGCTGTGCTAAATTGCTTGTGAAAGTGATATATTATTCTTACAGTGCATCCCTTGCAAAATATGGAAGACAAGCCCACATACTGTGCACATTAAATGGTAATGTTAAATTGGCAATGAAGCAATGAACACCTCCTTAAATCTCCAAGTAGGTTCTACAAATATCCCTTTTGTAGGATACAGATAAATAAAGAAATTGTTTCCATCTAGAACTAAGCAAATGGTACTAATAAGCTTCCTTGTTGATATACCCGGGTCACAAGCTATTAACCTTTTTTTAGAGACAAGGTTTTAATGAATAACCACTAAAAAAGAAAGTGAAGCTGTATTTCTCTGCTTGGGGCAGGCAGTTCCTTCATTATTAAGAGTCAGAAAATTCTTCAGAAAGAAAATACTTATCTGAGCCAAGAATTCAGAGGCTATGAAATGTTATTAAGGTTTCCTGCTAAAAAAAAAAGAAAAGGTCTCTGTTCATTTGCGTTTTTAAAAAACACATATTGGAAAGCAGAAGTCAGGAGGGATTCAATTTATTCCTGTGTAACTGGTCAGCACAAGGTTAAATAAAGAGGTAAATTATGCATTTGGGGCTACCTCCTACAGGGTCAGTTTTACCAATAATGCAACACACAAAGAAGCTGCCAAGGGCAAACCCAAAAAGCCACTGTTTGTGCATCGGCAAGCAGAAGGCTTAAGCCTCTCTAGGGAGCTCTTTCCTCACAGATAAACTTGGCAGTGATGAATATTCTGAATTAGTGAAGAGAACACCTCTAATTTTTGTAAGATGAAATCAAACCAAAATCCTACCCTTCAGAACGACTGCTACAAGACCTAGGCTTCACCTCCCTGCAGCCTGCAGACATCCAGAGCACTCCTCAGACACATCCAGCAAGTCTCTCTCCTCCACCTTTAAATTATCCTGTTCTCCCAGCAGGACCCAGGTAGCCTCTTTAAAGAGCACATTACTAATTCTCTTGCTCCCACAGCTGCGGATGGCAATGATAGCCCATGAAGCTTTCAATCTGCACAAAAGAGCACCAGGAGAAATTCATGCTCTTCAGGCTGGAACTGCTGCTGCAGAATATAATCGACCCATCCAACACTGGCAGCTGCTTTCCAGCCTTTGGAGATTTGAGCACGTGTAGCGGGACACAGATTTCAGAAATGAAAACAGCCTGCTGGTGGGAGCTGAACCAGCATGTTTTCAGTCCAATCTTAGTTCAATTTAAACTGGAACTAAGGTCCTTCACACTTCAGGCCCAAAATAGATCATGATCAGGTCCAGCAAACCCTCAAAGCATATAACACTGAAAAATACTGCATTTAAAAATGGGAATGGGTGTTTGACGAAGGGCACGTTCAACCAGAGGGAGAGTCCCTGCTCCTCCTGCATTACTGGTACCCTTCCTACTTGCAACACAGCACCACAGGGTCCTCGTACTCCTCACATCTGGCTTGAGAAGATTGAGAGAAACTGTGGGACTGTGTGGCTGCTGCTGTGCTGTGGAAGTCAAGCAGAAGAGAGAGGAAACAATAACCCCTCTGCTATACATTTAAATCCCAGATGTACAGAAACTTATATACATTTATGCAGTGATGTACTCCACTAGACTTCAAAGGTCTGAAAGATCTATAAAGGGCTCTGCTGTAAAAAATTTTTAAAATGCATTGCTTTCTGTTGTAAGAGAAGGGAGACCAAAAAAATTGAGCTAGGTGAGCACAAAAAGTACCTTGATTAACAAGGACCCACAAGCATTTGCCAGGCAGCATGGCATTGTATCATAGTGCAGAAACAAGGTTTTCTCCTACATACATTATGAAAACCCAGGGCTGGGGAAAGTCAGAGGAGAGGCAGGAACAAGAGAGGCTTTATGTGACGTGTCCTCGTATATCCTGCAAGGTACAAACAGCCCCTGTGCTCAATAGCTCCCAAGCAGACATGTCACTTCATGGTCAACTCCATATTCTGAAGCAGTAAACATTTACTATTTGCTGGTCCAGTCCCAAACTGGGTATAATGGTTTCAAAGTGATGGTTTAGTATTAGTTCCTACCCCGGTAAAAATCAAGGCTTTGAATCAGTTATCTTCTCAAAGTTAGTGCTGGGTTTAGCTCCCTGATTTTGAAGAAAGAAGGGGATAAAACACAGTCGTATACGGAAGATGAAATCCATTTTGCTTATAATAAATCTCACCTGATTCTCTTTGTCCAGAAACAGAAAAATAACTGGAGCTTCAAAGGTACTGGAATTGCTGTCATTGTCAGAGAGGCTGTTTGTGAGCGTGCTTCATCAAAGGACATTTCATCTCTGCTTACACACCCTTCACATTCTGCTGCCAAAGCAATGTCAGGCAGGGTCATATGCCTTCAAGGCAACTTTAACTTAGGCACCTTTCTTCAAAAGACATTAAAAATTATGTACATTTTTTCTCACTAAATCAGCATTTTTTATATCATTTGTGTCAGTGCCAAGTTCTCCTCATCCTTCACCTCTAATCTGCCCCACCTTTCCCTTCCTCTGTGTGCCCCTGAATACCACTTGTGCAACAAGAAACCCATATTGATGGATGCAAAGTTTGTTCAGTTTAGGAGAGGAAACTATACTGTACAGATTTCTATGTAGCCTTCACCAAAAAAAATCTATCTAGCATTGGCTTAAAACTTTCATGAGTACAAATAGTTTTTCTGAATAGAATACTTTCTTTATAAATGTCACATACCCCAAACTTGGACTTCAGCCATTTTTTGCTCATTACATCTCTTAACTCATATTATGCAGTTTATGCCAAGATGACAGAAAGTGACACACTGTAATCTCTATCCTGCCAGGAGGAGGCTGGGACTTAATGCCGACTTCTGGATTTTGAACAAGCACTCAGGTACTGAGGTGATTATTTCACATTGATTACTGTTCTTTACTGCTGATACTATTTTCCCTAATGAGTTAACTTTTTTCCATCCATATGCCTCTTCCATCAAGGTAAATTATTAAACAACTCATTCAGCTTGTTTTGGGGTTGTTTTTCCTTTCTCAGAAATACATTTAATTTACCATGCATTAAAGTGTGCAGCAGAAATCACAGTACAATTTCAGCAGAAATTATGCAGGGAACAGGCAAGCACTGCACATTATTCATATTGCACAGAATTTGATAATAAGTTATTATTCTTCACTCTCAGAGGGGCAAACTGAGCCATAAGAAGCAATTGCTGAGGTATTCTAATTCTTTTGCAGGCACAATGGCATGAGCGTTTCCAGTATGGCTCAGTATACTGTCTTCACTTACATTTAATGATGATGCCAAGCACAGGACAGGAGGGCACTAAAGTCCTTTCAGATGTTGATGACTCACGCTCTAAATATGCCACATGCCCGGGCAAATCCATCTTCCCATAGAAGGTACCAAATGCCATTAGATGAAGCAGATGTCCCTAGACAACCTTGTTATGACCTCGAAGTTACCCTCATCTATTTTGGATTTATCAAATCATCAATGGCTCCTGTTCCTGTCAGTGAGACCTAGGCAAGTGATTAAAAGAGGTCATCATATAATGACCAGCTCCCTGAGCCAGCTGAGGAAGGAAATACTCTTAGAGAAGGAGATGGGAGGGCAAGTAGGGGGCCATGCCATTCCGTTTCGTTCCCTTCCATTACGTTCCATTCCATTCCACAGGGAAGAGGAGCCCATAGGATTCAAGAGGATCACAGCATGGGCAGTGTCCTCTCCTACTAGGGTGCTGAACCACCACATCTGGGAAGAGAAAGCCCAGTGGTTGAGTCAGCCATCAACCAGCTGGTGACGACCAGACAAGGTGAAGGAGTCATACCAGGGGTCCATCCAGGAAGACATTTTGGGAACAGTGGGAGGCAGGGATGGGAATCTGACTAGAGTATGTATAGGCCTGGGGTGCCTCCAGAATGCCTCATCAGGAAGTCAGGACAGAAGGAGACAGGACTGGGGATCTGTGCTGAAATGGAGTTCTTTGCCTATGGGCAGAGTGCATGGGTGGTAATATCAACGAAGGCTTTTGGGTTCCCTTATGGCCCTGACAGTGTCCTTCCCCTTTCAAAGGGCAGAAAATATGAAGGTTAGCCACCCAGCCTTCAGGAAGCTATCTCAGTGCCCATACACCAGAACACAGGTAGCTGGAGGATTGGACCTTCGGTCAACCACATATCACATACTAAATCATGTATCAGATATCAACCACAGCTTCAAGAACAAAAAGAGATTGAAGCAAAGAATTTCACTCAGTGTTTACAATTTTGTTCCAGCAAAATCCTAAAACCCCAAAACTTAGCATTACAGCATTTTACCTTAAATGACCCATAGCTCACTTGCTAAGAAAAGATACAAGAGTTTAAATCAAATAAGTACTAATAATATCAAAACATGGAACACAGAGGAGGTTTTACTCCCAGATATTTACTCAGTAATCTTTCAGAAGCTTTACATGTGAATTACCTTGTGAAACAAGAAGTTAGTAATGAATAAAACTAGTGGAAAAAGAAGCATTTTAGCTCTTTACTAGAAATTTGGACTGTGATGAGCCCCTTACTGTAAACATGAATGGAACAACTTCAGTAGCTATGCGAGAGCAGTCTGAGCACAGAAAAGACCCCCTTCATGGAGTGCTCAGGCACTAAGAACTGTTCAGTCAAAAGCCCTTTTCTGCTTGAGTGCCATTTCCAAGTGCTTTGTATTTTGCTGTCAGAGCCTTACAAAATCAAAGCCTAAAATTAAGATTATGGTGTCTGTTCTACATCAGATAAGTGCCTAAATGTAGCTTTCAATCTCTATACTTAGCCACATTCTTTTTCAAAATTTATTTCTCATCTAATCTACCTAATATTCACCACAAATACCTCCAGGTCATCAGTAGGGAGGAAAATGCTTTGTTGTCTCACGTTTCCTGTTGCCTTTGAGAGATTTATAGTACAATGGTACTTCATCAGTTCTGGTGTAAGCAGGGACAGCTTCTGACAAAGGCAAAATCAGCAGTTCCCTTGGACAACAGACTTCTGAAATGTACAAATTTCCTATGAAACCAGGGGCTGATGCTGTTGCTGCAGAGGAAGGGGGGAGCTGCCTGGGGTGGGCAACTCCATAGCATCAATTGCTCCCCGATGTCAGGCCTCCATATCCCCATGCTTCCTCACCCTGCTGTTCCTATCCTCTCTGCAGAACCAAATTGTCCTCCCAGAGGCAAATCCTGCTGTTGCCAATGCTGCCTAGAAGATCAAAGCAGGTTCTTAGAGTGACAGGCAAGAACTGCTACATTGAGCTTGGTGGAAATGTGCTGACGTGAAAGCAGTCTTCAGTGATACTAAACTGCATGCTGCTGTAACCACAGTAATAAGTAACTTGGCAAATTTCTTTTCCAGACAATCTAGCTCAAAAATGGCAAACAGACTCTCTTTCTGTATTGTTTACCTGTTAGGGAGCGGGGAATAAATGAAGCATGCACATGCATGTGCACAACTTTTGTATATTGGGAAAGTTACCTGTCCTTCACTTTCTCATTTATTAAACTCTTATTTTGACAGGTTCTTGCACAATGCTTGGACAATTTTTAGAAGTATCATCAATCTAACTGCAGCTGAGTTGCTCTCTCACTCCCCCTGTTCAGACTGTGACTGAACAGTTTCTTTTAATAAATGAGTGATATGGCTAGGTGTTATCAACCTACTGTAACATTTAATAGATATTCATAACATAAATTAATCATGAGCAAGTTTACAAAGGATTCAATCGTGTAAGGTGTAGAGAACACTTGACTCTCCTTGAAGCTAGTGAAAGCAGAAAGGTTGAGATTTTTGTCCTTCCAGGTACTGCCTTACAAATGCCAAGTCTTCCTTATGGACAGTAAAAAACTGAGCACAGTTTTCTAAAGCAATGCATGTGCTATATGGTCAGTTAGTTTTACCACTACCCTGTTCGTCCTGGAGTGAAAGATTTATTTTTGTTTTAGGAGCTGAACTACAAAAGAAGGCTTCCACCAAATTTATCCCAGGTATGGAAGCCTGCTCTTTAACGGAACTTTCTGCTTTTTCTCTGGCTGTTTTGAATGAAGAGAAATGCTGCTTGGCATATAAGCACCCATACAGAAAATAAAAATATTAGCGTTCTTTTCCAGATGCAGAAGTCAGAAAAATTTTGTGGATTAAAAATTAACCAAGTATAGAAGAACAGCAACGCAGCTTCCTAAAATTAACCAATTAAGCCGAAATAAGGAATTGCAATTAAGATTAATGGGAACCAACTACAATGAATTTCGATCAGTTTTATTTTGAAAGTCTGTGTGTTCCTTTTCATCATTTATGTGAAATTATCAAATCTAGCCTCATTATTGTTGTTCCTTCCCTATCGCATCAAATATAAAGCATGCACACAGAAAAGAACAATGTGTTCCCACAAGAACAATGCACCCTTTTTGACATCTTCCCACAGAAGTAAATACTAAGGAACATACCCCACTGTGGAAATGTTTAAATACAAAGTACCAGAGAACATATCAAATAAATTAGGGTCTATGATGCTATTAAAATTATTACATCAATTCTTTGACATGGGGATTCAATAATAAATTTCAAGCTAAGAATTTTTAATCTTAAGAAAGTATTGTATTTATTTCTTTTTACACAACAGGAAATGCACAAAATTGTGTTCTCTAAATATATGCCAATGTGTCTGGTCTGTTCATAGATATATTCATGTTCTGCTTGGTGTGTTGAGCCACTTCTTGACATCAGCAAGTAATGTTAGATATTTCAAAAGGTGCCACCCAAATTCTATTCACTACAAGATATGATGAACCTTTCACTCCACCAGAATCTCAGATCTGTAGTTCTTCACCTTAAGAAAGTGATTTTCAGTACCACCTGGAGGCTAGCAGCTGGTGTCTAGTAATCTGCTGTTTCACTTTCAGCTGAAGAGGTTACAGGTAAGGTTTTATATCTTCACAGATTATATTGAACAACAAACCTTTCATTTACTTTTTTCCTGAGAGGGAAGCCCTTACTAGCAAGAAGCTTCTTCATAAGCAGTACTGAAATTCATGGGGTGAATGTCACAAAGTCAAAGAGTCACCCAATTCTCCTAAACATTTATGCAAGAATTTAAAAATTATAAAAAGTATATACCTTCTATTGCTTTCTGTTAATCACCAGAATTGGTGAAAAATCACCTGAAACTAGTACAATTTTCTTTTCCCAGAAAACAGAAAATTTAAAGTAAAACTAGGATTTGGGGGCATCTGAAGGATGGCCCCTGACCAGTGTAAATAATAATATTCAAAGCCATCTTCCTTTTTGCTTCTGTATTTATACTTTGGACTCATTTGTTTGTAATGTCCTATGTTCTAATTGTTTTGCCTCTGTAGCCCATGATGAAATGTCATATTAGATGATACTGTAAAGATGCAGAATATTTAACAGCAGTGAAAAAGCTATTCTTCAACCTCTTCTGACTTATATGTTAATGTCTCCGTGTCTCCTTCAACATAATCTAGATTATTTTAGAGGTTCTTTACCTCTGGACATGCTTTCAAATCTCATTATGCAAATCCAGGATATGACATATAGGAAAAATAATACACTCAAGTTATTAAATGAGAAATCTGAATTCTATTCAAGAAGGAGTTAGATACATAGAAATTAGAACTGTTAACTGAGAATCAATTTTCCAGCTGTCAGTTTAACAAACAATAATAAAAGTTTTTTAATCAATTCAGCTGGCTACCTGATGTTTCTTTCAACAAGAGGCATTCTTTATATGACAGGTTCTTGGGAGAAGAGATGACAAAACCCTTACACGTGGGCAGAATGCCTGTAACAGGAGACACCCTGCTAACAACAGTCCCCTGTAAGATCCCAGCTCTGATGCCCTGTAAGGGGGTCAAACCGCAAGTGGAAGGTGTCTAGTGCTGAGTGAAAAGAGGAAATGGGGGAAATACAGTTACAGTAAGCAGAAAAAAACAGATGTGCCAGTAGGCTGTAGGATTGTTGATTTTGGTTTGTAATTACAACTGGCAATCATTTTGAACCACTGCTGCTTTTTTTAATTATTCAGCTTTGATTGCAGCTACAAGCCAAAATCAACAATCCTAATAACAGAGCTCAGTGTCTTCTGATGAAACAGAAAAACTCCCAAGCATTTGGAACCTGATTCTACAACCCTGAAATTCAACAGGAAAACTTATTAAGAAGAAAACTCTCTGGACATAGGTTGGGTGCCAATGTATTCATAGGTTACAATTGTAAAAGTAAGAAGGTTACAGTGAGGACAATTGAAGTTTTCTTTTAGACGCTGAACTACAGTGAGCAAAGGCAGCACTTACCAAAGTGGCAACCAATTTCATGCACCATTTCGCTGTGGAGCTGAGTTTAAGGCAACTGAGTGTCTCAAAATGAACCAAAGCCTAAGGATTTCTAAAACTGTGAAAATTTTTGAGAAGAGTACATCTGACTTCTGATTCTTTGAGAACTAGCTCATGTGCAAAATGAAACTCTTCAGTCTTATTAAGCATTTACAAGTAAGTCAGGAGTATTTTGAAAGCTACCTGCTAGCTTCATCCAGCAGTACAGGCCCACACAGATGCAAAAAGCCCATTTTGAGCTTGTGAGAAGTGGTCACAAGCACGCATTTGAGCACTTAAGTGGATATCATGCCCATTTAATCTTTTTCTACTAAATATATTGTATTTCACTTCACAGTCACTCTTGAGAAGGAACCTCCTCTAGAAATAAAAACAAAAATAGGTTCAGCAAAAATTATAGAATTTCAGACTGGAAGTGACCTCAAGACTACATCTAATCCTCCTCTTCACTGAATTACACCCAAGTCATGCCTGACAGGAGTTACTCAGGCAGATATCTCACAGCTTTTCACAGCTTGTGCTACAGTTTTCCCGTCTTTGTTCTCACTGCATTATTTGCAACTTCATGTTATCTCTTGTTCTGTCAACAGAATGTGGAAGGAACCATTTCCTCCGTCTCTTAAGTTGTTCAAAGACTTTTATATTTCCCTCTAATGTTCTCCTTTCTTTACTTAACCATCCCAATTTCTTAAGCCTTTCTTCATAAACCATATTTTTTACTCCTACAATACTGTTTTCAGTAGTAGCAGGCTAGTCAGGGATCAGCAATAGGAAGGCATGCTAAAGTCTGAGGAGCTGCATCCTAGTAAGATTCAGATTCTCTATGAGGAGCTAGGCACAATGAACCATACTTGAAGTGTTTTTATATGAATATGCACAGCATAAGTAATGAGCAGAAGGAGCTGGAAGCCTTGTCCCAGTCCCAAAGATACGTCATTATTCACATTAGTGAAACTTGGTGGGATAAATCCTGTGACTGGTGTGCCAGGCTTTATGGTTACAGGCTCTTCGGAGGGATAGACAAGGCAGACAAGGTGGAGAAGTGTCCAGAGGAGGGCCACAAAGTTGGTCACGGGTCAAGAGGGGAAGTCGTATGAGAAGCAGCTGAAGTCACTTGGTCTGTTCAGCCTGGAGAAGAGGAGACTGAGGAGGGACCCCACAGCAGTTTACTGATTCCTCACAAGAGAAGGAGGAGGAGCTGATCTCTTCTCTCTGGTGACCAATGATAGGATCCAAGGGAATGGTAGGAAGATGTGCCAGGGGAGATTTAGGTTGGATATTAGGAAAAAGTTCTTCATTCAGAGGATGGTGAAGCACTGGAAGAGGCTCCCCAAGGAAGTAGTCATGGCATCAAGCCTAACAATATTCAGGAAGCATTTGGACATTGCACTCAGACACATGGTGTAAATATTGGGGCTGTAAAATTTAGGGATAGGAGTTGGACTCAATGATCCTTGTGGGTCCCTTCGAACTCAGGTCTTTCTGTGATTCTGTGATACCGAAACTTAATAGAACGGTAGATGATTTCACATATCCTACGTATAATTCTCTTGTGCAACTATCCTATTCACTCAAAACAAAATTACATTTTTTAATCTTGTTCAGTATGTGATTCACTGTGGCAGGAGATCCAGCCTAACTTCTTATTCTCCAGTAAGGAGAATACTCAGTTCTCCAACCTCTTACTTTCTTTATGTGTTGACATAAGAAGATTGCTCCTGTCTAAACCCAATATCTCGTAATTCTTCTTGCTGAACTGCATTCTGCTGCCTTAGATGGGCTAACTTGTCAGACACTTTCTGTCCTCCGGTATGTTCCTTACATGTTGCTATAATCTGTAAGTTCATGAAAATACTGAAAAATGATAAACTTTTGATAAACTACTTTCTAAATACAGTCTTCCAACTAGTGTCAAACTAGTCTTATGATGATTAAATCTATAGAGTGCTTTCTTAGCTAATTTATAAAATGTCATGAGAGTTTATTAGGATGTTTCATTGCCTATTTCTTCACTATCCATAAGGGTAGGTATTATTTAGTTTCAGAAATAAATTAAATTACTGACATTCTTGGCAAATCCGTGATGGCAGTTAACATATTTCCTTCTTATCTTCCAGGTGTTAAAAAATACTTTGAATATTTTTTCCAATATCATTCCAGAAATCAAAGCTAAGTAGACCACTCCATGATTTTCAATGGCAGATACTGTGGTTTCTCTTTTCTAGTCTTCTGGATTGTATCTTCAAAAATTGTCAAAGACAACCACTAATAGCTCTAAGGTTGCTTCTGCCAAGCTTCAACCCATAGTGGATTTCCTGAGACATGAAACCTGGGTTCTTCCTGAAAATATCCAAAAGCTAAGTATTCTTTAATTGGCCTATATATTTTCTTATTATTTTCTTCTGAGGTTAGCTTTGTTAAACATATAAGCACAGCTGAACACTTCAGTGAAGAAAAAAAAAAAGCAACTAAATATGTCAACCATCTCAACCTTATCTTTTGACAGCTTATTTTATTATTCTTTAACAGTGAATCCAGTTTTCTCCTTGGTCTTTCTCTTTCTTCTAACTAGCCTTCCTGTCCCTTGCTACTTTAACACAGTAATTATTGAGAATGTGATAACTCAAATATTAACTCAAACAGCCAGTGTAAGGTATGTTGTGGTATTTTCAAGTGCAGCTGGAGCAAGGAGATGCACAGAAGTCTGCGTTGCAGCAACCACTGGCATTTAGTGGTGTGTAGTGGAGCCAGCAGCTGTATATGTTCACAAGTAGAATGAGAGCTGGTGTCACATCACAATTCAAGAACAGGCACCATCAAAGAGATCAGAAGAGCAGACAGTACTCTAATACTACAGCATTATCTCCCTCCTTCTCTTGTTGGGCACACTGGAGGTCAAATATAAGACTGAAAAGTGGGATAATTATGCATTCAGTGGGCTTACTCCACCTTGTGAGACATCCCACTGTGTCATACCTACTTGCAGATGCCTTTGCTGAGCATGGTGATGAATGCAGGCGCTACTAGCATGCTTCTGACCTTAGGCAGACTGAGAGGTGGACCAGCTGGCTCCATCTCTCTCCATTTTCTTGTCAGTTCTTCTGTCTGTAAATAATGGAAAATCTTTTTCCACCATGCCTCCCCCTTTCTCCGAGCAATGCAATTGGAGCTGTGTCAGGGCAGCCAGTTCTTTCTCTGATTGCACAATAATGAAAGGATGGGAAACAAAGACTAGCAAGTTTTGAGATTAATCCCCTTCTGTTCTCAGCTGTCAGACTTACTTATTTTTTCCTTTTTTCAGCTAAATCAAGTCATTATACTACAAATCTTTATTCTGAATGAAAGATTAAACTCAGGTATTTTATTTTCATCAGGGCATAATATTCAGCACAGAATAATTGGCTATAGTTTCATCTGGATATTTGTATGGGGCCTCCTATCAAATTCCACTAAACCCTTACTGACCCCTTCCATTTTGTTGAATTCCTTAGGATCTTACTGTAGTAGATTCCTGGCAAACAGAATTTTGCACTCAATTATATCTACCTTGACATCTCCGATGTCATGTTTTCATGGAGCCTCTTTAAACAATCAAGAAAATTAAAAGGTCTTCAGGGGTGTTTTGTAATAAAAATAGTAATAGGAAAAAAATCCATAACCTAAGTGTTTGTCCTTGATACAGTATTTTTTTCTGCCATGAGAAGAAAAAAGGAGGAAGAAAAAAAAGAAGCAGGAAATATGAAAAGGCTTTCAGACTACATTTGACTGCTTCAAAGCCAACAATATAAGTACCACAGTTAAACCAGAAGACCAAAAAGACAAAAGGCCATCAAAACCAAAGCTCATTGAGCGAGTGTATTTGGAGAGATGTCATTTTCACTTTGTCTGTACAAAGAGTGCTGTATTGTATATAGAGAGCAGAGCCCATGCTGACCTGAAATTGAAAACAAAAAATATCCACTGTCTATTATGGTGGTGTCACAAGAAGCGGGCACATTTCTTATACATAAATAGACTCTCTCATGTGACTGTTGGGTCTACCTTGATGTTTCTTAGTCTACTGATTACTTTATTGCTAGTGTCTTTTTTTTAAAAGACACTATCACAGAGGAAACGTATTTTCTCCACCAAGACAAAACTGGCTTTATGTCACTTCTGCTCTACCAGAAATTGACCCAACAGGAGCTTTGGGATTTAATTTAAACAGTGAGAGACAAAGCATGACAAAAGCGTGGAGCATAACAGCCCAACATTGGCCTCTGCTAATGCATAGGAGGTCTTTGCTGTTGCAACAAATCAGAACATTTCTAGGCCTAGTGTTTCTGTTCATGTTTTGCTTTGGTTTCTCTTAAAAAAATATCACCACTTTAGAAGTAAAAGCCTACTATAAAATTCTCCTTCAGATGTAATAAAAGGCAATGGGACTGACTGATGTTTAGAGCCCTTGAAAAGTTATGCCTCTTACATTAATGTCTAAAAATGTTTATGAAACGTTTTGGGTTATTTCTCTCAGAAGTATCAGATTTTCATGACATAAAGTCATGGCAGGGATTCGTATAAGACTAGGTCATGCACAGGTTATTTTGTTGATTCCTTTGCTCTCCTGAATGGGTAGCATTTCAGTCACACTTTTAGAGCACACAGTGCAAAGGTGGGTTTAGTCTTTGTGCTGTATGATATAGGCAGTCCATTGACTTTGTGCAGGAGAGTCCTAATGAGAATTGCCAGAAATACTGCTTGGATCAGCAGCTGCACTAACAAGTTTGAAAGGTACAAGGCAATCAGCATCCTATGAATGTGGAAATCTACAACTCATCTCTTCTTCAGGTTACTCATGTCTTCTCTGATTGATATCATTGTGTGGTTTTTTCAGTCTTCTCCTTTGGTTAAGCTCTATTTTCTTTTGCATGTGCCACGGTTGGGAAACAAAATACTTCATCATGAGGAACATACAAACAAAGAGGAAACAGAACAAGTAACATGTCCCAGTGACCGGAACAGCAAAACATTGCTCAAAGTGTGCTGCTAGGCAGGGTCTGGGAATTCAACCATGGCACCTCAAAGTCACTACTTATGCAGGACAAGGGAAAGCCTTTCACTTAGATGAGCAACAGGTATGACCCTAAACAGCCAAACCACAATCCAGGTAGGAAGGGGCTTCATCACTAATGACTGAGTGAAGGACTTGAATAAGTAAGGAAATCAGGACAGGTAAAAAATATTTTCAAATGTGACTCAGAAATTGCTTGATCTTCTAGAAATATTTAATTTAAGTCTGCATTTACCTACTAAAGGGGTATGAAAGTCAGACACCTTTTCCTATATAGTACCAGGAATAAGGGAGACACTGTTTTCCTGGGCAGAGAGAAGGGAAAAGGAAAGGAGTGGGGAGTTCTTGCTGACTGGCTGCAGCTCAGCTGGAGCACGGAGAGGGATTAGAGAGGGTGGTCACCAGGCAGAACCATCCCAGTACCCATGTGTGACACAAAAACCCTGTGCTGTCACATAGCCTGTATAAGAGAACTTCCACTGAAGGGAAGAGGAGTTCCCATGGTTGTAGAGAGGACCTGTTATGCAGGTTGGTTTACTGGGTGTTACTCTGCCATACCAGATGTGCTCAAAACAGAGTGTACATGTGGCCCAAATTAATCTGCCTTGATCACATTATGTGCAGCTCCCTGTTGCACATAAACTGATGATCTCAAAATGTCAGCACAACTCATTAGCTCATGCCAAGCTAATTTTTCCAAATGGATCAGCTTCAGTTTGAGCCTTATCCTGCTAGCAGGGGCCTCTGCACTGTGCACTTTGAACTTCCATTCTCAGAGAATGGAGGAGGCACTGCTTTACACTCTTAAAAGTGAAAATTAAACATTAAAAAAAAAAAAAACATGACTCGGGATTTTTCAGAAGGATTGATGTGTAAACTAACTGGAGGCCAGTTTAAGAGCATGTGGTGCTATTCCCAGAATTAGATTATAACCCTACGGCCATTGCCAGGATCGACACTGAAAAGCTCCCTTGGCTTGTCAAAGCAAATAACTACCTCTAGCTCATTTAAATATACAGGTCTGAAAAATAAGACTGTTCAGAGCTAACATGCAATTCACTAATCACTGTCACAGAAGTGGCAAACTCCAAAAGAGGTCTCGGGCAGGAAAGCCTTACCAATTTCAGTTGACTCTGATAATCCAAATCCCATTTTCAAAGCGATTTAGGGACTCCATGTGACTTGAGCCCAGAGCTCTTGGTTCATTGCTGAAAACTGCACTTACCTCCTACATCACTCCCTGCTCTGAAGCCAAAAGGTGCTCACAGAAGATGATCAGTTCTCAGCTCTATCACTGGCAAGTGCAAGAAGACATCAGCAGACCAAAGAAAAAGGTAAGTTAAGGTGAATAATAGTGGATTTTTAATTAACGTTTGTTTGGGGTTTGTTTTCCTGAACAAGTTTGTTTCCCTTTCTTCCAACTGATTTAAACTGAAGACAAGAAAGGAATAATTAAGTTGATCTCAGACATCTCGTAAAGAGGGCTCATTCCTTGACATTGTCTTGACAGGCTTCTTCAAGGGAAATTAAGTATATCTCTTAGCATAAGAGTCTCACAAGCATTCAGAGACCCCCATTCTATGGATACCAAAAAGATATGAAAGCATCTTTAACAATCTTGCCTCTGAGCATGTTTCTTACTTGTAAAATTATGATTACAGTCTTCTTTTACCTCATGGGGACATTGTTATGAGAAACAGTTTAACATTTGGAGTTGTATGTATTATACATTGATGAGGGCTTGTATACTTATCTGGAGACAATGGATGTCTAAGTACGTAAGGGTAGCCACACACAAATTTATGCTGCCTAATACTCTGAGCTGGCTAAAAGCCATACAAGCTGGCCTGAACCTGAGTGTGAGTACTCTTTGGATATAGCAAGAGCCTTTTTTCATCCCACAGGCATGTCTAGGGACACTTCTGACACAGGTTTCAATACAAGTAATTTCAAAATTACCCTGGAGAGCATTTGATTGCAGTGAAGTTACCAAACAGCCCTGCAAGCTTCTGAAGTCCTTCAGAGGCTTGTGGGATTTGCAAACCTAACTCACTTATTTGACTTTGAACATCTCAGGTAGGCAAGCAGGCAAATGCTGAACCACTATCAGAAATGCTGAATCAAATCAAACCACTACTGAAAACTTCATGAAAGTCCTCGAAGAAGTCCTTCTACTGCCGCTGCTTGTTATTGATGGCTTCAAGATAACCTTTATTTATAGTGCCCTGGGGACTTATTCAATAGGGTGTAGGGACACTGATGAGGAGGGATATTTATTGTTTATACAGTTGCTTAAAGATGTATTTCCAGAGTATTTATGCATTCCATGAAAAAGCATTCAATTATACATTAAAATCCTTCCTGCACCAGTTATTCTAGACTTACTCTTTGCATTATGAGCTACACTTGCAACGCTCAGAATGTCTAAGTCTACCCATTATTTCACAGTACCCGATATGCAGTCAGTGTAAGAACATCACAGTTTCTACCTGGTAGCCATATAGTACCAATAATCTCCAAGGCATATTTTTAATGGTCTTCACACACCTAGAAGACAATAACACCAAGGAATCTGCGAGTATATTTGACAGAAGTTCAAAACAAAATTTTCAAAACCTAAGTTAATGGACCATGGAACTTGCATTCTGAAGAGATAAAATGATATGATAAGGACTGCATGAGCAACAATACCTGGTCATCTTGTGTAAGCCCATTAAAATATAGCATGTAGTTACTAGGCTATGTATGAGCTCAGAAATTTCTTAAGTAGTAAAAGACAATGTTGTGTTCATACTCCCAGAAACGAACATAAAAGGAACTTTATGTACCCTAGAGGCAGGTCAGATAGCATGGAACATAGTGCAAAACCCCTGGTGATCATCTTCAGCTCTTTTGCTCTTCAGTTATTGTCACCTGCACAACAAGTAAGCATATTGATTACAGGATAGTTTCCACCACTTCCTGGTCTCAGTGAGTAGCTCCTCAATTTACACTAAGATCAGAAAGAATATTTATTCAGTGATCAGTTAGACATATAAATTAGTCTTAGAGTAATTCACAGCAGTAACCATTCCCACTGGAAGGACCTGAAGATTGCCACACAATGCCTTTGGCTTGTGTTCTGTGCATTACACTTCTATGAATGCTTGTTTTTTCCGATTTTTTTATGACTACTGAGTATGAATTTTTATGTACTTGAAGCCTGTCATACCAAATACAACTGAAATAATTCTCCATCATGATGCTTTATTCTCCAAACACCAGGTCCCAGGTCTAACCTTTCCCAGAGGAAATGTGTAGTCTAAGCCAGTTTGCAATGAATCAATAACCTCTAATCAAGAAAGCAAGAAGATATCTCTAGAGGGTGATTTTAAACACCTGCCACGGGGTAAAATAATTTTTTCTCAGGAGGCGCCCATCCTCCTGTGCCAACTGCAGTGCAACAGCAGTGATGGCCACCGAGACCAGGCACCTAACTTCTGGTATCTAACACCAGGGACACTGAGTGCAGCAGAATTGTACTTAGCCTATAACCTCTTAACAGGACATAGTTTGGGAAACTAAAATTCTAGGAAGCTAAAATGCTGTCTTTTCTGTAGCCAGTAATCTTATTTATTATTTTTTAAGGGTGAGGGAGAGAAATAATATCTTTATCTTCTGGGAGATAAGGGAACAGAACAAAGGGCTTTTTTGTTGTTTACGGCAGTTGCAGAAAGCAATCCTCAGTGATATAGCTCCTCAAAAAGATTTTGTATGACCAAAAAGATTTTCCATAAAACTCCTCTGGGGAAATTCATCTGGGGTGTGTTAAGACAAATCCAGTTATACTGATCTATTACTTCTGTCTGAGCACTAAGTTTTCTTCAATTCAATAACAACATAAGGGAGTAGGAAAATGTTTAAGCAATGAGACATGACGTACAATACCAGGCTGTACTGTTGATTAATGTGTATCTCAGGTGTATGGGGAGTAAGACAAGTGCCTACACCATATGGGGCGAGCGCATTAATCAATATTAATGTGTATCAACAGGTACAGAGAGAGAGTACTGAAGAAGACCTAGTTTTGGAGTCCAATCTTGCTGCGATGGCAATAGGGGACTGAATCCTGTTGACACAAGGAGTCAGCCTGGCCTTTGAGGCTGTGACCTTAGAAAAGCATGTGCATTTGATGAACTTCATGTCACAGGATATTGCAGATGCTAAAAGCCTGCATGGATTCAAGGAAAGGCAGGGCAAGTTCACAGATCAGAAATACTTCCAGGATATGAATTGAAAAAACAGCTCCTGGTCAGGAAGCTTCTGAGCTGCAAATGACTGGAGGCACAGAGAGTACCCAGGGAAGTATCATGTATCATGCACCCTGATTTTATAGTTTTTCCTAGATGTCTGCTTTTGAAAGCCATCAGGGACAGGACAGAGAGCTAGAAAGCTATGTGGTGCGACCCTATTCAGTGCTCTCATAGACTGATTTTTATGTCCTAACTTTACAATGTACAACTTGTCCCCATCAAGTGTATGCAAGTGTTTGAAAGCTCAAAGTGGAAGAGTATATACAGCTAGATGCGCACCTCCATTGATAAGCTGAACAGCACCAAGACCTTTAAATGAAACCACCAGCAGGAATTTGGCATCTTCCACCACACAGACCAGATAACACCAAGTTCCTGCTGCTGGTCATGTAGCAGCTCTCATTTCAAAGCTCTGGTGAGCAAGGTGCCTTGAAAACTACTGTCTGCCTGAAGGCGAGAAAACAGCCAGGAAACACAACTCAGTGCAGTACAAGGCACTTCAGTAACCCTGCAGCACCACTGCTTCAGAGAGAGGAGAGGAGTGGGCTCCCTCTCTTGGTGTGAGGCAGCATCTCTTGCTCTCCACTGAGTTCAAAAACAGCTGCATTTTCTGCTCTGCAGGGCAGAGACGTTATAAATCAGCTGCCATGTTAGGGAAGCCAAAGAAACAAAAATAACACAATGCCTATTGGAGCATATTAACATGCCCCACAGCAGCCTCACCATGGCTGTTAAACATTTACCCAAGATACTGAAATAAATATCTTTTTTATTCTTGGCTTCCCCTCCAGCTCCTCTGTTACTTTCAGCCCCTCCTACCAGCACAGGAACCAGAGTGGTTCAACAGTCCAAAATCCAAACAATTCTGTCAACTGCTTATTTTCAAATTAAACTAGGCTTCTTTAATGCTTCTAATTTAATGTATTGAAGCTAAGCTTTTGGTTTGGCTTTTCTCTGATTCATGTGCTCCTGTGCTTCAAAGTGGATTTTGAGAGGCTGAGATGGCTTTTAAATTATACTTTGAACTAGCAAATAAATAATCAGATTGGAATACTGATCATTTTCCACCTTTTTTTTAAACAAAAAAAATTAAAGGAATGATTGTTTAAAGGATGACTGGCTAAAATTGAAGAACTCTTAAAAAATGGATGTATCTGTAAAACATGTCAACTATGATTCTTCTTTTGTCTCCATTTTAAGCAACGTGAGGGAGCATCTGCAACTTACATCACACTATTAGGATCTAGTCCTCTGCAGATCAATAAAGACTGTATGACTTTACTACGCACTCCAGTCCAAAGCCTTAAATACTTGCTAGACAGCCTATAATTTCAGCAAAGAAAGTGAGCGCCTGCAGGTGTTGAATTAATGCACCATGAAAGCAGAATTCTTCTGTGCTGTGATGGAGCTAAAATCAGGCTTCCCTGGTACTGTTGACAGTATTCAGCTCCCAGTGTATTTCTGACTTTGGATACACAGGCTACCTAGTAATTTTATCACATCCTGAAAATAGAGCAAGTGAAAAAATCCATTTAGACTCTTACAGCCACAGGTCATATTTACCGTTTGCTAACAGACTGTTGTGTTGTGAATGGAACCTGCTTCTTCAGTCCCATAATACAGAAAGTTTCTCTTGCATCACTAAAACTATCAGAAAGGAACTCAATAACAAAAAAGTTCACTAATCTCTAAGAAAAATAATCTCGGATGTGATGTTAACCATAAATACCATCAATAAAACTCAAATTTTGGAAAAAAAATGTATTTTGAAAGAAAAAAGTTTTAATCATTAAAGTTTTCATTTTAAAAACAGAGCTGAAACAATGTACTCGGTAATTTCAACGACACTGATGCCATTGCCTTTGGATGAAAAAATTGACATAGGCAGTCAAGAAAAGCCATCACCCAGGCAGCTGCTTTCTAAGCAGACACCTGCTCAGCTGTGCCTCTGTGGGTAACATCTAGTTCCTGTTCCATATGTGTGACATTTCTGAGGCCAGCTTGTGGCTTTATCTCCCAGTATCTCAGTAAAGCTGTGAAAATGCAGATTTCTGACTAAAGCCATGTTGACACCTGTCTCTGCTCCTAACCTGTGCCACTGAGTCACCCTACAGGGAGAAGCAGGTAAGCCTTCAGTATTGAGGTGGAGGTGAAGACGTCTGCTCAATATTTTGAGTACAGCTGCTCTTTTCCCTGGAGCAAGTTTGCAAGTCCTGATCAGAGCTAGTCATCAAGGTGAGGTGATGTAGGCAGCTGCCTCAGGCAGCAGGCTGCCAGGATGGAAGTCAGCCATTGCTGTCACTACAGCTGGAAATGTGCAGGGCAGCAGCTACTTCTGGGTCAGAGAATGAGTGGTCTCATTCAGAAAGCAACTACTATTCCTCCCCTTCCTCTCAGCAGTGTTAAGTCAGGCTCCCTAAGGGTCTCCAAGGTTCACCTTCTATTTTCTCTGCCTTGGTTTTACTCCTCTACTTGCTAAGAAATCTTAGATGAAGAGACACACTCTGCCCAGGTACCTGCAAGAGATTTCTAGTGTCCCAGAAACTGATACAGCTTAAGGTAACTATGACCTTCTGTGAGGTTAGACCAAGCCAAATGTTCTAATTAACGATCTAATTGTCATGTCACTCCTCTAATATATACTTAGGTCCACTTCATAGACTTCGGCAATCATAACACTGTTGGGTGGAAGGGACCTCTTATGGGTGACCTTGTCCAACATACACTTGAAGCAGGGCCACGACAAGCACTAGATCAGCTTTGCCTAGCCATGTGTTAAAAATACCCAACATTAGAGATTACATAATCTTTCTAAGTAACCCACATCAGTGCTGAGCTTACAGCAAAAACATTTTGCTAATGACCAGCCTGAACACAGTCTCTGGCTATTACCCCTTGTTATATGACTGCCACCCCTGTGAAGCACTGCAGCTGTGTTTTCTTTGTGACTGACCTTCAAGTTGTTCAGCCTTACCTACGTAGACCTGGAAAGAGTAACTGCCCTCAGTCCATGGGCCCTGCTCCTCCTCATGTACCCTGCGTGCACGTGCCTCCCTTGTGATGATGCTGCATTGCCAGCTCCTATTCAATTTGGCATCTACTTGGTCCTTTTCAGCAGAATTAACACTCAGGCAGTCAGTTCCCAAGATTATTGGTGTAAGAGTTTATTTTAGGCAGAGAAACAGAGAAAGGATTTGGAAAACTGAAGCACTGCACGTCCACAGGAGCTCAAAAATAACATGTTCAGTTTCCACTGTCCCGTTAGTTCTTCCGTCTATACTCAGTGTGAGTACTAGGATCTGTCCATGTTGTTATTTAATTCAGCTGTTGGAACGGCCAGTACAAGAGCATCCACAGATGCTTATAAAATCAGTCTTAAAATCATTACTTTCTCAAACATAATTGGGACAATTGTGATTGTCTTGGTCAGTATTTATGATGTTGGATGAATGGGTGGCAGCACACATATGGGGCAGGGGAAGGACTCCCCAGCATATTTCACCTGCCACATCCACACAAGCAGGTAGTGCAGCCCCGAAAAGGCAGATCTGTTGTGCGAAACAGTGCTGAGGACACTTCATAAGAATTTCAGGGCATTTTATTTCTGACTAGCTCCAGTCTGTTCCTATGCACTTGACCAGACACAAACAGAGTGAATTAGGCGCAAGCTCGGACCAAACCTTTCAGTTTACTATGTACCCCAAGACCTCTCTACAATGTGAACCAAAGTATTGTAAATTGGAAGGATTAAGGTTTGTGCTTCTCATTTGAACTAAAATGCTACTGCAGAGATACCTGTAGGATTTCTTCTTTTCAGACTTCCTGACCCTACTTCTTGTCTCTCCATAGCATATAATGTGGCTTATTCTGAGGCTCTGAGAACCGACTTATTCCTGTGATTACAAGGGGTTTTCAGGTGTTTAGTAACATTTGTCTTTATCCCCTACCTACAGTTCAAGAATCATTATTGCTTCCTTCTATGCCTCACATCTCTCATTGCCTCTTTTTTATGGCATATACTAGTGCAAGCCTACATCCTTCCCAAAGCATTTGAAGGTTGCTCAGTTTATTTACTTCAGTAGCACATTAATACTTTCCACTATGGCATATTAATATTTCCCACTATGCAAAATGAGCTCTTAGCTATTCCTTGGACATTAATTTAGTTGAATATGATAGTCAGAACTCTCTGACATTGTTAAAGTTAATGATCTGATACTTTACAAGACAAGAGACATTCCAAATCAAACTGATTGTATTAATAGTTTTATTGAGCAACATTAACAGAAGTGTGTTGTTCCACAATGTCCTCAAGCAAAGCCTTTATTGGCACATTAATGGTGACAGAATGTTCAAATCCAAAGTAATAGACGCTTTTTATTTCTATAACCTGCAACTACAGATAGCCTAAAATTCTAGATTAGAAACTGATAATCATACATCTCTGCTTGAAAGCCCTATTTTCTGTTAAAACATATGGATAACTGCTGCACACAAATCACCCCACTGTATTGACAGATTGATTGAGTTTCCAGCAGCCTGTGCCAGGGAAGAGGCATATCTGGTGGAAAGGGAATGAATTAATTTGAGGTATGGAAGTACATGGTAGCCCATTTGATGTTAGGAAGAGGGGAAGGTACACAGCATCTTGAAAAAATAAGACTTTTTCTAAGCGGTGAGATACTAGAGCATTTAAGGCCTATGTGATGGATGCTAAAGAGAACCTGGTAAGGAAGGCAAGAGGGAAAAGAGCTGGGAAGTACAGGTGCATTATACCTGAGTTGAGCAAAATAGGCCAGTTTCACAGGTTTGATTTAAAGCTCCTGAGAAACCTTATACACTGTACTTGCTGTCCCAGCCTACTAGAACTAAAAAGACTTGTTCAAGGCAAATGGTGGTAAATGGAGTTAAATCCAGCTGGAGGCCAGTTACAAGTGGTGTCCCCAGGGCTCAGTGCTGGGTCCGGTCCTGTTCAATATCTTTATCAATGACCTGGATGAAGGCATTGAGTGCACCCTTAGCAAGTTTGAGGATGACACTACACTGGGAGGAAGTGTTGATCTGCTGGAGGGTAGGGAGGCTCTACAGCGGGATCTAAACAGGCTGGATCGATAGGCTAAGACCAATGGGATGAGGTTTAACAGAATCCTGCACTTGGGACACAATAACCCCGTGAAGCACTACAGCTTGAGGAAGAATGGCTTGAAAGCTGCCTGCAGAAAAAGACCTGGGGGTGTTGGTCGACAGCTGACTGAACGTGAGCCAGCAGTGTGCTCAGGTGGCCAAGGAGAATAGCATCTTCGCTTCCATCAGAAATGATGTAGCCAGCAGGATCAGGGAAGTAATTCTCTCCCTGTACTCAGCACTGGTGAGACTGCACCTCGAACACTGTGTTCAGTTCTGGGCCCCTCAGTATGAGGAAGACATTCAGGTCCTGGGGCATGTCCAGAGAAGGGCAACAAAGCTGGTGAAGGGGCTGGAAAACAAGTCTTACAAGTCTTAAGCGAACTGGGGTTGTTTAGCTTGGTGAAGAGGAGGCTGAGGGGAGACCTTATCACTCTCTACAACTACCTGAAAGGAGGTTGTAGAGAGGTGGGTGTTGGTCTCTTCTCCCAAGTGACAGGACAAGAGGGAATGGTGTCAACTGCATCAAGGGAAGTTTAGATTAGACATTAGGAAAAAATTCTTCACAGAAATGTTTATCAAGCACTGGAACAGGCTGCCCAGGGAGATTGTTCAGTCACCATCCCTGGGGGTGTTTAAAAGCGGGCAGATAAGCTGCTTGGGGACATGATTTAGTAGCAGACAGGTTCAGTTGGAGTTGATGATCTCTAAGGTCTTTCCAACCTAATGATTCTATGATTCTATGACTCAAAGGTTTTCTCAACCACAGGAATGCTGCACTGTTGCTGATGGTCAAACAAGCAGTTTCTCACACAGATCACAGGTCTGATTCAACAAAATTCTCTCCTCACAATTTTCATGTCATTTAGGCCAAACTGAATGGCAAGTAACATTAAAACATCGCAGAAGTTTCCATTTTTAAAACTTTCTCCATGTCAGATTGCCAAGTGATCTTTCCAACACAGGTATAGACACCTTTTCTAAGGCAGCGTACCTATAAAAACAACTATGACCATTCTACTACATACATACCTTGGGGCAGAGGTGATAGGATTATCTGGAAGAGTTTAAGGTGTTTTGATGAAGAGAAGGTATCTTCTGTAATATTCCTTTGAGTACCCAAAGAACCGAAAGCTGGAAAAAGCACAGTTCAACAAAAACTTCTCTCCCCATCCTTCCTTCCCATTAGATATATGTGCCTAACTTCATACATCCAGAGAAGAAAATTACGTGACCTTAAATAACATGGGTCATACATAGTAAAATATAATAATGAGTTGGGTCTGAAGAGTGCTATGTTCAGATCACCACTAAGAACCTTTGGTTCTCTTGCTATTTCTCTCTGCATTAGGTCGTAAAGACCCTGAATTGCACATCACTCCCTCAATGTTAGACATTATAGTAGCCACAAGGCTTATATTAGGCAAATACACTAAGCAATCTGATTATCAAAACAAAGACATACTTCGGATAAGCTTTGAACCCTGTAGCAGTGGTGAAAACTGTGGCTTGCAAGGGCTTGTAGTTTTCAGCCTGTCTTCTTTTAAAGTGTTTTCAATTAAAAGTGGAAGGCTGCCTGTGAGAAGTGGCAAGCATGCCTGAAATCCATTGAAGCAAATGGCTTGGGAGCCAGTGCCTTAGAAGAGTTAGATCCTATCAAATCGTCTAAGTAGTCTTTAGTCACACACAGATTTGGCACCCTGCTAGATGAACAAATAGAAAAGACAATAAAGACCATCCCAACTAATAGGGTAAAGAAGTCTACATGGCAAACCCTTATGCCATTTCTTCTATCCTTTGCTGCTTTCTCCCCAGGTAAAAATTATTTTCTGTGCCTACAATTTTTACAAGATAGCCTCTGAAACCTTCTGTGTGCAGCAAAGTTTGACAACAATCCAGCAAAGTCTGCAGCTGGAAAAGGAAGAAGCAGCAATCAGCAGAGAACTGCAGACAATTGTTCCACAGCCGCTGTTGCTGAATTGTAAGCCTATGCTGGTGAACTAAAAAATCTATCTCAGATAATTGACATTTATTTGATTGAAACAGCAGGGTGCCCTCCATCAGAATGGGAGGAGACCATATGGAATAACAGTATGAGTGGAGATAATGTTTGTCTGCTGAGTGTGTCAATGTGTTTAGAGATTATTCATAGGGCTCTAGGGATTCCAGTATGGTAATGTTTCAGCTAAATTAGAATCAGATTAATTGCTCTAATCTAATGGAAAGACAATGTTTATCAAATTATTGCTCCTTCACCACATGATATTGCAGTGTCATTACTCTTTGAGTTTAAAAAAAAAACCCAAAATCAAAAGGCTCTCTTGTATCACATCTGCTCAAGAGTTTCGTAACAGTGTTGATTTCTGCACAGGAGAGTTAATGCAGTTTATAACCCTAGGAAGGAACTAATGAATCAGAGCGAAAGCTTTGTAGAAGATAAATCCTCTATATTGTGGGTAGGCCTCAAACTATACTGATTAAAATAGCTTAGCTGTGTTTTGGTCTTGGGCTTCTTCTGGAGGGAGCACTTTATTTTTGCTCAATTTTTGATATTTTTTTGCTTGTTATAGATTTTATTTCAGTGAGAGTTTTCTTCATAGTAAGTAGGACTATGGCTGAACAATACAGTAAAAAATTCATGTTTTCCTCATTCACTTTCACCTCCTTTAATTTTCTTCTCATCTGGAAATTGTAATGAAATTATTAAAAGCTGAATGCACAAATAAGATACCTAAAACCCTTCAGTTGTACTTTACATTATTTAATGCTTTGGGTCATTTTAGATCAGCTGTCAAATACCAGTGCTGAGGAGACACTGAGCTCTTCAGTTCCTTTAAAATGCAGTGGAAATCTGCAGTGCTGCTGGCACTGCACCGAAAAGTGTTGAGTACCTCAGAGTCGGATGCTCTTTTGATGGTTCAGTGGCTTGAATAGTGAAAGAATGGGCTCCAAAGTTGTCTTTTAAAGTTGACTAAGGGGGGGTTATCCTTGGTGTTTTAGAATATTTTCAGTACATAGGACACACGCTAAAGCACAATGTTAAAATTTTAGCCCCTTTAAAACTATATCTAGTAAGCTCATTCCTCAAAAGTGGTAAAAGCATGACCTCTCCTCAAAAATGCTAATAAACCAACCAGGAATACCCCTCCAATCTGACTTTCCACTGTATTACACTGACAAGATGCTACTGAAAAGCCCTGGAGTTCAAAGGACTGAAGACAGTCAGGTACTTTCTCTCTGCTTGATTTATAACAGTGACATAGAGTTTGTGAGGCCTTCAGGCTGCATACTTGAGAGAGCACTGAACAAATATTTTCTAGGCTTCTATAGTAACTAATAGTTGCTCCTGCATTAAAAGGGCCATATATACTCTCAAGATATATTTCACCGAAATTCTGTTTAAGAAAAGTGAATACCTCTGGTAGTGGAGTGTCCATAATGCCTATTAAAACACACGGCTTACAAAAGTGGGCAAAACTTAATCATGAGAGTGATTCAATGCTGAGTAGAAAGTAGTGCTTACACATTCTGTCCCTGGTAGTTTTCCATCCCTGGTACAACCAGGCACATCTCTGGATGCCAAGCTTTTAAGGCACAGCCCTGTGGTGGGAGGGTATTTGTTGTGCTAGTACTTTAAGATTCACTGTTTCCATAACAAATTCCACCATGCACCTTCCTCAAATACATACAACTGGGTTTTCTGGCACTTCTGGAGAGACAAACCTTCCCTCAGACTTCTGTAATGTGAGACATTGAAATTTCATGGCAACTCTCCCACCTAAGGCTTTGAGTTTTAAGCCTTTCTTTATAAAACACAAATGGAAGTTAAAGTGGCATACGCAACTCAAATGGGGCTGCACATGATGATCAAACCCTAGTCACTTGCTTTTTGCTGAGTTTCATTAAAGAATCACAGAATCACAGAATAACCGGGTTGGAAGAGACCCACCGGATCATCGAGTCCAACCGTTCCCATCAAACACTAAACCATATCCCTCAGCATCTCATCCACCCGTGCCTTAAACACCTCCAGGGAAGGTGACTCAACCACCTCCCTGGGCAGCCTCTGCCAGTGCCCAATGACCCTTTCTGTAAAGAATTTTTTCCTCATGTCCAGCCTGAACCTCCCCTGGCGGAGCTTGAGGCCATTCCCTCTTGTCCTGTCCCCTGTCACTTGGGAGAAGAGGCCAGCACCCTCCTCTCTACAATGTCCTTTCAGGTAGTTCTAGAGCAATGAGGTCTCCCCTCAGCCTCCTCTTCTCCAGGCTAAACAACCCCAGCTCTCTCAGCCGCTCCTCATAAGGCCTGTTCTCCAGCCCTTTCACCAGCTTTGTTGCTCTTCTCTGGACTCTCTCCAGAGCCTCAACATCCTTCTTGTGGTGAGGGGCCCAGAACTGAACACAGGATTCGAGGAGCGGTCTCACCAGTGCCGAGTACAGAGGGAGGATAACCTCCCTGGACCTGCTGGTCACACCATTTCTGATACAAGCCAAGATGCCATTGGCCTTCTTGGCCACCTGGGCACACTGCTGGCTCATATTCAGTCGGCTGTCAACCAACACCCCCAGGTCCCTCTCCTCCAGGCAGCTTTCTAGACAGACTTCTCCCAGTCTGTAGCACTGCACAGGGTTGTTGTGCCCCAAGTGCAGGACCCGGCATTTGGCCTTGTTAAACCTCATGCCATTGGACTCAGCCCAGCGGTCCAGCCTGTTCAGATCCCTTTGCAGAGCCTCCCTACCCTCCAGCAGATCGACACTTCCACCCAGCTTAGTGTCGTCCGCAAACTTGCTCAGGGTGCACTCGATGCCTTCATCCAGATCGTTGATGAAGACATTGAACAGGGCTGGACCCAGCACTGAGCCCTGGGGAACCCCACTTGTCACTGGCCTCCAGCTGGATTTCACACCATTTCCCACCACTCTCTGGGCCCGGCCATCCAACCAGTTTTCGACCCAGGAGAGTGTGCGCCTGTCCAGGCCAGAGGCTGACAGTTTCTCAAGCAGAATGCTGTGAGAAACTGTGTCAAAGGCTTTGCTGAAGTCCAGGAAGACCACATCCACAGCCTTTCCCTCATCCAGCAGCCGAGTCACTTTGTCATAGAAGGTGATCAGGTTAGTCTGGCAAGACCTGCCTTTTGTGAACCCATGTTGACTGGGCCTGATCACCCGGTTCTCTTGCATGTGCTTCATGATAGCACTCAAGATCACCTGCTCCATGACTTTCCCTGGCACTGAGGTCAGACTGACAGGCCTGTAGTTTCCTGGGTCCTCCCTGTGGCCCTTTTTGTAGATGGGCACAACATCAGCCAGCCTCCAGTCCAGTGGGCTGTTGCTAAAACTTTTTTGGCTAGCCAGCTTTCTATATGTGTTTGAAACTAAGAGGAACTTGTTCCCTCTTTCCTGGAGTTTCCCCAGTACTTCTGAAGTGAGTAAGGCTCTGGAAAGAGCCATATGGCTCTTGAACTCTGACATCACTCAGTGCTTGGATCTAACTTCGTATCTTTTGTTCTTGAAGCTTCAGCAATATCTTTGCTGTTGTTTTTCCTGCTGTAGGAGCTGTGAGGCACTAGCCCAGCCACTCACTGCTGTACTTCTGAGGTCTACACAGCACAAAGATCCACATCCATCCTGTGCCAGGAATGGGAAGACACTATTCACAGATATATATAACCTAAGGATGATGTGACTTTCTGAGGAATGCTGTGATTTACTGAATAACCTACATCATGAAAACATTCTTCAGGAAAAATATACTGGTTTAGTATGGAACTGTAACCTTTGAAATACAGATAGCTAATCTAAATGTTTAATTTAAATAAATGACTTATTCATGATGTTTAAACTATCCACTACTATTATTTGGATATTATTTGAAGTAGCTGCAGTCCCACATGGAAGAAATGGCAACATGCTGTCGGGGAACCTTTGTTGGTAAAATACACAGATTTATCTGTTTTGAAGTAAAAAAATGTCGTGCACATAGGACGCTCCATGTGGCAATGAATTAGAAGATTTGCAAACTAGCAGCAGGGGATAGCGTTTCTGAAGGAATGTCCTTTACAAGAATCTGCAGGGTACTTCAAAATTGCTATTATTACTATCTATTAAAAATCACCGTGTTAAAAATGCATAGAATGCTCTACAGAAAGATTAATGTTATAGTTTATTCCTTGCTCCAAAGAATTTAAAACACAGTTCTGCCTCCAGAGATGCTATTGCCATGCTCGTGTAAGCCTGAAGGACCCAACAAAGTCGACAGAAGTTGCAGCATATGATAAAAAGCACAGCTGGGCACTGGTTTTACAGAGGCAAAATAAGCAAGGAAATGCAAGAAAAGCAAGATCCTAAGGTCTGAGAATTTTGACCCTGACTCCTCTTACAGTTTGGCTTAATTGCACTGCATGAAATCCTGTTCTTATTGGGAATGAACTGAAGTTTTATCATCTATTTAAATGCAAATTCAGCTGACTACAAGGAAGTTTCTCCAGTTTAGTTGTACATGACTTATCCAATCAATTCAGGCCTGTACACATGTAGCACTGCAAATTATATAATCTCAGCTGTTTTTTCAGGTTGTTTAACAAGCCAGGATAGCTCTAAGTGGTGCTTTCACTACCTTTGCAAGTGCATGCCATACATGTGTATGCAAGTGTGTGTGTACGCACACGTATTTGAAAGAAATTGCGAAACTTTCTAAGAATAAAACTGTTTGCTTTTTAATTTTGGCAGCACAGTCTTCTGGCACCCAATCATTGTCCAAAACGGTATATGCTAAGAAAAAGAAACAAAAGGACTTGCACCTCTTTTTTATTTTAATACACCCAACTAACATGATAAGAGGATATTCCCAGATATTTAATTTTGATTACAGTTTCATTCCAAGTTCATATTCAGATATGTATACAAAATTCATAAAGATATGTGGTCTTCTTGACAGAAAGTCAGTGGCAGCTTTAGATCCAGTAATGGCTTCAGTGAGAAGAGAATAAGGAGGGTCACTCTGCTTATTTTACTGTAGTATTTCTTCACTATTTTGGAGCCGTAACAGCAGAGCAGAAGCCTGAGCTCATATGACTTGATAAATATCTTACTACTTCAGTACTCTATCATGACATCTGCAGGGCCATCACAAATTGTTGCATCAATAGATAGGTACATACTTGCATTTTTATCTACATAGAACTTTTCTGAATGCTAATGTAAATATGCAGTGTACTAAGGGCACAGGCTACATACATGATATACAGGCAGCAAAGTAGTGCTGCAGCATAATGGCAGCTTTCCACTGTTCAATAACTCAATTTTTATCTAATTATCACAAATTATAACATAATTTCTGAGCCAACAACATTGTTGTAACTGATTTTCTGCTTGAGCTGTACAAACACTAAAACCACCTGAAACTGGCAAGCTTATGTGTGTAATTGGAAAAAAAACCAATTTGTGGTAAACAAAATGCGCCAAGGTTTTTCACCTGAAGCAAATTATTACAGCTGTTAATAAAACTTATTTAAACAGCTTTCATAATACGTGAGGAACTGTTCAAATAGCTCTGGATGTAGCTCTTTATCGTTATCTCTGGGGATTATCCTAGTGATTGCAGTAGAAATAAAGTGACCACAGAATCCAGTACTGCAGGACTCCTATTGGCTCCTGTAAATGCATAAACTTATTGCTGTTTTTCAGAGATGCAGGCTTTGAAAGGCACACATGTACTTTGCATCTATGTGTAAAAACAAAAAAAAAAAAGGAAAAAAAGCCCTCAACACTTCTTCACTTCTTCAATTGATTTGCCCTTTGTCACTGTCACAGATATGTTTTCCCTGTTTTGACAGGTAGTTGTAATTCTATTAGCAGCCCATCGACTTCCCTGTGAAATCGATCTGTGTTGGGCTAGCTGGGTCTTCTTAAACTACCTGATTTATTGCTTCTGCCTGCTAAAAAAAAAAAATAAAAGAAGAATAAAAAGGTCTGTCTCCATGGTGAACAAAGTACCTAAACAATGTCTGAAAATGAATAATTTTTAACCTGGCTGCTGGTCATCTCCATGACAGATGAGCTGTGACCTTTCACCAGCAGTTTTGCCAAGATGCCTCCTGATGCTGGCATGTATAAACGATTGTCAATTTGCCTTATTAATTTATCTGGCTGTCTCATGGATAAACTAGAAGATCTCATTTACCCTAAATGTCTTCAGCATCAATCTGTCATGTTAATTTTGTGAGTTCACAGTGGGCTGCCCAACCTCCTGAAACTAGAGAAATGCCTATTCACTCATGCAGACAGAAAATGGAGGTAGATGGGTGAATATACAGTTGCTGGCATGCTAGTTTAGATCAGAGAAACAGGTTATCATTATACTCTTCTTATTCAGTGACATCTGAAGAAGTTCAATGATTCACCAAGGTCTAAAATGAGGTCCTGGAATTTTAAACGACTGCTATCTGCCTTGGTAACATTATTTTTTTCTTCTTTCTTCTTGGTCAGAGAAACAAATTATATTTCAATTGGCCAAGAAGTTAGTTGTTTTGTGGAACTTTTTATTATCTGTAAATATGAACTACCAACTGTGGGCACAAAGCGATAAAGAATATTTTTGTGTACTTGGTTATCTAAACCAAAGGTCAATTTCCAGCAGCTTTTTCTGAGGAATCAAAGTAGAGATTTAAAGAGGAATAACTACTTACAAAACTGAGTACCTCTCCTTTTTTATGTAATATTGGGGTCATTCATTTTGTCCTTGAGCATATGCAATTGGTTAACCAATCCCAGTCTATTCTTATATGTACTAGAAAGGATAGCAGGAGTAAGTACGGAGATGCTGTATTGTAGGTGGTCATCAAGAAGGAAACTGACTATCCAAAAAGTTGCATCAGTGAATTATTTTCCTTCCAGTCTCCTTACCTGACTCCTTTCAAGATCCATTATGGATCTTAAAGAGCACCT
Source organism: Phaenicophaeus curvirostris (assembly GCF_032191515.1). NCBI lineage: Eukaryota > Metazoa > Chordata > Aves > Cuculiformes > Cuculidae > Phaenicophaeus > Phaenicophaeus curvirostris. The sequence continues at coordinate 8,119,250 of NC_091393.1, forward strand.
TAAGGTTGACTCAAAAGGTCCAAGAGGGAAAAATCCAGCAATTATATGACTTTAAAACAAAAAGAAGGAAGATGTGCAGAAGAAAGTACATAAGTGTGCACAGTAGAGAAAGGAAAAAAAAGTCAATAATGTCCACTAAAAAACAGAATTAAATAACGAAGGCAGGTATTAAGGTTGATACACTATGCTTTGTGAAGAGAAAAACATCAAATTAAAGTGAGGCTGAGACTAACAGGGAAAGGAGGAGTCATCTTGCAATATCCACAACAAAAAATGCATCCAGATCTGGGGGTCTACTTAGTCCTTTTAAATATCAAAGTCTATCAGACCATAGCTCAAGCCAACAGTTTTAGAAAGAGACTGATGGCAAGAATTAAAACTAACTGGAAGAATTTTCTCGGGTGGAATTCCAGTGAAACACCTCAGACTGAAGCTCTACGGGTACATGTAAATACATGAAACATTATCAGCAAAAAAAGCACAGCCTGAAAAAAGGAGGCAAGAAAGAAAAGGGGTGATCTCAGTGCATCTTGTGAACAGCACCATGCCACTAGCCTCCATTCCACAAACAGAGCTCCCTGCTGGCTATGCACCCCCAAAGACCACAAACTGGTCAGTAAAATCCCCCCCTGCAGAGAAGACAAAAGGATCTAGACCTGATGACCTCTGACTTCTTTGGTTTATCTACCTCCATCACAGTTTTTCCTCTGTGGGAGTGACACAAGCTAAGACTTTCTCAAAAGACTGGAAGATATGAGGACTTGGGGCAGGGATGGAGGGACAGGGAGAGTCTTCAAACCCCTACTTATTTTAAAACAAAGCATTCATCTCCTCTCTTGATTTTTTTGTTATATGTAATAGCAGTTTTCTTATGCAACAAGATGACTGCCAGAGAACGGCTAGTGAGAGCTGGATAAAACTGAACTGGGTTACTCACTGCTACAGGAGGAAATGTCCTTTTGAAAATCTAAGAAATCCAGCATTACTTGCAAAGAGGCCTTTTGTCATTCTGATAAATGATGACCATACATGGGACTCTCCACAGAAAGAAAGGACTTGTCAGCACTGGCAGTTGCCCAACTATAGCACTTGATGCTGATTTCAGCTGAACATAAATATAGAATAGTGCATAATGGAGACCTCAAATTGCATTCAGTTATAGCAAAATAGGTTCTAGGGGAGATGGGGTTGTTCCTAAAAGGTAACCAAAACTGTTCTCTCTTCCCTCTCTTTTTCCAAAGGATGCGACCATAAAGCAAACCTTGGTATTTCTCATCTTGGAGATACATGTAAGAATGTAAGGCAGGGGAAACATAGTGAAGAAAACATAAACACCAAGAAAGCAGCAGGGCTTGTCAGTCCTAGGGATGGAAGAAAACCATAACACACCACCTTTACAGAAGGCAGCAGGTTCAAAATTAGTAAAAGGGCATGTGACAACATCAGCAAATTCCACAATAACTTGGACACGTTTGCCACATAAGGCATTCATCATATATCCCTGAATCACTTCCTATAACAGTGATGTTTCAATCAAGTCTACCTAACTTGGGTATCTGTCTTTCACCTGCATTTTAGACATCAAAAGCAGTGCTCATCTCATTTTTAGGTCTATACAGTATAAACGTGTATATCTGAGTTTAACAGTGGAGTTCAGGAAGCAACTTGTTTGGCCTGCATTTGGTCAATTGAAGAAACTCTATTGACAGTCTTGGTTAGACTGCCAGTGACCAAAACAGGAAATTAGACATCTACTCAGTTGCGGGCATCCCCAGCTAAAATCAGATGAAGATAGTGAAGCAGTCCTGTTAAAGAGAGTGCCCAGGTCGTCTGAGTAGTGGAATGTCCTGTTGAGGCATTTTTGGCTTAATTTTAAAGTTCTAGAGAAAAAAAAATTGTTAGGAATGGTGACGAAACAATGCAGAAAGTGATTAATGTGGAGCTATAATCACAGTGTGCTTGATTTGGTTTGCAAAACAGAACAAATCCTCAAGTTAGGACCACAGTAAATCTCATCCAGCTTTTGAAGGGAACACAGCCTGTTTGTCTTCACTGAACTGAATCCTCAACATGGAACAGCTAATTAAAGACTTCAGAAGTCTGTAAATACTTTGATGAATACTGATATGTCAGCCTGAGATTCTCACTTGGCTAGTTGGCTAAGTCTTATCTCATTTACTTCAGTGATGCTGAGAATGACTGGGGTAATTTCATCATCTTCAGCTTGTAATAAAAGAGCTACCCAAGCACAAAGATTTATAAAGAGGATTTTTCTAATATATAAACCAAAGAAATTACTTCCGATGAAAGATTGAAAATAGACTCTCTCACTGCACGTGCCTACAGTTGTAGAATATTTTCCAAATTACTTTTCATTAAAATAGACAATAAAACAAAGGATCAAATTCAGAGCTAATTTACAGCAGAGAAATATTATGAAGAATTTGACTCTGCTAGAGTCAAACTGTTTGCACCATTTAGACCAATCTGTCCTAAAATACTTACTACATGGTCGGCTGGATGCTTAGGTTCTAACTCCTCACATTATTATGTAAGATTTACATGCTGAGAAATACTTTTTCTATCCATTTTCCTAATTCACAGTGCCACTGGCAGCAAAGATCTAGATACCAATCATTTTTCAAATTACAACTAAAGTCTAACTATGGTATCAGTTTTTATTATTTCCCTGTCTGCCTAATGCTAAAACTACCCAAAGGTTATAAACATAATACAAGCTGGCAAGCAAAGGTACATAATTAAGATGCATAGAAAATACGCCGTGCAGCAAGTAAATATTTTCTTTTTAATTATATTATTACCTGGTTTTATGTTACTAAATTGCTACACAATTTCACATATAATTGATTTTCCAAGAAAAATATTACCAAAGTGATTCTGTAGTTCAAATCAGCGTGAACTTAATAATACACAAACAATTTTTATCTCACAACCTATAGTGCTGCATGGGATTTAGTATGCTGGAAAAAAATATTCCTTTATATTAGCAGTAATTCTGAATGTAACATAAAAACTCAATGACTTTCTTTCTCTGTATTTGTTAAGAAGAATACTAACAGTGCCTCCCGTGGGGATATATTTTGTAGGTGCTTTTGCAGATTATGAAAATAGTTGCAAGGATATATTTGGATAAAGGAAGACAAAGCTCCAGGTAGCAATAGGTTTCATACTGTGTTGATAAATGCAATTAGGGATCAGGAGGATGAACAATTACTTCAGGGGAGTTTTGATACCAGAATGCAATATCAGATTATTAGAAAACTGGAAAAATATCATCTTTTTCCTATTGCAGAAGCACCCAGCAGCTTCGGCACAAGTGAGAAAACCATTGTGCTAGGGCAATGGATATTGCATGCCCTGAAGTGTTCACAGACTCAGTAATCAAATATGAGAAAAGAATACATGCCTGATCTTGAGAAAGTATAAAGCTACATTACCCCACCACAATGCCAGGAATATTGTGAAGAATTAAAATGAAGGAGACCTGAGGGTGATCCTTCTTGGCCTGGGGTTTTTGAGATGCATGGAAAATGTTCCTCCTCTCCCCCTGCTGCAGAAAAGCGGAGCAACCCAGAACCCACCACTACAGTTCCGATGAAGAGGTAGCAGCATTTCACAGCCACTTTTAATGGATGACCTATGAGTTTACCAATGTTAATATATTGCCAAACCAATTATAGCAATATCATAGGGTTTGTGTTACTAATTGCCAGAATTTCTCGTGCAACTGACTCTCAGAGAACAATATCGCAGGCACCTTTCCACCGCTGCTGTCAGATGTTGAGAACCTCAGCATATTACCAACCGCATCGAGCTCCCACTGACTACAGAGGATGCGCAGCCTTCCCCAGACTGTGAGGCAGGGGTTATGTCTTTGTAATCCTTCAAAGGTGAAGTTTTTCTTGAAGAAAAATTAAACTGAACTTGGTAACTCAACCTCTGATTTAGTCTCTTAGAACTTGGAGTTAAAAGCAAGAGGAAAATAAAAAGTGCTGATTAGCTGAGCAATTCTAACTCGGTTATTGTTTCCATTATGTGGCTAATAACTTCTTCTGAACAGGCTTGATTTTTGTATCTGTTTACATTAAAGTCAATTTGTGGTATGAGATTGGTATTATTTATTGAATGCTACACCCAGCTGCAAAGTTAAAAGTATGACAAGCTTCTATGAATTTAATTACACAACACTGAGAGAGGGGCTTGTATAGGTGCTACAAACTAAGTTTAGCAAACATGACTGGTGTGGTGAATGGTCAAATGGAGGTGACCAGCTCCATGAAGCTGCCCTAGTCATTTCAAAAGCTGGCTTTTTGACCTCAGTTGACCAGACTTTTGGGATTTGTTTATTCTGTGCAATAAGCATTCAAAACCAAGTCAATTTTACCTAAATATGCGTGGCTAACTTGAGCTTGAATACGTTCAAACTTAGAGGCAAGTTAGAATTCAGTATCATTGAGTAATGTGACTGCACTGGTGATTGTTTAATACATTTGAAGCTGCAGAATTTTTTTCATTACTAAAAATACTTAGTATTCTGAAAGGCAGAATAAATTTGATAGCAATAAACACTAGCACTTTTTTCTATTTTGTCTAAACCCTTCTATCCTAAGTGCTACAGACAGTTTCTTTCTTTTCTTGTTCCAATATGTAATTGACAGCTCTGCCTAATGTCCTTTTCTACCTTTTGATTTTTTCCCCTAGCTGCTAATAGCAGACACCATTTTATACAGCTTCAGTCTATTAACCGAGTGCCTGACCTTGTGGGATGCTGAACACCTGCTGGAATACACTCAGTGCCCATAATTCTCATTGATTTCATTAGGAGGAGAGAGAGCTTGCTCTCTCTCAGGTCATTTAGGCTGATGAACAAAACCTCACAAGTAAAGACAGCTCTTGATGGACCCTTGCGGTTCCAGATAGTCAGACCAACATCAGAGGTAGCTGCTTCCAGAGCACCCAGCTTGGGATTAATGCCAGGCAATATTAATTGTCAAGAAGTAGAAACTAGGAGCATAGCTACTCTTCATTTCTAACACAGGCAGTGGAGGGACATGTTAAGACATACCCCACCGGGTCTTGCCAATAATCCATCTAGATCCATCTAGTCCAGTATCTTGCCTCTGACTTGGACAAGAAGAGAGATGCTGGAGAGTCCACAAGCCACGCTGCTTTCTACAGTCTCTTTTTCGTGTGCACCCAGTACCCACAGCTGTTGCCATTAGGTATGCTGGACGGTACGTTTCTGCCTTTGATTCTGTCATCTAGATCCAACAGCACATGGTTTGGTGAGTAGCAACAGTTCTGCCGTTACCTTATGTAGCTCCTTGGTGACTTTAGAAACCTCAGTCACATTGCTCCTCAGCCTTCTCCTCTCCAGCTGAAGTGTCCCATATCCATTAACCCCTCTTCATCACACAGCTGTCCCACTCTATTAATTACTCACCTTTCCCTGCATCTCCTCTATCTCCCCTATGCCCTTCTTGAAACACAAGGCCATAACTGCTCATAGTGGCCAAAAATGGGGCATGCCAAGGTATAAAAGCAAAATGGTGCCTTCTGCTTTGTTCTGAATGATGTATGATCTGAGACACGGAGCTTTGTGTTTATACGCCAGTGACCATAGGAGCTGTCACACCTACAGCAACCACACGCACCCAAGCCAATCGTCCCCAACCTCATTTTAGGGAGAAGCCCCCTTCAGGCATCACTCATCTGACTTATTTTTTCATCTGTTTTATGATGAAACAAACAGCACCTTGTAGGTGCTTGCTCCTTCCTACTGCCTGTAAAGGCCAACTACACAGCTAAGGCAGGTATAGATGTGTCTGATTGGGATCTGAGGGGAAGTAATCTAAGCAAGGCAGTCCTGAAGCATCAAGCAGTGAATTAAAAATTGTTTTGACCCAGACAGAGGACAGAGAAGAAAGGGAGACATTCTCAGCATAGGTTCAACCAGGCTCCAGGTTTTCTGGTTAGATGTGCCTTGGGCTAGTCTTGATTCAAAGGGAGTTTCTTTGGCAAAAAGGAACATTTAAAGCATTAAGTTTACACAGGGGGGCGAATTAGAACATAGCTAGCGATAAAGGAATATTGAAATATTCTCTAGTGAAGACTAGGACTAAGAAAGAATAATGAAGCAGTGATAGACAGATAAATACCACTTTCTTTTGCTTTGCCCTTTCCTGGAGAGTATGTTTTTAATTTCAGGAGTATGACTAGTTTAGAATGAAGTGTGGGAAGTGGCAGATAGAAAGAAGAAAAGATTGAGTGCTAACTGCTATCCCACCAATTATTTTGTGCCCCAGTCAGTATTGCAAGAGTGACTCATTTTACTTTACTTCATATGTGTAATTTTTTTGCAAAATAAAAAGGGTAAGTATATGAAGAGATAAAATACTACCGCTGCACTACAGCCTAGCCTTTGAGTATCCTCAAAGTTTGCACAGTGATTTAACCTCCAGCAAGACATTTCATGTGTGCTTTATGAGGTGTCTTGCTTTGGTTTTAGTGAACTTTCCAGTGAAGAAGCACATAATCATCTTTGAAGCCCAGAGTTAGTCACAACCTCTAACTATGGAGAAACAACCATCTCTCCATAATATTTACTTACTACCTTATTTATTTGCAATTCTCAGGGTAGTAAACTAATAATAAGCTCCCATTAAGTCACTGAAGTGATAATATCCTTTCACTGACATCACTAAAACATATAATCATGAACTATAAAAGTTTAAAACCCTAGAAACTGCAAAGATCAAAGGTGAAAGCTAATATGTATATATTAGAAATAACAACAGATGGCCCCAGAAGGAAAACAAATGAACTCATTCCTACAACTCTGCTACCATTTTTAAGTGAGTTACACTAGGAGCTTGTAGTTTATGATTGAACTGGGTCCTTCTAGAAAAATAAAATCTCATATTCACCTCGTAGACATAATTTGTATCAGATTATTTACATAATTTTTATCTCATTTTAAATGTAATAAATATTTGCAAATCTATATTTTTAATTTTAAGATATATTTACCAGCAACCATTTGCTGTCATGTTGTTTGTTAGGTACAAACCTGCAGAAGAGCGTTCACCTCATAATATGATAGCACATGTACTGATATTCAGTAACAAATGCAGTGCTGACATGTCTCATAGGGTCCTTTGCTGAATGGTGTTCCCTCTTATCAGGTCCAGACAAGCCTGCTGCATCCTTCCCAGGAGGCGTGAAGTAAGCAATGAAGGATGGAGAACAGTATGCCTTATGCAAACTGCTATCCTTTATGATCTTTTCTCTTCCCATTTGTAACAGAATAAGTAAAACCAAAGGTCAACACTAGCAGTACAGCTGTCCACCTGTACTGTTTACTTTGCTGTTCCTTTGGGTTTACATATTTTTTGCTCTAACTCTGGAGAGAGTTAATCAGGAACATTACTGAGAGAGTTGAAATATAAGAAATGTATCAAAATTTATATTACTATAAAAGCCTCTAGTATTCTAGTATTCAATTTCTTTTCTCTACCTTATATTCTCTTTCAAACTATTTAGCTGGAGCTGTGGACCTCTTAACCTCTTCCATCTTCTCACCAGAAGGACTCCAGTCTACAAAGGAACAGGAGACAGCAGCACAAAAATCAATGCAGCTCTCAGGTCTGAAATATTTAGACTACGGGAACATATTAGCTTAGCCCAACCAGTCCCGGGCCTTTGTTAAGAAGGATGTTTTCTAACTTCCACTCCTGCCACTATAGCATCTGCAAAGTGTTTATGGGCACATACAGTCCCTCACAGTAACAGCAGAATTCGCATTTACAAAACCTTCTAAAAAGTGATTCTAACTGAAGTATCACACACTGTGGTTCCTTAGGTCAAGCCCATGGTATGCATGGGAGACTCCTTGCCTGCTCCTTTCCCTACCTCTGTCAGGACGTCCTTTATGGTCTCCTCCAAACCACCTTTATTCAAATGCACTTCTGAAACTTCCTGCCATGTCACCATCACTGGTTTCTCCTGTCTTTTTGACTGAGGAATAGGTGTTTTGGGGAGTCAGCTCTTCAAACTAATTTGGGACAACAAGCAAAGCTGACATGGACAGTATTATTATTTTGGAAGAAGTGAGTGATTGCTATCAAACTGTCCTTCGGTCTATAAACAATTGGAGAAGTGAGTTAAACTGCTGAATCTGCTAATGATATGCCAAGTAGTCACATTTCTCTTCTCTTCTCTTGTTTTCTGCTTGATTTTTTTTCCTCCAATTGTTACCTGGAATCAATAGGAATTTTCCACATACAGTTGATAATATCCCCTGAAATGCCCTGAGCAAAACGTTTTGTTAGAGAGAAAGGAGAGAGAGAGGAGAAAAAATGCAAGGTGAGTAAAGAACCTTACTTTTGTTCAGAGAAGAAACAAGGTATACTTTTTCCTTCCCTAAACAAAGCATTTTTAAGAGCAGGATGGAAGATATTTGAATCAATAACAATTAAGAAGAACAAAGCTGCTAAAAGAATACATGTTTGGAGAAATAAATTATCAGGCTTGAAGTAGAAATTACTAGGTGAAATTCTATTTATGCAGGAGGGGTGCAGATTAGATGATCCTAATAGGCATTTTCGGCATTGCAGTCTGAGAAAGTAAGAAGCAGAAGAGCAAATAAAATGTTATGCATCCCTGTCACAGCTTTTACAGAACGCTTCTCCAGTGACACAAAACTTCACTCATTTGCTTACCACATTGAATTTATTTCTGTTCTACATACAGTTTATTAGATGAAGATTTTCATATTGTCAAAATCGTGGGTTTGATGACTTAAATTCCAAGTCCTTCTGTGCTTTCAAATGGGAAACACAGAAGAGAGTAAATACAACAGCCATGCTAGCTGATGGTACTGTCAAAGAAGACATAGGGGAGGGAAGGGTAGGTAACTCTCCAAGGGTGCAGGATGCAACAGTCATTAGAGTAGCAATCAGAGCCTTGAAGGTATCTCACAGGAAATAAGAGGGATATTTGACTGAGAGCACCCAAGGAATAGGAGGCAATAACCTGATCCAGTGGACACCCATGGGAGTTTTCCCATATATTGGGGTGAGCTTTATATTATACAATCAAATATCGAATGATTACTTCAATTGCCACCAAAAAGAAGTGTTACAAATATGGAACTGGATCCTGCTTAGCTAAAAACTAAAGGATATTTAGTCAAGGAAGTATACAGTCTCAAATAACTGGAAACCTCACTCTCTATCCACTAGCAACTAGATCTTGGAGAAAATCCTACTGCTCTGCAAAAGATGGAGGGACCATCCCCTGCTGTCCTTCCATGGTCAGGCAGCACTCCCCTTCCTAATTGTTGAGTCAAGTGATTTACATTTTTCAGGAAACTCACTCTCTGCTGTACTTTTACATAGCATACTTTTACACAGCTGACCAAGCATATATAATGTATATATAAATGACTTATATAAATGTACATAGCTATCCATTTGGCTTCTCTAGGTGCTTCTCCATCTTAGGGTTAAGCAATATGACATATACCACATATTTCTTCTTAAATTCCATGAAGGATAGCTAAATACATGTAATCCCTCTGTAACACAATGACACAGGAGATATTACTGTGCTCAGGGTGTAACAATATACTGCTTCTCTTCATTGGTGATTTTTCAGAGCCTTTAAAATTAGAAATTTTCCATTTCCATTTTTCCTTCTTATTTTAGGCAACAGATTACTTGTAAACCAAAAATCACGTATTAGCCATTTGGAAAGCAGGACTGCGTAGTTCTGGACTGTAGCATTTTCATGCCCTAAATTGGATCCCACAGCAAAAGGAAGCTGAGATTTCCTCACAAATAAGAGCACTGTGATGTGAATGCATTTGTCACAGATGGGGGCTGGTTCAAGATTTTTAGTGTAAAATCAACTATTGGAATTTCATTAAGCTTAAAATTAACACAATTTATTTCCAAACAGTATTAATCATAATTACTAGATTTCAGCTTATGATTACTCCGGGAGTAAATACTCATCACACATTTGCAGCCTAAATAGAAACTTATCACACTCACCACAGTTTGTTGCCAATTGACAAAGATATTACTGAAACAAAATAAAAATTAAGTTGCAGCTTGAAGTGATAAAAACAATATTACAGTCAATATTTCACCCATCATTGAAAAACAGGACTGATTACATAAAGGTATCTTATCAGAGTGGAAAGGGGAAGCATGAAGAGACAAACAGCATCTAATCCCTCTGTGAGGTAACTTCAATGAACTTTGTTGTAGTTATACCATTGCCAGGATTACCTCACAAACTTTGAATTAAAGTATGAGCCGTGCTCTGCAATATGGTTCTGATTTTTTGATTAATTTAATCCTTGATGAGAGAAGGAAATTGTGCAGGCTCCAGGAGCAGAAGAATAATCATTAGACTTATGATTCTCCAATTATGGATTAGGGCAACTGCTTTTCAGCCATCTCTTTGCTCCCAAGGTTTTATAACAAGGCTTTTGAATAAAACAAGTGTTTTCAATAGCACCAGCAACGTAACGACATAATTTTGAAAAGGAGATATTTTCATTTTGTTTTGAACCAGAATTCTATTTGTTCAGATAGCTTAATCCTCACTTATGTTCTCAGTTTAAGAGGATACAAATTAAAAAACCCTCCTAAGATTGGTCGTTTCTATTTCCACATGTTCCTTTTAGTATTGTCTGAAAGAGGACATATTTTAAAAGGAATAAAGTGTTAAACAGAGAAGAAAAGAAAATTCTCTCATATATTCTGTTCCGCGTGAACTACTGCTATAGGGGTCTAGGTTGAGCGAAAATATCTTCTTTGTTTTGCATATCTGTAGGGTGAGGCAGCAGACTCTGAACCTAGCCACGAAGTACTATATCCCAGCTGACTACTTGGTCAGGTGAGCAGGAAGGGATGGCTAGGGGTTTCAAGGTCCATCTGCTTTACAGATTATGGAAAAGCAAAAAAACTTGCAAAAATTAGTTCACAAATTTTCCCAAGAAAGATCAGTGACCCTCTCCCTGATTTTAGACTATTATGGAGGAAGTTTCTATAAGCAGACTTAGGTCAGATAAAAACAGGAATCAAGATGTAGAGCTGGCCAAGATGATATTTATTGATTCATAAATCTGAGGTTAGATGATATATGATCATATATCAGATCAGATCATAAGGCAGCTGACCTTTCCTTTCCCCATAGAACTTTAACAACTGACTCCTGCATCAAGTCTACAATGTCTCAGTGAACTGTAGCTCATCTCTGAGAAAAATATTATAAATCAAAGATATCAGGCAATTGAAAAATCATCATATTCCAAGATAAATTGTTTTGTGGACTACTCACTCTCAATACTGAAAACACGCGTCTTATTTGTATCCCATTATGATTTTTCCACTGCATTAAAGACTCATCTCCACAAATATCTTCCTTACATAAGTGTGAATCATAACCAGTTAACCTCTTAATCTTCTCTTGGAGAACTGAAATACAGCAAGCTTCTTACATCTCTAAGTTATGGCATATTTATAGATTTGAAACTGTCTTTGTTACATCTTGGTGAAATATTTGTACTGGAGGCAGAAATATTTCCTTAGTTTTCAGTATCCTTCTTGAAGATTTATTACTATTAAGGTACTGAATAATATGGTACACCAATTTCCCATTCATACTTGATATTCCTTCCTTACACACTTAAATATTGCATTTGTGCTCTCTCCTTAGCACTTCCCAGTGTGTTCCCCATTCAGTGGCTAAGGATATTATGAACCCTAGCCTTTTCCAGTCATACTGTGTTTCAGGACATAACACTTGATTTTTCTTACCATAATTGGCCCAGTATTGCTAACTTTACTCATATAAAGCTGTGCAAAGCTACATGAGCTGTTCTGATTAAGACAATAATCAGTGAACAGATTCCCTTTGCCAACCCATGATGTCAGACCAGCAGGATCTGGCCTCATGCATTCAGCACAAGCACAGCAAGGTATTTTACAGCCATTCCTTCCTGAATCTTTCACATCTTTTTTTACAAGAGGACAGAAAGAGGGGCAAGAGTTCAACTGAATTCCTTTCAAACACATGGAAAAGTGGGTAGATGACCTGCCTGTCACCATCTATGAGACTTGACCTGCTGACATACTCAGCTTTAGTGGAGTAAAACGTAAAAGCTTCTGGCTAATGCTTCATCCCATCATAGCAGAAAAAATACTAAGAAAAAAATCAGGTAACTTATAGCATGCTTATCGTTACCTTTATGCAGCCCAGTGCAACACCACAGGTTTTATAGAATCATATAATAGTTTAGGTTTGAAGGGACCTTAAAGCCCATGCAGTTCCACCCCCTGCCATGTGCAGGGACACCTCCCAGCAGACCAGGCTGCCCAAGGCCCCATCCAACCTGGCCTTGAACACCTCCAGGGATGGGGCAGCCACAGCTTCTCTGGGCAACCTGTGCCAGTGCCTCACAGCCCTCGGTGTGAAGGAATTCTTCCTTATGTCTAGTCTAAATCTGCCCCTCTCCAGTTTATATTCATTGCCCCTAGTCCTATCACTACAAGCCTTTGTGAACGGTTTCTCTCCAGCTTTCTTGTAGCCCCTTCAGGTACTGGAAGGTCACTATAAGGTCTCCTCAGAGCCTTCTCTTCTCCAGGCTGAACAACCCCAACTCTCTCAGCCTGTCCTCATAGGGAAGGTGCTCCAGCCCTCTGATCATCCTTGTAGCCCTCCTCTGGACCCGTTCCAACAGCTCCATATCCTTCTTATGTTGAGGATTCCAGAACTGGACACAGTACTCCAGGTGGGGTCTCACAAGAGCAGAATAGAGAGGCAGAATCACCTTCCTCGCCCTGCTGGCCACGTTTCTTTTGATGCAGCCTAAGATACAGTTGGCCTTCTGGGCTGCGAGTGCACATTACCGGCTCATGTTGAGGTTTTCTTTCTTTATCCTGATGGTTACTTTAAGTTGTAACAAAAACTCATTTTCATAATGTGCCCTTTTCTAACCTGGTAAGCTATTCAGCTCTAGAAATCTTCCTGGTTAATAAGGGTCATCAGCAGGGACTAAGGAGGGACAAAGAGGGATTTTAATGTGAAATTAAAGACAACAGCAAGAAGCAAGACACTTGAAAAGTCTGCAAATGTTTTTGCCATAGAAATTAAAGGAACTACATTTAAAAATTATAGTCCTGTTAAATCACGGAGATATTACACTAAAGGTGTTAAAATAACCAATTAAGCATGCAGTTTTACTCTTGCAAAAATACAGAGCGCTTCTGTGGAAAAAAATACCACTGACAAGAATTTACAGTGACTGCTAGACCTCAAAATAATAAATAGCTTTAATTGGAAAAGGAACACTTCAGACTACAGTGCAGAGTTTTGTGGCCAAAGTGAATCTGTTATCCAGTCTTTTAATAAGCCCACATTGTATTGAAATCAATTTAGCTTTTCTGTGAACACGGACACAACCTGTTAATAATTTACCATACCTCTGGTAAAGCGGGAATGCTGTAAATAAAATGTAAACAAGAAAAACAAAAGCAGTGCTTTGTTTTTGCAACTAGATGACAAGTTAATGGAAAAAACTGCTATCACCATACAAAGTCTGAAAATGCTAAATGCATAGAAATCATGAGATCCAGAACTTAAGGTTCCAAGAGAGGTATTAACTTTTATCATATTGCATAATACATATGACATGTTTTTCTCCTGGAATGGTTTTTATGTTAAGTGTGTGATTTCATTCCTGCTCAGCAACGTTGCTGTGAGAATTTCACTTCATTGAATACTTCACTGCATTTCAACACAATTCTTTCTCTGCATTTATTCTTTTCTGTAGACAACAGCAATGCATATGTGATATATGTTGTGAACACATGCCCAAGGAACATGAATGCACGATCAAACCAGAGCTTCCATAAGAGCAACTGTAAATATTACATGTTAGTGGGGGAAAAAATATGTATTTATTTAAATGAAGAACTAGCAATAGCTCATAATTGCATCAGGGGTGAAAAATCACTTTGCATTAGTTAATCTACTTCAGGTTGTTGCAGATTTTACTTGCTGATTATTCCAAGCTTTGCCCTGAGTGAAGGTGATGGAGGCCACTGAGCGTCAGCTCATGCAGGCGTGAACAGCCAGCTGCTGAAGTCACTCACCGCTCTCCTAAATTTCACTGTCTAAGAGCACTCCTAGGGCTAACCCAGGCCACAATGCTGGCAATCTGCTCTGAATAAATTTGCTACGTTAGCAAGAGCAGCATAGCCATGTTTGGCTAATAGCAGCTAGAGAGGGATAAGCGGTGTATGCAGCGTGTTGATGTGGAAGACTCCTCTTCCCACATGTCCGCTGAGGCTGGCTGGGCTGCAGGCAGCTCAGTGCATCTTCCCTTCCAAAGGCTCCTGGGGGCTGTCCCCACAGGTGGTGGCTCAGCTTCACCAGTCCATCTGACCTTCTCCCTCCAGATTGCCCACGGGGATCCAGCCCTGCCTGGGTCAGTCAAGCAAGCCCAGCCACTGGCTGACACCTTTCTTTGTTTGGGACAGACTCCCCAGGCTTCTTCCATATACAGCATTCAGCCAGCCCAGGCACCTTCACCCGAAATTCCTCCAAAATTATTTCCTTTGCCCTTGCATCCCATTCTCCTCCATCTAGAAGTGGCTTACATCCCTGGGGAGATCTCAGCTGCTAGCACAAGTCCGGCTGCATTTTCCACATTCCTGCACCACTGTGGATTTGCAGTTCCCTTTTGAACAACCATGGAGGCCAGCGTTGCTCTGACTCCAAGGAAGGCAGCCTATGGAGCACAGCGATCCTCTACAGGATAACTCCCCAATTTGTCAAGCCCTAGTTACTTTCCTTCCATAAATCCTTCCAGTTCTCTTTCCACACAGATGTGACTCCCTGCCTCAATTGTTAAAATTCCACAGAAAATAAAATTTCAAGTTTACTTATATTCTGCCACTTGGAGAAAAGCAAAGATTTGATTAGTAAATAGAGCCCCATAATCCATAACCATGTAATTGTATGTTATGCCAGTGACTTCTGTTAACAACTGAACTTGGGCAGAGGCGCCGGGCTGACAGGAAGACATGGGCTGCTGCTGCTGGGAAAAAGGGAAGAAAAAGGGACATTCAGGAAGGGAGGGGATGTAGGAGAGAGCAGTAGTGCTGAGAAATATGTGAGTCCTGGAAAAGCAGTAATGGTGAGCTGCTGGGGAAGCTGGAGGGGAGGGTGTGAAGACAGACTGGTGAAGAAGGCTTTGTGGCAGTGCTGTGATGAGACATCTTGGCAGAGCATGCCGGCATTGGTGGCTAACATCAAGCGCCCAGAGAGACCACAGGAAGGAACCACAAGGACTGAAGCATTGCTTTCATAGTGTGTTGCCCTGAAAATGTCTCACTTGCACTAGGAGGGAAGTCAAAAAAAAGTCACTCAAGTACGTCATGTCCTTTTAGCATCTAGCAGATATGGAAGAGTTTTAGACAGCCAGCAGCACAGGGGCACATGATAGAAGAAAGACAGATAAATATTTTGTTGAGAAACTAGAAGAGAACCAGAAATAAGCTCTAGAGCTGCTGGCTACTGCTCCTGGCCTGTCTAGCCCTGGAGAACCCACACATGGTTGTTTGTGATGGGCTCATCTATACCAGGATCAAGGTGCTGTGGGAAGATGGAGGAGCTAGATGTAAGGACCAAGCAGGAAAGCAAGATTTCCCTGCCGTTTTGTGAGCCTTGCCAGACATTTGGGCTGAGCTTTGATACAGGGTTGAAGATTTTGTGTCCCCCACACAGTGATGAGCTTACACAAGCAGCAGTGAAGGCACTAGAATATGTCTACTCTTATTTCCTTTATACTGTACGTCCCTTCCCATTAGACATGAGAGGATCTCATTTTCAGCTTAGGACGCATGAGTGAGAACAAGGGCAGAAAGATAAGAGAATAGCACAAAGCCTCATCCCTCTGCTTTTTATTACCCTTGTCATCTATCAAGAGACTGACTGCTTCTCTTGCTTCTGCATTTTTTTTCCCTGCAGCGTATTTGTAAATGTTATTTACTTATTGTCACTAGCTCCTTTGGGCTGTCTACTTTAATTTTATATCACAAATTGTGACCAGCAGCATTTTGTTGCTGCTGCTTTCTTTGTTAATTTGTATCTTACTGCTCCAACAACAATAAACAGTCTTCAGCCCTCCCATAAATTGTGCTCCATTTGGACCAAAATCACACAGGAATATTTACAGTATCCCAGCTCCTACACAGTTAGGAAGGAACTGTGGACATCTCTATGGCATACCCACACTTCCAGTTCACATCATGGTCCCTTTTACATAGCGGAAAAAATCATGCAAGAATATCATTATCAGCACTTCCACATTTCTCTTTGCATCACTAAGCATCACCATCAGCCTGTAACTAAAAGATACTTTCATTTGCTAGCATTTAATGTCTCCATGGTTCAATATGTTATGTATGCCTAAAAATAACATTTCACCCTTCAAGCATTTAGACCAAACATTTTTTCTGAGTCTTGAGCAGTTCAGAAACAAATTTTTGAGGCAATTTTACATAAAAAATTTTTGCCATCAGAATTAATATTCTACTCATGTGAATGGCCTAGCCAAGTTTCTCTAGAGTCAACATGTCCATGTTTTATGTACCACTGGATTTGCTATTTTTACTTGTAAATACTGTAATGGAATTAGAGGCTCAACTCTGCCTCTGTCTTTTTAATACTACCTTTAATACTACCTTAATATGGACCATCACACTGTCTCCAACCAGATTGCAAACCTGAATGTAACAGTCTGATTATTAGCAATCATCTTCTTTTTCCACACTTGATCTTCTTTAAATACGCACACCTCACCATAAATAAAATTTGTAGAAACAATTCTTAGTCCAATTTTTCTGCAAACATGCTAATAAAAGCAATAATTTTTTTATGTTATGACAAACTTTGTTTTGTGTGCAGAGGTATTTAACTACATTATGGGATATTTAATCATGTTTCTTAGTAAGGATCATGCAGAAGCTATATCCTATTAAGGGAAGTTGTCCAGATGCTTTTGGCTATATGGGGATCCCCAGAAGGCACGTGCTATTGCAGCAGTCCTGTGTTTCCATTCTTTCTCAGTAGCATAAATTGAAACTACTACATCGACAGATCAATGTATCACATTAAAATGTAAACAAGATATAACTGAGGAAAATAAGAGGAAGGAAGAAATGCTAGAAATCTCTGATATTAACCAGGAGGAATTAACTTGTTTTCTGATGTGTTTAATTTCTACAGGCTTGAGTTACCAAGCACCAGTCAAGCACCATTCTTCAAGGTATTAGTCAGGGTACAGAAGCTATGAGATAAAAATAAGGTCAGATAAACCTATGCCTGTGTCTCAGATTAACATCCGTTAAGCAAGAAGCTGCCTGTCATTTTATTTGCTTTGTATGCCATCACTGTTGATCCCTGAGTGCAAGGATTCATGACATTCGCACAGCTTCCTTCTCTAGACCTAAACGCTGGCTTACCCATCATTTGGGTTTTTATTGTTTTATCTTAGGAAAACTGAATGACTCACTGCCCACACACACTGGCTCATGCATTTTTACACAGCGGTCAGAGCCAACAGTTGCCTAAACAATACACAGAGAGATGCTTTGAAAATTCACGATCAAATGAGATCCTCCTCTCATTCCTAAGTTACCGCTCTTCCTACTTACAAATGCATACAAGACATCCACACTAGGAAATGAGCTTTTTTTGCTATACTAAGTCTGATTGTTCAAGTGAGGATAGTTTTTCCCCATGAAGTAATCAATCAATTTAAAGATAAATATATCCCTCTATAGTATTTGTTGCTCAAGAAATATATAGTGAAAACTTCATTAAAAGGCTATTCATGACTGTTGTTTAATTTTAGGGGGGTTAGAGTAATTTCTGTAAAATACTATTACATTTTTATTGAATTTGTTCAGTTTTTTAATAGATTTTAAGGCTAGAAGGGACCACTGAGTCATTTAATCTGACCTCCTGTATTGCTCATAAACAGCATCCTGTTAGTTAAGTCTTAAGTCTATAGTCTTAAGTCCATTCTATCTTTGAATAACACACATCTTTCAGTTTCAGATCATTCATTCTAAGGGATCCCTGGGTAGAATTGCCTTTCAAATAATATGGATGGAAGTCACATTTGAATTGGAAAGAAAGGAAAGAAAGGAATCCTGGCTCTCCTCTCCCAAAGAGAAAAAAAAATTAAAAAATAAAAGGCAAAACTCCTGTAAAGTACTGCAAAACAGGGGAAAATTTATTACCGAGATTCCTCTTAATAATAATAAATAAAGCTATAAATAGTCATGTATTGCCCCTTAAGCCTAAACAGCCTGTCCCCTGTCCTAAACTAATTTTAGTGACCTAATTAAGTTACTAATTTTGAAACTTCCATGTCCAAACACTTCTTGTATGTTTGAGGTATCTGCTCTGGTATAAAACAAATTGCATCCCAGAAGTGCCTAGTTTTCTTCATTAATTAATGAAGGGAGGTGATTAGCTCGTCTACAGACAGCTGCATTTGGGTAGATTAGTTTCATTCACAATGACTTGGTATTTAGCTGTCAAAAGAAACAAAAATTAAAAGACCATTACATAGCAATTCTCTGCTTCACAGAAAGCTCGCAGGATCTGCCATATAGCAAGTATGAGATCCTAGAGTAAGATACAAACGTAGCCTGTTAAAGGGTCTAACTGGTATTGCTGTCCTGTCTGGAAGAGAAATTCATCATAGCAAAAAGGCTAAAACAGTTGCTTATTGCACAGTTAGAAGCACCTAACAAGTACTAACGACAAAAATGCCTGTCCATCAAAAGACTTCTTAAAAACAGAGTTCTGCAAAAAACAATTCTCCCTCAAGGCCTTGTCAGCATCTACGTGCAGCCATGAAATGGTGGGGTCAGATGATACGGACTAAAATGCCAGCAATCCAGTGGTGACACCCAGCACTGCCCAGCCTTTATTATCCCCCACCTTTGCTCAAATCACAGCTGCACAGGAATGATGGCTGAGCCCACTGACTGTATACGCAAACACGTAACGCACCACGCAGCACCATGAAGTAAAAAAGATGCCATAAGCAGCCACACTACTGCTATCGTTAAGGAAAAAACCTGGGAGAAGGGGAGCGTGAACATACTGGCATCACTACATGAGCCAAAAGTAGCTCATATTTGAAAAATGACTGGACAACCTGGAACCTGACAGACACCAAAGTTGTGTTGGAGGCTCTGCAGTACACTTCAAAAAGTTTGCAGTCACTGTGTAATATCCTTTCTTCGACACTGCATGCCCACAGTATTTAATTTAGGTTTGGATTTCTCATTCACACCAAGCTCCCAGGGAGCTATATCCATCAATAATGCTTTATTTTATCTCTGATTGGTTAAAAGACTCCATCCTAAGCAAGACCATCTTATTTATATATGCCATCATTAACTCCCATCTGAATTGTAACAGTGCATTTTATTTGAACATGAAGCAATCAGACCTTCAGAGACACCTACTAGCTGATTACAGTGAACAAATCATATTACTTTCTCCACTGACTCCACAAAATATTGAATTAAGCTCAAGATTGTAGTGTTTATATCCGAAGTACTCCCAGGACCTCAGAAAGTTCTGCCACAGTGAAGCCTTACAGTGTAAAAAGAAAAGTTATTTGCCTGAGAGAGAACTGTCTTGTGGTCTAGCCTGTGGCTTCTGAATCCCACAGAGCATCCCATCACCTCTTCCAAAGTGCGTCTTCTACCTACATAAAAAAATTAAAGATTCTACAAAAAAACAAAGCTCATGAGCACTTACCCCACCTACCCAGAGGGGAACTGGGAAAACAAACATTAAGTGTGGCAGTAAATACAGAGCATCCGAACATTACGGTTTTGATGGCAGTATAAGGCATAAAACTGCTACTACAGTGGACATATTCTAGATGATGCCACCTCTGACAAAAGCATGATGTTCAGATGGATGGTCATAGAAATTACAATAATTCTTCTGTCTTTTCTACATATTATTCAGCTATTCTTTTTCTGACTTTCATTGCAGTTATACATATGCAATGGACCAGAGAAAGTATATGCAAAATAATCCCTTCCTCCCATAATGAAATAAAATGGCAATATATATTGTAATTAACATACTTCTATCAGAAGTCACAATTCTTCAGGAAGACACATGGAGGGCAGGTTTTGTCCAGTTTACCTTTGCTTAGGGAGGACTCACCTCTCCCCTTTCTCCACCAGACCACTCCTGAGGTTTATTACTAACTGAAAGATTATATCTCTAACCACATTATTTTTCTACAAGGTAGTGCCCACCAGGAATAACAGAATGAATACTGTTCTAGCTTAGATAATTTTTAGCACACACCGAATTAAATGATTCTGCCTGAGTGTTTACAGAGCCCATTACACAAAAGCACTTAACTTCCTTTGCCAGCCTTTTTCAGATAGGAAACAGGGTGGGGAGAAAAATTAAGTTGTTGCACACAGAAGGATGAATAAAGATATAAAAATTTTACTGTCTGTAAGGGACTGGTACTAGCTGTGAGTACTGACTGTTGGGAGATAACAGGGATTTGCAGGATCCTCTCCCCCAAAGCAGATTCCATGCTCTCCTCCTGTATTTTGACCACTTTTAGAAGAGTGCTAGCTCTGAAGGCTGGATTTCACATTGGTGAGTGACAAGGGTCAAGGCAGAGCTCTCTGGGGAGGACTGTGAGAGGGGGACCTGCCGCCCCTCAGAGCACAGCAGGCATTAACAGCACCTCCCGAGGAGCCACGGCAGGGGAACTGCAAACACTGACCCTGAAACCAAATACATCAATGTCAGCATCGTCCTTGCTAGCTCAGTTGCATAGCTTCCAGCTGGCATATTTATTATTAATTATTATTAAATTTATTTATTTAAGTGTGCTTTGCATAGATAGACACATTGTCAGTCACCAAGGACTTAATATCTAAATTAGTTAGGACAAACAAACACAAGATGAAACAACACTCTAGCAAGGAGCATGTGAGAGGATTACTAATGAAGAGAAAGGGAAGTAATTTTCTGAAGTGGTGGGTTATTTAAGTGAGCCTTTAAAGAAGGACCCAGGGATTTTAAAACCAGCCAATGTGTTCATTATGATAGTCTAGCCAAACCATTTTATATGATGCATAAAGCAGGCTGCAATTTCAAAATGAACACTCACTGAAATATTTCAACCTAGATCATGAATGCACCACACAGGTGGGACTCAATTCTAAGCCTTATTGTCCCTTTCCCTGATTTTTTTGCTTGCTGATGAATGGGAGGGGAATTCATAAAGTGAGGACAAAGGGGTTTTCCTGATAGAGAAGAAGAAAGGATGCAGATAGCGAAGCACGGCAAGGAGAAGGGAGAAGGCAAGGGAACAAACAGGGCAAGAAGGGGATGGAGCATATGGGTCATTGGGAGGGAACTAGAGTACACACATTAGGGTGAGAAACATGTAGAGTGTTGCTAGGGTATATAGCCTTACAGGATTTCATTGAGCTTACTATTAAAAGGGCTGGAGGTAGAAAGCCGGTTGCAGAATTCATAATATATGTTTATAGCAGCTGAAAAGGATAATAACTGTATCAACAAAACATCCCTAGATAAAGAGAGGAGGAATGAGTAGGGCATGAAGGCCAAATGAGATCTAAAATGTCTTTGGCTCCTTAATAAAGAAAGGCTTTTATCTGAGGTCTTTTTCATTTCTTTTGTCCAGATAGAACAGCCCAGCAATTTATACCATTTATTAGATAAACTAGAATCCATTTTTCAGGGGATGACTACAATATATGTTTGAATTCTTCCAAAAAATGATAAAGCAGTAGAGGAGGAAAGTATACGGACTCCCAGGCTTTAATGTCCAGCTACTTCACCCTGGAGCATCATGTAGACCTATATGGCAAAAACAACTGACAAAGACATTACAAGAGAATAAGAGACTTTCCAAAGGTCATTTTCCCAGCTTTGTTACCTCTTAAGTGCATTTTTAAAGGATTTCTTGTAATCTTCATCCTGCAGCCCCCTTTGGTGGCCACCTCGAATTGGTGACCCTTCATCTTATTTCAGTATCAGCAAAGCTGTGCTTTAGCTGAGCTTCCCTAATGCACAAAATGTCTCACGAAACACTGGGGTTTATGGTCACCTTATGTCAGAATTTGCAGCTGTTTCAGAGTGTACATGAGCCAAGTCTGGCATGTGACAGAGTGAGCTCAACTGAACAGTTTTCTTAGAGTCTAAGAAGGTGCATTTAGGAACAGAAGCTAAAGCTGAAAACCACAGGGGAAATATTTTCAGTGTCTGCTACTCTTCTTTGTGTGCTATTCCTCTGCTTTCAGAAGTATGATTCTTAAAATTGTATTGTATGGCTTCAATTCAGTCTCTGAAGTGCATTTTATAACAAAGAAATACTGTTACCAGATCCAGTGTCATGGGAAACAAGATTCCCAGTTTATAGGGCACATGCACACCTTCCTTTCCTGTTTGTAGCTACGAAGCTCACTTTTCCCCCTGCAAAGATGACTTGTGGCACCAACAGCAAATTCTGACATGGAAAAATGATGTCAGAGAAACATTTAATCTTTCTTCACCTGTTTTTTATGAACCCCGAGTCCTAGAAACAAGAACCATATCCATGTTACTAAATATCCCTACCATCAATCCTATCTATATACTACTGGCAAGTCACTTCAGTGTGATTCCTTCAAGCATATTTCTCCCATCCTCAGTTTCAAGAGCCTTTCTAAGACGCATACTTATTCTTCTGTGTTAGATCTCATTCAAACACATTTGAGACATTGCTCCCCAGTCAAGAACATCTTCCAAAGGCAATACATATATTTTTCTCCCAGGTAGAATTAATATTTTGAATTATTTACATAAAAAAAAAAAAAAGAGATAGAAAAGGACCCACAGAAAGTGTTATTTTAAGCGCATTTGTAGGAAAGTCCCAGGATTCAAGAGATATCTTTGTAATGGCAAAAACAGCAGGAAGAAAGAAGCCTTTATCAACAATAAGAGATGAAGGCTGTCCAAAAGCAAAGCCAAAAGCTGAAAGATGGTGTTAGGTCATTTTCCAGGTAGGTTATATAGGCATTTAATATACCATAGCTTTATGCTTTGAGAAGACACAATAATAGAGATATTCTCTGCTTGGGATTTGATGCCCAAAGGAAGGGTTCCCATTTGCAGGGTGTAAAGAATGTCTGAATAGAAGTGTCTTGTGTAGTTCTTCCCATTCCACTCTCATGTTACCTTCAGCATAATAATATGATCATAATATTGACAACAGATCCCAGTGATCTGCTTTGCAAGCATTACTTGACAAAGGACTAGCAGCACTTCAGGTCTTCTTTCAGCATGTATCTGTTGTTCCCATTCCTCCTACTTCCTCGGTGTAATGCAGTCAGATATTCCTAAAAAGACGCTGTTTTCTGTCCTGTTTTCACCTCAGCAGAATCAGCTCTATCCTCTGACCTAGGGGCCGTGAAGGGCAGTCTGTGGACCTTGGAAAACAAGTCTTGCTAGACTGCTTGTGGGCTCAAGGAATTCATTCTGTATCAGTAAAGGATTGTATGGTGGCACATGGCTGTACCTCCTTAATTTGGGACCTGCTTGGGACCTCTATCACTTGTCTGAAGTATGTTGTGGTTCCTGATGGTCCATGAAGCACAAGAAACTGGAGTGGGATGCTGTTTGAAGGGAAAGTTTGAAAGATAATAGCCACACTCAGCCCTCAAATGCATTTCTTCCACTCATGAAGAATATAGAGAAATCCTATTGAAAACTAAACCATTTATTTTTTAAAAAGCAATTAGATACCACTAAATAATGCACAGATCACTGTTGTCTAATATTTTTTTCAATATTATTCAAATGTGACTCTCCAAATGCATTAAAAAGCTTTGTTTTATATAACTGGAGCCCATTTTGATATGTCCCCTGGCTTTTAAGTACAGATTGTGCATGACGCTTCATATCTTGTACTATTAGCATCTGTAGAGTAAGTGCTTTTTCAAGGTATCTAAGGTGTATCCACGTACATGAAGTAAACAGAAACAGACCACACAGAAAGATAATGGATGTAAAAGCTCCCATAAAAATAGGAGTTCATATTTCTAAAACTGAGCAGCCCCAAACCTACCCAAGTGCACACTTAGGTTGGAGCACAGGCATGACTCAGTGGGTCCTAGTGGCTACTTAGATACTGGTGAATGAAGTGGATCAGAGCCTGTCCTCTCATATTGAGACCAATAATTACTGTACGGTATATCTCAATCAATACGGCTTAACTCCCTTCCCCACGAAGCACAGGCCAGGGTCAAATCCTGATTATCATTGTCTGGGGGAAGTACTTGGTGTCCTGGGCCAAAGACCTGCCAAGGACTATGCTGACCATTTAACGGCATGTGGACCACCAGACTAGGGCTCAGGCCTCCACCCTACCCTTATTCCATTTTCTAAAATAAGCTATTAAGTACCGTAGTGTATTAATATAGACGTGCCCACAGAAATTATGCAAGTTCTCATATGTGATGGTGTATGTGCAAACTGAGAGAGTTGTTCGTGATAGATCTTACAAACCTCTGCCAGCAACTGGAAGAACCCAATGTACTGCCACAGAGGTTAATTTAAGCAATTAATTATGTTTTATTTCTGTGCTAACAGTGGTTACATCTGGTTTTAGGGGAAATACAGCATTCTCCTGAATATTTAATCATTTTCATTTATTTCCATTTCTTTAATTAA
This sequence comes from Phaenicophaeus curvirostris, assembly GCF_032191515.1. Taxonomy (NCBI): domain Eukaryota; kingdom Metazoa; phylum Chordata; class Aves; order Cuculiformes; family Cuculidae; genus Phaenicophaeus; species Phaenicophaeus curvirostris. The sequence goes on from NC_091393.1 coordinate 8,144,099, forward strand.
TTGTAGGTGCCTCTTTACCTACATGTAACTAAAAGAAAAAAAATTGATTTCTGAATATACTTACATAAGCAATTGTTATAGTTTGAAAAACAAGGCAGTCTTACATAGACTGATCAGATGTAAAAAATGCAATAAAAGGTGAAAAAGTTCAAACAGCAATAATGAAGCTTTTCTGACACTCACATCTTGAAATAAAATCTATTTTAAATGAGACAAAAAGTTAGGAAAAGAAAGTATGCCAAAAAAAAAAAAAAAAGAAAAAAAAAGAGTCTTAAAGCCATTCCAGTAAGAAATTTGATTCTAACACCAAAACTGTCTTCTTTGCAGACAAAAATCTGTCTTTAAAACATCTGCAGAAGGGTTACAGAAATAAATCAACTACAGCCAAGAGTTCTATAGTCAGTACCACAGTACCACCTTGTGGGGGAAAAAAATCGGCCTCGGTATTGACTTCTTCCATTGCACAGTTTTAGAATATACCCATCATATAAACACAAAATTCTAACTAAGACAAACGAAACAGTAATCAGGCACTACCAACACATGCACTGCATAATTTCTACCGATATCAAATTACTATTTTCAGAATCCATGTTTCAATCCAAATCTTTCAGGAGTCTTTCTTGGAAGAAAAAATCTCCTTTTACATTTGCTTTCCTTCCTTTCTTGACTTCCATTTACTGTAAATTTATTTCTCTAGTGACACTGAATGAAGAGCACAATTGCAGCCAGCTTGTCAAATTCCACCCCCATAAAACGCTACATAAAGTTAAAGGCTATGGTCTAAACAAACTAATGCAAACATCTTTGAGACAAGTTTTTTTATTGCTTTTCTGTCACTGATGAAGAGATTAGAGAGAGTAATATTCCCAGGTACATTCAAAGAAATAAGGTTATCAAATGATTAAGTAATTGCTGGCTGTCAGAAGAAACAGTCGCCCAGTCATCATATTTTAAGAGCTCTATTAAATGTAATTTTCACACCTTCAAATATAATTTCTTAGAGTCATCTCTGAATTTAATGCCCCTAATAAAGCAGAGCAACTAGTTCTTCCTCTCCTAAGTGGTCTGAAGGGTGGTGAGGCCAACAGGCAAGCTTCCCTGTGCATTTTACCAACAGGCAGCACTCTCAACATCAGCTCCCTCTGACATTTCATTTTGGGGTATTCTTTGCTGGAGACCAACAGCTGGGACAAAATGTGCCAAAGTATGTATAATAGTCTTTAATATAATGTTGGGGAGGAGGGAAGATTTTTGTTTGGTTGGGGTTTATTTCTTTCCAATTTCCAAAAATTAAGTTTAAATCTGTCTGCATTCATGCTTTTGAAACCTTCCATTAATGGAAACATTATAGGAACAAACCCACAAGAAACAAAACAAAATTTTATTCAGGTTTATGCCTCACATAACACCAAGTTGTGAATTTAGATGCGTACAGCTTAGGCGCTGATCCACCCACAGCTATATTCTGCTGAGAGACTGGCACTGGCTTTAGTTCTGTTGATGTTAGACGCTGATGGAGGGATTCCTCCCACTTCATTTTAAGTAACCAGAAATTAGGCAGTCAGTCCAGTTGCCCATACATACCAATTGAGTGCCATCTTAGATGCCCTGTGATATGCTTCCTGGACCTTCAGCTCATGACCTATGTCACATTTGCCGGCCCCATGTGGAGGTTTCAGTGATCTTTGGGGCATCCGAAGTCAATAGACAGCTATGTAAATCAGGTTTGTGTGTCACGGAGGGGAGCCCATGCTGAAGCAGGTTTGCTGGCAGGACTTGTGACCCCGTAAGTTGGACTCGATGATCCGGTGGGTCTCTTCCAACCTGGTTATTTTATGATTCTATGATTCTTATCCAACTCTGATTTGACTGGTAATAAGTTAAACTAATTTGCCTGAGTTGAGTCTGTTTTGTCCATGACAGTAACTGATGAGTGATCTCTTTGTCCTTACCTCAGCTCACAAGCCTCTCATTATACTTTCCCACCCTGTCCAGCTGAGGAGGTGATTGATATAGCAGCTATGGTGGGCACCTGACATCCAGCCAGGGTCAACGCACCACAAGGTGGGGAGATGAGTCAAGACCTAGGTGTCTAATTGAGGGTTGTCATATAGGCTCCACCTATGGTCAGCAGAGAAGGAGACATCTCCAAAAAGTAATTCATCATGTCCTAATATATATGCCTATGGGAAAAAATGCACTCTGAAGGTGCCTATCTCTTCTTACTGACCAAAGAAGGCACTTGGAAACCAGATGTCTAATGTTCAGGTGATGACATTCTGCTGAGATGAATCTGAAATCTAGTGTACAACATATTATAGACTTTCTCCCTATTTTTGCATCCTGATAATATACTCCAGGTTGCACATCATACCTATGATTTAGATAACACAATCTGAACTATAATGGATACATTCTGCCACATGCCTTAGAGGAAGGATATTAAACAGCCAGCTGAGGTCCCGTCATTAGCGGTGACAATGACCGTGGCCTTAATGAGCAGCAGCAGCAGCTGCAGTCTGATTGCCAAGTCATGTTTACATGCAGTAGCAATACCTCTGCATCCACCTGAATTTTCAGGATCTCATGCTCTATAGACACACTTTCCCTGCTCTCTTCCCAACATATGTAGCTCCTTTTTTCTCCAAACATGCATTTCAGTTATCAGAAAGACTTCAGATCCAAAGCCTGCTGTGTGCCTCCTTCTCCCCATGCTCTCCACTTCCACAAATCAACACTTCAAAGTCACAGCCTCTCCCAAATGCCTCTGGTTCAACCCACACACTCCAGTGTCTGTAAGGGTGGATTTGTCACACATCCCAGGAGCAGATTTTGTTCTACAAAATGCAGAGCCCTGTTGCAGGGAGTAAATTTATGAACTAGCAGGTATAAAGGAGAATAATGATTTTACATTCAGTATCTTGATCTATGTTGATAAGAAATTGTCTTAATTGTCATTAACATCTAACCTACAGGTCCCATACCATAAGACAGATATATTTAGGTTCACTGAATAATTATATGCTTAGGCACTAGAACTTGTTGAGGTTATTCCAAAAATGAGGCCTTAGCAAGTTTAATTGGCTCAGCACTTCTATTAGATCGATCTGGCTGTTGAAGTAATGGCTACAGTAATGGCCTGAAGAATCACTGCCTTTATGAAACACTCAGTTATTGACAGTAACTGACAGTTCCACCTGACTGGAAGTTTCTAGTGGAGACACGAAAATTTCTCATGATTTGTCTCTTCCAGTTTTACTGTGACTTTTGCTCCCAGCTGATCTCATTTAACTGGGAGCATCATGTGTCTTGTGCTCCCCATAAATAAGAAGACAATGTCCATATTTCATTACCAAACAAGTGACACAATGATACAAACTGCTTTCTTCCTTCTTTTGTGATTGTATTTGCTTTATTCTTCCACTGGTGAGAACATGTTATCTTGATTACAGATGATTATGACTGACCATTTTTTAAGATACCTTCTAGTAAGATATTCTAGCCTAGTGACTTATGGCAAAGCACATTAATAAGTAATATAAGTTACAAAACACTGACTTTCAGCATATTGGTTATATAACATACAAATCTGATATCAATTAGAAATATAACTATTTGGTACCAACTTTGAATCCTCCATATGTATAGCATAGGCTGTTTGCCAAAAACACATCCACACGTGACCAGAAGGCAGACCCACACACAAGGCACTCCTGCACACAGAATCAGGCTGAAGCTGCAAGTCTGTGTTTGGTGCTCACTGCAAATCACACATCTACTGCAGAAATGTTTCTAGCCTGCTAGCGTATTTACTAAAAACATAGAACAGGCCAGGTTGGCAGGGACCCTGAAAGATCATCTGGTCCAACTTTGCGTGGGAAAGGGAGGCTAGATGAGATTAGGTAGCACCCTGTCTGGTTGCATCTTGAAAACCTCCAGTGACAGGAACTCCATCATGCTCCTGGCAAAGTTGTTCCAGTCAATGATTGTTCTCACTGCAAAAAATTTCTTTCTTGTATCAAGATGAAACCTCTCGCAGTGCCACTTGTATCCATTGCTCCTTGTCTTCTCCATGTGGCTCTTTAGGAAGAGAGAGCCTCTATCCTTTCTGTAGTCACCTTTTAAGTGCTGGAATATAGTGATGAGGTCCTCTCCTGACCCTTCTCTTCTCAAGGGGGAAAAGACATTAATTCCTTCAGACTTCCCTCTCATAGGGCAGGTTCTGTATTTGATATATAGCTCTACATGTTCCTTGTTTCTGTCAGTTCTAGCTGGTATGAATCCAGAAACTAAGCACACAGAAACTCTATCCCTGTTTCTCATATAAATAGCAGAACAGACCTTCTAGAATGGAAAGATTTTGAAGTTCCTCATCCATAGAAACTAAATATACAAGGCTGAAATCTCCCTTTTCTAATATTACATAAAAATGCAAGAATTCCCTTTTCTCGCTCTTCTACCAATATAATTTTTACTTCATCTTAAGAATATAATAGTTCATTACAATGTATACTCAGCTGAAGCAAGACCATGATAAGAATTCATTATATTATTTGCATTTTTAATAGCACTTGTTTGGCCAATATATGATTGGAAGAGACCTCTGTAGGCAATGAGCACAGTACTCTGCTCTTACGGTTATGACAAATAAATTATTTCACTGATCAGGCACCATACAGTGAAGCAACTTGTGCCCTGATGGCAAGAAACCTTTTCCAGATTTCTATCTGTGAGCATTAATAGGATTCTTGTGCCCAAAGAAGTTCCCTTTTGCTTGGACTTCACTTTTCCATCAGTATTGTTTATCTCCTCAATATCGTTCTCTCTCTAATCTCTTTTAAAAGAGGCAACATATATCTTCTCTGTCTTTGTTTTTCAGTATTAAACACGCCAAGTTGTTTCCCCTTCTGCAGTAAGTTCTCTCTTATCTTGGCCATCTTTGTAGCGTTTCTCTGCAACTAGCTAGGTCTCAGTTAATTTTTCTTGGAGAGCAGATAACCAACACTGTAGAGTCCTTCAGATGAGATCTGCATAACCTCATATAGCTTCACTGGATATATCGTACAGGATATATAAGCTTGCACTTCTTTCTAGGCACATTATTGACAAGACTCATAGTCTTCCTAAAACCAGTCAAAACATGCTAGTTGTATTATTCATCTCTTCCCAACAGGTCTGTTATAGGATAACAAGATGTTATGAGTTCTCAAATTAATTCACAAACGTGCACTCCAGTATTTTAAATATCAGCCACTTTATTTCTTGTGTCCTTCGAGTCATCTAGTTTTTACCATTTGGTATTCTTATTCCTCTTCCATTCCTCCAGGTTTATTACACTGTCTAAACTGTGTCACCAGAATTACTGTCACTGTCCTAATTCTCTTATCAACATCATTAAATAAATTATTGATTAACAAGGTTGCTCTCAAAATCATATCTTAAAGAACAAAACTATTACTAACTTCATTCTAATATTTCCCTTTTGATAGTCCCTATTGTCTTCTGATTACTCCCTTACTCTCCTTACCCACTTTGAGTTCTTTTAATGATTCTTATCATGTCCAACTTAATTAATAATTTCCCACAAGGAAATATATCAAACACAATCAAGATAAGACAGGTCTATACATTCCCTTTGCCTAAAAATATCACAGAATTTATCAAAAATTATCTTTTGTTAATCTGAGATAACCTACCTTTGATTAAAAAGATGTGACATTCCATTTCATTTACCTCCATGCTCATTATTATTCTCTCCTTCACATTTTATTTTAAAGCCTACGGAGCGCAGCCCAATCCACACTTAGATGCCTAGATGAATTTTTGCACCTTTCTAAAATACTTCTGCTACTTTCTCTTCACCTGATAACTTTTCTGCCTTTCTCTACAAACATTCTACCAGAAATTTCAGGTACATTGTCTTTCAGACCTCTCAGCTGGAGACCAGCCACTCTATTGCCACCTGTATCTTTTTCTCACTAGCCACATAGTCAGCCAACTCCAGCTGCTGATAGCCGCAACAGGGACAATGGTTAGTTTGGTTTCATTCCTGCACCTAGATCATCTCTCTCCTTTACTTTGCCCTTACTGTACAGTGGCTGTGTGTGTTCCATCTCTTTCCTAGCTCTCTTGGTGGTGTAGGCTGCTGGAAAACTTAGAGAGATCTCACACACTTCAGATTAAAAGACAAAACAAGGTTCAGAAACAATTGTGACCTTTTTAGTTCCTGTAACACTCATACAAGTGAACAACTTCCTTGAAGAAGTGAAGTTCCTTGCCATACAGTTGTGTTTGGTGTTTAGCAAAGCAGCTCATGCATTAATTTTGCAAGGCTTTTTTTTTTTAATATATTGTTTGTAATAAAATGCACAAGGCATATCATAACTGAAGGAATTCGTAGCTTTTTAGAAGACTACAATAATGTGGGGAAGTCTTCCCTGAAAGGGAAAGAAGTAATAAGAAAACGTGAAGTGTGTTGGGGCTGCTATCTCAGTGTATTTGACAGAAGACACTCCTGTGCTGCTTTAAAAGAATTTGCAAAGCACTAGTGCAAGACAGAATTGGTGAAATCATTGAGATTCATAGTGAAATTTAACACACAAAATGTTGTAACCTGCTCTTGGGAAGTCTAACACAAGAGCCAAAGGAGCTACAAGAAAAGGGTAGATGAGGTAACAACTCTGCCATGCTGAGCAAGCAACAGAAAAACTTCCATATTCAATCACAGTAATTTGTCCTCATGAGATATTTTCATTGTACCTGAACTGGAATAAGAAGTGGGCTTCACTGGCATCCCTCCCAGCTGGGAGCTGAATTTGTACAGCAGATGGATTTCATGATGTGCTCCTTACTACTAGTCACCAGGGACCTGCTCTGGCCTCACACTTGCAACGCAACGCACAGAACAGTGCATCCACCAGTTTTTATCATTCAGTCATCCAGGTTAATTCCTCTCCTTTTAATAACTGCAACTTTCCTATGAATAGCACGCATCCAGACACTTTCCAACATACAGCTGAGACAAAGTTGATGACTTGCAATCAGTGCTACAGCTGATGTCAAGGTCCCTAATCACACATGGTTCCCATGAACTGAAACAATATAACTTTGTAATTACAAGACAATATTTAACAAGTAAGAAATAGTCAGTCTTGTCAGAAACCTTAACTGCGCCTGTGCTTAAAGCTACAAGGGAACCTTTCTTGTTGTAGGTATGTCAGTTGGCGAGATTATCCAGCATCTTCCACCCCTGTTTTCTATTATCAATCCTTCATTGCTTAAAATGAGATATTTTAAACAAGTGAAAAAAAAAATTGCACATACTGAAATTACAACACAAGTTGAAATCTTTTGAAAGAAGAAATCTTCTTATAAGAAGAAAATCTTCTTATAAAACTCCTACAACCCTTACACAGAGTAATTTTAATGGAGCTGGGCAGAGGGTAGCCAGGATCACATGACTGTGCCTTTGTCTGTAGTCATGAAAATGTGTCCACATTCTGTGCTGTAAAAGCCTGTGCATGCTGGATAAATTTTAGCTAAGATATGCAGATGTTAGGGCTGAGTCTCAGGTCTGTTAAGCCGGCCATGTAGACTTATTTTATATTTTGCTTAAGACCTACTGCCTCATCTTCTGAAAAAACATAACTCTTAAATCTGCTCCACAGCAGAAGCTACAAACAGCTCCGCAGCAGTTATTTCAGGTCTGAGCATTTGTGTTCACTCTTACCATGATACATCGAGATTTCACCAGTCTTTAAGTGGTCATCTTCCCAGCAGTGTAACCTCTTTCTGATGTTAGAAACAAGCAAATGAGACCCAGAACACAGGCTTGGCAGGTTCTAGGTTTTTCTTCTAAACAGAAGACCAGCTTTTCTCAGAGATACTACACAGACAGTGGCAGGTGCAGCTTTTCTTTTCCCTCACTCCCCAAATAAGTTTGTAAGATAAATATTTAAAATTTTGTATTTTGCGGGTACGCAAGTTATAACCAGTACCCAGCACAGCTAATTAAGACAGTGTCAATCAGAAAACAAAAAGAAGTAACATCAAATTACCACATCCTTAAAAACCCACCTGATCTTCAAGACTGTGACATTTTGATACTGATGATGATGACCCTGCCTTCACAAAGAAAGAGCTCATTAGTATTGAGATACATATTTCTACATCAATTTCTGAAAGGAAATGAACCTTACAAGGAACTATAATTGGAATGCTGTCCTCTATGCTCTTAATTCTCACCAACAAAAAAAAAATAAAGGTAACAAAAATCTCACCACTAAAACATAAAAGACTGCAACTGTCACTTGCTTGATATATATCCTCAAGAGGGGTCTGTGAAACATAACAAAAAGCCAAATATTCCGATACTTTTAATAGAGATCACAAACTGTCACCTACAGTACCACCACCCACATGGCCATCTTTCCAAGAACCAATGACGTAGCTCACCTTCACAATGCATAACGTGTCCAAAAAAAGAAAAAAGGCAAGCTTTAGGCTTAGAATTCTGCCTGACATGATGCTCAAGATTGCAACTAGGTATCAAGACCAGCAGTGATAGATTTTCACACATCCTTTTTTTTAATTTATTCTGTCCCGTTGCTTGTCAGTTGACTTTATGTCTTGGCTGACTTGATTCCCAGTCTTAGAAGTGTTTAGAGAACTGAAGCAATTCATCCAGCACTATGAATTTATCTGAGAGGAACCTGGCTCTGATCTGATCTGCAGCTTCTCAGTACCTCATAAATCCATATTCTTTATCTTCTAAAACCCAATATATTGCACAGTCAGCAGCTGAGACAGTAGCAGCTGCTTACACAGAAGCGATACACTTTCCTTTAACGAGCTGTCAGGTCCGGGTACAAACATGGTATTTTGTGACTCCATGTCACCATGTTACAGTATGATCAAGATGTGTACTAACAGCAGCTTTCATGAAAACAAAACTCAAATGCATTTCTGGGTATAGGTGGGTGCTAGATCTGAATCATCCAGAGGCTACATATCTGGAGAGCACCAGGGTCAATGAGAACATCCAAACCTACGTACAACCTATGAGAAACAAGGGGGTCTGAATAATCTCATTGCTCAATGAAGCAGAAGATTACACAGTACCTAGAACTATTCCATGTTTCATAATAGACTCTTTAGATCTCTCTAGACCAACTCATATCAAAGAGGAACAGGAACTCAGTTCATTCAGGATATGAGTCTGCTCCCCATGCACACGTAGATTGCTTTAGTTATGAAATTGCACCAATCCAACCTGTTCTGGAAACTAGTTTCATCTCACATGCAACACAGTCAACTGGTACATGTACCATGACTGCTTGTCTAGGATTTCTGGGTTGCTAGACATCTGGAAATCCAGGACAAATTACTAAAGCTGACAAGAAAAGGCAAGAGAGGAACAAAAAACCCAAAATGACAACCCATCACAAAGCGCAGTAGCTCTGACAGAGGTACTTGCACTTTAGTTTTTCCAAGAACAGCTAAGACTTCGTGACAGCGGGTCTCTGCCCATATTCATCTTTGATCTTCTCTCTCCTAGTTAATTGCATAAGCAGCTTTCTCAGGCTAGCTCTAAAAACCAGCTCTAAGACCTAATTATGAGGCACAGACATTCACTAGCATTCTAGCAGAGGAAGATCTAGGAAAGCTTACTAGATCTACTAAAATTACATACTATTAATAGTATTGTACAATAACATAACTTTTTATATACAGCACCAAGGCTAAACACATCAAAACAAAGCATAGCTGTTTCCATGATATCCACTCATCCCAGCACTGATTTAACAGCATGGGTCACCCTGAAGCCTCAGTCTGGGAGATTTACCACCAAAACATTGATGTGTTCCTCCAGCTAGAAATCAAAGCCGGTGCTGGCTGTTGGAAGACTGAGGCGAGATTACCATTGGCTGGGGACTGGACAGGGAGCAGTTAAGGTGTATGTTCATTGCAGAGACCTCTCCCTTTATCGCTATGTGTCTACATCATTAATTACTTTCTGCTCCCTAGCTACCCTCCTACACACACGCTGCTTACCTCTGAGGAAGAGCTGCTCAAGAGCACAAACCACCCAATGCTGCGCTTGGGTTTTTCAGCCTGGAGAAGGCTCCAAGGAGACCTTATTGCAACCCTCCAGTACTTGAAGGGGGCTACAAGAAAGCTGGGGAGGGGCTGTTTACAAAGGCTTGTTGTGATAGGATGACGGGGGGGTAGCTTTAAATAGAAGGGGGGAAGGTTTAGACTAGATATTAGAATCATACAATCATAGAATGGTTCGGGTTGGAAGGGACCTTAAAGATCACAGAATCACAAGGTTGGAAAAGACCCACCTGATCATCGAGTCCAACCATTCCTATCAAACACTAAACCATATCCCTCAGCACCTCGTCCACCCGTGCCTTAAACACCTCCAGGGAAGGTGACTCAACCACCCCCCTGGGCAGCCTCTGCCAGTGCCCAATGACCCTTTCTGTGAAAAACTTTTTCCTAATGTCCAGCCTGAACCTCCCCTGGCGGAGCTTGAGGCCATTCCCTCTCGTCCTGTCCCCTGTCACCTGGGAGAAGAGGCCAGCACCCTCCTCTCCACAACCTCCTTTCAGGTAGTTCTAGAGAGCAATGAGGTCTCCCCTCAGCCTCCGTGTCCATGGCGGGGGGGTGGGACTGGACGGGCTCCGGGGTCCCTTCCACCCCTCCCCGCTCCAGATAGGGAGCGGCGCCCCCTGTCGGCGGGCGGGCGGTGGGTCGCCGGCTCTTTCCGTGGCACCGCCCCCGGGGCGGCCGGTCCGGCAGGAAGCGGCTCTGATGTCAGCGGCCGCGGCGCGGCTGGCAGCGCCTCCCCCGCCGGCCCGGACCCCCGGGCGGCTCCGCGCAGGCCGCGGGATGCGCAGCGGCGGCGCCTCCTCCGCCCGCGGGGCCCCCGCGCGCCGGCCCTGAGCGCCGCGGACCGGCCCCCGCACCCCCCAAACCCCGAGCGGAGCCGCCGCCGCGCCCCCCGGGGCCGAGGGGAGGCATGTCCGCTGCCGCCGCCGCGGAAATGATCGAAACCTCCCCGGTCCTCAACTTCGAGGAGATCGACTACAAAGAGATCGAGGTGGAAGAGGTGAGGGAGGGAGGGCCGCGCCCCCGCCGCGGGCCCTGCGCTGGGGGAAGGGAACGGGGGGTGGGGGGGTTGTCCCGCCTCCCCGGCGACTTCCCGCTGGAGGGGTGCGGGGGGCTGCCGGGACCCCCAGACAGACACAGAGGGACACACACACAGACACAGAGGGACCCACAGACGCAAGACACCCATAGACCCAAAGGGACACACAGACAGACACAGAGGGACACCCAGACACAGAGGGACCCACAGATGCAAGACACCCATAGACCCAAAGGGACACACAGACAGACACAGAGGGACACACAGACAGACACAGAGGAACACCCAGACACAGAGGGACCCACAGACGCAAGACACCCATAGACACAGAGGGACACACAAAGGGACACACAGACAGACACAGAGGGACACACGGACACAGAGGGACCACAGACGCAAGACACACAGACACAGAGGGACCCACAGACAGACACAGAGGGACACCCAGACACAGAGGGACCCACAGACAGACACAGAGGGACACACGGACACAGAGGGACCACAGACGCAAGACACCCACAGACACAGAGGGACGGGCACACAGACACAGAGGGACAGACAGACACACAGGGGGACACACAGGGGGACACACAGACAGACACGAGAGGGACACACTGACACGAGAGGGACAGAGACAGACACACAGAGAGGCAGACAGCCGCAGAGACACACACACAGACATAGAGAGACACACCGACAGACACAGGCACACACAGAGAGACAGACACACAGACAGAGACACAGAGAAAGAGACAGACACACACAGACAGACAGACAGGCACACGCACGCAGATAGGCACAGACACAGAGAGAGATGGACAGACACACACATGGACAGACATGCAGCCACCCAGTCCCCATCCCCACAGTGTATCTGCCCGAGGTCCCCTTCTCTCCTCTGGATGCTGCATTGCTTGGCAGCAGAGAACAAAGGCAGTACTGCTGGGAGCAAAGATGCCAGATTACTTACAGCAACCCTGGTGCTGTATTTTGGGGTTTCAGGGAGATCAATTTTTTTGGGACTTTGAAAGTTTCACTGCCCATTTTGCCACTCACTTTAGTGTGGTGGCAAACACAGTTGTCAAGTGCTGTCCCAAGAGGAAACTTAATTCTGGTGTTTCTTTTGGATCTTGATTTCTCTACACCTTCTACCCTCTAACTGAACCACTGTATGTATAATTATCATACAAATATTAATTATTTGTTAAATTTACAGCTCTCTTAGATGGAAGGACGTACAGATTGTTTTGTATTATTTTTTCTTAACGTGATGTTAAGTGATGTTGCACTCATGGTGTAACATTTCAGTCTGTGTGTGTTAATCAGGAAGTGACATTCAGTTATCCTATCACATAGTTGGAAGGAAGTATTTCTTCTGTAGAAAGTTTCATGCTAAAATTATTAAATTCTTTGAGACTGGAATTAGGTGGATAAAGTACAGAAAAAGTATGTACTTTTCGTCTGTCTGGATTTCCTGTGAAAGCTGGACAGATGTGATCTGGGATAGCTTACACGCTTCACTAAAGGGCTCAGTAGTATGTATATACCACAATGTTGTTTAACCCTCAGAATAGACCAAAATTATTGCTGCTGTTCATTGTTTTTCATCCTTCCCTTCTAACGTCTCCACAGGAACGAAATTGCTTCACACAAATCCTTGCTGAATTTGTAGAGTCTGGGACTAACAGACACCTGAGATGGATGAAAAAGTCTTTGTGCTTTCATTGGTAGATGCACATCTTTCTTTTTCAGTAATAATTGCCCTCTTTTTCATAACAAGTTTATGTGGAAATTGAGTTCTGTTTAGTAGCTCTTATAGATAAGACAACCCGTGTCTTACGTTTTTGAAGTGGTTTGCTGGATACTGGTTTTTCGTAATTATTATGCTGGGCTCATGTGGCCTGGGAGAGTTCACAGAACATTACATCTGCTATATTTTCATAGAATACTAAGGCATGTTCTGCTATGTTTATGTAGCATTGTGGTAACTTCAGCTTTCACCCTAGCAGACACTGGAAATTCTCAGAGGACAGTGTCTTCTGAAAGATTGCCTCTTCCCCTTTCAATGAATGTCACAATCATGAAGATTATTCAAAGTCTATTCTAATTGTTTCTTTTTCCTTCATGCATCTAAGTGTTCTGAAGTGCAAAATTGTTACCGTGTTTGGGAACTGAAAGTATTTTTGCATTTGATAATGTGCTTATGTTTTTACAACACTTACTGATAGTCAGGGATTAAATCACACATTTTGGGGGAAATGGCTTTTTTTCCACTCAGAGAAGAAAATAAAGTTGATAGGAATTTATCCATCACAAAAAAGATTCCCTGTGATGGCTTATAGGAGTAGCACATCTACCATGTTAGACATAGTATTTTAAACAAGTCTTTAATCCTCATGACACTCTTGGGAAGGCTCTTAACAGGGATTATATTGCTATTTTACAAATAGGAAATGTGGATCTGCACAGCATGTAATTGGTGTGACTAGAGTTTATTATTGTAAGGTTTAGTGTTTGGAGCTTGTCGATGTCCAACATACCTGCCTAACACCTGTAGAGGCAGGACTAACCACCTAAACATTATTTATCCTTTAATGTGATTGTTGCATTATCCTCAAAGTAGTTATCTCTATTGGAGATGACAAAACTCATGTGATATAAGCTGGGGAGCTCTGAAAATGTTCTCTCTATGAGAAAATCTGATGATAGCTAGTGTAGTATTTTGACTTATGCTCGAGTGTACCTGTCCTACCAGAAATTCTGATAGGCAGTGAGGATACCATAGTGCTGAACACGGTCTAAATGTCATTGCATGGGGAAAGAAAACTCAGGAGTTTTCAGGATTCTTAATGGCTGTAAGGATTCAAAACAGTCAGATTTTAAGATGCTAGTTAAACTTCATGAGTTTCAAAATGGATTGTCAACAGATCTACAGTGGGAACTTGGATGCTTGTATAATCATAGCTTTGCTGTTGTATTACCAAGGCTGTCTTGTCAGCAGATAGCAGTCCCGTTCTGCCACTAGTTTATTAATAGATATTGAAGTTCTGGAATACTTGCAGGCCCCGAGTCCTTGCTAATACATCTCAGATCTATTAAGTGTGCTCTCATTTAGGTTTGGCTGAACTGTACTGGATAATATCAAGAATATACCATATTTTGTTTTAGCTACCATGCGTGTGACTAACTGTACTGTAGTGTTAACTTCCCACCAGTAAAACATGTCTCCAAGTTCAGCCTGCCTTTTCATTGTTTAAAGTGCTTAGATGGAAGTAAAATAGAATTGCTATGAATGAGTTGGAGTTAAATCAAAATTGATGGGGCAGTGGAAGTATCTTGAAAACTAGAAGGGGAAAAACAATGTAAAACTAGAAGGGGAAAAGCAGTGTGAAAATTGGGTTCTGCCAAAATGTTCCCTGCTTTGCCACGCAAATTTTGAATGTGAGAATGTCCTCTCTTAAGTTTTCAGGTATCAAATAGACTAATAATTAGAAACTGAATAAATAATACTACAGAACTTATCTGAAAACTTGATATAACTGAATTCAAGTTAATATTAAAAAGCCTAATAGCCCTATGTTGAAATCTCATGTTTAAATCTGTCCTAAATACTGCTGTCTCTTCTTCTAGAGAAGCTTTCACATCTAAGCAACAAACAGACTTTCGTTTTGGATTGTTTTGGCAACCTGCTCCCTGCCAGTCTTTCCTGAAAATCCCACAGCCCTTCCTCCATCATGTAACTCGATAACAGTCTCATACATGACCAAAATCCAGACCTCTTCATCACATGATGAGTTTATGCCTTGGATTGCACAGCCAAAAGGTGCCTGTCTGGTCATGTATGCTGTGGCCCTGCCTAGTCACTGCCTGATATAGCCAGGTGGAAAACCACTGCCATGTTTGTGTAGTTGCAAGGTACTTTTGAGCAGTCAGAAAGTGTAAATTATTTTAAAACCGTTCTTTAACGTTTTGCTGGTGTACCGTAGTGTACACTGAAGTTTATTTTCAACAGTCTATTTGGGCAACAGTAGTAAATTTTAAGCAGATTTAGGATAATGTTTTCTTTAAGATGAACAGGTAAGCTTTCCAAGTATTTATTGTAGAAAACCTATTTAAGGCACCAGCAACTAAGGACCTGCAATTCATGGCATGTTCACCCAACTTAGACATTTTTTTAACAGTTGGATGATTTCATTAACTGAGAAGTGTGAGAACTGCATGTGTTCCTTGCAATTATGGAGCAGAGCAGTTGGAAGGGAAGAGAATGAAGAATACAGGTGACAACTGCTTTTTGTTCTCCTTTGTAGCAGTTAACTTTAAAAAAGTTAATGAGATGCAGTAAACAATTATGTTAACATTCTAAGGTAAGGTGGATTTGTGTAAACTGCCAAATGTGGAACTGTTACTACCTCTGTATATAAAACTTCATTGGTTCTGTGTACTGTGGGATAGTGTCCAGTAGTAGAATATGCATTCTAAAAATCTGCAAAATTGGAAGGCATTTGGGTGAGAATTGCAGGTGGGACTTGGGATCTGAGATATCGGGTATGAGTTCGAAAGACTTGGTTCTGAAAAGCTGAGGGTGATATTTAGGAATCCATTAGTGGTCAGTCACCTCTACAGTTTCTCAGCCTTTTTCAGAAAGTAAGCCTTCAAGGTGTAAATTTGAGCACATCCAGAAACATGGGCAAAAAATTAGTCCATGGTAAAAACATAATCCAGAATTTACTCTGAATACATTTCTAGTAGATTTCGAATCACTATTTGTTTAGTCGTACCACTGGAAGATTCTCTTCATCTTCATAAGAAATGTAGATGAAGTGTCAGCTGGAGTGTGAATTTATGGTGGAAGTTACATAACACTGATTCATGTGCAGTAAGCATTAGAAAATGGCTAATAAGCTAGTTAAACTGTTACTGTAAGACTTTACCCTTACTTGTACACTTGCAGATTTATTCAATGAATCAGTTTACATCCTGTAAAACAAACCTAACATTTTACTTGTAAAGAATGTGTGGGAAAGAAACGTCACAGGCTTTTCAGTTCCAGTGATGAAAGCAAGATGCATGTTTGAGATAATAATAAATTTTCTGCACAGCAGCTAAGGTCACAACTGAGTAACAGTGTAACTGCCATCACAAATTGGGGGGGACACTTTCCCTACCAGGAAAAAAAACTAAAACAACAGAGCAAGCTTCACATGTCCGTTATTTATCCCATCCAGTGGATTCTAGCAGTACTTTACTGACTACAAAATGATTATTTGGTTTTCAAAGACCAGTAATTTTAGACTATGCCAGCCCAGCAAGCCAAATTCATGTTGGAGTCCTTCACCCCAAGTGCCTCATTACCCAGCGTTTTGTGTCTCAAACGAGACTCTCCTGTCTGGGCTGCTGTAACAGAACAAATTGATTCGTACTAAAACATAAGTTTTGTTAATGGTTTTTAATTTCTGGTTATTATTAATTTTTATTAATTAATGGTTTTAATTTCTGGTTATTAAAATGAGTTCAGTTCTTGAGACAGCAAAAGGCTGTTGGTATGTAAGAAGCTGGAATGAGAGTATAACCTGATAAACTCTTATCTTTGCTTGGAATGCATGTGTTTCTTAGAAGGACTGAGCTGTGGAAATGTGAAGAGGGTTGGTTCTGTGTTCAGAGCAAAGGAAAAATTTCTGAAAAACATAAAATTTTAGGAATTCCTATAACAGTACTTTGATTCTCCATAAATACATTCTAAAGAAGTTGAAAAGAGAATGATTACTTAAAACAGAACTAAATTCAGGTAGTCCAGTCACTAAATAGTAGCAGTGTTGTGCAGCTCTAACAAATGATACTATAAATGTGGACCAACTGTATTAATTTCTGGCAAACTGAAGTTATGTGTATTTCTTAAGAATAAGATTTGATTTTTAATAATTTGAGTTTTTTATTAAGAAATCATTTTTTCTTACAGTATTTGCATAGCTTCAAACTGAAGTTGAAACTTGGAAACTAAATCTAAACTCAATTACTTAGTTTACTTAAAATTAGTGGGGTTGCTTGTGAGGTTCGGGGATGGGGGCAGAGGAGGTTGAGGTTTGGGTTTTTCTCATTACTATATGAATCCCAGAAAGGGAAAGAGAGGTTTAGAATTAGATTGAGCACTAATACAAATAAACTTACTATAAGAATTGGCAGATCTGAGC
Organism: Phaenicophaeus curvirostris; assembly: GCF_032191515.1. Lineage (NCBI taxonomy): Eukaryota > Metazoa > Chordata > Aves > Cuculiformes > Cuculidae > Phaenicophaeus > Phaenicophaeus curvirostris. Next base: position 8,161,445 of record NC_091393.1, read on the forward strand.
GCCTTCCTAAAAGTGCTGCCAGTGCATTGGCCACAGTCATTTGTGGCATGGGGCCGATTTGCTCCAGCTTGCTTAATAAAGCATAGCACACACAGAGGAACCAAAGTTGGAATTTGAGACTGGTTGAATGAATGATAGAAAATATAGGCATATATTTTTAGGGGCTGTAAACTGTTGTTCATGGCAACTTTTGGCGCTTCATTTTTTTATCTATGTGGTTTCCATGTGTCGTACGGGCACAGTGAAAAACTGAAAATGTTAGCATGCTTTATTGGTACTGCTGGAACTCTGGTAGACAGAATAGAAACAAATTTAAAAATGTGTTTCTGTTTTTACAAACTATTAAAGGACTTTTTTTTTCCCTCTCCTCCATCTTGCATCATGTCTAAAGCTTGAGAGATTCAAAAGTTTGATTTTAATAAAACTTTCATTTGCAAATATACCAGTTACCAAAGGGACTGATATTAAAGATAATTCAGAGACCGCTGTGTGTTTGGAAGCACAGGCTTTTTTTTGTTTTCTATGTGGTTTGAGTTTCTTAGCTGTTTGTCTTGCTTCCCAAAATCGTGTCACGCAGATACTGCAAATTATGGAAAAAATTCTCCAAAGAAGACTGCATCTGCTAATCAGGAAGCTATTATATTTTATTGCTGTATCCAGCAAGGGTTTCTTACAAAGAAAAGCACTAGGTATCCAGCATGCAGAGCTAACTAACTTGGAAGCTTCATGGATAGACATGAAGACTGGGTATCTTTATGGTTTTGAGTGAATAGAAAGCCTCTGCAATTAACACAAAGTTGAAATTAATTCTTCTAAAGTTTTGACATTTGATAGGGGACTAGGGTGCATCTGGCTAAACAGAGATGCATTTTTCTTGCTTTACTTGTGGGAGAGGGAATTATTGTTCACATCCCTTAGGACAAAATACATCATTGAGGGCTTAACATATCTGCAATGTCTATTTCCTGCATGATTTCTTGTCTACATACTTAGCAATCAGTATAGTCTACATACTTACATGTCAGTATCATGTATCTTTGTTTATGTACGGCATTTGATACTATTTGTACACAGAGGCAAGGGTAGTGTTTGTTGCAGGGCTCTTGTATGGTTCATATTCTTTAAATAAGACTCTAAATACATTATGTGGAAAACATGCAGATGGCACTGTCTTTTGCCATGTTGCTTGGTCGCACAGTAAAATGTAACTTCTTACTGGTTTGAATTTTATAGGGAGTGGGATAAATTTATGTATCATTTCCAGTCTTTAAAGCTCTTTAAGTATGTATGCCAGTTTAAAATATTTCTGTGTCATGTACTGAAAAAAATGATACTTGATTAATTCTATTTGATGGAAAAAGTAGAAGCCCCGGTGTTCTGTTTCTAAACATATTGTCTGTCCTGTGTTTTCCTTTTATTCTCCTAGAAGATATTTAGAGGGCCAAAATCTTTTACAAAGAGAATGTGTTTATTTTTAGATCATTTTCCAAACATACACAGTACTACAGATCAACTGCTGTTTATTGATTTGTTGTGTCAATAATTCCATTAACTGTGCTTCAGATAATTCAGAATATGCACTACTGCCCAAACATATGGTGTGGCACCAACAGCAGGGGATAATAAGGAATGAGCATGAAGAAACTAAAGTTCAGGCAGTGCCTCCCTCTTGTGCTATTAAGTTACTTAGTTCTAGCACATGGTGTTGAAGGAAACTACGCAGTGTTTAAGTTTTCGTGACAAATTCTAAAAATTACTCTGTAAAAGATTTGTTCAGTGAAAACTTAAAGGAAGAAAATGAAATATAAGTGGAATTCACCACAAGCTCCATTCCGTTGATTATAAAGGATGTTTTTACGATAAGATACTTTTTCCAGAAAGACATACTGGGCTTTCACATATGGTAAACTTCAAGTTTTTATCAGATCAGTCATTGCTTCTGACAGTTGCTCCTTTTTTTGTATGCTGTCCAAGAGGTTGAGCTGCTTTAATGGATGATCAGCTCTTCTCTGTTTTCCCTGTATCCTAGGTAAATATTCAGTGCATTCGTGTCCTCTTCTCAAGTTCAACCCTGTGCCTAAGCAGACACCAAGTCACTAATAAATTGTTATGAAACCTTGACTGCACAGTCATTTATCAAACTCTTCACCAACCATAAAATTTATTTATCTGTCTCTCACCACTTTCTGTTAAATAATTAAGATTTAGATCACCTGTGAACTCTTCATGTAGATGCCTAACACTGATCTCCCCGTCCCCAGTCATCAACAGGACTTCTAACTGCATCTGATTTTTTTTTTGTAATTTGTTTCACTTTTTAACTAGAGCCCAAGTATTGTGGCATTCATGGCCCAATGTAAAACATCATGTTGGGCAGTATATTCATTTGTCTTAATTTATTCATTGAAAATAATTGTTATTTAAAAATATGGCAAATCAAAAAAGAATGGTTTCTTTAGTATGTGAACTAAAAATACAGATACCAGTTCTTGGTATAAATCTTGCAAATAGTGATGAATTTATCTTCAGGGGAACAGAGTGCAATTGTATTGTCTCATGGGCTGAGTTTGGCCATGTGGGATCAAATGCAAGAGAAGTGGGATTTTGGCATTTTTTTATGCATTTAATTTTCATATACATGTGAAAAATAATACATACAAAATATATGTATATATTACATAGTCCTAATATTAAAATTATATCAGTAATGAGTATATTTATACATATGTATGTATACCAGTCTTCTCAGCAAGGAAAGATGACTAGCCAAAAAAAACCTAAGCCTGACCAATCACAAATTGTTTCAAATGATTCAGGCTAAGGAAAAAGAACTCATTAAATTTTATTGGCTATGTCTCAGACCAATTTTTTAGCTAACATAGATGCAGTGTTTTCCAGTTGCAGGTGTTTTTCCCCTGTCATTGGATTAAATGTAGGGGAGTGGTAGTCAAAACCTAGGAAAGAGTAAGAGAAAAGGTACGTTAGAAAAAGCAGCCTTCTAAAAGAAGTCTTTATTCAGCTTTGCCACACAATACCAGCTGTATCCAGCTAAGAGAAATTGTTTTATGTGGGGAGAGTTCTTCCCAGTTACTTGATCAGTTTGGGTTCCTTTCTGTCGTAGGGAAGCAGCAAACCTGGAACTGAATTGCTGCTTCCAGTGTGCTTCGTCCTGCAGGAGTTGTTCTGTGGCATCCTTCTCTCCTTAACTGGCTGCCCTCCGTACTTCCCAGGTGTGAGCAGGCTGCTCTCTGAGTTACATGTATTTGCATGGCAGATGATTCAGGGAGCTCAGTAGATCAGCACCTCTGTGAAATGCAGACGTATGGCACACACACAGACTGATGAGATTTTTCAGAGACGGTAGGTCTGGTCATGTGCTGTGTGAAGTGAGTAGAAGGGTTGTAATGGACAACTCTCTTGCACCAGTAGAAGAAGGTGGGGGGCCTGCCAACTCCAAGAAATCAGGCAGTTTTATTAAAAACGCAGTCTGAGAGAGAGGAGGAAATACCAAGGGAAATCATTGGGGACTTTTAGATCTTCCAGTGACTCACTGTTCCGAGCTTGTTTGTATGTACTGTTTCCATAGGCTTCTTGAATATCATTCATGTAGTTTGGTGTTTCCAGCCTCAGTTATGGACTGCAAGAAAATAGTTGGTGTGTGTTATATCAAGAGAAAAGTCAAGGCCCTATACTACTGTAGCTAAGGGGAAGGTTACAATCAACAGGTTCCTTTTGACACAGGGCAGAATGGGGCGTGTTCTGTGGATATCTTGTGGTAAGACTCAGTCTGTGAACCACATGAGAAGCCAGGAACTCCTGGTAGGCCAAGTCTGTATTGTGATGTAAAAGAGAGAAATAATTTTGTGTGTATTAAGGAAACCAGAAGAGAAAAATGTCATTGATCATCATTCCTGGGCAGCCACCTCTCATATCTGTGTGTAATCTTTCAAAAAATGCTAAGCATACTTCCCCTTTGCTCATCTTTCTTAATGCAAAATCTTGGAATTTTTTTGTTTTTTTAGTTTACATTCTTTTCCCTCTTTAAATTGGACACTTGATTGCAGACTTCCTCATATTCATCATGAAAGTTTAGGAAGGTCTTGATTTATACACCTTCAGCCTTTTTCACCCCATCCTCAAGGGAAATTGGCTTCACTGTTTATTTAGTTTAGTTTAGTTATTTATTTGTTTAGTTAGTTAGTTATCAGGAAAGCACTGAGGAGAACCTAACCTAAGCATCGTTTACATAAATTATAGTCAGTTTGCTTTGACATGAAGTCTTGACAAATACAGTCTGGTGCTTTTACATTCTTGACTTCGTGAATTATCTTCTCTGGATCAGCATTCTTAATTTGCATTCCAAATTACTACTATATTGGAGAGCATCTCAATAATGAGGTGAAATTATTAAATGTGATTTCCTCAAAGGATGAGTATCCAAGCAGTTTGCATTGTTTTCAGCATTGTGAGTGTGTGGTTATTCGCTCGTCTCCTGCCAATCACACTTTTCTTTTAAGGAGACATCCTTTTAAGGAGTGGATTCACTAGTGAACCTGTAAGAATCAGCGTGCTATTTGTGATGTAGATGCAATATTATTTGTAAGCATTTTGTGGGTCCTTTAATTATGTTGCATCTCTATTTTAATTTTGAATATTCCTTTCCACCCCTTCTCCCTCCCGAATAATCTCTGTTTTTTATTGGATAAAGTTGTAAATAACTATGACTTTCTAGTGAAGAGTTTTGTCATTTTGAGAAGTGTGTTTTTCTATCCTAAATAATGTTCTAGTGTGTGCATTACCCATTTGAGGAAGACAGCAAGATTAAATTCTGCCATAATAAATTGCTATGATAATCACATTTATAAGTGCTTCTACTCCACCCTTTCCCTACTCCTCTTCCTTTACCTCCTCTTTTCAATCACCTCCCAAAAAGTTTATTACATTAAAAGCAGGTGCTTTGTTCCTTAGGATACATGTGTTATTATTTGAGATTAAGAACATAATGCTGTTAAAACCAGTGGTGAAGAGTGGCTGCTAGGACCAAATACAGAATCAGAGACCAGCCCACTTAGCCCCTTGTCCTCTTCTCCATCCCCCATCCTTCTCATCTGCCCAGTCTTGCATTTTTTTTCTTGAGTTGGAGGAGCTGCTGTCCCTTAATTGCTTCTGTGCTTTTTGTGCCTTCCATTCCCTACTCCACCTCTCTTTCAGGTGTATGTGTAACAACCTGCTTGTCTGTACTTTCTGTAGCAGCTACAGTCTCTGTTTTGGTCACCCTCCAGTTTTAACTTCACATTGCAAGTGCATGTTTTGTTGCCATTTCTGTTATGTTGTCATTTTTCCCCTGGAGAATGCAATTAAAAGAAGTGAAAATTTTATATACTGTAGTTTATAACTCACCTGTAGCTGAAAGTGACCTCGTAGAAAAAGGACACTTCTCTATATCCTGCTTTCATTTTTGTGCTTGGTTTCAAAGAATTACTCCAAGTAACCGTGGTCTTAGACCTTCTTCACAGCAAATGTTAAAGGATTCTTGAACAATATAGTATGGAGGAGCTGCTACTTTTGCATCTGTGAATTTACAGTGAAAGTTAGGACTCTTGTCTGGTTTTGTATATTTGTAGACAATATTAATTCAAAATAAACTAGAAAGCAGACCTCACAAAAATAGAGAAACCGTAGTTTATACAGACACTCTGCTTACTTGGAGGACTTTCAGGAGAAATTACTGTTCCCACACTTTTGAGGCATCTGTAAGAAAATGAAAGGATAACTTTGTGCACATTGAACACTTCATCCAGACTTCAGCATAGTCCTGTGCAGTTGTTTGCATATGCATTTAAATTTCAGAAGTGTGAATTCCTGTTACTAGCAAGCCTAAGTCAATACAGCAGAGAGATGAGAGATATATCACTGGTCAGATCTATCAAAATGAATTTGCCATCATTCCCCTAATTTTATTCTGAGCAAATTTTGTTTGAAATAATTAAGACCATACTTTTCTGAAATACTGTTACTGCATTTTAATAGTAAAATGTTTTGTATATGTAATTTCCAATTATTCTGTAAATTATCTCTGGAGGAAATTTAGCTAAGCACCAGTTATGCTTTGATTGCATAATATTAAATTGCTTCTGCAAAACTTGATTCTATGTGTCTTCAGTTTTCTAAGGTAAATTTCTTCTCTGTTTATGAAGTCTTGTGCAGCAAATTAAACTATTTCAAGTTTTAACTTTGTTTTTTCATATTATTTTATTCTAGGTTGTTGGAAGAGGAGCCTTTGGTGTGGTCTGCAAGGCAAAATGGCGAGCTAAAGATGTAGCCATTAAACAAATAGAAAGTGAATCTGAAAGAAAAGCCTTCATTGTAGAGGTACAGTAGCTTTGCTGGAAAACATGGGGTTGGGTACAGCTTGTTTTCTTAAATTCATGCGTGCGCTTAGTGCACTAAAATCTGTGTCTATATTACGAGGTAAATTTAGCTTATAGCCAGTAGAGAGGCCTGGACTTCCTGTCGTGCAGAACAGGGCACCTGTCAGAGCACACTGCAGCTCCTTCAGTTCACTTCCCATAAAAACTGGAAGGCAGGAAATAAGAGGGGACACAGGCTAGGGAAGTATCAGTTCATGGATTCTTGATGCAGAGTCAGGGTGCGGCTGAAATATCCACCAGAATCCTGGAGCTGATTAACACTTCCAGGGGCTAGAGCATAGGTTCTTCATACCATCAGATTCATGCTTGAAAGTATTTCTTAGTTTTTTCGACAATTCTAATAATTTTGTCTTTTTTTTCTTACATTTAAGTTTATTAATACATGTAACTCATTTAAGGGCAATCACTCTTGCCATTCAATGTTTACCTCTTCAGAAAGATCTCGAGTAGTTCAGATATACTGATAAACTTCCCAAGATACATAGCATTTTCTAGAATCAAAAGTTAACCTTGTAATTTAAATGAGATACATTGTGACATGTAAAGTTTTATAATGTTATTAACCTGAGTCTAATTTAATACTGAGTGGATCTGATCATTCTGTTAGCATTTTTGTTTGAAAAGAGATCTGTGACCGTAATCCCAGAAATTGTTCAGTAGTCACTGGGATTCATGAAACCTTATACAGTGCAGGAATCAGTTGTAAGACTCCATTCTGTTTTTTTAGAACTTCTGAAGTGTACAAAAATGACATTAGCCTCCTAGTTGATGAACAGCATAAGCTGCCTCAGAAGTCTGTGTAAAGGGGAAAGAAAATCCTTTTCCCTTCTCTTCTACTATCTACTGGGAAAGAAAAATCAGTGTAAAATAGACTGATCATCAATTAGTATGAGTAGTAGTAGGTTCTTGGAACTGTCACATTAATATTAAACTGGCTGGCTTACTTTATGGAGTTGTAGATGGGGGACGGGAGTCTGCAGTAATTGTCTATATTGTGAATAAAGCTGATACGATTCAGACTATGTAGTCAGACAATGGGGATTCCAAGACTGGAGATTCTAGGAAGAGCACCAAAACTATAGAGGTCATTGTTGCACAGTGGTTATGACATGAATGTCATGAAATACACCACAAAAAAAATACTTTGTTTACATTAAATTTCTTTTCAGTTTCTTTTAGATACAGTTCCAGTTAAACGTAAACCTAATTATATAAATCAAATTGCAAACAAGGACATCAGTTTTGTAATTCCTAAAATCACCATCTAGGGTTATGCAGACATACAAAACTGTAATTGCTGTTGTGGTGTATGAATTATAGATGTGAAAATAAAGCATTAGCCTTGTTTTCCCCATGGTTTAAAATAAAATGTGATTTGTTTTGCAGCTTCGACAACTGTCACGAGTAAACCATCCCAATATTGTCAAGTTATATGGAGCCTGTCTGAACCCAGTAAGTTATAGCTTTTACAGTATGTTAAAAGGTGATTAGCTTAACATACTCAGACATCAATGCACAAAATGCTTCTTCAATATACAAAACCATGTATTTTATACATATTTTGTATCTTTTAACCAAAATAAGGAAATACAGATATGTAGGCTGATTGATAGTTCCAGGGGTTTGTTTTTTCTTTCCCTTGCTATCAGAAATAAGTTTTTTCAAGAAAATCCCAAAGCCGTTTATAAACACCAGTTATACTTCAGTTTGTCAGTACAGCATCTGGTATATTACGTATGTGGTCTCATTCGTATCTGTAGTCCTATTAACTGCAAATCAGCAGTAAGAAAAGAAAACACATTAGCAACACATGATTCATGGCTTGTAAATCAGTTCCTATTCTCATATATGCAATTTTCGGGATTTTCTTTCTTTCTGCTACAGCTACAAACAGTCCTACAAATTCTCAAAGCAGAAAAGCAAGTACTGTGACAGGACAGATGTATCCTTAGCTAATTCTAGTACAGATGATTTAATTTGTTAAAATAATGCTGCATCCCTTTTTTGTTAATACCAGTGAATTTCTTTGGTATTTGAAATTTTTTGTAAGCAACCATTGAAAGAAAGGTAAAGGCAAATGTGTTGCACTTTGAAGACAGCATTTGCTTTTAAGGATCAAGTGGGGAGGGAAGTCATTCTCTTCATACCTAGCTTACTGTGGGAACTAAGTAGAACTCATTTCTGTTTCTTGTTCTTAAATATGTACCATTCAAACTGATTCTTTACCTCATAGATAAGTTTTCCATTAGCTTAGGTATGGAGACTTTGCAGTTCCTCTCAAAGAACTTTCCTTTCAGTTTACAAAAGCTGTTTTCCGCCCCTACATTTAAAACATCCCTATTTTTTGTCCCCTCCCCCCCCAAAGGTGTGTCTTGTTATGGAGTATGCTGAAGGAGGTTCTCTATACAATGGTGAGTATCGTTTCAACATAGTGTCTTCCTGGAGCTGAAGTGCTAGTGCTAGGAAAAACACGATCTGAAATATAGAGTCATGTCTCCATCCCTGGAGATACTCAGAAGCTACCTGGGCAACTGACTCTAAGTGGCCTGCTTGACCCTTCTTGGTGGACCTCCAGAGGTCCTTCTAACCCCAATCATTTTGTGGTTTTTTTTTTAATTCTTAAATAATTTTAAGGAGAAAAGAGTATGCCTTTAAAAACACTTCAATCCACTGGTTTGTTTCTTGAGGTCAGCTTCTTGCATTTTGTAGAAGTCATTTATGGTTTTCCAGTGGAATATCTGTAAAGATTCTTTCTTAAACTGCAAATCCCTGAGCGTTTGTTTAACATAAACTTTGCCAGGGATATCTGAGAACAAGCAACACCTTTCATATTGAATTTTAAGATAAAAAAATATGGAAAATCTATTAAAAATGGAAATTATTTTGACAATTCCATTATTTTTACAGTCTGCAGAAGGATATTTTCAGTTGCAGTGATGGGGCATTGATAATTATTTAGATTTCGTAGAGCTTTCTGACTGCTATGTTGTTAACTCTGTTGTATCTGTTGTAATATGCAATAAAGTTCTTTTTAGTTTGTGCCTTTGTCTTGCAGTGTTGCATGGTGCTGAACCGCTGCCTCATTATACTGCTGCACATGCCATGAGTTGGTGTTTACAGTGTTCCCAAGGGGTGGCCTATCTCCACAGTATGAAGCCTAAGGCTCTCATTCACAGAGACCTGAAACCACCAAAGTAAGTTTATGGTTCATATTTCATGTTTTCTTATAATTGGAGTTTAAGATAATTTATAAAAATTTCATTGTATTTGAAAGAAATACCTTTAATTTAAACTAACTATGGGATGTACTATACTCTAAATTAAAGCTGTGCATTTGACACTTTAGTTACTTTCTGCTATACTAGAAATACATCCTGCATCTGCCCTTCATCATGGAAGAGGACTTTGATAGGGAACCATCTTCAGAGGCATTTAAAATGCCCCAATTTAACAATGGGTTGTGGTGTTCAATATGAGAACATTAGGTGGGGGATTGTTTGGTTGCTTGGTTTCAACATGATCTTTTATCGGGTATATTGGAACTCTTTCCCCACATGGCCATCCTCTTCTATCCCCTCCTTCTGCCTGTTCCACCACCCCTGCTAGAATGTTCCATCACTTTCCACTGAACCAAAAATGAGTAAGTTTCTGCCCAGTGAGTTTGTTTATGTGACTCATTTTACAGCTTCAAATCTGGCTATACAGATTAGGGGAAAACGGATTGGGATCAGCAGGGGGATTTTGGAGGTAGCGTGCAGTTGTTACCAGATAAAATTGTAACATGAAGCCCTACTTTAAATCTTTAATTTTCTTCTACCTCTAGTTTTGATTGGGAGTGCTGTTAACATGTAACTTCAGGTGCTTTCATTTACATAAAAAATTTTGACTGACATCAATGGGAGTCTTGATCATTCTTTTGTTGAAATTATTACAGCACTTGTTTTTCAGCATCTGGCATCTGAAAGACTAATTTTGTCTGTATATGCTTAGCGGTTTACTGTGGCTAAAGATATTTATTTAAAATCTAGCATGTATAAAGATTAATAAAATGCATTATATATATATTTAAAATATTTCCTATGTTCAGCTTAGGCACAAATAACGTTTCTCAAATCATAAAACTAAAGCACTGAGAAGCAAAGCTTTAGATATTCAACTATATTAAAATGATAGTTTTTGGAATAAAAAGAGATCAGTAGTTGATTATGAGGCTGCAATCTGCAATTTCAATTTGATCAATTTGATTTTTTTTTTCTTTGACAGTTTGCTCTTGGTAGCTGGGGGGACTGTTCTAAAAATCTGTGATTTTGGTACAGCCTGTGATATTCAAACACACATGACCAACAATAAGGGAAGTGCTGCTTGGATGGCACCTGAAGTTTTTGAAGGTAACAATAATTTACAGTGACAATGTTATGTGCTCTATCTAGGGATGCAATGGCGAATGAACTTGGTATAGGAAATAAGAGCATCATGTAATCTGACTTTATTTCAATCAGTGTACTAAAGTTCGAGCTAACAACTGCAAGAGTCTTGGCAGAAATCTGGCATTTATTTAAAAATCTGTATGAGTTTATATCGCCAAATAATATTGCAGAGTTGCAAAGAGCAGCACTGAATTGACTCTGCCATGTTAGTATTGGTTAATTACACCAAGATGTGGAACTTTTGTTTGTATCATTGCTGAGATTTACATAAGGACTACCTTTACACAGCTGCTGTTTCTTATTTTATAAGCAAGTAAAGCACAGCTAGAGGGCTATTTCCCCAGAATTGTGCTGTTTCTGAGATTTTTAAATAATTTCAAACTCTTCTGACATTTGATTACACTGTCATTACTTTCACTCCCTATTCTGATCAGCTTTTATCTTTAGAATTTCCCTGTTAGTGTCTCTAAATTGAACATAATTGCCTTCATTTTCAATACCCCACTTTCTTGTAACTCCCTCTTTGTCTGCTTTTTGTGTAATCTAGAGATTTGGTATGCTTGCTCTTTCCTACATACTGAGGAACTTGTTATTAACAGTTAATTTAGCGAAGTAGGAAAACAAGGTATTTCTTGGAATGTAGCCGGGGAAGACTGATGATAATTAGATAGGTATAATTGCTGCATGATTGTCAGAGAAGTAATGCAGTCAATATTAGAGTGAAAATTAAACAACTTTTAGCCAGTCAGTACCTTAAATTATAATTGCCATTAGCAGAGTGGTCTGGAGAAGCCATCATCCTGCTGCAGGAAGCAGGTGTCCTGGTTTTGATGTATTTGGCAAGTGCCTGTGTGCAGCAGTTGCTTCCCAGATTCTGGATCCAAGTGGCCTCTTTTACTGTCCCTATCCCAGAAAGGAGCAGCAAATTATGTATCTCCATATACATTTTTAGGAGGTGTTCCCTCCTGAACACTGCTTTTGGTGCTTTTGTTTTGAAGTTACCTTTTTCTCCCACATGTTGCTTAGATGACCCGCCCAGGAGTGATTTGTTTCACGCTAGTGCCTAAAAATTTCCATTGTGTCACTTTACATAGAAGCACCTATTCTAGTTCTTTAACAGTAGCTAGGAATGTTTCTTTTCTTAATATTTGTTTACTGTTAAATGAAATTTTATAAATAAGAGATTTATTTTAGAAATGATCAAATGCATAATTAGGATAAAAGTTATCAATAGATTCTTTTTTTAGTGAAAAATATTACTCTAAAACAGATTTTGAAATAAATGTACTGTAGTAGGGATTTATACTACATATCCTAATTCTCTGGCATATGAATTCTGCAAAGCTAAACAAGGAAATCTTGTGTCGCAAATTTGTTGTTGGACAGCAGCAAAAGCCTTCAGTTTACAGTTGGTTTTATGGACTTCTGTCTGAAAGCATTTACTGATAAAACAAATCTTTAGACAAGAACAATTATCAAGGAAAGAAAGGAATCTGGTAGCTTCTATGATGTAGCACATCAGATTACTCTTGAAAAAGTCATTACTAAAATTACGTCGCATGTCAAAGTTGTTAAAAATTTGCTTATGCTACTACATCGGAATTCAACAGTGGAATAAATGCTTATAGTATTTTAGCACTTTTCTAGTTGTAACATTTTTAGATGAGAACAATTAAGGCACAAGAAGTATCTGGTTTAGATGGCAGAGTGCTCACTGAAGCGATTTCCTTAATATTAAGGATTTTTCCTGCCATTTTAAATGTTAGGGCACTGAAAGCCTTGAGAGATCAAATCATCTAAATGAAAATAATATCATTGAGATCAGGATAAAGCGAAAGACAGTAAGTGTTCTAATCTCAGAACTCACTTTTGTAGGATCTGTTTTAAAATTGCTTTGGGATAATTGCATAATTCAAGGAATCATTGTGTCTGCATTATTCTTATGTTGGTCTGTTACCTGATGAGAGAACAGCGAATACTTGAACTTAAGGTCAAAGAGCTTTAAGTAATAACATGACAAAAATAAAAAGGATAATAAACAAATACTAAATAAGATGGTGAGGAATAGAGAAATCTGCTGATTTGTTCATATGTTACCTTACTAGTTCTGCTAAAAACCTGTAATTAATAAAGAGCAATGGATATGACTGGAATGTTATTGGCTGGCACATTGTGACTAATGTGGAAGAAGTGAGTTGAAAAAGAATATTTAGAGGAAGCAAGCATAGTCAGTAAAATCCTGAATGCAAAAGTCTTTGCAGCTTAATAAATTATGGTTTATATTTGTAAGAAAACTGATGTATTTTATCATTTCAGGATAACTCTGAGTGAAAAGAATTGATTTCCAGAGAGAGGCATTCTGAACAATCCTGCTGTCAAATAATTTCAGACTTAGTGTGAATGAGACAGCTTTAGAGAACTGTTTTTCTCAGTAAAACAAATGTGAAGTGAAAGGAAGCATGTAGACCTATTTATCAGCTCAAAGTGTACTTTTTAAATGTGTTTTATAGAAAAGAGACAAATTATATTGATGGCTTTCTTCCAGGTAGCAATTACAGTGAAAAATGTGACGTTTTCAGTTGGGGTATTATTCTCTGGGAGGTAATCACCCGCAGGAAACCTTTTGATGAGATTGGTGGTCCTGCTTTCCGCATAATGTGGGCAGTTCACAATGGTGAGTTGAAAATATTTCGTGGTGTTTGAAGTTGTGTATTTTGCCTATAAATTTGCTAAACACTCACAACTGTGTGGCTTTAAATTAGTAGGTTTTCTGTTTTATACTTCACTAAATATGCATTTTTCGTAAAGACTTATGAGATGCTGCCACTTTTGTGTCAGTGCATTTTTTGTTATTTTGCTGCTACAGTGCTTGCATTTCCTGCCTTACACATAACTACCATGTGATCAAACAATGGAGAAGACATTCCATTTTAAAAGTGATCCCACACTGTGAACCTACAACCTGTCCGTCTGCATGAATGATTATTTTTTCTTGTAATTGGATGTCTACAGTAAATATGTGAGTTGCAGTAACCTGACCTGTCTTTAGAAATGCTAGAAACTGTCAAACTCCTGCAGGACTAGTAGGCATTAAAAATGTTACTTTGTTTTTCATCTATTGGGGGTTTTTTGTGTTCTGCTGGGGCACTGTTTTACTTCTGTGGCTAGATACCAGCAGTCATGGAGCAGAACTGTGCTGTGCTACTTACTTATATGAAATAGATTCTTAGGAGCTTAGAATATAATCAGGAGATGGACTGATTGGTTGGATTCAAGTGGAAAAAGAAAGCAGTGATACAACATTGGTCTGAATAGTATCTTTGTGCTAGTGTTGTAACTTTTTTTAACTGTGTTTTAAGTACCATGGCAGAGCAGAATTTTAAGAATAAAGTAATGATAGTGCAGTAGTTCAGTGAATAACTGCAAAGTTTCTGCCATTTGTGAAAGATAGCATCAAGGAAAGCACAAACTTGTTCAGAATATGTAGTTGATAAACAAGATAAACAAGCAGTGAAGGCTAATACTCTGCCTGAGTTTCGTTGTTGGCTACTAAGTGATAGAAGCTTAAGGTGAGCACTGGCATCCTGCTCAGTGAAGAGGAGAAAGGGGCAGACAGTGGTAGGATGGATGGATGAGCTTTACAGTCATAGTAAGGCGCAAAGATAGATGCTTGCAAACAGAATTCTTGAATTATGAAAGAGACTCTCCATTTCAATTTTTCAAGGATGTGAGTTGTTGAGATTGGGAGCGGCGAATGCCTTGCATAAAAGCATTAACTGTAAAAGTAAGCGTAAATGTAATAGTCATAAATCAGAAAGCGTCAATAAGGTGTGGGAGTATCCTATAGGGGAAGACAAATTCCTTGTCTGTCTCTACTTTTGCTTTAAAAATTTCTTTTTTTTTCTTTTTCTCTTTTTTGTCTTCCCACTCTTTTATTTCCTTAGGAAGAAACTGTTAGTGTGCTTCATCTTGCTTAAAACCTGTGTGGCACTCTTATTTCCTGTATTAATTGTTATAGTTAATACATTTTTAAATACTTGCTGGTTTTATGCTAGATGCCACTACATCTCGTGTTAAACACAACTGGATGTCCGTTAATTGTACCTATCACTGAAATAGTAAAAAGAGTAGAAACTTGAACCAAAAACCAGCTGAATAGTTATACAACACTTGAAGTAAAATATATAATAAAAATGTGTAAGGTCATGAAAAGATCAAAATTAGCCCTCAAAAATACTTTTTTCCCTTTTTTTTTTTCTTTCTTCTTGCAATTACAGCATTAGAAACTGATATTGCCTGCTTCCTAGTTTGGTCAAAAGCTTTATTCTTCAGAAAGTGGTAACATATTCATTAGCCATAGTAATATGTTGTATTTGGTCAGACAGTGAATTTATTCAAACCTCTACTGAAGGACAACTTTAATTTTCTTTCTACTTGTTTGTATGTGATTGTAAGTTGTATGTAATACAAAGGAACCTTTTTTGTCAAGTTTTTGTTTATAAGAGAGAAAATTAAGTACAGGCTAGTTTTTTCAGACTGCAATTAACTATATGATTTCCTGTATTTATTTAGCAAAATACCAGAGAGAGATCAGATGCTGTGAGTCATATTACAGTCTGTTTAACAAATCAAGGGGTTTTTTTCTAATTTCAATTATAGGTACTCGACCACCGCTGATCAAAAACTTACCTAAACCAATTGAGAGTTTAATGACCCGTTGTTGGTCCAAGGATCCTTCACAACGACCGTCCATGGAGGAAATTGTTAAAATAATGACACATTTGATGCGGGTATAAAAATTTATCTTAGTATCTTAATAATTTCTTAACGTATAAATTTGGGAAATTTAATTATAAAAGGTATGCCTTTTATCACACTCTAAAGGCGGGCTTGCATGTTCTCTCCCCATTTCTCTCTTTTTGATTAAAGTTACCAAATTCTTATAGTAGAGAAGGGAAATGATTCCTCTCCTTGTGGAAGAGAGATACCAACTCATAATGCATGTAGGGAAATCATTAAAATTAGACATAGATGTGTTTTAATATATATAAAAATAATTGTGTTTATTTGTTTTCTAAATAAATTGTAAGCATTATTATAAATACTATTCATATTTATATTTATAAATGTTTCTGCTTTCTTTGATGTTGTCTTTCACAAATCATTGCTGTTTATTCACAGTACTTTCCAGGAGCTGATGAACCTCTACAGTATCCTTGCCAGTATTCAGATGAAGGCCAAAGCAACTCTGCCACAAGTACAGGTACGCTTGTATAAATAAGATAAAAGAACAGCAAAGCGAAATTAAGCAGGTGGATTATCAGTCACATATTCTCATATTGATTTTGAACTCAAATTGAGTAAGGTAACCTTTCCAAAATCTTAAGCATTGGCAAGAATCTTACTTTTTGTTAAGATCTTGTACCATATCATACTTAGTGTTCTCAGCCACATGATCTTATTGAAGTGTACTTTTAATGGAGGACAAGCATATAATCAGAGCTGTCTCTGAGTGTCCAGGTTTAAGGTCTTTCTACCACCCCTTCCCCTCCCATGAAAGTTGCTAGCAATTAGCACTCTTACATGTAAAGTTTGGAGGTTGACATTTTAAAATTTTTACCTATTCTTTAAAGTTGCACCTGCTTTCAGTTATGGTATCCAGAATTTAAACTTTCAGTTGGTTTATGTTAGATGCAGTAAATACAGTAATTCAAATTCAGTGCAAGGAAGTCACTAGAAAACTGAATGGAATAGAATGTGGGCTTGGCTTTCAGGTAGTCTTGTCCTCGGAGAAATCATTTTAATAATAGAAAATAAAGATTATTAGGTCATATCATTTTTTAAAGTACAGCTTTCCCACTTCAATGGTTTTTAATCTTACACATCTTCACCTTCCACTGCTTGGTTGGTTCATATTCTAGCTCTAAACAAATTGCTGTTATGATGGATAAAGTTAACCTGGCTACTATGCAACTTCATGACCTGTATAGGACAAAATCTTTTCAGCTGTAGCATTGTACTGACTTGACTGGCTGTTCTCCACCCCTCTGCACATCATTTTAAGATGTGATTTATCACTTTAAACTGTGAATATATATTGTGTTATTTTTCAGGTATTTGTGCTCCTCTGTGGTTAATGATGGACTTTGTCATTAATTGTGAATGAGGTTGCTGGTTGTGTTGTTAATATAACATCTACCCCAACAATCTCAGAGCAAGTCAAGATTGACTTCACTATGTCTTTGTGGTACTTAGTCTTGTATTCCATCTTTTACTTTTTACATTAGTGCATCTATTGCAGTCTCGTAGCTTGCCTAAGAGAAGAGATGCACTTCGGTGTTTCTAATGGAAATTCTCAAATATTTCTCCTTGTTATTGATTTGTAGGTTCATTCATGGACATCACTTCTACAAACACAAGTAACAAGAGTGATGCTAACATGGAACCAAGTGACTTCCAAGGAGCCTCTACCAATGACACTATAAAACGTTTAGAGTCAAAATTGGCACAGCAAATGAAAAATACAGCCAAGCAGCCGGTAAGCTGACATGTGCAGTTTTGAACCACAATAATGAAATGGAAAAAGATGGACAAAAGTGTTAAAAGTGTTATGTCTTTCAAAGACAGTACCAAGTTGGAGCCAGTTAGTTGTAGGAAAAGGGTATGAAAGGGGATGGAAAATATTAAGTGATACCAAAAAGGTAAACTGGAAGTCTCCAATAAGATCTTCAAGTAAGTAAAGGAAATAGTTCATTTTATTTAAAGGAAATCATTAGGTAAAAAAAACTAGATTTAAAAATCACTGCCTTAATTTATAACAGTATGACGTGAAAGGATTAAATATTTACGTGAATTTTGTAAAGTAGGATGAAAAAGATTCTTTTGTGACGGTGTTTGCCTAATTCTGCTCAATTTTTATCTGTGTACTTAGATTATTTTGAAATTTGAGATATTTCGTTCTTGTACATTAATAATAGTTATATTATTACCATTTTCTTGAATTATAAATTTTTAATATTGTCACTTTTAAAATGCACATTATAGAAATATATTTTAGCTTACATACAGGGCATATCATAGAGGGGCTTCTGCAGAATTTTTTTTCCTTTCTAAAAATGTGAATGTTGAAACAGGGTGATCCTGGCCGTTTGAGTTTACCCCCATCTCGTGGAAGCAGTGTGGAGAGCTTGTCAGATGTTCGTGCACGACCACAGTCAGCCCTTGTTTCAGGAGAAGCCAAAAGGATGAGTGCTGACATGTCTGAAATAGAAGCAAGGATAGCTTCCATCACAGGTAAAATTAAAGGATGTTTGGGGGATGGACTAAGGAATTTGAAGGAAGGAAAGAAGGAATATGATGTAAAACATGCATAGTCTTACAGAAGGTTAATACCATTAACCGTATGGAAATACTTCAACTTTTCATGTAGTCTTTGTTGTCCTTTATTAATTAGGGAGGAGAATGACTTCATTCATGGTTGTGCCATCAACTAGGTTGAGTATTTTAATTGAGTACTTTTAAGATTGCAGAAGCGAAGAGTTAGACTTTTTTACCTTTTAAAAAAATCATTATGAGACTTTTAAGTATCAGTCCTATTCCAAATGCACAACTTTCTTCACTGCATCTGAAATAATGTTATTCCATCTCTGCTAGCACAATAATTTCAAAATACTATAGGAATAACCTTGAAGAAAATGTTATTTTGGAAATAAAGAAGTGGATTTAAAGTTCAGCATGTTCCCACTGAGTTTTAAAATCCATTTTGGCAGATTTCAGAAAGAGAAACAGAGTTACATTTTATTCATCAGATTGAGATTAACAAAACATTGGTACCTTTTGTTTAAAAAAAATAAAGCTACAGGTGTTTTGCCAGGTTTGCTTCAGATAGCTCAAAACTTTTCTTTCTAAACATTGTCTCCGAGTGAACTGGAATTTACTTCTAACTATAACTACATCATTTTATGGCGAAAGCAATCTTTATACTTTCCAGAAGAGTGAATTAATATATAAGCGTATACTTGGCAAACACTTCTTGTCTCTTTTCTTTATCAGAGATATTGTTTTGTTTACACAAAATTTAGGTTTTAAGTTTACTATGTGAAACTTTGCTACGGTATGTAATCATAGATTTAAATAATCAGACAAAATTATTTTGGTTAGTCCAGGGTTATTTAGCTGTTCTGGTATTTTTCTACCAATCTGAAAATCAGGGTGATTGAGGAGCTGTAATTAATAAGGAAATATGCATCATATGTTGGCTTTCTTGTGCACCGTGACTTCCATTTTTGTTCTTCATCGTATTATGATTTCTCCAGGGTCTTGTTTTACTGAAGTTACTCATGAAATAATATTTATCTTGCCCTAAACACTTTTTACTTTTATGTTGTTATTTTGAAGCCTTCATCCAAGATTTGTCTTCTGTATTGTCAGTCTTTGACTGGATGGTTGTGTAGCACATCTCACCTGAATATCTCTAAAGGTTTCCTAACACAGAAGGCAGCTGTGTAGTTACTGATAATAACAACATGCTGGGTTTATATTAAAATATGTGAGGACTCACTTTGGTCACTTATACTCTAAAGTCAATGTAAGTTCTTTACGTTAGTAGAGATAACCTGGCCCTCTTTTGTGTGAATTTTTAATTTTCCTGGTTTGTCTTCCTTAAGTACATTGCTCTGAATAATGGTTATTATTTCAGGTAATATTTATTGTTATGACTAGGGTTTCTTTTTCTGGAAACAAATGTGTATATATTGAACATACTAGTTATTTCTTTGAAGAAATCACTTCAGGCAGTAGTGAACTACTAGAAATTAGGTCAAACCAATCTAACTGTAACTGTCAAAGAAAGCTGAAACAGCACTGTATTGGTTCTGCTTTGTTTCTTAATCTTGTTAACTGTGTGGCAGAAATAAGATGCTGTGAACCTGAAAAAGATTTTGTGGCTAGGTGAGAATTGGGCTGCTGTAAATCAGGTCAAGAATTATTTAATCTTCTTGTTCCATCTCTTGCTAGATTAATCGTAAGGGTAAATCACATAATGCACTTCACCATTACTTAAGTTTATTGAGTTTTGCTGCAATGTTCTATCCTTGGGGGTGCAGCTAGTCTTTTCTCTAAATGGGAACTATTTATCTTAAAGTACACAAGTAGTAAAATAAAAATTTTAAAAAGTTTTAATAGATTTTATTTGAAAGCATATAATGTTTCTGCAACATGATTCAAAACTGAAAAGGTTGGTCATATCCAGTTGGCGAAGCAAAAAATCTGCGCTAATAGGATAAAAGAATGGAAGGCAGGAGTGGTTGTCAAACGTAATAAGAGTAAGCAGTTTTTCAGAGACAGATGAGATTTCATTTAAAAGGAGGTGATTCAAAGAAACAGAAGTAACTAACTATTAGTCATGTTTACAAAATAGTTTGTACGTAACACTAAAAAGAAAAGGTTTTGTAAGTTCAGGTAGTCAGGAATTTATTCTGCATATACAGGTGATCAGAAATAATTTAATTTGTTCTCGGTTTGGGTACTTATATTTGGGTTTTCCCTTCCTTGTGGCCATGCTGCTTTCTGTGTTTGACTTTTGTGTTGCTAACTATAACTAATTACACGGTGTTGTAATGACATCTAGTTCTGCATTTTTTGCTTTTTAACAATTGCTTTAATATGTGTAAGCATGAGTGGAAGGCAATGCAGTTTATTCTGCATGACACATTTTTGCATGAACTATAGTTTAACCAAGTCTATGAAAAATGCAGTATTAGGAATTCAATAATTTTGCTATTGCAATTTTAGTGTTTTGCATGTGTATTGTATATGTGTATTTTTTCAGCCTATTCCAAGCCTAAACGAGGCCATCGTAAAACTGCTTCATTTGGCAACATTCTGGATGTCCCTGAGATCATCATACCAGGTATCGCAGACCAGATGAACGGGTCAGTTGGTTAAGATGCCGGAATAATGATCAGACTGCTAAAATACTTCTTGCTCCAGTTGCTCTAGGACAGAAATAGAAATTATCACAATAACTTTTTCATAATGTCTCTTTAAAGAGGAGCATGATGTTTTAATACAAAGTTACTTTTATCGATAAAGGATTCGATCTTCTAGTTCAAATTTATTTTAATTTATAAAGGACTTTTTCCTGCATGCTTTTAATGTTAAGAGGCTTAGAGCAAAACTATATATGTAGTCTTCTATTATAATACCTCATTTGGTACAAATGGTCTTGAGTTGAAAAACTCCTGTCTAAGCCCTGTTCTTTGTTTTGAGGACCCATTTGTAATCTAATTAAATATTAGTAGGACAAAAACTTCAATACATTATGTACAGAACTTCAAATCTTCATGATACTTGTGATTAAAAAATTTAACACGTTATATAATTCTTACATTTGGCTATACTTTCATAGAACTAAGATGTGTCTGCATGAGGTATTTCCGTTGTGTTTAAGTCAATGCAAACTAAAATTATTAGGAGAGGCTTCTGACAGGAAGAAAATCAGTATAATCAGGCACCATAGCTGGTAATTTCAGTTGAGACTTTAATGAATTCTCGTCTGTCCCAAGTCTATCGTTAGCAGCCTGTCATTTTCCTTTCCCATTCCTATTTTTGCAGTCAAAGTGGATTTCTCTCTTTTCAAGTTGAATGCGAAAGATAATTCCATGCAAAAGCTTCTGTCAAATAACATTACTGAAGTTTACATATAAAAATATAGAACATCAAACAGTAGATTGTAAAGAAGAGTAGTACTACCCATGAAAAGAAAACCTATTTGGCGTTGAGGCTAACAAATCAGCAAGAAAGTTTTCTGGTGTAGCTTTCCACTGTAATTTTCAAACAGTCGTGGGCTGCCATGGCATAAATGAAATCCTGAGAGAGCAAAGAACAAGTGAAGAGATCTGTCAAGTTTTGCAGTGTCAACAGGTGAGAGAGGCTGGTAAATGAGCTCTAGAAGCTGAGTGCTTCTTGTGTGTGCATACCATTTGCATGTAACAGCACTAAAGCTTCCAAGAAATGGTGAAACTTTTAGAAAATCATTACAAAGTCAGTGAAATACAATGTTGTGTTTTTCCCAGAATATATTGTACCAGTCTATTGGTTTTACTTGTTTAGGCAAGGAAGTAAATTAGATATTCTTCCCTTGGACTATTGTAACTGGATTTTATAGGATGAGAATTCCAAACTGAATTTGCAATAGACGCAAGAGAAATAGCAACCTGTAGGAGTGAGAGAAGATAGTAGATTGGAGCAGGCATATTAATGAATTTTCTCAAAATATAGTCGTAAGTTATTTAACTCTTAAATAAGTGGTAGTTCACTGTAAATGCTGTATTAGATGTGACTATTTATAAGGAGGAGGATTAGAGTATTATATAGGCTGATGATTTTTTTTTTGTGATATGGGAGGAAAAAGAAAAATGGAGTAAAAATTAGGATTATGCACACTAGCAACAATTTGTTTTAATAACATGACTGCATAGGGCCATAGCAGATGCGTGCAGAATAATCTGAGGTACCTTGAGCCACTAATATAATGTACTTATTAAATAATATGTGAAATCTTAAGGTTTGTTTACAAGAAAGATAAGGAAGCCATAACAGTGTTTTACAGGCCCTTGGTGAGGTTTAATCAGGAATTCAACATACTATTTGGGGCAGCCATATAAAAGAAACGCACGTGTGCTCTGAAATAATAGCAAGAAGAGCAACAAGGACAATATGGAGAGTATAAAGAAGAATCTGTAAGCATGGCATTTTTTTATCCAACAAAACAAAAGCTGAGAAATGAATAATTATTTTCTGTAGACAAGTCTGCAGCTAAAGACTAAGAAGAGAGAACTACTTAAGCTAAAAGATTGGACAGGCACTAGGGATAAATGCTGTAGATTGCAAGATAACCCTGGGCTGTATATTAAGAGTCTTCTGGTTATCACAACAGTTTTCCCATAAGAATCCCAAGGCCTGAAAAAGAGATTAATCATTACATGACAGAGGTGTGCCCAGTAAACCAGTTATGTTTTTCTGTATACGTAAAACAGTTATTCAAAGGTACTTTGCTTTATTATTTTTAAAGACAATATAAAATGACCTAGGGATGTGATTCTGCCCCTCTATTTCTCTCTTGTGAGACCTCACCTGGAGTATTGTGTCCAGTTCTGGAATCCTCAACATAAGAAGGATATGGAGCTGTTGGAACGGGTCTAGAGGAGGCTACAAAGATGATCCGAGGACTGGAGCACCTCTCATACCAGAACAGGCTGAGTTGAGGTTGTTCAGCCTGGAGAAGAGACCTTATAACAACCTTCCAGTACCTGAAGGGGGCTACAAGAAAGCTGGGGAGGGACTGTTTACAAAGGGTTGTAGTGATAGGACTAGGGGCAATGGGTGTAAACTGGAGAGGGGCAGATTTAGACCAGATATAAGGAAGAATTTATTCACTATGAGAGCGGTGAGGCACTGGCACAGGTTGCCCAGAGAAGCTGCAGCTGCCCCATCCCTGGAGGTGTTCAGGGCCTGGTTGGATGGAGCCTTGGGTAGCCTAGACTAGTGGGATGTCCTTGCCTATGGGAAGGGGGTTGGAACTAGATGATCTTTAAGGTCGCTTCCAACCCAAACTATTCTGTAATTCTATTTCTCACCTGTTTCCTTTCCTACTCTCTCAGTACAAGGCTTTCAGTCCTGGCCTCTGAAGATGCTTTTTTGTCCTAGTTATAATTCCAAGACCCTTAAACTGGCACCTTTGTCTCAATCCCACCTTATTACATTGTTTAGTAATTCTGCCACTTACCTAGCTCCTCTGAACTTCTCGAGGGATGTCCATCAGTGGGGTGAGCAGCCTCTCTCTGTCCTTGGGGTAGTTCAAGTGTTGACCCACTGTGTGCTGCTGCCTGAAGTTCTGCTGAGCACATGGTAAGGCAGCTGCTTCCCAGCAAGGGGAGGCACCAGGCAGGCATGTTACCATGAGTCAGCTGCTTTGGGCAGGGCTATTTTCAAAGTATTAGTACTACATCTGCTATCACTGGGCTTTTTTGTAATGTGTTGCTTCAGCTGCTTTTCAACCATGAACTGATTATGCTACTGAAGCTGTAAAATACATATTTTTATCGGTTGAAGGTAAAATGCTAGCAGAGGTAGAATTTTATAAAATATATTTGCTTTTCTTTCTAAATAGGTTTAAATAAACATGAACAGAACTTTCTTTAAGATGCTGGTTTGTGTTACTAGTGTACTAAATTTAGAAACTGAAAAATGGATCAACTAATTCCTTTTTGATGTAACAACTTGGCAAATTAGTATTCAGTGATGTTATCCTTCAACTAGACAGACAAGTGAAGTATCAATTTTTTTTTTAATTGATGGTGTAAATAATATGTAGTATAGAAAATAAGTGCCAACATATTATTTAAATATATTTTCAATATATGAAAATTAAAGACCCCCACTAAGAAGAGAAGACTGAAGTAGCTCTGTTTAAAGAAACAAAAGCCGTCTACGTATAGTTAGCAATATGATCAAGAAAAATAATGAGAACACCTTTCCAAGACAAACCAGTCAAGCAGCATCTAACAAATATACCTTCAAGTAAAGCCTTTTCTTCACTGGCAGCGTTAGACCCATCTCCCGCATTTAACATGAATGCATTTGGCTTTGTAATTCTTGTCATCTCTGAAATTGCTGCAGCGTTACAGATTTTTATAGAATTGACACTGCATAAATGATTTCCCAAGTTAGGCACATTTTGTTGAGTGTCTCTAGGAAGTGGATAGGTATTAGAGATGCTTTAGGCTTGTGATTTTTCCATCTACTTTTAAAAACAATATGCCAGAAATCTCACCCTTGGCTCTCCCAGTCACTTCATTCTTCCGGAATTCAGATCAATGTTTTACCTACTACTTCTAGCACCATTACTTCAACTGATTATCCTGCCTTGTGAGGGAGGTTTGGATGTTGTAGGTGGGTAAGGAAGAGAGAGTACTATGCACAAATAAGAAAGTGTAAAAGGAGGCACAACTATCTGATAAAGTGCAGGGAGAAGAGTTAATAGCAGATGGATGATCAAAAGCCTTGTTAAGCTGTAGAATTAAGCTGTAGGTTTTTGCTGGAGCGTATGGGCCAGCACACAATGGAAGTTTCCTGTGCCTTTTAAGTTTCATTTTAGAAATTAAGCAACAGTATGTGAAATGGGATTTTTTAGGCCAGGAAGTATGTTTGTGCTGTTTGATTTTTATCTTAAAATTCTGTAAACCACCAAAATCCTGATGTAATACATCATGCTATTGTATATTAACTTCTGTACAATTACACATTTCTTAGTTTTTATAATCAGGAAAAACTAGTTTTAAGTGGACTTGGAGGTAAGAACAAGATCAAAACTGTGAGATGAAAGCATAGAGAAGGACAGTGACCGTTTCAAATGAAGTTTGTGTGGTGTAATATATTTTTCTATTGAAATTTGTCTTGAATCTGGAGCAATAAGTATTTGTTAATTCGTAGTCTATTTCTGCTTTGTCTAAGCTATTTGCCAGATGTTTGCAGTAGTTGTACTAATTAAAATGGCATTGCCTAGTAGAGCTTGCTCTTCCCTCATGCTACTAACTTCAAGATATTTCATTTAAAGGTGTTCATTTATTAGAACACAGTAATTGTGGCCCCATTTTCTCCCCCAAGGCATTTTCTTTTCTTTCTTGCACCCCACCCCGATTATTTTAATATTTTGGCAGGCGTGTTCTAATATTTCAGCAACACATGTGCTGGGTTCTTCAAATTCACAAATGTTGCTAATCTGAAATGAGAATTTCAGATATTTTTGCAAGCCTGTTTCAGCTGAGCTAATTTTAGAACAGTGTTGTTGAATGAAATGTGCACATAACTTTGTATCCGTTGTGGGTGGATCACCCATATCTTGAATATTGACATGAGCTGTGGTAGCCAGATGAGCTGTGGTAGCCACAGTACCAAATTCTGTTAAATATATGGGTTTGATTTTTAAATGATTAGGTAGTGAAAAAGTTCACTGCAAACTAACAAGTTCAGAAATTCTGATATATTTTTCTCATTCACATAATGTAGCTGTTCTTGCTTCGGTAAGTATGTAGTTTCCCTCAATTCCAGAAGCCAAACATCAAGACCACAGAAAAGGTGCAATTCAGATTCACGTGTAGTCATAGTAAAGAATATATTCCTGTCCTAGAATCCTTCTTGGTTTTCTTATAAATTTGTTTCTCATAGTGCTTTTTTTTATGAATTTTAGGCTAAAAACATCATGTCAAATTGGTAAATTGACACTGATAATTTTATATTGTTTTGTGGTAATGTGTTCCTATGTGTAATAGGTATATTTAAACATTTAAAGTCTGATACCATTTAATGTATTGATTAATATTAAGTAGTCTTACATTTTTATAGTAACTGTTGCAAATCAAATCACCTGTCAAGATAAACTGTGGAGTTGTGGAAATAATGCTGAATAAGAAGTGTCTAAAATGTTAAAAATGTGATGCCTGTTACTGTGCTTTGAGAGAGCTATGTTGGCTGTTGCATTCAGAGTCACGGGCAGGGGCTGCCACGGCTGCAGGAGATGCTTCAGATGCTCCCCTCCAGCAGAAAAGTTACGTAATGCAAAACTAAGAGAAAAAATTTTGAGCATTGTCAGCTGTTACTCAGGACGTTTAGGTGTTTCCTTTTGAACAGCTGACTTGCTCTCAAGAGACAATATAAACAATCATCGTAATAAAAATCAAAGTAGCCAGGGAGATTCTATTGCATAATCTCCTTTTATTTTTAAGGAGTCTGTTTCCTGGAAATGCCTTTGATTGCATGTCAGTGTTAAAATTTAAACTGTTTTGTGTAGCTGTCACTAGTGGATAATTGCTAACAGGTGGAAGGAGAAGAAGAAAAGATTACAGCATTGTGCTCAGTAGGTTGATGGTGAGATGTGATTTTGCTGAACAGTCTCCTTTTCACACTTCTCAGAGCATGAGAATAGGACATAGTTTCGTTCATTTGCAGGAGGCAAAGAGCAGAAGGAAGCGCTTTCGCTTCTTAATCTTTGTGAGGGGAGCCGCAAGTGGGCAGAAGTACTTACTGCCTTACTTCAGCACAGCAAAGAGGAACAGGTTAAAGCTAGCAGCCTGTTATCTTTGCAGTCTAGCTTTTAGAAATCCCCATAACGTAACGCACTTGAAATAGATGTCGTCACCAGCTCCTGCCCCGGGTACTAAGCCTGACCATATACATGTGACAGTAGATGGTGGAGTAGAGGGCAGCAGCTATTCATGTGGTGGGAGTGGTTATTGTATTAGAGTATAGTTTTTGTTGACAGGCCAGCATGTTTTGAGTTAAAAATTCTGCAGCTGTCTCTCTCTCCCCCTCTCTCACTTTCTCTCTGTGGATTTGTACAAATTCCAAGCTCCTCTGCAACAGTCGCACCCTTCTTATTTGTTCTGAATAGATTTCACTGGTTTGTTTTTGTTTTGTTTTTTTTTTCCCAGCAGGAAACGGACAGCAGAGGCGCAGATCCATTCAAGATCTTAGTGTCACTGGAACAGAGTCAAGTCAGGTAAACATCTTTGTCATCAATTCTTTATCTTTCAGTAAACACCAAACCTGTACTGGTCTGGAAATCTTCATCTTTTGATGCTTTTGTAGAAATGATCTGTTGCATTTAAATGAGATTCCATGAGGGTAATCTATGAATGAATTCTAGATGAGAAGTGTTTTCTATATACCTCATGCAGCATTTGTCATTTTTATGTACACATAGGTTTTGTGTCCTACTTAATTTGACTGAGGACAGATTTTATGCAGGAAATCCTTTTCACCTCTCTGTATGTAGAAGACAATTGTAATTAGTACTTATGATTGTCTAAAGCAGTTACACATACTAGACTCACTTCCTGCAGAAAAGCATGTGAATCAGTAATATGCATTTTTTATTATCAGTCTCTGAACCCTCAGTAGTAACTTACAGTATTATCTCTCCATTTCTTGTGAAACATTTACAGGAGAGTGCTGTCACAAAGTTTTGATTTTAAAAACAAAAGACTATCTCTATAAGGTATTTTATAATAACATCACTTCTTCTCTGGTATCCTAAGTGCCATGGTAACAGACACAGTGCTGTGCTGCATAAAATTGAAATTAAACTAAGAACAAATTAAACAAGAAAAGTACAGCTAATGCTTCATTCAGATGTGTTAATTTTATGTTCTTAATTGCTTCACTGTCTTATCTCAGTAGTTCACAAAGGCTATTTGGTCATTAACGTGAACTGGCAATTTTGGAATCGTTACTATTATTTGGGTGCGGGAAACTGGAGCTTAGCATATTCTTCAGGTTAATCAGGTTTTCATATTAAACAACCTACTGGAATAGTCTAAAATAGGTGGCACTTTTGAGGGTGTGTAGTTGTCAAGGAGATTAACATTTGATCCTTCTTTAATTCCATGGATTGTAATAGCCACAGAAACCTCATCAGTCCCCCAGGTATTTTTAATAGAATTTACTGTGTACATCTATCAAAAAATAACAAACAAGTCTTAAATACATTTTCATCTTCAGGAAAGACAGGTTTGTTAGAAAGAAATGAATCTGCAAAATTTAATAAAGAAATAGATTCGTCTATTCAGTTAATTGTAGAACTAAAATTATGCAAGACTTGGGGAAAACAAAATAAATGACAGTACCTCAGTTATACCAAATTGCCCCGGTTGATGTTTAAATATGTTTAATTATACCTTTTTTTGTTGAAATTTTTTTGTTCTTTCCATTTTCATGAACGGATAATATTTAAAAATACAGAATTTCAGCATTTCCTTCATATCTTATTAAGCATTATAATAATCTGTATTTGAAAGCTGTTCTACTGCTTGCATGGGTATTCTAGCTAAATTTTCTTTGTGACCAGGGGAATACAGAAAAGGGGTTTTTTTGTTTAACTCACCAAGTTCTGATAAGGGGCTATAGAAGTACCAGAACCATATTTTACTTTCTTGCTTGTGATAATGTACATATTTGAAACGTAAGTGGAAGAATTACAATTATCTGCTTTGTCTTGCAGTTCTTGAAAACATTATGATAAAAACTGGAAAATTTTGCACTGTGTGTTTAAACAAAAATGTGCTTTCATCCCCTTTTTGGTGTGAGAAGAGATAGCATTAGTTTCAGCAGACTTTTCTAACTTTTGACATACATATGTTTGTATATTAAAAATATCAGAAAACAATGAAGAAGGCAAGCACAATGTAATTATGGCAAAAGACTTAATATTACTCTCTATGGGTTTCTATCTCTCTTGACCTCACTGACTTGAATTTTTATTAAAAATCTTAAACTGCTATCCATATAAATAATTTTCTATCCAAAGCAGAAAAAAAATCTTTGACTACCATAGTTCTGTTCAGTTTATCCTATCTCCCCATATGCACCATAACATATATACGTTATCCTTTCTAATGTGAAAATCCCCTTCTCCCTCCCTTCATTGCAAACACCCTTCTTCTCCGCATTCCATTCTCCTTTACACCCACTTCGCAGCACAGCCTTCTTCACCGAGCTGCCATGTCACTGTGTGTCTCTGCGCCCACACCCAGCCCTTGTAAGCCCCTATCCTACTCAAAATCAAGAGTGCCATGGTGCCACTTATTTTTTTTTTTTTTAATGGTTTGACTGACACACAAAAGCTGATCAGAAATCTTTTTATTAAACTTGTTTTTCCTGTAAATTGCCACTCTATCAGCAGAGAATGAGTATGTTATAACTTCTGGTTTTAATCAGGAAGATTTTTCCAATTCAGAATGGAATTTTTGTTAAGGAAAACGCTGGATTTGATACTAATAAATATGCCAAAGTTTCACTTACATGAAAGGATAGGCTAAGGCTCTTGTTTCCTTGCTTTACCTGCTGGTCTGTTTTAATCTGACCTTCTTGTATGTTTTATGATTACACGTATATTTCATTTTATATGCTCTTAGAAGACTTTTTTGTGTGTTTTGTATGGCTTATGATTACTATTTTTATTGTACTGAGACACTTAGGGCATTTTTTGGTATTGCTTTTTCTGAGTTATTCAACAGCAGGCAGTAATAATGCTTTGCAGCTGATTTTACTACTGAACTGACATTACTACATCAACAGTTTAGATGGCAAAATATGCTAAGCCAAAGGTTTTCCGTCATTGGTTCCAGCTGTTGGAGTGGTTCAGTGCTGAGAAAATGTGTTTAAGTGTAATTTTTTTTTTCATAGATTTCACTAGTGCTTGGTGACTTTAGACTGGATGTGACACCAGGTGACATGACCAGCACTGATGCAACCCTCTCTGTACAATCAAATGCTACATTTCCGTTTGTCTCCATTCATATACTGTGACGCTTCATTCATTTTTCCACTTTTTTTTTTTTTTTTTACTTAATTGTTTCTTGTGCCTTCGTATTTCCCTGTACATACACTTTGAAAGATTGTATTTTGCCATATGAAGGAACACTGAACCTGCTTTTTACACTGGATAGAGCCATTACATAATTTGGTATTTTATACAGAGACTGAGAAACATATTTGGCATAATCACTCAAGAACTGTGGATTGTGATGAGATTGCCTAGTAAGGTATCCATTTCCTTGCATGTGTATCTTGTATTGGATTAGTTGTTTTGGTACATCATCTTTCACAGTGCTATTGTGATATCAAAACTACCTCTTCTAAACCTTTTGGGTTTGGGGATTTTTTCTGGATCTTTATAACTCTTACAGTTTACTTGGAAGTAAAAAAAACCCAAATCTGTGTACTGTATTGAACAGTTGAGAAGCAAGGTCAGAATGTACATGTTCACGTGAATGCAAGCCAAGTGTGATAATCTGGGGGAATCTGGTATTATACAGATGAGTCATTCTGTCCATGAGATTGTGAAATTGGTCACAGATACACATCTTTTTTTCCTGTCCCATTTCACAGTAAAATGAAATCCACAGCTGAGGTGAAGAGACAGGGCTAGTAACAATGATTTCTTTAATTTGACTGCTCATTTAGTTTAAGCTTGCCTGGGAGCTTATTCCTCAGAGCATGCCAGTTTGTCAAGACTACAAGCCTTTGAGAAATGGAGGCTAAGAAGCTAACAGTGCCATGTGGGTTTGGCCACCTGGCAAAGATGATTTGAGAGTAACCTCATAACTCTGTTGAGCATACTGAGATACCTGGAGGCAGCAAGAGTTGAAAGGATGCCTGTGAAAATGTAGCAGAAAGTTATTGCTAAAGAACAGTCACTGGCTTACCTGTTAGAAGAACTGGCATCCAGAAGGCCTAAAGCATCTCACTCAACATGCCCTCAAATGTTGTAATTTAACAGGTGTTCAGTTTGGGGAACTTGGACTTTGCAGTGCTTTTTAGATATGCTTCAAGCATGAATCCTTCATTTCTGTCTCTAGTAAATTTGATTTAACAATCTTATCAAGGAAATCAGGATGGGTGGGGCTGTTGATAGATTGAAACAATCTGGTAGAGCAAGTAATCTAGTACAGCATTGAGAAGTTACTGTAATTAACATATTTCTTAGGTGTGTGCCCTTCGTTGTCAGCGGTAGGTAATCAACAAATTTATTTCTGCTTAAAGGACTTACATACACACTGTTAAAAGTGCTTGCTCTGTTTTTTGACCTTTCACATCAGCAGAGTGTGTGTATCATTCATATCTGAGGACACTGGCAGTAAGTGGTTATCTTAGCAACTTCAACCTTGCTTGACGTCAACAAAGACTCCAACACAAAAGCTCTTTTAAAATGTCTGCTGTCATACTGATGCTATCATCCATCAGATTATTTCTACAATAGTTTAGTGCTCTGTTTCTGCCTACTAACCTAAAACAATAAATGGTTAATAAAAATTACAGGACAAATATAATACAACTGAAATAATGGATATTTGGGTGTGTAGAATCTTGTTATTCTTTGGATTATTACTTGACTGAAATAATTTCATTTTAAATACAGCATATTGAAAATAGTTGCATTTTAATAGCCTCTTTTCTTTTTACTTATTTTTTTTCTGTGAAACTTGCTGGAGTTTATAAAATTAACACAGTAGAGGACTTAAGACTATGTCAGTGAAGGGTACATAAACTACAAGAATATATACCGTAATTAATTCTGAAAAAGAAGCTTAGTAGAATAATACAGACTGCATTGCATTTTTGAGAGTTAGTGAACAAAGGGATCAGAGGAGTGGAGCTGTATATAAAAAGCCTTCCTACAGAATTTTTTTTAGCTCTTAATTTGCTTTGTGAGAGAAAATGTACTCATTTTCTAATTGCTTTGTTATAATTGCTTGATCCTTTTTGATTAAATAATTTTTTCATGCTTTCTGAAGATGAATCACATAACCTTCGAGTTAACATAAGAACCATAAGAAAACTGTAGATTAATACACCAGAGTCTACTGCAGTTACTAAGCTGCATTCCTTTAGCTACATGTAATTCCATTCATTGATTAAACATTGCAAGAAACTTTCTTCTTTACATTGTAGAGCTACTAGAGTTTACTGAATGGTGGTGTGAAAATCACTAAACATAGAGTTGGACTTTATATTAAAGGACTTGAACACACTGCTCAGCACTGCTTTTTATTATGCTGAATAACCAAATTATATCCATTTATTTATATGGGGTAAAGGTGGAGTGGAAATGGGGATGAAGTTATCTCTGCAGTGCATGTAAATTTGGTCAAACTGGAGAGCTTTCAGGGTAAAAGTTTGGGGAGAAGGGTATTTGGGAAGATTGTAGGTTCATGTTTATTCACATTGATTTTTCTTCTTAATATTTTTTTTAAGTTATCCTTTCAAAAAATCTTTTCATGTAATTTCATTTTGTTTTCTTCTGTTGTATCATTTCAGGAGAGTAGAAACAGCAGTAGATCATCTAGTCCTAGTGTGAGAATGATCACTACCTCGGGACCAACCTCTGAAAAGCCAACCCGTAATCCATGGACACCTGATGATGCAGGTGATTCTTTGCTCATTAGTTAGCTTTTTGCCTGGAAAAAATGTAAAATATTTTATTATGATGGGGGGCTGTGCCTAGACATTAACAAAACTAAGCAGTGAAATTTACAGTCCATTTTAGTTTTGCTTAAATGAAATCATTACATTACTGCTTTGTTTTGCTTTAAGAACTTTTTTGTAGATGTTAAGCGAAGCTACATAAACTAGTCAGCGTTTTGCTTGCAAGGAAGTACTGTATGTATGCAGTGATACTAGTATTTAATGCAGATCGTTTAGCACCAGTTCTTGACTGTGGTGTGGTTTTACAGAGTTAGGGGAATAGATGTCTTAGAGCATTTTAGTCTTGTGCATTTGTATTACAAATGCATAGTTAAAGCTTTCATTGCTCTGACTTCTGGAATTAAATGCTCTAGGTGAGTATCAGCTGGAATATGTTAATTGTTTTATCTGTATTGTAATTTTGCTTATGCAAAATATACATGTGCACACAATCTTAATGTTTTTAAATAAACTAATGTAAGTATCTGCAGGAGTGATTTAAATACTTCTGCTGTAGCATCACTTTTCTTTTGGATTAAGAATGAACAGAACGAAGTAGTTGAATTCAACTTTTAAAGTCATAATGCACTCCATTATGAAAAGAACCAGTATTAGACTGCATGAATATAATGGATCTCTTAAACTGTAAATAAGAATTATATTTTTGTTCACAAAATGTACATGTTTAGCAAGCTGATACCTCATAATGCATCGAATTCTGAAATATTTTTGTTGTGATCCATTTCATCTTTGGATTATCAGACTCTTCCATTTTTTTTTCCTGTAACCAGCTGCAAAACAGAAACTCACATGTGGACTGATTCTTGCATATATGTATATATGCACACTTGTATTTACCAAATATAAGGTGATCTATATGTAAGACGTATACTTTTTTTCCCCCCCTTTTAGTGGGAGGAGGGCAGCCTATTCTTGTGTTTTACTTCTGTGCTTTCTTCTTTCTTCCCATTGTCACTTCCCAGATCATACTCTACGCCTTGCCACTCACTTTCCTAAAGCCCTCACCCACTGCCACAGCCCAGCCTGTGCTCTCTTTCGTGTAGCACAGGTCCTGAGTTGCTTTAGGCAGCGAACATTTATGGGAATTGCTGCCTCAACACAGAGGCAAGCTCTTACCCAGTCAGTGGTCCACTGGGGACTGAAAGTTGCTGATAGTGTGCCAGTGCAAAGGCAGTTTGTTGCAAGTCTTTGGCCTTAAATGCAGCGCAGCTCTAGAGCTAAAAGGTCCATTTCTGGCCCACAGAAATCCCTCACCTTATACTCTGGTAAATACAGAAGGTACCGCATGTATATTTTTTTCTTATTAGGTTTATGCAATCCATGAACAAAGAATTGTTTGAATTTCTAAAGAGGGCAATAATTTTGGTTTTCTGCAAAAGAGGATACGTTTTTATATTAGAGAGGTAAAATGATATGATGACGATGCAGCCGAATCTGTTCAATCACAGGAAAAGCTGCAGTTCTGTGACACAGTGCTGAAATGCTCAGGAATGTAATCTGAAGTATTTTGCCTGTATTGATGTGTTTGAAACATTGTGATAATTCCTTCACTAAGCAGTATGCCTTATATGGTAGTGGTCTAATGTAGGGAAGGACTTCTGTTGTTTTCATTTAAGATACTGTGATGATTAAGTCTCTGGTTTTAGGGTTGTTTAGTGTTTTGTTTTGGTTTTTTTCTACCACCTTCCAGTTTCCTTACAAGCATACACTTAACCAGTTTTTCTCCATTCCCACCCTCTTATTTCTGTTTCCTTTTGAAGCTGCTCTTGGAGATAGCATAGTCTTTGAGGGCAACACCTTAGTTTCTCTACCACGACTACTCTGTGGCAGGTGCTTTTGGGGTATGGGTAAGCAGCCCCTTTTTTTTCCCACCTACCCCCCTCCATATAATCCTCTAGTATCAATAATGCAGCTATAAAGTCAGTAGTTTCTCCATGTGTCTTTACTCCTATGTCTCTTAAAGCTTAATAATAACTTTGTGTTCCTCAGATTGGGGACTGCCAAAAGGTAGGATCTATAAGAAGTCAGAACTGTGCTAGATCTGGAATGAAAGCACTAGAGAAATCCAGAGTAACTGCAGTGTAAGAATAGAGCAGCCAGGCCCAAGAGATAAATGGGTTATTGGGTTCCTTGCTACCTACAAAGTGTCTCTACAGAGCAGAGAGGATGCTCTAGAGCATGTTGCGAGGAAGATACAGACCTCACTGGGAGCAGGTTTCAAAACTGCGCAGGAGGTTGTGCTTATTTTATTTTGGCAGAGCTGGTTTGCACAGCTTCTAATTTTAAAATCATTAGATGCATGGGCTGGCTGGCTGATCCTTCATAAACAAGAATGAAATCACAGGTTTTTTATAAATAGAGAACATGATTGCAAACTGTACAAAAATAGTATTTATACAATCTGTATGCTCTTACGTGGCTTCTTGAAGTGTAGGATGATAATCCTTTATTTCTTCTTGGTGTGATAGACCATAATGCTGAAGTTCTTAACTTTATCAGAAAAACAAAATGATTCATCTGCCTTGGGACTAGAACACTGCTATTTCCATTTGCCTTTCCGCATTCAGATCGTGTGTTGTGAAATGATTTAGAATCGTTGTTTATGTCCTATAAAAACAGAAGGAACTTTGAAAATACATTACATTTTCTTGGTTTTGTTGTAGAGACCAATGGGTCAGATAACTCCATCCCAATGGCATATCTTACATTAGATCATCAGTTACAGGTAATAAATACTTTCTTAGATTCTTTTTCTTGCATTTCATTCTAATGTGTGAATTTTTGGCTGCAAAATATAGTGCCCACATACTTACCTGTGTCTTATATTCTGTCTAACTTCTGACCAAGGCTAAAAAAATATATTATGTAATCTGAGATTGGTTGACTCAGATTTGATCAAGCTATTAAAAACGAGCCCTGGGAAACATGATCCCTAAAACCAAATATAAGCTGAGTTTGACTGTCAAAACAACACATTATTTGCTTGACTGTTACTGAATTAAATTCTTGTATTCACTTTATTTGTTATCTGTGGAACTAAACACTAATCTGATTTTTTTTATGACAGAGTATTGGATTAATAACTGCAGATTTGAGGTTTGAGTGCAGTAACGTTTTTCAGAGCATAGCTTAACACTTATTTTTAAAAGCTTAGTGGTTTTTAAAGATGTTCTAAATACACTGCAGAGACATTCTAACACACTATATACTAAGATATTAATTCATTGTTTTTTAACACGTCTGACTTATTTTCAGCCTCTAGCACCATGCCCAAACTCCAAAGAATCTATGGCTGTGTTTGAACAGCACTGCAAAATGGCACAAGAATATATGAAAGTTCAGACAGAAATTGCACTGCTGTTGCAGAGGAAGTAAGTAAAATATGTTCAACCTTTTCTGTTCTCCTGTATGCTCCTTTTACACAAAGTTTGTTATCTGTGACAGTTAGTCCTGGCTTTGTGAAGTAATGTTTCATAGGACATAATTATTTTCCAGCCTTAATCTCAGAGATACTGTGCTGCTCAGTATAGGTGAGATATTTAGAGCAGATGATTGAAAGTTTTATATATCAAGATGTATCAAGATTTCTTCTGGACAAGTCCTACTTTTGAAGTGTGTGGCACAGGTGTGTATGTAACATACTAGTAATGTATGTTTGTGTCATTTCAAATGAAAGACAGGCTGTTGAGGAACCTTAGAATTTTATTCCGACGCTGCCTAGTGAAAGATTTTAAATTGTAATTTGTAGATAATTACTTGGATAATGGATTATAGAATTTTGAGTAATGTGTTCGTGTTACTCATTTTGCAGCTAGTTTTTGTGTTATATCTAACTTTTGTCAATCATCGCATTTAAAGCAGTGTTATTCAGACATCTTATGTTTTTCTACCTGGGATTTGGGACCTAATACTTAGAAGAAATTACATACGCTCTGTGCACCAGAAATATCTCTTTCCTCTTACATTGTATACATATATAACTGAAGCAACTGCATGTATTGTTGGATTAGGGCCAAAGTTATTGCTGATTCAGCACTTCAGTTTGCAATACATTCTGTTGTGTTCTGCTTCTCATCGTTCCTGCTTCCTGAGGCTGAGGAGCAGTTCTGAGGTCATATGTACTCCCATGCTAGACCAAGTAACCAGCTTGTCACTCACCAGTGCCTGAGCCACTGCACGCAAGGGGTTGTTAATGAGGAGCTTGCCTTGATGTTGGTGGAATAGTTAATGAGAAAAATGTGTGCATAAACCTCTTGAGCATTAGAAATATCATACAGAATGAGTTAAAGCTACTGTAAGATCAACCTCCTGTAATCCATTTGGTTTTGGCATCCTGAGAACAATACCTTTTTTCAAGTGCAGCTAGGCTTTTTATACTTCATGAGGAGATACTGAAGCTAGTGTGAAGATCTTAAATTTGGTTTTATTTCTATTGTCTGTAACGGTCAATAAATTATATAAAAGTGTGTTTCTGTTTCACAATTGTTGATTTTCTACGTTTAGATTCCTACTTTATCCTTTTTTTTTATAGAGTCTACAAGCACATTTCTCCCAAACTGTTTTTTCTTAGTCAGAACATAATAGCCCATAATTGTTAAAACAAAAAATAATATTGTGATTGATGAATTTAATGTTGGTTAAGGTAGTTATTAGTTCAGCTTTTATAGAATGATTAGGTTTTCTTTAACTGCAATTACAAACCATATGGCAAGAACTAATTACCATGGACTTACTCCTCTACCATTTTGTTGCTACAATGTTTCTGGCAGCTTGCCTTCTTGTCACCTCATAAACAAATAATAAAACAAACTACTACAACAGTTTTGCAGGATAATTTACAGCAAGATTATCAGGGTGTTTGTCCCTCTGAAGTTGTCGCTAGAAATACCGTGAACGCTTACAGCATAAATTAAGTGAAGTGACAGTTAGAAAAGTAATTTGCTTGATTCTGCTTTTCCACTGCTTTAAGGAGTTCAAGTCCAAATAGAAAACAGCACTTTACTTAGAAGTTACCAAAGTTATTGCAATTCTGTCTTTTAAGTTACGTTTTGAGTTTTTAAATGTACTTATAGTTAGACAAAACTGGAATTTAATATTAAATTCTGTGTGGAACCTTAGATGTCTTATTGTGACCTGTAGAGCTATGTCTGAAAGATATTATATGAAGGACCGTTTCAGAGACTGAGTCTATGGGCTGCAGCTATTTTAATGTTCAAACATGGATTTGATTTGGAAGAGAATTTTTTCCCAGACTACAACACACAATAAGGTGGGATTTTGGCAACCTTTTTTTTTCCTGCATAAAATCTCACCCATGAGTTCAGACTGATAACAAAATACTGATTTGAAGCATAGGAAGTCATCTACATGAGTAGAAGTAGATTATAAGTGACAATTACTTTTTTTTATTATTATTGTTTTAGACAAGAACTAATAGCAGAACTGGACCAGGATGAAAAAGACCAGCAAAACACATCCCGTCTGGTACAAGAACATAAAAAGCTGTTAGATGAAAACAAAAGTCTCTCAACTTACTACCAGCAATGCAAAAAACAATTAGAGGTCATCAGAAATCAGCAACAGAAACGGCCAGGCACGTCATGATTTCCTGGGACCTTTCAAATGGAAAACATGCACAGAAAAGACTGATTTTTTTATTATTATTGTTGTTATTATTATCCCTTATTATGACAACTCATGAGTGTTAGCTTCTTGGTGTGATCTGTATTTGTCTGCTCCACTTAACATCATTTAATTTTCTTTTTCCTACGGTGGACGTCCAGTTCAACAGATTAATCAAATAAGGTGAGGAAACAGTGACTTGAATTAACCAACAGCCCTCAATTTAAAGCAAGAACAGTGGCTGTATGCATGCTTCTTGTGTGAAGGCTAGCCTAACAAGTGTTAAAGTGGCTGCTAAATTGTAAGATCTTGGTTTTAGTTTTCGGTGTTACCTCTATCAGAACAAAACAATATATTTTCTGTTTAAGAATGGTTTTGTTCCAGTGTCTCATCTCAAACTAGTAATATTACAATTATTTTCAGTACTTAAACGTGCACTAAGCTGCAGAGGTGATGCTGGCTGACCAGAGTAATTCATGATGCATTAGTAATGCCTTGTAGAAATAGTATATTTTTTCCACATGCAAAATGGTAGGCAAACTGATGCCAGCATCCTTGGTTCAGTGCTTGATAGCCCTGCATTTTGACTAATATTCTTGTAATCTTGCATTCATAAAATATTTGAAGTAAAAGGTTGTATTTTCTCTACTTTCTTGGGGGGAATGACATGCAGTTTCATTTAGTTGTTGGGCAGAAGTTATGAAGGTGATTCATGGGGTAAAGTTGGTCTCTCATGTAAAAGAGAGGAAGATTTAAAAATATGTGAAAGCGTGTTTTAAATCTTTAAAGCTTTTGCCCCTGTGGCATTTTGGAAGGAAATTCAGAAAACAAATTAGTACAAAATTTTAAATACTTTCTCCCTTCGTACCACTTCTTGGTTTTCTCTTTTTTCTCACAACATATTGGCTGAAAAGCGTTTACCATAAAAGTAAATAAGTTTGATTTAGACAGGGAGAGAAGGGCTTGGGAAAATGAATTAATTTTTAATAGCAAATTATGAAATTGAGTTAAGTATGCAAATAGCGGAAGCTACAAAGAAAATTAGGGAAATGGCTTACCATCAGGAATCTCAGTTATTCCACTCGTTTGAACATAGTTCAAAGGAAGTCCCATCACGGAATGCCTGCTGCCTTTGTGAGTGAAGAATTGCTTTAATGAAGTCAAGCAGAATACGTAATGATCAGTGTCGTTATTTACTGTTATTACATGAGAGAAAATAACTACTTGTTTACATTGCAGATTGATTATTTGGATTATGAATTAATTTTTAACTGGTACAAAAATGAGGCACTTCTAAATATAATGAGAAATTATAAGCTCCTTGTGTACTCAGTTGTGGGCAGGTTTTTAATAACAGTTTTGTGAAAGGAAAGGAGAGAATTGGAAGTTTAGCTACCACGCCCTCCAAATATAAGAGAAGTAATCTGAAATGCTTATTTCAAATGGATAATTATTCATAAGAGCGCATGAGCAGAACTTGGAAAATCATTAGGGTAAAAATCTCACAGTATTTTCTCTTCCCCTTCCTACCTACCTGATAACAAACGTTAACACTATTGTGTTTATCTGTGAAGAACAAGGACGATGAACAGTTTACTGAAGTGTCATCCTGTCTTGAAAATAAATCTATTGTTGGCAAACCTTTGGGAGTTACAAGCTCTTCCCTCATTTTATTTAAATAAAGGAAGGGTTATCATTCCCAAAACCTTAGCAGATAATTTGATTAGTTAGCTGAAACTGATATTGGGATCAACTTAAGGGCACACGTATTTATAGCAAAATGTAATTGGCAGAGAAAATAACTGTAGTATTATGAATAGCACGAGTTATCCAAAGCATTGCTGTTCTCGTACATCTGTCCGTCTACCAAAATGGACATGCTCTGTGATCAACAGCTTGCTTAAGATACGCTCAAGCATGAAGCAGAGCAGCATAAATATTAATGCTCAGCTTCGTATGCAAGGTTGATGATTACATACCAAAAAATCATTTTCCAGGACAGTTTTTACAGTTTGCCTTGTCTTAAAACAGATCCGCTTAAGGTAAATCAGTATTGGGTATGAAAAGTCACTTGATGGCAAAGTTTGAATAATGAA
Source organism: Phaenicophaeus curvirostris (assembly GCF_032191515.1). Lineage (NCBI taxonomy): Eukaryota > Metazoa > Chordata > Aves > Cuculiformes > Cuculidae > Phaenicophaeus > Phaenicophaeus curvirostris. The sequence goes on from NC_091393.1 coordinate 8,202,065, forward strand.
AGTGAGTGCAGTGATAACTTAATGGTACGTAATAAAAAAGTCTGTTCATTGCTTGTGACTTTTCAGGGTTTATATTAAAAAGGGTCTCAAACCATAAAATAAGTAAAATGCTTCTATGTGCTGTTGAACTCTGCTTCATTCAATAGTTGGTTATATTGCCCTTGTAATTTACAATGGAAATTTGGAGTTTGACCTTTGCCTTCAAGTTGTTCTTTTCTTAATTCTACTAAAAACTTCAGAAGTGTTTGCCCAGATTTCTTGGTGAAGTGTTCTGTGGCAAAATCTGCGTATCATAAAAATCTGTAAGGATAGAATATAGCAGTTTGGGCTAGGAAGAGTTTTAACAGCTTAACTTTCAGTGACCTTTTTTATATTCATAAGGCTCTTGTTTTAAAGTTGTTTACAAATGTACTTCTATATTTTTCTGTTAAACTCTCTGGAGTGTTCAGGATTTTTTTTTCATGTACTCCTTTGTCCAGTTAAAGCTGTTCCTCTGATAATGGAGGTGAAACACCTAGTTTTGTCTGGGCGCTGCCTTCTCAGAAAAGGTAACAGGCTCTGCTTTTTGTTACAGTATGTCATCTGTAAGATATTGTGTAATTGAAAGTATGCTTCTGTACACTGCAGTTCTGCCAAAAATGCTTTTTTTTGGCCTTTTTGGGGTGCTTTTCTGATGAGAAGTTAAAAGATTGTAATTCAAAACTTGTACATAAAGTGATGAATGATTTCATAAGATTCAGGAATGAGCGGTGTGGCTTTCTGCTACAGGGTTTTATTGTGTTGTCAGGAATCTAATTAATAAAAGGTGCGAGACTTCCACATACATGTAGTAATGCCCCAGCACTTGCCAAGGCATCCTTGTTCTCCAGTGAAATCCCTCACAGGGTGGGGGATAATCATCATACAGTTGTTCGTACTACCCAAAGAAAATTCTTCTGCTGTTAGCTCTTCGTTTCCTATGTGCAGAAATAGGGTGTAGGATGAATAGTCTTGCTTGAAGCTGAGTATCAAGACATTTCAAGAATGCCACAGCTTTCATATGGGTGTTCTTTATCCAAAGATAAGCATTGTCTTTCATTGTTTAGTTCAGACAAATTCCGTTCCCTGGAACTTACATATTTTGTTCATAATGTATTTTACTGCTTAAAAGTTTGTTTTGCATAACATAGATACTGTCCCCTTGCCTCTGAAGAACACACAATCGTGAATCAGATCTTCTCTGAGCTGCGTTGAACAACTTGGCCATTTCAGATACCCTGCTGTAACCTGCAGGAAAGCTTGTAAGCACACTTGACCCCTCAAAATACAGATTTCCCTGTGCTGAACTGGTTGAAGAGGAGAATCTTAGGAAAGTTAGCCAGTGTATGCATATACGCATGCATATAAACACTGTTATGTTTATAGGTGTAGAGAGCAGTATGTATTGAATTAGAGTTGCTAGATTTATTTTTATTTCCTAAAGCTGAACTAATGCAGGTATAAGCTTTCTGTAGTTAGCTTTTATTTACTTTAATAATGTCACTAGAGGAGTGGGGCTGTATGCCCGTGAGGATCAATTTCTATAGAAACAGATAAATACAGATGTGCATATGTGAAGGTCCATCAGTTATTTTCTGTGTCCGTGTAACCCTCTTCTACCTCTTGCAGGGACAGTTCAGATCTCCCACCGTGCTTGGACAGATTTGCTACAAATGTTTTGACTCTGATCCTACATCCTGGCTCTGGTCAAGAGGGGTACTTTATGAAAGAGCAAAACTGAATTTAGGCCAAATATTTCAGATTTACAATTATTAATAAAATATCATCTTAAAATACCTAATGTGCTGCCAATCCTAGGGCTTTAACCTAAACAAGCATTAATGAAAAAAATTGTTTTATTCAGTGCTTTACACTAAGTAGCTAAGAATTTGAGATACTCTAAAGGATAAAATAGGCATGTGTTTGCATAATTACACATGCGTTGTCAATACTCCCTTTCTAACTTGCATAAAAGCAGCCCAGCAACCCTTAATGCTTGGGAACTGTTGCCTTTTACAGGTGGAAAGAGAGGAGTACATCATTGCGTTATAAAAAGTTAAAAGTATATCCAGCCATGTGAAGCAAAAGGCACTGGGAGAGGCAGATCTGGAAGCAGGTGAACAGAGCCCCTGCCTTCTTGGTGTGAGACCACAGCTCTGTTTTTGGTGGGGAAGATGGGGGTGACGTCGCGCACCCCAACTGCGGTTCCCTGGCAGCGTGCGGACTGCAGCTGTGAGTTCTGGCATCCCTCGGGGGCGTCTCCCTACCCTTAAGCAGTGGATGTTCCCAGTGTAAAAATGAATCTGCTAACGCTGGCATGCGGACTGATGGAATGGCAAGGTTCTTCCCATTTCCTGGCAATGCTTTTTGCTCCCAGTGGTGTTGAAGGGGAGAGGCAGCGGAGCAGCTGCATGAAGGCTGCTTTCCTATGGTATCTAGGCATAGGACCAAGGAGTGCCTTGCGTTCACATAGCCAATGGGATGCAATTTTAGCTTATAGTAGAAAGTTAGGGAAAAAAAAAAGCCCTAGTTGTGACTTGAAAATCATGATGAGGTGGATGTGCATAAGGATCTACCTGGGTCTGTTCCTCTCCTTTTACATGAGGAGCAGCAAGGTAGACTTCACAAGCTGGGACACCTTTGAGCACTGTGCAAAGCCAACACGGCTGTCCTAGTAGTTTCTGTGGTATGAAAAGTGGGATGGTCAAAAAGCTGCTGAAGAAAAGGAGAGAAGAAAAGAAATGTTTGCCAGACCACTGCTGCAGAAGTGATCCTGTGAATGTCTTGGTTCTCCAAGGCCCCAGAAGAGCCTGCCTGGGCCTGTCACTGGAGAATTCTTTGAACAGCTGTCTCCAAAAAGTTAAACCTGGTATGTGCAAATCAGACTCTTATTAAAGTTTCTTACATCATCATTAGCAATGTGGCTACAGCATAGCCGGGAATTGTTCATGAGGTGGGAGTTGAAGTTAATTTAGCTCATCCTCTGAGGGCTGCCTGGGATCTGCAGGGCTGCTGGGCACAAACTGGTTCCATCAGTGAAGTGCTCGGATAGGACATAAGAGGCAGAGACAGTAAAGGGACCCGTTTTATTTGGTGTCCTTGAGTGGTGGCAGAGAAGCCGAAGCGAAGTGTGATATTTAGGATGATCTTTTTCTGCTAATCCAAAACACTAGGTACCAAGAGATGGCCGAAGAGGGATTTGTTTTGGAGGCAAAAAAAAAAAATCAGGATGAGGGTCATGGAGCATACTGTATCCCACATCTCTGGGCCAGGGAAACACACCTGTGCCCTTGGCACAAGCCCTGCTCTGAGTGCGCTACCAGAAGAACCACATGGTGAAACGATGCAATAGAGGCTTTCATGGTTGCTTTCCTGAGTGCTCTGACTTCTCAGACCTGAAAGGAAAAAGAGGATAAAGCCTTACAAAAACAGCTGGGACTCTGAATGTGGCTGGCTTACTGGTTTTTTTTGTACAGTATGGCATGTGTCTCCCCACCCCCCAGGAAAAAAAAAAAAAAAACAGTGCTATAGTCAGACTGAGTTTCCAGTCTGAGCTGCTTTAATTCTATCAGTTTAGACCATGTAATCTGTGCCTCCTGGGCAAACTTCAGCCTTCTTAGACTTTGAGCAGGTACAGCAGAAAAGGCTGTTCCTTTCCAAGAGGGGAAGAAGCTGGCCTCTTCTCCCAAGTGACAGGGGACAGGATGAGAGGGAATGGCCTCAAGCTCCGCTAGGGGAGGTTTAGGCTGGACATTAGGAAAAAATTTTTCATGGAAAGGATCGTTGGGAACTGGAACAGGCTGCCCAGAGAAGTGGTTGAGTCACATTCCCTGGAGGTGTTTAAGGCACAGGTGGATGAGGTGCTGAGGGACATGGTTTAGTGATTGATAGAAATGGTTGGACTTGATGATCCAGTGGGTCTTTTCCAACCTGGTGGTTCTGTGATTCTAAGCCAGTGTACTCATGTGAGAGCTGTCAGCAGCGGGAACTTCTTTTCTGCAAGTCAGTTTCTTGAGCAAGGCAGAGGGGCAGATGAATTTGCCACTCCATAAAGCGTAACTTTTAATCTCTCTGCTTCTGGAGCAGGACCTCATGTTATGAGCTTGATCTCTTTTTTAATATAATCCTGTTGTGATAAATCATCAAAGGTGTGAAAAAAGATGAACATCAAGAGTCCAACTTGATTTTAATTGTCTGAAAGCTCAGATTTGGGGGAATATTGTAATTTTTCCTTTCCTGGTGCCCAATCTCAGAGCTAGAAGAGGAGCTAGCTGATACAACCAGTTGCACACAGCTTTTCTGTGTTCTATTTAGCTCCTACAAATTTAGTCTGCCAGTGAGGCTCATGCACAGAGATTAGACAGTTGCTAAATAAAGTCATAAAATCTAATTACAAAGAAAGTAGCTCTAGAGTTTAGCCTTTACTTGATTTATTTGGGAGCAGATTTTCTAACAGTGAAGTGAGTAATTTTCAGAATATCTTTAGTAGGAGGAGGGTCAGTCTAATGGCAGATGTTGATGTTACAACTTTTTAAGCAGCACTTTGTTTGCCTAAGTAGTTACTTCTTCTCTGGGTATTGAAGTTACTGGGGGTAAACAGAGCTTAGGGTTCACAGAAAGTGAACCTGCAAAGTCCCTTTATGAATCAAACAAAATGCTGAAATCTCAAAAAATTGCAAGAAAAATGAAGGAGAATGCCAGTGAGGGAAATGAATTTGCAGTCAATTTGGCATGTTAATCTAGATGTCTAAAACTGGCTGAGAAGCAAATGGTGTATTACCCTCACACCTGCAGGAGGGAGATGGTAGGCAAAAAAATGGCTTTTTTCCAGCCCTGTCAGTTGGTCTGAGAGGTTGTTACTTTTCCAGCAAACCACACCTGGCTAAGAACTTTTCACTGTCACAGTTACAGACTGTATCACAGCCTTTGCTCTTTAACAAACATCAGGGTCCCAAGACAGTGCAGTCCTTGACTGGCAACATCTGATACAGCGGTAGGAAGAGGGTAATGTTCTTCCCCATTTCCCAGGAAAGTCTCACTCATCACAGTGGCAGCTGCAATGTCCAAGTTTCTTAAGAATGGTTTATAGTGATAAACGATTTCCTGCTTTAGATTTCTTTACTTGAACCATCTTCTTGCACCAAAAGACAGCATTTCTCATAATTATTTACCTTAACCCCCAAAGAGAACATATTAGAATCACTTAACAAGTAATAATTAAATTAATATTTAAGAAATCTGGTTTAGATCACTTGTTAAAACAAGAGCCATCCATGCTGGCAGTGTAATATAAAATCATCTGTGGTAGTCCTCTGTCAACTGAGGCTGCTTGCTTCCAAGAGCATTTTTGCTTGTGGGATGAATGAGCTGAATGTTTTAAAAAGTATTTAAAAGAAGTTTAAAAGTGCTAACTGATTATGTTCTGGTTCAGTGCTGTGTAATGGACAAGCATGCAGTAGCTTTAAAATACGCCTTAAATATGAAGCTGTTCAGGCAAGGCATTTATTTTCCTCTATTCAAGCCACCGCAGCAGCAGTCTACATGGTGAAGATTTTTGCAAGATCATTACAACAGATTTCTCAAATCTCGATGCTATCGACTCCACCACCTGCCCTGGAGTCCAGCCTGAGCGTGTCAAGAGAAGAAAAGTGACTGCCTCCACAAGCCAGTCAAAAATCAAATCCAACATTAGAGTTATTGCAGTCAACTGCATAAAAATATTGCTGTACAGTACAGCAATGAATTGCAGGCTATGCTGTTCGCTTATTAACTTGGCACAAATACAGATCCCTTAAGAACAAGATGATGAACACTAAGCACTTAAAGCCCTCCTGAACCTTTATGATCCAGTGTCTGGTATTTACTTGAACTGATGCTCCCCAGTGTCTGCTCAGACCTAATCGTTGCTGTGTGAGTGATGATAATGCACTAATGCTGGCTCCCTTTCAGGCACAGCAGAGTTCAAGAATTTTCAACATGATTATAAGTAAGCTGTGACTCTGGGGATTTTTTGTTGTTTGTTCTGATGAGAAAAGAAAAAGGAAATTACAGTGTTTTCTTTATTTTCAAGGCCTCAGTGTGCTTGTCAGGGTTAGAAAGCCTACCCCAGTGTATTTAGGACAGCAGTGAATGGAAGAAGTTCCTGTTGCTGGGAGCTTGAAGATGTGCAGCCTTCTCTACAGCAAGGGTCAGGGTTGTAGAGGGATGATCCTGTCTCCACACAACATGTGGCTCTTCTTCCCATACTCACTATTTTCTTGGAGCTCAGAGCAAATTACTGGAGGGGTGGTAGAAGTATTCACAAAGACCCTTTCTCCCACTTGCTTTGCAGGCAAGGGAGAGATGTGTTCTTCCACAGTAGTTCAAGCCGTGAGCTTGAATTGAGGCTCCTTGATTGGATGATACAGAATATATGTCTCTGCCTTGCAAGTCAGGGTCCCCATAGACTACATAGGCGCATCTAAGAGAGTTAACTCTCAGGTGTCTGAAGTTTAGCATTTGCAAATACCCCAAAAACTCACTGTTCATCAGCATCTACCAATGAGGAAAATTAGAGGTGATACCTACACACATTTTGACCAACTGTTGTGTTTGTGCTGCTTAACGTGTTCTGGACCTTAGAATGATTTAATAGCTAAATATATAATTGACCTGCAGTCCTCACAGGAAAAGCGCCCAGCATAACTTGCCCTGTTATTTTGACTAAAGCTAATGTTTGTCATAAAATGGCCAGGTTTATCTAATTATCCCTAAATTTAGTAGTGTCAAGAGCAGTGGTCTGTCGGCAGGCAGGCTGCAGGAGGACCTGTGATACAAGTCATGGAGCCACCACAACTCTTCACCACAAAGAGCAGCAGGCGTGTTAAGTTGTGGCAGTGGTTTTGCAGGGTGAATGCCTATAATCTAGGCTAACGCCACCAATTCACTCTGTGTTTGCCACTCAGCAGACAAATTAATGGCATGAGTCACTGTCAACTCCTACTAAATAAACCAGTGACCTAGAGATGAAAGGCCCTGTATCCAAATTGTTTACCTTAATTGCACTGTGGAGCAAGGATAGATTTAATTTAAAGGATGGAAATACTAACCTCAATTCCTTTCCTTAATTGACTGTGGAGAAACAAGCAGCATAAGCAAGGGAAGCAGAGAACAAGGACATGGGTCATTAGCGCTGTCATCTGGTCTCACAGGCAGCAGCGTCTTGTAAAAAATGTTATTACAGCAACCAGGAGGCAAAAGCTTATTTAGCAAGGTACAGAGTGTAGGTAATGAAAGCATTTACAGTAGTGACTGGATTTTCACCAATATTTAGATGCACTAGTCTCAGCATAGGCTTATAATGATAAGGCAGTAACCAGAGCCGACGTTCCAACAATCCATTGAGTAATAACACCCATTGAAGTTTTGCAGAACAGTTTTCAGTAGGTGATGCTGGCCATGGAAAGCCTTTAGGGGATAAGGATGTGGTTGATACGGCTACTTTTGTTATTGATGCAACAATCTCCTGGGACGGGTTGGATGGGACCTTGAACAGCCTGATCTGGTGGGAGGTGCCCCTGCCCATGGCAGAGGGGTTGGAATTAGATGATCTTTAAGGTCCCTTCCTACTCAAGCCATTCCATGATTCTGTGATTTAACACTTGCAGAATATTTCTCACCTGAAGGCTTCAAATCACTTTCCAAAAAGCATGATTACAGGAAAATAGAGGTCCGAGGGAGTGTAGCTGACCTTCCCGAAGGACCATACCTAGTCTGGGAGTAAGATTCAAGTTTCCTGACTGTTCATCCACTAATAGATCTAGTGGGGTAGAGCAATGCTGTCCCTGATTAACAATCGGTTAAGCAGCACAACTCAAGAGAGGTTTTTTTGGCTAGAGAGAACATCTGTTTAGTCAGCAAAGATAGTGTGTTGGTTTTATTTTTTTTCTTTTTAAACTACTCTTTGCAGCTACATTTATTGGGCTGATACAAATGGAAGTAAACCAACTACAAACCAGGTCAGCTGTTGTTGTGAAAGTGGGACAGCAATAAATGAATGCGTACATCTTTGGGATACACATAACAGGGTGATGAAATTACATCTTGATATGAGATAATCTGTTTCCTACATATAAAAGACTTAAATAAAACCCCTGGGTTTGGGGCCTGCTACAAACTATCTGACTCTGCTTAATCTTGCTCAGGGTCATAATTATTAATGAAATAAAACAATCCAGGAGGCAACTTTCTCATAATGCTCTAAAGAGCTTTGTAATTCAGAAAGAGCATAAAAATATTTTAAATCATATGCATTGTTTACTTGTTCAAAATTCTGTAAAAGCATTTAAAAATTATGGTGCCATTTTTTTGTTAAAATAAGAGGTTGGCAAAGACCTATTTGTGCTGTGCATCTCAAGATCTTCCTTGCAAGTGACTGTGCTTGATTACATTAATATGCTGTGCAGTTAGGAAAGAATGTGCCTGGAGCTGTATCTCCACATGCAGTTCTCATAAGAAGAAAGAATTTCTCACTAAGCTCAAATTTTTTCTTTTCTGCTCTTTAGAGCACAGGAAATGCTACATCATCTTCCTTTAATGAATTGAGCAGCGACTGAAAAGCTGTAAATAAAAATACTTTCTTGTGACAGTAGTTGCTAAACACCAATGCTGAGCTACATGCTCATGTTTGGCCCTTCTTTCGACCTGCACAGCCGAAGAAGGTGGTTGATTTGATCTGTGCAGTGATCCAGAGGCTGACAAGGTCTCTCCCAGGGTAAAATCAAACAGCAGGATGTATTTTGGACACAACCAAAATAAGTAATCTAGATACTCAGGTGTGCCGCTGAGAGGGCAACTTCCCAAAGCTGCGAAAACCCATTTCAGTCTGGTCTGATTACGATCCGATACTTTAAACACAGCCAAGGTCACTTGGATTTGATCCAACACACAGAGAATGCCATTATGCCAATTAAAGAAAGCACAGTAAGATAAGGGGTGGAAGGGGGCAGTTTCTCAGGACCACGTCATCTCTCCGGCCGCAGCTTCTTTCCAGGGCGTGTGTTTCAGCCCAGTCCCATCGGGACAGCAAAATGTGTTATTCCTTTCTTTACTGTGTATACTAGTAGAAAAGCAATACGGTTTTGGTCTGTAAGTGGTAATAAATGCCTGTAGTTTTTCTAGAAAATTTCTCCGTGTTGTCTTTGCAGTAGCCAGGATGCTGTATTTATGCTGGATCTGCAAGAAGCCACAATAAATTTGAAAAAGTTAATTAAACAACCCTGAGACTGCCAGCAGGGATTAATCACATCATGCTGTAGCCTGGCTTTTCTGGAGGTGAGCAAGACTTCTGCTGAAGGTGGGCTGAGCAGCAGGAGAAAGCTTTGTTTTGAGCTGTGTTACTCACAGAGCATTTCAAACTGACATTCTGCTCCATAACTGTGACAGGACCTTAAGTAAAGACTTGGCAATGGAAAAAATGTTGCTAAATAGCCCTCATAATCTCTTTTGTGCAAGGTAATTTTTGTCGTGCATTAACATGTCAGAGCACTGAGGATTTCGTACTTACTAAGACTCTTTGTTTTGCAGTTTCCCATAGAATAGTGAATTTTGTACTACTGAAAGCTGTGATTATGCAAAAATATGGCTTTTCCCCCTCTTTGCCCCCAGAGGAATATCACCACTTTTGAAGAAGCAGCTCTGCATTGTGGAGAGAACTCAGCAGGCCTGATAACTTAAAAATTTGATTGCCAATGAGTGAGCCTTGAGTTGTGAGCAGATTTCATTTCAATGCAGTGGCCTGGGAACGTTCCTGAGCTAATTAAAATGCACTAGGAAGTCAGCTGGTGGTGCTGAAAGCTGCTTTGCAACTTGGAAATGGGAATTGCAAGTGGTTTCCTCCTTCTGGTCCAGAATTGCTGGGAACAAACGTCACGTGGAGCCTATTCAATGCACAAAGCCTCTCTAATGGGTACAAAATGGGTTTGTGTCTGAAATTAGACGTTATTAATAATTTAAGAACAAAGACAATGTGTGCTTGGGAAGATGCTGGGGTTTGCATCTACTATGAAGGGCTTACTTAATACCTAGGCTGACCTCGATGGCAGCCAGACTGGCTTGGGCACATAAAAAGAAGCTGGATTATAGTAGTTAACAAGAAATAATCTTAGAAGTATCTGGAATTAGCATTTATTTATTTATTTCTAATAAACATCGTGGATGTTACTTTTGCTTTAGAATATTCCACATTTAAAAAAAAAAAAATCCAAAAAAAGAGCCCAAAACAACACTGTACATCATCCAGATTCATTACTAGATTAGTCTTTGAAATTTTTCCAGCAGCTAAAGGATGCTTGTAGTATTTGTAGCCGCTATCAAAGAGCAGAAGGACAAGTGCAGGGATCTTCTGCTCCGGGTGGTGACTGCTGTGGGCAAGCGCCATCAGAAACCTCATCCCATGGCTTCTTATCTTTGACTCTGAAAGGATTATAAACGTGTTTGCTGGAATCCAACTTCTGCTTCAGCAGCAGGCAGGGCTCTTTTGAAGGCAGAAGTGTGGTATTTGCACTCCTCTCATCCTCCTCCCTGGCACAAAAGATGCAGACAGATCACTCCGAAATGAGGCATCTTTGCATCTAACTACCTGCTCCCTCTGACTACATTTTTTGCAGTAGTGCAACCTTTCAAAATGTACTGGTGATTTACCTGAGCATGACAGAAAGGAAAATGAGGTGTGTTTTTGCATTTCCTTCTGCCAAATGACCATGTAGTCTCACAGTCATCTACGGAAACTGAAGAGGTGTAAAAGTGAATTTTCCTCTTCTCGCTGCCGTTTAAAGAAAGTATATGGAAACTATTTTGGTGTATCTGCAGTCTGCATCTTATTTAAAATTAAAATTGTCCATTGAGTAGATTTCCACTTACTCTAGCAGAGCTCTGGTGATTTACATCAGTTTAAAATCTGCTCGTCATTTCCTTTAAAGCTACTTATGTTATTCTGTGGTTATGAGCACTCTACAGAGCATTTAAGCTGCATTTTTAAAGAGAAGAAACCCTTAACAAGCTTTCTATTGCAAGTAGAAGTTTGAAGTGATATTTCACAGTAAAAACACGGTTAATTTTCCTCTTTCGGAGATTTTAGTGAGTTTCAGCACTATTTTAGATATAATAATCTGTTTAATAGTACAGAAATGTTTCATCCTCCTGCTCTCTGTGTTGGTATGTGTACTTTATGTTTTGCAAAAAGTCTTCCTAAGCCATTTTATTTAAACTCAGCATGTTAAACATGGCTTTCCTGAAGCTCTGATGTACTATCAATTATTTATTAAGCATGAAGTTTACAACTTAGCTAAAGGTTATCATCTATAATAGATACATCTGCTTATGTTTTCCCAAAAGCCATGTGTTTTGACCTTTTTGCTGTACAAAAGAGAAGACTCTTTCTGTGTCTGTACAAACTATGAAGACACTGTGGTTTTCCTCTTGATTTTGCACTGCTTGCTTTACATGGCCTTGAACAAAAGAAATGTTAAGTTGCAACAGGTTTACACTGGAAAACTAATACAAACATTTCTGTACCTTCTTGAACACTGTCATTAATGATGTAAAACCTTATATTGAAACCAATTTGGGGCACTGTCAGACTGCAACACACAATATACTCCTGAGGACAGTTCTCCTTTCAGGTACAATTCCACTTTTATTGAAAATGAGGTCATTTCAGTGAGGTAACACTTTCTCAAACGAGCTAGATGACTTGAGTATCTGAGCTCTGTCCTCACAAGGGTGTTTGGCACCTTGAAACTGAGATTTCCACAGGAGTCAATGGTACTTAGTTTCCTGAAAGTTTGAGTTGCTTTTGAAGATGATCGCTAGTTGCCCAAATCATTTTGATCTGACATCACTGTACTGTAAAAACCACACCATCTCTTTGAGTTATATCAGCAAGGCCAAGACCATCTTATTTTTACTCCTTTCATAGCCACTGGCAGCACTGAAATTGGAGCCGCTGGACTTGGAGTGACACAGACCACAGAAATCTGGCACCTAACCTTCCAGGTACAAATGTGGGCATTGCTGAAGAGTGGTCCAGCAATCCCACAGCCAGGCACTGTCATCATCAGTGGCTGAAGGGTATATGTAAAATGTTTATCCTAATCCTACTAGAAATACAATTTCAAAGACACAGAGGAGTTTTGTGTTTGTGGTATTTTAGTATTTGGGGATATTTTTGCCTTTCTCCATTATTCATGACACAAGAAGGAACCTCCCTGTTGGGAAGGGAATTTTCTGTGCTGCTTCTCAGTGCTGTGGTACCTTGAAATTAGGGTTTGGATGTGGTCAATTGAGATGTTGTTTCTTCAGTTTACTCCTAAAGGAGGATGTCGCTGAGGCTCTGTGGCAGAATACTTTGTTCCTTCCATGAACCTATACTGAAGCAGGTAGAAAACATTAAGCAATCCATTATCTTAAAAGAAAGAATGCCTGAAAGTGTCTTAACTCTAGACAACTGGAAATCATTTTCTAAAACCTCTTATTCAGTAAGAATAATTTAATTCTTTGAAATGTAGGCCATTTTCAAGTAATTTTCTACAACAAATGGGACTGGCTCAATCTGTTCTTCACATTTTAGTAATTTAAAAGGACATAACTGAATTTTATTTTAATGGTAATTGCAAACTCATGCAGAAAATGTAAATGTACACTTCCCGATTAGCTTGCAGCATAAACCATGGCTTCTATTAATGTATTCCAATTTGTAATTCTTTGCACAGTATGAGATTTGAAAGCTGTGATTAAAATTAATTAGGTTAAGTAAAGTTTATCCCCCCTGAGCACTGCTATTTGAAGAAAGAAATACTAAAACACTAGCTACATCTGGCACCGCAGGAGGCTAAAGCATCACAAGGAGTAGCAGCATTGCTTTCTCAGAACAACTCCATCCTGCTTTTTTGGCATACCTTAAGTACCATATATTCTTTTCTACAAGCTAATTGGGAGCTGTTAAGTCACTCTTTGCCTCTTGTAAATGCTCTGGAGCTACAACATCTGTAAGAGCATCTGACAATTCAATCTTTTAATGTAATGGATGACATTAATGTGCAAGTGGCATCATCTTACCTAGGTAGGTATTAAAGTGCTGCCCCACTGCTCTAAGAAATATGTCTCCCATGTTCAAGAGGTAACAGAAATGTTGTCCTGAAAGAGCTCCTGGAGTTTTTGCTTGATAGTTTATTTGGTTGTTTTCAGTTGAGTTTCAGCCAAGTCCTTTCAAGGATTTTTTTCCAAAGAGGGAGCATTTGAACAAAAAGGAATGTAAGTGTTTGGAACATTGCACTTCCTTGGAGGGAAAGGCCTTTTTGAAAGAAAAGACAGACACACTCTCATTCCCTCTCTCTGGTCCAGAGACCAGAACACCAGCTGGAAAGTCCACACAATTTGCCCGCGTGCTGCAGTTCACACACTGAATGGTTACCAGGATTGTTTTCAGAAATTCATTTAGATGGGAGAGTGAGGAATGATAGGAGATGTAGTCCAAGCAGAGAGAAAAAGCATCTTTGCAGAGAGTGAAGCATGATGGGCTTAGCCCACAATACTCATCAGACACCCTAGTAGATGGCAGAGGGGCACATTGACATAGGGGTGACCTGCAAGCTAAACCAGCTCAAAATCAGATGAAACTTTTAGAGGAATTATAAAATAAAAATCTAAAGCATGCTCCAGATCTGCAGTGAAGTCAGAGGAAGTTTTGACACAACTATCTCTGACACTGCCATGGCATCTGATTAGGAAAGAAGCCGAAATTAATATTGCTGTTGTTACCTTTGCTCTAGTCCAATATTAATAAGCACGTAAACACAGGAATCAAACAAGCTTCTTGCCCAACAGCTGCACTCTCTACTGTGTTGCTTGAAGTCAGGCACTACGCAGAAAATTTAGCCCCAGAGAAGTGAATCTGAGCTGCTGCACGTGGCAGAGGAACCACCACAGACTGGCACCCAAGGCAAAACTGCTTTTTTCTATTTCCTTGGCGTGAGAGTTGAAAAAGAAGAAATGGGAAATTCCACTAAAATGAAAATGCTCTGCACTGCCTCCCAGTAATTTCTGAACAAGATTTTCTTACTCTCTATGCTATTTCTGGATTAGAAGGAAAGACCAGAAAATATACAGTCATATGATCCTTTAACTGTGCAGCTACCTATGTCAGTAGAAGCGCTGCCATTGAGGTGCTAAATAAGAAGGACTGAAACAAAGGAAGACTTTGCAGTATTGTGCAAAGCCACAGGCTCCACAAGGCAATTCATGATTTCTCAGGTTCAGGAAGACGCTCTGCAATCTCCAGGACTATCATTCTTTTAACTCAGGCCAGCGAGTTACACCCAGTAGTTTCTGTTACAGGCCTGTAATTTACCTGAGCTACGGCCACGTGCTTTAGTAAAACGGCAGGGAGAACAGAGGGAGTATTGTTAGACTTGACTTGACAGTAAAAACTGCACGATGCTACGTAGTCCAGTGGATGCAGTGCCTCCCAGCCAGGGCGGGCAGGAGGGCTGCAGCAAGCCAGGGTCTGCCATGCCCAGTTTGAAGGACACTCATACTACCAGGCTTTGATGGTCTTGCTGCACCCTCTTATCCTTGCAGCTACTGTCACAGGACGAAGGCAGATCTGAGCCTTGCATTCAGTCACCTGCAAGGAGGAGACCCTACGTAAACCAGGCACGCTTACCTTGGCAGGTACAAAAATCTCATCATATTTTTGAATACTGCAGGCAATCCCACTCCTTCCACCTTCCCTTCTCCTCCTTCGTCTCTCTCCTCAGCACAGCACTGACACCACAACTGCTTTCCTCTTTCTGCCCTTGTATGCTTCTTACTCCTGCGGCAGCGTGCACAAGCCAAGCAGCACGGATTTTCTTGTTTATGCAAGGAATCTGAGAGCAGTGGGAGGAAAAGACATGATAATTACAGAAAAAGTAGACAAATAGGACATGCTGTCTGGCAGTACTGGCAGCACATAGGTAACTGGGAGTGGGAGCAGAGTGTTATTAATGATTCTCAATGGGAAAAGGAGAGGCAGCACATTTGCATGAGGCTTTGGCAGCTGTGAAACACTCATAGGAGCCCAAAAATTGAAGGCCATCACAGGACTATGGTAAGAGGGGCGGCCACTCCCCAGCATTCACACACCCATTCTTACCCCATTATAGGGAGCATGAGAATGGCTCATCTGAGCCATTGAAAGGGTCTCAAAGTGTCCTGGGCTTCAGTGAGCAGCTTGGATTTCCATTGAGCTGGAGGTTGCAGCACAAATCATAACCCTTCATAGCTGCTGATGTGCAAAATTAAACCAATTGCAAAGCATCCTGGAAACTGAGATCTTCCTATACAACACTTACCCTAGAGGGGTCTCTTTTGCCTTGTACCTAAGAAAGATGGCATGTCATCGAGAATTAGGTAGAAAGGCCTTCTAAGGTTAATTTTCCTGTTTCTCCATAGAGCAATATTTTTTCAACAATTGTATCTCTTCAGGGGTTTGCCCAATCTATTTCAAATAAGCTTCCCCGACTTACCCATAGAGGTGACAGCAATCAGTACTTATCAAGCTGGGAATCATTAGGACAAGCCCGGCCACTTGTTCCATGAGTTCAAGACAATCAGCCCACTCTCTCCATAGTTCAGGTAAAGGAGTTTGACATGAACAGATTGGGCTCCTGGAAAGTCATTTTGCTGAGTACTGAAGTGGAAAAAGGACAGTGGTGGAACTGGTGTGGAATTACCAGTGAAAGCACACAGAAAAGGTGAGAGGAGCTCTGTCTCACAGATTCTGGTGGGAGATTTTGTTGTAAGAGACAGGTTTCCAAACAGGAGAACCCATCCATCTGCTGCCAGTGCACAGCCAGTGTTAGAGAGCTGGCTCACGGGTCTCTGAGATGACTGTTAGCAGTCAGGCTGCCTTGCCCAGCGCTCTTACGTGGGCATTTGCTGTGAGCACTTTAAAGTTAGTTTTCTTTTCTTTTTATGCCTGAATGCCCTATTTTGTTGAAAATATGATCCTCCAAACAACAGATCTGAAGAAAGGATGTGTTCAACTGCCATACAGTGGCAGTATGAACTCTCACTGACCTGTGTGGTGGCATGGTCCCAAAGTACTGGATTAGTGAGGTTACTCTGCACGTGGGACTTTGCATAAGGAAAGGCTAACCTGTTTCTGCTGGCCTGGCAAAAAAACTCATAACAAATCTCCAATGCTGCTTCAAAGATCACCATAAACAATTCAGTGCTCTCGTTAGTGTCTACACCCTGCAAATGTTTAAACCACAAGAAACCACAAACCACAAGAAACCTGCGAACTGAATAAACAGCTGCTGATCCAAACTCAAAATCAAGTTTACAAGATTCTGCTAGTAGACAGGCATTTGCATTGCAAAAGCAGATTTCATATTACCAATATCTGTCACAATTAGACTATAGCTAAGCTTTTAGGTGTTTAAATGAATTCATGATAATATGCTCAAGAAAATTATTGCTTCCATAAAAAAGAAAAGAAGTTGTAAAACGTCAAAAGATAAAGTGGTACAGGATGTGGATGTATTAACATTTCAGGTAAATGGGACTCATTAGCTACAATATTTCATACATTACGGCATAAGGTATGCACATAAGAAAAAACTCCCTTGGGGTTTTGTAGCGCATGAGCTCTCCAGGTCTTCCCCCTTGTTGCCTGAATTGTTTTAACACAGCAATTCAGTATGTAAATCTGCCTGTCCTCACACTGAAGAAAACATCACCCTTAGACCTCTGGCCCATGAACTTGCCTTTGTTACTGTGTACAGGGCAAGCAAAAAGCAGAAGCATGGCTGTTGTATCTGAACGTCACACAAGGAGAGGCCGTAATCCCCAGAATAACATTGTTAGTCAAAGCTGTGCTTGTGACAAAAGGAAAGAGTGGGTCAAATGGAAGAGATAGGTCACAGCAGAGCTCCCTGCTTTTCCTAGCAAAAACTTCAGGGCTTTGCAGAAAAGGATAACAGGGAATGTGGTGGAGGAAGAGTTAGGCAGGGACCAAAGCAGATGAAAAGTTGCTGAATTTCCTGGTGTAGGACTTACTTAGTGAAGGTGTAGAGATCGGCTAGTACAATGGCAGATGAAAGAGAGGAGTAGTCTGCACTAGAAAAATTCTGCATAATGCTGAGTTTTCCACCAGTGGTGTCCACAGCACAGGAAGGAGAGAGTCATGGCAAGAGAGCAAAGAACAAAGAAGCTGTGAGCAGAAAGGAACTGGGCTGGAGCACATCACAGGGCATGCCAGTGTTTACGGGCTGGAGGTCTGAGGAGAGTTGGGATGATGAGAGTAGAGGTAGCTGGGGCTGGTGGTGAAACTATGAGAAGGGGATAGGGAAGCCTGCACTGGAGGCAAGGCCAGCAGGCAGCTAAGAGGAGCAACAGGAGTGTTTCTCCTCCATGTCTGGTGGTTGCAGGTGTAGGAAAGGAGCAGGAGGCAGGCAGTGCTAGAGAAAGCATGGCCTCTCAGCTGCCATCAGTGCTGACCTCCCTCTTTTTTCTTGTTGTCTTGTGGGACAGTTCAGTCTGTTGAGAGGAAAATTAATTACTGGGTCATTTTATTATATTAGCAGCTTGGCTGTCAGTGTCTCACTTTAGGATGTTTGCTAGCAGGAGAAGGCATCTCTCAGCAAATGCTCTGATTCTGTCCCACCGGATAAGCACCAGTGAGCATGAAGGGAGGCACCACCAGAGCCCAGCTTGTTTGCGCTTTTGTAAACCTGCATGTGCACATTTCCCATTTGCTGAAACATTAAAAGTTCATACGAAATAGGAACTTGGGTCTGAGCTACCTGCAGGTTTTGTCAATCTGAACCCACCTAAATTTTTGGCTTTTCAAATTCATTTTTTGTAGTTCTGAAATAAAATGAAGAGCTGAGTTCAGAACTTCACCTATTTATAAGGTACTCTAACCCAACTTTCACTCTAAAGTCTGGGACTCCCCTGACTTTAACGCTGATCTTTGCATTGATCATTAGATAATACCCTGAGAAAAAAAGTGCACATAAGAAAAATGCTACTGGAAAGTCAATCTTGGACAAAAAGAGAGCTGAACAATTGCTGTTGCAAATCTCTTATGGTCCTACACTCCCTGCCATGTTGAGGAAGAGAGCTTCATAAACACAATAACCACTAGATGCCACTATAAGCATGGACTTATATTTAGGAATAAGCTTTTTTAAAAAAAACAAAGTGAACAGTCAAGTTTTACTAATTTTAAGACAGGCCTTCCAGTTATAGTGCATTTTCTTTGCACGGGCCAGTCTTTCTTTAGAACTACATTTTTCCTTGGCAAACTTTCTCTTACCTGTTTCCATTCATGATAACCAGCCTCACATAAGGCATATAAAAATATACCTGTGCGTAAATGTGAGTATTGCTTTATGTTTGCATTTCATGGGCCATCCTCCCCAGGAGCAGCTAAAGTAGAAATTATCTTTGGAGTTCCCTCACATCTTTTAAAAGCAATTTTCTCACCTCCATCAGGGAGATATTCACGTGTCACCTCAGGCAAAGAAGTGTATTGCAGTCTTAGCAATGTACCCTGCTATGCAGCATCATCAGCCACGTGCTTCTGTGCACACTGACCCCATTTCCTACATGGCAGGGAATGACCATGGCTTAATCTCCTTTCACTCTACAGCATTAAGCAGCTCTGCTCTTTGCAAAATTTGGAGTGACCCAAGATCCTTCAGGTGGAGGAGCTTTTACACCACAAAGAGCATCTCAGTGGCAAAGAGGGCAGGGGGAGAGGTGGGACTAGGCAGCATGCAGGCACTATGCCAAGCCCCTATCATGCCCCTATCCATTCCTCAGTGTCTCCAGCCCTCTGCAGTACTGCAGGAGAGGAAAACCCCCAATTCAGGGCTCACCTGTGTTTCTCTCCACAAGATGGGAACTATTCTGCACCCCAAGTGCTTAATGCTACCTATGTAACCTCCACACACCTTCTTCAGACTTCAGTGGCCGCTCACCCAGTGCAGAGGCTGTATGCCTGCCCTCAACCCCAGCATGCTAAGCAGTCACATCCAATGCTGCCACGCAGAGTTTTATTAGCTTCCTTCCCCCTCTGTCTCGCCCAGGCCTCCAGTGATAACACTGGCTGTGAAGGAGAAAGCCTTCCTCCCACCCACACATGACTCAACCCAAAACCCTCTAAGCCATCAGCAGCGGTCACTGTGCTAATCTTCAACATCACTCAGCCAGCTTGATGTTTATATGGGTCATGACTGTCATAGGCCAAGCTACCACTTAAAATGACTGTGGGGAAAGTAGATTTTTCTTCCTGGCTGCCAGTGTTGCAAGCTGGGGTCTGAAAATTAAGCAATTATTTCTTAGCCTTAATCAGCCATCTAACAGATATTGAAGAGACATCTATTTTAAGGCGGGATGAATTTCATCACAGATGTAGAGGTCTCCACCATAATTACCTAGACATGGATAAATGAATGTAGGTCTTGGGAAAATGTTTAATCTTTTTAAATTCCAGCACAGTCTCAGATGTGGTTTATTTACAAATAAAAAGCCAAATGGAAACTGCTGCTACTCACTGACAACCCATATCATGTTTTAAATCTGGTCTTGAGAAGTGAAGAGTGCATCTGCACTGTTTGGTCAAGAACTGGTGGTAAATACTAAAGATTTTTGTGGTTTTCACACCCAATAACAAATTCAGTTGAACACAGTGGTGGTCTGTGGGATCTGGGTGGCAATTTGAACACCAATGAAATGTACCATCATTACTGGTGGTGTACCTCCGGTTTCTCACTACATCAGAGTTAACATAAAAGGCATACTTCTCTCCTCATCACCTTCCAGTTATTTTTCAAATGTAAAGCAGAGTCTTAAAAATGAGACATTTAAAAAGTTTTCTTTTCTGTTTTTACCTGCACAAATGAGTACTCTGAATCCCGAGCTCCTTCCCCAAGGACATTAATAAAAACTGATAAATTCACAAATTAATGGGGAAAACATTGGAACTGAGCACTTGTCAGGCAGATATACAAAAAAAATGAGAAAAAGGATCAGTTCTCATGTGAGTCCTCTCCCTGGGGGTGATGCAGACAGAGGCGATCCTTATCTTGTTTGCAGTAGGGTTGGTTGTCTGCTTTATCCTCGAGAGAGGTGCTAGCAAAAAGTCCCAGAACTTCCCAAACCATTTGCAAATGCTTCTAAGTGGAGCAGCTATCTCTATTAAAGCACTGAAACTAAGTCTCTTTCCCATACACTCCTGGGATACTCACTATCTTGGCCCATATTCAGGAAGGCAATTAAATATGTGCTAACTCTATGCTCATGAATAGTCACATTGAAATTTAAGGAATTACACACGCCTAAGTGCTTTCTTGAATGAAGCCCAAAGTTTGTATCCCAAAGAGAGCTAGAAATACTGTGGCTGAGAGCCACACACTGCTCTGAGGGCCATGTCAAGGGAGCTACAATTCAGTGGAAGCTCCCAGGAGAGCATGGAGAGTAAGGTAAGGGAGTCCGAATTTATGCATGTTGCCAAAGAAAATCTGCAACTTTCCACTCATCGGCACAACTCTGCTCCTCTTTCGTTCGTTGTTTCCCCTTCCCAAAGCTGGTAGAAATTAAATAATCCCTGATGCTCACTACTTTGCGAAGTTCACCTATAGTATTCACCTGGTCCCCAGCCTTAATGCTGTGGAGTATGCATGATGATGATGATACGAGACTCAGTGAATCTCTGCAAACAAGGATTTGGAGTACTACCTACCTCCATCACTTCAGCAAAGACAGGTAACTCTCCTCCTCATTTTCCTCATCTAATGACAACTGCCCAGGAGTAGTTATGCTAACAAGCATTCTGAGCATGGTAAAATCCTTTTAGGGCTATTTACTCGTTGTAGTCCGTGCTTACACCAACATTCAAAGTGTCTCCTCTTGGTAGCAGAGCTTCTGTCAAAACATAGAATGCTTCCTAATCAACTACCCTGAGATACAATAATTTATAGTATCTTCTGCCAAATTACTACTGCCATAAAGTCTATGTTCTCTACCATGTTAAGCACCAATCTTGCACATGCTGATCAGTCCAGCAGCTCCTGTGTGCCTGGTTTGGTCTGAATTAGTCAATAATCTTAGAGGTATAGGTTTGGCTAGGTCTCAGATGTTGCCTGATGGTAGTATTAGGTGGCTTCACTTTTTGTTAGATGTTCTGATAATCCTCCAGCATTGTGCAAAATACAACAGAACATCATATTCCACAAAAGATCTCTTTTTTTCTATTGAATCACTTGTGGACATGGCATCATGTCCTCTTGGATGGAGATCTTCCAAGCTGCCCAGCAGAAAATGTCACACAGAGAAGCAAAATATTTCAGACAAGCCTTTCTCTTCAGCTCCAGAAACTGCTGCTCTTGTTGTGCCAGTTTGATAATGGTGACAAAGTCAAGCTGCAAAATCACCCGAAAAAAGAGGGAACCATATTAACTCTTAAGATTGGTTTGAAACTTCATGCATCATAGTACCAACAATTTTTTCTGTTAGATATTTACCCCTTTTAAATGTGAAGACTTTTGGTTTCTGTTATGCAGAAAACAGTATAGTCGTGGAGTGACTTTTAGTTTCAGTTTAGCTAATGGGTGTGAAAAGAGCACTTTCTTCATTTGGACTTATTCATTCACAGTTAAGAAATCAGTTGGGAGTGGAAGAGGCAGCAAAGCTCATTTCCTCTTCCAGCTTGTGACTAGAAACAGGTGGGCAAGGTCAAAACACACTCATTTTAGAAACATGAAGGTTGTGTGTGAGATTTTCCAAACTGCGACTCAAGCAAGTTGTGTTCCCACTTCACACAACTGTCACTGGTTTCCAGTGAGACACTTTGGGAAACGCCACAGAGCACTCATCTGTATCTTTAAGAGCTTACATGGGTTTGAATATCTAGTTTGTGGTGACCAGAAACAGCCTATCTGTTCATTAACTGCACTTAGTTCTTCCGTTATTTAATACGTCCATTAGATGTAAATACAAAACTTGTTTTGATGCCTCCTCTATTCAACCTTCCCCTCATAACACTGAGCATGTTTGAAGCATTTGGGGTTTTTCTTATTAACAGCAAATAATAGTAGAAGAACTGATTTGTATACTTTTAATTAACTTTCCACTTCCACAAATCATGGAAAAATTAGTTCTCGCACAGTGAGTAAGAAACATCATAATTTACCATTTGCTGATATGACACTTGTGTGTCTATATGTACAGTCTTGCTTTTGATCAAAGAAGTTAGATATCTCCCCTGCTCATTCAACTGGTCCTGTGCCTCAGCATCAGTAAGGAGCTCTTGGTTACCTGCTGCCCACAGCAAGCAGACCTTCATGCCCTTTATGACCTGCCTCTCCAGCACAAATCACCCATCTTCCAAAGTTACTTTGCCTGGGAACCAGCAAGAATAAAACTTGTTTCCTTGACCCTTCTGCAAAAGCAGATCCTGGGTGAGGTCTTGCTACTCAATCAAAAGTATCACTGGAAATGTTTTCTGGAGGCTTTGCTGAGCTATTTGTCCTTTGCTGAACTTCCCAAGCTATTACCTGATCTGCAACATAAAAGCGGTTACTGTGAGAAACATTTTCAGTGTGTTTTTTCATTGAGGTCAGAAGATAGGGGACTGGCACAAATGTACGATTGTACATTTTACCAACTTTGGGTTCTATATATAGCAAGCACTCATGTGAAATTGATTGATTACAGTTGGCCCACGAGCGTTATTCTACCAGACTGGGAGATCACCTTGCTAGTGTGGAGACTGTTTTGGTGGAGGATGCTGTTTTAAGCTTGCTTGAGGTGTGCCCACAAGTCTGTTTATTCTCATGTATCTTATGTGGTCAGGGTGGTGGTGCTGGATATTTCCATTGCTGAGCAATTTCTTCTAGTTTATTAAATGAATTTAGTTTCAAATGGAGTACTGGGTTTTCGTTTGTGGTGCTGCTTTTCCTGTTACTGTTGTTGTGGTTTACCGTCCACACTGGGGTGTTCAAAAACTGCTCTTCAAACTTCACCCAGTTTGTTTTGTGATTTGTGTTTTTACAGTTCTAAGCATTTCTTAATCTTGGGGTCCTGAGCATGGGCCAGGACTCCCTCCAAGAGGAATTATGGTATATACAGCGCCAGGGCAGCACATTTAAAATTCTCTTTGGGTCAGAAACTGAGAGGATGTAGGGATCCATCCAGGAAGGGCTTATAATAGCAGTAAGACCCTCTTTAGCGTACACATAATGTTAAGGGGTTGTATTTCCAGGCTGGCTTCTTCCCTATATCTAACAATGGCTTTTAACCACAGAGCAACTCACTGGGAGTGAGGGGGAATAGAAAAAGAAGAGAATAGCATGCTCTTTTCCAGGCTCAAGCAATGATTTAGAGGGTGACACTGAGCAAGATTTGGTACCAATTTTCCTATTTGTAAGACAGAGATATATAGATTAATCATAGTGGGCCAGGCCCTCAAGGATGTCATGAAAGTTAACTCCTATCAGAAAGTATTCTGAGCTAATCAAATAAAAGGTGCTACCCACACGTTTATAGTGGGAGGCCTGGCATTTCACTACTCAGCTAATGTGACAACATTAGAGATCGTGACTCTAGTTCCCGAACATGAGCAATAAAAGATTTTGGTTGGGGAGGTAGGAGTGACACAACCCAAGGACATGTCGTCAGGCTCTGGGTAAACGGTTGACGGAGGGCATTGATCACACAGCCCTTCAACATCCAGCAGAGCAGGACCTCCCTGTTTTCACGTGCATAATTGCATCAGTGGACATTTCTTCAGGCTTCAGACAGGTACAGTTTAAATAGCACAAGAAGCACAGAAATACAGAAGGATGCTCCCCTTTCCCTTGTCAGCAGTTCTGCATCACTTTTCGCCTGGCAAGAGCAATATATCTGCCAAAGGTTGCTTAGAAGGTATTTGCAGTCATGAAAAGGTCTGCTCAAGTACCAACACCTTTAGACTGGAACTGAGATCCACTTGGAGGTGCACAACCACTTCTGTTGGGGGTCCCTCCAGCGAAAGGTAAGACCATGGTGTCACCACAGCTGTAGAGGAACGGAGGACAAGCTGCTGCAACCCAGCAGCACATGCCCTCAGCCATGCTGCCTTTCTGTCATCTCAGGTCTCCCCTGTTGATCCTTTCTGCTCTGAGCCCTGTGTCATGGCAGTAAATGCATGACCACCCAGAAGAGTCCTTAGTTCCTCTTCATCTCCACTTATCCCAAAACCACAGTTATTTCTTCCTTGCTTTAAGACATTCATTGCAATTGCCTGCAATGACTTCTCCTGCACAGCCTCCTAACCTCTACTGACATATCAGCTTCTGCTCACAGTCACATCTCAGCCAGTTTTCCAGCACCCTCTCCCTCTTAAAAACTGTTACAAAAGGTGTCTAACTCCCAAACTTACTTCTCATTTGTTTTTGCACATTCCCTGTGCAATGTCTTTTGCGTGTGTCATCATCATTATTTCCAGTATTCAAAAGCCTTTAAGGCTGTATATTTTAAGACAAAATAGTTTTGCCATTTCACAACGGAAGACAGAAAGTTGCCAGTTTTCTCCGTTGAGGTTTGGTTCAAAATCAAGACTGGAAACCTCCAGCCAAATCAGTTAACATCCTGTGGTAATCATAGAATCGTAGAATAGTTTGAGTTGGAAGTTAAAGATCATCTAATTCCAAACCCCCAGCCATGGGCAGGGCCACGTCCCACTAGATCAGGCTGCCTAAGGTCCCATCTAGCCTGGCCTTGAACACCTCCAGGAATGGGGCAGCCACAGCTTCCCTGGGCAACCTGTGCCAGGCCCTTACCACCCTCACCATGAAGAATTTCTTCCTAATGTCTAGTCTAGATCTTCCTCTCTCCAGTTTATATCTGTTCCCCCCTCGTCCTATCACTACAAGCCTTGGTAAAAAGTTCCTCCCCAGCTTTCTTGCACCCCTGTTCAGGTACTGGAAGGTCATTATAAGGTCTCCTCAGAGCCTTTTCTCAAGGCTGAATAACCCCAACTGTTTCAGCCTGTCCTTGTATGGGAGGTGCTCCAGCCCTCTGATGGTCTTTGTAGCCCTTCTCTGGACCTGTTCCAACAGCTCCATATCCTTCTTACGTTGAGGGTTCCAGAACTGGACACAGTACTCCAGATGAGGTCTCACAGGAGCAGAACAGAGGGGCAGAATCACCTCCCTCAATCTGCCTGCCACACTTCTTTTGATGCAGCCCAGGATACTGCTGGCCTTCTGAGCTGTTAGCGTGCATTGGCAGCTCATGTCAAGCTTCTCATCAATGAGCACCCCCAAGTCCTTCTCCACAGGTCTGCTGCCAACCACATCAGCCCCCATCCTGTATTGAAAACATGGACCGCCCCAACCCAGGTGTAGGGCCTTGCACTTGGCCTTGTTGAACCTCATGAGATTCACAATATGTTCCAGTGGTCAATGGTCCTTATCATTAGCAAATGTTTTTGATGGCTAACATAAATCTTCCTTGCTGCAAGTTAAGTTTGTTACTTCTTGTTCTACTGTCAGCTGATGTGCACAACACTTTAGTACAGTCTCTGTTGCAGCTGCGTTTTTTTGTATTTGAAGGCTGTTGTCTAGTCTTCCCTTTTCCAGACTAGGCATAGTCTCGATTTTCAGTTTTTCCCCTGAGTTCACATTTACTAGACCTCTGATAGCTCTTGTTGCTTTTGTCTGAGCTTTCTCCAGCACGTTTATAGGGCAGCTAAATATATCACTTCTCTTCTTTGAGATTCAAATCCACTGTTACGCTATGAATTATCCTGAGAGCTCCCATAGGCTTCGTGACCAGCCTATTCACCTAAATCCTCTACTAAACCACCACTTTCTAGAATAAATTCCCCATTCCTGTAGGTAAGCTGCCTTTGTTTATCCCTAGCTTCATGGTCTTTCATTTGGCTGTCAAAATATATGCTGTTTAACTGACTTTCCTTTAACAAGTAACCCGGATGAATTTTTCTAGCTGACCTATTCCTTATGCTTCTTCACCAGTTTTTTTTGTTATTCCAAGATTTTCCACCAGGACCAGAAAGGAAACCCATGGGACCCTGTGAGAAACATTGCATAGGTGACAAATTATCATTTACAGGCAACATTTAATTTGTTTAATAGGGGCTCTTTTTACTTTGAACTTCTAGTTTATTCTTACAACATCGTGTGTGGTGAAGTCACATGACTTACAAAACCCTAAATGTGTTGTATCATCGCATTTACCCTTAACAAATCTGAGATCTGCTCAGGAAACAACAGCAAATTTGTTACGTGGAAGGAACCTCCAGCTTTCTTAGGGAGTGATGAAGAGTTCAAGAAACTGAAGGTGGTGTGTTGCTTGGAAAAGAAAATAAAAAACAGCAGCAGGAAATCTGTTAGACATAAGAGGAGTGTATCTGTACTCATTTCATAAAGATATGAATTAAGAACTGGAACTGAATATTACTCTAAATTGATTGCATCTGGTAAGCATTAACTGAGTACACATCTCTGAACTGTTTGCTCTTTTTTTGATCCCACTGGCTAGTCAGCTTCTGATATTTCTACTGAACTGTGTTTAATCATGCTTAGCAATATTTTAGTGATAAGAGTTGGTGGTATTCTAGCTCCACTTCGAGTCTTTGATGCATATGATTATATTACCTCCTTCTTCAGTGAATGCAAATATCCTCTGGTAACTCACACTACTGGCATCTAAGGAAGTCAGGGTTGTTATTGTTTCAGTGTTCAGAATGCTGCCAGTACATTGCTTTGATCCATGGCCTTACGTGGCTTTTTACAGCAGAGGAGAGTGGAGGAAGAAGGGTTACTGAGCTTGTAAACATTTCTACTACATCAGATTAGTTTCCTTGCCATGTACAATCTGCCAGTGTGACTCAGACTTCCACATTTTATAAAGTCAGCTATGTCTACAGGGACTACAACCATTCTGAGAAATTTTAGATAAATGTGAATTAGTTTTATTCTTATCTTATTACACAATGTACAAATGTACAAAAAATGCCCTTTTGTTGACTTTTAGTGCAGATGTGCAACCACTGGCAGATAATGAGAACACAGTGTTCCCGCCTTACCAGCTCCTTAATTCTTTGTCTGTGAGTCTTAACCCAGGTTTAGGACTAGCCCTGCTCATTTACAGTGTTCTCAGCTGCTATCCCTGCACCTTGCAATGTTTTGGGGTTTTTTTTATTATTGAGACAGCATCACAATGATCTGAGATGGCTGCCACTAAATAGTCGGAGTCATGTTTCTTAGAGTAAATCATTCAACCACTTTTACTCTGGGGAACACGGCATGCTTTTTCACAGTTATAAGAGCTGAGCAAGGCAATTTATTTTTGCCCTTGTATCACTTTAGGACACTGACAGTAGCACAGGAAAAGCCATAGTCATTACCAGCAAAAATGTTAATGTCTCACATGAAATAATCTGGGGCACCACACATAACATTTTCCCTTCAGAACTTTCTGGGCACGATCTTCAAACAGTCTGCTTCATGGTAGCCAGAAGTTGCAATTGCTTTTTCTCCCACATGTTTTCTTGCCAAAGGTTTCCACAGTTGTCTGCTCTTCACATAATGTCTCACTAATGCAGTGGTCATTTTGAATGTGCCAGGGGATGAGCAGGTTTCACTAGGCTGTTTGCAGAATTCCTGAGAAGCAGCTGAAATTTCCTCAACATTTGGACACACCAAAGAGTGTTCTTCTTCTTCTGTGCCCTACTTCACACAGACACATCACCATTTCTTGCGTCCCTGGCAATGGTAAATAGGACCCACTCACAAGCCCCAGTCAGAGGAAGAAACTGTGCCAGATCCTTGAAGAAAACTTGGCCTTCTGGTCTCAGATACTCCCCCAGGGCCCTGCAATGCATCAGTCCTGCTCTGCAGAACGGAATCAGAGTCAAAGCAACTGGTTTTGGAAAGTGCGGGATAGGATTCACAGATAAATAAAGGCAGTGGGTGAGGGAAAAATATTCAGGAGACAGTGAGAAATCCTTACCAGCCCCTCCCGTAGCAGACCAGGCATCATTCCACAATTGCTACCCTAGCCACTAAAAGCCATACACAGACAATTGACTATTGAAGTTGTTCACTAGATCAGCAAGCTGCAATTGTGGGCTCAAGTCTGAAGATTTCTGTTAGGGTCACGCATGAAAAGCCCTTGCCACACAGGTCAAGGTTGAGGATTGTCTCACGTGGAGATGGCAAATGGGACTTGCGTACGAATCGCACAAGAAACTGCATGGCTCGAGGCCAGTGAAGATTTCTTTGTCTTTTATGGCATGGCCTTCCCGAGTGAATTCTTGGGTCTTTCTTTCTGCACTTGTGTGTAATCACACACTTGGGGCCAGTTTTGAACACAGGAGCCTCCTGCAGCACAACTCAGACCACAGTGCACCCCTTTCTTCAGGCAAAGGGAGACCTCGACGGCTGGTCTGAGGTGAGTGAGGGCTGCTTATCCTTCAGTCGGTGAAGCCCTTTCACCAGGGTGCAGTGAGTCAGCAGACTGTGGGAGAGGTCAGGAAGTTTTCATCACTCAGAGGATGTGAGCCTAAATATGCCCTATCTGTGGTAAAGCATTTTCTTACTAACCAACCCGTATTTGACAGGGTTTTTACTGAAAATACAGCCTCCCCCCGGGGCAGGTAAATGTGACTGTGGCAGCAGTTAGCATTCCCAGGGGCCTTACTGCATCTAGGATACAATTAGATACATTTGTCTGCAAATGCTTTAAATATTTCAGCTGGTATGCCATTAAGGAATAAGAAAGGGGCTTATGTTAAGAGAGACTCAGAGCACTGCAAGGCAGCCAATATCACAGACAAGACATAAGAATGATTTGGGATAGATAATGGTAGTGAGTAATGTTATAAATGATCTCATAGACTTCTTTTTTTCCTGTGAAGTAAATGACCTTGCTTCTTCTACTTAAGGAGCCATGTGGCCATTAGTGTGAAAAATGTCTCTCTCTCAGCCAAGACTGCTCAGTACATTTTTATTTAGGTCCACTGGATAGTTTTAATGACATTCGCTCATTTTGCCTCATTTCTTTCATGTGGTCTTACCAGGTCCCCTTCCACTTCACGATGTGGGGAGGATGGCAGGAGACAAGGGCTCTCTCACAGGGATGCAGGATACTTCATACATCTAGGTCTTTCCTGATGTTTGAAACACCATTTACAAAGCCCACATCTCACCTTTCCCCTCTTGATCCCAGATCCAGTTCTAGTGATCTCATCGACAGCTGCAGGAAGATTTACTCTTATTGCAGCTGGATTTGTAAGCACTAATGAGAACTACAGCATAACATGATGAGACACCTCTGTTACAGATAAAAAGAACCCAAACATCCTTCTTTCAAAGATCTGATGGGAAATAAGACGTGAACACAATATATGTGAGGACGCAGGCAATGAGAGTATGTAAGAATGGGAAACCCTGAGCAAGAACACGAAGCACTGACATGATGCTACCAAGTGGGTTATAGGTGGACACTGCACAGTTGGCTCAGGCTTTCTCTCGCCAACTCTTTGTAGGTGTCGTGTCTTCCACCCCTCCCACTGTACACATAGCCACAAAGCTGTAAAGTGACAGTTCTAATTTGAGATGTGCCTAGAAGCAGGGCTGCAGCGAGATCCCACCTTTGCTCTCTTTTTCTGTGTTAATGCAGTGACAAATAAGATCCATTTGGAAAAGAAATCCACTCGGGACCCACTTAAAAGCTTTCTTCTTCTCCTTATTTGGTAAAATTTTCTTTCTTTTTATCTCTGTGGCATGTTCAAGTGAAGTGAAGAGAAAATAGTACCTTCATTATGCCTTTGTTTTCATAAGATATTTGTGCAGGAGATCTTATGAAAGGAGGCCTTATGCCCTGATCAGCTTTTATTATTCTGGATGTCTAGAAATGAGTGATTAACATGAAAAAGTATTATATACTTGCTATAGTTTAAGCTTTTGTGATCATATATTAAAAATGGTTAGACAAGGTGGCTAAAAGTCCAACTGAGACATCTGTAGGCAGTGCAAAACCCCCACAAAAATATTTCAGTTATATTGAAATCATTATTAATCTCACCCACTCTACTAGTCAAAGACTAGCTGCATGCGATAAGATTTAGCACACAAAGAAACAATTCTGCAACTTCATTTCAATCCTAAATTGTTATATTTACCACAAAAATATTTCTTTCTCTCAAAGTCCCCTTGCAAATGTTCTTCAACTTAAACTGTCAGTTAAAACATTCCATCAAAACCTGAAGCTCTGCCTCCTTTTTCACTCAGGATTTATTCTGGGAAAGCTCCCCTCAAGTCAAGTAGAGACACCACCACTCTGAACAAAAGATTCACAGTTTGACTCAGTAAACTTGTCATCCTCACGTAAGGAAATGGATAAAAATGTAAATAAGCCATTGCCCTGATGTGTCACGTAGCTTACAGGAAGGACGCTTCGTTCAGCCTTTAAGTGGGCCACCAGACCAATGCTGGCAGCGATCAGCATTGCTAAGTTTAAACTTTTAGTCATGGCAGTCCTACAGCAATCTTTAGATCACTCTGTCTCAACAGTCTGCAGTGGCCGTGCAGGGGCAGATGACAACCCAGCTCAAGCTCGCAAGTCCTAACGTGTTTCTGGCGGTCACACTGAGGCCGTGGTCTCCCACCCTGCTCTGTCTCATGGTGTGGTGGGAGCATACCTGGGTACGTCCACCCTGAGTGCTGGAAAACTGACAGCAACAGCCTCGCAAGCCCCATCACGGTTTTCTGGCCTTTCTGCCAGAACATGACTGTTTACTTTCCACTGCTTCCACTCCTTTCCATAGATAAGGTCTGACAGCACTAGGAAACGAGCTGCTCACTGACACACAGTGAGGGTGGCTCTGGTGCCAGACTGGAAGATGTAATTAAGATACAAGCAGGTGACTTCCACAGGGTGCGGTCTGACCCGTTCTGTAAACAAACCTTATACTAGACTAGCAAATTGTCACATCGTATTTCCAGAGGGAGTAGATGATCCATTTATGCCATATCAGTGTACATTCTGTGCTGCATTTGACAGAATATTTCTTTCAAGTTTATTTATCAGTGCTTTTCAGAACCTTTAGATCAAAATACCGAACATAACGCATTTTATGCTCTTCTCAACATCATCAAATGTCAGTCCCTAAAATTCCCGGGCTTTCAGGGTAAAAGATTGCCTGGATTTGAGTTAGGTGTCATTATGCAATAAAACGTTCACGTTTGGAGTTCAAAATGAAAATAATTTAGTGGAGTATTGATTTTTTTAAGGAGAGGAAGAATTGCTATTGGTGATTGGAATCAGTCCAACTTGAAATGAGGCAAAGCAAATGAGAAAATTCATCTACTTGTGTTAGGTACTTAGTTTCCCTTACTTAGATAATTACTTATCTGCCATTGTAGAAAATCTTACAAACACAAATGCAATGTCTCTCTGAGGTACCAGAGCATTGTTATGTTTCATTATGCTCACAGCAGAGGCCCCAGAAGGTTGAAGCAGTGCCCACACATTTTGGTAAGGCCACTGCTGAAGGTTACCACCACCATGGCGCTCTAGTAGTGTCACAGTTTAGCCCCACCCAGCCAAACTCAGCAGCTAACTCTATGCAGCTGAGCCCCCAAAACCCCTTTTCCCCTCACACCCTGCAGGAAAAGGGGAGAAGGGAATGAAAGGAAAAAGACTTATGGATTGGAAATTAGAACTACAGCTTTAATGAAATGATAACGATAACAATAACAATGAAAATAATTAGAAAGTAACAAAATGTATAAAAATACATGAGATTTCACCCCCACCCCTCAATGACTATACGTCACCACAAATTCTGCAGAGCAGACACGAGGGAATGGGTCTGTGGCTAGGAGGGAGCTGGGCTCAGGAACTGGATTCAGGAACTCACAGACCTGGAATCAGGAGCAACCAATCAAACGAGGTCCTCACTGCTCATTGGCCATCACAAAAGAGAGCAAGACCCTTATGACCTCTCAAATTTATACCATTTATTGGATGGAATACTCTGCTGGACAGTTTAGGGTCACCTGCCCTATTCACCCCTCCTCACAGGTGCAGCTCCTTTTCCACCAGCTTGAGGATGGCCTTGGCCTTTTTGCATGTCAATGCTCCATGTTATCACTTTAGAGAAGAACACTGTCTCAAAAACATGCAGTTAATTTTAGAGAAAGGAAGTTACATACAGAAACTCAGTCACAAAACTGACTCTAATTTACCTCAAACTACAACAACTATGTTGATACAGGTGAGCAGAAAAGAACCATTTAGAAAAGAGAGTGATAACACCACCCACGTTATTATCAAACACAGAGGACCACATGCAGACTGCTCTTCTCTGTATTAGGACCTCCAAAAATCTCTAGAGGCTGCTTCCATCAAGCTGAGATCTGTAAAATTCAGGGCATTGATCATGAACCTCATTTGTTGTTTTCACAGATGAAATGTGAGACAGTGAGTGAACTAAGGGCTTGCCCAAGGCCCCTTCAATCAAAATAACAAGCAGATGTTGTAAAGTGCAAAAATATTTTGCAATTGTCAAATGCAAAAAAATTCTGTTCTCAAATGCAAAAACTTGTAATGGTTTCCTGCAGAGAGGTTACTGGCAAGGAGTAAACCTGAAAACTAACCCACGTTTAATAGCTTTGTGCTATTAAGGACTAAACATAAAATAAAACTTTTACAAAAATTCCAGACTTCCTCACTGGGGAATCCACAGATACAGAAGTATTTTCATATCACTTTTTCATTTGAGCCAGCCCAGATTAGGCACAGACCACACGCCGAAGGACTGGTCATTCTCTATTACAACAGCTATTTGGAATCCCCACAGATTAAATGTGCCCACACCATCATTGGTTTATGTCTGGAATAAGTTGCTGCGTGTTATGTGGGCAAAACATTAAAATAAAGAAATATAGTCTGCCTTTTTAGCACTTACTTGGGGTCTGCCGAAGTGCAATAAATAAAAATTTAGAGCCACTAGACCTTTCTGATTTACTGTGTCAGGTCTCAAATCCAGATTATGAGCTATATATCCGTCTTCTGGGTAAAGTGGATTTGTTGCCATCATCCATAAAAGAACAGAGACAAGAGAGTTTATCCTACCAAAAGAAAATCAAAGAAGTGCAAAAATCCAGAAAATAGTCTGATGGTCTTCCCTTGCATTCTGTTCTTATTTTTCATGCTGTCTTTTACCAACTTGGCCCGTAACTGTCAGCTGACCTGCCTGGCTCTGTGGCCAGTATCCCACAGATGGGGCTACATAGACAGAGCCTTCAGGTTCACAGTGGTGCGACCGGACTGCGTAACCCCCCTCTGCTGCACCAAGGCGATGTGGGGGACAACTGCTGCCATGCAGTCATGTTCTTGCACAGCGTGGTGCAGAGCAAAGATATTGCTGGCAAGCAACCTCAGAACTGACTGGATTGCTACTCCTCAGGAACTTCCTGAGCACATTAACAATCCAGATGTAGCCCATTGCTTAAGTATTTGACTTTCAGGAAAACTCTTCCAAATGAAATTCTTTCCAGACCTTCTCACTCACAACCAGGATGTCATTTACTCTGTGCAGTCAACGAGAGTGGTAAAGAATTGGAACAGGTTGTCCAGGGCAGTGGTGGAGTCTTAGTGGGTAAAATGCATGAAGATGCATGAGGATGTGATGGATCTCATCACACAGTTTTCTCATGGCTATAGCTTCAAGGCTGCATGCAGGAGGATTCAGAGCAAACGCAGGAGAAGGCGTTGCAGAACACTATCCATCTTCCCAGGAGTGAATGTGGGGAGAACAATATAAGACCAGCTTTCTTAAGAGGTTGCACCCCCAGAGATCCTACCTGAAGCACAAGCTGCTTTGACACCCAGGCAATGAAGAAAACTAGCCTTGAATGTCCGAGCAGGGGCACTGTTTTTTTGACTGTTTTACCTGAAGACCATGTTGAAGATAGCTCAGAAAACAAGAGGCAGAGCAGGGTGTTTGAATTCAGGTCTCTAAATGTGGGACATTAATCTCCTCAACAGGCCACCTTCATCGCTGTCGTATCCCCTTATGTGGATGCCTGTGCACAAAACAATCACTATTTGAAAAAAACAAAGCAACCTTTTTTTTCTTATCACCTACCAGGCTTTGTAACACACCATATTATTTTCCTTCCAAGCGTAACAAAACTC
The DNA here is from genome assembly GCF_032191515.1 of Phaenicophaeus curvirostris. Taxonomy (NCBI): domain Eukaryota; kingdom Metazoa; phylum Chordata; class Aves; order Cuculiformes; family Cuculidae; genus Phaenicophaeus; species Phaenicophaeus curvirostris. The sequence goes on from NC_091393.1 coordinate 8,236,325, forward strand.
TGTAGCAGGATTTATCAGTGCACCGATAACACTCTATTCAGTGCAGGTGAGAGAACAAAGCGGTACCTCCCTGCTTGCCCTCGAGGACTTTATGCAGTGCCTACACAAACATTAGCAATGTGTAGCTGTTGGACTGTGCATTTACAGGGTGGAAGTGTCAATCTGATCTCCTGAAAGGATATTTTTCATGATGCCTCATGACACAATAGTCTTGTAGCATCTTTAATTTAAAACAAAAGCTCCTGCGGAGGATTGCTTTTACAGTCTTGCCAACCTGAAGAAATCAAGCGGGGAGACGGCATGCAGACAGCAATACCTTAGAGGATGCCGTTCATGGCTCTTTCATTGTTTGTTTGATGGTAATGTAAAAAAGGCACAATCAAGATCAGCATCAGCTGTGCTGCGTGTCACCCAAATACACAGAGACATACAGTTGCGGGTCTGAAAATCTGTACGCATATATAACTAGCTGCTTTTGATCTGTATAGCATCGTAAGGCAACAGCAGCTCCCACTTGACAGATAGAGCAGAGGCTGAAGAAGCCAGAGGCCAAGTCTGCGCAGTGTTACCTACATGCACGTGAACTACAGACACTACTAAAATAAGGTGTTGTAAAAGAAAAACCTCATCTGTTTCACCAAACCATAGCTCTGTCCATGCACTGCATCTATTCTGTGAGTACTTTTAGCTAAATTTTGGCAGTTTTCCAAAGATGATTCTAATAATCCTTAGTCCACCCTTTGCACATATGTACATGTAACGAATTGCCACAGGGTAACTACAACCATCCCTGCTGTGGAGGCATCTGAACCATGAGCCAGCTACCAAGGAATACTTAGGAAAGCCGCACACCTTCAGAGCTGCTCTGTTCCCTCTGCCACCCCATCAGCCCCTGTCCCCTACCCGCTCACCTCTGGGTGCTCTGCACCTCTCATGCAGGGATGGACTTGTGCTGTGCTGTAGCACTCCAGAAGCTCCAGTAGCAATACTGGCATGAAGCAACCCTACCCTGTTTCCCACCCTCACACCACAGCAAACTGTCCTGTCATCTATATCAACACAACTGTTAGTGGACTATGTCTTCTTCTAGACCTAAGAGCCCCAAATATATATATATATATACATATACATACACACATGCTTTTTTTTTTCTTTCAAACAGAAGAGATGCCTGATCTAATTTACAGTGTGGACCTACAAGCAGCTCTGTCAGCACAGCTGAGGGGATGGAGTGGAAAAGGGTGGCTGAAGAGGCTCCTGAATTTGCTGTTGACACCAGCACTGGGATGTCTGCAAAGCTCAGCTTCAAAAGCATTAGATATGGGCACCTCCGGTGCTGCCAGGTAACTTAGGCCCATTCAGAGCTGTGCCCACAGATACCAGGGTGGAGAGAAGGAGAACTAGGGCATACCAGGAGGGGAAAGAGACCATTAGCTGCTCAGGTACTGAAAGTTGTTGCTTTTCCTCTCTTTATTCTATTTCTCTGACATGAATAATTTAGAAAATTAATAGATTAAAAATTAATATGTGCCATTGCAGAATGTGCATGAAGAGATGTTGCCAGAGATTATCCTTTCCCCCTTCATACTGCAGACCCAAAGCTGACCCTACCCCACTAGACTCAAATATTTTTATTTTTCCTTTGTGCATTTTGGATCCAGTAGCTCAAGGGGAAATGAACAAAGCTGGGAAATGGAATTAGCAGCATACAAACAAGACAGATCATGACTGTGGCGTTTGTACGCTAAAAACTGAAAAATAAAAGCACAGAGAAAAGAAAGGCTGATTGAAGGGTTACACGAAGAATTCCCCCTTGAGAACCTGTTTCTCTGTAATTTGGGATTAATTTAGTCAAGGATGGGACTGTGGATGTATTATAAATGCCTGCTGTTTCAACTGCAGGCTATTCTAAGCAATACAAATTCTTAACGCTACGCAAAGCAAAGGCAGAAGCCCCAAAAAGATGAACATGAAGTAGTATATCTGATGTTCAGCATCCTATAACTGGTAGAAAATTTTCTATCCAGCTGAGTTTATGCTAGCTTAAAAAACATACTTCTATCAAAAAAGAGGAATACAAAATACCACATGGTAAGCGACAAGTTAAAATCCACCAAGGAATTGCTGTGCAGTCACCAGGGAGGCAAGTTTTGTGATCCGGCCTTTGGGTTTGAGCCAATTCTGATTTTAGTAGAATCAAGGCAATACTTAATTTTTCCAAGGCAAATCAAGTGAATCAGCACCATATCTATTTTTACTCTCTTTGGATTCATATCACTGTATTTTCCAAGCCACTACTGTGTGTGGACTTTTATAGGAACTTTTATTATCTGCCTGATATGGTTGTGGAACATTTTGGTCAGGCTGAGGCTCAAGTCTGATACAGTGCTCTCAAAATTTTCCACAGTACAAGCTGGATTTTCTGTGCCCTGGGTCAATAAGCTCTTTGTTTCAAATCTGTGTAAATTACCTGTGATATCTTTACCTAGAGTTCATTCTCTGCTTTTCTCCTCACCCATTTCTCTCTATTTCTCATTCCTTACCCTCTCCTTCCTCTCGTCTTTTATTTCCCCATGGATTATGCATTCCAAACTGAAGATACAGCAGTACAAAAGAATCTCCCAAAATCCAAAACCAAAACACAAATCACACAAGAATCATGCAAATGGCCTCATATTTGCTGCCATCACATTATTTGTTGTGCTTGAATATTGCATCCTATTTTTGCCTGGGTCCAGCAAAAATGATGAAGATGTTTTGAGAACTGGGGCCACCCTACTCTCCCTCTTTTTTACCCATTGCTTTGTGTTACCTCTCCTCCCCTGCCACAAGCACCAAGCATCCAGGTTGGAGAGAGACAGGGTGACGGGGCACCTGGTGGGCTGGGGAGCATGACCTCTGCTCCCCACAGCTTTCAGGTATCACCACTGCTCCAGTGAGTTTTTCCCACTCTGACAGAGAAATGCAACAGCAGCTAAGTCAGGGAAGGTGAAGGCTCTGTAGAGGGTCACCATCCCACAGTGGGGGAACATTGTCTCCTTGCATATCTCTATCACAGACAGGTGCCTTTTAAGGGGCCTGGACCACCCCAGAGTGGAGAGGCCGGGGCTCTGCAGCAGTGTTTCTCTGGGAGAGAAAGTGGGTCTTTTCCCCTCCTCAGCTTGTTCTGAAAAACATGGGATGCTGGAAACATGCCCTCACACTCAGGGCTCAGCCCAGGACATTTGGTACCCTAATTCTGGGCCCCAAGGAGGCTACACTCCTGCAGGAGACCTCTCACTCACTACCACCCAGGCAGCATCAGGAGCCAGAAGGGATGCAGCATTATTTACCTTCTCTTGGCATCCCTTTTCTTAGTGGCATCAAGGGGGAGGTCTCCAGACTAGCCCCTAGCTTTGTCTGTCTATTAGTCCAACAGGAACCAGCCACTAGTTTTGCAGTGTCTGGTACACTCAGATTCCAGTTCTGCTGGCCCTTTTATGGCTATTCGAACAAATTGTTTTATTGTTAATTATTACGGTTGACTTGCATTGTCCCACTCCACAGTGTATGAGCTGGCCTTGCAGAGCAGTCACTTGCAAGCCTTGTCCCCTGACACAGCTCCTTTTCTCGGTGGTGTGGCTGATCTGCATGTAATTCATGGCTCAGCTGGGATTTCTGTGGCATAAATAGCATTACACCATTAGGAAATGACAATAGATGCCAGAGCTGTTACCCATTGAAGTGGAACCCAAGAGTGCAACTTCTACCAGACTGGCAACAATTAGGTTTGCAAGTGTAACCAGATCCTATTGTTAATTCCAGCTCTGTTTGGGCATCTCTAACAGCTGGTTATGTTGTAAGACCACGATGGCTTCCAAGTAAGAAATCACAGCGTTCTCATTATGTGCTGAATGTTCATCACATCAGATCCATTTCTCAGCATTTAATGTTAATTACTAGCTTGGTTTTGTATTAGCTGAGAGCTAAATGATGTAGTACTGCAGAAAACTATTAAGATCTGCGTCACATAGGCAAACATAACCATCCACTTCCAGAATGTGAAATGGATAATGAATGGGTATAAAGGAGTTCTCAGAAACCCCAGCTGAATGCATTCAAGAGCAGCGCTTCCTCTTTAATGGGCTCTCTGCCAGAATGACACATCACTCTGCCTCACTGAAGTCATTTATAAACTGTCCTTCACAACATTCTTTTTCTCGCCTGCGTGTGCTGCTTCTCCCCTCATAGATAGTAACAGAGGGACGATGCACCTGACAGTAAAACACTGCACTGTTCAGAAAGAGTAAAACTGCTGGAGAAAGCAAGAAACTAACTTTCCTCAGGACTAAGTCTAGAGGGAAAGTGTGGGCAGGGTGATGTGAAAAGCAGAGCTGCTCAAAGGATTTGGCTACCAACCAAATTCCCAATTCTTTGAGGCTGACTTGGGTTTTCCACTCAAAAGCACTGCCTTCTTTCAGAGTGTGAAGCAATATCTGAAAGAATCCTGTGTAGTTCCCTGCATTCCTGGAGAAAGCCAGGCCAGAGCTGGGGGCTGAAGTAAATGTCTGTGAGGTTTACATGGCAATCCCCTGGAGGGAAGGTGCTTTCTATCAAAGAGAGTGTTTAAAGGGAAGGAAAGGAGCTTCTAAAAATCTCTGTATACTTTCCCCTCCCTTCCTCTCCTTTTGCCTAAGCATGCTCCCATACAATGAGTCACTGGTGGTTGTCATAGACTTGGGATCCCCACTGCATTCCATGCACAAGAACACAGACCCTGCCAGAAGACATAAAACACTAAACCCAGAGATAGGGTATACAAGAGAGCGTAGGAAAATTTTAACCATCCTGCGGGTCTGACAAACAGCTGACAAGATTTTTGCCTGTGGTGTTCGAAGAAGAGTCTTTCTGAAAATAGGGGCTGGAAGGAAGGGAGAGAGCAGTGCACATTTTTAATGAGGAGTTCCTCCCTAGCCTGAGGAGAAAATAGCAGAGGTGCTTGCTTGTCGTTGATAAAGGTGGAAGTTACCCTCCTAAAAGAGAATGAGGGTTTATGGGCAGGGTGGTGATCGGCTCTAATAAAACTTGTAAGTGAGGAGAAATCATTTCTGCCTGATATCACAAAGAGACAAGAACCAATATAAGGATGTGATCATCACAGAGAGAATGGAGCCAGCAAAGAAAAAGTGATGATGGAGGCGATGGGCTAAGGAAACGACCGCTGCAGTAAATCTCCTGCTGCAATAAAAATGTTAAAATGCTGATGCGAAAAAGCTACTCAGACAACTAGGAAAGGTTATATATAGGTGGAGTATGAACAAGAAATCTGCAAGACATAAACTTGGCATGTTTATTTAAAGGGAAAATACTAATTACGTAGGTCATCAGAAAAAAAAAAGTGCTTCCACTAATATCTGAAAATACTTACGCCAGAAAGACTGTTACACCTTTCTTAGGAAAGAGGAGTCAGCTTTTCTTTCAGGTAACTTGTCCAGCAACTACCCGATTCCTGAAAGCAATTGCTCTGTCCACTGTTAGCTATTTATGTAACTATTTATATATGGCCCTACAGATGTTCTGTACTTGCAGTCTAGATGTGAAACTACAGGCTCACATTGAAACCACAGACAGGACCATAGCATGCAAAAACGTTCCTAAGCAGACAATTTCTAGGCAAAATCCTTTAGCAGAATTGTAAAAGATTGCCCTGCCTTTAACCAGTTCCTTGTTATGAGGTGCAGCACCGAGCACTGAATGTATGCTACAGCAAACCTGGCAGCAGAGTTTAGGGTGCTGGGAGTTACAAGAGAATCATAGCTGCTCAGCTGTTGGCTTTATGAAGAGAAATTGTGTGTTTATCCTTCTTTGCTCCAGTTTCTTGGGCTTCAGGTGGCCTTCCTTTTAGTCCCTTTGAACATCCAGTGTTTCTGCCTAGATGTGCTAGAGCCCCTGTTACTTCAAAATCATTGTTGGAAATTTCCACAATCACAGCTTTCTCCTACAGTTGGAGGAAAAGATGGCTTCTGACAATGAACTTCACATACATGCAGACAAAAAATGCATTGTGTGGCTTGTCACTTGCCTTTGTTGCCCTGTTTTGCAGAATTTGCTTCTCTCATCAACCTGCCAAGGGCTGCCAGGGACTAATATTGCCCACATGGTGTTCACTTTGTCAGTCAAAAGCTGAATTTAGGACAGAGCACATCTTCCTTTACAATTAAAATGAGTTGCTAACTGGGGAAATGTAAGGCTATCAACTGCAAGGAAGTTCAGCTTGTACAATAATCTCATCTCTATTTCAAGACTTTGTGATCTCCATGAAAAGATACTACAAATTTTGTTACTATAGCCCTTACAGCAGTTCAGCTAAATCCTATTGCATTACTTCAGTTACCGCATTTTTGTCTTTAACAGCAGACTTAGACCTGAACACTCCTGTAAATTGCAAAACAAATGTAGGTTAAATACCCAGCAGGGATTTCTCTACAAACCCTAAAAGCTATTAAACACTTGCTCTCCTAGAAGCACCAACAGACTCCTCATTGTCAGGAAAAAAATTTACTAGGACCACAGATGAGCTTGCAGCTATTACTATAGGGTAAAGACAAATGCAGCAGTAGTGGAGGATAAAGAAGAAAGCTAAGGTAAGCACATACATGACTGTGGGGTTTTATAAGGCCTGAATTCATTTTGCTGGTATTAGTGAACATTTGCTTAGGACTAGAGCAGAGAGCTGAAAAAACTTGGTGGCTGTTACATATAAATTTTATAACTGATATCTACAAGCCACATTGCTATTGATTTTGCCTTCCACCAACCCCTGTGTGTCTAGATTTTAACAATATTGTGCAAGCATATGGAGAAACTCATGGCTTCACAATGTGAAGACAAGCTATTTTTTTTACAAGTTTGTGCTCACCCTGAGAGCTCTCACATAAACGTCCACATACAGCAACCCATAAGACTGACAAGATTCGCTGACAGCAAAAGCAAAACTGCCTAGCATGCTTTGGGGTCAAAAAGGCAACCACTACAGGTAGACCAAATGGTGTTGCTCTCAGGTACCCCTGAAGGAAGCAGGGCTTTTTGCAGCACTCCATTACTACTAAAAACCACCAACCCCTTTGCCCAGCACAATTGCTTTGCCCATCTGATGAGAATGTTTTGTGTTTAAAAGACTGGCAAATTACAAGTCAGGAGGCTTTCAAGTACTGAAGCACCAGGGCTGAAAGGAATACTATAATGGGACGCAGAAGGAACAACAGTGACAGGGGATGAGGAAAAGGCTGAGGTACTTAATGCCTTCTTTGCCTCAGTCTTTAATTGTAAAGAAAGTTGTTCCGTCTGTGTGCAAACCCAGGAGCTAGAGGAGCAAAATGAGGCTCCCATGATCCAAGAGGAGGTGGTCAGAGACTTGCTAGCCCGACTAGACACCCACAAGTCTATGGGGCCAGATGGGATTCATCCAAGGGTATTGAAGGAGCTGGCAGATGTGCTGGCCAAACCCCTTTCCATCATCTTCCAACAGTCCTGGAAGACTGGGGAAGTCCCACTGGACTGGAGGCTGGCTGATGTTGTGCCCATCTACAAGAAGGGTCGCAGGGAGGACCCAGGGAACTACAGGCCTGTCAGTCTGACCTCAGTGCCAGGGAAAGTCATGGAGCAGGTGATCTTGAGTGCTATCAGGAAGCACATGCAAGAGAACCAGGTGATCAGGCCCAGTCAACATGGGTTCACAAAAGGCAGGTCTTGCCAAACTAACCTGATCGCCTTCTATGACAAAGTGACTCGGCTGCTGGATGAGGGAAAGGCTGTGGAGGTGGTCTTCTTGGACCTCAGTAAAGCCTTTGACATGGTTTCTCACAGCATTCTGCTTGAGAAACTGTCAGCCTCTGGCCTGGACAGGCGCACACTCTCCTGGGTGGAAAACTGGTTGGATGGCCGGGCCCAGAGAGTGGTGGGAAGTGGTGTGAAATCCAGCTGGAGGCCAGTGGCAAGTGGGGTTCCCCAGGGCTCAGTGCTGGGTCCAGCCCTGTTCAATGTCTTTATCAATGACCTGGATGAAGGCATCGAGTGCACCCTTAGCAAGTTTGCAGACAACACTAAGCTGGGTGGAAGTGTTGATCTGCTGGACGGTAGGGAGGCTCTGCAAAGGGATCTGAACAGGCTGGACCGCTGGGCAGAGACCAATGGGATGAGGTTTAACAAGGCCAAATGCCGGGTCCTGCACTTGGGGCACAACAACCCTATGCAGTGCTACAGACTAGGAGAAGTCTGTCTAGAAAGCTGCCTGGAGGAGAGGGACCTGGGGGTGTTGGTTGACAGCAACTGAACATGAGCTAGCAGTGTGCCCAGGTGGCCAAGAAGGCCAATGGCATCTTGGCTTGGATCAGAAATGGCGTGGCCAGCAGGTCCAGGGAGGTTATTCTCCCTCTGTACTCGACACTGGTGAGACCGCTCCTTGAATCCTGTGTTCAGTTCTGGGCCCCTCACCACAAGAAGGATGTTGAGGCTCTGGAGTGAGTCCAGAGAAGAGCACCGAAGCTGGTGAGGGGACTGGGGAACAGGCCTTATGAGGAACGGCTGAGAGAGCTGGGGTTGTTTAGCCTGGAGAAGAGGAGGCTGAGGGGAGACCTCATTGCGCTCTATAACTACCTGAAAGGAGGTTGTAGAGAGGAGGGTGCTGGCCTCTTCTCACAAGTGGCGGGGGACAGGACAAGAGGGAATGGCCTCAAGCTCTGCCAGGGGAGATTTAGGCTGGACATTAGGAAAAAAATTGTCACAGAAAGGGTCATTGGGCACTGGCAGAGGCTGCTCAGGGAGGTGGTTGATTCACCTTCCCTGGAGGTGTTTAAGGGATGGGTGGCACGGGTGGACGAGGTGCTAATGGGCATGGTTTAGTGTTTGATGGGAGTGGTTGGACTCGATGATCCGGTGGGTCTCTTCCAACCTGGTTATTCAATGATTTTATGAAACTATGAATTTATTATTATTTTTAATTAATTTTATACATCTTGTGACAATGTGCTGAAAATACATTTGGGTCACCATTTGGGGCAGATGGATGTACTTCATGGTAACATGACTGAACCCATAGCAGCTTACCTGCTTTCTCCTCCTAACTTAAGTCTGGGAAATTTGTGTTGCTGGATACTTCTTCCATCCATCTCTAGGATCAGAAGAAGTAATTTTGTCAAACAGAGCGGAAACAGCTGGGGGTGTGAGTTCTTCCAGTGGTGCCTCACTTGCAATAGGAGTTTTAGAAAGGACAGGGAAGGAGACAACTCGGGCAACACAGGTCCTTGTGGCATAGTATCCCTTTCAGGCCACCGTGGTACCTCCACACGCCCCGTGGCAGGGGCTGTCAGGGGTGTATGGAGTTCACAGGCCAGGACAGGGCAGAACAACTGTCTGACTGATGAAAAGGTCCATGCTGCTGAGCTGCTACATGCGTTTCGCATTTTTCATGTAGGACAATACTTGGTAGGAAGAAATATCATTACAGTGAGATGGAGTCAGGTAACATTAAGGAAACTCAATTTTCTCATGGGTTACCTCAGTTTAGTTGTACCTGCATCCCTTGCAACATCCAGAAAGAAACCAAAATGTAATGTAGTCGGTGAATTGCAATCTGCTCATTGTACAACCACTGGAAAGTGGAGATGCTGTGATTGTGCCATGCTCCATGTGATACGAAGCTATCGTGGAAAGACATTACCCATCCTTTATTTGCAAAGGACCATTATTTTCATTATTGCTGTATCACCTGCTAGTGTTGTTACCATTAAATGTCTATTAGTGATAATGTCTGTTATTAACTTGTGGGTTTAGAACTAGGCAGCTGTGGTAGTATTCAAGGGTGTTAAGGTTGACTTATAAAAATCTCAGCCTGGAAGCATTTACTAAATTCTCTCTTTCAGTATTGTCATCATTGTATTTTGAAAAATAATTTCACAAAGTGGCTTAATTTAGGCAAAGATGATTTTTACCTTCTAGGATTTCCTTTCATCTCTATCAATGGCTTCAAGGTGTCAAGTTACCTCGATCAGATGGGAAGAACAAGAGGAAGAGGTGTACACAAATGCCACATTTACCCTCCTCCCTGGGCTGACTTCAAAGGCCAGTTTCCCAAAGGCCTGTCTGGAGTCAGTGAAGAAAGAAAGGTAACTGCAGAAGGCAGTTTGGGGGACCTTAACAGACTGCAGATCTGGAGTTTCTTCTGGAGCACTTGCACTTCAGCACAGCTGTAACCAAGGGACACTGGCTTTCTAACTAAAGTACCTTTCATAGTATTAGGGTCCCTCTTGTTATGGTGAAGCCTGGAAGAGAAGCAGAGGGAGAAAGTGTGCTCTTATTCCTGGGCTGAGGGAAAAAGTAGCTCTGCCCACTAGGCTGATGATTTATTTCCATGGATTGTACCCCTCACAGTGCCTCCTGTATCAATATAACCAGACACACACTTCAAATTGGAGGAAAAAGGTTCCTGAGGAACACCATCTTTCTTGTGAAAAACAGATAATTTCTCCCACAAAAGTGAGGTCCTCTGATGTCCTGACATGGGATGGCACCATACAGGAGTGGCTCTGCTCTCCACTGCATGATGAACCTGGAGAGCTGGCAGGAGGCCAAGCCAACAGGCTCAGCGTTGTCCTGGACCATGTTGCTCAGATGCATTTGATGGGTCTTAAGTGCAGAGGAGTATAGCCTGAGCCCCATAGGCAGAATTTGTGCTGGAAAATGAAAGAGAAAGGGAGAGAAAGGAAAAGCCTGTCCAGCAGAAAGAAAGTTGATAATTAGGAGTTCATAGTTAGGGAAAAAGATGTCAAACATTTCAAGGCTCTTTCGCTGTAAGTCACCAACATGGAACACCTTAGAGAAGAGTGAGTGTGGGTGTTCAGCAAAGACAGATGCCCCAAATAACTAATTATCCATGCTTAAAAGAAAACTGTTTAAAGTTTACTGCTTTATAGATTTCACTGGTAGGGTTACTTGTCAAAGGAAGTACATATGCATAGTACTAATGATAGCATTGAGTGGGATTTACAAATGACATTTCTCTCCAACATTCAAAGAATAATAGCTGAGGGAGTGAAGAGCTAAGGATTGCTTGTTTGGCTCTTTCATTACTGTGGTACTGCCAAAAACTGGAGTACTTTAGCTATGGCTTTTGCTTTGTGAACTGTGACAAATTAGTGAAAAGACAAATATAGACAGATACACAGAGAGCACTATATATAAATATGTGTGTGTGTATGAATTATAGCATAAACTAAAAGCGTTTTCCCTGTTTACCTCTCAATCATTACAGTGATCTCTCTTAGTCTGGCTAAAAATATGAAAGTGATATCATCAAATATGACCACGAGGCAGCAGTATCAAAGTTGTTGCATTCTTACAAGCAACCATAAAAAATCAGGATTATAATAGCATTTTAACTGGAAGAAATGCTACATGGTGAGCAGAGGTATTAGCAGTCTGCTAAGAATACACCTGGGCATGTCTGGCTCCCAAAGGAGTATTTTTTGGGGTTCACACTATTAGAGAGCAGAAACTCCAGCCCCTGACCATAGTTTCACAGAGAAGCAACCTCCCTCTGTTCTGTCCCTCTGACCTACTTAATTAGGTTCAGGTTGCTATTTTCATGTGAAGGGTTTGAAATCACCCTCATCATTACAGCAAAGAGAAGTATGTCTTGTTGCTTTCAATCTAGACACAAGAATAACTTTGGTGTCAGTGGGGAGCTCTTTCCCTGGCAGTCCTCTCCTTGCTGCCAGCTTGTCAGATGAGAAGTCAGCTGGCTCTGCTGGCTCCTTAGATGGACCTAGTGCGTGTGGTACTTCACTCACACCCAGCTGCCCAAGCAAAGCAGCTCCAGGAGATGCCAGCTCCCTCTCCCTGCTTCCAAGATCCCATTCAGTTGTGGGATTCCCTTAATTATACCAGTCAGCTGCAGCCCTCAAAAATACCTGTTGTAGCTGGGGTGGTGCCAGTACCTTGTGGTCCAGCTGTTCTTCCTCCACAGCAAATGCCCTAAGCTGAGGTAATGGTAAGGAGGAGTCCATCCACATCCTCACGTCAGGTCTTTCCCAGCAAGCAGTTTGTTGGTGACTTCATACCTGTTCTGCTGTAGGACTGACATAGAGGGAAAAGAATAAGGCAAAAAGCTGGGACCTAAAGTACTGAATAGGGGCTTTTGGGCATGTGGAGGGCGCACAGGCTCATATTGGTCTCACCAGTAAAAATTGGGATATCTTGTCAGTCCCAGGCAATTTGTCCTCCAGCTGCAGTACAGCCTAGAGTTCCTTGCATTAAATCACTACTCTAGCAAGAATGTAAGAATCATAGGGTGATCAGACATAGTCCCCCAGGAATGCAGCCCTGGACGCACAGTCCTAGCAAACCTCATTCATATTGTTACCCACAATGGCCATTCTGCCTAAGAAAGACAGAGTCAGGACTTCAGAGTTTGGCCCAAATCCTAGGCTATATAAATAGATTTCTATGAATCAAAGCTCCATTACGTAAGCCATAAAAATAAGAGAACAAATGAGAGGAAAAATAAGAGTATATAAAAATTCAGAGTCTGCAGTGAAGCATCAGCTTAAGAGTTTGGGCACTGAGTCAAGACACAGATCTTTTTCTTTTCTTCTTTTTTTTTTTGTTCCCAGTTTGCCTGCTTTGCTTTAAAAGTGACTCATCCACTCACTCCCCCTTTCACTAGCACTTTCTGTGTTTCAAACATGCCTGTACATTTTAAAGCTCAACAGGACCATCAAAACTGCCTGTTTATTGACTGAGCATCTACATTTGCACGTCTAAATTAGAAGAGCAAAAGGGTTGTACACAAACAAAAAATGCCTCAAACACATCACTAGGGTTAAAAGAACTATGGTGCAAGGCATGCTGCAGTTTACAATGAATTGAAATGTGACTAAAGGCAGCATGTGACAGCCGTCTATATTTAGCTGTGGCTTTTGCTTTTACACTCTTTGAGATACTCAGTCAGAAAAGCATCTATGCTTGTGCATCTCAGCAGAAGAATGAGCCCCTGAAGGTGTAGGAAATCCCTGACAATGGTTTTGTGTACATTCCAGTAGTTGCTGGGGCATTTGTTTATACACATTGCAGGCTTGCCTCCTCCCCACCTCTGTCACATTCTCATCTGCTCTTTGCTTTGACCAGAGAATATTTTTAGCTGATGTCGCAGTCATTTCACCATTGGATCTCCTTGACACACCTTTTCCACAGGCTGTTAAAAGAGAAGGCTTGAGACCCACTCACTGTGTCCCGCATAAAATTGGGGTGGCTATCACCTTTGTACAAGATGAGATGCATATTGCATTTTTTTTCTTAATTTATGTTAGTTTGCATGGAGTCAGAAATGTGCATTTTGTACAAGGTAAATTCATGTAGAACACAAATTGGTCTGAAGTGTTTCTTTGGTTCAGAAAGATTCCGTTAGTCATACATGTACACTTCCAGCAGGAAAAAAAAAAAAGGCAAAGACCTATATATATGGCTTTTAAAAAAAAATTACCCTGAACTGTTCTTTTAGAGAAGGGAGATTCTTTTTTTCTTCTTTTGTTACAGCTTTTCTCTTTTTGTTTGATAAACAAAAGCATTTCTTACATTCACTTGTATAACATGCATCCTTTTAGGTTTATCAATAATTACAGAAAATGATACTTTTCTTTCATGGTCCCTTTTCTAGTCTGCTTAAAGCCTGGCATGACTGCTTTTAAAGAGGGCTTACAGACATTTAGATAACATGGTGATGCATGCATATAAGAACTTAAACAGCACTGACAGTCTAGCTGGGATAAGCATTAGAGCATTCCCAGTATTCCAGATTTCCATAAATAACATAAATTAACCTCCCAGCTATTTATATGTGGTACAATGCTACAATGGCCTTTTATTTCATTCCTTTTTTCTCCCCATGTGCTAAATCAATATTCAGCCAACATTCTGGGGATGGTATCCATTTTTGCAACAGGCTGCACAAGCACAATGGATGCTGCATAAGTTTACTGGGAAACAGTCACCAAAACGCCTCACTGCAGCCCATTGCTGCTTAATATAGGCCTCTCCACTGGGAGATTTGCAAAACAAAAGTAAGGCTTGTTTTACAAGAAGGTTTACATATTCTCATCCCTAAACAGGATGACAATATCTGCCACTGAACCCGCGTCAGCCCAGAGACAATACAACAGTAAAAAGATTTCATTGCACAGGCCAGGAAGGGGATAAAACTTTCAAGCTCCAGACTTCGCAGAGATTCTTGGTCCACAGCCCAGCTCTAGACCTATACTCTGTGTTTTCAGGGTTTGGACATAGTATTTTGTGTGCTACCATAGCAACTGATGCTCACATATCTGCTAGCAGATGGTAGTTCCAGGAAGGAGGCCTGAAAATGTCTGTGTAGCAATCTTTGCATCCCTTGGACATTCTTCAGAAAGACTCTGCCTTCCAGGTTTCTCTTTCTGATGTTTCAGACATCGCTGCTTGGTATGTGGCTTCACAAAGTAAAGACAGGGCAAACAGGGAGCTGCCCTCCCAGCAAGATCGACAGCTGTTCTGGAGACATCAATGTAAATTTTTTAAAAAGCATAAAACAAGGAGTCACATAGAAAAATATGTTGTAACAGAGAAGAAGCACAATGGCTATCATGCAGGGAAGCCATATCTCACAAATTTACTGAACTTTTCTAAAAGAGGCAATGAGCATTTATGTGTAGCTCATTTGGCTGATAAAGTCAGAATGAATTTTTGACGAGGTTTCACAATACCCCTTACTAAAGGTTCTTAAAGATACTGAACTAGGGAGAAGTTTTTCATGGATGAAAGTTAAACAAAGAAGAGGAATAAACCTTAAGGTTCTGCAGAGATCTGTTCTGCTTGTGTCATTAAGCATATTCACTAGCCACCTAGAAAAGGCAATGGAGAGTAAGCCAATGAGGTTTATTGATGATAGTAAGTCAGTGAATCTGTAAAAATGAGCGATGATTGTGCAGACTCTCAATTCAGTGTTATGGTACAAAGCAACAGGACAATAAGACATCAGACAAAACTAATTGCCTATGAACACAACACTTTTGCATGCAAGGAAAAGCAACCTGGACTTCAGAGATACAGTGGTGGGTATTGAGCTAACTGTTACTGCTTGGAAAAGTAATCTTGGCATTACAACAACCTTTTCTACAAACCTGCTGTCTCAGAGTTTACCAGCATCAAAAGAGAAAATGGCATCTCAGGAACCACTGTAAAAGGAACAGAGACCGAAAGGCCTTGTTATTCCCATATCTTGAACCATCCGTGAAATTCCACTCCTCCCGTCTATCTTAAAAAAAAAGTACGATTCAATTACAAGAACGACAGACACTCAACACAAGTGATTAAAAGTATGGAAAGAAAGACTCAAGAAGCAAGCCAGCAACCTAGCAGTCTTTCATCTAGGTAGAGATGCTGAGCAGGATGATGACAGGCATCTAAGAAACCTTGAATGTCATGGAGGAGTTGGATAGGGGATGGTTATCCACTTTTCCTACATGACACAGCATCAAATTTTGAACCTGCCAGGTGCTAGTTAAAAAAAAATTTAAAAAGTGGCAATTTTTCACAAAGCAAAGGTTTTACTGAGGAGTTAATTGCCACAGGATGCTGTAAGTCCCAAAAGTTTGCATGGGTTCCAAAAAGCAACTGGACACAGTCATAGGAAAAGGCCATCCTGAGCTATTGTACACAAAGACACCACCTATGGCTCAGGATGTCAGAAGCTGGGAATATACCTGTATCACTGTCACCCCAAAACCATTTTCCCGTTCACTGTCAGTCATTGTCAGAGTCTGGGTACTGAGCTAATTGGGACTTCAATCTGGGCAGTCAAAATCGTCTCATACTGCATCATTTGCGCCATAAGAACTGATCTCAGTCTGTGCTGAATGTGGACTCAATCAGTGTTTTTCACTGAAAGCCAATATCCATTAGCTGCTTCAGATTTACCATAAATTTATAAGAGCCCACATGCAGTTATGATACCACTCCATTCTGCCTTGGCATTGCGCACTCTTTTACTTTGAACTAAAAGGGGCAACTCACAGAACACATGAAGGGAAGAAAGATACTTGTTCTTAGGCTTTTGCAAAGCCTCTGTATCTTATTCTTTCTCCATGTTTTGTCTTCCTTCTTATTTTACCTGAAATGTTAGCAGTGATGCTTGTTTTATAGAGAAAATGAAGGTATCTGATCCAATAACCTCTCTCAACCATCAGTTGCTCTTTAGCAGGAAATGACTGCCATTTGTTTTCAGCTTCGCTAGTGGAATAAGAGAGGGTCAGACTCTGAAAAGTGGATTCAGTCTATGTTGTACCTCACTCAAATACTAGTCACATTGCAATCACTGCTGCTGCTTAGAGAATTAAGAATTATAAGGCTAATGAGAATGAAAATCTGCCCCTAATGTACCAAGTCTTTCTTTAAGTATCCTATTTGGTTCATCTTAGTCCAGCTGCTGCCCCATTAAAGCCTTAAAGAGAACTCATAAATATAAAAATACCCAAGAGCATGGCAGAGAATCCTGCCCTGAATAATTGTACTGAAATGTTCTAAAAGGAACTTAATTTCCTTCTCGATAGCCTCAGTAATACTTTGAAGAGAGGAGAATGAAGGTGAGGACATGCATTACATTCTGTAGAGGTACAGAAAGAAACCTTTTTGCAGTGAATATGTCAGGGGAATATGTCTAAAAGGGTTTATATCTGTGAAAATATGACCTCTGATTTTGCCAAGGTCAGTAAAACCTACTGTGATTTGCTTTGTAAGTGTCGGTCACACAAGTTAAAGCTGCCTCAAGGCAACTTTAATTTCTCTACCCAAATGCAACAAGACGTGATGTTTCTGAAAGGTTTGCAAAATCGTGCTCTGTGTGGAGGAGCAAGATTATGTGGTTCAACATTTGTTTATGATTATTTATGGAAACCAAACAAGTAATTTCTTTACTATAAATTCATACAGAATGGCAGATCAAAAAGCCATTAACAGCTGCTAATCTAACATGAAACAGGCTTCTTAATTTCAGTTTCCTGGCTCACGCTGTTCACAGGTGGGTACTGTTCTTCTCTTAGCCTCTGTGGTGATATATGCCAGAAGATTTTCGCATCACACCAGCCTGTGGTACCATTTATTGATAGAATCTGTCAGAATACAGGGTTACATTATTTATTCAATATTTCTTGTGTTAAAGCTGAGAAGAAGAGGAGATGGATCTTGCAATCTACCCTGGATGCCTTTATATGGCTGCTCAGAACTGTCACTGCACCTCACAATCACCATTTTTGGAGACAGAGATGGGCATATGGGGTCAGAGCATTACCCATTCCTTCAAACATTCTTGGTTCTTAATGTCAGAAAAATGAGCTCACGATGTCCGCCACACTCATGTTCACATGGGACTTCTTTATTGTGCTAGGAGTAGGAGGATTTCCATAGAAGGTTAAAGCATTTTGTGTCCTGCCTGAGATCAGCCAATTCTAGATGTTTCTAAATGCCAGGAACTTATTAAGTAGTTGTGGAGTAGTGTGATCTCCAAAACAGTTTCCAATTTACCTGCATCAGGAAAACAAACTGGCTTATCACCTGCAATGTGAATATTTACCTCCTTAGATTTTCCAGTTATCCTACACAGAATAATAGTATTATTTTACTGGTGTAAACATCTAAATGCCTAATAATGCCTTTACTTTCATCATATCTTGTCACAATTAACTGTACAGGTAGTTGAAAACGTATTTAAAATTTACTGGAAATGGTTACCTTTCAGTTTCACTTCATGTTAACCTCAGGCAGTGCTATATGCATTGATTGTGTGCCATAGGATGCTTCCCTCCACCCCCTTTTATTCACCTCCTGTCTAACTGAGCAAGCCCAGACTTTTTGTCAACTTTCCATCAAGAAGTCTTGTGTTATTTTAGTTGGTTTATTATCAGGTTTCAGTATCCACTCTAGAAGGACTGGCCTACCACTAATAGGAGCATATCCTGCATGACAAATTACCTTATAATGCCTTCGTGGATGTAAACTGTATCCTTTCCCTCTTTTTTTGAATTGTCCAAAGCATTTTGCTTTTTTCCTAATATCTATGGTATATTACGTGGTGCTCTGACACTGCTTTTTACAAAGACACTCACAAATCCTTCTGGTTCTTTTCAAAAATCCCAGTTTAGGCTAGAGCTGTACAGCACTCGGCAATTTGAGCACCCAACCCAGTCCTGCCCCAGCAACAGGCCATAGAGGTGGTTGAGCTTTTGCAGAACTCCATGACTGAGCTGCAGTCAGATACAGTCACCGCTGCCAGGAGATGAAGACCCACTTTGCCGTCTTAATACATCTACACCCTGGTCATGCAATTGTGCTGATTTGCATCCTGCAGCACCAGGGCTTTCTGACTCTCTGATTCTCTGAAGCAGCTCACGAAACCAGACGAAAATGGGCTTTAGAGGCAAAGGACGTTTTCTGACAGATCAGGTAGTTGGATTTTCTCCACAGTTAGACTAGCAAGCAACACAGCAGGTGCCAGAGAGAAGTTGACAGTCCTGGTCGGTAACAGTAAGAAGAGGAGGAAGGATGGGGGAGAAGAGGAAGAGATGTCATCTGTCAGGAGCACTAAGCCAATAAGACTTGCAGGGAGGAGACAGAAAAAGGTTTGTGATGAGGCATCTGTTTCAAAATACAGGTATGTGGACATTGGCAAAAGTGCATGCCCACAGCTCCAAAGCGAGAAATACTGTTTAGACCACCTGACCCCCAAAAAACTAAGGGCATAGGGAATGGAAGCCCACCTCTACCTACAACTACCAAGCAAGCACCCCAGCAGACCCAAGCCTCTGAAAGCATTACACCACTGTTGCCAACAGCACGGTTTCCCTTCTGCCACCTCACTCCACCTTGTCAGGTGCCTTTGTTGCTCTTCACAGCCCTCTATTGAGTCATGAGCCAATGACAGGTTGTGTACAGTTTTGTGGCCACAGTGGTTTCCCCTCTTTTCCAGACTGACATATTTCAAACACTTGCTCTAAATAAGCTGTTTGAAGCTTCTCCTTGTTAGCATGCTGCGAATTGACAGCCTATTCCTGCCCTGTGCTTCTCAGCCACCAAATACAACTCCCTTTGTCCTGAGACTGTTTGCTTTATTAACTTTTTGTCAGGGACTTTTGTCAAAGGCTTCCTGAAAGAGAAGGCATTCAGGGTCACTGCAGAACAACCTTGGCCATGCCTCTAAAGCCTTTGTGGATCTATAATGTTTTCTTTTTGCTTTAAACTCCTGATTTCTCCTGTGAGTTTCCTTTATATTCAGATGAAGAAGCGATGCAAAATTTCACAGGAGGGAGAAGGTGCACAGTAGAAAGAGACGAGATACGATATGGAGTATGATTATGCAGGAATCCTGTGCAACTTGAATTGTAGGAAAGTCATCTCATCTCCTGTGCCGGAATGTCTCCTGCTGATGGGTGCAACCCTTTCCCAGTGACTGTGAAAATCTTGATAAGGAAAGTGATGAGACACTCGGCGCAGCTAGAGCTCTAAGTCTTGGGTTTGCCCTCCCACACATTTTGGGTGGGCAGGCAAACCGCAGACTGTCATCTGTGAAGTCAGAAAGCATTGGGTACGTTTAATTGCTACATGAGCGCTTGCTAACACTTTCAATGCCACAAACTAGTTGTGGAGGGTTCAGGATTATTGTTTTCACCATGACATAAATATTGGGGTAGGAGGTCAGAAATCTGAGAGCTCAAGTCAGCCCATTAATAGGCACTTACTACAATAAACAGGTCAAGAAATAGTTGTAGCAAAGCAAAGAGCCGGCTTTGGCTTATTCTCATTCTTCTATTCTCACTATTTCTTATTCTGCCTTTTCCCACTCACAAGGTTTTTCTCTTTGGAAGTTTACTATTTCCAACGATCTTATTTGTTCTAAAGAAGAAAATAACATAAATAAAGGATCTTTTAAGTTAAAGAACGTCTTCCAGCCCTTGGGAGTTAGGTACCACAAAAATCCCCTCTGAGAATCTACGCCTGACCATTTCACCAGGACCTGTGTGTTGCTCACCACACAGACCATTTATCAGCAGTGTCTACGTGACTGGCCACAGCCTCATAGTGCTTCCCATGTCCTATTCACTTTCTTTACCAGAAACCCAAAGGACTGGGCCAAATCCATCGATGGCAACAACAGCCAACTGCTGGCCCCCTCTTTCCCACGGATGCACAGCCCTGTCATGGCCACACGGTATCACTGCACAATGTGGAAGTGGAAGTGGAAAAGGAGACAAGGCAGGTTCTTGCTAGCCTAAGTCATCTGATTCACCCCACTGCCCAGTTGCTTGCCCGAGGAAGCAGCCAGTCCAGGTCTGGGCAAGAGCTGCTGGCTCCTGAAGCCCCTTCCCCTGAGGCACACGGTCTGAGTGGGGTGTGCAGAGTGTGCTCAGCACATCCAGGAACTTGCTGGGACTGTACTCAACTCGGGTGCAGCTTTGTCTGCCGCTGAGATACGCCACATGCTTCAGCAACCTAAATAGTTTCAGCACTGCTGTTTCACACACAAGAAAGGGAAATTATTATCTCATTTGGCAGTTTCCCTGAGAACACAAAGGCGGCATACAGAAGGGGTATGCAGCTGTTTTGATGTGATCTGATTAAATATTTGAGTAGGCAAATACCTGAATCAAAACAAGCTTTGTGAAGGATTTGGGATCTTTCAGTTATTTTTCCATTCTTGGGATATCTAAAGTGAGTCAGTCCATGCAAAGTCACTGTTGCTCAATGCAAGGGGATCGGTGACAAACACCAATAAACCAGTTCAGAGTTCTTCTGTTAGTCAGCATTTCCTTCCTGATCTCACGACAGGAACCAAGGTATGTGTGTACCAGCGGCGGGTGTTTTGCTCTCCCCAGCACATTTGTCGACTGCTCACCGGGGGAGACTAGAGCCTACATGCCACTCTTACGTGTACTTCAACCCTGCCATCTGCCCTGGGGCCATGGAAATGTCCTGACACTATATCTCTTCTCAGCCTTCTTAGAACGTGCCCAGGCTTGCAAGATCCATCTTGTTATTTCTACCGCCACACTGAACTTTATGTTGAATCCAAGACTGAAAGACTGCTCTGTTTATTGTTCAAAAGAAGATTAAAACATGGGACAAAATGAGAAGACCACTTCCTTTTCATCTATTTCCCCACAACAGAGATCTTCTTTCACCAAACTAATAATTTTGTTTGAGGACACTTTTTGTTCTTTTTTTATCTCAACTTCTGCTATCTGTGTCCTTGTCAAGCACAAACATGACTGAACTTATGCATCGAAGCACCATGGTTTTGCTCCATGGGGAGTTATTAAACCTAGTGTAAACACACTGTTGTTTTCATTTCGCTTATAGCTGAGATATTAAACAGGTTTTGATCAGCATGAATAAATCTGGTCACTGAACCTGGGGTAGATTTTCGTATACAGGCATCCTTTATAGGACTTAACTCAAGCTTCTACACATATAGCTAGGTAAATAAGTATAACCACATGCTAAATCAGACCAGAGAGATTTGCTCTCATACAATTAAACTTATGGATGTGTGGATGTAGAGAAATTCCCTAACATCCGTCAACCATCTTTCTGCAAAGTTAAGATCTGCACTTATGTGTACCATTTTCTAGGAAATAAAGGAGGGTGTTTACCTCAGAGAGCATTTTGTGGACACCATTGGTAATGTTTCACTGAGTCTGGCTGGCCCACCAGCTCTTTTGAGCTCTTAGCCACAAGCACACAGAGACAGCGACCAACGGGACCAAGGACCCTGTAGATTCCGACCAAGGCGATCGTGCCCCAGGGCAGGGAGGGTGTGCAAAGGCAAGGGTGCATCAGCAGCTGCAGACTGGTTGGCGTACGACGACGTGGTGCTGTCTGCTGGGCTGACGACATGGTGCTGTCTGCTGGGCTAACCGTGTCACCTCTGCACCATTGACTTACCCACCCCACCTTGGTACATTATCATCCAGTACCTTACCACTGTAGGAGCTCTTTTATACACAACATCACAGAGTCAAAAAAGGAAGAGAAACACAATATACAGGAAGTCTATGATTTTTTAACATTGATGTCATCAAAAAGACAATTCATAAAAACTCCCATTCCTAATAGCAGCACAACTTTTCAATAACTTTCTGTTCTGTGCCAATTTTCAGGCATCATCAGCCTCCAAAATACTTTGGTCCTAACCAGGCCTGACTTCCCAGGACACCATCTGGAGATGCCAGAAAGCTATCTGCAGTGGGAACCACTAACCACCAGAGGCACCAAGCCCATTACCTTTGGAGTAAGTGGGTCTAAAATCTGCAGGAAGAACCCTGGTGCCATTGACAAGGTGCATTCGCTCTTGCTGATTGGAGTGGAAGTACCTGGGGCTCCAGACGCCAGGCACATCACTCGAGGTTGCTGAAATAAAAAGACAGATAATAAAAACAAACGCTGCAAAACAGAAACAGAAGATGTTTTCCCTTGCAAATGACACTGGAGTGTTCAGGAAGGTGGGTGAGTGCCTGCTTATCATCTAATATTTATACACACTGTATTCTTATTCATATCATCCTCATCGAGCTCTCAGAAGGATTTTGGTTAAATCATTCTGTGACTGGGAATAATCAAACTTGTTCTTTTCTTTGTTGAAGCTTTCCCCAGCTTACTATAACCTAGTTCCAGGGCTGTATTGCTACCTCCTCCTTTCACATTTAACCTCCCTGTCACTCTAGTTTTACCATCATGGGTCTGAAATTCATTCATGTAGAAGCCAACAGCAGACTCCTTGTTGTGTAATGTCCCTTCATTTTATTATTTAATCTTCTTTTCATCTTACTCATCTACAATATCTATGGCTACATACACTCAGTGTGGTTATGAAATATCAGATCCCTCCCTTTGCTTCCCAGGAAGGGAAGGAGAAAGGACAAGGGAGATTTCATCTCTACCCCCTGGTATCATGCTCGGAATGTTATTCATTGTGCTAATAACTGTATCAGCATGTTTATAAGCTGATGTGCTTTTAATTGTTTCACTCACTCTCTAATACACATGAAGTAAGCACTTTAATGGGTTCTGTACCTTTCATCCTTTATTTTATTGCTAATGGTATCTCCAGTAATATAAAATGACGAATGAGTGCAGTCTGAGAAAAGCGGAAAAATCAATGCACGTCCAGACTCTGTATGAGAACAGGCAAGGAGCTGGGGCTGCCAAACGCTGCGATTCCTCTTGGGCCAGACAATGAGAGTGAGGAGGTGAGCAAGGAAGAAAACACTGGCAAAACATCTCCTTCAGTGCCCACAGGTGGCAGGGAGCACTGGAAGGAGGTACTGCCCCTGGTGTTATGCACCCTCTGCCCTGCCAGCTCACCTCCCGTTTGTAAAGAAGGTGGCTTCAACCACACTCGATGTACAGAGACATGTGCAGGGTGCCTGTCAAACATGTGGATGTAGGATGTTTTCATCCAACTGTCACAACAGAGCTCACACTGCAGCCAGGGTCACCCACAATTCAGGATAGAGTTACCCCAGCATCAAGTAATCAGGCGATTTGGGTTGTTTCCTGCCTGGGCTCTCCCTGATAGTCATCTACATGGCTAGGGGAGCACGTCACACACACTCCTCAGGAGCACAACATCCTCATGTCACATACAGCCATCAGCCTGCAATGATGTTAATAATGTACAGGGGCAGCCACTTGCCATTTCCAATTCTCTAGACATTGCTTTTCCCTACAGGAAAATATTGCTTGGTCTTCCGCTATGAAAAAAAAATTTAAAAAATCAAGATTTATAGTATTTTTTTTAAAGCAACAGCAACATAAAAGTATAATAGATACCAACAAATTTTAATGCTTTCAGGGAAAGGAACCCAGAGATAAGGAGAAGTATTGTTTGTTGCAAAACAAAAACCCACCCTTCACATCAGGCTGTAGCCTGGAGTGTATATTGTACTGCCAAGGTATAGGAGCCTGGAATGGAAATGCTGACAGACCTTCAGCACCACCACAGCCGCAGTTACTCTATAAATAACCTTTGCAAATGCCTGGTGTGTGAGGTAGGTTCAAGTAGCCACTTGACAGAACCTGATAATTTGACCAATGATTATTTCAGAGAAAAAGTGTGGATGAGATCCGTTTGTCTGCGCACTCACTTTGGAAGGTGGTTTGAGTGTGCATCCTTCCTGTTCTCCAGTACTAGATGCAATGCATTAAAGATGCTGTTCTGGCAGCTACAACACTCCTACCCAAACAAAGCTGTAATATGACCTACTTTGCTCGGTCTAGTACTATTCAATAATAAGTGGCCACTGTTGGGTCTCTACATGTAGACAATATCAAATACATTTCACTGAAGCGTTTAGATATTGATTCTACTCAGCCTGGGAACTTCAAAGGAGTTCTTTCCATGTCATCTTGAAAATGCTTCCTTTTGCTCCAATGTTACAGATTCTCTGTTAGTGCACGTGCACACAGACTTGCTCAGCTGCTAGTCATTCCTCTGCTATTTTTTCCTAAAGTAAGGGCAATTGCTGAGTCCTCTACTGGCAATAAGTGTTGTGTATAGTAATGTAGGAACAGTGTCTGCTGCTTGGCTTCCCAGCTGTCACCCAGCCATGGCTTGAAACATGTTTCTTTAACCAGATTGCAAAATAAAGCACTGGTCCCAAATAAGAGCAATTGGAACTCCAGGGGATTATTTAAATTTGTGAGTTTGTTTCTATAGCTGCAGGGACTGTGTTAAGTTTTCACTGTGCTTTTGTTCATCCCATCATGTGTTCTGGTGCTCTAACTGCTTCATGGAGTTTTTTTGCTGTTCTTCACCTATCAGGGATGCATTGTTTGTTTCTTTTGCTTTCTGTTTTCTTGAGTTTGGGAGAAGATATCTATCAATTAGATAGAAATCCAAGCACAACTGACGTTTTGTTAAGAGCTACCCAGAAACTGGAAAAGGGACACCAGATACACTTTCAGTAGGGGGGTTAAATGCTGCACCTGAGCCAGATTTCGAAGGACAAGGTGATACTCTTTCTCCTAGAGTTCCCCCAGTAATTTCAGGTGTCGGAAAAGTGTCCCCTTCCTGTCCCAATTTATTACATTATGTTTCTGTGCATCATGGTGTGTCCCTGCCAGTCACAGGGATTGGAACTAGATGATATTTAAGGTCTCTTCCAACCCAACCTGTTCTATAATTCTATGATTCTATCACTACATTGCTGCTACAGTTCAATCCAAAGCCAGCTGCATCCTGAACTAGCCTCACGCAGAAGGTGACTTAGGGCCTTTGGTCTTGAAATATGGGTGTTTAAACAGGCTGTCCTGAACCTTACCTCCCGTAGTAGGAGAGACCACTGGCATCAGAGGGAATCCATGACACTGAGCCCTTCACAGGTGTGGTCCATGTTCTTACCCTGTATTTGGGACTGAAAAAATTCACTGCCCCCCAGAGTCAGGAGGTGTCGGTGTTCTCTGCACCCTTCCAAAGGGACACAGACCAGCATCTCTGCTTATATCTGTGGGCCAACACGTTTTGCCCAAGCAAAATATCCATGTCTCATCCATAGATTCACACTTCAAAATCGATCATGTGGTACATAATCAGAAAAATAAGCAAGTAAATGTTCTTTTTTAGGGTCTGTTTTGATAGAAAGCCTTTATGTAATGCATTAATATGGTGTGCTGGATAAGACATTATTATTTTGCCTAGACTAGCCTCACTAGGTCAAAGGACAGTTATTTTCCTGTCAAAGATGAGTTAAGAGCACCACAGCAACTGAAAACTAACAAGCACCTGAAGCAAAGGAGCAGCAAGACTCTGCTGCAGGTCAGATCTCTTTCAAACACAGTGCTTTTGCTTCTTCATTGGCACAAATGAATGTCTTTGACCAAGTGCTGCTCCTGATTGTTCAACAGTCTTTCCTTTTAAAAATGTAGAGCACACAGCACTTCATTTCTATTCACAGCAGTTATTTCCTGCGAATATTATTTATTTGAAGGGCCAAACACAGAAGCTGATGTCATACCCCAGAGATTTGAATCAAAGCAAGACTGACTGATCACCCCATGAGGAAAGGGCTTTGTCTGGGAAATAAAACCAAAGTGGACAATGGTGAAGCCCATCACCAGAGCGCTTCACAGCACCTGGGATTCCTGCTCAGTCTGCAATAGATCTGCTGCCTGGGGCTCTGGTCTTTGCATGGACCCTGCTTTGGGTATTTCTGTGGTTTGGTATTGCCAAACACCACCTGCTCAGTTAGCACTGCAGAGCACACATTTCTTCACCAGGATTTTGATGAAAGCAGATGGTTAATCAGCAAATAGCGCCAAAGGCAGAAAGGATGGGGTTGTTGTTTTAAGTTTGAATCCTTACAGTGATGGGGGATGTTAGAGCACTTTCTGCATATATTATCAAATAAAAAAAAAAGAGACCATGGGTAAATCAGGACAATTTGATACTGCTAAAGTGAAAAGCTTCAGCTATTACATTTCCTTATGCATCACACATACCAATAAACAATTGCATGTTTCTTTCAAAGACACACACACGATCTGCTGAGGTCTAAAGAAGGTAGAGGAAACCCTGACAGAGTGTAAAGATGAGATACAAAACCTGTAGTAAAGGAATGCCTCAGTGGAGATTGCTTTTCTGCATCCTTCCTGCTCTCCCTGAAGCTAAGCACAGTGCAGCACTTAATTCAGGACCAGATTCATTTTTTCAAGGCTTGTCATCTTTGGTTTCACTCTTTGTATATGGCAATTGGGATTCTGTCCTACATGATAAAATAGGGATTTTAGCAAGCAGAGAGATTCCTTTCCTGAGCCATGAGATAAAGCGGTGGGGTCAGTCTGCTTTGTGAATGCTAAAAGAGAACATCCAGTGTCTGGAAAACACTAAACTGACCTGCCTATAAAGTTCCCACTTAGATGAGATGCTTTCAGAGTGGGTAGGCCAAACTACAGTATCCCTAAGTATCTGCTAATAACCTTAATGCAGTGCAAAAGCACGGAGAGGCACCAAAAGGGATTTAAGAGTGGAGAGTGGGAAAGGCAGGAATGACCCGTATATAAAATCCCACAACCCTAATCACACAGAGGCATTAAGGTAGGCAGGGACCTCTGGAGAGTGTCTTGCCCATATCTCAAAACACAACACTCAAATCTGCATGTTCACATGTATTTAAAAGAGCACTTATGGGCAGAGACATCGCACCACTATCATTTGACCAAAATCCCTGGAAAAGCAAGTGCATTGTTAGGAAAAGAGGAGATTGGAGTCATAGGATGAGATCCGCAAACACGCCTGAGGGCACTGGAACACCTGAGGCAAAATCTCCTCCATGACTCAGTGTTGCCTGACTTCACAGTTCAGATCAGTAGGAAGTGCAGCCCCAGGGTAGAAACCCACGTTCCCCACAGGCTGCACGAAGAGGATGAAAAGCCTAACAGATGGCTTTTGCAAAGCTGGCAAGGTGAGTGGGGAGTGGGCAACCAGCCCTGTGAAAGTAGATGGCCATTAGCAGTAAAAGCAGACTAGGCGAAGCCCTCAAAGATAGCTACGTCCTCTGCTCTGTTTGGGATCCTTGCCTGCAGCTGGCTGCCAAAACTTGCCTAGGCACTTCTTACAGGAGGCCAAGGGTTTTCCTGCTCTGTCTCAGATTTGTACGCCCATTAGTCCACAAACAGAGCACTGGCTGGGGAAAGCAGCTATGCTCACAGCCCCACACACTTGATGGGGGAGGGTAACGAGTCAAGGTATAGAGGCTGCATTCACTGCCAAGTATGACCGCTTTGGATGAGTCTTTATCTCCTCCAGTAAGGGCATTCCAATAGATAAGGCCCATGTCCTGTTTTGGAATGTGAGATCGCATGGGATGCAAAATGTTTTCTCCAAATGAGGCAGCACGAGAGGCTTTGCATGTTCTGGGGAAATAGTCTGAACACTCAGGTGAGATAGGAACTTACACACAGTCTTGCTCTGAGGGTTTTGTCTACACTCTTTACAGAGCCAGGTCAGGTGGGAATTTGGTACTGCTCTTCCGCAGGGAGGTTGAGAAATTCACTCAGAAAAACAAAGCACATCCAAAGGTCCTGTTGAAGCCAAATGACAACAGCAAAGGGGGAAACAGGAACATGAATCTCCCTGAGGATTTAGAGCACTCTAATTGCTGCTGGGGGTATCAGTAGTAGTAGGGATGGGAGGAGCAGCGAGAAAGTGCATTTGGCTAGGCTAGCCTCTTTCCTTCAAGCAGCACAACCAGGCTTTGAAAAGACACAGAACAAAAGCCTGACTGGCGAGGAGGGGAAGAAAGTGCTAGAAAGGAATTTGTTTCTACAGGAAGCTCAATGGCTTGTTGTAAAACAGACTGCAGTTCTGTTGTTTCCACTTTAAATCCTAGAAAGGGCAGCTTCAGTAAGCAGCGGATTTTCTGGTGTAAAACCAGCCGAGGTTTGAAAAGGATGAAAGGCAACTTGAGTTTCCCAGCTGGATTGGTAGTAAGATATAGTAACTGAGAGCAAGTTGTATTTTCCTTTCCTTCTCTTCCTTCCAGAAATTCTCTAGTTTCATCTTTTTGAGTCTTAAACATTCATTTAATCCCAAGCTTGCCTTTAAGAAAAAAGAAAATGTGTAGAAGGCCTTCCACACCCCAAGTCTATAGCAACACTTCCAACTCTCATTACCAGAAATAGCAAAAGGAAATGAAAAGCAGGTGTGGGAAGGCTTTTCTGAATGATGCCAGGGCTGTGCTTTAACCTTTACTGGAGGGAAATACACATCTGTGCATGCTGGTCTATTGCCTTATTGCAGAGTTCCCTTACAGCCACAAAAAAGATGACAAAAGCCACCAGAAACTCTCAAGTTCCTCTAAACATGTTTGCTGACAGCCTGTGCCACTGAAATATTTCACCGACCTTCAACAAAGAGTAAATATGGCTTGCTAGACTGTTGGAAGGAAAAAAAAATCAGGGCACTGGGGATCTCAGAGTTAAACAAAGAAAATGGTAACATGAAAACAACTTCGGAGGCCGGTGGGAAGAAAAACACGCATCTCATTTATCTCTCAAACGTGTCGTGTTCTACTTGCTTTTTGCATACATTAGTGGTACTTTCTGAGTTACTTGAGATAACTTTGGTTTGATCCTGCAGATGCTGAGTGGCAAGCCATGGCCAGCCTCAGCAGCTTGCAGTGATTGAGCTGAGATTAGTCCCAGATTACCCTGCTGCAGCCTGCGAAAGCCAGTCATTCTGTTTTTCATTTCTGTGACAAAACTGCAAGACCCTGGAATTTGTTCTTTCTCCTCCTTATATACCATTCAATGAAGCAAGAATGAATGCCCCAGAGCTAGCTGTGCGCTGCCAACTCAAGCCTTTAAAACGAACACAAAAATCACAGCCCAGCCTGCACAAGGAAATGTGAGCCTGAACCTGGCCCCAGCGACAGCGGCTGCGGGAAAAGCCCCCTGAGGCGACTCCAGCGCTGTAATAACCTACGTAAACAAGGGTGGTGTATTTTTTTTATCCTCTGCCTTGCTTCAGTGGAAAGGGGCGGAAAAATAATTCACTTGCGTACACAGTCATTTAGGCCCAGTCATGATTCCTTTGGAGTCTGTGCCAATGGGTTGTAGTCATTCCCTGGCAAAGGTTGCTCTTTTAACCACAAACACTGGATAGTTACTGGATGAGTCACCGCCTTGAGTAATCTAATTCCTTGACCAGTACACGCTTGCTTCCTGCGCTGCAGAGTGTCTTTCTTCACTGAGATACTTCAACATGTGCCTTTCCTGCAGGATTTTTCTTTCTTTCAGCTCACAGCTTTAAGGAGCTAGGACTCCAAAGAAGTCCAGAGAAATCTAGAGTCCAGCTCCCAGGGCAATTCCCACTACAGATCCCTGACTGTCTCAGGGCTGGGAAAGGCACTGTAGCCTCTCTCACCTCAAATCCAGCATGTGTTATCCTCGGGAGAGGAGCAAGTTCAGGATTATAAGGTAATTTTTTAGACAGCAAGCCTTTATTCAGCAAGTCTGGTTGTATCTGGAGGCATAATGCAGCTGTGCGGCTTTAGCAGCAAGTTGTAAACCAGCCAAACCCGCAACATTTGCCTTGTACCAGTCTCCTGGTCAACCCTCTGGACAAGACCAGCCAGTGCCCACAGTTTTCTCAAACTGACATTAGGAAGGGAACAGTAATAACCTCAAGCAACATAGGACAGTGTCAGTGCAAACCACACCAAGCCCCAGCTGTACCTGCTTTTGCAAGGGGTGTGGACTCCTTTCCTTTCCTCATGTACTGGCTTTGTGAGAAAATGTAATGCTAAAACATTTCAGAGTCTAGGAACAGTAGAGAAGAAAGTTATTTCCACACCCTGTAGAAGATGTAGTGTTTCTGGAACATTTAAACACATGATAATTAAGTTGTGGTGACTGTTCACAAGACACCTTTTGAAGAATGTTATTAAAATCTTTCAGAGTCCCTTCTTTTATGATTGCAGCTTTCTGTTTCATTTCCTATTTATAGGGGACTGTGCTTTCCTTGAGGCATCTTCTGGCCACTACTTACTGCAAATTCCTTCTCTTTGGGGGAGGAACAGAAAAGAGAGGCAGTGAGACAGTAGGATTAAATTATACACTGGTATTTTCAAGCCAAGGAAAGCAGACTATAATTAAAGACCTCTAATATAAATTTATGATACCGGTAGAAAAATTTCTCAGAGTAAGGTGCCTTAGTGCATTTGTGTATATGAGTACTGCTGACAAACAGAGCAGATCCAACTGTGGTTAGATCTCACAGCCTATGAATCTGCTAGGATCATTAGGTCCTCTCCTGACCTGATCTATCTACACACCTATACTCAAAACACACACATACTCCTTGAACAGGGGAAATAAGTGTTTTACATGAACTGTCCAAAGAGAGGATTGAACCTGAACTTGATGGCTGAGCAAAAAGGCTGTTATTCTTAATTTTATCACCTGTCTTAATGCTTTTATATAACTATATCACGTTGCTTGTATGTATTACTCTGAGTTTCTAAATTTCTCTTTTCAATTTTAAAATTTGGTATCAATAATCTGGCCGTCTCGGCACTAGAGAATGTTGTCTGTAAAAACACAGGTCATTTGCATGACAAACAGTTTAACAGCTATTTTAATTCAGAAAAGTTTTCCTTTTCATTACATATGGAGTACAATCACTCTTGAAATACAGAGATAATAGAAGAAAGCAGAACTGTTCAGAAACAGCCCTGAGGAACCCCGTTAGCTGAGCAAGCACTATCCACAACACACTAGTTAATGGAGACTAGGATAAAAGGTATTTGGAACACTTTCCAACAGCTGGGGCTAAACCTTTCCATATTTCATGTGACACTAACATGAACTGTCCTTGCCTCTGCTCTCATCATCCTTCTGATGGCAGATTTTTTCCTTTATAACCAGAGAAGCATGCCAAGTCAGACTGGAAAGGACAGGAAGATATCACCTGCTTCAGTTGTTCTCAACTGTTCTTGAACTGTGGGCCTCGAAAATCTTCTCCATGACAGGAAGGTCCTCTTCTGAGGTTAACAGGTGACAGAGGTGAACTCAGGTTGCTTCTGAGCATAACCTGATATTGTGTATAAGCCAGATCATCACCAACATGAGTGTCCTCCACCTCATCATCATCTTCATGAGTTACTTGTTTCCTCTTTCCTCTGGGGTGCTGGCATTCACAGGAAGCCAAGGTCCTCCAGCACAGGAGACAACCAATAGGTAGCAAGTCACCTTGTCTTCTGGGGTTAATTCCATGCTGGCTTTCTGCTTCAGCCGGGTCACTGCAGGGCCAGGTCAGCAAAGTGCCCTTGGTAGCAGGGCAGGGCACCTTGGGACCACAAAGCCAGAGTCAGAGGCAGCAGGACATTTTAAAGGCACTGGCTGCATTAGTTTAGTTGTAGCATAAAACTGAGCCTTGGCTGGCTTGCATGGATGGCCCCCAGGCCAGTCTGTGAAAACCACTGTGCTCCCTGGTCTGAATCAGGCAGGTCCATGCTTTACCAAGGGTTGTCAAACTTTTCTTTAAAAACTTCTTCCCAGAAAGTTTATCATCACTTAGCAGCTATCTTAGTTCAGCTCCTTAAAAATCCTTATAATAAGAATAGTTTCGTCCCACATATAAACCTCATGTAGCCTAAATAATCTGAGGAAGATAAGCCCTAAAAATGTAAACTGAGCCTCAGGACTCTCAGACACAGACACAAATGCAAGAGAAATACCTATTTCCTCAATGCCTGTGGCGACTGCTGTAGAAAGAAAACAATCAGGGGCTACTGCCCAGATGTGTCTGACAACAAACATCTACCCCTGCTGCACAGCCCCGAGATACAGCTCTCAAGCCTCCATGCCACCCAAGAACCCCGTCCTTCCTCACCCTGCCTCCATCATAGCTCCAGTCAGTCTCAGGTGTGTGGCCTCAGCCTCCTGCTTCCCAAAGCCAGAAAGGATTGTATCACCATGGACTTTCTGACTGTAATGCCATAAAGACACATCTTTCAGAAAGTCAACTGATCTCATTCTAAAGACATGAAGCAATGTCAAGCCCACCACCATTATGGTAATCTATATCAATATTAATTTACCACCACTGCTAGGAAATTAGTTTTATTTCAAGGTTGAACTCATTTAACTTCAGCTTACAGACATTGGATCTTGTTACACTTTTATATGTGACATTAAAACATTGCCCTAGATCTCATTTCTCTGTGTAAATATCTATAAACACAGATCAAATCACCTCTCAGCCTGCATAAGCCTTATATTTGGGGCTTGCCTTGCAGCTCTCAGGTCATTTTTGTAGCTCTCCTTTGAATTCTCTGCAGTATTTCACCTCTTTCATGAGGCATGAAAATGAGAAGTGGACAAAGTATTGTAATAGCAGCCGTTAATTCAAAATGGTTTTCCTTCTTTTACTTTATATTCCCTTATTATACCTCTACGGGTTGCATTGGCCAATTTTTCCCACAGCATTGCATTAAGTGCTTGTGGTCGGGTAATTATTTGCAATGACTCCTGTGTCCTTCTGTTCAGCACCAATTTCCAAGAAAGTGCTCCTCACTCTATGCAAGTTTTTCAATCAAAAGATAATGCAGTATTAAATCAAACCACTTTGAGAAGTATAAGTGTATATATTGATGCAGATCTGTGGGCTGGTTAGTCTCTCAAAAAAGGGCAACAGGTTTGTGTCATGAGACATACTGTCCCTGAAACCATACTGACTGACATTTGCTATAATTTTAGATGTCACTAGAACTTAGCTTATTGTTTGTTGAGTCCCTAATTTAGTGTTTTATTTTTTTGACTAAGACCTCCATCGGGGTTTTTTACTTTTCTGAATCATGCTGCTCACTCCTTGCCTAAGTATCTGAGTTTTTTTCAGGCTCTGAGCATCCTGACTCGCTCTTTTCAGCCTCTTGGCTATGCATAATCTGAACAGGCTGGTTTGAGAATTTTGATCTTTAGCAGATGCTGCTTCATTTAAGTTTTTTCCATACATGAGAGGCTTCCACTTCTGGCTGTAAGTTCATCTGAGCTGGGCAGATCCTCCTTCTTCATCTTTGAAAATGTCTACCTTTCCAAGATCCTATTTACATATTCACCATTTGCTAGCAGCAGTGAACCATTAGCTGACCTACAGAGTTTTTATTCCTAACATGAAAAAAATACATTCTTATTGCATTTAGCCATTTAATTCCAACCTATGACAGTAACTTCTTTAGCTCTCCAT
This sequence comes from Phaenicophaeus curvirostris, assembly GCF_032191515.1. NCBI lineage: Eukaryota > Metazoa > Chordata > Aves > Cuculiformes > Cuculidae > Phaenicophaeus > Phaenicophaeus curvirostris. The sequence continues at coordinate 8,270,121 of NC_091393.1, forward strand.
GTCACTGTGCAATTTTTGCAGTTGTTAGCCTAGCTGTCTGTCCATCCTTTCAGACTGGAAATCTTCACAGCATCACAACTTCCCTGTGTGACTGCAGAAACAAGGCTGAGGGATGCCAGTAGGATGGGATGCTGAGGGATGCATGAAACAATCCTCAGTTTGAGGTAATGCTTCCCGTATTACAAATCAGTTATGTCAGCAAAAGTTTTGAGTTTTTGGAAGACTTTCCCTTTTGAAGTTCCAAATGCGTGATAGATGTTGCTACTTTCTTTACAAGGTCAATGAAACGAGGCTGCTTTCACTGGTGCAGGGGCAGCTGCCAATTTTTAGGTCAGCGATGATCTCATCTTCATCAAGCAAAACGAGAACGGGTATGCAGAATTGTCATACATTCTACTGATACCCGTGTGGCTACTGCAGCGTGGAGGTCAATACTAATTTAATCTGCTTCTATGACTGCAGTGAAGCTACGGCACTGCTGCATTAAGAAATCATTTGTCATTTCTGGAAACTCAGGAAATGTTGCCAGAGAAGTCTAGCTGGTGCACCCTGAGAGAAAGGTGCACATGATAATGCAGTTTTACTGCACATTATATGGAAAGATAAAAAGCATGTCAAATTAGATGCACTTTAATAAATGCTCGCCATCACCAACACCTCTTTAACTCATCACTTGAAAGTGGAGGCTATAAACTTTCAGAGAGTGTGGTCATGATCTGTAATGGTCTAAAGAGTAGCCATGCCCATAATGGACAGTGCTTTAGGTACAACTAACACTAATGTAGATCCCCACCAAATATACCAGTCTGGGATGCCTCAGATGAGTGTCATTTATTATTGAAATTATGACCTTCACTTCTGGAAAGCAGAGAACTTCCATGAGATCCACCTGCAGCCCCAGGAGCCATACACACCATCAGCCCCTCCAAGGTGGCATTGCAGAGACAACTGCCTGCATCATTTGTCTTGACCAGGACCAGCTGGGAGGCCTTTAATGGGCTTTCCTGAGGTTGCCCCTTTAGAGATGAACAGTATTTCTCAGTTTCCTATTCCACCACCTGCATGTCTTCTCTTCCAGTTAGTTCTTGCAGGTTCTTCATTCAGATGTCTGATTCAGCACCTGGTGATGATTTGATACATCCAGATGTGATGATAACATTCTGGTTCCACTGCTTCTGGTCATAACAGATTGCCAGCCTCTTTCTTTGTTTCTCATGTTTCCCAGGCAACTTAACTCGGCTGTCAAAGCTTGGAAGATTTGCTATAATACTGTCCAGATAGAGGGAACTTTTCAAAAAAGCTTTCTTATTTCTGGCATGTTGGAAGATAAACAGCTTTTTCTTAAGAGCTTCAACTTCTTTCTATAGAAGGTACAGTAGCTTTCACTTCAAGGAGACCACAGGTAAGAAACGAAATGTGACAGGTGGTAGAGGTCAAAAGAATAGGTGATTCTCTTCCCATCCTGATCACTGCATTTGTAAAAAAAAGCTCTTACACTCCCAGAGAAAAACCTCCTGTACGAGATGTCTGTGTTCATCTTTTCACAGGAGTTATTGGTTCAAATAAGCACTTCTACTTTTCTAGTGGAAGTACTTCAACTTTTAAAAGATACACAAAATTCTTAGCACTCTTTGACGGTGACATAGAGTGAGAAATTGATGTTCTTAAGGTCCTATTCCAAAAAAAGTTTTTGAAAGATAATTATAGTAAGGATTACGAAAAGAAGTAGTGGGCTATTATTCTTTCATTATTTTTATTCAATGCTTAACTCTCCAGAAAAATAAAAATCAGGCAAAATATATTTATACTGCATATAAGCATAGCTATGAAAAATACGTTTACATTACTTTTATGGTATTTCAGCTTTTGTTCTGCAGCTTTGTGTTTATTTTTTTAACTACAAAGATGAGCTTTCTATTGTTGTTTAGTTCATTGTGGGTGAATATTAGAACTTTAAATGTACTTTAATTTATGTCATTATGATCCACAAACCAAAATAACATTAGAGAACTGAAAAAAGTTGGGTCTTTGATTGTACAATAACTGGAAACATTTGTAAGTTTCTGCTCTTACAGATTCATCAGTGCGATAATAGGACTCTCCTGCTCCCACTCCAGTCAATAGGATTTTCACTATTAGCTTTTATGAGAGCTGGGTCAAATCATATATTGCATGGAATTAAATATAGGACAGGTTTGTTTGTTTTATTTTTTTCTTAAAGGACTAATTCTTCACACTGGATTGCTGGGAGCTGCAATTGCAAAAGAAAAGGAGCTGCTTCAACCTTTCCTGGCACTGCCATGGTTTTGATCTGGATTACAAAGAATCGCGGAACATGAACAGACCTGGTGGCTTTGAAAATCAGCCTCAGAGTGGCTGTGAGCATATTTTGCCCTACATCCCACCCACTTTCAGTCCACACAGCTGCCTTGCAAACAGCTTGCCCGTGGCCTGTTTGAATGCACCTGGGAACATCTTAGCCCATGGAGCAAGCCGAGGCAGGCTCGGTCCCTACAGCTGCAGAGAGCGCACCTTGAACCCAGGCGGGGGCTGCACTTGCACATTTGGAATGTGGAAAACAGTCAAGTCTGCTCTTGAGGGTGGTGTTGGCATAGTCAATATTCTCTCTAGAGATTTCTGGGGATCTCTGAATGCTCTCTGTGACCCAGTTTGGTCTCTGTTGCACTGTTTGCCCGTAGCATTACCCTGGTGTGGGTGGAAATAAAAAACATGATGTATGCCAGGTACAGCTGTGGGAAAGGGCTTGGTCCTCCCTGCTACGAGAGGAGCATGCCCACATACTCAGAGGAGATGCTGTAAGAAGAGTGGAGCTGGAGTGTGTAGAAATTAAGGATTAAAGCTGCAGCTAGCAAAGATCAGCCACAATCTAGGGATGTTACTGATACTATCCTCACTTGTGCCAGTCGAGGATCTGGCTTTTAGCATCCTTCTTGGCCATCTGAAAGGCACAAAATGCAATGTAGCCATGAGAAAAAGAAGAATAACAAAGCACTTTACTAGCAGCAAGGGTTAGAGAGCTGTATCAGCTTCTTCATTCACTGCTGGAGTCCCTGCTGCTGGCCTCATCACCTGCCTGTTTCAGGCAATCTCTTTTCTAGGCTGCCGTAACCATCTGGTAAGATTACAAACAGAACAAAGCAGCAACAGAGGACAAGAAGGAGTTGGGGGTGGGAGGTGGGGGGTGCTGTTGTTCATCCTGCCTCCCCCCTTTACCTCCTTTTCATCCTCTGAATGTGTAAATCCTGGCTGTGGCCTGGCTCCTGACAAACTATGTGTGCAGAGGTAGCCAAGGCCATTTGATTCAGCTCTATTGGAAATCTGATTTCTCATTGGTCTTACACAAAGGTCTATTAATTAGGGCTGATAGAGCTTAGTAAAAAAATCTGCTTGGCTAGCAAGGGCACTGTCTCACTCGCTCACGCTTTTCTTAGATCTTGCCAAGATCTCAAAAATAGAGGGAGCTTAATTACAGTCAGTGGATTAATCTCCAAGGGAAAGAAATTGTAATTAGCTCTTTGAAATGTGCCACTTTTTCTTCTGGGCTTTCAGTGTGTCCGTCTGTCCTTCTGTAGGACTAGAATGAAAGTTATTCTACACAGATTTTTCTGCTTGTTTTTCATCCCAAGCCAGAGGTGGAAATGGCAGCCCAACTTCATAAATATTTCCAGTTGATCTTGAAGAGACTTCTATTTCCTCAGTTTATCTCTTAAATCCTGCTTACCACTTCCCACAGGGCTATTTTCTTTAGCTGGGGTCACTATTGGTCCTGCAGCCAAAACAGGGAAGGTCTTCTGGTGTCTCTTCGAACTTGCACCATTTCAGTTCTCTGCCTCATCAAAGTAACAAGAAAAACTTGAATCTTGACTCCCATTTTGAGCTGTTCATGTAATGGCATCAGACCTTCAACGATCAATGGGAAGGAAATAAACTCAGTGCCTTGTAGCCTATCATTTATGTTCATGTTCAAGTATGTTTGAAGGTGAACAGGAGCATTGGGGAGAAAATCTAAAGCCAGAACAAGGCATTGCAATAGATTCCAGTGAATTCCCATTTCTCACACATGGGAATTAGTCACAGGTTTATATTTAAACCTTGATAAATGAGAATACGTCCAGCAAAGACACACCAAGCACTCTGATTTATAACAGTCATTGAATGCAGTCATGTCCCTGATACACAGCACCTTTACTGTTCAGTTTGCATATATGCAAGCTAATCTTCCACAGGGGTACACTGGGGTACATCACACATTGGCAGGCAAGAATCAAGCCCTTTATGTGTACACATTGGCAAGAAGAATGAAAAGAGGAAATGAAATACTCTCCTGCAGGGTAGCGAGCACGGAGGGAGCCTTCAAGATGTATATCCCTTAATCCTTCTGCCTAGTATATCATCATTCCTCAACAGTGCAGTAAAGATATCCCTTCATTAAGACTCTCAGTCCTAGGGAAGGTGACCCAAACTCCCCTTCCATCCATTTGAATCTTGTTCTGACAGCCAGTGACTTGTTAATTATTAATATGAAATATTTGATGGTACATAGAGCAGCTGAACCCAGTTTAATGTATGCTCAGGGCGACTCTCACAAGCTGAAATCAGCCATTCTGATGCTTTGGATTTTTCTACTGAAGTTTTGCCTTTTGCTTCCTCTTTTACTTTCCTTTCTTGTGACTTTGTGCCTTCATGCTGAGTGCCTTTCATGTCAGCAATGAACTTACAGGTCTGTATCTCGATTCTATTCCTTTACTTACTAATGAGGCTTATGAAAATATAGAGATGGGATACAAACCCTGATTTCACACAAACCACAGAAACCCCATTTCTTTCCTCCCTCTGAAATGGTTAATCTGCCCAGTGGTACACACCGTGAGACACTGCTTATCAATGCGTACCCCTGGAGTCTGAGCTGTGGTATTAGCTTCAACTGTAAGTGAAATCACAGAACCCAGAGTTAAACATGTGCTACATATGGTAAATACAGGCTTTGGAAGACTTATCTTCTGGCTTAGGGCACGCTTTTAGGATGCAAATCTCTTCTTTAGAATGATTTGCTTGCTATGAGATTATGATTTGCTACCTGCCTGCTTTATCGACACAAACATACATTACAGAGGTCACAACCACCCACCTGCCCTGAGTGCAGCCATACAGAATCTATTGCTTTATCATTTAAAAGAGAGGGATGTTATCTGTTTGACTCCCACGAAAGTTCTTTGGCACTGATTTTTTCAAAAGAATTTTCCTGTCTTGGGTCAGGCAAGACCTACTTTGGCTACATTACCTTCACACTTTTGATCACATAGCATCTCCTGTGCTGATCAAAATAATCCACTTCAGTTAACCTCTCATTTGCAGTTTCCTATTTTTGTTCCTCTTCTTGCATTTTGCCCTTTTGAGAGCCATGAGCTGTGATAATACACAAGGACTGTGCCAATACGATCAACAATCCAAGCTTAGCCCTGGAGAAAATCCTTCTCCTGACTTGGCAGGAGTGACCCCCAAAGCACCCCTGTTATTATTTCCCTCTGAACATGAGAGTCAGCTCAGTTAAAGCCTCTTTGGAAACCAGGCCAGGAGGCCATTCAGCAAAACATAAACGAGCACAGCTATTTCCAGATTGTCCTAATATCAAGCACGGTGAAAACACTGGAATTTGGAAATGCATGATTGTCTGCTCTTTCTTGCTTATGGTACAACCTATACTCATTTTATCATCACCAGAATATACGCAGTATGCTTATTTTATGACACACATCCATCCCCCTCTAGGGCAATATGTGAGCATGTATTTAACCAATATTCCGCTGTATGCTGTAATTTCAACTCATGTTAAGCACCTAACAAGCAATACACAGCAACAAGCCCCATTCCATGTTTCTCCTCCACTCATCCAGCAGTTGCACTAAATTATGCACGTTGCTTTTCCTGAAGAAAATCTTTAAGCAGCATCACAAGCCAGCACTATTTGTGTTGCAGAGTCAACCTTTGTACTACTTAGCACAAATTAAGACTCAGTATCTGCATGGAAATGCAGAAGGGGATGTGATCTGGAAAGTATTTTGGAAGAGTTCAGAAAGCAGAATTGAGATTTTATTATTATTATTGGAAATTTGAACATTTCCTATCACGTTAACTGACTTTACAGCAATTTATTTTGTTGCTATCATAAAGGGAGGTAATGAACCATGAAGTTTCTTCAGGAAATTGTCAGCATCTGCCTGCTAATAATTTTCAAACACATGTGAGCCATGAAAGAAGAACACAGTGATTCAAAGAAAACTGCTTGTCCTTATACTGAAGGAAAACTAGTCAGTGTCACTGGTGTGACAGGAGAAGGGTCTGTTTTAAAGACATGTCACTGGAATGCAACAATGGAAGATTTAGATGCATGTTAGTCATCTCACAGATAAGATTAACTCCTTTGAAAGCATGTTCCACAGATGGATAATCGTAGTGAAAGGATAATCAATAAAACAAGAAGTACAACAACCTGCTTTTTATTCTCTTAGGGATCTCACTTTTTAAAACAATTATCTCTCTGTTATCTGTGAAACCTCCTTTGTTCCTCACAAATGCCTAACACTAAATCAAAATCAAAACCCATATCTAATCAAAGATAATAGGAAATTTAAAAGATTTCCTTATCAGTTTCAAACACATACAGCATCACATAGTAGTTATCTAGGATTAGGAAGCTTTCTGGGTGTGTTTCACTGATAACATTTATATCATACCCCTGTAGCTTTGGTGACAAATATGTTGCTAAAGAATAAAGCAGTATCTTCGGGTTATGATATGCTGGAAATCTATGGGAAATGGATTCTCTGTGCCTAATGCCTTGTGTGGTCATTTATACAGGCGCAAGATGAACAGAAAATGCAACCAGCTAAATGTGAAGCACTGTATTCTCACAATTCATACATGTCATTGGCTGTGCAAGGTATCTGGCAGTGAAAAGTCAAATATGTTTAAATCTTTAAAGGTTTTCCAGCGATAGAAAAATTGTACATTTCCTCTAATAAATCTTTCATTTTATACAGTTAGGACATCTATCATCCCCTCTCTAGGTCTTTTCTTCCCTGATGTAGAAGAAAAATGGGGGCTTCATCTTTTTCTTTTTTCTTTACTGACATTATCATTAAAAGTATCTCAGACTTTGTTATGACTTCACACAAAACACTGCTCATTGATGTTTCTCTGACTAGGAGAATGCCAGTGTTTGTCTTCGTACCAGGTTCAGTGGCCAGAGAAATGAGTTTCTAAACTCATCACAAGCAGAGAGTTAGAATTCATTGATTTACTCATTTTCCCCTGCTCTCATCATTTTAACAGCTGAGTGTTTCATAACTTTTGAATGGATTTATCTCTGAAGTAGATCAGTGAGGTAAAGAAATTTTATTTACTTTCATTTTACTGGTGAAGAACTGAGGCAATGAGAGATTAAGTGACTTGTCACAGGTCACAAAGGAATCCAATAATGCATCCAGTAACAAAGACCAGACTTCTCTAGTATCAGTCCAATGCCTTAGTCACAAGCACATCTTTCTTCTCCTTGTCCCTTAATAGCCTTTAACTCATTTCTTCCATGGATTCTGTATCTTGCAGCAGTCTGTCTGTTCACAGCTTGCTTGCTTTTACCATAATCCCATCAAACTCTCCATTCTTATAGTGCCTTCAAAAACATTTTATATTTATTTCTGATACCAGTACAAACAAATGATCACAGTATTCACAAAGTAGCATTATAGAAAACCCAGCATGAAACAGATGGAAGAAATAAAATGAGGTGATGATATGCCACTCTAACAATAGTGAGAAGACAATACATTGCTAACGACACTCCCAGTCTGCTGCTTCTCCACTGTGTGTGAAAAAAGCTTTGTTAACAGAAATCATAGCTAGTTATTTACCAGTATTATGGTTAAGGTTTGCTATTACTTGGTTTTCATCTAGAAGAAAGACATGTAGCAATTATTCCCAGAGTATATACCTGATGCATAAAAACAGCAGCAATACCTGGTTTCAGTTATGCACTGTAGCAGTATTTTCTTGGCTGGGAAGAAGAAGAGAGGTAAAGTTTGTGGCACTTAGGTTCGTCAAAGAGGAGAAACACAGTATTTTGGATACGGCTTTATAGACGTCTATCCCAATTCCCAGTCTCACTACAAAAACTAATAAAGTGTAGCAGCCCATGGGGTAAATGGACAGTGTCCAACAGGGTATCTGGGGTCAGCAACAGTCTCAGTTACAGCCACATAACACCCAGTGAATTTGACAGGTCAGGATCTCCAGTGGGCTGCAAAGTTATTGCTGGTGCATGACTGGTGCAAATCACTTCTGTTTCCAAAGTGACTTACAATCAATGTGCACCAGTACTGGTGAGTAAGCAATGCAAATACCCATGAAGAATTTGAAGGTAGAATTTTAACTGAAATAAAATATTTTCAATAAAGTTTTTTGCAGATGTCAGGAAGATTCCTGGAGACCACCACGTGCCAGAGCAAAACCATTTTCTCCAGCTTTATTCAAGGTCTGGCCTGACAGAGAAATTGTCCAGAATCATCAATGGCAGCCCTAGTGTGAATGAATATCCACATAGCTCTGCAGACACAATCACATCACATGGCAGGGGAGTGCACTTTGCACAGAGCTGCTGAAGGAGTGGCTGCTGGTACATCACAGCTCGTGGACACTATCTCAAAATCCATTGGAAACGTCAGCCTCCAAAGAATGTATTACTGGAGAAGATGACTATGCTCATTTATTAATCGAAGTGAGGAAAGATGGATGGGTTCTTCAACCAGTCTGGTAACATCAGCAACATGCTGTTTTCATGAACTGCCTCAGGTTCTTAGCAGAAAGGACTAGAAACTATGGCAAAAAAAAAAATCCCAGATAATTAGAAACAATAGTATTGGGAGTGATAGCTTTCTCTTGTTATGCTATAAAACAGAGAAACTTGCCTTTACATGAATTTCCAGTAACCTCTGTTTTTCCTATTCTTTTATACACACTGTCCTCATAGTATTTTTATAGGATGTGACAAAGAAGCTATTTCAATAAAGCTTTTCTTTCTTCAGTTGCTGAGGAACTATAACTTTTCATTTAGCCTTTTAAGGCATGACACATCTTTTGACACTTTCTGACTCCTTGTACAAGGCAAAGGAAACTTCTGAGCTTGTGTTTTGGTTTTCCTTCTTTTTTTGATCTGTTTAGCTGAGCCCTTGTCAGTTGAGAAAGAATTGTTAACTCATATATTTCTGGATGCTGAAAAAAACTGCCTCTCAGTAACATCCTAACTGTAATTAAGAGCCACAGAGGAGCTCTCTTTTCCACTACATATGACTGGACTGTGTTTATCCTTTAGTCCTTCCTTGATTTGACTATAATGCCACAATTATCAAAGGTTTACTATGATAAGCTCCCTTTAATAACTTTCTTATTACTCTTTATGACTGTGGCTATTGACTTTAATCAGTAAAATAATCCAATCTGCCCTAAAGTTACCACTAACTCAATAGAAATTAATTAATTAATTAAAAATAAGCTTACCGGTCTTTCCCTTCCTTGATCCTTACTCATTCTCTCATCTACTTTAGAGTAAAACCCACAAATACCCAACTTAGGGTTTTTTTTCCTTTACTCTGTTAAAATTTACATTGGCCATTTTGGATCTTTAAGATTGAAATATTGAAATTAAATTGTCATAATTTTTCATATGAATGTGCACCTACAAAGGCTAATGAGGAGTAGGTTAATTTGCCTACTTTGCTAAGAAAATAGAAAAATCAAATATCCTCGCATGGATATGCAATAACATACATAACACTTTTTGCAACTGAATCTGGATTTGATAGGTTCATTCTTTCTTCACGTTAACATCAAGACAACACTTCTCCCAGTCACACCCATATTCATTTACAGAAATTAGCCTTAAGCCAATTCAGATATAATTATTATTTCCTCCTACTTCCCCTTAAAGTACTGTAGGCATAGTTTGCTTTGAAATGAGCTGGCCTTTTTTTTCCCATGAAGTACATAAAATAATCCACTACTTACAGCATTGACTTTTTTTTTCTCTCTACTTCACACAGCACATGTGGTCCTCATGGTGAGAGAAAAGAAGAGGTTATTTTTCTCTCCTTTTTAATTAATCTGTTTTGTACCAAAGCCATAAAAACAAGGCAAAGATAACCTAGCCTAATGGCTTTTTCTCTCATGACCTTCTCAGTGGCAAGTTAAAATGAAAATTGCTTGGAATCAGAGGCTGGGTAAGGTTAATGTAGTGAACTAGCAGGGTATCTTTACGGGTTTGACTCAATGCTAGTTCACATCAGACACATAAATTAAATTTGTGGTCTTGTCCTGAGCCTCATTTGTACAAATCGCAAACTCCAAAAAGCCACGCTGTAAGTCACCCACGCAGGCAGTCCAGAGAGGCTACTGGGTGCAGGTGCTTTATTTTAGTTGTCGTCCTTGAGTCATGCAGTCCCAGTATTTCCCACCAGCTCCTCATTCAGCCCTGCTCTCACCTCCTCCCTCACCTCCTAGCCCATTTCCCTTCCAAAAATCCCCTCTCTTCTTCTGAAAACACCACATTTTTAATAGATGAGCCTCATATGGAGGACAGAAGAAACCACTTGCAATGGTTAAAATAGGGTAGTTTATGAGAAGTTGACAAGAAGAAAGTATCTGCAAACCTTAAGTTAAAGTTTCTCTCCTGGCTAATATCATTGTTAATGCTAATAATACTTTTAAAAATTCAAACGTCTCATTGAATTATCACATTGTACTGCTTTATTACAGTGAACTGAGGCAAGCAAAAGCTTTATAAGAAATTCCAGAGCCTAAAAGGCTGTTTCAGGGCAGGAGTTACTATACTGGAAGTAGAGCATGGTGCTGTGAACCTCAGAGACATTACCCCTAGGCCAGCACCAGATGAGTTTTCACACAGATGTGTTAGAAATTCTGCCCAAACCAGCTCAGCACAAGTCACAAGTAAACCATAAATAGATAGTAATTCAGAGGGAGGAGAGAGAGCAAATAGCCAAAGATACTAAGATAAACAATACATAATTATTCAAATAGGCTAAACATAAATAAAGCTGCATGTGTGTCTCTGTAGGCCCTCCAGGTCACTAAGGAACTATTAACAAGGATTAAGACATTTTCAAGAAGCTGAATTTATTATTTGCATTTGTCTTCACTGTAGTGGGGAATGTGGAAATTTATGGAAATGATGAATGATAGTATGAAGATAAAAGTTTCTGAAGAAGACATACTGGAGCAGGTTGAGAAAACCAAGTTGATGAAGGTAAAAGAATCCGAGAGTTCAGAAGGTAAACTTCAGAACAGAGTGACTGGCAAGAGTCTGCAATGTGACTTTGAAAAACAAAGGTGTTTCCCGAGACTAATGAATTTCTCTGTTCCAAAAGATGAGTCAGAAATGAACGCAGGTAATACTGACCCCAGGGCTGAAGATGCCCACTGCGTGCAACCATGGATGGGGTTAATTTGGGTGTGCAGGATCAGGCCAGCTGTACTGCAGCTCTCTCCCCTAAAACCTGCAAAAGTCCCAGCAAATTGAGGAAGAGGGAGTGCCACTGGGTTTCCAAAATGCTTTTGACAAAGCTCCTCATAGCACAGCAATGGGTCAAATGACAAATTGTGGATTAGTACAGTACATTATAAATAGATTAAGCGATAGGAAACAATCTTGGTACAGGCTTGTGTGACAATAGCAAATGCATTGATGACTTAAAGGTTAACCCTAACGTCTTCCCATTTCCAGGTTTTATGAAGAGGCTGCATGGAGGAAAACGGTAACATTTGCCTTCAGGAAAGTTGGGTTTTCCTTGACTCAACACCCCCAGGATGACACTACAAGGCTCAACAGCCATGCCAAAGTTTGTACTACCACATTATCCATTCTAATTTCCTACTGTTGGGGATGTTATTTCACACCTTGCTGGCTCTGATTTTTCTTCTGCTGTGTCATCATGACACTTCGGAGACTGGTGTGGGAAGTGGAGCAGGCAAAGCACAGAATGCCCCAGGTCTGGTGCTATTCTTCGGATCATTTTTCACAATGATTTAGAGAGGAGTGACAACACACTACTGAAGTTCATACACGCAGCTAAGACTGAAGGGCAGCATAAATTATGGAAGTGCTTCCAGTAGATCACGCATATACACCCCAGGCATGTAAAATGTAGTCTGAAGAACACAACATAACACATGCATAGGTGAAATAATGATTTCTCAACATGAAATGTTATTCTCTTTGCTCAGTGGTTTCAGGAAATTTCAGTATAGCTCACGGAAGGCATCCCTTCCACCTCTCCCAGGACACAGGCAATTCCATTTAAGCACATAAAATAGCATGAGCCATGCAAGGCAAACAGATTGACACACTGCAGGCAGTCTGCAACCTCAGTATTCAGCAGGCGGTATTCCCTGTGAGATCACTGCTAAACAACGGCTCTGATTTGGGCTTTGCTCTGCTGATTGACAGTGCTGGAACAACAGCCGAAGAGATCCTGGGAAAACTGATGGAAACAGAGGCAGGTGTGACTTTAGGTGTGGTGAAAGCATGAAGGGAAATGGGCCTTATCCAGTGAACTCACATATGTCCATCCTCACTGCTTGGACAGGTTGCTTATGCCTAGCCTTTACAGTCCTCCCAACTCACCTTATCCCTCTGCCTTGCAATAAAGGGGCTCACGGGGTTTGAGAGCTTCCCAGCTTTCAGCCTGCAATGGGCCTGCTGCTTGATCTTATTCCCCATCTCCTTTCCTACCCTACCAGCCTGCCCCTTGCTAAAACACAGAGGTGTTGCTGGCTCTGCCCCACAGCAGATGCTGGTGAGCTTCCATGCTGAGGAACACTGAGTGGGGAGAACACCTTCTTGCGGGGTGGCTGGCTGGGGTGCAGGTACCTCGTTGCTGGACTCTTGAAGCCGAAGGTCCGTGCAATTCCAGGATGGTCTACCCTGTCCCCAGCCTTCCATTCCCACTCTTCCCTTTGCACCAGTCCTATTCGCATCTGTTCTCCTGGTCAGCTGGTTCAGGAAGTTAAGCTGGCAGAAAACCAATCCCTCAAAGAAATGTGCAGCCACTTTAGCTCCTGAACCGGCTTACTTTAAGGTCAGACAAGCACCACTGCTTACCCGAGGGGCGAATGACAGGGGAGAGGTGGGAAAAACACAACCAGTGGTAAGGATGGGCTGGCAGCAGTGCCCACGAGGGCTCTTTGGAGCTGTCTTGGAAGCACGTACTTAGGCACCAGTTTACTTGCCACCATTAAAACTGAGACTTGTCTGTGCTTGCACAGCAATTACAGCCTCAGGTTGTAAAGGCGAAGCTTTGAGATGAAAACATACGGATTTGGGGCACCACTCTGTTTAGGAGCCCAAGGTCACACCTTTATGCTTAAGCACTTATGCCCCATGGGAAGTAGTTAAGCTTCTTTTATATATATCTCCTTTAACTTCTGGTATTGCTGTTCTGGTTTCTCTGCTGGATTCTAGTAACCATCTTGAGATGTGTATATAAGAAAGCCATAGTCAACAGGTAGAGCACAGAGAGAATTAATACTTCACTGTAATGGAGCCAGGACCACTCGGCAATGGTGCTAAGGGTCATTCAAGATCATCAAAGGATGATTTGAAAATGATGTTTGCATTCTTGCCCAGGAGAGCAGAAAATCCAGAGTAGGCTCAGAAGGAGACAGAGTCTCACAGGCATTGCATGTTGTCACAGAGTAGCCCAAGACAAGCTCCTGCTACTTCATCACGAAATGCCAGAAGAGCAGAAAGAAGCTGGCACCACTGCTGCCATCCATGAGCCTTCTTCTGCCCTGTTTCTCTGCCTGTCAGTGCCCTCTTCTTGGCAACAGCAGGAGAAAATATGGCCAGGCAGCATCCTCAGCCTGTAGGTAGACCTCTCGTACCGAGGTGAGACACACAGAGGAACCTGTCCAAACCTCCTAGAAGGCTAGAAAGCGGGAGCCACTGCCCTGTGCCAGCAACAGTAATCTACCTAAAGCAATCGTTTTGCAAGTAGGGGGTGGGAAAGAATTAACTGCTTCAGTTAGGGAGGACTTAAGAGGAAGGGAGTGGTAGCTTGGGTATTTTTCATCTAGACAATTAGGTCTGCTCCTCAGGGCAGTGAGTGTTAGTCGAAGGCTCGAAAACTCTCCCTAAACAAGCAAAGCACAAAGGTTCCATGCAATGTGTGTTCAGCCCCAAGAACTTCCTGGTAACTCAGATTATTGAGGCGGATTGTTGATTAGGATCCAAGAAAGGATTAGAAACTCTTTTAAGCATAAATTTTATTTGCAACTGTGTGAGTTAAGCAAACGAATACAAGGGAAATCAAACTTCACGCTTCAGGGCATAAACTGCTCTCTTGTGAGTCAGGATCAACCTTTTTTTCCTCCACACATAGCATCTCATAATTAGCTAGGTGCTTGCTGTGGTTTTGATTTGCTCTGAAGCATCAGTTACTGGCTGCTGCCAGAGGCAGGATGCCGGACTAGATAGACCCGTGATGTGCTTCTGTAGGGCAACCCTTTTGTTCCCATATTGGCAAAGCTTTGTGGGAAAACTGTGGTGATTCATGCCTTCAGCAGCTCCTGGTCTTACCGAATATTTGCCTCTCATTTCCATATGCACTAAAGTCACTCTGAATTGCTACAGAAATAAAAAGGCAAAGTTGCATGAAGGGTTATTTATCTACACAGTGCAGACAGTGTTTACTTACCAAATGCAAAGATGCTTTTAGGATCTACATGGGTTACTTTTACTAGCAAGAAATTAATTATTAATTATGTCAGCTACAAAGAAATCACGCAACTTCCAGAAGGTTTTGTATTTTGAAAAATATGTATTTCTGTGTGCATATGCGTATGCACATACATGCATGCATGACTATATATAAATATAAGTTGGTCCAATAAAAGGGTTTGAATTACTAGCATTTCCTTACAAATTAAAGGCAGGCAAGGACCAGTAACGCAGGTGACAGAGCATGCACTAACAAAGTCTGCCTCTCCACGCTGCCTCTTTGATGTACCTCATCTTTGCCCTGAAGGAATTTCATTATCCTATGGTGAGCTGGTAATGAAATCTGTACTCAGAATCAAGCCTTCATAGAAAACAATATCTTGACTCTTTGTTCTGTACAGACTAGCTGTGTGTGGTAGGAATATGTTTCTATTTGTGTGTGATCTGAGTGTATTTTGAATACTGATCTCCAGATAAAAAGGATAGAGATCTAATTTGGCAAAATATTAAATTCCTCTATCTTGCTTTATCTAACAAAATTCTGATGCTTATTATTGTGATGAACATTTGGGGCAATACTTGTAGTGTTCAGCATGTGTGAGAAAAATCTCTCTGTGGAGAATCACACGGAGTGTCAAAGACCCTGATTTATAAAGAGTGCAGAGGGCTCTTAAGTACTATTTTTAGAACAATGCTGCAACAGATTTACACACAGAGAAAAAGCCCTCCTCTACAGTCACTTAGGAGCAAAGTAGCATTTCACTGCATAATAATGAGGAATTAATTGCTCTTTGTCATCACTTTTTATGCAAATTGCCATAGAACATTTGCCCAATGTGCATTTTACTTTTTAACAAAGAAAGTAGTCATGACAAACTAGACCAAATTTCATACACTAAAGACAAAAGCAGGCTGTACCATACATAAATTGCAGCTAGCAAGTCAATTCCTTTGAGGAACTCTACCAACTTCCCATGGAAGTCCGTTTAAAAAGAGAAAAATGTTTCTTGGACTACACATTTAGTTAAATTAAGTTCAATTATTAGGTGACTGAATTTTCTTCTCGTGGAATTTGCTTGTCACTCTTTGCAGCCTTTGACTTTTTGTGTGTGTTTGTGCACGTGCGCTTGGGGTAATCAAATATCACCAAATTTCTGTTTCCTTACTGACCACTTTCAAGCTTTTACTCGTATCATTATGTGAATTTCAGACATAGTAGGTTGCTAAAGAATGTTTTGTTGGACTTTTGTTTAAAAAAAAAATAATATTTTCAACCTCGTAAACAATTATTCAAAGAACACCAGAACTGCAACAGCAGTGGAATAATGTTCTCTTTCAGTGAAAGAGAAATATATAATAAATCATCTTTGTTCTACATGAAGCTTTAACTTTTTAGTCATTCTGCCACTGCACATTCCATGCAAAAATTACCTAGGTAACAGACCAGGTAAGAATGTGGACATGCTAATGGATTGCATTGTGTCAAAGTGTTTACTCCAGAAACATCTCAACATGTTTTCTTTTTCCTGAGAAAAGTAGGAAGGATATCACTGTGCAAGGAGTTTCTGTCTTGCATGTGCAATGAATTCATTCAGTGCACTAGTGGGTCTTTTCAATCTCTAGCTTCTGCCAACTTCAAACATAATAGCGAGTTCCAGCAGAGCCCCTTTTCTATTTATATGCTATTCACAGCAGACCTTTGTAGTTCACAACTTCAAGTTAACATAGCAAAGAGCAGTTTTAAATCACTCCAGTAATCAGGGGTCACAATTATTTGCTGCAGCTACAAAAAAAAATTATAATCACACGCTGCAAGCCAATGCACTCTGCTTTCACCTCTAAGACAGAAAAATAACAGAGACCTGACCTCTGCCTTAAGTGCTAACACTTCAGCAACACTGTCTACCAACAAAAAAAAAATAAATTCATGTTGCTTATAAATCCCTCTGTATGGGAACATCCATCTTCACCCTTACAGAAATATAATTTCTGTCACAGTCCTTGCTTAAAGTGCAAGGTACTCCAAAGCCGTCAGAGATAGTGGAAGCCACCATACCAATTCAGTCACTGTGTGCCTGCTGAGTGCAAACGTATCTGTGTTTTTTGTATTCCCCACTGCCTTCCCACTGGTCCTTCTCTGACTTCTGCTCTTCCAAAAGCCATCTCCAAATTCCACAAGCCTTCTTATACTCCAGTCATGTTTCAGCTACTTGAAGCATGCATTATTATTAAACTACATGAAGATCAGACTCACCTCTTATATTTTACATTCCCATATGTTGTTGTTGTGTCACTTCCCACCTTTCCCTCCAAAGACACACTGATGGGCAGCAGCATCTACCACCGCTGGGCTTTATCAAAGCTGGTGGCTTTGAACTCTGCTTTCTCCTCCCCTCCACCTCCACTGCCCAACCCTAGTGTCCCAATCCCTTCTTGCAGTCCTACGAGCGTGGCATTGTCTTAATGGCTTCACGTTTCCCACCATCTGCTACGTTTGGCATGACTCATCACCAGAAATACCTCCTTATGCTGCGGCAGCAGTGCGCTCAGCAAAGTACATCTCCTCCTGCAGAGGCAAAGAAAGCACACAGCTGCCACGACGATAGCCCAGCACAGAGGACCAAGGGAGAGGTCACCAGAGGTATAAGTAAAAGCCAGGAATCCAGTTAGACATACCACCACCACTACCAGTTCTGAAGAAATTCCTCACAACTCTCTTATGATAACAGCAAGATGTCCTGCGCTGTAGCTGCATAGTCCAGCCTGGAAGGAAAGAATTCTTTTTGCATGAAGCCTCTATTAAAAGTTACCCACTCAAAACAGAATCATGAGTACTAGAAAGTCAGAGCTGTTACGAATTCAGTGTCTTTGTTTGTGAGTAACAATTACAATGAGACTTTCACCCTAATTAATGGATCTGGATCTAGATCAGTGGATCTAGTCAGGATTTATGCGCTGGTGCATGTGCATAAATTCTCATTGATATTAAATGCTATGCAGAGTAGAAGTCTCCTTAAAAATAGTAATTTCTCCTCAGGGAATAGGTTGGTTTTTTTTTTGTTTATCCATCCTGTTACTTCCCAAGATCACTATTTTGAATTAAATCTCGCCAGATTACTGGTATCCTCTGACGTATCAGAACTGGGACCTAAACTGCACAGAAATAGCTCTGTGCTCTTGAATGGAAGAAGTCTCACGACTGATATTTACTGTCTAGAGCATAGACAGTGCTCCATCATATCTGGATTAACCTCTTTGTGCCCTCATTGTTGTCCAGTCCCAGATGTTTTCCCTCCCTGATCAGTGCTCAAGAGAAAGGAGCTCTTTTCTAACCTTCTTGTACATCCCTTGTTTTGAAGAAGGACAGCCTTGCCAAGGCAGGTATTTTGTCTACACTCTCATGGTTTGCTGCAGATATATTCACTTTTCTGGATAACTTTAAAGACAGAAGGTTGTTGAAAAAATAGATTACAAGGCTTTTGAGCAGGCTAAGCTAAAACAAAGTTGAGTTTTGTCCACAATTGCCCTCAAATGACTTTTGGAGCTGATTTGCCTACACTGATTCTTAGTGATAAGGGAATATGAACTGAAGTTTAAGTACATCATTATGGATACACTTGCTGTTGGAAACAGACTCTGGGATCATCCTGACCTGCAGAATAAGGGAATTTGCCAGACATCTTTACATTATATTTTAAGATGCAATTCCAAATGCAAATTCAAGAACTTTACTCACAAATTGCAAATAGTAATGAACATACAAAGTTTAAAAAAAAAAATGAAAGCAGTAACAGAGCTAATGAAGCTCTCAGAAAGCAACACCGATATAAAGACAAAATTGGCAAGGACAAAGCCTTAACCTCCTTGGCTATCTCCAGGACTTGCTGGGGGCTCTGTTTGAACTGTCTCTCACGGCACTGAACTTCAAGACACCAGAAGGCTGCTAGCCATGTTTGCTTGGGGCTGACAAATTTTGACCTTCTACAGAAACAATGGGAAGAATAATCCATTGGCCATTCATCGTATTTGCTTAGCATAGGTGCTGCAACTACTTTTGCCAAATTACTATATGTCAAACCAACCTGTGGCAACTCCAGCAAGCAGACGATCTGAACAGTTTAGTTATCTTTTTATGAAAAAGATAAACACTAGAGAAGACCCTATTGTCTGACTTAGTGACCACAGAACATGTTTTGGACATAGCGCGCAAACCTTAATGATTCCTGAGCCTTGATTTCTTGACATATGAAGCCAACTGCTCCTTAATTTCCCTTTCTATGATGTAGTCTACATCTATATTTTTAAAAGCCATTGCCTGCCATTTTTTCCTGCCTTGCTTCCTGACCCTACAGTTTCAGCCCCAGCAACAATGCCTTGTTAATACTTCAATATCTTTCAAATATTATATCTTGCCAGCTTCTCAAAATATCATGCTGGAGATCTGATGCTCTGTGCATGGAAAATGTTCCTTTGTGGAGCTTTTGATGTGATGTCAAGCCATGCTGTGGAGACATTACCTTGTGAATCTTTGATATCAAGCACCATGACAATTTTTCCTTCGTAGCCGTCACAGCCACTGACTCAGGGCGTGCTGTTTGTACTGTCAGCGCTCCTGGAAATGCAATGTACCTGGGGTGTGTTAGAATTTGGTTGCGAAAAGACATACGGTGCCTGCAGCATAATCAGTAATCAAGTGTGTATTTCTTAATCACTGCAAAGAAAATGATGCAATTTCATGAATTCTACCTGCACAACCCAGGAGAATATGTGCATAATTATTAATAATTACTTAGATCTGCGCACAGAAGCAGGGTTTATCCAGGAAAGCTGATCTTTTTCTCTCAGCTGCTGCAGGGTAAAATGTGCTTTGGAAGGAAATGACAATTTCCTCAATTAAAAAAAAGTTTGTCCTCGTTTTTCCTTTCTCATTCCTTCATTACCAATGTAAAGATCAAGTTGCATAAGATCCACTAACACGTTGCTCATTCATAGAGTCTTTGAGTCAGCATGGTTGAAGCCGAGACTGCAACAAAAATTTTTCTGTGCAGTACTTTCATCTCTTCCCAAAGCACTAAAAATTAGGAATGACCTATTACCAGAAAAAAACGGTTTGTTTTTATAAATACACGATTAAAATACCTTGCAATACACAGAGCTCTCCAACAAGTGGCACTATTAAGACTACTCAAGTTATGAGATTGATATGCAAGGGAGATCTCAGAAAGGTATGTTGGGACATATTTTACAACATTGGATGTCATTGAAAATCTTTTAAGTTTACATATGAAACATGATTGAAATAGATATTCATAATTCAAATATTCTGGAAAGTTTTGTGTTATCCATAAAGAAAACATTGAAAAGTAGGTCAAATGCTATAAGCTTAACCAGGCGGTCCAAGCGATGAAGTCACAGCAGTGACAGCATGTGCAGAAACCATCTAATTAAGACGTTATTGAAGATACCGTTTAACTAGGAAATTTGTCCACAGATCTGAGCTAAAACCAGTTTTTGAATGTGTTGATGTAGCCTTTTCTTGAGAAGAGTGTTGCAGCATTCAAAATGAGGTTTCCCTCAACTATTCATGAGATAACTTCTAAATTACATCTCTTCACATTTATTCTTACCTTATTTTGTTTTCATTGCTTGACAAATTGTGGATCATTCTAAGACGCCATATATGGCATCTCTCCAAATAATTCATATTTGTCTGGATTGTATGTTTGGCTGTACATCAACAAAATGGTCCGGAAATAGTTAGGTGTACAAAAACTAAGGCATGAACATAGCTGATTGCAGTGGAAACATGATCAGTCTGAATTTGTTGCTAGAATATAAGCAGTCTGGGAATGAATTGGGAAGCCAGTGCATTAAAATGCAATATAAAAATACAATTTTAAAACAGTAGGTTTCTTTCAATTAATGTAATAATCTTTCTGCCTTTGAAAATCAACTCTGTTTAGTTTTTCCTCAATTTTCTAGCGTCATATGCAGATACAACAACCACAATAAAATCACAATCCAAATGATACAGGAATCTGACCTCTATCTTCCATAATGAGTTGGTCATGAAATTATTAATAGTATTTGGGTAGCAAAAGCTGCACAGAGGTGCTTGGTGATGTTTCAAAAAGCTATGCACCAATCCCTGCTTAGCTCCGGCTTCTTTCATTCTGTGCCAGTTTCCGTCCTGCACAAGCGTGA
Source organism: Phaenicophaeus curvirostris (assembly GCF_032191515.1). Classification (NCBI taxonomy): domain Eukaryota; kingdom Metazoa; phylum Chordata; class Aves; order Cuculiformes; family Cuculidae; genus Phaenicophaeus; species Phaenicophaeus curvirostris. The sequence continues at coordinate 8,291,131 of NC_091393.1, forward strand.
TCGGCTTCACATTGAAGTCACTGCAAATTTCATCATAGAGTAAACAGAATTTTAAAATCTAAAATGGACGTTTTTACTTTATTTTTCCTCCATTTTGAAATATTGGCCAGTAAGATAAATGGCAATTATTGTGCCTTTCAGAAATGTGTGCTATGGGCAGAGGTTTATAGAGTGCTTTGTCGATTTTTCGGTTTGGCCAGCTTTGACTTCCAGGAGCCGCATCTCCCGTAGCGTGTTGTAAATAGCAGACTATGTGCACTTAGAAAGCAGTGGCACAATAGGCACATAGTGTGCTAAGTAAAGAATTACAAACGCTGCATGGCTTATTTTTCTCCCTCTGTCCCTCTCAATATAGTATTTTTATCTCTCATGCCAATACAAAATCTTTTTTTTGTGCGTCGGTAGGAAAAACAAGGCAACAAGGAGACTCAGTCCTGCCAGCATTTAAACACATGACAAGTCCCCTTACACACTGTCAGACTTTTTATGTGCTTAACACTATATATATGTCCGCAGAACCAGAACCTAAGTGGCACTTGTCAGCAAGGCTTTCTATGAACATTACTTGGAAAGGGAAAGGGAAGTTTATGAGTCGAATTCTCCAGTGGGCTGCTATCCTGCAGCCACACATCGCAGAGAGAAGGAAGGCTAAGGTGCTGCTGAACTAAAATGCTTTTCCCTTTCCACAAGCAGACAGCCGTGCAAAATGCAAGCAAGGGGAGAACTAGGCTTCTGAAAAGTGACAATATATTTGTTGTGACATAGAAAGACATGATTTTGTGTTAGCACACAGCATTTGCATAGTTTTCTGTAGATTAGTGTACTTGGAAAACGCAGGTAGCCCAACGCACCTGCTGCAGTTTCAGGAGAAGACACAAGCAAAATAACTTCACAGAAACTGCTCCCCTCTAAAAGATGGAAAACACTATATATCATCTGCCTGTAGTGAAAGGGGGAAACAGAGGATGAAAACATACAATACAAACTGACAAACAGAAAAAATAACAAACATGCACATGTTAATTACTGAACGCGCTTTTGTTAGCAGTAGGTCACCACCAGTCTTTATTGACATTCACTGCAACTGCAATTTCTTTTTCAAGATCATTGACCCAAGAAAATGTAACCCTCTAGTTATCCAACGCCCTTTAATTAGAGATGTCCCCAGAGATAATCTCCCTCACGGCCCCTACTGTGAATCATTTATTTTCTAACTTTCCTTTTTATCAGCCGTCTTTCATCTTTATGTTTTCCTGCCCCAGCCCTGCTGAACAACTCGGGCTTGGAGAATGCAGTTTATTCATTTACCGGCTCTCCCGACTGCATTTCATGTCTTGTGGCATTTGGGTTCTGGCAGCCGGCACCGGAATAATTTGCAGGGATCGCAGATTCCCGCTTGGCAAAGGGAAGAATAGGGTGGGAAAGGGCTCTGCAACAGGCACCTTACACTCGAAGAACAACCAACCCTCTCGTGCTGGGAAGGCTCAGTGGGGTATGGGTTTTGGTTTTAGCCTCGGGAGCGCTTCTTCATTCTCGTGACGCTCGGCAGGGCTTGACCCAATCACTGTTGGACACAACGCAAAGCAGGGTGCTTAGGGACCCAGTTTAGTGGCAGAGAGGAGTGGTTGGACTCAATGATCTAAGAGGTCTTTTCCAACCTGGGGATTCTGCGGGGGCAGCGGAGTGCAGCTCCCAGAGGCCCCTGCGGAACCCCCCATACACGTGGACAAGAGCCGAGAGACGCACACACACACAATACAGATGCACAGAGATGCACAAACACACGCGCATGCACAAGCGCACACAGGCACAAATACACGTGCGCATGCACAGACGTACAGACACGCACAAATACATGCGCACACGTAAACAGACACGTGCACATGCATGTATACACACGTGCACGCACAAGCACACACACAGGCGTGCGCACAAACGCATGCGCAGGCGCATACACACACACACAAATACACATGCACATACACACAGATGCACAGAAACACACAGAGACGCACACATGCACACACAGGCATGTATACTCACAGGCGTGCGCAGTCACACACACACACAAAGGTGCGCATGCAGGCACACACATACAGACATGCGCATACAGGCACATACATACACGCACAGGTGCACGCACAGGCATATACACACACGTGCGTATGCACACGCACACCCACTGGCACACACATGCACACACACATGCACACACAGACATGCACAGGCGTACACACACACTCACAGGTGTGCACACAGGCACATGCACACAAACACACACTCACAGGCACACGCACAGAGACATACACACACATAGGCACAGGCGCGTACACACACTGAGGCAGATACACAGGCACACACATACATGCACAGACATACATACACACTCACACATGCACACCAGCACCGGCATGTACACACAGACACACAGACACACACACAGAAGCACACACAGTCACAAACACACACAGGCATACATGCATACATGCACACATACACAGGCACACACATACAGGCACATGCACACACAGAGACACACACTCACAGGTGCACATGCACAGACACACAGACATACACGCACATAGGCACATGCGCACACACACACACTGAGGCAGATACACACAGGCGCACACAGGCGCACACATACATTCACAGACACTCATACACACGCACACACGCACACCGGCACAGGCATATACACACAGGCACACACAGATGCACATACACCAACACAAACACACACAGGCACACATGCATACATGCACACACGCACACACACACAGGCACATGCACACACACAGACACAGAGGTACAGGCACACACACACAGGCACACAGGCACACGCATACACACATGCATACATGCACACACACAGAGGTACACACTGTCACAAACACACAGAGGCACACATGCATACATGCACACACACACATACACAGGCCCACACGAACACAGGCACGTGCACACACACAGACACACACAGAGGCACAGGCACACTCACACAGGCACACACACACATATACAGGCACACACACACACACAGGCACATGCACGCACAAAGACACACACAGAGGCACACAGGCACACGCATACACACATGCATACATGCACACACAGGCGCACACACGCACATGCACACACAGAGGCACACAGGCACACACCCAGGCACATTTACACACAGATGCACACACACACAGTCACAGAGGCACAGAGGCACATGCATACACACATGCATACATGCGCGCACACACACACAGAGGCACACGCACACACAGAAGCACACACACAGTCACAAACACACCCAGGCACACAGGCACACGCACACACACATCCATACATGCGCGCACACACCCAGGCGCACCCCCCCCCCCCCACTCACACACATGCGCGCGCACACCCAGGCACAGGCGCGCGCCCTGCCACGCGCGCTCCCCTCGGGAAGCGCGGGAGAGCGCCCGCGTCCGCCCCCAGCCCCCCCCCCCCCGCCCCCCCCCCGCCACCTCCCTCGCCCCCTCCCCGCGCTCTCGCGCCTGCGCCCCCCGCTCCGGGGCGGGGCGGTCGCTCCGCCAGCGGCGCCGCTATTGGCGGAGCGGCCGTACGGCGCTCTCTGCGCGCAGGGGCGGCGGCCGGCGGAGGCGGCGGGCCCTGCGCCGTTGGCGTAGCGCGGTTGTGAATGGAGCGGGGCGGGGAGGGCAGGGTGACGTCAGCCTGCGAATGTCAACAATGTAGCGATTGAGGGGCGGGGGCGGCGCGGGCCGAGGCGGCGGCGGAGCCCGGCAGCGGCAGCAGCGGCAGCAGCGCCGCCTCCCCTCCTCCGCCGGGCTGACACCGGCCGCGGGTGCCGCTCCGGCAGCGACACAGCCGCCGCGGTGCCGCTCCCACCCCCCGCCTCCCTCCCTCCCTCCGCTGCGGCTTTCTCTCCTCCCCCGGCCCCGCTGCCAGCCCCCTCCCTCCTTCCCTCCCTTCCCCCTTTATTTTTCTCCGCAAGACTTTGGCTCTGGAAGCAGCTGGTTCAAAGCAATCGCCATGTGATGAGCGTCTGGGTCGGGGTGGTTTTTTTTTCCTTTGGTGGGGGGGGGGAGGGTGCAGGTTTCTGACCGCAGGGAAATATTAATAAGAATTTCCGAAACAACAGCAGCGGCAACAACAAGAGCGAACCCCCCCCCCCCCTTCCCCAAACCTCCTCAGCCGTAACAGCCTCCCCCCCTCTCCCCCCCATTCCGCGGGCCCGCTCCACCCCGCTCCAAAGCCTTTTCCCCCCCCATTCCCAGGCTGCAGCGAGAGGGAGACCCCGAAAGTTGCGCGGAGGCGAGGTGAGTGCAGCCCCGCCGGGGAGAGGGCGAAGTTTTGGGGGGAGGCTGGGCAGGGGAGGGGGGGGCAGCGTGGGTGTCCCCCTCCTCCTCCTTCTCCTCCTTTCCCTGAGCAGCTGTTGCGCGGGGTTAGCCCCGAGTGGGGGCTGCACCCCCTTTTTTTTGCAGGCGTGCTCATTCCTTGAAGTGGGAAAACACGCGCGTTGCGTAACGGGGAGTACGCGGCGGGCGCCCGTTCCCGGCCGTGCGCGGGTTCGAGTCCGTGCGCCACCCTCACCCCGCTCCGCACCCCGCTCCGCACCCCGCTCCGCACCCCGCTCCGCACCCCGCTCCGCATCCCGCTCCGCCGGGAGCCCCGTCCCGGCGCCTTCTCCCGGCCACCTGCAGCCGCTCGGAGCCAGCGGGCACCGCGTCCCCCCGGTGTCGTGTGTTTGTCGTCGTCCCCGTCCCCCCCCTTTTTTTTTTTCTTTTTTTTTTTTTTGGTAGGGTTCGGAGGGAGATGTGAACTCCGATAACAGTTTCTTGGATCGTTAAAACGTAGCGTGTAGGCAAGGCAGCGCGCCGCGAAAACGCTGGCTGTCATGAAAGACGCTAAGTGTGAAATCATGCCTCTCCTTTTGTGGAGCAGGCTATTTTTGTAATGCAGCGGGTGTCTTGCTCAAAGCGCTTCAGTTGTCGTGAGATCATTGTGCCCTTGTTGCTGAAGCCCTGGCAGCTCTGGAGCGAAGCACGTTCTTCATTCTTGAATAATAAACGTGGGGCAGGGATGACATCTTATTAGAATTACTCTTTAGGACGTTGGACAGTGTTGCCGTTCGATTTGGTTGAAGCCGTGTCAGTGTTTTCGTGATGAAAGCACCTTTTCAAAGACTTTGGGACTGTCGCGAAACTTTTCCTTTTCTTTATTTGGTATTCTATGGCTCAAGCTAGAAACGAGTTGTTATTTTCAGGCTGGGAATTGTCTGAGATTCTGCTGTAAATGGTGGAATGCTTTGCAGTTTGAAGAGGGTGGCGGTGCTTGGGTAAATTGACTTCTTCAGGTGTGTAAATACTGAAATTTGAGATAATTGCATATGACAAGATGAGTAGAATAAAATGATAAGGTTGTGCGTTAATGTGTTGTCTATGCGAGCTGCTGTAGCAGTAGCCTTAAACCAGTGTTTTAGGAGTCTTTACATCTGACAGATAGAAATAAAATTCCGCTTCACCTGTGGGCTTGTTCTTTTAAAAACCTGTGTTACCTTTTGTATCCACCCTCCTGGCCCCCATCAGTGGGACCTGGGCACTTGTGCGGCAAAACGAATTGACATTGTACATCCCTGCGATGTATTGAACCTCTGCTTTCAGCATCATTTTTCACATGTGACCCTCCAGCTTCAAAGGCTGTTCTGAAGGTGCTCCGCAAGAAATGGAAGGAAGCCGTGACTAATTGGAAAAGTAGAGGATTGAAAAATCAAGATCATAGGTCTAGTTTTCCTGGTAGCTTACGCTGTAACACTGGAAGAGCCATTCAAATACTGAACTGTCAAGTGGGCAAGAGAGGTCACTAGTGATTTTGCAGATAGGGTGGTTGTCAGGATATTTAGAGATCCTTTGCAGGAATGCTCCATGGATGCAGAGTGTGCATTTCTGGGCAATGCTGGGCAACTCTGCTGTGTAATTTGTACTTAAACAACTACCTTTTTAAAAAACAAACAAACTTTTAAAATTACGAAGATTGGATGGGAAAGGTGCATGCAGCACGTAATGACTGATGCAGACACTGACAGATGCCAGCTGGTTAATCATCAGCAATTGTTTATTGTCTGGATATCTCACACTAGAAAACAGTGCTAGGACAGGTATTCCTAGTCCTTTTCTGATCTGGAGGCACATCTGGAATATCTGTTGGTACTTATGTCATGCACACTGTCAGGATGAGCTGGTGGTGTAGGTGGGACGCCCTCGTCTCCTTCCTCCTTTGCTTACTCTCATTCATTTTGCAGCAAGAAAACATTGTCTGCTCTTCTGTGCTGGGCACGAAGGAAAGTTAGAGATAGCATATGAGTTGCTAGCTTAGAATACCAGTCCAAATCCCAATAAACAGGCATTGACATGTGGAAATATGTGGAAATTCAGCATTATAGAAGGCCTCAGAGTCTCATTGAAATTAATGAGCTTAATAAAATTCCTGTACTGTATAGCAGTCTCGTGCGTCTTTCTGCATGTGCGTAATTAGTGACAAAAGAGAGTTGAAAATTAAACCCCATCTAGATGACGTGTAGTGTGGAAATGTGACAGAAATTGCTCACCCTTGCATATTTTAAAACTTTCATTGCATGATATTTTGAAGTACAATAGCTATTTTTCTTAGCAAGGCTGAGAACGGTTCCCAATTATTTTCCTCAAAGTTTTCTCTAAAAATATCATTAGCTATGAAAAAAATTAATCGGCAATCACGTTTCTTTAAAAAAAACAAATCCAATAAGAATAAGAAGAATAAGAAGAGATGTTTTCTCATTGTGTGCCTGTCACATTCTTTTTGGGTAGGACTTCAGATACACACAGATAAAAAGGAGACCTCCTAGAGCATAGCTAAGAGACATCTATGGCACTAAGCTAAAAATGGGATGTGCAACATTAATATACGCAAAATAGTCATTTTGTTAGTAATGACATTTTTATGTAATGAACTGTTGTTATAAAAAAATTATAAAAGTTACAAAAAAGCATTTATTGTGTGACATGAGCAGACACTCTTGTAATTTTCATTTAGGTAGTATGAACAACAGTTTATATATTCAAATAAAAATGTACGTGCCTGTTTACTGAAAGGAATGCTCTCTGAATGGCCTCTCAGTTCACAGGTTTCACGAACATACCTGTAGTGTTTAGCGATCTGACTTATGTTTAAAGGCATGCATGCTTCCGTCTTTTACCTCTGGATCTGAATTTCTAACTCAGATTATTTTGGGTGTGATGATCGTATAATAGTGATTTCCGAGTTGAGCTATATGAGGGGAAATATACCAATCATTCCATTAATGTGTTGAAGAAAATTTGGATTTACAGTTTTCTCTAAGTCCAAGTGAAGTCCTGCTGCTTTCAGTGTTTCTTCTGACTACAAATGCTTTAAGAGAATGTGGAAAATAGTCTTTCTGACATTGTTGTTCTTTACTGATATTTGAGGGGTTGCCTAAATGATTTGGTTGTAGTAGCTGAATGGACAGTAGATTTAACTGGCTAAGTTTTTCCAGAGTAGCGCTCAAACTGCTTATTCAGCTGTTTACAAAAAAAATGGTTGTCATTCCTTTAAATTCAGCCAAAATACATTAATCTTGGCAGCTGTCTGAATACTACACGTTCATTTGAAGCTTGCATCAAGAAGATGTAAAATGCATGAATATAGCCAGCTGAGTTGCAGTGTGTTCATTTTGCTTTTTAGTTAGGCAGAAACATCTTTATAGTGAATTGAAAAGAGCAGTACTTACTGTGCCACTCTTGGACTGTGAATTATAATTTTAAAGCAGGCAAGCAGTGGAATGCATACAAATGTCTTTGTGGCCAGTAATGGACTCAAAGCTCCTAAGCTACTAGAACTAATAGTATTGATCAAAGAGCAACCACATGTTCAGAACATATATAAAAAGGAAGAAGGGAATAAGTTCAGCAAAACCTTTATGCTAAAAGTTTACCTATACGGCAGAACTTCAGTCCATCTAAATTGACTCAGAAGACTCCTCTGCTTGATTGTATTGATCTTTATGCAGAAAGACCCACAGCAACAACCTGAAGAACACTAGCTGCACTGTACGGGCATCTCAGCAGATTGTTAGAGGTGTCCTTGTTTGGCTTGAAACAGGTTGTCTGAGTGTGGTGGACGCTGAAGTGCAGCTCCTGCATGGGTGAGGGACTGGCAGGGGTGCAGCCCCTCTGTGCATTCCTCCCCAGTCTCCTCTACTTCTGCTCCCTCTTTACTGTTTATGCCTGCTGGTGCAAACCTGCCCTCAGACCAAGCTGGGACATTTCAGATTGAGTGCCTCAAAGAAAGAGAAGGAGGTGGTGGCAATGCTTACAGTGGCTAGCAGCACACGGACTTGAGGTACGAAGTTTTCATCCTCTTTTTAGTATGAAAAGGGTCAGATCTTCCCAGATTTATTCCCAAGATCTGTAATTTGCATACAACTTTCTCTGGTCTTGTATCAACTGAGCAGATGCTTGAAAAGCTGTTAGGAACAAAAAAACTGGGAATTTCCAGTTTACCCTTAGTGGGAGTTGAAATTGAAGCTGGAAGCTTTTCTTTTTTTTCGCTTTGAGCTTTGAAAACACTCAGCGGGCTGTGATGGGTAGATGGGGTTTAGTACATAGGTTCAAAAGGATTCTCCCCGCTAAAGAAAAACAGGAACTGTTTACTGCTTGTCACCGAGCAGAGCTTCTGGGCTGCGGAGCAGCAATTTTGTTTTTTGAAAAGAGGAAAAGCGGTTACGTCTGTTTAAATAAACAAAATGACCCTTGAGACTTAATCATAGCTACTTATTATAGCTGATGTCCACTGAGGGTTTCTTTTTTTGTCTTTATTAGCGATCGCTTTAAAATTTAAACCTGAACTAGGAAAACAGGAACTGTAGGTGTGGAGGTGTTCCTTTACCCCGATTGCGTGCAGCCTGTTTTTTATTTAGTGGGTAGGTGTGTTCAGTGTATGTGTGAGCAATTGAACATGTCAGCAGTTTCCTACAAGCTGCTCTTGCTGACTCACGTGTCTGGTGCAGCTTGGAGCTACCCTCGCTATAAACGATCCACAATAGGAGGTGCAGGCAGAGAGACTCAGTGCCAAGCTGTTGTTCAAAGGTTATTTTCTGTTCTCCGGTCACTGCTTTGCTGTGGTTTTCTTCTCCGGTAATATCAAAGTACACTGTAATTCTGCCGGGCTGCTATTCTGCTAGCTGCATAGTGTAAAGCAGAAATTCATTGCACCGCTGTGAAGGTTGTGCTTGAAGTGCATCTCTGGATGCTACAAATGTTAAGCAGAACTAAACCTCTGGGATTTATTTTGGTTTGGTTTTTTTTTTTTTGTGAATGAGATTTTACAAAAAAGCAAAAAATAACGTTGAATGTTGTTCCCAATCTGGATACATCAAGTCCAGCATATTATTTGTATTTTCCCTTGCCAATTGCAAACTGTACAGTCTTCTACCCTCCACTCCTTTTTATGGCAGAAATGATCTTTAAAGTCAGCATGGAATTCTGTTTAAACTTTAAAAACCTGGTTTTAGCTCTCTTTAATTTTCAAAATTTTTCTATTTCTTAATCTAGTTTTTATCTTCTGTGTGGCAAATAACATTGGCTGTTAGCATGGAAGGATTCCTTCATTTACTTGAAGATGAAAACTTACACTCTTGTGCAACTGCTTCTTTATTTACAGACTCCTTTCTGATTACTCATAAGAATCCTAAAACGGTAGCTTTGGCTGACTGATGATTTTTAACTGATCTTTGTGTGTTTGGTTTTTTTTCCTTTCACTTCTTTCTTTTTCTTTTCTTGCTCAATAACAAAAGCCTCTGCAGAACCAGAGTGAGTCCTCTGTCTGCCATTCTGGACTTACAGTCACAGAGTTTAGATTCGTAGTCGTCTTTTGTGTTTTTCTTCTTTTTGCGGAATGGGGCGAAAGATAAGTGATCTCTAGAAGGGTGATAAACAAAATCAGCTGATGTAAAACAGGCTTCAATAACAATAAGGTGAGTTCTTGTCACTTGTTTTGGTTTTAGTCAACTACTTTGACCAGTAATGAATAGAAAACCACATCGAGAACTTCATAACACATGAAGAAAATGGGTGTTCTTGGTTTCCGCCAATACAAATGACTCATCGGTATCAGTAGGGTTTCTACTTCTAATAATAAATCTGTGAAAGACCTTTAAAATGTGGTTTTGGCCCCTACTCCTAGTGAAAGGTTGGAAAATATTACTTTGAGATTTCTTTTTTCTTTTAAACTTATGGAAGCTTTAGTGACTTGCTGTACAACAGTGAAAGGTCTTTCACCCTCAAAAAAACCCTAATCATACCGCTGCTTGCGGTGCTAAAATCTTCCCCTCTCTTGTCTCCTCAGTGTTTCTCATTTCACTGCAGTGAGGATTGCCGACATTTAGCTTTGATGTCAAAGATGCACATCTGGAAAATAGAATCTATTTGTGTCGAACTGAGGAAGACTTGGCACACTATCTCATCTTGCCGAGTTGCTGTTCTCTACCTCTCTTTCACTCCAGTAAAGAAAGGACAGTAAGATTGCTGAGTGACCTGCATTGCTGTTTGAGTTGGGGTCAGAGGATCCGGAGAGGAAAGTAAATGGAAAATAGGAGTTGAAGAATAAATGACAACTACAGGATATGTCTGTCATTACTTAGGAGGAAACGCACGTTTTCCAGTACTGAAAGTGATACTGAAAAAAGTGCAAATCAGAAAGTGATGTATTAAATTCTCTCTCTCTTTTTTTTTTTTTTTTTTTAAGTAATAGTTTTCAAATGCGCTGGCACGCCTTTAACTGTTTACCTATAAGAATGAAATCTTTTTGTAAAGACCCTGCCCCATGTTCAGTGCACCAGAGCAACCTCTAGAGCATTCTGCATTTTGTTTGAAACTGTACCTGGTAGAACACAAGGTTATTTTGTCTTCATATAAGCAGAACATGCCCTCTTTGCAGTATGTATCAAATTTTAATTCTTTCATGCAAGGTATTCTAATGGTAGTCCAATCAGTGTCTCCTGCTCTGCTGCATTAGTATACAGCATTGCTGCCTGCTTTCAAGTTGCCTGTGTTGCTTTAAGATTTAAAGACTACGAATGAAGCAGAGGTAGTCTTTTCTTCCCTGTTAGAGTGAAAATTCCAACATTTATGAAGCCTCTGTGTTTACTTTCTCTGTTGTTGCAATATTTATACTAGTAAGTTACTCTTTATAAGGATGTGATGGTTCTTTGTTTCTTATTATTCTACTTTAAAAGCAGAGTGTGCTTTTTACAAAATCCATTCTGGGGCAGATCCTCAGTAAATCTTGGCCTATCCCAGTTCCTTTGGTGTTAATGGGCATCCTTTACCACAAAATAATTAAATATATTTATGTAGTTAATTTGGATTTTGCTGAAAACTTTGAATGTGTTTGTTAGTTTCCTCTATAATCAGAGTGTGATGGACAATCTTTGTCTTGTAGCTTCTTGCTGTGAGAGGCGCACTAAAAATAGAAGTGCAGAAGCCTGTGGAGACATAACTTTGAAACATGTGAAAATCCAGTTGTTTGTTACATGGCAACAATAAGACAGATTTTACTATTTTCAGATTGTTATAGTAGAAAAGGCAAACTTCCAGCTTAAGGGGTTTATTTATGCACAGTTTTTACTGAAGTTCACAGAAGCACAGTCGGTAAGGATTGCGAAATATGGTGTCAGTGGTTATTCAGAGTTGAAGAGGACTTAGGATCAGAGCTCTGATTTCAGCTTGTCTTTAGAAAATCTTGTCATCAGAAGTGTCATGAAGGCTGGGTCGTGTATAATGAATAACATGTCTAAATCTCATGATGTTCTGAGCTCTGCTGACTTGGAAGTAGGACTTGTGTCCAGAATCACTGAGGGCTGGACCTGTGAAGGGCAACAGACACTGTTACTATTTAATTTTGAGACTGATTCTGCTCTGCGTCATCTCCTGTCCTTTCATTGTGCTCGCCCTGGCACCCCTCTCGTGCCACAGTGGGCCAGCCCTGAGAGCTAAATTGGCAGATTATTCACTGTATATGCAGAGTTAGTTTTGTGCTGGTTAAGTTTACTGTGCAGTCTGGCAAGGACCTGGATGAGAGATCAAATTAAACCAAAATTTTTTAAAAGACCTAGAGTTGACCATGGGACAGCTGGCCCCCAAATTGCAATGATCATCACAGTATCATGCCCCATCTCCTGAAAGTCACTCTTGTCTTGCTTTTGCAATGTGATGGGGTACTGCGGAAAAGCATTAGGAGCCTGCGCCCAGCCTAACCTGTAACTTGGCAGTAAGAGCTTGCCAGGGCATGAGAGGCTTGGGTCAATTAGTTTTGGCTTGTGTTTCTAACAGGCAGTTGAAAGAAAAGAGGGAAAGAGAACTCGAGCAAGCAAGTCTTCCCCATTGACAAAATGCAAAAGTACTATCTTTTGCAGATATGCAATTACCTGTTGTTATTCCCAACTGATTCTGGTTGATCCTGGCCTGATGTGACCTGATCATGTTGACTGTCTCCCAGCTGTGATAAGCTCTTGTGAATTTAAGTTTTAAACTTAAGTTGTAGTTGAGAGGATGAGCAGACTGGGTGACCATGGAGAGTTTTTTTTCCAGATGGCTGCAGTCGTAGACCTTCAGGTCTTCCTTGCAACCTTTTATCACACCGGGGATGATGGCGAGTGTGTGCACTCAGAGTTGTTGTGTAACGGGTTCAGCAGATGATCAGAGCTGCTTGAATTTGCTCAAATGAAGGATGGAGTCTGGTAATCCCTTGTGCTGCTGGGTGAAATTAGGAGGTCCTGCTTGGCTGTGCACTTGTTGGAGTTTGCTGAGCTAATTCAGCCTTCCAGCCTAGCATCAGCTTACCATTTTCTTAGCCATGATTGCTTTTCTAGACAATACAATGAGTAAGACCACAGGTCCAAAGAACAGCAGAGCTAAAAGTGGGGTGAGCTCAATCAGCATGGATTGGTGGCAGACATGGTAAGTGCTGCAGCCAAGCAATAGAACAAGGCGAAGAGGTAATTGCCGGAGCGAGGGAAGCCCTGGAACCCTGGAGGGAGTAGGGGTGGGTGGCTCCGAACTCCCAGGAGTGGCAGCTCCTATGTCATGGCTGATGCGGGGGTGGGGGCAGTCCTGGAAGCAACTGTGGAAGATTTAAAAGGTCCCTGGGGAGCACCGGTGACCGGAGCACTGTGAACAGGAGTGTGCAAACAGGGGTGGGCCTCGTCAGAAGGGTGGGCTCAGCAGCTTGTGAGAGCAGGAGGCTCCTGAGGTAGTAGGTGCCAGGAAGGAAATTTCTGCAAAACACCCTGAAGTAAATAAAGGGTCTTCCACCAAGAAGGCAATGCAGCCACCAGCCCAGCTGATGTGCCTCTTTGCAAACGCACAAAGCTTGGGCAACAAACAGGAGGAGCTGGAAGCTACCATGCTACTAGAAAGCTACGATCTAGTTGCTATCATGGAAACTTGGTGAGACAAGTCCCATGACTGGAGCATGGCTATTGATGGCTGCAGGCTGTTCAGAAGGGACAGACTGGGAAGGAGGGGTGGAGGCATTGCCCTCTATATCAGAAAGAGTAGCCACAAACAGGTTGAAAGCTTTTGGGTCAGAATAAAAGACCGAGGAACCAACAGGAACCTTGTGGTTGGTGTATACTACAGGCCACCTGATCAAGGAGAGACAATTGATGAAGTCTTCTTCCTCCGGCTACAGGAGGCTTCATGCTCGCAAGCTCTCATCCTACTGGGGGACTTCAACCACCCCGACACATGCTGAAAAAGTAGCACAGCAAGATATAGGCAATTCAGGAGACTCCTGGAGTGCATTGAAGATAATTTCTCAATCCAGCTAATTGAGACCCCCACCCAAGGGGATGCAGTACTGGACCTGGTGGTTACTAATACAAGTGAACTCATCAGTGACATCAAGATCAGGGCCATTCTGGGCTGCAGTGATCGCACGTCAGTGGAGCTCAAGGTCCTGAGGGATATGGGGCAAGCAAGGAGTGTAGTCAGGACCCTAAATTTCAGGAAAGCAGACTTCCAGCTCTTTAAAGAGTTACTCAGTAGGACCCCCTGGAACATGGTCCTCGGGAACAAGGGAATGGAACAGAGCTGGCAAATATTTAAGAATGCTTTCCATAAAGCGCAAGAGCGCTCAGTCCCCAGGTGTAGGAAATCATGCAGAGAATGTAAGAGACCAATGTGGTTGGACAAGCTGGAGAAGTGGGCCAGTGTGAACCTCATGAGGTTCAACAAGGCCAAGTGCAGGGTCCTACACCTGAGTTGGAGCAACCTGCAGTTTCAGTACAGGATGGGAGATGATGTGAATTGAGAGCCGCCCTGCAGGAAATGAGTTGAGGGTGCTCATTGGTGAGAAGCTCAACATGAGCCACCAGTGTGCACTTGCAGCCCAGAAGGCCAACCGTATCCTGGGCTGCATCAAAAGAAGCGTGGCCAGGAAGGCAAGGGAGGTGTTTCTGCCTCTCTCTTTCTCTCTTGTGTCCAGTTCTGGAATCCTCAACGTAAGAAGGATATGGAACTGTTGGAATGAGTCCAAAGGAGGGCTACAAAGATGATCAGAGGGCTGGAGCACCTCCCATAAGAGGAGAAGCTGAGAGAGTTGGGGTCGTTCAGCCTCTAGAAGAGAAGGCTTTGAGGAGACCTTATAGCAACTCTCCAGTACCTGAAGGGGGCCTACAAGAAAGTCCCTACAAGGGACTTCTTACAAAGACATGGAGTGATAGGGTGCGGGGGAATGGCTACAAATTGGAGAAGGGCAAATTTAGACTAGACGTAAGGAGGAAGTTCTTCACCATGAGAGAGGTGAGACACTGGAACTGGTTGCCCAGGGAAGCTGTGGATGCCCCATCCCTCGAGGTGTTCAAGGCCAGGTTGGATGGGGCCATGGGCAGCCTGGTCTAGTGGGAGGTGTTCCTGCCCATGGCAGGGGGGTTGGAACTGGGTGGGCTTTAAGGTCCCTTCCAACCCCAACTATTCTATGATTCTGTGAGGTGAGCTGTAGGGGCACAGGGCCTTTGCCAGGTGGCAAACCCAGATGAGCTCAAGATGTCACGTGTGTCTTCAGCCTGCGTGACTGCTGGAGTAGGTCAGCTGTTGTTCAGGAGCGGGTGGGCACTGCTGCTGTTCTGTGTTCCTGAGCAGCACCTGTGGTAATTTTATGCAAAGCTGAATGCTGGCCATCCGTATTAGCCAAACTTTTGCCCAGAACTTGACTAGCAAAAATCAAAGTGTCTGCAGACTTTTGGCTAAGGCATGCTCTTGAGCAGGGAGACCTAAATTCTGCTTCAGGTAAACTTCAGGTATCTGCTGTGCCTGAAGTACATATATATGTTGAACCCATAACCTGCCAAATACTTCTCAGGCTACTCAGAAATTTAACTTCATTTCCAATCCCTTCACTTATTCCTGTAATTGTTATTACATGTGTGCTGCGAAAAAGTATGGTGGAGAATTCTTTTTACAGAAATCCAGATTAATTGATGGTTTGAATTAATCATGAGGCATGTTGATGAGCTAACCCCAATGTAAAACTCACTGTAAATTATAAAACTGTTAACGTAGTTTGTCGTAGCTGGTAATTTGCAGGCAGTACAAATAAAAGCACTCTGCAAAGAAGTTTTTTTGTCTTTTTTTCCCCTCCTTGTTCCTCTTAGTTTGTCTTATTATTAGACTAAAAGTAGAGTCAGTGATTCATTCAGTAATCTGTTTCTTGGACAGTTAGTCATCTGCCAATTTGTGTTAACTTTCCACTTTGTTCTGAAAGTGAGTAATGCTTAATGCACTAACCACCAAATTCCAAGCTTAAAAAGCTGTGAGCATCACTCACATTGTCTTCAAACTTTCTCTTCAATATTTTTACTATTCCATAGATCAAAGCAAGTAAGGTCTGGCATGCAGCATGGTACAGCTACAGTCCAATTGTTTTGTCTAGCCTCAGTTATTAAAGCAAAACATAAGGTTGCAAATGTAATGCATGAGTTCTGTTGCGTGCCAACTCGTGTATTATTTAATCAGTGTAATGCATCTTGTTTTTCTTCGCAGCCTCTACTTTCAACAGCTAAATATTGCCTCCTTATTTCTCTCAATCCCTCCCTCCCTAGGCTGCCACAACTTTGTTAATTTATATTGTTCCCTACCTCAACAAACTGTGATGCTTTCAAGACTAATTTAGAGAAAATTGCTTGCAAGGAAAGCTAGAATTAGCATTAGGTGCCTGCTGCAAATATTTCTGATGCTTTTCTTGATTCTTTTTGGTGGAAAAAAAAAAAGATTGTGCTGCTGAAGTGTTATCTATATAGAACTTCAAGCTATAAAGCCTTTCTATAGTGAACGGGTAGATATTTTGATCTTAAGGTGATGCCAGTCATTTCTGAAGATGAACACAGTACTTGTTTGAATCACTTGAGAATTTCTTAACTACTTTTTTCCTTCTTATGGAAACTGGAGTAGCATAAAGAGTAATAAGGTCAATAATGTCATGGGAGAACTTTATAGGACCAAAGTCTTTACTTTCTACTCTAAAATAACATAAAAGGACTGACTACTATGTTCTGCAGCAAAGGAATTCGAAGAGCAGGAGAGACTTGAGTGCTACAGGAGGATGTGCATGCACAGGGTGTAGCGTGAGGTGGGGATGGCAAACATTGGTAGCAAAAGTGATTCACTTGGCTCAACACTTTCCTCATTCCTTCCGCAGGCACCATGTGCTGTCCCCCTTGCATGTTCCCTCCATTTTTGGAGGCGAAGTCATCATCTCTGTGTGTAATTATCCTGTGGTGCAGTTGGTTTTAGGGTGTCCCCAGTGCCACGGTTCTTTAAACAGGAGAAGCAAAAGCCACTGGGTGGAAAGAAATAACCCTGTGGTTGTAGGGTCTGCAGGCAGTCCATGGCCGCCTCCTGCCGTATTGTAGCGGAGTAAAAGCAGAAGTCTGTTGTACTCTGCTAGAATAAGAAAAAAATGTTTTGGTCTTGCAAAGGTAGAGCAAGATCCCTTTCTCCATTCCTAGGATCCAGTTCCAGACTGTGTAAATACTCAAAATGTCCTGGTAGCCATATTCCAGTGTGGTGAATTCTGGCTTCTGAAGGGTTTCTTCTGGCAGTCTGAGTGAGTCTGAGTAGTTTGGCTAAGCTTTGGACAAACAGCCATATCGGGTATGCTTATTTGAATGCCAGCCTTTGATATTTGCTCTTCCTGACTGCCTGCAGATTTTCTAGTATCAGTGGAGTAAGTTAATGCAACTATCTTATTTAAAAAATTACTTGTTTCTGGTTTGGTCTTACAGTCTTCAATCTCAACTTTTCTTTCAATGTCAAGCTTTACTTTTCAGGAGTGATGCTGGATCAGAATTTGAACATTTCTTGGAAACATATGCTTCTTACTTGACTCAAGAATGAGCAAGAGCTTTTACCTGCTTTTGGCTGAAAAGCATCTTGGATTGAACCTGTACGAGTGCTGCTCTCATGCCTGATCTCAAATAAAAAAATGAAACCATGTAGGATTGCATATGGAGGGGCCCAAAAGTTGTACTTGAATAGCTTGAGAAACTCTCCGTAGGGTAACATATTATGAAATTGGTCACTTGTTTTCCAAAATCAAAATTTCCAACTTCCTAGGAGTCATTGAACCAGCAGAAGTGGCTCTGCTGCCCACTGCAGCCCTGTGTGGTTGGTGGTGCAGGTGACCATGCCCATGTCTCTCCTGCGCTTCGCAGAGAGGGAGCTGCTGATGGGTGCCTGGCCAGCAGAGCCATCAGCTGCTGAACACCCTCCACTCTCCCTCAACCCACATAAGACATCTGTGGCCATGCCAGTATTGCTTTTAGGCTTCTAATTTAAAACTTCAGAGCATTATAAAGATGTTTGCCTCCTTGATGATGTTTTTTTGGGGGTTTTTTTGGGTTTTGTGTGGTTGGTTTTTGGGGTTTTTTTTGGTAGGGAGAGAGAAGAGCAAGGGCTAAGGTCTGGTGGTGCAGCTATTGGTTAGGTTTGGTACCCTTGTGTGTGTTGTGACTTGGGCAATGGCCAATTCACTCTCTGAAGCCTGTTTGGGGTTTTTTTTTTTTTGTTTGTTTGTTTGTTTTTCAAGGAAGTAGTCACACAGATGTGTGAATTGGTGCCATTTCATTGGATTATGAGTAAACAAAAACTACAAGAAATGCCTTTGCTTTCAATCTGATGCTCCTGATCTCCAGTAGTTTTTGCTGGGTGACAGCCCTTGAGCACTGAACTGACTACAGAGTAGATGGGCACCTGCCTTTCACAGGGCTGTGCAGTGTTTGGGGAATCACTTAATCGCTTGGTTTGACACTTTGGGTTTCAGGTCACCGGGACAGGGCAGAGAACACTGAAGGATTTAAGGCCGTACTTGGGTCTAACACCTGGCACAGCTGTTTCCTTTGGCTGGTTAGGAGACTGCGGGGTATAAGGTATTCAGGCACCTGAGACTTTGTAGTTGTTGAAACCCAGATAAAGGCAATGTTGACTGTTGCAAAGCCAAAATTTTATTCAGTGCATTTTTATCTGAGGAATTTTTTTCTGATTTTTTTCTCCCCTGCTGCCCAACTTCCATTTGTTTCCTGGCTGTAAAGTTCAGGACTTTCCCATGGAGATGGGCAGGCTGGTGTCCTCCTGCATGCCAGGCAAGGGTTCTCCCGGGTATTTATAGAGGGGTGCCTCCTGCCCCAACTCGCTCTGCAGGTGTGCTGCTCAGTCAGTTAAAGAAACCACGAGCTGAAATGATTGCCGGGGTGAAACAGTTTACAAATAGCTTTTCAGTGTTTGTTTTTATCTTTAACTCCTTCCCCACCCATGGGCCTCTCCCCCAGTTTCTTGACGAGGCTGAAACGGCTCAAGGAGGGAAAATCATTGTTGCAGAATATGCAAAGTACCCAAAGTTTCCAGAGGACCCTCAGAAAGCAAGTTGCTTTCCTAACAGAAATCCCACACCTCTCCATTCCCCAAGCTCCACTTGTTCCTTTCTGCTCCACTCTTATTCGGGATTTATGGGGATAAGACTTCTTTTTCTGCGGCTGCTGAGAGGTTTCTGGTGGGGGATTGCATGTTGTTTGGTTTTGTTTGTTTGTTTTTTTTAAGGGTGACAGCTGCTGAAAAGGTACTGATAGCAATTTGTTTTTGAATCTGAGAGAGGCAGGATGCCCTTCTGGCACATGTGAGGAAAGACCCCAAGCCAACTCCTGCTGCCCAAGCCGCCAGCTCCTGGTGTCCCCTGTCCCCAGCAGCGTACTCCCCATGGCTATTTACCTTCTCTAAGGCAGTTGGCGTGTGCCGTTTTTGCCCTAATTTTAGCTTATCACAGAGGAGTGATCTCAGACATACTGCTGCGTCTGAGCATGAGAGGAAATTAAAACATTTCTCTTTTTTTTTTTGTTTTATTTTCCTAACCTATGCTCAATGGCTTATGGAAAGTTCTGGTCAAAAGGGTGAAATTTCTTTGCTAGGTGTTTAATCTCAAAACCACAGCTCCCAATACCCAGGATGCAACAGTGGTAATGCCCTGCTTACAGCGTTTTTCCAGTGCTGCATAGGTGTGGGTAGGTGTGTGTCAAAGGCAGAAAGGGAAAGGGCATGAATGGGATGGAGGGGTCTCTCTTACTCCTTGGGCAGCTTTTCTGGTTTGTGTTTTAAGTTATAAAAAGAAAAAAAAAAATGACTGTCTGCCTGCAAAGTACGTTAATCATTGCCGAAAGACTCAACGCTGGTACTTTATGTGTATATTTTCACATGTGTGCCAATGGCTGCATGTGTACTTTGTGGCTGGCGCAGTGTAGCTGGAAAGTATGTGGGAGCACGTCTGCTTCCTCTCAGGCTGCTACAGGTGGTCAGAGGAGGGTGGGGGGTGGAGAAGGAGATGCTCCGGGTGAGGTACGACACCCACTTCCTTTGGCGTGTGGTGTTGTGCGCTCGAACCTGCTCCCTCGCTGACAGCCAGGCTCCTGCAGGTTGTGCCTGCGGTACTTCATCTTTGCTCTTACTGATTTGCTGTTCTAGGTTTATGACTAAGGTTGTGGTTTAATATGCCCTTTTTAGGTATATGAAGTGTTTAAAAATTATCCAGTGCTGCATTTCTTCATTTTCTCTCTCTTTTTTTTTTTTTTCTTCATGGTCTTTTCTACCTTTAGAAGTTTCCACAGCTTTTAGAAGGCAAGAAGCAAAACTTCATTTCAAAAGAAAAGGGAAAAAGTTTTCCCTGATTGTTAATTTTAAGTTACGAGTATTAATTTTTTGTCTTTCAAAGATCTTTTTTTGAGATTAAATAATTTCATAGCTTTTAAGGTTTATATAGCTAACAAAAACTGCTGGTAGCCCTTACAACTAAATAAAAAGATAGTTTAAATACCTGGAATCTGTGAGAAGACTGTCTCTCTTTAGATTAGGTCCTTTCTTCTGCAGCTGTACCCAAAGCTTGATGTTAACATTTGGAAGTACAGATTCATTTCCTTGTAATTTTCAAATCTTTACTTGAGGGCCTGTAATTTTCCTTAACTGTTCAGATGCTGCTTAATGCCTTGGATATTTGTTGACTGTGTTGCATGTGTGCTCATACTCCCTTATGTTTCAGATTAAATGCTGTAGCCTAGCAAGCTCCTCTGCTGTTATACCAATAGTGAAGAAAAAATTGTACATGCAGGCTTGGGAAGGAGGTGGGAATGGAAGGGAGCCAATTTATACGTACATCGGATTAATATAACACTCTTCTTTCACAGCAGATTGTGTAGCTTTAGTGTCTACTGCTTACTTTTTTTTTTTTCCCAGTTCATATCGTGTTTTGCTATGGGGTGGGATAGAGTTTACCTACTCCTGTTCTTATTGAAGAAAAGACTTTTCCTCATGGAGGTGCCTGGAATATCTGGCATCAGCTCATGGTTGTCGCGACCTCCAAATGTTCTGCTTCAGGGGAGCTTGAGCAATTGAGCTGTCAAATGTAGCTATTAGATATCAAGCAGAGGTGTAGAGCAGTATTTCTGATGTTTGTGCCACCTTGTATCTTGTTAATTGAGACTGTGACTAAAAGACTCAATAGTAGATCTAGACTTGGGTATTTGACACTTCTAAATTAAAACACTGATAGCAAGCTTTGTGGAAGTGTTAAGGTTTGATATGTGGTTTGAAAAGGAGTAACTTCAGGGAAGTCTAATGCCCTCCAAAGATGTAGTAAGATGTGAATGATTAGCAAAGTCATACAGAATTAAATTGATTTAATTTGGGAAACAGTGTTGAAAGTCTCTTAGCGCTTTGGCTCAAGTTCATCTCCTGCAGAAAGACAGTCTGATTGTTGCTTCTTGTGTATTATTTGCTTTGTACTTGAGGTGTCTGGTCTTTGTAATCATGAAATCTACATGCCAAAATACTTGTATAGATCAGGTCCAGGCATCCCTCCTTAAGCCCAGCAGGACCTCAAGGAGCAGCTCAAGTAGAAGGTGCTGTTTCTTCTCCAGAGGATTTGCTACTCGGTGCTGCCATGGGGCTGCTTTGCTGGTGCCCCTTGGGGCTTGGCAGCTCTTGTGGACTTTCCCCATCTCACCACCAACAGGATGATGGCCAGTCCCTGCACCAGCAGAGCCCTTGTGCCTCTCCAGTGATGCAGTCCACGGGAATGGCCCCTGAATTGCTCAGGAAATAAAGTCTGGCCACCCTGGTTCAGGGGCTGTTTGCAAAAAGGAACAAGGTGAGGGAGATTGACTTGAAACAGCTATAAATGTTGTGTGCAGCTGCCTGGCTGGAATCATTGGATTAGAAAATGAGAGAAGATGGTGTAAAGCCAAGAAGTGGCTGAAAAAAAATCGGGAATTACATGAAGAGTAAAAATGGGAAGGCATTCAAAGCCCTGTCCTTTGTCACATTGGAAAGGGGAACATATAATTAAAACTCCCATGTCAGAGTATATAATGTAGGAATTAAAACATACGCCTGTTCCAAGTTGCTGCTTTCTGTGCACCCTCACTTCAAAATTAACTACCCAAAAAAGGAGCTGCTTGCATACAGGAAACCATGTTTTTGACTAGAAGGTACAGTAAAAAGTCAGGGTGCGGCATACATGTTCTTTATTGTATGAAAGCAAAAGGAGAGGGTAAACTGCAGTGCATCACAAGTTAATCCATGTTACTTCTCTCTGTTCTTCAAAATTAGTTCAGAAAGTGTCGTGCTTTGAAGATATGGCATGGAGGTTTGAGCAGTTGGTGTAAGAGTTAGTGTGCCATTTAAACTGCTATTTTACCCTCCGTTTGGTGAAAAAGGGGCGTAAGAGTTGCAGGAAGTTTTAAAGCTTTTGAATCCCCCCAAACAACTCAAGTGTTTAGTTCAGTACATGGAACTTGCTTTCTAATTATCTTAATTTTTTTTAGATGTCCTATTGGTAGACATAAATGAAGCAGATCGAGATGTCATCATGTGCAAGCTGTGGCAGAAAAATCAGCACAACACTTTCCAGTGGAAGCAGAACAAAAATGTAAAGTCTGCCAATTAAATTGGAAACAGCTTTTAATTTCCTCTCTCCTCCTCCCCCAAAGGATGAATGGCTTACTCTTCTGGATGGAACTTTGTGTAATGACTCATAGTTTTATATGGATTAGTATGAATATGTAGGTGAGGGAGATGCTGGTATCTGAGAAACTATATATAGTGTCTAGGAGAAGTGTCCTGAAACACAGAATAAATGAACATTTGATCTATTTCTCTTTCTGAATTAACAGAAACATAAGTGTAGAATATCTGCCTCCCTTTACTCACTCCCTAATTGTGCTTGGCAAATAAAGAGGAGGCTTATGATGCACAGAGAACGTGCTTGTATTTATAACTGAACTAGTCACTGAAATAAGAGTATCCTCTTTGCTGTGTCTCAAACACACATGGGCAGGGCACCAGAAGCCAGAAATGTAACAATGCAGACATCAGCAGTGAGCATGCAAAGTTTCTGTAGTACCCTTCATGAGATAGTTATTCAGTACGTTTCCAGATGGGAAAGAAAGGCCCTTCCACCTCTTTGCTTTGTGATACAAGAGCATCACACACCTCAGTTTTCTGGTAGCATCTTAAAATGTCTTATGCTAGAGTGTGTCACCATCCTACCTGCTGCTGGAAAGCCATAGGTGGGGCAGCTGTAGTCACGTTGGGCTAAGCCAAAATCTCATGGCTCTGCAGTCATCTATAGTTGATAATTTCAAGTGAAAGTGTGGGTTCATGTGGAGCTTCTCCAGTGGTCTGAAGTTTTCCATCTCAAGGCTCCTGTTTCACACTTTTCTTTCTACAACCATTTACTATGCATGCACTTGCACCAGAATAGCTGTTAATGAACCCATATCAGTGAAGTGTTCAGGTTAGGGAGAAAAAAAAAAGACAACTTTTAAGAAATATGTTTCAAACTCTGCTGTTTCACTGTGTTGCTCGTAAACAAGCCTACAGAAATTTAAAGTGGAAAAAGTAAGGAGTCATTGAGTTGTGGCAGTGGAGAAATGGGATCAAGCAGATGGGAAGATGGGAGTGTGTTGATCTGGCATTGCTACGGATACACACCAGGGGTCTGCACCCTTCAGTGTTGTTTTCTCTGCTTTGTCTGCAGCAATGCCATTTGCTCCCTGGGGAAAATAGTCTATGTGGGGTGTCCATTAAGGGCAGAAGTAAAAGAGAAAACTATTCTTAAGTCCTTGTATGATAACTGTACCCTAAAATTAGACCTTATGTGATGCCCAAAAATCCAATATAGTTCACCGTAGCTTGCTTTAGCATTTAATTGTAGAGACCTTATTTTTACATCTCAGACTTGCAATAATGTACTATGCTAGCTTATGCTGGTTGTTACTAGGTAAGAAGACTGAAAATCCTGAGGTCATTTCTGAGCTCCTGGCCTCTGCTTTGCCCTGGGAGCATGTTGTTAGTCTTCTCTGGGAGGACTCTGGCTATGGAGTTTCCTCAGTTCTCTGTGGGAAGAACTCTGGTTTTCCCTTGAAGCAAGATGCCACACAAGGCTTACTCTCAGGGTGCCATGATACCCTGGAAGCTTTGTCTGGAGAAGGAGAAATGCATTTACATTAAAACCGCACAACCAACAAAAGTAAAGAGAAGCAGCTGCTGCTTGTATAATTGGGGGGGGTGGGGGGTGGAATCCCACAGTGCCTGCAGAGAAATAGACTTAGTTGGTCATGTGCAGTATCTCAGACCTCCCACCATCAGATGTCAAGGAGATCTGACTTCCATTTTATAACTAGTACCTGACATGGAATGGGGTTGTACTAAAGTCTTATTGCCTAGAAACTCAAACATGGAGAAATCAAGAATTTGTGTCACTTGGTGTAATTTCTTGAAAAGAGATTAAAACTTTAGTGTTTATTTTGGATCCCCAATGCAAGGAGCAGGAGGGGAGCAATGAAGGTATTTTATGATTAATGAGCCTTTCTGCATATGTTTCTTGTGCCTCTTGGCATTTAGTAGTCTCAGCTACCTAGCTTTTTATTTCATTTTCCTCTTGTTGGCACTCTCAGTAGTAGTCTCCTGAAATGCAAGAATCCACCCTCAGCCAGTGGGTCTCTTCTTGGCTGTGAGGTTGCGCACCAGTTTACTGTCCTTGGACTCCATGTGTCAAGGAGGTTCGCATTTCTGTCCCATTCCTAGTATCACTTCTTTTGTTTTCCGCTTTGGCACAGAACAATTCCTACAACACGTAAAGCCATCACCCTCACCTTGAAAAAAGGATGCAGTTGAGATGGAGCCTGGTGTTACACTGAAATTGCCAGCCTAACTGAGAACCAGTTCAGTTTGGGTACTGCAGAGGTCTAGCTGCAATACCTGCAGTTCAGTGGGAGTCAGGGTTGCAGCCCTGGCTGGCCCCTGTACATGGCACTCTGGTGGTTCTGGCTGCTTGAGGTGCAGTAGACTTGGCCCCCACTCAAACAAAGGCCATAGGAAGAAGCACTTTTCAGCTGTTTTCCTCTGTCCTCAAAAGAGGAGAAACCCGAGAGAGCAACACATGGTTCCTCGTACTGAGACATGGAAGACAGCAAAGCAGGAAAGGTGCTGTGGGAACCAAGCAGCACATTCTGTTACTATCATATCTTTTTTTCTTTTATGGAGCTCTGTGTTTTTTAGGGTTAAGAAGGAGTTCGGCTTAGATATGGAACTGATCCTTTGTCTAGAATAGTGCAAAGAACATCTGATACTGAAGATAAGCAATTTATCCTTTTTGGGGAGCTTTCTCAACTGGTGGTAGGCCATATATGGCACATCAATAGCTCTTCCTCCCTGGGGGTTTGTCTCCACAGCTGCAGACCATGTGCTTGTGCCTATGCTTGTGCTTATGTGTGTGTGCGTGCTCACCAAGGAGGTGGGGGGGAGTATTTAACCAGCTGCAAATCAGTGAATTAGTGTAGAGGAAATTATTTCCCTCGGGCAGAGGAACTCCATGCTAGAATGGATGCTTAGTTTGGCAGGCAGTTCTAGGGTAGTGGGAATCTGTGCCACCACTCTGAGTTGGCTAACCTGGGCTGGAGAAGGGACTCCCAGTTGCCAGGTCCCACTGAAAGAGTACTAGGTCCTTTACAGCAGCTGTACAACTGTCCATGGCATTTCCTCTGCCACTTTGGCCAAGGTGTGGAGAGGCTGGACAGGAAGCATGGGCATCAGCAGCTGAAGCATGAACCAGTGTCTCTAGAGCAAGAGCAGGGAGATGGAGGACTACTGAACAATAATGGTGTGCTGCAAGTCAGGAGGCACTCTCCAGGTCCTGGAGCGCGAGTAGAGCATGCTTTTGCTCTTCTGGCAGTAGAGCTTATACTTCCTTTCCTGCCTCTCCCTCCTTCCTTGGAGAGCAGTCAAAAGAGAAATAATCTCATCAACCTGCCAGAGGCCCTCCTTGCTTTTCCCAGCTGAAGAGACAACCATAAAAGTTTCTCTATTTATTCCTAACTCTTCTTGGCTGTTGATGCCCAAGCGAGTTCAGTCTGTACCAATCTGTTTTCCTCATATATGGGCAGTCTATCTAAGTAGTAAATATTTTTTGTCTTTCTCTAACCCCTCGGTACAACACACCTGTTTTCTACACTGCTGCGTGCCATTTAACTAATTGTGCTTAAATGGAGGAAGTCAGCAAGTAGATTGAGGTTTTAATTTCACTGAACCCATTTGGGAAGAGCAGCTGCTGGATTTCTATTCTGCAAATGTCCTTATTCCACCCCATGCTTGACTAGTTTGAGAAGTGCTGTGGTGAGCACCTGACGCAGTGAGTTGTGTTACATGCAGGAGTGGCTGGATGCTCATCACAGAGGCTGCAGAATGAAGTATGCCTAAACATCTTGGGCAGAGAAAGTGGCTCAGCTTCATTTTTGTGGAGGGAGCCTTTTCTGCATCCTGGTGAGTAACCTAAAGGAATGAGGCTCTCCCTAGTAGCCTGATGCTTTGGGGCATAAGCATCCTTCTAAAAGCCTGGTTTCCAGCAGGGTGCAGGGAACAGAAGAGAGAATGAGGTAGGTTTTCCTACGATTCACTAGTGTTAGTTTGCTTACGCCTTGCCCTGAAGTCTCTGTGGCTCTGCTGCCTGAAGCTGATGGTAGGATGAAACATGAATGTCATCTGAGAAGGCATTTTCTTGTGTACAGTATAAGCTGCCATCAGACAGTTGCTGTTAAAAGCTGCCACTTATTTCACAGAGTTATACATTTCTAAGTCTTGTAAAAAAGTGTGTAAATGAGAAGTACCAATGTGTGGGGAAAGCTTAGCTTCTACACGAAGATTAGCAAAACTAAATGCAATGTGTTATCACCAGCACACAACTAGGCTGCATCCAGTGAAATAGATAAGGGGATTGCCATTGACTGGCAAGATCACAGATGACTGCATTGACCTGCACAGATTTAGAACCCCATCTCTTCCAAATGGAGTAAAAGAGCTACACTGAACATGAGCACAAAAGCCACCACTCTCTGTATGGGACAGCTAAGACCTCACTTTCAAGCTCTGATGCAAATAATAAAACAATTTTCAGTGTGGTTTTTTGGTGACTGTTTTCTTTGTCTGTGAGGGGCGTTGGTTTTGGATCCTGCATATGAGGAATACCGTACAAGTAGGACTGTGCATCAGATGTATCCCTATTAGGAGGATAATTGGACTAGCAGTCCACTTCAGTGTAATGCTTTTGATACGTCAAGGGGATGGAAGAGAGGTTAGGGCAGGTCATGACTTCGAAGTAAAGCGTGAATGTGACCGTTAGCTATTGAGTCCAGCAAGGAACGTACTCTATTTTGTTAGTATTGCAATGTTGTACTTCTCATTTATTACAAAAGAATAGTTGTACCAATTTTAATGTACTGGACCTTTGCTTAGTAATGTACCATCTTTCTGGGAAAATTTATACATAATAGCATTGTTTTAGTGGCACAAATCCCTGCTTGGACTGCAAGCACATTTTGGACAGGACGTGTTTTGGGCACTCTACATGGAATTTTGTATAGCAATTGTCCTTTTTGCTTTTGTGAGTATATTTTCTAGTGTTAAAATATCGAGCTACAACACTGTGTTTCATTGTTAGACTTGCTGACCTTTGCCTTTAGTTGGAAAGGGGGCAGGAAATCTGTGTTTCCTAGAAGCTGCCTGAAGTCACAGAAGAAAGCAGTATCCCTTCTGCTAGCAGTATACAAAATGACCTCTCAGAGCAAACAGAAATAACTGGGGCCACATGAAAGGCGTATGGAGGCTTGGCTGTGGGAAGTCAGTGATGATGGCAAACAAATAAGCAACAGGGAACTGGATGTTAATGTTGGTTGTGTCAGATATGTAAACTCACGTAGGTTGCAATAGTTCTGCTTATCAGGTTCTGCAACCCATCTCTTTTATCAGAGCAAGTGTGAGCCCATGGTGCAGCTGTATATGCAGCGCTTCAGAGGCAAGACCCAGTTGTGGACAAAAAGGAAGGTGATCATACAAGGAAGGGAAATAAATGGAAGTTATTGCCTCCGCCCTGACTCTTGGACTGCATAAGAAAACAAAAAACAATCCAGAATGGTGAAGACAAAACATCTCAGCCTCTCTTGCCAGTTGGAGAACTGCTAATAATGTTTATAGTCTTGGAACAAAAGTAACAAAACAAGTTACTTAAGAAAAGAATCCATCATTCTGACAAAAATAGAGCTTTCAGCTATTTTTTTTTTTGTCTAAGCCTTTGTTTCTCCAGCCAATCAATCCTGTTACTGAATAAAACTCTGGAAATCAATTTAACAAGATTAATGTCTGTAAATATTTGTAAAACCTATGTGTTATACAGTCTCTCTAAATGAGATTATGTCATGTTTATAATACTTACTCAAATTTTGTACCCAGTCTGGTCTAAAATTGAATAGTTTCCATTAATTTTTCTTGCTTGTTTAATTTCATGCTTAAATCAATAAGTAACAAATTTGCATGACTGCCCACTTATTGTTACATTTGGAATAATTGCACTGAGTCACTGTGCATGGACTCAGATTGCCATAGGGTGTTAATACTTGATACTTAAGCAGGCATGTTTATCTGAAAGCTGGCTTGACAGTCTGTGGAATGCAATGTTTACTACGTGAAGTTCAGCCTAGAATGATTGCAGCTAGGAGATGTAGTCAGTGATGATTAATAACGCCTAGAATTTGTGTTTGTCTTTTCAAGGGTGTTAGGGAAATTATCTACTAAATGTGGGAAAATAAGTGCAGGGAAAATAAGTGTTAGGCTCTGAGAAAAGGAGCTTTGTGTGCATTTAACACAGTTTTCTGTAAAGATTCTTTTTCTTTCCTTCTCTTTTTATTGCCCCAATAGGTATCTGGGTTTTGTCTATACTCTGTCTTGAATGTCTTTTTTAACCAGAGAAGAATTTGGGACTATCAAGCTAATAATCAATTCCTTTCATAAACGGATTTAGTTTTTCCTGTCCAAGTTTATTTCCAAGGGTTAGTCCAAATGTTTAGTTCCAAACACTCGTGGACTTTTTTTCCTAGAGAAGCTTTCCTCTGTGGCAGAAAGAACCCCAGGGAAACTGGCATTTGTGATGCTGTTTCATCTTCATTTATTTTGCTAATGTGTTGCAAGTAGTTAAAATGCTGAGAAATTTATTGGCAACATCAGCTACTGGAGTATGTTCTACAGAAAGAAAACAAATAATGAAGGAGGGGTGTGGCTGCTGGTTTGCTTGCACTTTCTGTTGAACGACTATTCCTTGGTCCTGGAGGAAGCAATCAGCTCTGCAAACAAACACTTGGCGTGCAGGTGAGAGCAGAGAAACAAACCTTCCTCTTTGCTTCAGCAGGCGAGGGGCTGCTTGGCCACTCTGCAGGGTGCATGCCAGGTAAAGCCTGCAGACCTGTTCCTCCTCAAGCAATGTGGATGATTTTGCGTAGGATTTTGCCAGAACTGATACTTGAGTTTTAGCAGGAAAGCATGATTTTCTAAACTGTGAAGGGTCCACAGTTCTTGCTTTTGGGATTGCCAGCCAAGTGTCATCAGCAGGCTGGTTTTCATTTTTCATGGAAGAAGCATATGTACAGTTCTGCAAGCTTTGATAAAGCAAACTTTAGAGTGGAAACTAGATTTGTCAGTCAGAATAACAGTATTGTAGAGCTACAGGTGGGAAGTCAGATAGCGCTTTATTATTTGCAAGAAATGGAGGAAAGATTTTTATGATGTACTGCTCTTTCACACCAGTAGTATTTATTGCCACTGAGCAGAGTTGTCTCTGATCAAAGTGATTTTGTTAGCTGGTTTCCTATTGCTACAATGTCTTGGAATATGCAAAGGAATCACTGTTAGATTCAGAGGCCATGTCTGGCAGCTTTATATTTTGTGCCTCAGGCGGTATTTGCGTGTCCATGTATCATATACGTAAATAATATTTATTTTTCATTTTCAGTGTATGTATTGCAATCAGAACATAGGGAAAAGGATTGGAGAACTTAATAGTTATAATTATGCTTTCGTTTATATTATCTTATGTGATGTTCTCTTGTTAGTATTTTACTATATATACAAAGAATGTTTTTGTAAGCAATACCAATTTTGTAGAGAATGTAGAATACATATGTATGCCAGAGAGGCTTACGGGTTTTTTTTCCTTCAACTGCATTAGACTTTTTTTTAGAATTTAAGTACTTTGCATTATTCTTAACAGCAATAATACATGGAGCATACTGAGATATATTCTAAACGTATAACTTGTTCTTGGGCACCAGTATAACATATGTGGGTGTCAACTGCATATCACTGTGGTTTTTAACCAATTTATGATAGTTTTGTTCTGATGCAAAGCTTAAGTATGCTAGAACCATGAATGCCACCCACTTTAAATGTTGTTGTTAGGGGATAGCATTTATTTCAGTCACATTAAAATCTTCACTTTATGAAGTCATTTTAGAAGGTTTATGTCTTTTTAGAGCAACTTTTATACTCTATCTGGATAATATCTATTGGAGTTCATTCTCCTGTAACATGTAATGCAGGTGTGGAGTTCCACTGTGTTATTTAATTAATTCCGCTGAGGTCTCAGACCTCCTAGAAGAGTAGAGGCATCCCCGTTAAGTGTCCAAACAGGATACAACTGACTGAACAGCAGCATTCTCTCAAAGCTCCTCTTGATCCTTTGGATGGAGTCCAGCTAGCCCATAATTTCTAGGAACACACATGTCAAACCATATGACCTTACATAATGACCACGCATGCAAGATGCCCAGAGGGCAGGTAATCTGTGGGATGTCCAGTAGTGATGCTTGCAGCGGGCTAGCTAGTACCTGTGCTGGAGAGGTTTGCAACTCGCAATGCCTTGCTGTATGCAAATGGCATTCCCCAGCTTTTGTTTGTCTATCTGCCTTTCTTTTATAGCAATTAGGCTGGGAGACTGGGAATTGCAGCTTGTATAGTCCAGGCAGAGATTTCTGAAGGAAATTCACTGTGTTGCATGGATTGCTCCTCTTGCCTCCAGTCAATTCTTTAGCTGAAAGTAGCTTGAAGATCAGAAGAGAGGATGCAGCCACAGGCGCGCATACACAAGCTTAAGAGAGCAGTGAACATAGCCAGAGAAATCGCCCAGAGTAGGTTTTTTGTGTGTCATGTAAACAAATACATCATAAACATTCAGTGCCTGCTTCTTAGGTTTATTTGGTAGGTTACCCTGGGTTGCCTAAGAGCTTAAGTTAAAATGCTTACCAATGCTGTACTTGATCTTCGGGGATCTACTGGAAGAAGCAAGCTGAACTTCTTCACCCCTTTTTCCATTTCTGTATGTGTAAAATGGAGGCTACCTGCTTTCCCAGGGGTTAGAGAGGATTAGATACTCCTTATATCCGGCTTTGCAGAGGAGAAGCACTAAGTAGGATGGCGTGACGTAGGTCTGCTCTGGTGATGGTAAGGAAGGAGGCACTGGGGTGCTCCTGGGGAGGGAGGAGCATTAGCTGGTGAGGACAGGGTCAGGAGAACCCCTGTGTGGGTGCGTGGGGGTGGAGAGAAGGCCACCAGCAGCCACAGGGAGACCTGAGCTGTGTGGGGCCGGCTGGCTCTTCTGGGACAGCGGCAGCCTGCTCTTTAAAGCAAGTAGAGGGAGACAGGCAGAGACAAAATACCCAGAGTGTTTCAGTAGATGCGAGCACGAACCTGTTGGCTTTAATCAGCTTATGAGAAATGAACTGTGCCTGGGACCTGCATGTGCTGGGCTTGCAGGGCAAGCTCTGGTTTGGGCATGCACGTGTGTGCATCCCTGCATCTTCCCTGGGTGCACACCCTGGAAGAGGGGACGCTGCCTTTGAGCTCTGTCACGCTACTTTGTGCCCACCTACCCTTTGGGCTCCTGTGCCCTGGGCCTCCCCTGAAAAGCCTGCCAGGAAAGGAAAGCCTCATTACTTAGCATGACCTGGCACAAATTTGGTGTTCACCTGTAAAACTGTGCTCAGTGCCTGCTTCCAGACAAATTAAAAAACAGGCTCAAGACAGATTACCCCCAAGTAGCAGCATCAGTGGTGCAAATGCTTGCCTGCCCCTTCCCACTTAGCTGAGCACATTTCTTTCCTCATGAGCTCTGTTTCATTCCCGTTAGTCTCCATTGTCTCTGCAGCGAGGGGTGCAGCCCCACACTGCCCTCCCAAGAAACAGCTTTCCCATCATCCACTTAAGGGTCCTGGTGGTATCGCTGGCAGGGGCATATCCCCCAGTCCATTCCCTGTTCCCGTTTCTGCCCATTCCCCCTGCAGCCTCTGGGGTTTACATGCTCATAGTTGGGCTGGATAACACCCAGCAGGTAAAGCAGGGTCTGAAACTGGGGTGCAGAGAACTCCTGCACTGTGCAGACTGAAGGGTTGCCCAAGGACATCCCTGCCTTCCAGAGGAAGGTTAAAAATCAGCTGATTTATAACATTGCCTCACATGTCTGTTTCTTTTCTTTTTTTTTTTTTTTGATGTTCCTCATCCTGCAAAAGAAGACAGAAGGCTGTAATATTAAAAGGTGATTTTATAAGTCCAGGGAGAACACACCTTTTCCATGTGCAAATTAATGCTCTCTAATAACTATCATGTAGGAATTGATTTTCTGCTGGTACCAACTTTGTGGGCTTGATACAATAAACTAATAGAGCTGTGCATGTTGTGTGTAGCCCCTGTAGTATTTCAGGGCGGTGATGGAAACAGTTTTTAGCATGCAAGAATAACAATAACATTCCAACATTTTCAGGTTTCAAAGAGTGAACATCAAACATAAGATCAAGAAAACAAAAATATCAGAAATTCATCAGCCATTTTCATCTTGAGTTTGCCAAGCCCCACAATGTATGTGTAGTGTTACTTCAAAGCCAATGATAATTCAGTTTAAAAAATATTAAGTAATTCCATCCTCTTGAAATATTAACGGAGGAGAAGAACAGAGGAAAAGGCTCACTTGGCATCTGTACCTGCAATGAGGTGGATGATTTCTTTGTCATCTTGAAGTTCTACCTAAAGTTGAGACAGAAAACCCTTGCACTCTATTACCATCAGGCTGCTTGCTGTCTCTTTCAAAAACAGTTGGCAAGCTCCTTTTCCTTGTAGCATGAATGGGGAGTCTCCAGCCCACAGGAGCTCTGGGAGAATGTGTAAGCAGTTGCATAAGTCCAGAGAGGAGCTGCAAGATGATTCTGTATTAAATGGGCTTGCTTGAGCCCAGGGGCTTGTTGTGGTGAGAAGCAGGACATGGAAGGCAGACAGTCTTAGTCCCTGGCATAGACGATGAGACCTGTGATTCTGGACCAGCAAGTGATGCCCAGAGAGTACTTGCTGTATCCCCCTCTGCATCTGCTGAAATAAAAGATAGAGCATGTAGGGAACTGCTGTTTTGTCTGGCTGTGCACGTCTGGTCCTTGTTGAAGTAAAAGTTGGTTTCTAGAGCCCATGTAAAATCTATCCGTATGTCTGAGTTAGTCCTCTATACCTTGGAAGAAGTAAATTTGTGGATCTAAAGTTACGTCTGAATTCTGGTTAAGGAATTCAGGAAGGAATTCTGAGAGGACAGTGCTGGTCTGGGGATGGAGGAGAGCTGGACCACTATGTCCTGTTTTGAAGGAAGCCAGTGGGGAGGATGACCTCAGGAGGGACCACAAGAGGAGCCACTGTTGGTGCCTACTTGGGTCGAGACAAACGTGGAGGGTGAAGTTAGCTCCCTAGCCCAGTTGAGAGTGGGCACTAATGAGGTGCTGTGATTCTGCTGGTTGCACAGATTGTGGTTCTGGTTTTACCAAGAGGTGTTTCTTCAGGGGAAAGGTACTTACCTAAGCCGTATTTACCCATCAGCCTGGCAGCAGGTGCTGAAGGGTTCTTCTGGTGGCAGGGGTGATGTACAGGATCTTGTGCAGTGTTCATCACTGCCTACGCTACTAGCACTGCTGTTCTGCAACAAGCTCTTCAATGTGGTGTTACCAGTCTCTGTTTTAATGGCTACCTTGAAATATCTTGTTGCTGACTATGCAAAGTATCTGCTTTTCATCACCACATCTTTTTCTGTGAATGCTTTGTTGAGGCTTCAGTGTAGATTTAACATTTCTTGAATATTGTATATTAATTGCTTCCAATTTTCTATTGCTTCATCTATTGGCCACTTCAACTTAATTATTGTTATATCTGCCCTTTTGTGAAATGTGTTACGCCTGTTCTGTTTTTTCTCCTGAGTTTCATTTAAATACTTGGCAGCTTAAGTAAACCTTGCCTTTAATGTTTTGTTTAGAACAACAGATTCCCATTAAATCAAATATGGGAGTTTGTTTAGTTAATAAGGAGACTGTTAGCACTACTGAGTGGAAAATACACAATGTTGTAGCCTACAGCATTGAACTGAGAATGGTGCGTTTACTTGAAACTCAAAGTTTGTATATTGATTCTTATGTATATCAGGTTCTCAAAAACTTTTATTACCGCTCTTCATGCAGAATTTTGTCCTGTGCTATTCCCCTAGATCTTAGTCTTTGTATAGGGGGAAAAAAATCCTACGCATATTCATGTTGAATGAATAGGTGCTCCTTCAAAAGGCTAATGAGTAAAACTGAACCTCAGCAAGAAAAATAAGAAAAATGCATCAAGGTGATATATCCCTTAAACCCGGACTCTGAGGATCTTCCTTTGGTGGAGCAGGAGGAGTTGCTGGAGTCCTTCTGAAACGGTGTCTTCATGTCCAAAAGAAAACTCTTTCTGTGGGATGGAAGCGGAGAGGGCATAATGCAAAATTTAGATGTTGTGTAGCACTGGGAGCACAGAAAGCTGTTGTGGTTGGCGGTGCTTTTTGTCTTAGACATCTTACAGAGCCTTACCCTTCCCCCGAGTGTTAATGACCCTGTGAAAGCTCTTCTGAGCTTTGGAAAGAGAAGGATGGGAAATTTCTGCTTACAACGTGTAGGAGCCAGACCAAGTGAAATAGAGGGTGTGGTAGGAAGTGTCTCTGCTGAATTGTTGGGTGTTTTTTTTAATAAGACAACTGTGGTTGAACGAAAACATGATGATGCCTCAACACAGTCTCAGACTGTCTTGCCTGACTGTGTGAATCCAGGTCCTGCTGTTTACCCCGTGCAAAAAGTATTTGGCTGTTAAGGGGATGAGGCCACATAAAGCCTCATGTGAGGAAATGCAAGATCTCCCAAAGATAGCACAAAATTGTTTCTTAATGAGTCTTCAGTACGGTATTTCATAATGGAGCTTCAGAAAAGTATGTTAAGTATTTGCCTCAGTACCTTAATAATAACCTCTCTGGGGGAAGGAGTAGTCTCCTTCCCATGCATGGCTGCTGTGAGCTGGAGCCTTGGGCTCCTTCAGCCGCCAGGAGCCACTGTGGCAGGCAGCCCCTCTGCCTCCTGCATGTCATCACTTCCACCCTGAGATTTTATATTTAATAGCGAGGCCACCCACAGGCTGGGATTTGACGGTGTCTTTTGTAAATTAATGTTTGGAAAGGAAACCAACTGACTTCACTGGATGCCCATGAATTGATCCAGGTGCTTGTTTCTAATGTAGACAGTAGCTCATTCATGAACGTAACCCAAAGAGGATGTAGGCAGTTGTATCTTTTTTTTGAACTGAAAAAAAGTATTTTTGTAATTTAAAAATGACATTAAGTTAAAAAAAGCCAAGCAGGTGTAATGCTAGATTGTGAAATGCTTTTACAGTTTCACAGCATATCTGGGTTTTTTATCCTATTATCATTCCCCACAAATGTATTGAAGATGCCAAGCAAACAGCTGATCGTAGTAGATTTTAAGGTGATGGATTATTGTTCAGGTTTATGCTGCTTTGGGGTGCCTGTTGATTGCATGCCAACTGCAAAAATGTTTGATTACCTTAATGGTTGCAAAGCAAGGCAGCATCGGACCAAAAGCCTGAGCTACTGTTGAGAAGCAATAACCCCAAAATTAAAAGCAAGTAAATGCTAAAAATGCCCTCCATATCCATCCCTACTTATCCCTTCTTAAAATCAGTGAAAATGGTGTTAAACAAATATCTACTTGTTTTTAGATATTTCTAGAAAGTGCTGGAATACAGGTGTGAGCATGACAGTGCTACCAGCTCATTGCAAGACTGCATGGAAGCATTTAATTGAGTGAAGACTGTTTCTTTTTGTTTCAGATTATAGAATATTATTATAAACCAATTGCAGCTTCTTGTTTTAAAATCAGTTATTTTCAGACAGTAGCCTCTAAACACTGCCTATTCCAGCTGTGTCAGCTCCTCATGTGCAAAGGCTGGAGGAGAAGGAGGGAAGGGCAGCTGAAACTGGAGGTACATGCCCTGTACTGCCATGCCTTGTATGCACCAGATGGTCCCACCCAGCAGCTCATTCGCTGCTTATTCCCTTCAGTTTCCTAAATCTTACTAATTTTCTCTTCTATAAATCATCAGTTCCCTTTCGTAGCAATTAATCATTTCACTTATTTTTTTGGTTCTATTTTTAATCCTTCCCATTCATCAACTCTCTTGCATGTTAATCTTCCAGTAATAGAACAGAAATATGCATTTCAGTGCCAGTTTGGATCCCTGTCTGTATACCCCAATTTCCTCTCTCTGTTTTGGTGACCAGCAACAAGACGCTCCAGAGGAAAGAGCAGTACTCCTGCCCCACCTTAAATGGCAACTATAGCATCCTGACAGCCTGTGGTGGTCTGGGCTTTATCAGTTAATTGTTAGGTCAAGTTTGAAGCATGAGATAGATGTTTATGTTCTTTTCCTAAGTTTCCTGAGATCGGAGACTTGCGTCCAGTTCCTTTCTGAATCCAACTGGAATCTTGGCCTCCTTGGTATAAAAGGGAATGAACTACTATTGGGTAAATTGAGAGAAATTCTTTTATATCTTTTGAGGTCTTATTCGGTTTAAATTAATTTTCTTGTTTTGAGACAGAGAAACACAATCTCCTGCTTCATCTTCTCAGTTTATTTTCTAAAGCAAAGTTTTAAGCAGACAAAAGGGAGTATATTATCCAGAACTGGAACACACCTTCCTCCTGCTCAGCAGCATGAGGGTTTTGCTGTCTCCTTTCTTTTTGTCACCCTGTACTGGGGTGGCCCTGCTAGAATCCAAGGTACAGGGTGGCTGAGCACTGACTCTGTGCTGTCCTGATACAGGAGAGCAACCCAGGCCATCCCCAGTGGGGCCACAAACTTTCATTTAACCCAGAAGGGTGTTTGTCAGAGTATTTAAAAGCCATCACTATGTGCATGCGTTTCTCAGGGACGGGTTTTGACAGAGGATGGTAGAGGTGTCTATGAGCTGAGTGGTCTGATTGAATAGCTCTTTGTCCCAAGGTATACTTGGAGTGCATATGTAGAGTCGTGTCTGTTTTATTTTACCTGTGTGTGTAAATTCTGCAGAAAACTTTATAAAAGCTACATTGTGTTTCTTAAGTGATTCTTCGAACCAGCCCCTGACTTAAAAGTGCTTGGCAAGAATGATAAGGGGATGTGCTGAGGTGTTGACACCTGCAGCAGCAGTTGGCAATGAAAGTCCCCAGAGCCCCATGTCCAGCCGTGCACAGCTCCCTAAGGAGCAAAACTGGCCTGGCAAGCCTAGAAGAGGGTACATTGAGGAGGTTTATTGCTCTGCATTTGAATGCTGCATGTATGCAACGACGTATCTTTGACAACATGTGCTACCTGCATCTCTTATCATTCCAGGATTTATTCAGACATCTGAATAGCTTCCCACTCTCAACTGCAGGTTGATAGTGGTGCCCTTTGTGGACTTGTGTTGGTAAATTCTCTACAGTACATAGAGTTGTTCTGCCTTTAACATGTGTACATGACTGCTCTGATAAAATAAATTCATTGTACCTCACTGCAGCTGTCAGTGAAAGGAAATTGTGTGGTTTTCCCTTGAGTGTTTGGATAAGTTTTTTCCAGTCTTTTTTTCTTTGAAAGCCCTAGTAACATGCTACTTTTTAGATCTCCGTCTTCCTTCATGAAGGAAAAATCACTTTCTGCTTTTCTTGTGTTCATAGTTATGCAAAGCTATGCAAAGTTATGAACATAAACATGCAACAGTAAATGCCATAGAAATGTATTCTACAAAGATTCCACTATTAACTACACCAAAGAAAAGAAAGATGCAAGGTTCTTCAAATCGATGTCACATGCAGGAAGTGACATTTAAATTCTTACTCATTTAAAATTAAGCCATCATACCGTTTTCCTCTTTTAAAGTGTTGAAGATTTTCCATTAGTTAAAGGGTTGGTTTTTAAGCCTTCAAGAATAAGTTTTTCCGTTTTTTTTTTTTTTTAAAGAGGCTTGAGCTATCAGGCTTCCAGGTGATGATATACATTTGAGTGTAGCACCTTAATGAGAACTGCATCCATTTAATTGGCTATTTGAGGACCTGTATTAGAGGACTGACCTCAGAATCATTAGGAAATGGTAGTCGTAATGCTTATCTTTACACTTCATAAAAAGCATTGTTTAACTCTTGGAAGAAGAGGGTGTTTCAGTCTCACTCAGTTTTATTCTTTGTTCTGGTCTGCTTTGCTTCTGTTGGTGTTTTTCCTGATCCCCTTCAGTGCTGGAATATAATAATGAAACAACTGTGTGGTTTATGGCTTTTACTCTCAAGTTTTTCATTTTTTCATCATGTGGAAGCCTCATGTTAAGCCTCCAGTAAACAGATTTTCTTGAATCCAAGAAAAAAAAGCAAGGGCTGTGACATGCAAGCAGTTTTGGCTGTGAAATCAGGGTCAAAGCCAGTTGCACACATCCAGTCCCAGTGGCAGTGAGCCTGGGCTTGCCCAAGTGTTGATCTTCCCCACTGCTCCAGGCTGAGTTTGTGTCCCAAAAGTAAATGATGTTCAGGACTCCTCTGGATGGCAAGCTGAACTGTCAGTCCCCTCTGCCATTCTAGTTGTTGAAACAAGCCTTTTTTTTCCTTCCCTTTCTTAAGGAACATTGCTGGAGTAAACATCTGCTCTTCCTCTTGGTTTGAATTGCTGATGCTTCCCATGCTGGGTGTGCTGTGGATTGAACACAACTGTCGATGCTCTTCTGAAGCATGAAAAGACAATGCATTTGTTTTGTTTCTCAGGCATCTGCCAGAAGTATTTGATAGCATTGAAGTGTTGAGATTTTATCTCAATGACTTAAATTTTGTAATTCAGCATTTCTGCATTACTAGGGTTGAAAACAAAACCACCATATTTGAAGTATGAACTCTCTTTCAAATGACATACAACACTGAATGTACTTTTAGCTGGTAAAATTAACAGAGTTGCTAACTGGTATATTTTTTTAACATTGCTATTGAATCTTCTTTACCAAAATGTGTCTGTGTTCCTTCTTATCTGCCACTTCTCTACAGCATCGTGGAAGAAAAAGTCTTTATCTCCTATTCATCTCCTGTATATTATTCTGTCAGGTCGAAGTGTCTCTTCAGTATTCTGGAAGTACTGGAAGATTTTAAAATACAGCCTATTAAGGAAAAAAAAATAAAAGATACTCTGTTTTTAAAAAAAAAAGCTAAAAAAAAGCTTAAATCCTGTTAAATAATTAAGATGCTTTGGGCTTTATCAGGATTGACAGTGTTCTTGCCATAATATACATATGCAAAAACTGTAAGAAGTTTAATATTTTATAGCAAGGATAACTCCAAAACCTAAATCTGCTGACTTGTTTCTATGGTAACAAATACTGAAATATGTCTAGCCAACACTGTAGGTCCCCCCCTACATTTAATTTCTGTCTATGGGTTCTAGGAATTCATTAAAACTGTAGAATCCTTTTAAAATTGGTACATTCTGTTGTAGAATTCCCTAAGATTAATGTTGAACATAACTTTAAATTTTAACATAAACATTTCTTTGAAAGAGCTGTCTTAGCGAGTGAGGGATCAATGTTATGTTCCTAGGACTGTATGCTCATTGATCTGGTATTTTTGTTCTTCATTAGCTAGTTGAATTATTAGTTTTTCTGTGCATGTTTTTTCTGTACTTAAAAAATGGAATTTCAGTCTCTAGGCTCTGCCGAAAATTTTAAAGGCTGCTTAGCTGGAATGGTCTGGCTGCAAGACAACAACAGCATGAAGTCAGCACCTGCAGGAATAAATTTAGTGGTCAGGTCCTCGCGGCAAGAACTACTTCTTAGGGATCCTGTCCTACTCTTAAGATTAAAATGATGACTTACTGGGAGCTTCAGCCTTCATTTCAATTAATTGCACTTAACTTTTTGTTTATTACAGAGTATTTTCTGTATATCTGATTTAAACCCTTTTGCATCTGACATCTATCTTATGGTCGTTTCTGTTTTGAGGGCAGCCTGGCAGTGTTGGGAAGTAATCTGCAGTGTTGGCTGTGAGATTCCATTTCCCCAGTGGTAACTCAAACCACAAGCACCTAGTACCAGCAATAAGAAAAATTTTGAGACTTTGAAGTGAACCATCAGGTTGATGCAACATTTTACATCTGGTTGACTAGCCAGCATTAGATGCATCTGGAAGCATAAAGACTTCCTCCCTCTGCCTGCAGGGACTCTGGTTTCTGCTGGGATGTAGTAAAGATAATGAGGCAATAGCAAGAAAATTTTAGAAATTGAGATTTGCACATAACAGCTGTGCTTCAGGAGCCCATGGTTATGGACTAAATGCATGCTTTCTCGTAGGTCTAATAGCATCCAACCTTTTTTTCCTCGAAGAGACTTATAGCTGGGGACTTGGAAATCAGACCAAGCAACCTTGGCTGATGCCTCAAAGAGCAAGGAGGTGCAGCTGGAACCAGTAACTGAAGTACTTGATAAAAGCAGGTGGTGTTTGGAAAAAGTGCAGTTCATTGATTCATATCCTTCCAGAACAATAAGAAAGAAATGATATACTTGCTGGGCAAGGGATTATCT
The DNA here is from genome assembly GCF_032191515.1 of Phaenicophaeus curvirostris. Lineage (NCBI taxonomy): Eukaryota > Metazoa > Chordata > Aves > Cuculiformes > Cuculidae > Phaenicophaeus > Phaenicophaeus curvirostris. Next base: position 8,331,997 of record NC_091393.1, read on the forward strand.
CCACAGTCCCATGTGGGGAATGAGTGATTTCAGTGCTGAGCTCAAGGCTGGCTTAGGCATCACTTTGCTCCAAGAGCCAGAAGAGCTGATAGCTCTGCTCCCAGTACAGAGCCAGACTGAAAGAAGGAGGTGATGTATGTGCACAAGGAAATGGAAAAAAAACCCAATAGACATAAATACTGTTCAATTGGATCGTGAGCAAAATATCCTATCACCTCACAAGCCCTAGCTAAATCTCTAAACTCTCCTTTTATAATTGCAAACATGATGTAGAAAAAGAATTGAGACAGCATTCAGTGAAGAGGTTGGTTTGGTATAGGTATGGGAGGCTTATGAGATCCCAGACCTCATCTTGCCTCACCTGTGCATATATTTACCTGCCACTGGCCTGAAACACTCCTTTTGCTTTCATGCATGTCCCGTGGTGTTCTTCGAACCAGCGTGGGCTGTGGAAAAAGGAGCTGCAGAGTCACCAACAAGAAAGTTATTTGAAGTCTCTCTCCATCTTGGGTGAGTCTTATGTTTGAAAGCTCTTGTGACCATGCACCCTCATGGTACCACAGTGCCTCCAGAAGCACCCAGGCTTCTCAAACTGGGAAGTATTATGTCTGATGGAGGAGTCTTGCCTTCATGCACCCCCATGCCACATAGTCAAGGACAGCAATGTCCACTCTTGGCATTATTTTGAACCCTCCAGACTTTATCTCAAGTCCATGGAAACACTTGATGTCTGCAATGAGCTTCATCTGTAGGGCCAATATAAATGATGGGTACATATTGCTGTTCCTCAGGAATAGCGCTTTTCTGCAGAGCTGCTTTTTTTTGTCTTTTTGTTTTCATTATGAAGTCTTCCTTTTTTTTTCAAAAAGAAAGGCAAGCAACCTCCAGTCTCCTAACTACTAGATGAAATGTGGCTTTTCAGGACAGAGAGATGAAGTCTTTACATGCATTTATAGACTGCCTACTGCAGGTAGGGTAGTGGCTGAGGCCCCTGGAACTGAAGTGAAACCCTTTTATTTATTTTTTAAATCCAAGCATAAATTCTGAACAAAAATTTCTGAAGGAAACTGACTCAAGACTTGCTACAAACAAGTGAAAAAATTTTGCTGTTTCATTTCTTGCATTGAATGTGCAACTTAGTGAAACCATGGATGTGGTCTGGCCCAAACTTTCTTTCTTTAAAATAATCCATTCTTCTTAAATAGATATGAGGATATATGTAACAAAATTAGTTCTGTTTCAAGGCTTTCTCACATCATACTGATGGACTTGTCAAATTCCTTAGCAGGAAAAGTGAGCAGGATTGAGAGCAGGATTATACATATGCGTGAAAGGTGTGAATACCCCCGTTCCATTAGGCTTGTAATCTTTCAAAGGCAGAGCAAGCCTGTTCACTACAGCACAGCCAGGTGGTAGCCATCAGGAAGCTTTCATGATGGACAAATGTGTCCACACTAGTTTTTCCACCTTACTTCAACACATCTGGTATGTATCAAGGTCCTACACACCCCTTTTGGCTCTAGGAGCTGTGAAATGAAAAGGCAACTTGTCTTTTTCTGTGATCAGCTCTCGCATTCTCGTATGGTGTGCAATCAGAAACATCAAATTTATACTTTGACTCACTCCGACAGTTTGAAAAATACTGTTGGGTGTAGATGACCTGTTTAGTAAAATCCTGCAGAGTGACCATGAGTTGAGGGGGTAGTGTGTGTGAGAGTTAAAATGCTGGTGGTTTTATGGTCTGCTCAGCACAGGACAAAAGCAGATTTGAAGCCACAGTTGCTATTAACCTTCGTGGTGTTGGCACAGAACAGGAGTAAGTGTTTTTTGCAGAGCTAATGTCAGTATTTCCCTTAACACAAGCAATCCTGCAGGAAGATGCATACCAGATGATTAAAAAATAATAAGCAGAGTTGAGTGCATGCTGAGAAAAATCTACTTTGATATGGAGCATACAGGAGTTATGTAGCCCCTTGCAAGAGGAGAAACAAGAATTTGTAGAACTGTATTCATTTTAAATCTCTCTGAGTCCTTAGTGCTGTCCTGATAGTGGGGAGAAGTTTTTTCCGATAGCTTTTTTTGGAGTCCTACAGTTTGGAATAGAAGATGGATGTTACGACTCCACGAAGACTTTTGTGTGATAATATTCCTAACCATAATGTGACCAAGAGTCGATCTTCCTGTCCCATTTCCTTGCCGATGAAAAAATCTGTTTCTTTTATGAAACAGAGTCCTCTGGAAGTGAAATTTTTGAGAGGTCAAGGGTGGCTCCGTTGTGGCTTATTTCTGTCCTCAATTCCCTAGCCTGTGGCAGAGTGTTTTTCTCTCTAGTTACTTTTACCATGCTGATTAAAGACAGAAATTGTTTAGCTTAACCCTGAAGCAGCTCAAACCTTGTGCTGGATTAATTAAAAAATAATTCTATGCCCTACACAGCAGCAGAGCGTTGTTTGGGAAGAGAGTGAAGGCATCCTGCCATCAGTAGGAGATCCTTGTATATTGGGGGAGTGGGTATTGACTCCCAGATCTGCCACACAGCTCCCCAAACTGGATTTCGCCTGCAGTGCTCTGTTTGTAAGGGCGCTGTTCCACCACCGGAGTGTTTTATTTTCTAAAGGTTTCTCAGCACCCTTTTCTATCCTTTGGGGAAAAAAAAAAGCCTTTTGGAAGAGGGGCTAGGCTACAAAGCTGTGTGTTTCTCCTCCATGTTATGTACTTCCTACAATTTAAAGGGTTTGTTTTGCCTTTAATCTTGTGGACTGTTTTCTGCAGATATTTCCTAACTTTTCCCATGACGTTTCTGCCTGCTTCTTCAGAAGATTGTACAAACTGAAAGAGACTATTGTTTCCACAAGAGTGCAGGCATGTGCACATCAGCTATTCTGGCTGGTACAGGATTTTAGGAGTGGGTGTTGGACTGAGGAACAGGACTGGGATATCTGAACGTACGAATTCTTGTGACTGGTGTGCTGTCTTATTCTGTAAACAATATCGCATTTCACTTTCTAGGTTTGCCATACGTGTTTCTCCAAAAGTTGAACTCCAGTACCATGAGATGTAAACAAGGAAATGGCATATAGGAAGATTGCAAAAGCTTTAGTTAGCAGATATTGGAAAGCTGGTTTGGTTCTGCATCTGGATATGTATCAGCTACTTGATTGTGTAGAGACTCAGCACAGCTTTTTTTTTTTTTTTTACAAATATCATAGGTTTAACATTGATGCTTTGTTATCTTTCTTGCTTTCTCCTCCACATTCGGGTTTTCATTTTTGAAGTACAGGATAGACAAACAAGTACTTTTTAGCCTGGTAGTCAGGAGACTGAGTTTGGCAATCAAGGTGTTTTTGCCAGCTCTTGAGACACCGCTGGCTGAACCTTGCATTGACAACAAACTTTTTCTGCAGTGTTTTGCATGCGTCTTATGATTCAGGTTTTTTTTCAGTCAGATGGCATCGCCAGGGAGCAAAGAAACTGCCAATAGTTGGTTTTGGTTTATACCCAGGATCTTGTCGGATGCAACCTTGCCATTGATTTGTTTCCCCTCTCGGGAGCATCACCTAGAAGGTTGTGCTGGGTTAACTCCAGCTTCCTGGTGGTGACCCAGATCTCTGCTGGTGATGAGATCTCACCTCCACTGGGCACAGAGCAAGAACAGCAGTTGTGTTTTCAACTGCTGGTTTCTGGGCATGTTCCCATATGGCGTTTCCAGTCTTGTCAGCAGCCTTGCAGTGCCTTGGCTCTTGCTGCTGACATGCCTGTGTCTGGCGTTGAAAGGTGGGGTTTGCTTCCATGGTCTGCTTTCACATAGGTCTTGTTAGAGTGTGTGAGACAACTCCAGGGTGTTTTCCCATACTACTTTATGTATGTGTGAGACAGAAACAGGGTTTAGCAGCAACAACAACACTATGACTGACAATTCACTGTATCCCCATTTTAATAGTTTTCTTGCTTAGTCAGGAATACTTGCTGCTTGTGAATGACACCTTGGAACTAAGAACATGTAGGCTGGCAAGGCTGATACTTGCTTATCACTTAAGGATTGATACCATGTTTTGCTGATGGATTTTGTCTGGCTGAGATGTTTTTTGATGGATGCATGGGTATTCCCAGGTGTCAATAAAAGTACTTGTCCATGGCCTATTTTATAAGAGGACAGGGAAGAGATTGCGAAGGGAGGAGGAGCTGGGGGGGTTTCTGGTTGCTTTTCATCTATGGGCTATCTTACTTAGAAAAGATTTTACAGCCTCGCCCATAGTCACATGTGTTTTTTAGCACCTCTGGACTAAACTGCTGTGTCGGCTATCCTTGAAGGGTTTTTCTAATACTTCCATGGGACACAACATAGTTCAACTACCTTGCTTGGCAGACCACCTCACTGGTTGCCCAAGTGGTGCTTCTGGATTTTCACCTCCTTTTCAGCGGCTCATGGATACAGTATGGAGCACTTAGAACTATTCTACGAAGCTGCCTTCTCCTACCTGAGTCGTCTTTTGTGTTAGACAGAGTCCTTACTGCTGTAGCTAGGAATATTTGAGGCGTGTTTTTGCCAACAGTTTTCTGCCTTGCACCCCTGAGGATTGGATGTAGGGCAGTTTGGAGGGTTCTTAGTAGTGGAACTCCCTATTTACAGTTGGCGAGTTCATTAGAGCCCTAAATTATTTACCTTAAAGAATTCAAGTCCTGAATTATTTACCTTCAAGGTCTGTCTTCCTGCCTTATGCATTTGGTTGACTGTAGAGCTGTGTTCTGCTATATGCTATGAACATCTAAGGCAACATAATATCTGAGGTGGTTTCAGCTATTTGCTGTTAATTTTATTTTCACACACAAATACATTAAAACATTATAGCTATGGTCAGAGTGCAACTCGGTGAGACATAAAAAGGATTTATGCATCCCTAATTTTAAGTCTTGCCCTAATTTTAATCTTGTGAATGCATAGAGAGTTTTTGTTTGTGTGGTGGCACCCAGCTCTTTTTGTGAGTTCCCTGCCTAGTGCTGAGCATGAAGCTGTAGCTGCAAGCCCTGGGCAAATGCCCTATTAACGTCTTGGTTTTTCCCTGCTGTTCTGTGTTTGGCCCCAGACTTCTATTTATGGCACATTGCTCAAATCCCATTGAAGAAGCTTGTAATTTCCTCACAATTTTTTCCATTTATCAGTGTCAGGCATGAGGGTTTGTCAAACGATTTGGAAGTGTTGCCACTTCTCTACAGGAAAAGAGTTGAAACAAGAGGACAGAGGATCTCGAGGATCTCACAGCCTTGCCATTGAGATATCTCTGTATTACATTGTATTTCATGTACTGGAAATGTGGCTCCCTTTTGCTACGAGTGTTCATTAGTTTTGCTTGACAGAAACCAGGGTCTCAGGTTGGTTAGGGACTCACAATTTATCGCCGCTTGGGAAATGCTGGGTTTAAATGACTGGAGTGGTGCCGCATCAGAGCTGCATGGCAGCTTTCCAAGGCACAGCTCATCTGCCTGAGCGCTGAGAGGGGTGGCAGGGAACAGCAGGGTGGCTGCTGTCTTCACTGCCAACAACTGCCGTAATTGTCCTGCACATATCCTATAGCCCTAATGCATGGCTTAGCATGTGCCGAGCATGGCAGGGGGTGAGAATGAAAGGGAGCTGGTTGTGAGCAGTGCTTGCCCACCACATTCCTCTCCCTTTTCAGTGCCTCAACTCATCAATGCCCTCTTACAACATAGCTTTGGTGTGCACCAAAGGAAAAAAGGCAGGAAGCAAACAAATGGCATATGGCATCCACTGGCATGGTAGAGGCTTGAACACAATTCATGGGCACTGCTGCAGCTACACAGCCACCATGCAGCCCTCCATGCCTAACCAGGTTGTCGTTCTCTCTCCATCTTACCCCCGATTTTCCATCCCCGTTAAGTAAATTTTCTTCTGCTGACATATTTTTCCCTTCCTTCCACTGGCCCAGCTCTTGGCTGCTCTACAGTCAGCATAAATGGCTCCAGACTGCCGGGGCTGTGGCAGGGGGGTCCACTGGAGCAGGGGAGAGAGTTGATCCCTGTTCTTGCTTAGGAGGTGGCCCTGCCCAGTCAGGAGCAGGTACCAGAGGTGAAGCCCACTTCTCTTGTCCTCAGCCCTGGACTGGTTTGTGCTCCCTGTTTCGTGTGGCACCTGGCTAGTTCCAGGTTTGAATTCAGATGTTGCCAGAATTTGTTGAGCCTTTCCAGCCACTTTTTTGGGGAATGGCTCAATCTGATCACTGCAACTGAAACCTTGTAATAAAACTTTCTGGCAGACATCCATGTTGACTACAGACAGAGTATGCCAAATGCCCAAGCCCTGAAGGGTATCACAGCCATATTCCCCACCCCAAGCTGCACGGCTGTGTTCACTTCGTGTGCCCTTGCAGAGGTAGGCAAGGGATCACGTACAGATGGTTGAGTTGCATCTCCTTAAGTAAAGCATCTTGTTTTGTTTTGCTTTCAAAGAAAGCGGTGAAATGCTGACGTTAATGTAATTTCCAGTACTGAAAATCCAGTTGCATGTTATCTTTACTTATGATATGTCTTCTGGCCATACAGAGAGGCTTGTGGGGTTTTTTGAGGTTGTAGCTTCAGTTGGGTTTCGACCATATGGGCTTTTTTCTTCCTTATTTAAATGTGAAAATTTCTTATATGAAGTGTGCATTTTGGTTCATTGGTGTATTGGCAGGAGAATTTGACAATGAACCTTAAAGCTACTAATATGCAAAGTGACAGACACCAAAAGACCCTTTCAAGAATCACTGTTTAAATAATGTTGTAGATGCAAAGTTCAGGGAAACTGTATGATTGCGTAATTTACTGTTGATGTAGTTTTGCAAGTATTATTTTTACATTGCTGCTGTTTTTATTAGCGGCATGCATTTACTGTTGAAACTGAAAGAAACTTAAGCAGCTCTCTTTCCCCCTGTATTTCTGCTTTTGGTGGCACTGAGTATCTGTTTAGCGTTGGTCTCAGCGCTGCCAGGCGGGATGCCCTGGGAAGTGAGCAGAAGGCTTGGGTGCAGCAGAGCTGTGTTCTCCTGTGCAGCTCTACAAGGCATGGGTTGTGGCACCTCAGCCACCCCTCCAAATTGTTCTTTGCTTCTATTTGGTCAATGAGTAATTTCGACGAAAGGACTTTTTCTTGTTTAATATCTTAAGGGCATGTGGCAGAAGATACAAAAAATACCTGAATATCTGCTTGGAAAGCCAGCTGATATAATGCAAGTAATAGATACTCACATTCAATTCATTGATTTTCTCTTTCATGTTGTTTTTCACACAGAGCGATGAGGCAAGAGAGAAGTTTTTAAAAACAGAAAAATGTGATTGCGAAAACATCATTGTTGGCAGGACTCAGTGGATTCAGGTAATAATGTGACGCTGCTTTTTATTATGCTTTAAAAACTGGCTGGTTTCAGGCTGACAGTGGCTCTTTGTCAGGGACTGAGGAGTAGAGGAAGGTGACAAGGTGTAACAAGACTCAGTGGCTGGCTGTGAAATTAATTCAAACCAGGAGAGAGGATGTGATGTTCTTGTAGCACAGGTGACTGCTGAATAGGACAACATTGCTGAGGCTGAGGTAGTTTCCTTCCTTATGCAAGGCTGTTGAATCTGAGACTGTTCTTTTTTTTTTATGTTTTTTTTTTTGCTGTAAGAGATTCTCTAATACAACCTCTTACAGCTGCATCGATGTAGGTGGGGAAGCTCCATGCCTGTTTTATGGAAGAAGGTCAAATGATTAGCTGTCCCTTCAGACTGCGCAACTCTGAATCTATGAATATTTCCCTTGAATTCCCCCTTTTAAAAGATTTCTGGATCAGAGATCATTATCTGCTGAAAGACTCATACCTAGACCTTTACTGCTTTAGAGGACTACTGCTGGTTGTTTTCTCTCTGTAAATGAAGACAATTTCTTGTTGCACGGCTGTAAGAAACCTAATGTGTGATGTTTAAGCATGCTACTAATATATATATCTTATCTTAAAATAATGGACTTTAACATATTTAGATCCCATTTTGTAGGACATATAAGTTGCTAGCTGAAATGCTTCTCTTATGTTTTTAATTATTTTAATTATTTCCCTCACTGAGGAGGAGTTGAAGATGAAGGAGGGGATTTTACAGTGCTAATTGCACTCCGCGTTCATAATTGAGGCCAGATTCTACCCTCAAATTTCTTAGGCAATCCCAGTGAAGTCATCAGGCTTTTCACAAGCATATGGGTTTTCCCCATGTGTGTTTGATTTCAGGATAAGGGCCTACAGCGTGCTTTTTGTGCATTGATTTCTCACATGTATGAGGAAATTAAAAAAATATACATCTTTTTGGTTTCCAGCATAGATTGGAGAGGCTCTGTGGTGTTTTATTGAGAAGCAGATCAGCAGAGCTAGTTGCCTTAGACTGAGCTGCTTTTAACTGGCGAGTCCTTTACGTTTTTTTGTTAGGTGCTAGGTGGGAAAAACACAGTTGTGGCTTTGAATTGCTATATTCATGACCGAGAAGGACATTAAAATAGCATGTGAATGGGTGTGGATTTGATATTTCCTAAAGCCAGCTTCTTTGTAATATTAAATTGCATACTACAGGAAGATAGTTGCTGTATCAACATTGGTATAATGACACATTATTAAAAAATCAATATCCAGTCATAGAAACGAATCGCAGTGTAAGCAGTTGGGTGCTTACAGCTGCGATTTGTATGTATTTGCAAATGTAATGGACTTTTTTTTTGCTGTAGCACTGGTAACTTGGATAAACACTGTATATGTGACTCATTGCAGAGTATAAACTTATTTTGAAGAAGCAAGTGTGGGATTTGCTGAATATCGTGTTGTTTGCATCCCTGAATACTCGCATTAGGTCATGATTAATCTTGAATTGGCCAATCTGAGAGGAAAATTACTGCTGATCTCCCATAGGTGACTTCAGAAATAAACAGAAGGATGGAAGTGCTTTAAGACCATAAATAGTAGTGAGAATTCATAAAATCATAAAACAAACATATGGTACAGGATCTTCTAAAATATAACACTTGAAAGCTTTTTTTATAGTTTCAGACAGAGTTTGTTTCGTTATCACAGGAAAAGTAAATATTTTCATTCCTTTTTCTTCAGTGCTCTCTCATTCCATTCTTCTCTCTTTTTCTCTTTTTCCCCTTTTTCTCCTCTCAGAATCTTCTTAGTTTGGTTTGTTGGGTCATCAACACCTGATGTGCTTACAAAGCCCTGCTCGAGGCAGGACATAATGCTGCTAATTGTTCCGTTGTTAGATTCATTCTTTAAGTCCTTCTGCAGTGTTGAGATGGAACTGATGTAATTGGAATTGAACACTCCGTGTGCACTTGTATGTGTGAGGAAGATGTGATGGGCACTGCAGCAGCTCCTGGACTGGTCAAGAACACAACTGTTTTTTAACATGGTACCCTAAGCATCAACACTGGGGGATGTGATCCCTCTGTGTGTGTGTGCGCAGGGGTACAAGCTCATGGGGATTGGCACATTTCAGCATCCCCATTCTTCTGCTGCATCCTCGGTGGGGCAGCCGTGGTCCCTAGCCTTTCAAGTATTGCAGCAGGGAGGTGAGGCTGCTGCTTGAAAGGGAGCAAAGGAGGAAGACGGGGAGCAGAGGAGTGGGGGGCCAAGTGGGGAGGGGGAGCCAGGGAGGGAGACACTGCTCCGGAGGGAAATACTCTGTGCTTTGCAGTTGCTTGTGTGGATAGAAACCAGATGGTGCGCTGGAACACCCGCTCACTCGGGCGGCAGCAGAGCCAAACATATGGTTAACGGTTAGGAGAAAGAGCTTTGCGAGCCAGGGCTTTGCTGACTGCCTCGCATTACAGATTGTTGCTGTGTGTCATTACATAGCCAAACTAAGTGCTTAATACCCACTGCGGGCGCTGGGCAGGCATTTACAGGGAGGATGCTGAGGCTCCCCGGGCAGGGCGCGAGGCTGACATCACATGCGGCCCCCGCCACACCCCCCCACACCCCCTTTCCCCGTTGAAAAAGCAGTAAATCTCCCCATTTACAAGCTCAAAACCTACAACAGGCAATTTCCCTGCTCTTCATGTCTTTAATCCATTTATGTCCAACAGCCTGTGGTTGGTTTTGCCATTTTTTGTGCCTTTTTTTTCTTTTGGTCCCTGAGCAGCCAAGTTCAGCAAGGCTGCAGCGCTGCACTTACATGCCCAGCATCCGAAGCTCTTGCTCTGGGAGCTTTGGGCGACACCAGGCCCGTGTTATCTAAGGAACTGCTGAGCTCATTCATCTCCTTTTCACGGCCCGCTTCCTTTTATTTTTAGCCAAATCCGTCAGGCCTGACAGGCGGGTAATTTGAGCCAGAGAAAGGGCAAAGCTCCAGGTCCTTTCCACAAAGCAATTCTTCTCCTCCCTCCTGGGAAGGCTCCAAACTTGGCCTGCTCCAGGCAGATGGATTTGTTGAGTCATGTGAGATCATTTACACAAAAACACAGCGAGGCAGTGAAAAGGAAAAGAAAAAAAAAAAAAGGAAAGAAAAAAGAGAAAAGGTGGGGGGGAAGGGGTGGGAGAGCGTGTGCTGCTGGGGCTGCTGCAAGCGTAGGAAATGTGCTGCGAGGCAGCTAGACAGAGGAATGCAGAAGATTCATTCTTGTATAAGGTAATGTCTCGTTTACAGTACAGGGTGGAGCCAGTGCCAAGGAGAAATCACTCGAAAAGAGATTACTCATTTAAAGCAAAAATTCTCTTTAAAATAAATAATAATAATAAAAAAAGAAAACCAAACCAAGCCAACCAACGAGCAAGCTGCACGCACGGGCGTGCAACAAAGGCAGCATTGTTGACAGCACTGGATTACGGTAGCGGTAAACTCCGGGCTGGGAGGTTGCTGGAAAATGAGTTTGCTCCATGATGCAACCGGAGTTTGCTTTGTCTTGCTGCCAGCATGAGCGGGGTGGAGGGGATGGGGAACCCAGTGGCAGCAGTGTACTTCACTCTGTCCATGGATTTTTTTCAGGCGATGGGGAGGAATGGAGGGAGCTGTGCAAGATCCCGAGTGGGCAGGCTGCGCTGGGGCATCATTAACAGAGAAAATGTGTGGAGGGGAGTGCGTGGCGGGGGAGAGCCTCTCCTTTTGCTTTTGAACTGGTTATGGCATGATCTTCATTACATCAGGGAGTAAATTGCATTTGTTCAGTTGAATGTTGATTTTGTTACTGTTTGCAACCTAAGCTAACCCTGGCATGCTGGTTTTCGGTTTTTTAAGTGGGTGGTAAGAGAGAACATCAAACTTGGGACTTTTCAGATTTTGATGCGTCCTGGAGAATTAGGTCAGGTTAATTTATGCAGTGTTCTAACGAGATGCTTTCAAAACTTTAAATAGATATGGACTGTATTTAAATATTGTTAATATAACTTCCACTTATTCCATATTTCTTAGCGAGGCAATCTCTGAATGTAAGTGTTTTGTTCCCACGACGACTGAAAATCAGAGTAGGAGCAGAAACTGGAACTGGAAATTGGTTGAAAATGCGTGCAATCAACCAAGTTCAATGCATTTCATTAAATTCTCAGCTGCAGTTAAGGAAGGCACGGGAGCATGTAAACATGGGCTTGTATTTTAACTTGACCCTTACTCCACAGTGGTGTCCACTAAGATGCTTCCCTTTGGGGAGGGTTTGTCTCGAGCCTCCCTCCCTCTGCTTGACCTTGTCTTCCCTTTTTTGTCCTCCCGCTTCTTTTTTTATGCTTTTGTCTGGAAGACGGCTGGCTTTCCCAGCCCACTTGTCCTGCCAGGCTGTGCTGCTGAGCATATTCAGTCTGGGGAGAGCCTTTACATCTCACGTTGAAGAGTTTTCTCACTTGGTGGAAACCTTTTGTTCTGTGTCTTTTGATTAGGCTTCCTTGTTAATTATGTTGAAGGAACACGTGGCAGCACCCAGAGTCCTGGCTGGGGTCACACACTGCACAAACCCACGATGGGGTCCATGCACCTCAGTTTACAGCTGATGTCCAGGGTGGGGATCAGCAGGAGGATAAGAGTATAAGGATAAGTAGTATGGCCAAGCTTGGGACCTACACCATGCAATAAGCTGTGGCTGTAGCACAGCAGCATTTAATGAGGAATGTCCATAGATTGTTCCGAGATCCTCAAAATGGTCTCAGAGGACAGTGTTTTTATTTCTTTGCATAAGTACTATGACTTTCTTTCCCCTCTTCCCCCAAATACCTAATTAGCCTATAATTTCTGTTGCTGTGAGCAACATTTCCCATAGTTACTCAGAGCTGCAATTTCAGTTAAGGTCTCACTGTGTAAAGCTAATCTCCCAGCAGCGTCTATGGGATAGCCAAAAGAAAAGGGGTTTGTGAGGAGCCAAAGTTTTCAAGATTTTTGTCTTAGTGGACAGTTCTGCATAACTGCTGTGTTAGCTATTCATGTTTATCAATTGAGAGCTCAATAGCTTCATCTCTGTTTATGACACTTAGAAGACTTGTAGTTTTTTTTCTTCTCCTGCAGAATGCCCCACTCCTCAACATCTCCTTTTTCTGCTCTGAAGGTGCCACATGTGTTGGTTTTTGCATATTTATGTTGGACAACCAGCTCGACTAGACAGGTTTCAGGAACTGTTCATGACCTGACTATCAGGAAAATCAGTCTTACTCTTCCTTCCCCTCTTTCACAGCCACTCAGCTTCCTCCCCTTCTTCTAAAAGTGTGTTGTCTATAAGATGCTATCAGTACTGTAATTCTTCTATCTTGCTTCTCCTATCGCTTCCATTCTTCTGCTCCCCCTGCCTCTTCCTCTATCACATGATTTGACTAGAAATTTCTCTGCTACCAGCATCTCCCTCCTTGCACGTACCAAGGCGCTGCTACTTTGGGTTCTGAGGAGGGGTGAGTTTGGAGTCTGTACTTGTTGTGTCATGTCCCGGGCTTGGCTTCAGTTTGCAGAGATAGAGGCCATCATCTATGGTCATTTTTCTTTCATTGCCACCTTAGGCAACCAATTCACTCTCAGCCTAGGTCAGAGGATGAATAGGAGGTCCTCAATCACAGCCTTGGTGAGAGAGGCACTGAGGACCTCCTGCTGAGGTTGCTCTTTCCAAAGCAATGCAATTCATAGCTGAGGGTTTGCTTGCTTTCCTCTAGGCTTGCGAGCATCAAGTTTCCTTCCAAAGACCTTATTCTGTGCCATAATTGTATAATCTTCCTGGATCAGAAGTTGTGCCAAGGTGAGATGCTCTGGGAGAAAGTAACCTTCTGCTTTTGAGCTCAAATTATTCCACTTGACAGGATCAGATAGCAATTGCCTCTAGCAGAAAATTTGGACAAACTTTATGATCCTCCTCAGAGGGGGTGGTGGGCTGAGAGAATGATGTCTAAGATGAGTGGGGTGGTGACCTCCCTGTATCACAAGCGTTCATTTTTGTGACTTATGAAGTAACCTCAAAATAAATAAATCTCTAGCCTGACAACTTCTCCCTCACAGAAAATCATAGAAGTTATGGTGCAGTGGTGGCAATTTCCTCCTCCTCATGTATGCATCTAGAGGGCATCCCAGGGGAGAGGAGAGATTTGTTCTAAACAGATTAATAAAAATTTCTGTGGAGCTTTTTAAGGCATTAAATCTATGTAAATGTTTCTCATCCAGCAAAGAACTAGTGCACGCTGAAGCACAAGACTGTTTGTAATGTATTCGGAAACCTAGCTGTTTTCTGGTTGCGGCCAAATCCCATTAACTGTGATTTCCCTGCTTCCTTTTTCCTCCTGTCAAGCCTTCTGGATAGCGGCTTCTCTTAACAGCTTGTTTGGAGAATCTGCTCCAAAAATCTCCCAGCCGCTCCGCTCCCCTTAAAGCAAGGGAAACTCTTAAGAGCAGCTTATCACCTGCTCATCAGTTGACTTCCATTTCTGGTACAAAGTCTTCATCAGCCATAGACCAAGCAAGCTTAAATATCTTTCCCTTATGTTTGGTGGAACACAGCGGAGGTAGAAGTCCTTTTAAAGATTAAACTTTGGCTGTTGGTTTAGTGAGACATCAATCCAGACAGCACAGCGTGTATAAAATTGGCTTTTTTAATTCCCTTGGAGCATCCTTAGGGATCTTTTGAGAGTTGCCTGAGAGTTTCTAGTGAGGTTGTGCAAGCACACTCTGACACTGCCTTTGCGGTAGAAGATTTTTCAAGTTTGTGTTAAAAAATACTAAGTTGTTTTAAGGTTCTGTTCACTCCCTTAGAGTTTCACTGATAGTTCCTGTAGCATTGCTAACTGCTAATGTGATCCACATCTGATCATGTGCTGTAGGAAAAGGTCTTTTTTTACCAGTTTGCAGCCTTTATGAAATTAATGGGAACATACTGTTGCTCCCTAATAAATTCGTCCATGTTTAGTAGATATTTGTGGCGTTAAGTGAATGTGTGACAATTCTTGAGGCATTTTGGTAGCTAAATAGCTGGGATTAGACACTCTGGTTAGCCGTGCCAGTTGTTTTCCTATGTCCATACCAAACTGTGTGTGGTACACAAATATTTTTAGTTACAACCTTGTCAGATTTGTTTAAGGAAGACAGATGTCCTCATTTTTCAGAGATGTTTAACTGCGAGGGAGTGGAATTACATTAATGTTTTTTCCTCAGTTGATCAAATTCTATCTGCTAAGATGAAAGGCTCACTATTATTTGTAAAAGTAAGGTTTGCTTTCGCAGGAGTAGAGCAATTTACCTTCTGTATCTGTTGCTTTAATTGCAGCCTGTGAAGATCCTACAGAGTCGTGGTAGTCACAGATTTCCTTACAGCAACCAGTGAAAAATCATATTTAAAATGCATTTAACTGGTGCTCAGTTCCACATTTAATACCTCTTGATTACTATGGTCACAGCATAAGTAACTGCATTTGATAGCTTCCTTGATCATGCAAATGTTGAATGCCTTTCTCCTTCATAAGAATACTTCTATCAAAGATAAATGCTGTCCTAGAGCCTGAAGCATTTGATTAGGTAAAAGGGAATGCCATATATGGGAAAATAAACTAGCACCCGCAAGTTACCTTCTTACTAGAAAATAACGAGATTTATTTTGTCAACTTCTGCTTGTTGTTTCCTGTTTGATTACTTTCTCAAAATTAATAATAAAATGCTAAAAAATAAAGTGTTCATGCCTTGTGGGAAGACAGCATAAATAATTAACATGGGATATCTGACTGCTTGGGTTTTTGGGTTGATTGGGTATTGATTTCCATGTGGTACTATGAACGGGTTTCAAGCTCCTGCAGCGGGCTTAGGCTGTGCTGGACCAAGTCAGACTTGTTTCTGCCCTTCTCAATGCCATTCACTGTGTTTAATGATGTCTGGGTGGATGGCAGAACCCAGATGAATATGACAAAATATTTGTCTTCTTGGACACACCACTTGGACGGGAGCCTCAGTGGAGCCCCTTCTGCAGCAGGCCCACGTGCTACTCCCGGGGAGGACATCTCGCATGGGTAGTATCACACTGCCAACAGCATGCATGGCGCAGCCAGACTCGCTCAGCTGTGCTTTTCGAGAGTGAGAGGTTAAAAGGACAAGAGTAAACCATGGTCTGAAGCAGACTTTTGCATCTGACGAGCCTGTTCTCGGGTGATGCTCATTTGGTTACGCAGCTCAAGTTCAGCAAGAGTTTCACCCCTGCCCACAGGCTGACAGTCACACACCCGATGGGAAGTTATTTTTCTGCTGGGTTTTGCCCCTTGCAAGTGTTGTCATTGGAAATAACTGCAAATACGGGGACCAGGGTTTTTGAGGCATCATGGCCTGTTCGCTGTTTAAAATAAATCTTTTGTGATTAATTCTCTGTGAGGCAAAGGTGGAGAAGAGTTTGTGCCCTAGGCTCTGGAAAATTTTTAGTATTTAATGCTAATTTTAACCCTGAAGCATCAGTGAGTTAATGCAGCACTTTGAGCTCTACTTTAGCCTTCGTCAGGAATCATTGGATAGCATCGCTGGAGGAGTTGTGACAGCAGGGTGTACCCATGTACATACAGTGGTACTTCTAGAAGAATTGAAGGTTGGTATTTGCAAACAGAAGTGGAGATGCATGCAACTTGGTGACACATATTTTGATTTTCAGTACAGTAGGTGGCAGGAGAGACAAAGTGACAACTTGGCTGAGGTAGCTGCTTGTCCACATGCCACGATAACAAGTGAAGGCCAGACCACATCAACACCAAATACCCTGGAGAAAAAAGTGACATCATGTTGCCAGGTGCTTTTGTGAGGTCTGTCATCTGACGTGATAAACCCAAAGACATAAGAAGATGGAAACATTAGACACATGTATTGCAATGCCTGTGTTAAATGCCACGTTGCACACTGTGTATTGTGTTTCTACGATGTCTTCTGAAGGCATCAGAGAGTACAGATTTCATGACAGCCTAAGCCAGTCCCAGTTATGGCTGTTCATCTTCTTTCTCTTACCACAGTGTCCTTGGCCAGGACTTACCCCTTCCTTCTTGCAGCTGCTTTGGTGCTTACGAGGCTGTAACATGTATTGCTTGATGGGATGAATCCAGCCAACAGCTAACAAAGCCAAAGATGTGATTAGATTAGAAAGGAGTAGCAGTAGAGCTGCACCCTTGATCTACCACCCCGTCAGACTGGATGGCAGAGGTGCTTCTTTATTGGATAGTGAAGTAGGTACTGGAGACTTTTCTAAGCTAACATTTGATATTGGACTTCTGCTCTGCAATGGGATAAGGTAAACTTAAAAACCTGAAAAACGTCTTTTCTAAGCATACAAGAGTCTTTCCTAGTGGAGAGTTAAGCTGAAGAAGTGAAATTAGTGGTGTTTTGCATTTTGTCTCTTAGAAGTATACCTCCTTTTTAAAGGTGAAAGAGATGTTCCTCATCCCACTGCCATTGAGCAGATTGTTTCCTTTCTTATTTATGGAAAATTTGGCCTCCCATTGCTCACAAGGATAAAATCTGCTCTGGTGCATGTGTGACTCAAGCAAAGTCAGTGAGGTTGTGTTTGTAAAACAGAGAAGATGATTTGATTCAGGGTTTGCAGCTAGAAAAAGGAAACACTTTCATCCATTGATTTATAGAGATTTAATGTAACGCTAAAATAAGCCCACACATTTGCTGTGCTTTTTTTCAAAGGTTTGTTCTTGGAAGGACTTCTGGTCATGATGGAAACAGCTTCATTTTGTAGGCCTGCCAGAAGGCATTGAATTTGCCTTAGAGCCGAAACAAGCAGACAGTATATGCTACATACTTGTCAGAAGAACCTTTACTATACATACTAGCTTCCAAAGATGACTTTAATCCTCTTTTTATCTCTACTTGGTCATAACCTTTGATTCTGATGTATCAAAACATGTAGTTGTATGATGGCCTAAATTCTGAGTTTTCATTTGATGTGAAGCAACTGTTAAGCAACTCCTCTTCGTCAGTTGTATTTTGTTTCTGTGCCCACTGGTTTAATAGGATTTTGGTCAATATATTAATGTTGGGTTTGTCACTGAGGTTAACTGAGAATTGAACTAATGTGGAAGTTGTAAAACTGTTGGTGTGATGTAGGTGGTTCTTGCTTGGTTGTCTTTGCTGGAGAGCCCCTCTGCCTCAGAGATGTGGGGCTGAGCACATATGAACATCTAAAAGACGGTGAAATATCACCCTTGTACTGGTGAGAAGTGGAGGCTGGAACATGGTGATTTATTGAAGGTCATGGAAGAAATGAGAAAAGTTAGCATCTAGGTCTCCTCCACCCCACATTGGGAAGATGTATCCTGTGGTTTCTAGTATGATGAAGTTTGCTTCCTCTCCCCTGGGATACGTGAGACTCCCATTGCTAGAATACCTGTTCTTATCACAGGAAGCACGGGTACACGTTTACAACTTGGGAATTAAGTTTAAGACTCATTGCTACAAAACCCAGCATGTTTATAGAGTAGCTAGCTACAGCTGTAGAATGCAGTGTTTCAAGGGGAAATTGTTTGAGGGACACATCCAACAGTTAGCAGCAGTTAGCTGCTCTGTTGTTGCTTTACACACAATTCAGAGAGTTTAGTAGCTGGACCAGAGGAAGGACCTGAGCATGTGCTGAGTTTGAGCAGCTATTGAGCTGCTCCATCTGTAAAGCCATGCAATCCCACACAATGAAAGGTCCTTTCTCACAGGAAGGCCATTTGTAAAGAATGGGACCTGTTGGCCAAATTTTCCTTAAATAGTCTGGTATCTTACAGATACTGATAGGTTGATGTAAATTGTATGGCTGCAAATAGTTAATTGTTTCTGTAACCAGGCTTAACTGTGGAGTGCTCTGCTTGGTGAAGAGGATCAGGAAGGAGTTGCTATTATTTTATAGTTAGCTGTCTGAGGCTAATTGTGAAAAACATGCCAAGTTGAAATACTCATTTTTTAATTTCCA
Source organism: Phaenicophaeus curvirostris (assembly GCF_032191515.1). NCBI lineage: Eukaryota > Metazoa > Chordata > Aves > Cuculiformes > Cuculidae > Phaenicophaeus > Phaenicophaeus curvirostris. The sequence goes on from NC_091393.1 coordinate 8,350,382, forward strand.
TAAGGAGCTCATAGACAGGTTTATGCCGCACTGGAAGAAGTCTGACTGCACTTTAATGTAGATACCTGGATTGGTGATTAGTAAAAGATTGTTAAACAACTGGAATTTAAATACCGGTACAGCTTCATTGTAATAATTTCCCCAAAGGCACATTGGTAATTGTGCTAAATAGAGAGTTTAATAGACTTTAATAATGTGTACTTTGGAGACCCTATACGCAAAGGAATTCTGCATAAAACATTCATTATGGTAAACTGCTACCTTCGCATGTAACAAAAACTGTCAAAAACAAAACTTGCATGTTGAATGGGGCAACACGTTGTTGGGCATTGGGGGACAGAACTCATGATCACTTTCTTACCTATCGCTTCACCTGTTTTGATCAAAGTTGCAGTGCATATTATTTCATCTAACAATCAGTGAATTATCTGAGGTAGACGTTAGTTTATTTTCTCAGAAGTCCTTTGCTGGCAGGAGTGCTGTGGTTATTCACAGTACTTTGTTTTCCCTTGATATGCCCATTTGTTGTGAACAGAAGAGATACCAGCTAGGAAACACAGAATAACCCCATTAAAAAAAAATAAATATAAGAATAACAAAAATGAAACCTTAGCAAGTGGCTCTAAGGGAGTTTAGCATTGGATTTTGATTTGATTTCACTGTGCTGATGCTGAAGGTCCTGCTGGAGAACAGGCGAGAAGGAGGAAAGAGCAGATGCTTTTGGTGGAACAGTAAGGCATTTATCTCTTTTAATGAGGTAACATCATTAGTGCTGACAAAGTGCTGCAAATCAATACGTGTAATGGACTGCTGCTGTCTTTCTGTAGTGCACAGGCTGTTGTACTTTAGAGCATTCAAATTTGCTGAATCACAGGTCAGGCTTTATCTCCTGTCTGATGCTGTTCGGTTGTTGGGAGCCTTTTTTTTAACCATTTTGTTTTCCCTCCTCTCTAATCTTTGCCTTTGATCTCTGAGAACGGGAGCGCACCTCCAGGATATGTGTTGGGGCAGGCAGAAGTGTACTGGTTTTACAAACACGGGACTGCATTGAAATGCTGCGTATGTCTGTTGTGGTGCAAGGACTTTCTCCTTAATCAGAAAGAGTGAGATTTCTAATATCTATTTGAGCCTGATTCCTTCAGCCTAAAATGGCTGCAGGTTTTGGTTTGGGTGTTGTTTTTTTTTTTTTCTCCCCTTGCCCTCTGCATGCTTCCTTTAGAGCAGCAGTGTAATGTCAGCCGCACTAATCATGTCAGCCAGTGGCACTGATGACCCTGACATTCAGCAACAAAGAGCTGCAGAAGAAAGGAGAGAGCGAGGTGGCTGCAGCGCTGGACAAGGAGCAGCAGCGGGTGGGGGAATTCTGCAGGTCAAAGCATTTCTTTGTAAAAAGTCCATCTGTGTAAATACCATATGCACAATTGTATGCAAGGTGATCAAGGGAAGAAACAAGATGGATGTCAATGGAGATCTGTCCTTTATTCCTTATTTTTCAGATGGTGAATGTGACAGCACATGACTGTAATACCATGAAAATAACAGGAAAACAGCAAAACAAATCTAAATCTGAAAAAGTCTGGACACTTTAATAATGTCTCTGTAAAAAAATATCTAATTCCCCTAGAACTTACATTAAAACCATGTCATCCTCTGCCACAAGCAGATAACATAACCTAAACATTCAAGATATATTGTCTGTTTATTGGAGGGCCCAGGAGTGACGCTTCAGCATCCGTGTTGATTCCAGGAAAGCAGACTGTCAGTAAAAAAGATTCATCTGAATAGATCACACACGTCAAAAAAAGAGTGGTTCCTCTTTCTTTTTTTATCTACGTGACCCTCCCATGCTGGGCTTCCCAACACCTGCTTGTGGTGAAAGAATATAAACAGAATTGCAAGATTCCTCAGCTTTAACTGTTGCCTGATATGTCCAGCTAAGCACTGCAAGGTCATCCATTTTTTACTTTTCATTTTTGTTTCTCACTCCCCACCACAACAAGCCTCTGCAGCATCCCCAGGTGGTACCAACCCTGGTGGAAGACTTCCCCATGGTTTTGCCCTGCCATGATCTGAAAATCAGTCATGTTTGCCAGAGTTGATATGAATCTAGAGTAGAGGTCTCTCATTGCCCACCCCTCTCATGTTGCCCTCAGACGAAGCAGGGAGACATGACATTGAGCCAAATAAGTCTTTTGGTCACAGTTGGTGAACCCAAATATTAGCATATACTGAAGCATTGTCCAGAAGTAACACTGATGACTGTTAGTTTGGGTCGAGACGAGGTAAGGCTCTGTTAATACTTGTTGCTTTTGTTAAATTTAATTGGCATTCTTGCTGGAGAGATCAGAGGGGTATGCTTCAGCAACACCCAGGGTACAGTAAGCATTCTTCACTGCTGAAATGAAAGCGTCATTCCTGCAAAGCAAAAATCCCACTAGCAGCTTGTTACCTCTTTGTGCTCTCGACCGTACTGAACTGGCAGAAAGTAATGGGCAACAGATGTAGAAAAGGTATCGCCTTGGGAAAGCTCTGAAGACCTTTCTTTGGTTTTCCCGCACACCTTCCCAGAACATCCCTTTTATAAATCAACATTTCTACATCACATACCAAAGCTTTTCTGTGCTTTTATTCCAAGAGTGAAACCAAAGTTCACTTACCTCCCTTCCAAGGCTGGAATTACAAAAACATTACAGACATCTCACCCTCCTCTCTCACTGCAGGTACTCCAGTCCAATAAACAAATACTTGGCCAAGTTTTACTGCCCTTTGCCCAGTTAACTGAAAATGAATGCCTTCTGCTTTGTTAAAGGCAAGTTGTGCCTACTTGTGTTGCTCCAGCCAGCAGAGTTTCTCAATCAAGTTGGCCTCCAAGGGACTGATTCCTTTTTAGTGATTCTAAAACAGTTAACAATCTTTCTGTGATTGACGTATGAAAAGAAAATAGCATAGTTGTGGGCCCCAAGAAGAGGAGATAGCTGGTCATACCCTTTCCCAAGACTACAGATGACTCACCTTTCCTCTCCTTTCCATAGTGAAACTGGGGTGAAAGTGCTGTGATGGAGGACAAAGAGACAGGGGATGGAAGGGCCTGAGAAGTAAAGAGCTGATAGTATTACAGGCTCCTGTATTGAGACTATCTCCTTTTTTTTTTTCCTGAGTATAGTGTATTCAAAATATTTTGGTACTGCATATGAGCTTGGTACAGCTTCTTAAGAGGAGGAAATGCAAACCTAGAGGTGATTGTGTCTCAGGCTTGGTTGTTTGTAAGGCTTGGTGATAACCTCTCATAGCTAATAAAGGACAGAGCATTGATGGAAAAAGGCTGCTAGCATGTGCTCGCAGCACTGGTGGGCCAAGTTGTGTTTGCCCAGCTTTCCTGGGTGGTCGCCTGGCTTGTATGCAGCACATGGAAATAGATCTTCTGGAATGTGAAACCATGCCTTCTGCATTTCTCCCACAAGTATTTTATAGTTTTGACTGGCATGTGTGAAGGAAATGGAGAATAATAGAAGAAAAAGCTTATATAACCCGTCAACTGTGCTTCCTTTCTGTACCAAGGTTTTGCGTTTAGAGTAAAAAAACAGTCTGCGTTATTGTGTAGGTCTTTTTTTAAAGTTTCGTGTTCAGTTTTTTGGTATGAGTAAATTTTTTGGTAAATGAGTGAATGGATTTTTTTTTTCCTTAAATTCATCTGAAGTTTACATAGTGGATGCTTCTGTGTGTCTTCACTCAGTGAAACTAAATCAATGTGGATTTAGTGATTGAGTAATCTGATTCTTAAAAATTCAAAAGATGCCTTTGTCCAAGATAGGCTTATTTGATTCCTGGTTTTACAGAAATAGGTTATGAAGGGATCTTGAGTGTTTGGGGATTATTTTGTTGTTGTCTTCTTTTTAATAATGATGTTATAAGCCCGTAAGCATATAGGCTTTTGTAATTCTTATATGTGAGTGCTGTATGTAGGATGAGGGGAGAATGTATGACCAGTATCTCTCTTGGTTCTGTAGATGTGGCTGCCGTCTACTCACTACTCGTGATCATGTAACATTTGGAGTAAGATAGAAGCAGCATGTCTTTTTAGTCCCTTCATGCAGAGGAAAGACAAGTCCTTGCCAGCAGGTCTCCTTTCTCCCTTAGGTTCAGCTACACAGCCTGGAAAAGGCAGCCCACACACATAAGGAGTTGTTTTTTCATACCATGTTGAGGATCCAGCATTGGTCCAACTGTGAATCAACCACTTAAAGCTGAGGATCCTTTGTACCACCAGAGAAGTCTCCTCTCTCTAACAGTTGGATGTTTGCCCTGAAAGTGAGAGTCTAAAAAGGCACAAACATTTGCAAGGGGCATTGGAGCAGTAATGGTACATACACTATTAGCAGTAAAGTAGTGCAAGATCGTGAGGGGGTGAATGGGCATGTGCAAGTGAAGAAGACAATGCTTGCATTTCCCCCAGCTCTGTCCTTGGAGGTAGCCTTGTCCTTTAGGGATGTGGTCCTGGTTTTATGAGGCATGCCAAAGGGCTGAAGTCACTTAGCTTCTGAGCTTTGTAAATCTGAGGATAAGTGTTCTGTTGTTTAAAAGGTCCCTTTGCAGTCCCCCACTGGGAATGTGTAAAAAGTATACATGTAAAAAGTATGCATGTAATAAGTACCCCTGCTTTTACAGTGGCTTTGAAATTAAAATTCCTCTGTTTTGTTAACACGATGGCTCCCTAGCCTGCTTTGTCAGCAGCTCACTGCGATGCTTCCCAGTGGCTTACAGCCCTTGGTATCATCTGGCAAGAACAATTTATAATCCAGGAGAGCACAGGTAAGGGAGCCCTTCAGAGGCTTGTGGAAAAGGAACAAAGCATTCAGCTTGGTACTTAGAAAAGGTGAATATTCTGACAGTTTCCCACTGTGTCATGCTATTCAGTTTTGAAAATTGTGGCTTGCATTTATCCTCTCAGGCTCCTGGAGGAGACCAAGAAGTGTACACTTAATTGCTTTGTGAATGATGTGGAGTCTTGGAATGCAATCTAGCCATTGCTCATTAACCAGCTGAACCTATTAAACCTGGACAGCAAGCAGGACTGAGTCGGCCGCCCTTGGTTGCCGGCAACTAATGGAGCTCTGGGAGCAAGCTGTGACTGCAGAGCAGAATTGGCAGAGGACTCCCATCAACCTTCTCTGTTTTGAACTCACCCTAAACTCCATTTAGACTTGTGGCTTGGAGACAGATGATATCAGAGCAGCGAGGAGGGGGGAAAGGTGGAGGATGGAAAGATTGTCTTCTCAGCTATGTTAGCTTTGATCTGAAGTTAAAAGCAAACCAGAATTTGAATGGCACTGGTAATTTGACATTTAAACCTGCAGAAGCAGAGAGATTTGTCATCTGTCTGTGGTTGGCTTTGATTATTGATTGGGTCTTACGCAGATGGTCCTGCTATACAATGCTAAAACAAAAGAAAATGCCCAAATAATGTGACTTGGCACCTCCTTGGTGTTTTTTAGCTCTCAGGAAATCAGCTGCTCTTACAAGGCACACATATAGTTTGTTTGGTGCCAACAAAACATATCCTGTCTTGCAAAAGAACAAGGTAGCACTTCATTGCATCTTCATGCCACGCAAGTATCATGGAAGAAAACAACATTCACTAAACGTTAACTGGCTAATTGAGGGTTTGGTGTTTGGGGTTTTTTTTAGTAGCTTGAGGAAAAATGAACGGAATTGAGATATGTTCAGGAAACTGAAAGCATTTAACCTTTCAAACACACAGGGGCCTCATCTGAGGATGAATACAGCCCTGGCTATGTAGTATTTACCTCCAGAGCACTCCTGGCATTGTGCCGGATCATTGTTTCTGAGCAGTTTGTACTGCTTGCTAAATTGCCAGCATCTCATCCTCCAGCACTCGCATGCCTCCCATCCAGTTGCACTTTGTGCCCAACCTTATTTACCTTGTGAGTTTTGCGAGGATCACAGCTTGCTGGTGTGGCTTTGGGCCCAGTCAGACCGTCTGTCAAGGAGAAGGGGAGGAGAAATAGTGGTTTTGAAGCATTGCCTGAAGAAGGGCATGCCTAAATGTGCTTTGAAATCTTTGTTCTACTTGCTTGTTCAATACTTTTAAGCTTCTCTATATTGTGGGGTTTTTTCTGTTGTTTTGCCTTACTTTCCCCATTGAGGAGAGATCATTTCATTTCTAGTCTGGATTTGTACATTGTGTTTGTGCTGCTGGCAGATCCTATCAACACCCACTTTTCTGTGATATTTAAACTTTAAAAGATAAACCAAAAATCTTTGGTGTCACAGAACACTGACTTACTTGTAAAATAGTTCCATATATCAGAGATGCTATTTAAAAATATTGTAGGAGTCTAGTAATACATTAGCATTTTATGCATTTTACTCTGAGCAGTCCCAAAGTACTTAAACTGTGGTGCTCGTATGCAGCCTTGCTGAGATGCAGTCCCTGGGATGGAGGCTGTAAACCAGTCCTGCATTTGCTGAGTATGCGAGAAGTGATGGATTGCGAGCAGCTTGAAACAAAGCGGCCAGAATAATCTGCCTTCTGGAGGAAAATGGTATGAAAATCATATCTTGATGTACAACAGCCAAGAGTGCAGCTCAGTATGCTGTCAAAGTTGCCCACTCTGGAGTCACTAAGCCATGCATGGACCTGCAGTGGGACCTACCCCAGCCTAAGCAGCCCCAGGCTTTGCTGCAGCTGTGGGTACAGCTCCGGACCAGCACTCACAGTCAAATATTTGGAGCAGCAACTCCAAATTTGGAGTGCCAGGAGTGTCCACTTGGGCTCCGTGTCAATAAATTGTTACCTTTAGTAATCTTCGCTGCATTAAAAGCAAATAACCCCTTCATTTGTCAGTGGCTAAAACTGGAGTAACCCACTTTAGCTGGAGACTAAGCTGGGCTAAGTTGGCTTGTGGCGGCTGTGCAGCAGCCACAGTGTACAGATGGGCAGTTGCCACGGGTCTTTTGTTAGCTCGTGATTCCTTACATGATACCAAAGCAGTTGTGTCCCCGACACATGCAAAGTGTGTTTCTCTGCATCGTCCTAGGTATCTTTCAGCCTATTTCATATTTGGGTCCCTTTAAAACCACTGAGCGACTCTCAGATTAGCTATTTCATAAGTATTTTCATAAGTATGCCTTAGTGTGAGGGCAACAAAACTATTTTTTGATGATTTTGAGACACTAATTACTTCGTTCTGGGAAATTCAGCCTTGCAGAGGCTGATAAAAACTAAAATTCAAGCTCTTATAATGTTTGGCAGAACTAATACCACAGTGCATTCTCTGATTATCATTTCAAAACCTCGGTGACATTTTATCTGAATGTTCCCATACACGTGCTGTTATTCACGTGTGAGAATCTCAGGAGCACTTGGGAGTGGAATAGTAACTTCACTGACGTATAAGAGATCTCCATCTTATGTCATGACCAATTGTGGCATCATAGCTCAGGGTTCAGTGAGTTAGCAATAGCCTCTGTCTGTTTTTTCTATCCAAGCGACATAGCTTGTGCTCCTTTTTCAGTCTTTAAAGGAAATGAAGTGATTAATTCTATCAGTTTTAAAATATATCATGTCTAAGAGAGAGAAAATTGAAAAAAAAAAAAAACAAGCAACCTTTTATTTTCATCTGACATAACTCTTAGGCAGAAAGAGCCTTCTGATACATTGATTTGGGAAGTAATTAGTCTTGGGAGTGTAAGATGGGTTATAATCTTAATGTCATTTTACCACTACTAAAATAGGCTAATTTTGTGCTTTGCTAATCCAGGCAAATCTCATTGATTTAACTGTGTTATATGGATGAAAATAAGAAATGTAGCTGGCCTATATTTTAGGATATCCTTGCCTACTGTAAAAGCTTACAGGGCCCATTGTTTAATGAAGCAGCCATCCCTCCTCTGTGTTGGAGTGCCGTACTAAATGATGGCACAAGCCAGCAAATGTTGCCATTCCAGAGGTAGCAGGTGGAGCACAAAACCTTTCATTTCCCTAGATTTAGCAGAATATGTGTATGTCTAATTTGTCAGTATGTTTATATCAACATAGATTAAGAGAAGAAAACATTTCTAGAGCAAAATCTGCTTTAAATGAAATGAGAGGCTTTAAAAGCTTGCACAGATCTTGAAAAACACAAAGGGCTGGACTGAACATTGTTGTTCCAGTCAGATTTAGAATCTCCACCTACTTACACAGGAACACATTTAGGTCAGTGCTTTCTGCTTTGCAGAACCGTTTCCCTAATCTCCTTCAGAGCATTTCTGACTATGATTTTAGTGGAAGAGAGAGAGAAATGCTTCCAGGCTGAGACTTGTAGCTAAGTTGTCATATGGAGTTAATCTGTTGAAAGACTGAAGTGTTGTAGATAGATATGCGCTGAATTCTGAAACCTATTCTTTATTGACAAGTATACTTGCATGCCGGTACTAATTATCTGGAAGCATTCAACCAAGGTATCCACAAACTTTTGGGGTATTAAAGCATTTGACTAAACCATGGAAGCGAATTCTAGTCACCCAGATCTTGTTTTGTTTGTGTGTTTCAGCAAGAATCAGAGAGGTTGTGTCGGATGATCTTTTCTATACACAGTTTCTTGCATTCATCTAATAAGTGGAGCAGAAACACGGTGACCTCTTTTCTCCACCCCCTTTTTTATTTAATAAAATGGGAGATGTTGAAGCTACTGGAAACCTTGATGTGACATTTCTTTATGCCACAATGCTGTGTCTTAGCCCTGTAAGCACATTGCAAACATCAAAAGCTCTTGTATTGCTGGTCTGCTTTAGTGCTGTTGTTTTATGAAGTTGGTAAGGAGATATCAGACTAATATATATTTTAAAATATGTAATGAAAAGTACTTCCTTGGCAGATGATACTCGTGGTAAAGCTGTCGGTCAAGCTTTCCATTACCGTAATGGATCTCAAGTTTGAGTCTGCTGTCAGAGGACTCAAGCTAATGGGAGATGGGATTGGGATTTAGGATATCTTTAACCAGCATGCTGTGAGCAGAGGCTCTAACAAGATTGTAGCTGGTGCAGTTGTGATTGCAGTGTGAACGTGGGCGTCACATAAGTGAGACTGAACCTCCTGGGAATGAACGTTGGCACTCTGTCTTCCATGAAACCCTTATGTGCTCACCCACGTTGATACGTATGGCTGTCACCCACCCGCTAATGAAGAACAAAACAAAAATGTTCTTTAAGGAAGTCTTCCCTTGGCATTCATCCCCCAAGTATTTTTTCTTCTCTCTGCCCACCAGTCTCTGAAGTGGAAGCAAAGAGAGTTACAGATGTGGAGGAGTTAAACTAAGGAGGAGGTGACCCTGTGTGCTCTCTGGGCCTCTCAGGTATCTCAAGTGCTTGCTTTTGAGAGCAGGAATTGGGGCCCATTCCTGTTTTAAGCTGGTGCTTCAGGTCTTGCCATGTCTGCACTTACTGCTTTTTTTTGCAAGCAATAAAATAAAAAGCTGACAACAAACCTGATCTTGGTGGCTCATTGTGGTGGCAGATAATGTTAAAATGCACTGTGTTGATGAAGTCTAATTGTCAAGAAGTAAAACAAAAAACGCATCACAGTCTGTGATTCATTGTCTAGCCATTATGAGGCCAAGCAAAGAAAGATAGGTATCACAACACTGAAATTAATAATTAAAGCAAATGAAGCAGTATTGTATAATAATTACTTGGGGCAACAGAAAATAGCTATTCTTTTGTGAATCTTAAATAGTCATTTCAGTCTTTCTTCAACCTTTTTTTTTTTCTGAGACCTATGAGCTAGAAATTTTTGTGACACCTGTACTTACTCAGACACCTGCTCTTTGCTAGAAAAAAGTACATTGGAAGTTCTCACTTGGAGACTCGGTGGGGACTTAGCACAGACAGGTACCAGCTGTGTTCTCTAGCTGCTTGCTGATAGCTCTTTCTCAGCAGAGCATAACTTCACAACATGATGGTTTGTGTTCAGAAAGTCTAGGGGGGTTGCTTATAGCATTTTAAAGTCTGGATTTGAACAAGTGGATTCCAGAGTCTCTTTCAGTTTCAGAAACACAGAGCACTTTTTATGCTCTTTGTACTTTGGAACAAAGCTGTTTTCTGTGGAGAAATGATGTATCAGATAACCACAAATGGCAGAATTACTTAACTTTACTCAGAGTTTTACAATGAACAGTACTTTAACCACCAAATTTTAATTAAACCCATCTGTGAGATGAATATATTTTGCAGTATATACAGCTTTTATGTGTGTGTAAGCTGAAGCACAAAGAAGTTGTTTGGGATTGTACAAGAAAGTTTTTAGTACAACCTGAGTCTCTTGTTGTTTGCTTTAGCCTTTATATGGATGTTTAATTGTTATGGTGTGTTAACAAAAAGAGGTGAAATGTGGATGATTTGGCTTGTTTTAAGGGAAGCTATACATTGGTTACCCTTGCTCACGCTGTATTATATCTGTATTGTATATATTACTTGAAAGATGGTTCCATGCAAATATTGTTGTCTCTGGCTTTTGAGTTCTTCTGAATGTCTTTTCTTTGTCTTCTGTGTTTGTGTCTTCTGTCTTGATTTAGCAAGATTAATAGGCTGACCCTGATTTCCAAATATTTCACGTACTAGCATATTTTCATCTAGTTTTTCAATCAGAAGACTCTCTTTTAACCTTGAACTCTGTTTTTAACTTCTTCCCTCTCTCTTCTCCATCCCCATCCTATTCACTAACCTGCCTGGTGCCAAGGATGACACCACCAGTGCAGATAGTACACTGACCTAAAACACTGACCATCCTACAGATTTACAGAGCAGCTCATAACATCCTGATTTGGTCTAGCTTCTACATGTCTTGTTTGGTTGGTAGGTACCCCCACAATCAGCAAGTCCCAGGTACTGGTCCTCTGGGTTAAGTTTCCCCCCTCTGTGTAACCTGTGTCCCTGGAGGACTGGGCTTTTTGTGATGATGAACTACTGTTCTTTTCAATACTGTTGGCCCGTTTCAGCTCTCTCTTGAATCCTGACTTTTTAATGTTACTATTTCAGATCTGTGGTTTGGCCATCCAAGTGCAAAGTGTTCTCTTCCCTTACAGTTTACCCACCGTCAAGTCCAGAATGACTTTGTCGTGTGGACGCGAGTGTAGATAACGTCTCTCATATGAGGTTGTATAAATTGCTAGCCAAAGGGACCTTCCTTTTCATTCTCCATCTGCTGAACCAAATAGCACCAAAAGTATAGAAGAACATGAGCTAGTTCAGTAGCCAAAAAAAATATTCTGATTTTTTTTTTCCCAGCTCTGGTAGGTGTTAAGTTTCTGTGTTTCACTGTATTTAGGGAGTCCTAATATGAACCTGCATAAGATTTGGGTAGTGATAACTACTAACATGTAAGTGTGCCGGGACGAGGGAGGGAGGCAATGCAAAATGTCATGCTGAAAAAGATATGAACAATTCACAGCAGCTCTGGAGACTGAATGTAGCTACATTCTGCAGATGTGGTTTCTTTTTTTAAGCCAGGCATTGAAATGGCTGCTGTTACTGTAAAATGTGAGTATTCTGCAGTCTTTTCATCTTGCAGTATCCTTGTCAAGTAGAATGCAGGTGACAAGAAAACAACTGTGTTCTTTTAGTGCTTGGTGGTGCATGGGTACCACCTAACCCGAAGACCAAAACAAGGTTACAACTGAACTCACTGAGGGCAAGGTTGTTAAGTCTCATGACCCTAACCAAACCGGCTAAATGATGTAGTTGTAAGTAGTAATACAACACTCTGTGTTTGGGGTTCAGCTACAGGTGAAAAGCTGTTCTTGCAAAAGAGGCAAATTAGAGCAACATGACAAGGTAACTGTTCCAGCAAAGCACATGCCAGGTAAGTAACAGGTTCTGTCTTAGGTGAAATGATAAAACCTGCTTTGGTGAAAACTGTGAGCCAGGCAAGCCTCTAAGAACTTCTTCAGGGAAAGTTTTTTGTGGGGGGGAAAAAAAAAAAAAGTCAGACTGAAAGTAGGTTTCTGGAACCCTGGAAGAAAGGCTGCAACAACAAAAGTGCAGGTAGAAGAGATGGACGAATACATTAAGTAAAATCCTTTGAGTAAGCAAAATGTCTGTGACCAGGAATTGATAAAGAGCAATCTAGGAATGAAAACAAAGCTATAATATATTCATGAAGCAAGATGATTATAACTCAGAGAGAGTAGCATTAATTATGACTTCCAAGGCAGAAAAATAGCTTATAGACTGGGAACCAATTAGCAGTCGATTGCTCTGAACTAGATTTCAAACACAGTACATGAAATGACAATTACACAGGGTTACCAACAGACAACTACTGTGATGAGGTAAGAGCTGTCAGCAGATTTGGACCAAAATCCTCAGCATGACATCTGCTTACTAATGGGGAGACTTCCTTCTCGGGTTTAGGGAGAGGTGGAATGGAGGAATTTATGGCCAAGCATCATCCTCTGTCTCCAAAGTAATAATGCAGGGTCTGACAGAGCTCTGCCTCTTCTCAGGGCTGTTGGTGTTATATAGGCATAGTGTAAAGATGTCCCCAGAGCAGTTTGTGGAGTTATTGTCATCTGAGTGTTTTGGAGGCAAGCACAGTGCGTATCTTCAGTGGATATCCACATGCAGTAGAAGTGATTGTTATTTTTTTTGACAGCACCAAAAAAAAAAAACCTTAGAAAACCTCCACAGGATAAACTGTAGTAAGAGAGGTTTTTCTTTTGTTTTTACTACCAAGTGAACAAGGAATAGATTGCTAAAAATGTAACTGGTTTTCAGCTAAGCCAGCCAAAATATTGGGTTTTCATCAAAGCCAACACTGGACATTTAAATGTCAATGAGAGGAGCACTATCACTTTCCCAGAGGAACTGAAAATGCCAAATTAGAGATGCAGTCTCACAGCACAAAGGCAGATTTGAAAAACTTAAGACAAAATTTGGAGAAGCTGTAGGTAGACACCATTGCTGAAAAATTATTGAAGGAATAGTTGCTGAGTTCTTCAAGAAATATGGGAATATTAAAAAAAATAATTTAAGTGATGGAGAAATTGCATTTAATTTTAAGTGTCCTAGAAAAGTGATGCAAGTGATGGCAACAGTTGAAGAGAAGTTCAGAGATTCCAGTTTTTTTGTCTTATAGCTTCGGCTAAGCCATTTAAATTCAGGAGATAAAGGAATGACTAGATTTTTGAATAGTCTTTCCTACTCCCTGTCTTGAAGCAGGCTACCTGCCAGTCTGATGCAGTTCTTCATTGCAGGCTCTAGGGGAGAGAGGAGGGTATTTTTATTACCTTCTCCAGGAACTTAATCTGCTCTTTTCAATTATGTATTTATAATAATTGGAAGGTCTTGACAAGCTTGAACCATTAAAGTAGTTGAGAGCTGAGTAAATGGTTCATTCTGGATAACACTGGTGTAAACCAGGCATACGTTCTGTCACCACTTACAGTTGCTGTTGACTTGATGTTGACATGACCACCATGAGAAAAAATACAGCTAGATAAATATGATATAATATAGCAAAGTGTTACACCAGTTAGATCCAGCATCCTAAGCATAAGATTCCTAAGTGGCAATTCAGAAAATATGTGAATAAAGACTCTTTAGCATCACAGGGCTGGTAATTACTTAGGAAGACAAATCTCGGGAGACCTTCAGCAAATCCCAACTGAAGCATTATATAAAAAGGCAAAAGAATACAAGGAATGAGTCAATTTACATGTCTTGGCAGAAACACACCAACCAGTGGGGAAGTCCAAAAGGAAATGTCACCAACTGGCAAGGCAACAGCTGCGTTTACCAACTTAAACAAAATTAGTCATTGAAAATACAAATGTAAAGACCAAACTAGAAGTCTTCCACTCAGATGTTATTTCCATTTTAACATGTGGATGTGAGTGTTGGAAAATCACCAAAGGCACAGATGCTTCATGCCTCCAGAAGTAAATACCTGGGGAAAATACGAGGTAACAGACGGAGTGAATTTGTCACAAATGCAAAGATCTGTCAATTTTTAACCAGTGTGTCCCCCAAGTTCTTCAGGGTAGATGATGGAAAAAATTGTGTCATGTGCTGAGAGTGAAGTCAGCAAGCCTGTCTGAGCAGACGGGCTCTTGAGCAGCTGGAGGAATACGCAAATGGTCAGACCAGATACTACTTGGAGTGCGAACGCTTTTTGGCACTTGATTCAGAAAAACTGTAGAGAGCAGCTGAAGATCAACGCAGATGGCAGAGCCATGTTGGCTTCCAGGACAACATCTGTGGGTGCAAGAAGGCTTTTGGGGAAAAAGTTACTCTTGATTCACTCAAGGGGGGCAGGACTTATACAGGTTTTTCTCCTTTGCAAAATTAGACTATTTTAGGTTAGGTTACTGAAAGGAACGAGAGCTTCCCAGTGACTGCATTTCTGTTTCTGGCTGCAGAATGCTACATTGCGTGCATGAGCCAGAAGATCTGTCATCTCTGGTCTAGGGCTTTTTCTGTCTGACATCAAGTAAATCACGTGACCCTACCAGTTCTCCAGAGCTCTCTGACCACAAGACTGTGGGATTTTAATTAGGAACAATGGACAATACAGTTCTTATTCTGGTTCTGGTTTCACAACCATCTGCAAGGGCTAGTAGGTGAAGCAGGCTGCTGTAGAAATAGGAAAAAAGCACGTTTCACACTGTGGTGGGAGTAAAGAAGTTGCTTGCAGCTTTATTTAAAACTGACCTAATGTGCCATAACTGTAGCTACAGATCATCTCCAGAGGTGAACACTAGACTTTACCTTCCTCATTTGTGGGTGTTTGCATGTTTGACTTCTTGCGTTTTGCTTTTTTTTTCTCAAGTGTTTTAGATTATGGCAGTTACTACAGTAAAAAATGTTTAGGTTACTAAGTTTTAGACCACTTTGTAGAATGCATGGACAAAAATAACATGCCACACTCTTTTTTTATCCTTTTTCATTTGTACAAGTAGCACTTTGGTTATTTGTCCTTTATAACTCTAGTTCCTTTATGCAAACTCTGCTTTCATAGTGAAGTTATGAGACCCTGTTGATTCTGCCTGCTTTTATCACTGCACCTTCTGGTGCATTAGGGCTGAAGTAGTTTGCACTCTTCTTGCTAGGCCAGTTGCACTACCTCACCTTTGGTGCTCCTCTTTTGACATCTACGCTTGGGTACATACAGCTATGATTTTTTCTCCTAACGGCAGTGTCATCAGCCCATTGGATAAGAGGCTGATTTTTCACAGAGTTGGCAATTCAAGACAGAAAAAACTTATTTGATCATCCACTTGTACTTTCCCTGCCAACTTCCTTTCTCAGCCAGTCTACTAGTTAAAGGTTGAGGGAAGAAGATCCCAGCCCTGTGCTTGGGGAGGTGGTTCAGCACCCAAACCCAAGCTTTCTACCAAGGATTTGTTTCCAGTGAGAATCCCAACATCTTCCTCCTGGATTTAATCTTGCTATTTTCCTTGCACATGCCTCAAGGGCATTTCTTACTATTTACCATGACCTTCCCAGCTAGTCAGATTTAGCCTTTTTGGTTCTTCCTCCAGTAGTTCTTTCTTGGTAGGTTTGTAGGATAACTGCAGCTCTTGGTAACTACTAGAAGCCTGTTACTGAGCATCGCTACGGAGGGTTTGCTTTCTGCCTGCTCTCCTCATTAGAGTGGAGCCCTTCTGCAGCAGGGTGAGCCCTGGCAGTAAGCGTGGACAGACCCGTGTGCTTCACCTGACAAGAGCTGCTAGATGAGAGAGTATGCTCATCTGTTTATCAGTCTAAGTCAGTCATGCGTTTTCCCTGCAAGAACCGGTAACTATCATGAGCAGCTAAGTAAAGGCACAGCTTTTTACTACTTTGTTGGTGGTGTAAGTTACGCTGCCATCCTTCTCCAGAGGTGCTCAGAAACCAGGGTCTGAGTTTGGGAGCATGATCAAAGAACCCCTTTTCAACCACAGGGAAAGGCAGTCTATCAAAAATGACTCTGCTCCTTTTTGAAAACAGTCTGCTAAACGGGGCTGCAGACAGCAAGGGCAGCCACTGCATACACTGCCCATGCCAAGGAGCTCATCTGGATTGCATTTAAGGAGTAGTTTTGGATGAGAAGAGTCTATATGAACACAGGACCTGCTATGTTTGAAATTTCAGAATTAGCAGAGATGAGAATATGGGTTGGCACCAAACCCTGTAGGTAGGTCAGGATGCAGCAGAGGCCAGTTGTGAGAGCTGAGGGCTTGCTGGGGGGCAGCTCTGAATGCCTGAAGGCTTCCCCAACCCATGCTCCACAGAGCTGCAGAAGCATGTGGTAGGGTACTCAGCAGTTCCTGCAGGGAGCTTTGCTTGCAGGATCTCAGCTGGAAACCCTGTTAAATTGGTAGCCAGCCTTCTTGGGGCTGCTTCTCTTCCCCTATGACCCAAAGCGCATGTGAGCAGTGCTGCCTGCTTAGCTAGGCTGAATCAAGTCATTTGGGCCCTTCACGTAAGCAGTTGCAGATGCGTCACTAGAATGAAGTTGTACTACAAATTGGTCGTGGCAGCAGGGATGAAGTTCAGCAGGAGTTAGCCTTTGGGGTATTTTGTCAAATTTTTGAAGCGTGAGCTGTTGGTAAGCCAGAGCTAACACGACAGATTCATAATCTGCAGCGAGAGGCAATATAAAGCAGCTGCAACCCCATTGCCAGTGCAAAGGCACAGGAGTACTGAAACTCTTGTCTCTCTAAGTTGTGATGCCTGTAATATTGTTTATTAACTGACAGCAGATTAAGTATTCTGTGTTAGTCTTGCACATTTTAATAGAGAAAAATGTTTTACAGATAAACGTGAATGTTTTATGAAAATATATTAATTTCTGCGGGAATATCAGAGGTAGCTTTCTGTTTGCACCTAGCCTTTTCAGGATTGCATCAAGAGTAACTGGATCCCCATTTTGGCCCAAAGTCCAAACTTTTCTAATTTGAAGAAAGCTTTTCTAAACTCGGGGGGGGGGGAGGGGTCCCTCTTCTCTTGTATCCTATGGAAAATGTTGATTTTAAATGAGATTAATAATACATGTAATGCTTCAGAGCTCCAGCTTAATTTTCATACATTGGTTTACTTAGTTCTTTCATTCTCCTTGATCAGGACAGCAGAGAGAGCTTTAAAGATATTTTCCTTCCTATAAAGTGGTACCTCTGTTATGGCTAAGACTGTAAGGACTTCTCAGTTTCAGTTGGCTTCCACATCCTTTAATCTCTTCTGGCTCCATACATCTTTTTGGATTGTCTCAAACCTATTGCATGCAAAATTAAAAGTTTAGTTGGCAATTACAAGAAGCATTCTTTGACTACCTTGCTTCCAGGAGGCATTGGGTAGAATAACATCATACCTTAATTATACAGTCTAGCTGTTTATTTTCACAGCCGTAGCACTGCTAAAATGTGCAGCAGACATCCTCATTCCATAAAGCATGGTACCTGGATGTTGCATCTGCCATTCTCGCAATCTCAGTACCAGTTGGGGATGTGTGTGTGGCTGAACAATGCAGGAAGACTACAAGAGGTTTATACCATTAGAAATAAATTACAGTGTAGTGTAGCATGAAAATGATGTGTCAGTGAATACGGAACACAGGATTACCTTCTGTCTCTTCCCTTTATCATAGATAACAGAAGCAGTACGGGAAGGAGATTTATATTGCACTCATTTGAAGCTGACCAAGCAATTTAGATGAGATGAAATAGAGTTTTTATTTCTGGAGAGAAGAGTGTGTTCCTCTAAAATGCTATTAATGGCTTTATTATTTAAGTCACAAATTATATCCAGCAATTTGTTGGTCTCCTGTTTTTTTCCAGTGGAAATAATTAACCATGGAAAGATAATTCTGTCAAAAAAAGATGATGAACCTGCTAACAAATTTAGTTGAAAGAAGGTGAACTTTCAATTTGGCTTCTGTGTTTCCCTTTCTCTAAGGACCATGTGTGTATGAATTTCAATAAAAATAGTGACTTTGCTACATATGAAAATCTTAACAAAACTCAGGGCAAATTATAGACATCCTCTTAATGTGTTGGGAAGCTGCTAGTTGTCATGCTGTGGTAGCACTGGCACTGCACTGCACGCCCATTGTGCTGGGTGCACGCAGAGGACAGGAGCTTAGGAAAGCTCCTGAGCTATCCTGGAAGCAGGGGTGCACACCAGGGTGGACCAGACCCTACCGGGTCCAATGCTAAGCTCTGTTCCTGCTTCCATGCCTTTGTTTTAAATATACCATCCCTGTCTGCCAAACTTCCCTCCTTTGGCTTTTCTTTTTTTTTTCCCCTCAATGAGTCTCTCTATTATCTCTCTCCACTCCTGCTGGTACATTTTTATTTCCCATTATCTGGTTCCCCTGTCACCCTGACGCCAGCAGGCTGGTGGCCTGTCTCCATCACCCAAAGCTGTGGTCTTTCTCCCATGTCTTCATGCCTGGAATCTGCCGTGCCAGTATTAACCCAATGGTTGCCCATGTTTTTTTGCCAAATCAAGTTGAGCCCAAAGGATACTCGCCTCCATGCAAATCACAGTTGTCTTGTACAAGCACTGTTTGCAGGAACAGTTGTTTCTGCATCATGCCCAAAGCACAAGCTTTGGGATTTTGCTTTGCTGTTGGCTTGGTATTAAGAAAGATTTGGAGGCTGTGAGATGAGCAGAGTCTTTTGTACCATCAGTAGGCTCACATTACGTTTAGAGCCCTGGCAGGCATTGTTTGCTTTGGTCATGCACCAAAGGTTTCCTTATATCCAGGGAGGCAAGGAAAACCACATCTAGATGTATAATGGGACCCTGTCCTTGCTGTGCCTGGAGATCACGTTCATGGGCTGCAGCAGGGGTGTCCATCCCTGTGGCAGAAGGCCCCCCACCCAGGTGCAGGGCTTGCTATGACCAAAGTTTAAGTCAGCTCTTTGCCACACCACGTAGGGTTTTTTTGGCTAAAAGCAGGGCTTAGTCATAATGTAACCTGGAAGCATCTTAATCGTCTATGTCCTATTTATATAGGGGCTTTTTTTCAAGGGAGGTCTAAATAGTTCTTCACTTGGTTGCTGCCCTCATCTTTCTACTTCTGCAAGCTGAGCGGTGATCATGGTAAATTAGATCTGTTCTTGTATTGATGGATTCCGAGGTTGGTTTTTTTCTGGAGGGAGGTGATAATTATATTTTACTTAAAGAAATAATAGTTGCTCCATGGGACAAGAGCTTCGAAGCCATTTTTTTGTATTTTTCAGTTCTTTACAAATAGAAATGATTCCAAGAATAACAGCTTCATGTGTGTATATATATGGGAAAAAAAGTTCTATTATTGCTGTTTCCATTGTGAGACATCATTGCTCTGTGTCTCGGTTAGTGCTTAAAGCTGCAGCGAGACCCCTGAATTGCCAGCAACTAGATCATTTGTGTCACCATCGAAAGGGAAGAAGAATAGCTTTTAGAAAAAGTATTTTTGTTACAGATGTGTAGACGTGAATTTATAGCTTCAGTCACGCTTCCAAGAGAGCATCTGTGAAAGTGAGATAGTTAGAAAGCTGGATGAGAGAGCTGGCAGGAGGAGTAAAACATAGCTGGGGACCACAGGAGGTAGTAACACCTGAAAACATCCATCGGGAGAAGAAAAGATGGGGGAGATCTGCAGTCATAAAACCTCACCAGTCCCTGCTCAACTACTGGCTTTTTGCCTGCCTTTTTTTTGGTGGTGCTTTTTATTGTTTTTTTTGTTTGATTGGGGTTTTTTTATTTATTTATTTGGCATTGCCTGGTGTATTTATTCCCACCCATATTTACAAAAGTCATTTTTTATAAGGCTCAGAAGTGAGCAAGTGCTTTTTCCAGCTCTTTGCTCCCCATGCCTGCTGGAACATCTGTACACACACACTTTTCCGGTCTAAAGATAGTTTGAGCTGGCGTGCCCAAAATACAGCTCAGGCTTCGGTTTGTTGTTGTCTTAGTAAGCATAAAAATATGTTCTAATATTATGTCACTTTGGTTATGAGTTTCAGCAGCTGACAGCTATCTGTGTCTAGTTTGTCAGGAGCAGCTTTGCTTCCTGGGATTTGTTTTTCCATATCCCATATACTGGGTCATTTAGGTTGGCTGGGCCTGTGTGTTGCCCTCTTTCAGTAAGGATAACCATTCTTGCCCAGTAGGATAATCCAGGCAGGGCTTCCTGCAGGAATGACATGACCTCCTTTGACTGACCTCATGCTCTGCTGGCAATGACATTTGAACAGCATCTCTTCCCACCCTCACCATTCCCCCTGCACATTCCTGTCCCTGCAGCCCCTGCTGTGGTTGTGCAAAATAAATTCCCTCCCCTCTTTCTGCGGTGTCATCTCCATGCCAGATATTCCTGCTTTTGCTTCCCAAATTTCCTGACTTGACCTTTCCCCCTCCCTCCATCTAACACAGATGCAGGACATTAATCCCTTCTAAAACTGTAATTTGCTTATTTCAGACCTTTCCTTATTTTTATTTCATTATATTTAGTTTAAAGTGTTGTAGCCTGTGTGGTTGTGAAGGTTCATCTTGCCCTCCCATCATGCATTCTCAGGTAGGAAATCAGGGTGGGAGCTTTGTGCTGCCTGGGACTGAGGGAAAGGAATCCCTGCTAAAAGGCCACAGTTCTGGGTCAGCTGATGTTTGGAAAGCTGAAACATGCAAAGGTAAAGAGGAGCACAGAAATGACCAGGATTAGCAGACATTAGATGTTCAGGCATTCGTAAATGGATATCGCAGTCCACATATTTGTGTGGAGATGTTCATTTTTACTGAATAATGAAAAAATACACTAGGCACTTTTATACATAAAGGAAAAAAAGTGGCATGATCATGCATGGTTGTAAAAGTTTTTATACTGCTGTGAGTTTGGAAATGTTAAGTGGTAAAGTGGATGAGTTATGTGGGTCATCCCAAATGAGTGCCTATAAAAAAGGACTTTGCAGCTCATTATCGGGTATTCTCTGTCTAAGGCTTGTTTTATGGAAAGGGAACTTTTAAAACCTTCAAGATTATGATTTTTATTGGTGATATTCTTTATCTGTCCTTGGAGCGGCAAAGGCAGGCTCTTCTTGCTAGAGGAACCCAGCACATTTGGTCTGAAGGAAGGTGGAGGCATCAGAGCTTCCCTAGCAGAGGAGATGAGTGTCCCCTCACTGCTGTCAGCCAGTTGGAGCTCGGAGAAGGAGACAAGAAAACATACAGCTGGCATCCTGGTCATAACTCTTAGCAGCTGCCAAAATTAGTTTAAAATAGCTTTTAGTTAGAGAGTGATACTACAGATTTGTATCTGAGCTATTTGGACTTTACAAGGGTTGGAAAGGGAGATGCCAAGCAGTGCAGCTTGCTGTTTTTTTGATGCAGACTTTCATGTCATGAAGTTTTTGTCACATAAATTTCTATTTTGAACTGTGGGCTGCAAGGCTTTTGCTGTAAAGCATGCCGTTGTCTCAGGACTGAATATTTGCCCTTCTTTGGCATTTGGGTTATCTTCATTTGTGTTGCAGTGATGTCCAGAGGCTGAGTAGGTCAGGGCCCTGCTGCGCCATGTGCTGGGTGAATGCACGATGACAGCTTCTGCCCAGGGAGCCAGCAGCCCGGTTTACTGTTTTCAGATGGCTGCTGCCACCAGCTGCTTGGGAACATTGGCTCCTGGGCCAGAGCTTAACAGGGATGTATAAAGCAGAGATGACTCAGGTGAGGCAGCCAAACATGCATTGTAAATGCAGTTGGCAGTCAGGACATCAGTGCTGTCTTCTTCACCCAAGTCAGCAGACACAGATGCACAGCTCATTGTGTCAGTGACTATCATTATATATTGCAACTGTTTGGTCTCTGCCAACACCAATTCCAGTAGGACCAGTGTGAAAGGAAGCTGCTAGAAACAGAAATACCAATTAGAGAGATGTATTTTCTCCTTCCCAGCGGGAAATCCCTCTGCCCTGTCCTTTACTGGGCTGTGTGTGTAGCATCCCTGGGTGCAGGAAAGGGAATGGTGTCCGCAGATTCAAGGGAGACGTTGAGCTGTAGTGGCGTAGTGCTGGGAAATTTTTCCATGTTTATAGTATGTCTTAGTCTGAGGCATGTGCAGGTTGGAAAAATAAGAAAGTTGGAAAGAAAATACAAGAAAACAACTGAAAATTCTTGAGTATGTTTCAAAGTTAATTGGATGCCATTTGTACTTTCTATAGGAGGGTGTGAGATGGTTTTTATGGAATGTAGTCTCAACCATAAGTGTGATTCAGTTGTGCCTTTGCCACTTCGGACTGGTCTGCAGTCGTGGGAAGTAGGGCAGGTAAGGCCCTATCCCTCACCTTCCCTCACTAGGCAGCTTATGTGCTGAACACAAGTACCACTGGGGGTACAAACCGAAGGAACACTTCATCATGTTTGACAGTGCCTTTCTAGTTGAAGTACTGCCATGATTGGCATGACAGCAGTGAATCCCAAAATTGGTTGATTGCTGAGACATTAAACTGTGAAGACAGACGTGAGGTATAAAAAGAATTAAATGCTTAATTAATGGGTTTATACTTCCTGTTTATTGAAACATGACTATTTTTTCTCTCTCCTCTTTTGTTTACTTTAAGGTGCCCTTTGTTCCAGTTAAAGTTGTATAGAAATTTGATAAAGAAATCTGCATGTCAGAGTTAAGAGATTTCAGAATTAGGCTATCTACTAGTCAAATATGGGACATTTTTAACAGGAAAATGGTTTGGGCTACCAACAGAAAGAGGTTATTTGGCCGATATTCTCTATCTTAATGACAGCACCTATTCAATCATGTGATTACTTAAACTACGAGCAAATAAAATGAACCTGTTGCCTTAGCTTCAGCTTCTCGTGGCAGTTCTTTCCCATTTTCATGGATTCCTGGTAGCATTTTTCATTAGAATTCTAGTTAACGAATGTCAGCATTTCTTTGGTGTCTCCTATTAGTTCCTTGCTTCACACATGCTGTTTTATGCAAAGGTCTTTGTAAATTACTTAAAGGAGTAAAATCCTTCATAGTAATGGAGATGTTAATAGGTGTGGTAGTTCTTATGAACCAAAAAATGTCAGCAATTGACTTGTAGTTTTTCTTATAAACTGATTTTTCACACAGAAAAGTTTTCACTTAGAGGAGGTAGCTATTAATTACTTATCTATCCATGTTTCAATATGCCACCATCTTGTTAAATAGCTCCCTTGTCTATTTCTTTCTGAAATATAAAGCACTCTTTACTGCAGAACAAGCTTGATGACATCTTGACATTTCCCTAATGTTTTCAAATCCTGGTGGGTTTGAGTGAATTATTTGATTTATTTGAACTTCAGATTCAAGGCTTGTAAATGTGCACAGATGAAAGCTGAAGAGGTTGACAAAAATGCACTTGGCGCTGCAGTGTGTAGGTTTGGCATTGTTATCTTTTGCAACCTGAGCCTCATCAAGCACAGGAACTTGAGTGATCATAAATCTGTTGTGATACCAATAGTTGTCTTGTATTGTGGTAGTTAGTAGTACCTCCACTGTTGTTAGATTGGACCCTGGGGAAATGCAAAGGAAGATGCAAGTCTCACCCACAATGTTTTGTTACTAAGCAAGCCAAGCACTTGGAGAAGATCCTTATCTTCACTTTGCAGATGGAGAATGACGTGAATATTTGAGACCAAGTTGCTGGTGAGATCTGATGCAAGTGTTAGTTGGTGGATTCTCATCTTCCAAGTGTTAGCCCAGAGCCTTGATGCAGAATTGCCTTGCTTTCATAGAGAGATACGCTGCCTTTCTCTTTCTGAACAGCAGTGCTGCTACCCATGAGATACCTGGAAGGTTAAGTCCATCTAAGAAGTGAAGCTTTCTGTTATGGCACTGCCAAGGATTATTTAAAGAGCTGCATTCTGATATTTTGAGTATTCAAGGATTTGGAAGACCTGTGAAAACCTCAAAAAGGGTTTTATTTAATGAAATGATTTGTGTAGTGACATTAGAGCTATGGGCATGTAGCCCATAAGCAAAGACAGCAGAGAGGCAGCACCCCTTTTGCTGCTACTTCTGCCACTTCACTTTCCAAGTATGCTTTAGTTTAAGTGTTCCTACTATACCACCATCTCCTGGTGAGCACAGATGTTCATTAACTGGGTATGATTGGATCAATAGGTGTTTAGTTTATAATTTTCTCCTACAAATCTTGTTTTCTATTAATAACTTCATGTTTTAATCCTATAAATATATTGTGCCATGCATCTGTCTATTTGGAGAACTAATCCTGTTGTGGTGGGCATCTATTTCAGGAGCAGCCTAGACAAAGCACAACATATTCAAGTTCTAGCCTCCATTATTGTCTGTAGCAGGTTATATCACTGGTGTTAGTGTAACGTAGGAGCTCAAACAGGAAAGATGTTATTTGCAGTGTCAAGTCGTTAAAAATATTCTGTACAGATTTTTCCAAAAGAATAAGCAGACCAAGCACAGTGGGCCCTGTGCCAGGGTATGTAATAGCATTGCACAGCATCAGTTGAAGCTCCAAGTTGGATAAAAGGCATCTTTTTATGGGTTTGTTGAGTATTCCTTTAAAAAAAAAAAAAGTTTGTGTGCAGAAGTAGCAAATTAATTCAGTTCTATCAGAAAGCAGGTCAGTGACTGACCTCCCAATAGTATGAGGCAGCAGTTTCTAGCAGAAGTGACAGCTCAGCAGCATGAACCCTCTGTGTCTCCAGGAAACTTGTTTTGACAAATGTAAACACATTATATCCTGTATTCTTCTTACTTATTTATTTTTTTGCTGCTGTATTATAAACCACAAGCTGTCAGTCTCCATCCCCTTTCTTCACCCCTTTAGGTCCCTGAAGGGAAATGCCTTCTAACCTAGGTAATAATTTTTGCAAGACTGCGTAATGAGTAAGGCGTTCCAGCAGGGTTGGGGTTTTTTTTTTGACAGCCAAAGTTGAGCACTATAAGCCAGACTTGACTAAAATCCAAACCAAAGTCTTTCCAATGGTGAGGGACGTCATTGGGAAGACAGGAACTGGATTAATTTATGCTCCTTGTGTCCTGGTCTAGCTTGGCTTTGTGTTGAATTAAGTTTTTGCAGATACACATGTGCCTCTTCAATGTTTGTATTGTCAATGTTAACATCCATGTTGCCGAACAAACAATGCTTTGAACATGTCATCGCTGTGTTCCAGTAATTCCTGACACTGGGATGCTTCTGTAATATGAAGTGGGAAGGCCAAGGAGTTGATGGGAGGAGGTTGCTCCTTGGAAACACTGTAAAGAAAAAGTTACTTCAGAGGATGCCTGGAGTGTGTTCATGCTCTCATTGAGTTGTCTTTATCAGCAGTGATGAAAGGTGGATCGTACACTACTAGTTAACTACTTTGACTGGTACCTTTTCTGCAGTGATTTCTCCTGGATGTGGAGGTCAAGCAAGGCTTCCAGCTGCAGTGCCATATTTTGGTGGTAGATGAGACCAGTCTCTGAAACACTCTCGAGCTGGTTCTTATCCCCACCTTGTAAGTGTGTTGCACACACAAGATAGTGCCATGCAAAGTAGATGTGGTGATTTGAGTCTGATTTAAACATTTTTGCTCAAGGCGTCATAAAACTTAATATGATATTTTTTATTTGCTACCTAGTTACTTTTCTGGCCTGAGGTGGCTCAAAAACATCCAGATAATCCTATGGTCATTTATGCAAATGCTATATAGAGAGTGATAAACCTCTAGAACCCTTCAGCTGTGCATTGCTATTTAACTGAATTTTTAAGTTCGTTTGTTTTGAAGTATTGCTCTACAATAAAAGTTAGATGCCAGAAGTAGAGATTTGGTTTGGGTGCAGCCCTGGGAATATATTTCTTAGAAGCAATGCTTCTAGATTTGGTAAAGTTTTAATCTGAGTAGACAAAAGTCAAGCGAGAAATCAGATGGATTTACTTAATGAAAAATTACTTTGAGAAGCTGGATAAGGTAAGAGTCCTGTTTCAATGAACTGCACGTGTTCTAGTGCTATAGATAACGCTGGCATTGATTGTTACGAACCATACAGTAGATGTAGAGCTAGGAAAGTCATGAAGAATATATTATTGTATGCAGCTTGAAAAAGGCTTAAACTGTAAAACGAAGGGGAGAGATACCCATGTGCATGTGTGTGAGTGTGTTTGGGTGCGAGGGGCAGGCAGTTTCCTATCTGCCTCCTGAGGGGTCCTTGTGCTTCCTTCTTGATGGAGCCTCAAAGAGGGGACATGGATTAAATTCTTGACAGGGCCACCAAGTTGCTTCTACTTGGAAGGGCTGGAAGCACAAGGTGTAATCCAGAGAGGCATGGACAAAGATACAATGTCTTTTCCAACCGTTTCATGCTTATAGAGCTACTGCTTCCCATTGCTTCTGTGCTTAGGAGGGAGATTTAGAAAGGAAACAGCTTTTCTGGGCTTGGGCTTTGCTGAGCAAAGCCTGCTGTGCAAAGCTGGTGTAGGCTGAGATACTTTTAGTTCAGAATAATCGGAGCATCTCAGTCCCTTCTTAAGGTTTAAGAACTGGGACTATTTTTAAGCCCCCCCACCAAGTGGAAAGCTGTAAGGTTTTCCCCCATGCTTGTAAGAAGATCCTGCCAGCCTGTCCAGATATTCTGCTTTCCTGCTTGCTGCTGGGCGGCAGACCTCGGTGTAACACCTATGACGCAGTGACCTTTGCAGTGATGTGAAGACGGGTGTAGAGCAAAGACAGGAAAATTGCCCACAGTGTAGTTAGTCATTGGTGCCACTTGCCTTGGGAGAGGAGAGGCCCTCTTAAATCCCAGCAGCTCTGAAGCATTTGGCTTAGTGTCCTATCCTCACTAGTCGGAAGAGTGGTGTCTAGGGAATAATAAAGCTCCAACCCTCCTTTTTTTGAATTTCTGGCTAGGAGAGTTTGTTACACACAGTCTGCACCCCATGCAGGCAGGAGCTACCCAGTACATATTCAGTGCGGGTTTTTTTTTTTCCAACTATCAATATATTTACCCCTTCATTTGCATGTGTGCATCATCATGTAAGCAGGACAGCTTCATATATCCCCTTTTGCTATTCAGATCTTAGTGAGGTATTGCTGGGGCAAATGTCATCTTTATTACTTTCTTCTAATGCCTTGCAAATAGCAGTGGGAGGGAATGCAGGTATGGAGTCAGCAAAGATTGCCATCCTCCTTGTTCCAAAACCTGCGGGACAGAACAGAGAGGTGTGATGTAGGGAGGCCACAAGAGATCCTTGGTCTGTTTTTCCTCATTGTTGAACCTTCCTGCACTGGCCCTGTGTTGGTTAGAGCAGGCACAAGCTCACACAAGGAGACTTGGCAAGAAAGGCCCTTCTGCTTGTGTGTGGTTTCTTCACACAACTTGAATCCACCAGGAAAGAACTTGCTACAAGTAAATATATACTTTTTCTCAAAAAAAAGACCCCAGAAAACCTTAAGTCTCACTTTTTTCCTAATATCCTTCACTAAGTGATGAAATCTTGGGCTTTTTCCATCCCAAAAAAAGAACTCAGGGAGTTTAAGTTCCATGTGTTTCCTTCTGCACAGCAAAGAAGTAAAAATGCACAGGAGGTAGTGTATTTGGGTAGTTGAGGTAACTTACAGTAAAACTTAAGATGTTATTTGTTTTTCTCCAAGGTGTACAATAATGTTACCTTCTGGATAGTTACACAATTGAAGTTTTTGGCTTGATAGTTGAATCGTCTTTATTTCAACCTTATTGACTCTTGGACTGAACACAGTGAAATAACGCATTCCATATGATGCACTGAAAATACTTATAATTTTTTGTTACTTTGGGTGAGGGAGGAGTTGATTTTCTAAATATACAACATTCTAGGTGAATTATGCGTGGGTGATATCATTCCAGTCAGCAGCACAAGGTCATGTCCATGCTGACTGTAATGATATAAGTGTCCTTTGCTCCCGTTAGCTTGATCAAGGAGTAATATATGTAATTTGTCAGAGTAGCATCTCAGATGATGAAGAAATTCTGTATAGGGTGTGTGAGGCATGAGCAAGTGAAGAGTCCATATAAAATTTCATCCCTCCCTTAATATTTTACACAAGCTTTTTTGTTTGATGTTACATGTTCTGAATTTTGTAGAGAAATTACATGGATCACTCTTGCACAAATGCCGTCATGGGGCAGGTAGATCAGTTCTGCAAAGGTACAACGTTGCCTCTCTTCAGGACCTAGGAACCACTTGAAGCACCTCTTCTTCATACAAGTGTTAGGAAAACAAAAAGAAAATTATTCCTTGTATTGCCAAGTTAATTTCCTAAATTTATTTCCTCTGTATTCATGCGCTGCCTGTGCTCTGAGGGGTGATGGAGGTTGGGGAGCGATACTGGAGCACTGGAAATCCAAATTGCTGGTGCACAGCATAAAGCAGTAGCTTTTAACTGCTCCTCATGAAGTCGACTTGACAGACACTGAGAGTTCTTGGTTCACAGTACCATGTTTAGCTGCCCTGGACTATTGCTAGCATTTTGATTTCTGAGGCTGGGCCCAGCCTGACTTCCTTTCTTCTTTCCTGCACTGGCAGTCTTCCTGTTATGACCATCAACAGCGCTGAAGGTAAAACCAGCCAACTGCTTGATTTGGTTGCTGCATTACAGTCCCTATCTTACATGGGTGTCAGCAGAAGTGCAGAGCAACTTAAACCTCAGAAAACAAGAAAAAGGAAGATAACTTGAAATTGTTGATGTCTCGACCAAATGGATATCTTGGTTTATCTCTTACTGTTTTGGTTTTCTCCATCCTTGGCCTTGTTTCTTTGTCTTGATTTACCCTGGTGTGAAGCTAAGGTTTTAAGTTAGCATCGCCACTGAAACACTGCTCAGTTCAGCTGAGACCACCTTTGTGTCCATTACTGATTCCAGGGTGTAAACTAGATAGATCGTTTATCCTTCCCTGAGGAGGAAGAGGAGGAGTTAAATTTTAAGAGCTGCTATGGGCACCAGTGCTGACTAACGCTTACTATCTTGAGTACACGGAAATCAATTTGGACCTTGTCTGATGAATGCCGCCACTTTTTTTTTCCATATAGAGCTATGAAGAAGAATCAAGAAATAAATCCATTTGCTTAAGATAACATTGTGTGACAGCTGAGAACAATTAGAACTCTTACTTGCAGCTATATTTTTTTCCTTTCTGCAGTAGGAGGGTGGTGTCTGCAGTTCTGAGTGGTTGATGCAGGGTATTTGTCCCTGGTCTGGTCTTATCTAGAACAAGTATTGTTCAATGTTATTTATTTTGCAGCCGTTTCTCCTAGATTTGCCCAGCACACAGATCTTGGTAGCTAGGAAGGGATTTTTCTTTTCCTTACTAGTCTTTTTGGCAATAAACGTGTGCCTAGCTGTAAGAGAATATCTTTCACAACCAAGCTTGTTTTGTGAAGCCCAAACATTTGTGAAGCTTACAAACCCTCAAACTTTGCATAATGTGCCCATCCCTGGTCTCAAACATGAGGTGGCAGAAGAGGGAAGTGTTACTTTTTTTAACCAACAACTTATGACTGTGTCAACACATGACAATTTGTCAAAGCTTGCTGTAGCGATGCTGTAAATTAATTTTTAGCATCAGTTGTGAGTGGTAAACACTTTGTGCAGTGTGAACAGCTCTTAGTACAGTGTGAGTTGTCAGCAGCTTGTGAGCTACCCTAAAAGAAAAATAAACCAGAGAAGGGAAGGATAAAAGCTCGTTTACTAGTACAAAGTGGATCTGAGTCTGCAAAAATTCTACACGTGGTGGTGGTATTTTTTTTCTCCTCTCTACTGATCAGCTCAACCTTCAAAGTTTGTTTTTTCCATTAATAATTATCACCTGCAAATTCGAGAAATCACAACTCTCCATCCTATGTATCAAATAATGCCTGACAGCAAATAGTTTTTCCAGGCTTGTGGCTCGATGAAGTAGAGCTCTCTCTTTACTCTTCGGTTTTGCCTTTGCTTGCTTGCCTTAAAAAGCAGAATGTATCCCCCAAATGCAAGTGTGCTCCTTTGTCAGGAAGTCTTACATAACCAGAAAATAAATAAAGCCTGGAAAAATAAGAGGGTAGCCCAAAGAGAAATGATGGGGACTGACCTCTCTCTCTTCCTCACCTGTCCTGTGCTGTTCCTCCTTGCCTATCCCAGTTTCTGTGGTGGAGCTGATAGTGATGGTTCATAAAACAGGAGTTGATGCGATGGAAGAAAATTATTTGGTACGAAAAGCCAGGGAATTTGTATTGTAGAAAACAACTTTTCAGATGCAAACCTATTTTAACCTGTCACTTTAGCAGAACTAACAGTAACAACCTCCCAACCTAACAATGACTGTTAAGTTGAACATTAATTCACTCAGTCGTTGAATTGCTAACATGTCTACAACTTACAAGTGAACACCCACTCAAGAGAGAGAAAAAAGAAGTTGGTGCCTCGAATTCCTGGCTTTGCTGAAACCACCTACATTTTTTGGTGCTAGCACCAGTATTTCGCCTTCTATTTCCTGTGCATGCTTTAAGTAGAAGTAGATGAGAAAAACAGCTGCATGTGTTCGTTGACTGCTTTGATAAACTCAGCATGGGGCTTTTTTCCTCAAGCACAGTCACTCTTGGCTTCAGCGCCCTTGGTAGGCTTTGACTGTGCCTTGGAGCTTGCGCCTTTTAAGTGGGCAGCACATGTGGAGCTTGGCATAAGAACTTCATCAAGTCCTACTAAAGCTAGTTGTAACGTAGCTATGAGTTTTAAAAGAAAGTTGTCTTTATTTATTTATTTACTCACAAAAAAAATTGGTTTTGTTTCCTTTTCTAGATATAACTGTAGGTGCTGCTTGTATGAAAGAGCTGAGCCACGTAATCCAGTAAACTGTCTAGAGCAGCAGTTGGCTTCCTTGGAAATCACTTCCAGGACTGTGTCGTAAGTATTTTCGCAAAAGCAGCGTCAAATGGTTTCTTCAGTTTTGGGGCATTTTTAAATTTTTTAGTTGTTCCTTATAATTTCATAGTTTTATTCTGAACACTTAGTAGAAAGTAGCAATGCACGTGGGAACACAAGCACTCCCATCTGAAGTATAGCACTAAAGCCCTTTAAAAGCTCTTTGCAGAGTTGATCTAAAACTCCCTGGCATTGTACCTGAACACTTCTGGGAACGGGTAGCTACATGTAAGCCTAGAAGGAAATTTGGCAAGATACATGTTGATCTGTTTTGCCATTCATTCCATGGCATGTATATTTTTTGAGTGTTCATCCCTGCCTGTGTTTTCGGACTTCGGTATTTTAGGTATGCTGACGTAACCTTGCTAGGGCAAATGCTTTATAAAGGTATTCCAGGGGTATAGACTGGGATCCATCTAAGCCTAACACAGTTTGAAATACTCCATGGACAGATTCCCTAACTGATTGGAAAAGAGCACTGATCTACCTCTTCAGACATTCTGTAGGTATGGTTGGAGAACCTCAGTAGGCTGTGAAGGGCAAGGAATTTGGTCAGCTGTATTTGTTTGTGTGATGAGTATGTGTCAATGAAAAGGACCCCATTTCAGGCTAAAAGCCAGTTGCAATAAGTATGGCATTGAGAACATGTTTGCACTTAAAGTGAATAACATCAACCTAGAAAACATCAAGATGTACACCAAAAAAACCCTCATCATGTCATTTATACAGTTCCTTTTGAAGGCATAACCCACTTTGGGATGTTTGTGACCTGAAATTTTTTAACTATTTTATTTCTTTTCTTATTGCCTTCATTTTTTTCCTGCTGATGACGCAGGTTATGAGAAGTATGATATGAGAAGCATTTATGACTTAAGTGCATTTCCTTTGATAATACGGTCACTTCTGACAAAAGGGTGGGAGGGTTAGTGACCTAGGGCTCAAGTCACTTAAAGTTAAGCATATTGTACAGGCTGCTCACACTGATCACCACCTTGTAAAATATTCTCTAGAGGTTACTTTTGCTGTACAGAAACTATGTTTTAAGTATATATAGTACTGCTGACAACACTTTCAGCTTAAGAGGTGTAAGCCTGGCTCCTGCAGGGGTGATGAGCTCTGCTGGTGCTTTCATATAGGGCACTGCAGTACTTGCCATCAGGAAGCCTCGCTTCCAGCTAGCCGCAGGCTGGCATTACTGCAAAGCTGCCTGTAAGCCTTGTGGTTGTTTCAGAGGGAGGTTTTTTTTCTCTGCTGCTGTTAACACTGGATTTTCATTCAGTTTGTTATGGTGTTTGAATCACTGCAGCACCAGAAACTGGAGCTGTGTGTTTATTCAGTTTGCCCTGAAGTAGTCACTACTGGTTTGGTAGAGCGAGTTCGGACCTGGTGTCACAGGGTGCACACTGATGAGGAAGTCTCAGTTATACCTGAAGGATTCACTATTCCAGCCTGGCTTTCTGCCTCATGTCCTTTTAATTTAACTGTATTAGTTTGTTTAATGATGCCAGAAGGGCACATATTGGCTCCCTGTGAAGTCCTCAACAGTAGATGCATGTATTTAAATAGTTAAATAAATGTTAATTATGATTCATGAATAGTTTTTCCCCAACTATTAAGTAACAACAAACACTGAATTTTTCAATCAGTAATTGTTTTTCCAGCTGCTGAGCGGTACCAAGTATTCAGTATTTTAAGAGGGTTGCTTTTGCAGCTGCTCAGCTGCTTTAAGCATATAAGTTTCATGTTAGTTTGTAGGACTTGACCGTCTTGGATGCACAGTGCACAGAAGTTACTGAAAGCCTGTGGTGGAAGTGGAATGATGACAGTCTTCTGATGCACTTTGGTTAGTTGTGGATAGTCTGGGCTGCATTCAGATGTTCCTTGTCCGTTTGCTCATTTTGAAGTGATGCATAGCATCATCAGACCATTTACTTAGGAACTTACCTTTTTTGTGCATCTTCTCTGGTTTTCCCACCAGATCTGCACTGCTGCCTCACAAGGCTGCTGTTTGCATAAGCAGTTGCTTTAATTCTTTGAAGCTGTGAATAAGACATCTCCTTCTAAATATCACTGATGTGTTTTGATGAAGCCATTGTTGTGAGCACAGGATGCACAGACAAAGGGCACTTAACACTGAGAGGTAGAGAGAGACCGATGTTGGTAGGGGAGAGGACCAAAATTAGTGAAAGTTAAATTCTGTTTAATGTTCAGTTGTGTTGTTTTTTCAAGGCAAAACAAAAAGAAAAAAAAATAAAAAGCAGAATAAAAAGCTTCTGCAAAGCAGAAGTGTGAGTGAAATGAAACGTAGTGGCTAGACAAATGAAAAAAAAATCATTAATTAAAAAACCCACCAAACTTAAATTTCAAAGCCCCAGTAGAAGACGTGATCTGGCAGCCACCCGACTTGGACTGGGCACCCAGCTGGAACTCATGGTCTGGGTTCAGTTCCCCACCTTTATCACAGGTTTCCTGTGCGTTCTCAGGCAACCTCCTTCATCTGTCCCATGACCGACTTCCTTCTTTGAGCAATGGAGGTCATTGTCCTCCCTTCCGTTGTGAGGATGAAGTCTACTGATACTGCTGAATGATGTGGATGTTGTGATGGAGTGATCAATGCAGGGAATAAAGTGAGAGGAATGTGTTTTCACGCAAGCAATAATTGCCCATGCTGCTTGCATTTCAGTGTTCAAGAGCAGAAGAAGTTATTTCCAGTTCTAGAAGCGGCTAGAAGGTTCTTTCTTTCCAAGCCTTTCAGGGCTGTTTCTTAGGGAGTTTTGCCCACTCCGGTGCAGATGGCAGCATTTGGAGTACTTTCAGTCTCTTACCTTTTTCTTCACAATCAGCCTTCTCGTGGCTTGCAGTCATTCCTGTCTGCTTGACATGCATGACCCACACAAACCCAATGGGATCAAAAACACAGATTCTGTCATCCCCTGAGTTATGCAGAGATATCTTGACATTTAAATACATCTATTTGTAAGAAAGAAACCAAAGAATGGTTGAGCCCAGTCAGGAGGTGACCCTGGTAGTTGAGAAAGACAGCATGAGAGAGCAGGTTCGTCACCTTCCTGGCCTCCTGGCAAGCTGTGCACTGGCACAGCATTAGCTGCACCTGCTGGGGTATCCAGATAGCCCAGCACCACAGATGGCCATCAGCCTCTCTGCTCCTCCAATGAGCCCCTGACAGGCAAATGGTCATGTAAGAGATTTTGATATCAATTCACCCAGTGCCAGTGGTAACACTGAGTAGGGAATTAGAAATGACAAGTTACATGCCTTTTGACGTATTTTTTTATCTCCTGTTTTCTCACGCTTTAGAGGAATTATTTTTCTCTGGGAAGAGAGGATGGAGCCCCATACACTCTTTGTCTCCTCCAAACATTTGTAATGCTCTTCTCGAGCCACTGACGAGATCTGGAAAGTACAGACAGGTTCATATTCAGATCAGAGCCATGTTTTGTTTTCTATTTGATTCTGCTGCAGTAGCTCTTGCTGTTTCCTGTCCTCCCACCCTCTTACTGCCTTCCCTTTTTTTGGCCTTGCTTTCACAAACCTTTCTCTGACTCTCATTTTTCTCCAAGCTGCCAGGGTTAAAAGAGATTCTCCTCTTTGGGACCTGCACAGTCCTCCTATCCATACTGTATTTCAGTCACAGAATCATTAGGTTGGAAAAGACCTCCAGGATCATCAAGTCCAACCATTCCTACCAATCATTAAACCATGTCCCTGAGTACCCCATCCACCTGTCTTTTAAATAGCTCCAGAGATGGTGACTTAACCACCTCCCTGGGCAGCTTGTTCCAGTGCCCAGTGACCCTTTCTGTGAAAATTTTTTTTTCTGATGTCAAGCCTGAACCTCCCCTAGTGGAGCTTGAGGCCATTCCCTCTTGTCCTGTCCCCTGCCACTTGGGAGAAGAGGCCAGCACCCTCCTCTCCACAACCTCCTTTCAGGCAGTTGTAGAGAGAGAGCAACAAGATCTCCTCTCGGCTTCCTCCTCTCAAGGCTAAACAACCCCAGTTCCCTCAGCTGCTCCTCATAAGACTTGTTCTCCAGCCCCTTCACCAGCTTTGTTGCTCTTCTCTGGACTCTCTCCAGAGCCTCAACATCCTTCTTGTGAGGGGCCCAGAACTGAACACAGTACTCGAGGAGCGGTCTCACCAGTGCTGAGTACAGAGGGAGAATAACCTCCCTGGACCTGCTGGTCACGCCGTTTCTGATACAAGCCAAGATGCCATTGGCCTTCTTGGCCACCTGGGCACACTGCTGGCTCATGTTCAGTCGCTGTCAACCAACACCCCCAGGTCCCTCTCCTCCAGGCAGCTTTCTAGACAGACTTCTCCTAGTCTGTAGCACTGCACAGGGTTGTTGTGCCCCAAGTGCAGGACCCGGCATTTGGCCTTGTTAAACCTCATGCCATTGGTCTCAGCCCAGCGGTCCAGCCTGTTCAGATCCCTTTGAAGAGCCTCCTCCTATGGCCATTGAAACATTTCCACAGTCTTGCTTTGAGATCAATATTCACCTGGATCTCTTTCTGCCACCGTTTTTCCCTGCCCTGGCCCATCCATGAGAATTTTCTTTACTGTTGTTGATGCAAAGAGAGGGTACTGTTCTGAACATCTTGATAAGCCATCAGCAGAACGGAATAACAGTTGTTAATATTAAATGAAATAGTAGAACTTGTACTAAATAAATGATCAAAGCACTCCTAATCTGATGTAAGGAATGTCTTGGACATCTGGACTGAAGAAGGACATATTGAATCAGGCCCTGTCATCAAGATTGCCGCTTTGGCAAAGCGACATTAAGACACCCGCCTCCAGAATCAGACCCCTGCTCATTAAGCGTGCATAGTAGAGGACTTCTGTGATGCAGTCGCCTGTGACTTTTGTAATAAATTGAGCACGGAGTCTCCTGTCAGGTGTGCTCTGTTTGTGAAAGGCACTGAGCACCCAGACTTGCACAACTCTAATAAAGTCAGTGTCTCAACTTGGCATATCAGATTGTCTGTTTGCATGCTGAGTAGTGAATCCAGCTATTTGGACAACGTCATGACTCTTGTCTGATAGGGTACAGAAGTGGTGCAAGGTGCTCTTTCCTGCCGTATCCTGCCTCCTCTACGTGATCCTTACTCCTGAATGGCAGCCAGCCTTTGTCATGGGCCAGTTGGCTTTTCTTCAGTAGCTTTCTTGTCAAGGTACTTTCCTGTTTATTTTTCCTCACCATTTCACAGCACCCGCATGAAATGGTTTGCTTTGGTTTGGTTCTAGTTTCTCTAGTCTATGGTAGCACACAGCAGCCTA
This sequence comes from Phaenicophaeus curvirostris, assembly GCF_032191515.1. NCBI lineage: Eukaryota > Metazoa > Chordata > Aves > Cuculiformes > Cuculidae > Phaenicophaeus > Phaenicophaeus curvirostris. Next base: position 8,386,577 of record NC_091393.1, read on the forward strand.
AATTCTAAACCCTGGTGCTGAACAAGGGTCAGATCATTGATCTGCCAGCCCCACCTCTGACCAGAAGCAGGAGTGGATATCAGTGAAGAGTATGTCATAAGGCTGCAGACAGGTGAGGATCGAACCAGGTACTGGGGGATACGCTGGAGAGGCTGTGATTTAGAGCCCTGCAGAGACCGAGGTTGAGTAAGCCTTGGTGGATCTGGGAGCAGCTACGTTGACTTTGGTCTAACTACTCACATTTTAGATGAGTAAAGAACCCACTTCTTGCTTGGAGAGATAAAACGCAGCTTTGACTTGGCTGCCACATCTAATCCAAACCTCTTAGTCTTTTACATCACAGGAAAAGCAATGTCTTGTGCCTTCTAAGGCTCAGAGTCCCCTGCCCTGAGAAAACCCGACTGGTTTGAGACATGATATTGCTGACACTGGATGCGCCCCCTCTGTCTCCTTTCCCAAGTGGTAAAACTGTTAATTCAGTCTGATTACAACTTTAAGGGACCCGTGCCTGATAATATGTCAACCACATAGTTGTCCATTGTTGTTTCAACTCCATGCCCAAGCTACAAGTAACGAGTTATTGAACTGATTTAGCTTTATACCAAAGAAGTAACTTTCCTCCAGCAAATCAGGAATCTGGCTGTTTATCGGAGTGTAATTGACTTTAGCTGTAAGATTCAATATACTTATCTTGGATTACGGTTCAATAAAATCTGATTGCACCTAAAGCAACAGGAATTGTAGAAACACTCAGGGATTGTTTTCTGCCTTTCCCATGGACAAGCAGCTCTGGATGTCTTCTGGTCCTTGTGAGTTGGATTATGCTGGTGCTTGACCTGTGTGTTGGCAGGAGCAGCTTGAGGTGGCACTGTTGGGTTCAAAGAGCTGAAGCCAAGCGGTGAGGTGATAGGTAGCCTTCTTCAGTCAGTTTTACATGAGTGACTCACTCATTTCAGTGTGCCCTGCTGGTGTCGGGCTGGCAGAATGGGAAGTAAGCTATGTCTGGTTTCATTATGATAGCGATGATAATAGGATCCATGAGGTATATGAGATTAAAAGCCCTATAACATTGCAGGCCAGATTGTGCATAGGGAACAAAACATTAAATCAGTTCAGTGCCTGAACATCCTTTTGTCTTGCCTCACCCAGTGTAGAAATAAATACAGGAAAACAAATATTTATTCGGAATTTCCTCTCACTATTTACCAAGTAGGAAGCTGTGTTAAGCCAATTTCTACATAGAAACATTTACTGACTATCATGCATTGGCTTTGATAGCTGTGTGGTGTAATTGTGGAGAGCTTTTGCCCAAATATTCATTAATAAGTTTTCATCAGCCACTCTGAACAAATGCAGAAGCGTTATATTTAATTTTTCACTTCCAGAGCTTCAGGGAGAAGTACAGACATTTTAGGTGGGACAAGGACACTGGCACAGGTAATAAGTAATTTGGGATCACAGCTGAACAGACAGCACAGCAAGTGTTGTGATTTGAGTTAAAGTAGAATCAGTTTTCTAACTTTAGCTAAGTTTCATCTAAGTAACTTCATTATCTGAAAGTTAACTGCATGTTTTTCAGACAGTGTTTCTGTCTGGAAGTGATAACACAGGGCACTGTTATACAGAAAGGCCATTGCTTATATTTATTCCTATAGTAGCAAAGGCTGTCCTTGAGCTAGTGGAGTGCTGTAAGTCAAAAAGGCGAAGAAGTTCGCTCTTGCAGGAAGGGGCAGTCAGGACAAGTGAACCCAAACTGACCAACAGAGTACTCCACCCCATATACATCATACTTGGTATAAAACTGAGAGATCATGAGGGTCTCACTCTCTCTTCCAATGGCCAGCGTCCACTGGGGACCTTGTCTGTTTGCCCTGATCCCAGATCCATGTGTTCCTGAATCTAGTTCCTGGGTCCAGCCTCCCTCCTGCCACTCACCTGCCCTGTGCCTGCTCTGCAGCGTTTGTGGTGACGTAAAATCATTGAGGGATGGGGTACAATTTCATATATTCATATAAATTTTATTATTTTCTTTTTATTTCTATTATTATTGTTGTTATTGTTGTTGCTTTTTTTTTTTTTTAAAGGTGTAGTTTTAGTTTTCCAACCTGCAAGTCCTTTCCTCTCATTTCCCTTTCCCAGAGGGTAGTGGGGAAGGAGAGGAAGGGAATTGGGAGTCTAACTGCTCGGTTTCAGCTGCCGAAATCGTCTAGGCTGGAGCTAAAGTGTGACAGCAGGTGCCTTTTACACACACTGAGACACAAATTTTGTTATTCTTTCTTCCTAGAGATATGTCCCAAACCACAAACCTTGATCCAAATGTGAGCTTGTGTCATGAGGAGTGCTCACCTACTGCCATGCCTATTTCCTCCATTATTTCTTCCAAACATTAATTATCATGTTGCAAGCAGGAAAGGAAAAGTACACTTTCAGACCAAACTAATAGATTTGACTCATTGTGATACACTGACTTCCTAAGCGATAAAATATATAACATTGCTATGTATGGCAGTTGCTGTATTTATCATTCTCTATGCAACTGCCTACTTTTTACATAATTTTAAACAAATACCAAGAATGCAGAGAATAATAAAACAAGATAATCAAGGCATAATTGGCAGGTTTTGTGGTATGAGTCAAAAACAAAACACAAAAACCCTCCAAAAGCCATGAGCATTGGAAAGAGAAACTTTTTTATGTGGCAAAGTTGAACTTTAATTACTGCTCCAGAGAACATTTTTCTTTCAGGAATGAGTGGTGAGTATGGATTGTGCTGGAGATCCTTTAATCTGGCATAGCCACAGTTTAAAAGGAAAGAGAAGAGCTTGCTAAGAAAATTATTCTTTGTTCTAGTTATGGAATTAGCTTTGATTCTGGCCTAGTGCATGCTGATTATTGTCACTGCTTTGCATGATGGTTAACTGGGATGGTGACTATACTGGTACGAACTTCTGTTTTCAGATTACATTAAACTGATGAAGAAATTCATGTAGTGCCCAAGTTTTCTTTTTGAACTGACTTGATAGGAAGAGCTAGACAGACGTGTAAAGTACAGCCTTCCTATTTTAGTTGCCTTTCTTTCTGAGGTGGCGAATTCTGGTTTGCTTTGTTCCCCATGCCTTAATTTTTTTCATTGTGACATTCTGGAGTGGGTGCAAAATGAACTAAGAAGCAGCCATGGCAGATACAATTCAAATTATGCCCACTTAGTTTGCATCAAAGCACTGTACACAACCTGCTGGTATGCAGTCCCCGACAGCAAATGGTTTGTTAGTACTGGCAATGCTGTAATGAAGCCAAATATTTCACTTGCTGGCTTGAGAGTGCAAAGTGCTTTTAATTCGCATTCAATATTTCTCTGCTTCCTCTGTCTGTATTACCACCCTTGTAACATGGAATAATAAAACTTGGAAGAGTTTATAAAAGCCACAGTCAAAAGCCTGTGTTATTCTAGGTCAGGCAGTACTAAGTGCAGTCTTTTCTCAATTCTGGCCAAAATAGTGTGTCTCCTCGCAATTTGGGAGTGTGTCTGTCTGTTTCTCTCTATAAATAAGTAAAAGTGTAAATACAAGGTTTCCCAAGTATGTTGTAAGGTTCATCGTTGGATTCTCTGTTGAATATAGCTAAAGTTATGCGCTTCTAGATATTGTTTCTAAATCACAATTCAGATTGCATCTTGTTTAGTACTGTCATAGGTTTGTTTCATAAATGTAGCTCTGCAATCATTTCTTTTTTCAAGAGATCTGTGTAAATTGCTTCAGTTAAGATGTTGTGTCATTGAAAAGCAAGACTTTCAACTAGATCTACTTCTGCTCCATTTGAAGGAGACAGAGTACAATATTTTGCAGATGCTTCTAAGTATTAGCATCATGTCCAGCCACCTACACAGTTCGGGCAATTAAAAAAATCTGGTGTCATCTCCAGTCAGTAAATAATTCTGTTTTCCCTTTTTATGCCGTTTGTTCCCTCATTCTTTCTCCTCCACAGTCTGTTTCCTTGTTTTAAAAAAATCTACTGTTGTATTTTTCTCAGTACGTGGTGTTTAGATGAGTCCTCCACCATCTTCTGCAAAGTATATTGAGGTTCTCCTGACTCCATGCCTTGTTTTTAAGAATTACTAGCATGCTGTGCAATCCCTGAGTTACTGATACAAACTAAGAGTTGTGCCTCCAGTGCTGCTGATATACTCCAACTGCTGGTGGGTGCTCCGTCTGCAGCACCAGGCTGGAGTTACTGCCAGGTAAAACACAAAAATTGGCCGTCACATCAGCTCCACATTACCGACAGTTTCAGTCTACTGACAAAGGCTAATACAGACATGGCCATTAATTTCTCACCCATCCAGGGACATTCTTCTAATTAAGAGCGTGCATCCACTGTTACAGGTTTCAAATACTACCCCAATAATCTATAAATTATGATTCCACTTAATGGGCCCCTGTGTTCAGTCCCAGCCTGAACATTGGGTCCTCCTGCCCCAGTCATCTCCTCTCCATTTTCATGCAAACAGAGTAGCCTAATCCTCTCTCTCTTGAAGTCTCACACTAATTTCTCCCTTTGGTTTCCAGGGCAGATTGCCTGAAAGAAGACTCAAAGTATGTCTCTCTAGCATCACCCTTGTCCTGGTAGTAACAACCACTGATTTGTGCAATCTGTTCTTCAGAAAACACCACTAGAGGCAATTGCACTATTACTTGATCTTTCCTTCTTTAGAAGATGTGAAAATAATTTATTAATCATTTGGGGGAGGTGTGACCTGAGGGACGAAGATGCACAGGAGTGTTTGTTGACAGCATCAGGAGGGCAATCACTCTGTTACCTGAGTACTGGTGTCGAAAGTTGGGAAATCAGCATGCTCTGAAATGTCACTGAACCTTAATTCTTCTCCTATCCCATCCTAGAAGGTACTCATTTTTGGAAAATGCAGGGAAAGGGGAGAAAAGCAGCTCTTAAATTGCTTGGATTTACTTTGGGGGAGAGATCCTACAGGGGGAAGAAGGAACTCTTCTAATAATCTTAGCAGCATTTAATCCCAAGAAAAGGCAATAAGATCAGTGTTTCTACTGAGAATTGGCAGTGTATTTTTTCCGTAACAAGACCTGGTTTGGGTTTCTTCATAGTACAGTATGATTCAGGTGGCAGAGTTGACTGAGAAAAGCGATATCTGGTTTTGCCGGATGTTCCCCATGATCTGGTGAATACAAACACTCCTGTGAGATGACAGACGGCTTGTTTACATAGGAAATCTATTTTTTCTAATTAAAAAAAAAAACCAACAAAACCCACACAAACATAAAGCAAAATTCGGATCAGTCATTCTGATCACGGCAGTGTCAATTATTAGGCTGTAAAGAGAACTGATGACTCAACTTAGGCACAGTGCTGCGGCGGTCTCCGGTTTTCAGTTTCATAACAGATTCTTTTCAGGAATGGCTTTCATTCGTACCTGGCATTTAAATATGTCTCTGGAAGTGTGTATGATTTTACGATTGATACAGGAGAGACTGGCGTCAGCCTGCGCTGAGCAATTTTGCAGAATTTGGGAGGTGTCCCCATGCCTCAGTAGGGTGCTCGGTGCCTGGTGGGAGAAGGGTCTTCTGACTCATCGCATCGCCTGCCTGGACCGTAGCTGCACACCACCAGTGTTGTCAGTCATCACGCTGAATTTATAGATAAGTTCACATCAACAAAATTGAAAAGTGCTTTGATTCAGAAAGCAAAATGTTTTGATCGGATCCCATGCTTAGTAATTCCAGCGAGCACGCTTGTTAAAATGGATGAGTCAGAAATCGAAATGCAAAACATTTCTCTGAACGGTGGCCGGAAATTAGTTCTGAAAACTGAAACAAAGCCCAAACCGCAGTTTTATCTATTTGCTTAACAATTTTAGGTCTACGAAAATCCCTTTGTCTTTGGGAGACATTTTGATTCCTCTCTTGTAGCTCCAGTACAGTCCTTAGGCTGGATGATCAACTATGTTAAAACTGTCTGACGTGTCTTAATTTTTTCATTTTATAAAAGTAGTTCCCTGTAAGTGTCTTCATTGCCCGTGGTGCTGCCTGGTTCTGTCAATGAGAAGTTGGTGGAAATACTAGATAGTATGAGACGTTGCAATATTTGAGGTCATATAATACTGGGTAAGAAATCCAGAGGAATCAAGTGGAGTCACTCAGCTGCTTATTGCCCAGTGAATAGGTTCTATATATACAGCACACGGGGTAATCTGACTGCTCTGACATCAAACATTCATTTGGGGCTGGCTTCTCCTCAGCTTAGCATAGAGAGGCCATGGTGGTGACACCTCCCTTGGTTTGTAAGGACATAGCTTTCTGTCCTTGGAGAGAGAGCAGAGGGGGATCATCAGAGTTTTCATTTTAGTTCAGGTGGTCTTGCTGAAAAAAACCCTTAAAAATTAGCATATTGGGTGATAGATAGCAGTGTTCTGGTCCTCATCCTGCACCCAAGATGTTGCTACTTTCATCTCTACTGATGTCTAGGTATCTGCTGCTCATCCTGGACAATGAGTTGAGATGCTTTGGACTCTCTGCACAGCCTTGAACATTGTAGGGACTGTCTTCCTGGCAGTTCTTTGTGGTCTGAGACCCACAAATATAAATCACAGTGGAGGAGGACCAAGTTATACATGTGCTTAAGGGACTTAGAATTCCCTGATGAAGGCTGATGAAGTAGTGCTCATTTCAAAGAGAAGACAGTCTGGGTGATTTTTCTTAATTACTATTTACCTAAATAAATAAATAATGCATATTCATGGCTTTAACTAAAGTAACTCATGTTGAAATGTTTGCCTCTCCCGAGGATAATTATTAAGGGTGGGGTGGGGGGTGCAGCAATTAATAATAAAACATTTAGATGAGATTACAGAACGTTCTGATTGAACTAGTAAACATTATGCTAGAAATAAAAGCAAATACGTGGAGCTGTCTTGAATTTAAAAAAAAATTACTATGTTATCCAAAGAAATGTGCTGAATGGAAGCAGTTTGGGTGAAGGGAATATCACAGGGAGGTTCCTTCAGCATAAAGTTAGATTCGTTGGTAAGTTTTTACTCAATTCTAGTGCAGAAAAAATGACAGAAATATTGGCATCCACACAGATTGGTGCAGCAGCTGTAATACCCATCAGCACCACTTTGAGACTAGTGCGTGTTGATGCTTAAACAGAGCAACAGAGAGTGTTTCAGCTGTTTATATCAGTAATAAACAAAAACTTTGTTTGTGTTGTGAACCTTCTCCCCTTCTCTCCATTTTGTATAGTCCTTTGAATGAAATTCTTTGCTCAGCTGAGAAAAATTTGGACCTGTCCTTTCACGTCTTTTGGCTATGGTGCCTTATCTGGTTAATCAGATCAGAGAGCCGTTGATGTGTTCAAAGATTTCTATGGCAGCTGCATACCATTAGGCTGAGTGATTAAAAAGACCCCCATAATTGTAGTTTAGCACAGTAAATACAGATTGGTCTTTTGGTTTAACATACAGTAGCAAGAGAACGGAGCCTTGAACAAAAGAGAGCTGCTGCTTAACCCCATGCAAATGAAATTTGTGGGAATGGTGGAGCTGGTCTGCCCTGTAGAGTCAACCTGCCTCCAGCTCTTTCAGACCATCAGAGGAGCACAATCAAGCAATGAGGTGTAGATGCCTTTTTTTACACTGGGTTGGAGAAGAAAATGAGTGTAGAAGTTGGGCAGAAAGTAGGTAGGAGCACCAAGGCAGTCTGAGGGAGGCATAGTCTGCCTCTGCTCACTCCTCAAGCTTGGCCCCAACTCAGAGCTGGTGCAGACGGGCTGGACTCTCCTTGCTTACCAAGGTGCCCTCAGCCAGTCTTAGAGGAGCAAGTTGCTGTCCTCTCTGGGTCATTCTCTAACTTGGGTGCCTCTCGGGGATGAAGGCTTCCAAACCTCCTTCTCTAGACCAAATGAGTCCCTTCTAAGGTAGCATCAGCAGTGCCGGGGATGCTCGCTGGCACATAGTATGCTTGACACACTGCCAGTATGTGTCCCCTGAATGCCTTCTGATCTAGAAACTGAAAAGTGGCTTTTCTTTGATTGGAGGTGCAGTCTAACTGTTAGATGCAGTGAGTCTTTGCTTGCATCTGCCATTAGTGGAAGTCCCTGGCTGTGCCCTGAAACAGAGCAAGATGTCGAGGAACAAGTGCTGGCAGATGGACCGCCTTGTTCGTAGCAGAGGTGGTGGGAATGCCCAGATGACTTTAGCCATTGTGACACAGCTCCACAGCTGTTGCTAGCTGATGAGTTTCCTCAACCACATTTTCTTTTTCTGCTTCAACCTTTTCCTCACTGAACTGGCTGCTGTGCCTGATCCATGAGTAGCATCTGTGCCTCAGAAGATGAGTGTGCTAATGGTGGGACAAGGTGTCTCACTGACCCATCTACCTTATAGCAGCGGGGTTGGTTTTATAAGCATGATGCATTTTCCCCATTGAAAAATTCTTTCTGGTTTTGCCTCTGAAAGATTTCTGGGAAGTGTAAGTATTCCTCTCTACTTCACATTTTTTGTGAGGATTGCTGGGAGAATTAGCCACACACAGTGAAGCCAGCAGCAGTGAGACAGCCACAGCCTCGTGCAGTGTTCTGCAGGTTGAGAAGGCGCTGCACACACGGAGTGCACAGCATAGTAAACCTGATATCAGCTCACAACTAATTATTTGTCTATAAAAATTCCCCTGCTCGCTATTTTGCTGTTAGAGGCTTGTTGGTGAGATATATGACTCTGGCTAAAATGAAGTACCATTTCCTTATTCTCAACATTACTATGCATGGCCTCTCTGGCTTTTCTTGTTAAGCAGATTTGAGTAGGGAACACATTTTTTAAGCCCTTTCCCATCACAATTCTGCCTTTCTCCTTTTCTGTTTGTTACAAGTGAAAATAACCAACAGAACACCTTCAGGTCTTACAAATTTCCCCTGCTTGGTGTGTGTATGAAGAAGGAGGAGCAGCCCCTTCACATGAAGAGCAGCATTGTCCTGCTCTCAGCCCCACCACAGCTTGCATAGAATAGACCATAGGGATGAGTGGGAATGAGACAAATGGGTCCTGCTGCGCACGCTGTGCCTATTGTTGCTTCTTTCTGGTGAAGGAGATGGAGATTATCACTGCAGGAGAGGGAATAGTAGCATTTGGCCTCTGCTTGGTGGGGTTGGTGACCCAAAGGGGAGGTAGGTTCCTGGAGGAATTGAGCTTGATAGGTTGAGCTAGATGCCTCTTGGCTTTTGACTTTTTGTAGCACATCTTCATTCACTTGGAGCAGCCACTGCTGTAGCTCAAAACCTGGGTTCCTTCTGCTTCATAATTTTATCCTCACCTGTTACAATCTGCATTTATATGAGCTAAAGGATAACTTTTTCACTTCATGCTAGAGCACAGGGGACCAGCTGTACAACTCAAGAGAAAGGCTCGATTTCTCCTTCCCTCACGTCCCTACTTCACAGGCTGATGAAAATGATACCTTGAACTGAACTTTCTGAACTGGTAGATGCATCACTGACTCCATCCTGACCTGAAATCACCTGAAAATTAGTTTGTCTGATATTGTAGGATGGTAAGCTTTTTTTCTGAATACAGAGTTAAAAAAGGGAGCAATTCTGAGCTGCTGCCATTTCTCCCAGTCACAGTTAGACGTAGTTATTTTTGTATTAGAACTTGGAGGAAAACCAGTAAAGATGTCAGATAAACCTTTCCCAAAATACCTGTTTGTGTTAATACTTAAATATTGTTCATCTTTCACAGCAACATCTTTCACATCTGTTTCCCACATGTTGAATCTTATGGGGAGTTTTTGTGGTTGACTGTGGCCTGTTGTTTCATTTTGTATGTTAACTGTTCTCTCAATTTGCATTTTTTAAAAGAAATCAGCAGTAAAAGTCTGACTGTGATAACTGTTCAACGCGGGAACATCCTTTCAGTAGGGCAGGCATGTGTTCTCATGGTTCCCATGCATTGGGGCACGAGTCCCAGAGCATAAACCCAGTGAGCTGTATCATTTTGTGCTGCCCTGGAAAATATCCTTACCCAAGAGATGCAGTCCAGATGTTGGCTAGTCCAGTATCATCTTCTGAGATGCCAGGCCCACGGAGAGCAAATGCATCCTCATCACTGAACCATCTTATTTTCTCCTATATTTGTATTAACCAATACAAATAAGAGAAATAAGGAGAAATAAGAGGAGAAATAAGACTAGGGAGAAATAAGACAGATAGATACCTGAATTTTCATCAGATCTGACACAAAGTATTCAGCTGTGACTTTTGCTGTGTATTGGTTTTACTGTGTGGAGTATAAATATTCATCTTGTGCCATGTGATAATGTTGTTCTGTGTGGGTCTTTCTCACAGCATAAATTAACTTTCCTTTTACACTAGCCATTCCTTCATGATTCATACTACCAAGATAAAATATTTTCAGTGTGGCTTTATTTTAAATCAAGTGTATTCTGATGATGAAGTCATTCAAATTTTACATTAAAACATTTACAAGTTCCTGTGGTGATGCTCTTGAACTACAGTCTCCCACCTCTCCTAGCCGAGCCTGATTGTTGTGTCACAGAGTTAACTGCAACCAGAGAACAAAAGAGGGTGGAAAATTCCCCCCAATGTGTTCTACAGCTCCTCTGAGGGTTTTCCATTTAAGCCCAGTTGGTGCTGGGGAAAACAGCTGAGGAAAATTCAGTTTGCAGATCCTGGAGTGCTTCCCTGGCCATCACAGGGCAGCAGCCCTGTGCCCTCCCCTTCAGTCAGCCAGCAGTGGCTATCTTGCTGCTTCTTCTGATGACTTTAGTTGTGGTTTCTAGCCAGACTGATTCCTCTCCTGGTTTTGCCATTGTCTGAAAGAACAGCTCAATCTCATCTCCACTGATCATTCACACAGCTTGCCCAGCGAGGGGCACGCTGCAGAGCCCATCCCCATGGTCCTGGATGGGTATCTTCCTGCTTCTGGTCCACAATTCCTTGTTTGTGGTGGTCTTATGCATCCTGCCTCTAGGCACCAGGGAAGAAGCTGCTGTGCAATTCGGGCTCCTGCTTTTGGCTGCCCTGGCCGAACAGGGCACACGAGCACAAGCAGGAGTGGTGGATGAGCTTATTCCTTCTCTTTGGAAGAACCAAGCAGAATATTAGCAAGAAATTAAATGCACTGAAGCCAAGTCATGCATCTTTTCTTACATAGGTATCGATATCATCTTGGGTTTAATTTACAGATTTCAGAGAAAGATCCTGTACTAGATGTCAGGAGTGTTGCAAATGCCTTCTCAGCCTCAGGCAATCCTTCAAGGAGTTGCAAGCTATGGATGTTCCAATGAAGCTCTTTCAACTAGAAAGAAATAGTCCTCAGCTTCTCTCAAAAACACACCAAACATAAAGAAACCATGTTTGCTAATCTGTGGTGGTATTGTATGTAACAGGCTTGGATCCTTGTCTTCCCTGGGATGAATTTCTGCACGTATGTGCAAGCAGCATTGCACTCCACCAAGTGAGGCATCACTTCAGAAAACACCAGCTCTGTTTGCACATCAGCACTCACTTCTTCCTGCTTGTTGCTGTGCAGCCTTCCTTAAATATTTTTTTCTCACGTCTGCATCTAAGAAGCTTGTCTTGTCATGCAAGTTCATTTTACTTAGCTCTAATTTTACACACCCATTGTGAATATGGATCTGTTTGCTAACCCTGAAGAACTTACCCGCTTCGTCCTCTTAAGCATCAAAGCTGTCATTATTTTACATTAACAACAAAACATCTTTTTGAAACGCACCCTTTGTGTAACAGAAATCCAGGCTGGAAGGTGTTCCTTGAAGAAAATACTTCTTTAGCTTCATGAATCCTTCTGCCAGTTTCAGGATCTGGTGCATTTTCCTTTATGTTTGCATTCTTCAGTGCTAACTTGAGCCTCCAAGCAGCACTGTAAGCCCTCAAAAAGGGGTAAGAGGATAACCTGGATCAAAACTGTACCAGAGGTCATTAAAGAATGTAAGGTGTTCTTTTTTTTTTAAAAAAAAAAAAAGCTTATGTCTTGTTTGAAGTCTTTTTGGTTTTCTAGCTTTCTAAGTGCCTGTGAAGGCAAATTTTAAAATAAAGTTTCTTTTCACTTCCAATGACTCCAGGAACTGGGTCTTCAAGTTAACACTGGGCAATGATTTTTTGGTCTCTCGTGATCCCAGACTGATTGCCCACTCATGCAGGTGTGTGCTGAGATCTGAGACTTTGATGTAAGCAAGCCTTGGATTGGAGAGTACATCTTCCCCTGCCTAGGATTCATCCCTTTCCATGCTGCAAACTGTGCCAGTTAGCATGGTAAAATGCTGAAACTTCTCTTCAGTAGATGCTCTGTTGCCTCTTTTGTTTCATATAAGCTCAGTTTTCATGTATTTCCTTTAAATTTATAGTTGTAGCAACAGCTTTACTTTTAATAATTTGCCTGTTTCAGAAAGAAAATACTTTTATTGAATGGAAAGTAAATAGAAGCCCTCATGTTGAGTGTAGGCGAGGGGTTAGGTTTCATTCTACCCTAAGCTGACCCCTGGACAGAGAGATTCCTGCTTTCATGTTTTAGATCATGTGTAAAACCTGATGCTGGCTGGATCATCCTGCTTAGGGCAAGAATATCTAGTGAACATGGAGAGAGATACAAAGTCAGACGTTTGCAGAAGGGAATGAAATGTTTGGGATGCAGCCTCATGCTTTCTACAGCAGTGAACATCAATCACACCTTCTCAGAAAAGTGTGGTGCTGAAAGCCTTCCCCCCCTCTTTTTTTATCTTGTTTCCCTGTTCCCCACTTCTGTTTATTCTCCTGTCTTTCTGATATGCTGTGGCAAGTGCAATTTTAGCTCAGAAAACTAACTTGTCCTTGAAAAAAAGGGAGCCTTCCCTAGTCTTATTCCCTTGGCCATTGAGTAAGCAACAGTTATTTTTGTTCTACCAGTGATTTATGACTGAACAGATTTGGAGTTTATATTTTTAGGTTTATATTTTCATAGGCAATTTAGATAATGTGTATTTGTGACTATAAATATGTGGTCCTCTTATAGTCTGTCATTGAAAGTTGTGCCCTGATGGAGAAAATCATATAAACTGATGAGATGTAAGCATTGCATTCTTCAGGTAGGCTCGGCATTCTTTTCAGTACCCATATAGGTAGTCTTGAGAGGTAGCAGGATTTTGAGCATCTGTTGGTAAGTCATCTAGGAGGTTGCCATCCAGAAGAAATAAGCTGCTTTTCCGAAGTGATCCAGTTCTCTGCAAGGCTTGGAGTAAAATGCTGTAGTGTCAGTGCTCAGAAAGTGTTGAATGTATTCTACCAGAAACCACATACTTATAAAAACCAACAACGAAACCTCTTTCGTTTTCACTGCTTTATCTTTTCAATTTTTACAGAGTTAGTAAACTTTTTTTGAGAAACAAAAAGTTTTTACTGAAAAGTTCATTTTGCAAATTTCAGGAGAACAATAGTCCTCTTAAATAAAATCAAATGTTCTCAATTATTATTTGCCTTCCCCTTGTCTTCCCCTTTGTCTAGCCTTAGTTGGTGGTAATGCTGCAGATACAGCCCTTGCAGTGATCCTGGGAAGATAGATACTTGCTACTGCTTGTACTGCTGCTGTCCCCTTCTGTTCAAAAGTAAATCATCTTCCTTTCCACACCTCAACACCAAATTTATTCAAGTAAATAATAGTTCAGCATTTAAATGTGGGGTTTTTTCCAGGAAAACAGTAGTGTTGCACACCAGTGCAACATCAACTTGAAAACCCCTGTACTTTAAAACTAATTACTTCTCCTTCCACAAGTATTTCCTTCCCACCCTCCTCCCCAACCACTTCAGAGCGCAACTGCTTCCTTGATAGGTCGGGGAAACCTTTTAAGAGTCAGCTGGGACTGGATGTTGGGTGGGATTAGAGCTGTGTGCGGATGCTGGGATTCAGCTGCTGGGGCGATCCACCTCCTCGTCCAATGTGCTGGCCCCAGCTCTGTTCTCAGCAGCTCTCCCTGTCCCAGTGTGCCTCCCCTCTGGGAACTACGCCCCACGCCTCTTGGATGGCAGTGGCAGCACAATGAGTTTGCTGTGGGCACATTAGCATTTTTTTTTCCCTCTCCAATTTTCTTTTGACGTGGACTGGCGTGACAGGTAGCTTTGCTTTAGGGTGGATAGAAGAGCATGACACACATTGCATTGACTGGGAATACCGAACTATGCTGATGGTGTTTCTTCTCTGAAGCTCCCCAGAATAGAGCAGAAATAAAGGGACAAATTTGATGTTCCTGACTTAAACTCCGCAATAAAATCAAAACAAAATTTTACAAAAGCCAGTATTAATTGTTATTTAAAATCTATTAGATCATTTTGCTAGTTTTGTCGGGACACCTTTCTGCTGGGATGCATGGTTTCATAGGACCACAGAATGGTTTTGATTGGGAGGGACTTTTAAAACTCATGCAGTTCAACATGCCTGCAGGGACATCTTTCAGTGGATCAGGTTTCTCAAAGCCCCATCCAGCGTGACCTTGAACACCTCCAGCGATGCAGCATCAACATCTTCTCTAGGCAACCTGTTGCAGTGCCTCATAACACTCATCATAAAGAATTTATTAGTATGTGTGCAGTAGTATCCATGTGCCTCCAGTATGATCTGGTAGAATAATCTCAGAAGTGTTAGTTTATCTCTTCTATAATTCTTCTCAGGGCCCTTGTAAGTCTGGGTGCTATACAAATGCAAGAAAAACATAGTCTTTGCTGTAGGTGTATACAGCGTAAAGGTAAGAGGAGGTATATAATAAGCATAATGAAATTGTCATGTTTGACATAAAAACATTTGAAAAAAAAAGCCTGCCCCCAAACTGGTTTTAGTATTAGAAGGAGGAGATGGGGAGGAAGGAGGGGTTTCATGAAGATTTGGTGCTTGAATTTTTCAATGACTGCCTTTATTTTATTTTAGGTTGCTATCAACTGAGTTGCCGGAACATTACCCTGCAAAGCTTTGGAGGGCCACTTCTTAATGGATTGCTGCAGCCTATTAATTTCTCCATTGATCCCGTTCCCTGCATCGTGAGAACATTTTAACCAGCACAGAACCTAGAAAAGTTACATGTAAGTCATGATTCAAATTCCTTTCTATTTAAAGAAGGAGAAAAAAAAAAAAAGTCTTGGGAAGGCAAGGTGGAGGCAGTAAACATTATACTTTAGAAAAATACTGTAAAAGCTGTAATTTAACAGCAAACATTAGGTGGTGAATAAATTGTTCCTGAAGTATTTACTTGCTTTTTTAACCTAAATGGTGATTGTCATTTTGAAGGTTTCTTTAAGTGTTCTGCTTCCATAGTAAACCATGGTGAGAAGTACTTAAAATAGCTTCTCTTCACCCCATCCCTCTAATTATGCTTCATTTTTCTCCACAACTAGCAAGAGTGTGTACACTTACCTTTCTGCACGTGCTCCACACAAGTTTGGAGGCCATCCTTTGCTCAGCAGGACTGCAGGCATCCCTATATTTTTCTAATCATAAAACCCATATCCTCCTCCTTTGAGGTTTCCAGAGTACTTCACTCAGAGAAGCCCGGGCATCGCTTCTTTCAGCATGTTGCCCCAAAAGGCTCTTTAAGCACCAGTACTATCTCCATTGCCATCCCCAGCCTTTTGCAGGTGGAGTTTGCTGCTCCACCTGGCTGTAGGAGGTGGAGAAAGCCATGCACAGATTAACTGGGGACAAAGGGGAGTAAGGGCATTGCAGACCCCTTCCTGTCTCTCAGTCTGGATAGTAGTTCCTGGTGCATCTTAATGCTTCTATTTTTTTCTCCTGAGATGGGGAGTGCAGAGATTTCATTGCACATCATGGCTAATTCCTTCTTTGAAACCTCAGAAAGCATCAGCTTGGGGTGGGACTGATGGGCTTTTGTAGACAGGAGAAACGGTTTGACCCATTTTAACTTGTCAGCATTCCTAACTATAATCCTGGGATAGATCTGCAGGTGGAAGAAGCCCCTAGACCATTACAAGGATGGCATGGGTGTGGTGGTCAGTGCTTGTTGTGATTGGGAGGTTTTTATCTTTCAGATGGTGGTTGGTATGCAGCAGCTTAGCAAAAGGCTGCCTGAGCCAGAGAAAATATAAAAATTGTGGTTTACAGTGTGGCACTTCACGTGTCTCCGCCTTGTCCGTTCACTGCAATAACAAGTTCATGTGACACAGTTTAATGATTAATCAAGACAGGGCAGTGAAGCGAACCACAGCAGTCATTCCTGGTCAGTTTTTCTTGAAAGCTTCCTAACACCATTTTTAATCCTAGGAACTGATTTGTAATACTACTACAAAAAAAAAAACAAACCCACCAACTTTGGAACTGAAGAGTTTATATTACAAATATACCTTCATTTGTGGTATTTTATTTGCTTATGCGGCACTTAAAGTATTATTTAAAACAAGAAAAGTCAGTTACAAAAGGAGGACAGGGTTTTTTAATGCATATGGAAAATCAGTTTTTAAAGAGAGGAGAATTTTTTTTTCTGGTGTGATGAAAATCAGCAACAATAATAATGAAGTACTAGGAAATGGAGAAAGGCTGGTTAGTAACAGAATTTGCTGTCAAAGAGGCCTTACAAGGTGTTGATTTGATTTTGTTTTCCAAAAAAGGGAGAGTGTTGCCATTTCATTGTGGACTTGGCAATATATGGTACGGTCATTAATCAGACCGCAAGAGCAGTAGTCATCTGACTACAGGAGAATTTTGAATCTGGCTTGAAACTTGTTTCTAGTGCTTGTCTTAAAAATATGACTTGTAACAACTAGGCAGGCAGAAACAACGCGTTGTTCATTAGTCCTGTTTAGCACTATTCCCATGAGATTTGGAAGCCTTGTTCATGATTTTTTTCAGGCTTTTCTCATGAAGTTTGAAAAGCTTATGATTAGGCATCTTGCAAATTCAGTATTAAAACTGCTTTGGAGGAAGTAACTTTAAAAATGGCACCTTCTTTTGGGACTTGAAAAAGCAGACAGAAACTAAAAGGATGTGAATGTCCAAGAAGCAGGTAGAAATTTTTATCCTCCTTCTTCTTGTGCTTCAGATAATCAGAAGTCACATCTGAGGACCAAATAAACTCGAATAGCAGTGTAAGGATATAAGAGCTGTCATCAAATCATCAAATATGTGCTTTTGTTTTTCCTTTTTCCTATTTTTACTATAGTCATGTTCTCGAGAGATGTCAAACATTTAAAACATGATATATGCTGTAACTTCTGGAAAACATATGTCTCACAGGTTCTTGGCCAGGGTTGCACCTGATATGGATGCAAATCTCTGCCAGCAGAGGTAGATGGAAAGGCAAGCTGTCAGTTGCTTACTTAATTTCTCAGTGTTTCCCACTGTCTGGCTTTTTTTGATAACAAACTGTTTATAACAATTACCTTGTTATAGCAATTCCCACAGAAAGAAGCGAACTTTCTGTTGTTAATTAGTCCTGTTGGAAAGAGCAGTTGTACCGGGTTGACATAGCAGTAACAACCATATTCTTCTTGCTTTTCCCAGGGTGCAGTGTATTTAGTAAGCAAGTATACCTTCCCCCTACTTCCATTTATTATTTAGTTTGAATAATACTACTAGGATGCTTATTGATGTGATCTCCATGAAAACAATATGTATTGATGTTTGAATTCAAAGCAGAAGGTTTCTTCCTTGTTCTGACGGAGCTGATTGCAAAACCCTGTTATAGCGTGTGTGTCAAGATAAAAGAAAAAAACATTTATCCAGGTCCCCTGAGAATTAATCATGTGCAGGTTAGACTGCATATGTTATAATGAGGGACTGCAGGAATTAGGGAGAAGCTGTGCTCTTTGCTGAGTGGCTCACACTTCATTATCCCCAACAGTCACTAATGGCAGCATACAAACTAGGCTTTGCTCGGATGCTGAGGCCATGGCCATGCATCGGAGCAGATGCTGGGCAGGGCTGCTGGCATCCCAGCAGAGACAGGCAGTGATTCCTACCAATTTCCACTCCCTGCTCACGTTTCTTGCTTTGTTTTACCCCCTGCATGTTTTCCTTTAAAAGCAGCAAAAATACCATATTAGCGAATGATGTTCTATATCTAATAAATTGTCCTAATTTGTGCTGCTTGTGCAGTGCTGATAATTCAACAAGGACAGCAAGTGCTCTGTTGATGCTGAAAACAAAAATCCCAAAACTCAGAAATCTCTGCACACAGATTTCATATTTGTTAGGTATGAGATGAGATGAGATCTTCAAAAATTTTTTAAAAAGATCTCTTGAAATCTCTCCCACCATCATCTGTAGGCAGACGTAAATAATGTAAAATTTCAAGGTGTAGATTTTGCTGATAAAATGTGTGTCATCTGCCAACACTACAGCCTGGGAAAAATGTATCTTTTTTAAAATCTGCACTGAAAGGTCGGGTAACTCGACTGGATTAAGAAGGAAATTAGATTTCTGAAAGTGAAGTCATATCTCTTTGAACATTGACTTACTCTAAGTCTGGGTACCAAACCCACTTCCCAGGTGCCACAAGATGTGGCCATATCTGGATTTCATTATTTTTTCCGGTACATTTTCCTGTTGAATGCCAGCTTTATGGTGGAGAAAGCATTTTCTTACCCATTTTGTGGTATCGGCATAGCAGGACTCTGCACCTTGCGCACCATTGTATGTATCATCTCCTGCCCTGATGAGCTTCAAAACCTCCTGTGTCATCTTGTCCCGAGTGTGGTGCTCGTAACAGCCAAAAAGTGTTTTCCTACAGTCTAGGGTAAATCTTTGCTGCTAATTAGTCCAGTTACTCCTGCCGCCTCCCTGTTGAGAACACATAAAGCCATTGATCACAGCTAGCACTGCATTGGTCCCTCAGTGTGATCTGGTGCTCCCTGGCACCATCAATGCCTCTGTACCCAAGGCAGGCTGCACCCCTACCCTAGGTGGCTGAGAACTGCTTTTAATGACTGTTTGCTGCAACTATATCTTGTTGGTTAAATATTTTTTCTAATTTATATATATGTATAAATAATATGTATATCGTATAAATAAAATATTTTAATATATACAATTTCATTAAAAATAAAACCATCTCTCTGGGCAGATCTATTCGGTATGATGAGAAAAACGCTGCTGCAGCTTCACACGCAGCAACTGCACATGCACATGTGTGTGGGTGGTGAGCTGATGTTCCTCTCTGGATGTTTCTGATCAAGAAAGAGCCCATGCTGGAGGCATCCCTATCTGGGGACACCCAGTGACTGTGGGCCATATGGCCAGGAGGAGCATCCTGCTTGTGTTTAGCAGGTACAGTGGAGGAGGACAGTGGTGTTTATTGCAATATAGTGGGCCATGGGAAACTAAATTACTCTGGCACCTCTCCCCTTTGCTGCCACTGACCACAGGTTGGTTTGTACATCACCCCAGTGGTGAGACGGGCCACGTGGGTTCATGGTGTCATTGATCTGTTTACTTGGCATTTCCCACGTGGCTGACGCATTGTGGCAAGGACTTTTATTTTTCACTGCGGTAGGTGACATCGTGTGTGTGTGTGTGTGTGTGTGTGTGTGTGTGTGTGTTTGTCAGCCCGAGGGACTGAGTCACAGCCCTCTCTCTGTGCGGGACCCGTGGCACTTCCCCTTACCACTGAGGTAGGGTGACATGCTCACCCATCTCCCCAGGCTGGCTTACCTGCCTGCGTGTTGCTTCATTTTTTTAATAAAGGAAAGGCTGAGAGAATGTGACAGCAAGATCAACTTTCTCTGTAAGCCAAACTAGTGAAAAGAAAAATCCATCTCACCACATCGGTTTTGTTTTCACTGCTCGTTCAACCTCTCCTCTCCCTCTGGCAGAGCCCTGCACAGTCATTCAGTGCCCGTCTTGGGGGTGGTGTGGTTGTTAGTTCAGTGGTGTATGACCCATTTATTTTCATAATACTTAGATACCCGCGCTTCTGTAGCAGTCAGCACACGGGTCCTACAACCTAAATCCTCACCAGAAAAGCACACACCTGATTTCAGCGGCGTGCATTGAGAGCAGGTGGCTCTGCGCTTGGCTTGCCGGGGTCTGCAGGAAGGCGATGGGATGCTTGGTCTAACAAGTAATTAATGAGCAGGTAAAGGTACATTTTTCCGGGGCTGGCACTTTGTCATAGATTATTTTGTTAAATATTGATTGCTAGCTTATGGGACTTGTTTCCTGTTACGATTTTCAAAGAGTTGAGAAGTAGAAGTGTTGTAGTGGATGCTTTTCTGGCTGTAATAACTTGCGTTTTCAGAGACAGCAAAGTAACTAAAGGCATGAAATCGTTCACTCTCTTTTCCCTATCTCCAGATGTGGCATCACCTATACTCCTGTTGAGCCTAGTCTTAAGATACACCTTTTTTCTGTACGTCTTTCTTACTCCATCAGTTCTTTTTTATTCAGATGATAATTAGGTTCATGCTTGTGTTGCTTTTGATAAATAGAAAGAATCAAGCATAGGACAACAGGAGGGTAAACTAGCATTGTAGTGGACATGAGAGTTTTAGGTGTAAAATTAAAGAGTAATTTGCAAAGCTACTTGAAATAAATTGGATTTAAACACAATGAAATCATCCTTGACAGCAATTTGTTTGAAGTTCTTCTACTATTATGAGTGTAAAGGGATTTTTTTCTTAATTACCAGTTTCTGGGTAGAGTATTCGGCATAATTTCTCACAGACAACTGAAGTATTAACTCCTTGCACCTCACTAGTTTGGGCAGTTGGGAGAGAAATTGAGAGTTAGGGAAAGATGGTTTCTTAATTTCATCATTTGAAAATGGATCAGTGATCAGAAGCCTCTACCAGGTAACTGAAAGAAAATAATTAATTAAATTTGTGAAAATCCAGCAGGATAGCTGAGTATACATATGCACTGCATGCAAATAGCTGTCTTTGATGTTTAACCAGAGTATAATAGCACTCTAGATACAAACTGGAAACAAAGTTACAGCAATTAGCTAGTTTGCATCCCTTGTTCAGATGAGCCATGAGTTCTGGGTTTTTTGCATTTATATACTTCTGCTGTAGGTGTTGGAAGTGTGGGTGGTCATGAAAAAGTGGTGGTTACAATAAGATTTTCCATTTATTGCCCTTTGTGTACAACTAAAAATAAGATTCGAGTGCTTTAGAATTTATAGAGCAAGTGTAATCCTTCTCTCAACTCGAATGACTGTGTTGCCTGCAGCTTCAGCTTTGTCTGGTGAGTCCCAGGCTTAAATACTTGTAAATGGGTCTCTATTGGAAAGAGAGGCAGGGTTTACTTGTGGTGTGGTCTAGCTACGTTAATTCATCAACTTCTTGTTTAAAACACTAAGGAGTTAGGCTTAAGTGCATAAGTAAGAAGTGGTGATGAAAGAATTTTGGATCCAGAATTGTTCTGCCCTCTGGAAAAAAAGCAGCTTTGGAGAGGACTAAAAGATCTGTGAAAATAGCCCTCCAAAATTTCAGTTGTGTAACTTGAACTGTTGATCCAGAACTTCATTTTTTGGCAAAGGAAAAATTAAAAAAAAAAATGAAATCTATACAGATCTGCTGAGCATCAAGAAACAGATTTTCAGGGTTAACTTTTGGCACATAAAATCCTTTTGGGTTGGTTTTTAGGTTGATGGTATTGAAATATGCTGTCTCAATATCTTTTCCAGGTAGTTGCACCGGTTAGCAATCTGCTAAATCAGTTGCAGTATCTTGAGCTACTAAATCTGTTCTGACCACATTAATTGATATGTCAGCTTATGGCAAAGAGAAACATTAAAGAGAGGTGTTGTCAGTGTGTGCGGGGAAATTCATAACTTCATGGTGTAAGGTTTGGTGTTGTCCCAGCTTCGCACATTAAGTAGCTGTGGCATTTCCAGAGAATGAATGCGTCTGTGCGTGTCAAACTTCTCGGGTTTTATGTCATTCTTGTGATGGATAAATAAAGAGAGCATCTATCCAAGAGCTGCTGAACCAAACGTAGAGACTGAGAAGTTGCTTTCTGCTTCATCACAGCTTGAGCTTCACCACTTGACCTGTCCAGGTTTTCCAGGCTTGGCAGGGTAGCAGAGATGTTGGTCTTGAGAACTGGGCCACGTAAGACAATAGTTTTTCACTCTGAGTAATGCCATGCGGCACAGAGGATGTGGGGTGCTGGGGGCACTTAGAGGCACACGTGCTTGTTCCATGGAATAGCCATGCTGCCGGCGGTGAGTATTGCATTATGCAATATGAAATCCCTTTAAATTAGCTTGATGTAACCCTCCCCTTCTTCTTAGGAGAGCTCAGTGCCTGTTGTTGCTGCATTACTTTTGCCTTTTTGCCAAAACATGTGTTTCTGCATTTACATCTGTGTGTGCCCCTTGCATAGTCTCCTGCCGTGGTGCAACGTACACAAGGCAAGAGAGATAATGCAGTAATCAAATTTTAAATATTTCAGGTGGGAAGGGGCAAAACTTCAGAAATAATTAGTTTCCATGGAAGTGGTTGCTGCAGGGAAGTGGTTGCTGCAGGGAGTTATATTACATCTGTTATAATTGCCGGCATGTCTCAGTCCTGCAGGTGACCAGATGCTGACAAGCGGCATAAACGTTTGTTGTCATTTTTTCTGTGGAATTTTCCCTTTTCAGCACAGATGTAGTTGTTTTTTTCTCCCCTCCCCACTTCTTTCTGCTGCTGCGCCTGATGCAGATGATTTCAAACCTGATGGCTTTGAAAGATAACGGCAGGAGAGAATGCGTCGTCATGTGGCGACAACACTCATGCGCCACTCATCACCGCCACAGTTTCCAGCTGGATAAGACACACTGGTCTTTTCCAGGGGTATTGCCGCACAAGCTATTTTTAGAGTGGCACATTGGATGTGTTGTGCAACTATTAGTACCCGTCGCAGGGCTCTTCATTTTTTCCCTTGTATGGTGATGAGGTTTTTAAGATGTTTACCTTTCTCTTGAAGTGGTCAACAGATCTCCTTTTGATTCTTTTAACCACTTGCAGAGCTGGTCCGTGGGGTCTGTGGGATTGTGTTTTCTGGACACAGTTTGAAGGGAACAGCCCTGCATGTGTCTCCTGAATTAGGATTAGTATAAGTAACTGAAGCAATGTGGTTGAGGTTTTCAGCTGAAGAGCTCAACCTGTTGCGTTGCATAGCAGATCTGCTACCTCAGGAAACCCCCAGCTTTTTCTTTTTTTTTTTAACTCCCACAGCAAACAAGCTGCACTCAAGCATTTTTGTAGTTGTCACAACCTCTTTCTATGGCTCTCAGCTTCTGCTGTCAACAAGGAGTCCTTTAAACAGCCACCTCAGCTGTTACTGCTCCCGTGATATACAGGAGGTCCTGTGAAAAGGTGGCAGCAGATCCCGGACAGTTGGTGGTCCCCTCCTGTGTACCTGGGAAAGATGACAGACGCTCAGTGATGCAGTGCAGCCTCACAGTGAGAGCAGAGCTGGGCACAGCAGTTCACTGCTGGTTACATCTGTTGCTTCCTGGAGGAACAGAGGTGGCCTGTTGCAGGCTCCTTATTGCATTGCTCGAATAGCGCAAAAACATTAACAATGGAGATTTGCTGTAATGGTGTGTTCAAGTGTGTCTCTGCCAGCTTCACTTCTAATGCACTCAGTTAGGGAACGCTTTGGAGGTTGCTGCTAATGGATGAATCTTCTGGAAAATTGGAATTTTTAAATCAGATTGACACTTTGGAGTGAGAAATATAAATCTAATGAGAGTATTTCAGCAGAGGTTTGTAATTAGGAATGAATGGAGGGAATTTGTATGTGCAGTCTGCAGAAGGGCACAATGGAAGGTGAAATTGCACCCTCTGTGCTGAATGAGGGATGAAAGCCAATGTATCAGTGTCATGGCATGACAGTGTAGAGTATAAATGATACTGTCATTGAGTGCTGCAGAAGGTATCAAGGGAATTCCACTCCAGTAAATTACATTACTTAGACAGACCTGAAGGCATTGTGTCTGAATGATTGGAGGGAAAAAAGGTTGTCAGCGCAAAGCAGAAGATATTATAGAACAACTGGCTGCAGGGTTGGAAAGTGGTGTTTTTATGATGTTTACCATGCAAAGCTCTTCAGATGCTTTTTGAATTATTTTTGGTTGAATTATGAATGTATTGATGAAGCAATAGTATTTTTTGAAGTGGTGTTGAGAGTGGATACCAGCCTGCAGCAAAGGATTGAGCGTGCACAGGTCCCATTTTTTAAGTAGGAACTGGGATTCCTTCAGGCTTGGGAAAAATGTAGTTGTGTGTTCCAACTCAGGCAGTGATCTTTATGCATTGCTTCATTTGACTGAAGACTTGCTTTTTGGGCTGGATTTTTGTTATGGATTAATTCTTGCATAGGTTTACAGGGAGGGGAAAGTTGTTACTTTTGTCACTAGCAGTGTCTGGGGCTGGATCGTGGTGAACAACAGGAGGTCACGGGACACAAACTTTATGTTCTCATTTAGAGGCACACAGACAGCATGGCAAGGTCCGTGATTTGAATGGCTGGGAGCATGATGTCATGGTGACAGTGCATCAAAACTCCACAGACTCTCATGATGCATGAGCTGGCACATCATGCGTATGTGTTCCTCGCACTGTTTTGCTTATTGCTCACCCAAACCCACTTCTAACACCACCTTGCTTTCCCCAGCCACAGTGATTACGTTGAATGGATTAGTTATTTCTCGGCATTTTTTACTTTGTAATGACCTATTACATCCACCCTCAGAGGGGCAGTACCTCAGAGACAGGGCTTAACTGCTTCTCCGTCTCTGACCTCACACACAGACAACATCTACAAGCTCCTGTCATTTCCTAGTTTGCTCGTGGGTGACACAACCCAGCTCCCCCAGTTCTCCTAAACTGCCACTCGATGATAAAACAGCTTCTCCCCAAAGATCCTACATTTCATTCCTGCCCTGCATAATAAGCAGTGCCTGCCTTGGGACTTTCTGTAAAACTTCAGCAGACTTTGTATTGCTTAAAAACATTTTTTTCCACCTGCCTACTCATGAAAACATCACTGAAAGTGCGTGCTGCAAATAATGATAAGGGAGCAGACTTCATTTCTTCTCTCTAAAACTGGATTCTCAGCAAAGCCTACACATGGCAGGATGGACATGCAGTACAGTTACATTAGCAGTCCTTAGTGTACATTTCTTTCTTGCCTGGAAATACCATTTTAAGTTGTCATGGCATTAACCAGGAAATCACAGAATCACAGAATCGCTAGGTTGGAACAGACCCACTGGATAGTCGAGCCCAACCATTCCTATCAATCACTAAGCCATGCCCCTCAGCACCTCATCCACCCGTCTTTTAAACACCTCCAGGGAAGGTGACTCAACCAGCTCCCTGGGCAGCCTCTGCCAGTGCCCAATGACCCTTTCTGTGAATTTTTTTTCCCTTATGTCAAGCCTGAACCTCTCCTGGCGGAGTTTGAGGCCATTTCTTCTTGTCCGGTATAAATATAGCCAAACTGAAGAGTACTGTGCCTGGGAAGGCTGTGGTTCAATGGCAATGGCCTGTCCTCCTCAGGATGCGGGATTCAATCCTTACAGCCTGTAGCTAGAAACCGCAGCATCAAAACTACAAGCAATGTTGAAAAGTGTGAGACATCTGTGGAAAAGAAAATGCCCTGCATGGCATGGGATTAAAGAGTAGAGCAATTCATTAGAGGGTCCTATTCATAGACAAAGGTGAATGGATGGAAGCAAAGTGTAATTTCATAGAATCATAGAATAACCAGGTTGGAAGAGACCCACCGAATCATCGAGTCCAACCATTCCTATCAAAAAAAAAATTGTATCTATACTTCCCATATTAAAACCAGAGTCGCATACATTTTTTTTCTTTTTTTTTTTTTTGCATGTTGGGAAAAGCTAAAGCTTTTTCTTATGTTCAATGCCATTCCTACAGTCATGGTTGAGCAACATTTTCAAAATGTGGCTTTTTGTAGGCATCCATCAATCCACAGAAGACCCATTTGTTCTCACTGCCCTAGCCATCCATATGATGCAGTTTTCCTCTTCCCATGCTGGTCTTGCATGAAAGCCAATAACCAACGCCTGTGAAGTCACCAGGGTCATTCATGGGAACAACGGTGCAAGACTGGATTTAAATGCTGTAAGGTACCGTGACTGCAAGAGTGGAGTAGAGAGGGAGGAGGAATGACCAAGCTCTATGCCTTAGGGAAGACCGAGAGACTAACCGATATACTTTAACTGAGACTGATATTGAGCCTGCTCAATCAGATCGGTATCCCCTGGCAAATGTATTTTGTTGTGTAAATGGCTCCCTGCTGTCCCAGAAGACTATCGCTATCTCTTCATATCTTGCACAATGGATTTCTAAATAAATCAATCTTTGTGCAGGAAGGCTGTGGTTCAGTAAGCCCAGCTTGCTAACAAGTCAGTGGTTTAATCTTAATTCTCCCTGCTAGTGCTTTTGATAACACGGGGGTTTTAAAGTTTGACATAGTAGAAACTTGTCTATAAACTCTGATTTGCTTGCCAGAAAGTCAACCCATTACCGTTAAATCCCCTCCTATCGTTAGTGTTATTAAACTGACGATTGATGTGTAAAAACTGCCATTTGCACGAAGTACCCAAAACTGCAGTAAAAGAGACTTTCGTTCTGACTTGGTAAGGAGAAAGTAAAAAAAAAGCAAAATAACACTAGATCTAACAGCAGAGATGTTCATATGTTCTGAACAATAAAATCATTTATCCATGTATGACATAAATACATGAGAATTTAAATAATGAGTGATCTCGTGAAATGCAGCAAAACACACACCACTGACATTGTGAAATTTCCCTTCTCTAAAACCCTCTTCTGAGGGAAAAGCAGCTTTGCTTTTGCTTTGAAAATCCATTATCATAAGCCTTTTTATAAAAAAGAAACACTTGTCTTAGTGCAATATTAAAGCAATTTTATACCCTAAGAACAGCTCTTCTGTAACATAAAGTGCAATCCTGTGTGCATATGTAATTGCAGTTTATAATACTTCTCACAGTCCTAATTTCCCCAAAATTAAGAAATCCACTCACCTTTTTAGGTTTTTCTTTTCCTAATTATTTTTTGTTCTCCCTGTTTTTCTTCCCCAAAAGATCCTTTTTTAAAAATCCCTTCTTAGGTGAGAAAAAAAAGGTGCAGAATGCTCTCTGGATTCATTGCAAAACACTGTTTGAAGGAAGCTTTCAAGAGTTTAGCTTAAAAAGTTTCTGCCTCTTCCAAACTGTGCATGGGTGACACTGCTATTTTGGGAGGCAGTGCCATCTGCATGCTCAACCAAAAAATGGGGAAGATGTTCCTAGTTCTAGCATAGACTTTTGGGTTGATTCCATGTAAAATTGCCATCTGATCTTTGCTCACGTTTCCCCTCTCTATAAGCTGGGGAGGCAAGGCCACTCACCTCTCCTACCTTCATGACTCCCAGGGGAAAGATGTTCAGCTCATGGTTCACAATGAGCGAGTGAAACATGGTTGTTCAGACCAGGTGCAGTCTGTCACAACATATGAAGTCATTAATTCATAGAATCATATAATGATTTTGATTGGAAGGCACCATGAAGGTCATCTATTCCAACCCCCCCACAGTGAGCAGGGACATCTTCAGCTAGATCAGGTTGCTTAGAACCCCGTCCAACCAGATCTTGAACATTTCCAGGGATGGGGCATCTACCACCTCCCTGGGCAACCTGTGAATCTCATGAGGTTCAACAAGGCCAAGTGCAAGGTCCTACACCTGGGTTGGGGCAACCTGCAGTTTCAGTATAAGATAGGGGATGATGTGATTCAGAGCAGCCCTGCGGAGAAGGACTTGGGGGTGCTCATTGATGAGAAGCTCAACATGAGACAGTAATGTGCACTTGCAGCCCAAAAGGCCTGGGCTGCATCAAAAGAAGCGAGGCCAGCAGGTCAAGGGAGGTGATTCTGCCCCTCTGTTCTGCTCCTGGAGTATTGTGTCCAGTTCTGGAATCCTCAACGTAAGAAGGATACGGAGCTGTTGGAACAGGTCCAGAGGAGGCTACAAGGGTGATCGGAGGACTGGAGCACCTCCCATAGGAGGACAAGCAGAGAGAGTTGGGATTGTTTAGCCTGGAGAAAAGAAGGCTCCGAGACGACCTTATAGTGACATTCCAGTACCTGAAGGGGGCCTACTAGAAAGCTGGGGAGGGACTTTTTACGAAGACGTGTAGATCAACCATCTACCAGCGCAAGCGTAAAGGTTGCAGGACCTAGAGAGGACAGTAAGACTGGGTGGAGAGGGATGACAGGACTTGTAGGAAGTGCAGCTGTGTTGAAGGAAGAGGTTGACGTGAGTAGGAGCAAGGTGGAGTCTGTGTAGTATTTACTGTGATTCCATGGAAATAGCACAGAGGAACATGAAAATGTAAGAAGAGGTTACTGTAGTCCTGTATAGGTGACGCAGACATCTATCTGAGGTAATAGAGATTTAAGTCTGTGTTATATTGCTGGAGAATTTGTAAATGCGTATGTATCATCATTACAATATCTGCCTGACTGGCAAAATGTTTCATCCAATCTCTGTTGACAGAAGAGATTGCCTACTGATAATTGCTTTGCTTAAGTGTCTGATAATGTGCCAGAAATGAGAGCATTCTCTGTTAGGTCATCTTTAATTATGCATGTGCCACCTGTCAGCTTTAAATCTGGAGAGTATTAGTTTTCTCATTGGATTTAGAGTAGGGAAAAGAAGGAGCCTTCAACAAGAGGCTGTTGCAAACAGTGTGCCTATGGGTGAGTTTCACAAGCAGTCTCCTCATCTTCCCTAGTCATGGATAATACTGGTGGCACATGCGGAAATATTTGAAATATTGCCTAAGCTAGCTGACATAGTGATAGTTTTCACAAGCAGAGGATTTCAGACCATCTGTTGCGTTTCCTAGTTTTCCTTTTTCTCCATTTCAAAGGAAGAGAGAGCACTGAGGTGGGAAGGATGCACAGCAAGTCGAGGCAGTGCAGGGAGGAAATCTCCTCCTGAAAGCACATGATAAAACTAATTCAGGCCAATGAAGACATGCCAGTGTAATAGGAAACTAGGGGCTTAAAAGGCTGAAAAACAATAAGGATGGGTGCTTTGTGGAAAACCTCAACAGAGGGAGATGGTAAAAGTCTCTGAGAATATTAAATTAACAGGGTTGCCATTACCAGGCCTACTTATGATATTAAAAATTACCTTGGAAAGGAAATTTATCTTTGTTTGGGGTGGGGAGGCAGTAATTGTGTGGGAATAGTTGAACAGGTTTTTAGTTTGCAGGAGAATACTAGCTGTTTATTTGGTACAGTAATAGATTTTAGGAATCTCCTGGGGTTTCTGGTCTCCTTTACTCCAAGGCCGGTCTGAAGAGCAGGGAAGGGATGGTTGTTAGTCCTCTGAAATGTATCATTTGTACTGGAAAATAGGAATGGTGTTTGTTAAACTTCTCACGTGCTTTTGGCAGAAGAGAACATGACTTGTGCTGTAAAATGCTGGTTCTGCTGCCTCTTGCGTACGTTAACAGAGTGGCCTGTGCTTCCCCCTCTCTGGGATTTTGGTTTTCCAGCTTCTGTCATCACTGCCTCCGCCTCCTGTAAGCAATTCCTCAGTTACACTGTTTAGCGGGTGCCTATCATTTTTCCTGGTAATATCGTCAGCCAGTGCTATTTCTGAAAATCTGGGATTTGGAACAGTAGGTCAGTTTATAAAACAAGACCAAGCGCAGAGGGACAGATGGCTCTGGATGTAAGAGCATGTTTCTATTCATCTCCCATTTAGCTTTTGCTGATGCTGTGTCATTGCACACACGTTTGAGGCAGTTGTACCAGTTTTGCACCTGTGAAGCAGTAGTTGCTCCTTTGCTGCAACAATTGGCCTATGGCACTTGTCACATGCACCCCTCCACTCCTGGGGGCTCCAGGACATGCTCCCTCTGCAGAAACTGGCAGTGCATTTGCACCTGAGGACATGGAAAGGATTTGGGAGACTAGTGGACTTTCTGCTCTGAAATCTGGCTGTGTTTTTCCTGATCTTTTCTCCTTGCAACTGTACTGGATGAAGGTTGCCTGGTTATTCTTTTGCTCTGGATCAGGTTGCCTGACTCACTTTACTTCATTATTCTTATGTAAATGATGACAACTTCTTCATCCTCTGTTGTGCTGCAGGATTTTATTCAGTTCATAGACAGAATCTGGTTGATCCACATTTGCTCACTTCTCTCTCTTGGCATAGTGGTTCCAGTAGCATCACCTGGATGCAGCTGAACTTTACAGAGCTGAAATGGAAAAGTATGGGGGTATGCCACAATCTTTTTTTGCTCGCTCATGATTTATTCAGCCTTTCTTTCCACCCTCCTATTGCATGGTAAAGGGCTCTCCAGTGTAGCAGTGGTGATTAGAAGGCACCTCTTTCATACAGGCTCCTTCGTTAAATATAAGAGTGTATGCATCTCATTATCCTTGTGCTACTGCTGAGCTGTGCAGCACCACTGAGCACTGTAGGAGATGTCCGTTCCAACATTTTGAGGGACAACCATACTTGAGTGAAGGCAGTACTCTGCTTTTGTCTCCAAAAAACGAGGCAACTAGATGAGATTTAAGGATATCTTTCAGGATTAAAAAAATACTTACTTAAAACCAGACTTGAAATAATGAAGCAAAATTGCCAAAAATAAGGAGAAGGCAACAGCATGCCTTAGAAAGGATTTTTCTGAGCTCTTCTGGCTTGCAAGATGTGGTCACAGGAGGGGCTTCAGCTATCTTCTCCGTTTCTCACAGGGACACTTGTTTAACATGTCTCCTGTAACGTGTGGTGTGTCGCTGCTTTTAGGCTTCACACTTTTTCCCTCGCATTCCGCTCTTCTAAAAACCCTACAATAAAACTTTTCCTGTGTCA
This sequence comes from Phaenicophaeus curvirostris, assembly GCF_032191515.1. Taxonomy (NCBI): domain Eukaryota; kingdom Metazoa; phylum Chordata; class Aves; order Cuculiformes; family Cuculidae; genus Phaenicophaeus; species Phaenicophaeus curvirostris. The sequence goes on from NC_091393.1 coordinate 8,417,466, forward strand.
GAATTAGTATCTGTTCTAGTAGACACTTTATACAGAAGTCATACTTTTCTTTCCCTAGCAGTGCAGTAGCACTTGGTAGTGAAGCTGGTGAGATTCAGAGCAATGTGTTTACATTGTGATATCTGACTGTATACACTGCTAATTTTACGAGGAAGGGGAACCCTTCTTGGGATAATGAGTTTTGCCTTATTTATAGACACATCCTCCTGCTGAAGGACGTTTTTCCTGACTCCAAGTCAATTGTTGACTGCAAGTATTGCAGGAGTTCATTGTGAATCTCATGGTACGTGTATGCTTATATATACACAGCACAGGCAAGACAAATCCAGGTAGTGAAGGCAGCAATGCTAAACAGTGTAGCAGTGCCCAGTAGCAAAGCATCTGAACGACCAACGTGGGCCAGATTCCAACTACTGTCTAGGAAAATCACCTTGCCCTTTGACTTTTATCAATCTGGACAAGTAGCCAAGAAGTCAAGATAGTCATCTCTCTATAACTTACAGCCCTGGCAGTGCGACCACAAGCTCCTAAATCAGCTGGTTTGCCTATACCCCTAGACCAACCAGTAAATAGAGGTACAGCAGTACAAATGGAGCTGCAATGCCCTTTTGAGGCCTGGAGGCAGAGCGGTGTGTGGATTGCATAAGTACAGCAGTCAGGCTTTGCAGTCTTTCCACCGCAAGTCATTTGGCGACACGGTACTGTAGATCAATGGTAAATACATGCAACCTTCTTGAAAAGTTCAAGTGGGCAATCAGAGCTAGGCAAGTGGTTGCTTTTACGCTTTGGTTGCAGAGCGTTTGTGGAGGGATTTCAAGGAACCCTCTTAGTAGCAGGAAGCTGCTGTTGCAGTCATTCAATGAATGAGCTGCATAGTCATCTTCTGCAGCTAGTGCCTCCTTCCCTGCACCATCTAGTAAGTACGTGAGCATGCCATTATCAGCCAGGCTTTGTTTCTTTCACCTGTGCTAATATGCCAGTGTTTTATATTCGATTGAGTGAAAGGGTAAAGTGGTGGTATGAAGCCTTTTTTCCCTTCCCTTAAATAGGAATGATGACTACAGCGTAACAGCATTCAAAGAAAAAGACATTTGATCAAAGATGACCAGAGCTTCCCCTGAGATGATTCATAAGGACGTTTGTCCTGAAAATAATTCACCTTTACCGTTTTCAAAGCAGACATTCCTAGTGCAAATCCTATGTTAGCTCACTGCAGTTAATATGCATACACATATGTAAAAGTACCTTTGACTTCAAGCTGCTTCCTCCAACTCTCAACACATGCCCGAGGGCGGCACGGGATGTCTGCACTGTTGGCAGGTCCATTGCAAGGATGTTCCTCCAAAAGCACCTACTTCATGTCCTTTGGTGCCCTTTCAGCTATGAAGGGGGCTGCTCTGCTCTCCAGGAGCACTGGCGAGCTTTCTGCATAGGTCAAGCTTGAATTCCCTCTGGGCTGCCGCAGTGAATATTGCAGAAACTTCACCGAGCAGGGGAAAGCATCGTGCTTGATGTGCAAAGGCTTGCCAGTTTGAATCACGTCTGTTGTGTTGTGGAGGTCAATATTGCTCTGGTTGCAGTGGGTTGGTGGAGTATTAGCAAGTCTCATTTACAGGGGGTCCTGGGCTTCAGTCTCGTCTCATCTCATCTGTCACCAAGAGGAGGAATCTACTTTGACAACTTCTGCAAATGCGGTTTCACTTTTGTTTTTCATTCCCCAGCCATGTCCTTTGTTTCTGAAAAGCTGTTTGCATACAGCAGACTTGCGTGTCTCTGTGTGTGTGTGTGTGTGTGTACATTGATTAGTTTTAATTTCTTTCTCAACTACCTGATTTTTATCCCATTGCTTCCCCAGCATCCTGTTGTTAATTCACATAAAATATGATAATGCGATGTGATATTCCTCCCTAGTTAGCAAAATGTTAGAATAGCTGTTGGCAGCTTCTGGAAGAGTAATTAGCAAGTAGAAATTGCTCAAAGATGTGCACACTTGCCTAAGTAGGCATTTTCCAGCTGTCTGTAAGTTCAAAAACTAGTAGGGACTTTTCAGGCTCTAACACAAGGTTAATTACTTGCTACTAGAAAAGAACATTTACAAAAACGTGTAGTGTGCAATCAGGGTTGCTGTATTTTGCTTCTTAATTTGGAAATTAACTGCAACAAAGAACAAAATTTTTACAATGTTTGGTAGTCATTTTCTTAAGGAGGTAAGCCTTTTTATTACAAGGGGATGTCAAGCTCAAACTCAAAATAATAAGCCACCTAAGAAAGTTTGTAGGGCTTTGTGTACATCAGTCCTCATGCCACTGGGTGTAACGCTGCCTTCTATGGGGATGGCGCAATGCAAACGCCTTTGTGTTGGCTGCCTGAGTCAGGATCCCCAGCTCCGTAGGCATCCTTGGCATAGCCCAGGACATCAGCATTTCCTTTCTCTCTTTCTAATGTGTGGGAGTTTCTGTCCACGATTCTTTCTTTAGAAAGCCATTTGCACTGCTGTGCCTCTGTTTTGCATGAAGAAGCCCACGTAAATCAAATATAGATGCACAGCTGTGCTAAAAGCCTCCTTTTTATCCACAGGCAGCTATTGTCAGCCAGCTTTTATTTCTCCTCTTTCCTATTCTGTTGCTCCTTCAGGATCAGCCTGAGGGCGGCTGGATTTTTGTTTGTTCCCTTCTGTAAGGTGCAATGCGATGGAGAGAAGGGGCAGGTGGAGGGGAAACCCCAGGGAGGTGGTTGAGTCACCTTCCCTGGAGGTGTTTAAGGCACGGGTGGACGAGGTGCTGAGGGATATGGTTTAGTGTTTGGTAGGAACGGTTGGACTCGGTGATCCGGTGGGTCTCTTCCAACCTGGTTATTCTGTGATTCTGTGATTCTGTGAAACATACAACTGGTGCATTTGGACTGTTAGAGAAGTTGTATTTTAATCTCAGGCTCTTGCCACCTCCATGGTCTCTTCTGCTCTCTGCCTTTCGCTTGACATCTTTTGTGCCTAATTCTCTAATCAGCTGGACTATCATCTCTTGGCACTGTATCTTCACCCACTCTCCAGCTTCTCACCAGTGATTATCTCTCCCCTCTCATCTCTTCTTCGCTCTGACACTTCTCCCTGTTCACTTCTCTGAGTGCCTGTGACTTTCCCTCCCCTTGCCTTCCATTGAATGGACAATTTTCAGGAACCATTTTGCTAGGTGTCGCTCCATTCCCACTGCTCTTTCAAGTTCCTTGGCAGTCCTTTCCCGATCTTGTTCTGGGCAGCACAACATCTCTCTGCCTCTTGTCCACTCTTTTCTGCTCCCTCCCAGCATCCTTACCTACTCGCTTTAGAGTGCTTCTCCAGTTTATTTTTGCTCACTGAAACCACTGGAAAATAGCCATTCTTTCCCATGATTCCATTGTCCCCTTCTGATCTCTGCCTCTCCACCCTCCTGGAGGCAGTGAAGGCAGGACTGGGCTCTTGCCCACTTACTACTGACCCTTCTCCTTTGAAACTTCTCCAGCCATCCCTCCTCCATTTGTCCTTCCATGTAACTTTTGACCTGTAAACCCTGTGCCTCTTCAGCCTCCTCTCTCTCTGAGGTGAGCCTGGTCCTTTCCCTTCTTTTATCTTGGACCCTTCCACTCATCCATAATAACATGATTTTTAGCATCCTCGTTGATGTTGTTTCTGGCTCTTCCCCATCCACTCAACTTTTCACCATTGCCTCTGCACTAATCCCATTTTGTAGGTTTTTTTCACACATTTCTGTCCTCCTGTGTTGTTACTAAAAGCACTTGAACATTTCTCCTCTTGCTTACTCTCCTTTTGGAAAAATTCCTGCCACGTGCAGCAGAGAAGAATACATGTGCTTGTATGTACTTGAGGTGAGAAATACATGGAATAATGGCAGCTAATAATATTAAATCACATAATTTGTACAGAGTTAAAAGAGTGCTTCCTCCTTAATATAAGTCTGGGAAGCTCTATTGATATGACTGGCCTAAGGACCCTTTTAATAGAGATCATGTAGTTTTTTAATGTTTGGAAAGCTGATGCTAGGCAACATGAGCTATTCCAGAAACATGCAGTGACAATAATAGGTATTTTCTAAGAGATACTAATGAAATTTAGTGAGTATGTGTATATGCACATATGTAACTATGCACATGCACGTGTATGTCTGTTTTTAAGACATTATATTGGAGTATAGTATGCTGTGATAGAAAAGCGTCACATCATTCATAATGAAATAGTGACTGTTCTGTATTTCATCAAGCAACAAGTCATTTGGGCATATAACAAAATTGTGCCTTACTAGGACTTAAATTCTTGAAATAATGGTACAAATCTGTAGATATACTTACCTGGTCTTGATTTCTGATAGGTATAAATCAACAGAGCCTACTACTACTTGATTTGTGCTAATGGCAGAATCTTCATATAGCCTGCTGGTGGAAAATTGTCTCTTCCTTCCGTGTAGCTATGTCACTATGAGGTCAAGCTTGTCTAAAATGACTGGAATTGGTCCTATAATACAATATATGCATTCTTCTGACAATCCAAGAAATACAGTACAAGATGTGTGGAGTGATTTTTTTATTAGGTTTTTTTTTTTTATTGCAGCCTGCAATATAGGTAAGGTAAAGTTAGGGTAAGCAGAAGTTGAGGGGGAAGAAGTAAGGAGAAAGTATGCTTGTTTTTACATTGCAGACTGTTCTCTTTTACATGTATATGGAGAGACAACTCCTTGGCAAGCATTAGAGTTTGCTATGTAGGCTCGTCCTCATTTTAGCACAAAAATTGCTGTAGGGGTTGCAAGCACTGGGAAGTATTGATTATTTCCTAGCATGCTATTTGTATTACATATTTTAGTTAATAATTAGTACTTCTTTTAGATTAGTTTCATTTGAAAGACTAATCAATGAGCTTTATAGATTCCCCGCTTTATATATAAACATGTCAGTCTTCAGTGGAGTAAAAGACTTTTATTTTATCCCAGATTGTTTATACTGTATAATTATTAATCTGTAGTTTAATCTCCTTGTCTTCATGCTTTTATGGCTTGATCCTGCTTATTGCAAGGGATCTCAAATCTCGTTAAAGGGCATGGATTAAAGGCACTCAACACCTTGCCAAATAAGTGCTGGAATTTGCCAGCTAAGTGCTGTTGCTCTCAATGCTTCTCACTCTATGTGTGCACCAGAAATAGGACTGCCTTGTATCTTGTCATTTCCCTCTACAAAGTCTGATTTTGAACCACAGTAGGTTTGCCAGACTTCAGGTGCACAGGGTCACAGTCTTGTTGCTGTGATGTTCTCTCAGCCTGTGTTTGGAAAATCACCACAGAAATGTTTCAGCTGAGGGGGAAGTAAATAGGAAAATATATCTTGAAATGATGTAAGTATTTTCCAATGTTCAACATTTGTTGAGCTCTTTTAAAGCTCTGGTGCCCCCGTGCTGTGGAGCAAAGACATGAGATCTCAGCTGGAGAGTGGGTTTGGGGCCACAGGTCCCATGGCTATCCATCTGACCAGCCAGGAACTTCAGAAAAGAAAGCCCAGGGCAGCTGATGGCTTCTGCTGCCTCAGAAATCTGGTTTCTGACAAACTGAGGGGACCTGCAGAGCTGCTCTCTGCTCGGTCCATCCTTATTTGGTGCAGCACTGCATACTGCTCAGTTGTGATTTTGCAGGCCAGTAATGGTCTGTCAGCAGCACTTGGGAAGCAGAAATCTCATGATTCTTGCCCCGTTCCTGACCTGGGTGGGCTTGAGGGTCAGGTTACACAATGGCACTTTTAGTTTGTTTAAAGGAAGGGAATCATGCACAAAAGCTGTTAAAAGAACAGAAGGTTGTCAAGTCAAGCGACAAGTGTTATGATATCACCTGCTCAACCTTCAATTGGATCCTGTGTGCAATCTGACAATCTTTAATTGCGTGTCTTCAGGATCTATGGAGAATATAGCTTCTCAATTCACATCAGAAATAGCACAAAGACTTTTTTCTTCTCAGAAAAGAAGCATTTACTTGTACATCAAATATCTCATGAAGATTGTCCATGCCATAGGTATGGGGCACATTTTGTCAGACAGACAAAGCTTCCATAGATCACAGCTGCCTGAAACAGCCCTGAGCCAACCCAACATGGTCCTGACAGTAGTGTAGCAATGGTGATTTCCACTGTGGGGATAAAGTCTTCATGGATTTGGTTTATGTTACCCTCAAATATGGTACAGTCAGGTGTCCTGGGGCATCTGTCCCCTTGTGAAAGGAGGAGGAAGGCAAAAGGCAGGAGCAGGTTGCAGTCGGCACACTGCTGAGGGTGAAGAACAGCTTGGGACTTCTTGGTTCTCCAAGCTCTGGCCTGCACATACTGTGGGGGAGGTCTGGTTTTGGTGCCCTCTCTTTCCCTACCAGTACTACATTTCCCTTGAAGACAAATGAGCAAATGGGGTCTGTAAACTAACCACAGAGGGAGACAGTGACATCAGTGAATACCCAACCACATAAAACAGCCTTATGGTGCATTCAGTATATCTAAATCTAGGAATACCAAGTTTGTACAAGAATCACATAGTTCTTAGAATTACAGGAGAGGCATTGGAGAGAGTGGCACATGAGCAGTAATCCAAAGCAGTTTCAGTGGGAGTGGTTCTCTTAAAAATGGACTCAAAAACAAAGGTTTGATTTACCACTTGTTACATGAGAAAATGAAGCAAGAAGGGAAGCAAATTTGTCAAAAGCTGTTTGTGGACAGTCTTAAATAGTGTGAATCATAGGACCTCAAATCCCATACGGTGACCTTATGCAAGCATAGTACACCTACCAGGAGATCATGAATTAATGCATGCACAGTACTGAGATCTGGAAAAGATGTTTTCCGAAGTTAGAACATGTTGTGTTGGCATAACATTACATTTGAAGTAAAAAGCATTGAACGCATGGGGAATTGTTGAAGAATATTCTGCCAGCTGCTCAAAATTATGGTTTTACACTGCCATAAATAACAAAAAATGTTACTCTAATGAGAAGCCGTTCTGGTTCAATGAAGAAGTAGAAGTTATAATAAAACATTAATTGATCAAGTCTCAAAAAAGAAGGGAAAATAGAAAAGGCAGAAATGTTCCCTGGGTGTTTTTTGTATTTGAAACAATGGAAGACTGTGTGTCCGTCTTCTGTAGTGATGTGGAAAGAAGAGAAAATTTGCTGCTTATAACAAAGGAGAATCTGAGACAGGCATGTGTGGCTGAAATTAAACATCTTCACATCCTGGTAACTTTTACATCCAGGAATCTTAAAAGAGGGAGCTGAAAAGCTCTCTTAAGTGGCTGTTAATTTATAATAAATCTTGGGAAACGGGAAATTCCAGAAAACTCGAGGGCTGCCAACTGTATTTCCGATATTTCAAAAAGATGAAAGGGATGTCCCGGGGAACTGAAGGCTGGCTTAGCTTGACGTCAGTCCAGGGGAAAATAGTGGAACAGCTATTTCAGGATCTGTCAAGAGAGAGAACTTGGAGGCTAAAGGTATGGATAATTCCAGTAACAGTTCAAGAGAGAGTTTGTCAAACAAACTGCTGCGTTTTTTTGTGCTCTGTCAGGATTGCAGTTTTGTGTGATAAAGGCAACTGTTGATACTGCCTTTAGGAGTTCAGATTAGGTGGTCCTTTCTGCCTTTCAGGTTTGTGAACCATAAAAGGAAGGTCCTGAGATTAAAACTCCCATGACAGAGTGCACTTATTTGAACAGAAATAACCAAGCCACTCTGTTTCCCTGGGATAAAGCATGGCTTAGTTTTGGGGTTTGGTTGTTAATCTCCGATTTGATTTTATTTGATGGCTTTTGCAGCTTTAAGCTTGTTGAGTACCTTGTAGTTCTGCAGAGGCAAAGAAACCAAACAAATTTCAAAAAGATTCATGAAAACCTCAAAAAATAATATAAGTATCCTCAAAGATAAAAATTCAAGTTAAAGCCTTTCCAGTTTTAATCCCTTGTTCTTTACAATGAAAAAGAAGCTTTCATAATCCCCTCTGGATCTTATGGGAGAAGAAAAGCTTGTCTTTGCCTTCTGCTGTCTTTGCAGTCCTCCAAGAAACTATAGGTGCAGGTGCTATGTTGGCTGTACTAAACCCTCAGAACCAGGACCCAAATGCATGAAGTCTTTTCTTTCTCTCTGGGCTCCTTTATGCTGTGGTTGCACTTAGTCAAAATGCCCATTTCTGTCTCACATCCTCTCCACTTTCCCCGACTGTAGCTTGATAGGTGTTGGCAGCAGAAATGATTGCTTTCTGTGTGTGTTTAGCTGGGGGATGATTTATTGTCTGCAACAGGAAAGGCAGTTTACTTTCAGAATAAGGGCCAGCCCATGGATAAAGTGACCTGTAAATAGGAATCTAAGCATGTGCCAGACTGTGAGGGTAGAGGGAAGATTTGCAATTCTTTCTTAAACCTTCCTATAAAGAAATGCCAATTCTCACCTCCTTGCAGGATCAAAAACACTGTCAGAAACCCTTGACATAATCCAGGTATCCCCTTGGCACTTGCTCTGAGAGTTTCTAAATAGTCATTTCAGTGACCTTCTGATCATTTGATGGTTAGGAAAAGATGTGAAAATGTTTTTTCACATGTGTTGATAGGCCTTCCAAGGTTCAGACCTGTAAATCTGTGGATCTTAAGGTAGTAGTCACTAGAATTTATTTATTTATTTTTTAGATTAGTGAAAATCTATGATTTAACCATAAGGAGACTTTTTTTCCTTCAGCACATATGTTGTCGAAGGAGAACATTATTGTTGGTATCCATTTGATTGTGGAAAGCACTGCACAAGCAGATAGTGGCCCAGTCTCTAAGGAAAAGGTGACACCTGTATTCTTTCCCAAGAGCAGAAGGTGCAAAGTTATACCCTATGAAATTCTGTCCCAAGTTTAACCCAGTGACCTACTGGATGCGTTGTTGCTCTTCACACATTAATCACAACAGACATGTTCCAAAGGACATGCCGGTTTGTGTCCCAAGGAAACATGAAGGATATTCTAAACAGCTGTTAACTTGTGGCAAAGATGAAAAGCTTGCATTTTAGGGAGAAAAAAAAAAAAAAAAGGAGAGAGCAGATTTTCCCATAGCAGCTATGTAGTATGACAGCAGAAAATGGGCTTTTGTTGGTTTTGCAACCTCTACAATTTGAGTCAGCAGTGCTTTTGGCCATACGCTTTGATGCAGATGGAACTTCTTCCACCAGTTCTGCAGACAGGCTGGAAAAGCAGTAAGTACAGCTTAAGAACTGAGGAGAAAATTAGCCAGTAATTCTGAGAAAGAAGGGTTTGGTTCTTCTCTGGGGAAAAAAAAAAAAAAAAAAGGTTACTAAAAATCCTCATTTGATAGCAACCAAAAAAATCAAAAACAGAGCTTCAGCATTGAACACTATTGGAATTTTTAAAGACTGGGCTTCCTTCAGAAAAAGCAGAAGGGAAATGAATAGCTTTTAGTCAGATGGCATAATCTTTCATGTGAAAAAGCAGCTAAAAGGAGTAGAACAGCACCATTATTCATAATTAGTAGCTTCCAAACACTGGTGATATTGTCTGGCCTTTGTTCTCATGGTCATATTAGTAAAAGAGGTTTCAAATAGAGAAACATACTTCTTACTATCCAAAAGTATTGTCATACAGGCAGGTAGCCTGGATACCTGATTGCTTGACCAACCATTTATATATTTCAACAATTTCATCATCTCAGATGGCATAGTAGTGCAAATTATATATACATGCACATACATCCCTGGAGGTACATATAAATTATTTTAAAGTTTAGGAAAAGGAGGAAAATGGTATCTCAATGTCAAACCTCAACGGAAGTCCCCAGATTCTAATTTAAAGTAAGGGAGGCAGGGCCTGATCTGGTGGGTCCTCCCCAGTATCTCAATCCTCCATTTATATGGAGACCTTAAACCTTTTCAGAGAGCTCACCAAGCTGGAGGGCAAGATGAAAACAAATCACTAGTTCATCTTCCCCTGTCTAATCCTTAATCTGGCCATCCAGCTTACCCAAAAATAAACCAAAAAGGTTATGTCTTTTCCTCAAGGTCCTGAAACCATTGACCACTTCAGAAAAACAGAATATGTTCTTTGTTTTGTTTGGTGGTTTCCTGGCACTGTTTCAGTGTTGGGCATTCCCCATTCTGCTTTGAATAAGCTATTTTGAGTAACAGACTTTGCTCCGGTCCCCTTCACCAAGGCCAACTACTGTAAAGAGCAGTGTGAAAGCATGAGAAGAGACTTTATCGGGAAAGAGTTCTGTGTTTCTCACTCTCCATGTACATATATGTCATTTAAGTGGCTTTTGAAAAATAAGGATAGAGGACAGTTGTTCTGTTGTTCCTTCTGTTTTTCTGCCTGATCTGTGTTTTCCTCCGCCCCGTCTACTGTGCCTCTCTCCTGAAGGCATCACCATTTATATTTAAAGGATGTTGAAAGTTCACGTTAAACTAAGTCTGACTTACTGGGTGTAGGACAATTAGTAGTATAATTACATAATATTTCCTGAGTCATAAAAAGATGCATGTGTATACTTTGCCTACTAGGCCTGTATAGAATGTATATGTCAATGCATGTACCATGTGTAAACATTATTTGCATGTTAACTAAGGTCCCTAAAGACTGCAAGCTATAATTACCTTGTTCAGCTGGGTTACTCTCTCAGAAAATAATAACAACACAACACTCTGAAGTCAAGAAATAGGTTTTATCTGTATGCGGAACATAAATCTATTTAGACTCTTCAAAGCAGCCTCCTGTGGGAATCCCTGCCTCCTATGGTACCAATCTCTGAACAATCTGAATCACAATTTCTTTAAAGTAGATGCCCGGGGTTTAAATAAACATTCATCATGGGAGCTATGGGCATCCTGACACTGATTTAAAGAAACAAAACAAAACCCCAAGATCCATTGCAGAGTTGAAGCTATAGTACGTTTCTGTTCATGTGCGCAATCTGCCAATAGCAAAATCATTCTCAAGTTACCAAAATGCTACAGACAGAAGTTATAATCTGCTGTTCTGTTTAAAAGTCTGCAGGATCAGAGTCCTTCTTTTTTTTTTTTCCCTAGTCTCTGTCCAGTTGTGCAGTAGGTTCTAGGTCCAGTAAGTGACTTTTGCAATGGGACTTCATTCCTACATTGAAGCCTGTGTGCCGTGATGACATATAAGCTCTGAAAAAGTAGTCATTCCACAGCCTGGAGGACGCATCCCTATTCCTGTTGGTTTAGGCTGAGGAATGAACTTCCATTATTCTTGCCTGTACTTCGAAAGCACGTTAAGGCTTGCCATACAGAAACAGGGCTCATGGCCCAGCTCTACAGCCAGCCCAGGCACTGATGCTTCTGCACACTGTCCACAGTGTGGGCTGTGAGAACACTTGATATGTTGGAGCCACGACACCTCCTCAGCAATGTGAATTCCTGCCTTTAGGAGAGTTACAAGATGTCTCTAGGGCCCTGCTGTGTGCCCAACTAGATCTGTGTCTGTGGAGAACCCATGGTTAAGTCCTGTCTCGAGTTTCTCTTAGCTATCCCCCTTCCCACTGGTAGTCAAAATGACGGGTTTACTTTGAGGTGGTAGGGTCAGATGCACCCTCCATCACTATCAGCAGCGATGCGTGTCTACAGCTGCCACCCAGCATCTTTTCCACTCTGCCACGTATCTTCTGCTTTACAGCAGAGTTTACTTGAACGGTGTGAAAAGCTCATTTCTGAAGATGTTCTTGCTAATGGCCCTGGCACCCACAGTATGTTTGGCAGGAGACAAGCCCATGTAGCCTGACGGCCTGCCAGTCTATTTTCAATTATCTGGGGTGCTCAGAGAAGAAGACATTAATATTGCTGAGGATGACATAGCAAATTACTACTGCTCCCTAACCTTTTTAAATTGCTAACACTGTTGTAATCTGTAATTACAGAAATCAGTGTGAGAATTGTGGCACAGTATAATTATCTTTCCTGATACTTTATTGCTGTATGAATTATTAATCAAAATCAGTCTTGTAGAGTATTTGCAGCAACTAAGAAGAATAATGTATAATTAAATTTCATTATTTCTATTTTTGTGCTGGTGTTTTATGATGTTGTAATTGATAATTAATTGGTTAAAAATTCACACAGTTCTTGGGAGTTTCATATGACTATGACTGCTTGGTATTCGGCATTTATTAATTGAATAATGGGCTCACTGAAGAGACCTTTGTATATAGTCTTCTGTCATTACACTGAGCTCTCAAAAATGGTGAATTAATCATTAGGCCTTTCAATAGTTTCTTTTTAAAGGAAAGCAGTGACAATATAATCATATCCTTTGTTGTTATAGCTATAATTGAGAGATCGTACTAACCAATTATAAGGATGGCCATTTTAAGACCTTTTAAGTATCAGTTATTGATAAGTTTCTTTAAAACTAAAGTGTTTGTTACACAGAACAAGGCTTTTCACAAAAAAAAGTATTAGGAGATGGGTAAGGAAGCCTGGAAAATTATTTTCCTCCCACTTGCCACTTAAAAACAGTGCATGTTTATCCTTAAAAACTGTCAAGTCTGATCTGCTTTTGCTGCCATTTGTCAGAAGTACTGGTGCCTCTCAGCTTTTTCATTACTTTAGCATCGTTCTCCACATTTTTTTCTTAGTACCTTTTGCTAAATTGTATAGGGCAGGGGGAATAGTAGAAAACCTCAGAACAAAAGAGTATTTTTTCCACACACTTTGCATCCTATTAAACAGAAATACTGTCAGGCGTTTAGATCTAAATCTGTGGTGCAGACTCTCCACCTATCTCTGGCCATAAAGCCTTAGATGCATTCAAGCTGAACAATTCAAGGTATCCCTAAGTGTCTTTTTTTAACTGTTAGTGGAACTGACTGGAAGAATGTGAACTGGAACTAAAAATAACCCCAGTTCATTATTGATCCTCTCTTAACATGATCAGGAGAATGCTGGGAGTCACCTTGTATACAGCAGGATATAACGCAAGCTCCAGCTTATGCTTCCAAGCAAAACCTGCAGTTCATTTGAGAAATCATGCAGTGTTACCTGTTGGTTTCCGTACTAAAATGTAGCATTGCAGGCATGATGAGGAGATACTGATAGACTTTTTCAGGCATCACTGTGACGTTTTCGGGAGTCCTCTGCGCACTGTTGTAGATCTGGTGTCCTGCTTATACTTCCTGAGATACAAGCAAGCTTTTGTTTCATGGGATGAGACAATGCCTTTAGGCTCCTTTTTCCTCTGTCCCCTTCGTTGCTGGTGTTTTGCCGTGGAGAATCTGTAAAGACACATCCACTGCAGTCTGAGCACCTTTTCTCTTTTGGGCTTAACATCTGATGGCTTCTCATGTCCTAAACCTACCACTCCACTGGAGCCAGTGGGAAACTGGAGCCCCTGGTGCCTGGGACATATGTAGTCTTTGGACAGACATTATCTGCTGCTGGCCCTCACCAGCTTGGTCCCATGCGACTTCAGTGCCTACTTGAGAGAAGCAGCATGCCCATTGCTCTGACAAAGTGATAGATTTGGGGTTTCATCTGCATTGACATCCATCAAACAATTTCTTTCTGAGACTGTGGTTAGTAGGTCAGGAAAGACAGATAATGCACATGCGTTTCTCTGCCCAGGCAGTTTGTTGTTATCCAGCATTCTGGATCATGTCAATATTCATCCCATGTAAACTTGTACCCTGAGTAATGTGGTCCTGGATGTTATTATTACAAGTGACTAATACTTTTACAAATAGGGTAGTTCTTTGCCCCGGTAACATGCAGCAGTGGTTAGTTTTACGTATGGTTTGTTGCACTGACTGTGAAATCTCTCAGGAAAAGCAAAACAAGCACCTTCCTATGAGTATGGGGTACCATTTCAGTTCAGTCCTATGGTCAGGAATCACAGCTCTTCTTTTTACAAATCCTGCGTTTGTCTCGCTTCTATTACATGTAGCACTAGGAACAATAAATAGAGGTGCTGCTTTGACCTTTTAATTCTGAATTATTTGTATAGTGTTTATTGAATTGATCATACACACTGAGGAGGGCTTTTTCTCTTTCCTTGCCGATAAACTTTTTCCATTGTTCTACTGAGGATTTCTTTTCTCCCTGTTTCAACATCAATAATTGCATGCAGACACCAGAATTAACTAGAAAATACATCTCCTTATTTAAATATTTTTCTCTCTCTAAAATCTGTCTCTAGGTGATGACAGCCTGTCTATCTCCAGTCTGAGGTTTTCATGAGAGATTCCAAATTCAGATTGAGATTCCAGGTCAATGAGTTCCTGTTTTACTCTGATGGTGGTCAAACTGCAGCAGGTTGCCCAGAGATGTTGTAGGGTCTCCATCCTTGAAGATACTTAAAACCTGACTGGACAGCTCCTAAGCAGCTGTCCCCAGGCCGTCCTTTGAGTAGGGAGGTTGAATTAGTCAACCTCTAGAGTTCCCCTCAACCTCAGCCATTCTATAAAATTACATTTTTTCCTCTGATTGCCACTTGTTTGTAATGAGGGCCCTGGATTTGGTGTGTCATCTTGTTAGTGACTAATTCTTTTTCTTTATGAAATTCCCAACAGTCTCTATTGCCTTTGATATTTGATCTGATTTCATCAGTTTAAGTCGTGATGTGTGGACTTTGGGGTCACTAATCGATGTATGATCATCTGATAATTCTTGTTGGAAAGGCCCTTAAGAGGTTCCTTGCACAACCTCTTGCTCAAAGCGGGTCAGCCTTTAGATCAGAACAGGTTGCTCAGCACTATATCCAGTCTGGTCTTGAAAACCTCCAAATGTAGAGATGATACAACCTCTCCAAGGAACCTGTTCCTCAGTTTTTCCTTGTGTCCAGTCTAAACCTCCATTGTTTCAGATTGCTTCAGTGTCTGTCTTCGCCTTCAATGACCTCACTGTAGGAGTGGCAGGATGTTGTTAGTACCCTGGTACGCTCGAGCAGCCTCCCATCCAAGTACTGAGTGTGTTCAACCCTACTTTACCTTCAGAGATCTGATGAGCCAAGGTGTCTTGCGTGATGTGACCATAGGCAGATGTGAGCCAGTACTGCTGCTGGTTTGTTTCTGGAGGAATTCCACTGTTAACTTGCTGAAAATCGCTCCTGCGTCCCTTCTCTGTTGAATGCAGTTTGGCCTCCGTAATTTCCAGTCTGGTGTAACTTCTCACCTTAAGACAGCTGAGCTTCTTTAGCAGCCTTTTGTAAAGGTTTTGTCAAAGGATTTCTGAAAGTCAATACTAATTACACGTACCAGTATTCCTCACTGCTAATTTGACACACTTCAGGAATTATAATAGAGCCCATCAGAGACATGACTTCCCCTTGGTGAAGCCATGCTGCTTTATCACAATGATAATTTGCCTGGTTAAGTGTTCTGTAGCTCTGCCACAATTGAGATTTACCTTTCATGTAATTAACCCAGTTCTGATGCAGGACTTTCTGGTCTGCCATGATAAGAGTTTCTCTCCCCTAATGTTTCCCTTTAAAAACAGACACCACTTTGCCTTCCTTCTGTTCTTGTGAGCCAGAAGCTGGTGTTTTTGTGATAGGTAATGTGTTCTTGGTAGTGGCTCAGGCAATTTGTTCTTAAGTTCCTGGAGAGTTCTGGGCAAGTGCCAGCCAGTAGAGACATCATGCTGTGAACCAAAGTGATTAGGATGTTCCATGAGCAACATTTTTGGTCTGCTGAGGTTTTGCATGTAACCTCCATGCTACCCATGCAGAAGAGTTCACTGGGATCTCCCAGGAGTCGCTGTGGAAGGATCATGTAAGCACCGTTCCAGTACGTTTCACTGCAGTTGCTGGCCTTTACCAGCAGCATTTTTTTGGCAAGGTTTCAATGGTGCTTTCCTTGCCCACAATAGTTCTTGCCAGTTTCTGGAAACTTTTGTTTCAAAGAGGCTTTTTCTGGCAGTATGGTGACCTATATGCAAACAAATGCACAGCATGTTCTTTTGAGCCAGGGAAAGGCTTGCTAAGACATTCTGTCTTCAGTTTAAAGAAATACCAAGTGTGTAACAATGATTTCCATGAAGAAGTTTCTGCAGACTCAGCATAATACTGAATTCAGAAAAAAATTACGCGGTTAGAATTAACACTGTATAAGAGACTTCCAGCCTGACTCGCGTCGGAGTTAATACCCTATCCCTGCTTTTCTCTTCGAAGGAGAGGAAAAAGAAAAAATGTCAAATTTTGTGCATTTTCTTGCTACTACATGCCAAAGCCCTATGGCAGCATCTTCTTTTTGCACCCTAAACCCTTTTCGTGTGAAAATAAACAATATAATTCCCAGTGAAGGGTTTCACCATCTTGCTCCTGTCCTGCAGGATAAAGCTCTCTTGGAGAGGAAACACCTCGCGCCTGGAGGTCATTCAGGCAATGGCAGAGCATGGAAAAGGGAAGACCATAAATCACTTGACTTGAAACATTAAAAGCTGATAAATAGGTGGTCCTGAGCTGTAGCCCAGCCCTGGCTTCCCTGTGCACAATGCAGGGCTTGGGGTGTTTCCCGGAGCAGCGAGGGAGGTGGCCAGGGGAAATCTGTGTCAGGCTGAGATTGCAGCCACTGGCCAAGGCATCCTCATGGACTCTCAGCAGCTGCAGGAAGGGGTATGGTGTGAATCTGCTTTCAGGAAGCCCCTGGAGTCACGACAGTAGCCTTGGGAAACCATGGTGATATATAAGCAGCTGGGTGGTGGTCCTTTCCAGGAGTGGAGGGTGCAATTTACAGCCCCAGCATGTCAGTGCCACATCAGTCAGGTTTCCTAGCATAGAAGGCAGGCTCACTCACCAGTGGGGAAATACACCGTGGTATTTTCAGCGCTTCACAGGGCATGTAATGATTTTTTCTAAAAAAATGCACTTGATGAGAGCTGTTGTTAAAAAGTGGGAAATTACTAATTAGCAACCAAGTAATTCAGGGTTTGATTCACACAAATTACACTATTACTGTAAAAGAAGGATTGCAATTTCAAGCAGACAGTGGTTTTTGGGGTTTTTTTTTTTAAAGGCACTGAAAGTATAATTGATGTTCAGTTCATTACCTGCCAGGTTTCAGGTTTCTTGTACATTTTTTCATCATCTGAGACATTACAAGCATAAGATGTGCCTGGAAAAAAAAAAAAAAAAATAAGAACGCTTTCCCCTTTGCATTGTCATTTGCAACTCTCAAGTTTTCCCACTAGGCTGTTCTTGTAAACTCTTGCATTTCATAGCATGCAAGAGTGACCACTTAGAACATCATTATAACAGTATCGTTAGCATCAGAGTTCAGTTACACAGAAAACTATGAGTGGGATGAGCTAAGTATCAATTTCTCTTTTACCTTAGCGTAATGCTAATAAAATGATTGTTGTCAATTCTTATCATTAGTCTTAATTCATGAGAAAAAAAAAATAGAATGAATTTTCTCCTGTTTAAGGAATCCTGCTGGTAGCACACAAAAATCCAGTGTCTCTCTCTTATGCAGATGCAGATCAATAAGCAGGTTTGTATCTTATCTCTAGATATGAAGTTGGTGACAGGCTAATGAATATTAGATTGATTGGGTTTTTTTCTCTCCGTGTAAGCATTTTGGCTGGGTACTCAGAAGTGTAGCATGAGTCAGCAGTAAACACTGCAAATGCCAGTAAAAGAGAAGCTTTAGGCATCCCAATAAGAATTCCAGTAATATTATATTTTTGTAATGTTGACATAACCACCTATTTTGTAGAGAATCATCACAGCCACTAGCTTAAAAGTACTCTTAGAAAGGTGGGAAGATGAATTTATTTTTGAGAATTTTGGTAAATAGTTACAAGTACATACTTGTACGAGTAACAAATTGGTCTTCTTAAGAGCACTTTTGTCCAGATTATTAGTATTTTTTCAATGACACTGTAGGAAAATGGTACCTTATTTGAATGCATGGCAAGAGAATTAGTTTGAAGTCATGTTGTGTCTACATGTGTACCTGCATATTATGCTAGCAAAGGAAAATGCTGCAAAGAACTACATTAAAAAGTAGCAGAGGAGGAATTTTATTTTGACTTTCTGCAGTGGTCAGGTATTTGCAATGCAGCAGTATTGTATCAAAATACGCTGTATGCCTCTGAATCTTATGTCTTACAAGACGGTTGTTGTTTGGAAAAAGAATTCCTTAAAGTTGACGTGTTTGCATGGCTTTCCTTTCAGAAGCAGATAGAATACATAGAAACAATCTTTTTTCCCATGTAAGCCTTGAAACAAGTGTGTTTATTTTGGTTTGGGGTACATAGTGCATTCAGCACAGTCTTTTACAGTTTTCTACACAGAGAAATTAAAATGTCAACATAATGCAAAGAGGATTCAATCTGATGCTAGGCAGGAAGCTTTGAGCAAGAGAAGAATTACTTCAATATGCCCAAGTACAAAGAGGGGGTCTTGTAGTGTTGGTTATTGGGGGAAGCTGACCCACCATCACTCCAAGTCCCAATTGGTGTGTTTAAAGGCAATGGTGGTTGCAGAAATTGCAGAACAGTAGTCAGGGAACTTTCTATCTCAGGTAGTTGTAACAGGTGTCTTACATCCTTCCAACCTCTGCTCTGCTGTCAGGAGGGGAGACTTATTTGCAGGCAGGAGTCCCCCCAGCACCCACATGCTGCCCTGCCACCTAGACCTCCACATGAGTTTGGGGATTTTCTTGGGTCTGTGGGTCTGGAATTCAGAAATTTCTCTTTCCTGTAAATGACATTAAAGTGCTGGTGAAGGTGTGTTTCTTTAGCCATGCCTGGAAGTTAATTTCTTCTAAGCCACTAAATATCTTTCTCTCCCCCTTAAGGCTGAAAATAGCTCTAACTCTGGTTGAGAGATGAGGTCACTGTAGTTAGTGGCTTGTCTTCGTCAGGTACAGTTCAACCTTGTCTTTCACTTGAGCGGAGATGATCAGTATAAACGTGCAGCACTGCCTGTCTGCTGGAGAACACACTGGGGTTTTGATGTTTATTTTCCTTAATCTGAAAATAACAGACGAAAGCACAAAGCCTGTTTTTCACTATTAGAAGACCCAACAGTCACTCTTGCTTTTTTGGCTAAAATCTTCTAAAATTTCCCATGTCCCCATGTTATTGCCTCTACTAAATTTAAAATTGCCCATGCTGAGTAGGTGGTTGAAGGAAAGCACTGTGCAGTCCATCTAAGTTTTATTTTGGTTTTTAGGGGGGAAGTCAAGGGGCGGTTAGGTAATCAAAGCGTGACAGGGTAAATGCCGGTGGCAACAGACGCCCTTTCCAATCTCCTTCCTGAGCACTTTGGTCAGATTTAAGAATTAATGTTCTGCTTGGCTACAGTCCCAGGGTATCCAGAAACAGGGCAGCATCCCACCATGCCAAATTTGCCGAGTGGCCGCATTGCTCCTCACCATCTTGTCTGTGTTTTCTTCCTCCCTTCTCTTCTGCAGGGTGTGAACGGCATGTCTGTGGATGAGAAGAGTGACTCCCCCATGTATGTGTATGAGTCAACGGTGCACTGTACCAATATTCTCCTCTGCTTAAATGACCAGCGGAAGCAGGACATTCTCTGTGACGTGACGCTGATCGTGGAGGGAAAGGAGTTCCGTGCCCACCGGGCTGTGCTGGCTGCTTGCAGCGAGTACTTCTTGCAGGCCTTGGTCGGGCAGACGGAAAATGACCTGGTGGTCAACCTGCCAGAAGAGGTATGGTATGTGGCTGTGCCCCTGCTGTAAACGTGAGCCCCCTCCACCCACTCGGTGAGGAAGGACTCTGCAGTCCACTAAGGTGTCCAAGGGGAGCATGACATGGGTGTCAGTGCCTGCCCCAGCTCAGCTCCAGATGTGGTTTTTGTGTTGGATGGGTTACAAATCACTGAAGGGTGGACATGTTCACACTGACCTTCCTCACCAGCAGTAAGTCCTAACAGTTATAGTGACAAAGCTTTAGGATGCTTCAGCTTGCCTTCGCCACAGCTGCTGAGGGAGTCATACACACTTAATTACCATAGGTTCTTTCAGGGCATTATCAGGACCCTGATATTCTTCTGCTCTTCTAGACGGGAAATTTGATAAGGGTGGTTTGACTGCAAGACAGAGGTTGTGGTTGAAAAATCATTTGAGCTGTTACATTATCGGGAGGCTCACTGCTATCCACTCCTCTCCACTCCTCTCCAGCAGCTCAAATCCTTGTCCTCCTTTTTCCCCTCTCCCACACCTCATTAAACCTTGCTTCCTCTTGCCTCCTGTCATAATGAGTTTGGGATTTAACTACTTCAGGCAGTGTGTTTTCCACCAACAAACCATGAACACAGTCTGACAAACAGTAGGGTTTTTCTCATGCAGCATGGTTCTCACAGCAGGAAACCAAGGGACGTAGAAAATACATACCTCACTGGAACTTTTACTTTATTTTACCACAAAATCTCACTGGCTGGCTTCCACACCCACTGTAATTTCCTCACAGCCATATGACCTGACAGTGCAGCTACCGTAGGGCACACCAGTTGCTTTGCTGCCCACAGGGAGTAGACGTGTGCCTGCTGGCCAGGGCTGCTGTCACCTGCCACCTCAGCACTGCCTACCTGGTGTCTCTGAGGGGGACAGGCAGACCAAGGGGCGGTGGTGTCTCCAAGGCATGGGCTGGCAGGTGCTCAGTGGGAAGATACTCTGGCATACAGAGGGGTTTTCCCCATCATTTGCTTAATGACCATGAAGAAGCACAGTGTGTTTTTAAATGATGACAGGTCCTGAAGTGTCACACACCTTTTTTTCTCCTCTGCTTTAACTCTGCAAAGACTTCAGCAGCATCATGGTGTTGTCATGGCATAAGTTGGAGAGCATTAGATGTAGTTCACTGGGTGTGACTTCATGAGTCTTGACACTTACTCATGAAGAAATTTCAGCCCAGACATTTTGCAGAGGAGTTTAGCAATATCACAGAGGATGTGCTAGGATGCGCGCTGTGATTCTGCAGTGTCCACTGATAATTTCCAGTGGAAGAGTCAAGTCAGTCAGTGTTCCATAGTTTTTGCATCGCAAAGCAAGGGCAGAAGCAGAGAGGTGACAAAGCATGCCCAAGGGGTCCACAGGTAGGAAGAGACAGAAGAGTCTACCAAAAAAGATACCTACAGTTACCGATGCTGGTTATACAGCTATTTTCCACATGCAAATTAATTGCTGTAAACTGCATTGAATCTAAGTTGTTCGGTGGCTATATTATTTGAATATATGCAAAGTGGTCAGTTAAATAATTTTTTCACAAATGCTAGTCACTTGTGGTGAAGAAAGCTGCCCAATGCACTTCAGTATTTCTCTGTTACTCCTGGGTTAAGGTGCTTTTCTCCACTTGAGTATGCTGGGGCCTTTGGTAGTTGCCTATGTGTAGGTATGGGAAGTGCCTCCAACAAAGAACGATGTTGGAGTTCTCCATGAAAGGAACTGAATCATAGAATCATAGAATAACCAGGTTGGAAGAGACCCACCAGATCATCGAGTCCAACCATTCCCATCAATCACTAAACCATGCCCCTTAGCACCTTGTCCACCTGTCCCTTAAACACCTCCAGGGAAGGTGACTCAACCACCTCCCTGGGCAGCCTCTGCCAGTGCCCAATGACCCTTTCTGTGAAAAATATTTTCCTAATGTCCGGCCTAAATCTCCCCTGGTGGAGCTTGAGGCCATTCCCTCTTGTCCTGTCCCCTGTCACTTGGGAGAAGAGGCCAGCACCCTCCTCTCTACAACCTCCTTTCAGGTAGTTATAGAGAGCAGTGAGGTCTCCCCTCAGCTGGTCCCCTCTGTTCCTGGGTTTTGAGAGCTGATAGAGCAGAGGAAAAACATCTTAGTTATATTGCATTTAAGGAAGTTAGCAGTGTCGTTGTCAGTTCACAAGCTAATGGTTCTTCCCAAGCCTATTGTTTTTAGTCTGCGGTCAGCACAGCTCTGGCAGCCCGTGAGTTATTTCTAAGGGTATGTGTGAAAACTAACTTAGTACGTCATGTAGGGGGTTATTCCTCCAGTGGAAAAATTACAAACAAAAGTTGAAAATTAGCTTCCTAAGCCAATATTTTTTTTCAGGCTTAGAGACAATTTATGTTGGCGCATAGTTGTTACAGCAAAACAGAGACTGAAAATCGTTTTTAAGTAGTCTTCACCATTCAAAACTTTGCTAAAGGTGATGATCACTCCTAATTAACAGATGTTTTTAAGTCAACCCTGGAAGCATTTCATTTTCAATTCTGGCATGGTTTGAAAACTGCTAAAGTATGCAGTTGCTGAAGAAGTGCATTATTATTATTATTATTATTATCATTTTACAAAGGTTTGATGTCTAAGCCAGATAAATATTTATTTGTAAAGCTTTTACACTCAAGTAACATTGGTGTAAGGGAGCTTAACATCAAATCAAAATAACTTATTTTGATTATTTAAAGCAGTAAATCTGCCTCTGAAGTCTGAATTGCAGACTTTTTTTCCCTTCCTAGTATGTCAGGGTCTGTTTGTTAATCTGGCATCCAGACATTGTTAACTGTTGTATAGCTAAACAGTGAGCAGATGTTTTTTACATTATTTCTTGCTTCTATCCAATCACAAGTGAGAGCAGTCTTCATGATATGCCAGTCATTTCAGTAGGGAGACATTGTGCACACACAGAATTAAGACTAGTTGAATTTACAGGGTTTAAAACCGCTGCAAAACCTTGTGTTAGACATTTCAGGTCAATTCAAGCATGACTTAATGTGCTTCAGTTCAAACCTTTTCCTAATCAACTTAAACTAAGTCAGTACAGAGCTAATTCTGCACTGATTGAAGAGTTTGCATAAACCCTTTGGTACTAGCCTCGATAATTTGATTTTGTACTACACCTTTTGTTAAAGCAACAAGAAGTATTTTAGTGTGTAGATAAGCACTTGGAAAAACAGCCACATAATGACGAGGGCTCAGATGTGGCCATGGTGTGTGAAGTATCAGCCCTTAGAGCAGAGCGCAGTTAAAGGAATGGAGTGTGTCAGCTGCCTACAGCTAATAAAAAAGGGACCCCATTAGCTCTTAACTTCTAAGCTTTTCTCTTCAGTTGCAGCTTTTAGTGAACAACAGGAACCTTGCCTGACTTTCACCCAGGGTATTTTTCGGCGATTGTGTAGTTTTCCTCTAGCAGCTGCTGTTAAATGCAACTCGAAATTAATATTTTCCAAGAGCTGAGTTTTAAGCTGTAAAGTTAGTCATTCACTCCATACCCCTAACCGTTGTTTTGTTTTATTTAATCACAAAAACTGGTCTTCCTTCCTTTAACAAGGCACTTAATTAAGCTTTTAATTCATGCTAAGAAGTTAAATGGCACTTATGAGGCTTTTTTAATGGTTTCCACTTCCCATCCAGTTTACAAAAAAAGGTGTGATAGAGAGAGAGACACGGCTGTCAGCCAGGGGTATTGTAGGTCATGCCAATATTAGCTGGCAGCAGGCCATTATCCAATTAACATTGCTTCATCGCTGCAAGTAATAGCTCTCGAGTAGATGATTGAGTCATTCATGCTGTAGTGGTACTCTACTTTACTTGAGAAGGAGCCAGTGCTTCATTGAATAGGCTTTTTATTCACTATTATTACCTGCCTGGCTTTGCTACTAGAAGTACACGGAGTCTATATGGGCAGGCTGAAAGCTGGGCACTGGACAGAGGAGCATCATCTGTGCAAACACCTTATTCACACAGTTTTCTGAGAGCTGAGGCTGCAGTTACATGGTGACAAGACAGAAACAGCAGCAACAAATAAACTCCCTCAGTTGCATGAAGGTCCTATGATTTACAAATGAGATTCCCAACCTTCCTTGGGTTTTTTTTGACTTTGGGGCATATATATGTATAAACAACTGCACCTGGTCGTTCTGATCATGAGAGCACCAAATGCTTTTGTCTCTAGTGAAGTTAAATGCAGATCATCTGAAGCAGCAGACCTAGCTTTCTGTAGCAGCAGACCTACCTCTCTGTAGCGCTGATCTAATACTATCCTTTATGTTATAAAACAAATTTGCTTCTCAAATAGACTGGTTAATTTTACCTGCAACCCTCAAATTTTTTTAATCTGTTTCAAAGAGTGGCTACTGGTGGCTTTTTTTCATTCAGTGAACTATCTGTTGAAAATGTTGCCTTCCAAAAAGATTAAACAGAGTTGTCCATGGCTTCCAAATCTTCCAGGGGGCAGCAAGAAGCAGCATTTTTCTTGTAGGAAGAAGGGGTGGGATGTGCTTGGGGAGATTTTTGTTTGTTTATCCGCACAACTCTTTTCTTTGCTGTTAAGAGAATGATGTTCAAAGTAGATATTTGCACACAACTAGGGCTGAATTCCTCTGTGTTCTTACTGCTTTACTGCTCCCCAACGGCTGCTGCGAAACCTGCCATTTCCCATGAGGTCGAGCCCTGTGAAATCTGTCATCTGCTCCTTCAGCTGACGTGGCTTAACTCCCTCACCCGGTTAATCTTTATAAGGAGAAAGGCAGGACAGGACCTTGATTCAGATTCAAGGCTGGCAAAAGCTGAGTGTGTTGGAAAGCGAAGGCATGCAGCTCCCTGGGTGGGACTGAGCCAGGCATCTAACATTAGTATGGCTTGTAGCTGACAGGGAGGAGAAATATTGGCAGCTGCTAACCATCCATGCCAACCCGCCAGCCTGGGGGAAAAATGCTGGGAATTAGCCAACGAGAGATGATTGCTATGAGGAGAAAATCAAAGGCAGCATACAGAAGGTCAGCTATTACATACACTGCTGGCTAAAGGCAATTACTATTCCTTTTTATCTCTAGAAATAAACTATATTCTCTTTCTTCATCTCTTTACTTTCTGTGTAGTGTGTATATGTATGAATATAATATCTTTAAGGAACGCAGAGGCTGAGCTGGGAGTGCTCTGCACAGGCGCTTTGAGTGGGGAGGTGATAAATGTGGGAAAGAGGAGTAAGGAGAGCAAGAAGAAAATGTCTGCTGGAAGTTTGTTTCCCAGCTGGAGGCATGTTATTACTCAGTAGGGGACAACGAAAGGCCCTCTTTCTTTTGCACCCCAGAGATGTATTAGGAGTAGCTACAGTTAGTTCTTAGAGAACAGGAAGCATTAATGTGGTTTTCTTTTTGTACGACTGTATCAGCCATTGATGTTCCTCACAGCAGTGGCCAGATTTAATTCTGCCTTGGCTCAGGAGGCAGCAGTGACCTGAAAGCCTTCCCAAAAGCCACCACCCACTTCACACACAGAGGTTTTTTTTAGTGGCAAGAAGTTGTATCTATTAGGCTTCAAATAAAGTCAGGTTTCAAACTCATTTATGCTTCAGCCTCACCTCAGCAATGCCACTTCAGTGAGGCTGTATGGATGGAAGCTGGGTCTTTGGTTTCCTAAATTCCTCGTAGGGAATGTGTTACATTTCATGCTGATTCACAGTGCTGACACTGGCTGCACAGAAGGATGCAGATCTGTAGTGAGAGTAAAATTGAGCTTTTAGGTACTTTTTGAGGTCTTACGTGACATGCTACTAGTTCAGGAGAAACCGTGAGACAGAAATGCACATTGTTTTATGTGTAGTGCAGTACAAGATACAGGTGACGTATTTTGTTTCTAGCAGGTAAGCAATAAAACAGAAATGAGACCATCAAGATGGGATGTGAAATTCCATCCATGTCTCACTGCAAAAGCTTCTGGTACTGCCTGATTTTTCACGCCTCAAGTACAATGAGGAAACTAGCCACATACTTTTCATTCCACGTGATGTAACTTCCATTATTTTCTGATGATAGCTGTCTTACTATTGGTAATTCTCTGTTCTTTTCCAGTGGAGAAAAGTGAAATATATCTCTGTTGTGTTGTGGGGAAAGCTAAGCTCAATAAAGCAAAATAAAAGCTGTCCGTATATGCCTGTAAAGGGGAGAAAATCTTGCAATAATTCCTTTACCCTCTCTTAGGCAGTAGTTGTACTATTTATGTATTTGTTGGACTAAGTATATAAAAACGTGAAGGGGATATGGAGATGAATGCACAGAACAAAATTCGCCACCACAATAAGTGGACTCAATTTTGTTGCCTTTGTTAGACTTCAGCCTGCTGCTAGTGCTAAATCTGCCTGATTGACTGTGACTGCACTTGCTGTTGAAAAGGCAGTTGGCAGTGTGGAAACTTTCTCATTCAAACATGACAAACATAATCTAAAATGTAAAAGTTGTCCTGAAGAGTAAGTCCTAGAGGTAAACTATGCTAAGAGCAGGAGCAGAAGCAATAGGCATGTCTAACAGGAAGTGTATTTTTGTTGGTGCTGTTTTGTTTTTTTTTTAATTTGGGATTTCTTCTGTTGTACTAAAATATATGTGTTGGCGTGAATGGAAATGAGCTGGCCGAGCCACATCTGCACCTCATCAATGTGAGCACTGTGGCCCTGCAGACTGAAAGAGCTTCCCCTGTCCTCCCCCTCCACCTTTGATTATCTTACCTTTGCTTTTTCTCCCTCTGAAAAACCTTTGATTTTCTTCAATGCCGGCAAACTAAGTATGTGCTTTTTTAAGAGTCCAGAAATACAGGCTGAACATTTGCCATTTGAATAAACAGACAGATAAGGCCCAGATAAGACACCCCTCAGCTTCACCACATCTGAAACCACAAACTGTAAGGTACTTTCTGATCCCAGTGCTAAGCTTTGTTTCGTTAGCGTTCCCAAAAAAGATAAGGTTTTATCTCCATACAGCACTTTCTGCTAGGATTCCCCAATGAATAATGTCAGACCAACTGTTTTTCTCAGCTACCAGTGAAATTGAGCATGTTAACGGGGTGGAATATGGCATGTATTCAAATGATGCATTTCAGCAGTCAACAAACATTAAGGCTAGGAAGTATGGTTCAATCTGGAAGTGAAATATGGGTTTTAGGTGAGCAGAAAGCAAATGAATCATACTAGGATTTGGGAATGAGATGGTCTTTGTAAATTTTATGGTCAGGCTGTGGTGTTTTGAGAGAAACAAGTAGATGCACTTTCTGTTACGAGTTCCATGCAGGCTCTGAAGAGAGAAATAGGTGCTTTATTCCAGGACTTCTGAGCAGCGCTGAATTTGCATCTGTCCAGATCTCTCTGGACAGAGACTGCCAGCAAACACCTCTGAGTCCCAGTGTAGCCTAACACTACAGAAAGCTATGTCCTTGGGCACTCATTTACTGTACTATAATAATAAAAAAAACAGGAACAGCTGTGCATGGTCAAACTGCAGATCCATCTAGCCCAGGCTTGGTGTTTTTTAAAAATGAGATTTAATTTCTCTGAAAGAGCTTGAGAGGAGGCTGGAGTGGTTGTTTGAAGACTTAAATGAAAACCAAGTATTGGGCATATCTCTAGGAAGCATGTTTTATTTACTGGGGAAGGATATCATGAGAGCCACTGGCAGTTGTTTAGAAGCCAGATGAAAATCAACTGAAAGATTTGGCATGCGTCTTTAGCAACAAACTGCTCAGTGATGTGTGTGGCTGCACATCGTTTCATAACTGTAAGGCAAACAGCCTTGGAGAGGGAGGAGCTTTAGACACCCCTTGAAGAAGTTTGATGCTAGGTACAGATGTACTTGAGTGGAATTCAAGATCCTAAGGTAACATAGTCAGATTTGCTAATAAACCCTTCTGTCCTTCACTTTGCTTAATTTGACCTTACAAGAGCAGACGGCATCAAAGCATGCAGTTAAGTGTAACTTGTCTTGTTTCCCACACACAGAAGTGGTTGAAATATATTTTGTTTGCTTTGTATTTGGGGATTTGATTTTTTGTTTGCTTAAGTTTGCTCTTAAGAGTCAGTGTGGAGAAGAGAAGGTTAATTTGTAATTGAAACATCGCTGGGAATTTCTTGCCATAACGCAGGGCCTGCTGCTAGCTGGGGGTCCACAGTTAAGTAGCCCTAGCTGGGCTGGGAACAGCGGAGAATCACGGTTCTAGCACTTTCAGTAGAACTAAAGCATAAACAGGTGCCACCAAACAGCTGGAATTGAGAGGTATCGGCTCTGAAGTTAAATAATGGTAACATAAAACCTTCAGCAGTAGACTTGTGAACAAATAAAATACTGTCATCACCTCTCTGCGAATGCTGGGCTGGAAGTTGATGCATCAGATGGGAATTAGAGCACAGGTCTGTGCATCAAGTCAGTGATGATTAAATCACCTTGTGTGAACCACTCAGCTCTGTTTACCTCTCTCTAAATGCTCTGGTTCACATTACCTCACGTAGAGGTGAACAGATTGACCCACAGCTGGCACAGCTGCTGGTCCCAGAGCAGCCTGTGTATCTGAACCCAGAGCTTCCAGCTTATCATTCTGCAGCCAGAGTTTCAGTCTCATTTTCTTCCTTTGTGTCTTTTAAGCAGGCAGGAGGCACTGGGGGGATTTTCAGACTAGTTGCAGCATTTCTCTAGATGATTGGAGTAGGAAGGAGTCACTTACTGCCTTATCTGGCTGATTGGTCCTGGGTGACTGATGGGCTTTACTATGTCTCCTCTACCTGCTCGTCCTGCATCACCTTTGAGGTCCTGTGCCCTGCCATCCATAACAGCTGCTGACAGTACCACATCCAAGAGGAAAGTAGACTTGAAAGCACAAAGCAGATCAGAAAAAGTCTGTGAATTGCTACAGACTTCCAGTCCCTCACCAGGAGACTGCAGCACTTTGAGGATGCTTAATTAGGAATTTTTGCCTAAGTGACAGAGCTGTTGAAGACAAGGAGAAATGGAAGTGTACAGGCTTAATGTAAGGACTGCAGAAAGATTTGGCAGGTGTGACCCAGGATGGACTCAGTGGCAGCGTTGTATTCTCTGCCTCCTTCAGCTCCCACAGTGTCAGATGTACTTCCTGAAGCCAGGGCAGAAGTGAGTTTAGGGGGGTAGTAGAATAGAAGGGAGACCATCCTAATAAATTAATTGGTCCAAAAGGAGTTAACAGTGCTAATAGTTTCAAGAGGTGTTGGCACGCAGTGTATTGTGCCCCAAATGCTTGTTAGCATTATACTTGAAATTTGCTTGCTTTGAATTGTGGTAGGACCAAATTCCCTAGTCTGTGTATGTAGCTCTTCATATTCCTGGAATGGGTGGGTGTGCAGTCTATGGTAGTGTTTCAAGGTAAAAAGAAGCAGATTTGAAGAAAAAAATATATCTGTGCAAACTTTACCCATACAGTTCTCAGTTTCAGGAAAAAAAGCTTTTGATTAAGTGGTCTGGGATTTTCATCAGACTGTCAACTAGGAGGCTGAAGCTACATTTTCAGCTGTGTAAAGCTTTTGCTTGTGGGAAATGTGTTGGAATTTTGCTTACCTTTGAAATTCAGACCTGTGGTCCTCTGTTTCAAGGCCCTGCAGCTAGTAAGAAAGAAGCTTAAACAGCTCTGAAAGCATAGTATCTTTCCACCTCTGGCCACACAGCAGTAGTACGACATGCCTAGCCACCTTTTTTCCCAGACTCACAGGCAGCCTTCAGAGAAAATTTCCCTGTCAGGGGCTCTCGGTCAAGTAAAAACAGAATAAGCTCAAGTTATTTCCTGTTTCTTTCAAAGGACGGGGTTGGAGCCAGTAACCTTTCAAGACAGGAAAAAGCTGGGGAAAGACAAATCGTGACAACTTCCCTTCTGCTTTCCACAGAGGACTAGCGCTCATTTCTGCTTCTGGAGGAGGAAGCTAGACTTGATGTGGATAGGTCTCCAGCCATTCCATCTGCCTGTTGAATTATTTTTTTAACCTTATTTTTATATGACTGCAGATTCCCATGTTCCCCCATGGATCACTTTCTGCATATGGCATTTTTTTCTGGACATAAAGCCAAATCAAGTAGTTTCTGTCTATTCCTTGAACTTGTTAGTTTTCAGGAGACTGGATACATCAAACCAGGGCTATGTTTTAAACGTCTGAATTAATTTGTCAAATACAAGGCACAAAAGATAAGAGTTGTCTGCCTTTTGGAAGAGCCATCTATTCTTGTCACTTTATCCCGATTTATATAAGCAGTAGCCATTGAGGACAAATAATATCTAATCATAGCATCATGGAATGGTTTGGGTTGGAAGGGACCTTAAAGATCATCCAGTTTCAACCCCTCTGCCATGGGCAGGGACACGACCCACTAGACAAGGCTGCTTGAGACCCCATCCAACCTGGCCTTGAACACTTTCAGGAAGGGAGCATCCACAGCTTCCCTGGGTAACCTGTTCCGGTGCCTCACCACCATTGTCTATATCTATACCATTGCCCATGGAAGTGAAGAATGAAGAGGTAGCCGTGACACACACAGGCATTGGGGCCTAAAAAGAAACTTGTAGGTGCATAGTATTCAGAAAGCAGAAAGAGTTGCTTTCAGTAGCAGTAGAAACCTTTAAATCAATAATTAATTTTCTTCTTTCCCTGTCTTCAATATATCTTGCCATTGGAAAACTGAGAAAAACACCCAGTAAGAGCTACCTCAAGCTTGGTTTAGTTTTGCTTCATTTTCAAAGAAGAGCCTAATTCTTCCCTTATGGGATTTATTTCACTATTATACATGAACTTTCCAATTGAAAACCTCTGTTCAGAGGGCACAGGCAGCTAAATTGTTCAAGGCAAGCGTTTCATCACGTTCTTACCTCTGTCTTCAGCCGGTCATGTGTAGTGACCCTAGTGGGAGCTGCCGTCAGGACTGTTGTGCTGGACCTCCTCCAAGCAGTTCTGTAGAGCAGACCAACATTGCACTCTATAAGCTGCTCTTCACAGCAAGCCCAGAAGGTCTCAAGTCAATTCCAGCCTCGGGGGCTCAGACTGTTTGCATCATCTGTTCTCGCACTCTCAGCTTAGTTCTCAGGTACCATTTTAATCTAAATTATTTAGTAAGGTGACAGTCTATTTCTGAAACTAGTTTTCTGAAGAGGAATTGTGTAGCTAAAGGGGTGGGAAAATTCATGGTCATTTCTTGTCACTGTGCTTTCTACCCCTTGGTTGAATGGTGAGGTGGTAATAAAGACTTCTCTAGATGTTCTCTTTCAGTAACATGTGTTATACTATGACTAGGATTTTCTTTTCCCAAACCACTGTGATCAGAGGTAGAGGAAAAGAGAGGGTCAGGTGTCATATGTGTTCCTGAGAGACTTCAAAGATGTCTTTGCTGTTGTAAAGAGTGGAAGAAATCAACATTGTTGTAGTCATTTGACCAAATTATTTCCCACCTGGTATTAAATTTCTTAAAGCCAAGGCTTTCATGAGGCTTTTTTGTATGTAATTGTCTGCGCTATGGGTTGGGGTTTTTTATTTAAAGGAAGGGAGAAAGTCATTCTGTTCGCAGCTTGCAACCCCTGTCCATCTGTCAGATGGATGTATAGTTACAGGAATTAATGAATGTCTGTTTCTGGATTTCTCCCCTTAGAATGAAAGTTACACCATCACTGTATTTGGAAAGCTTTTGGACCAGGTTGCTTTTGTGTGTGCACACAATTTTTTGTTACCACACCAAGCACCCTGGTGAGACTTTAGTAATGATCAAAGGAAGAAAAGGAGAATTTTATATTTGTAGATTGTAGCCCTGTTCACATGATCTGAACTCCATAAAATGTCCACAGTGATCCGCTGGAAATCTGGGCTCAGTATTGCATGCTCTTCATGCCCATCTCTGCTGGGGTATAACAGCTTCTGCCCTGCCGCCTCTGAACGCGAGGTCCTCCAGCACCAAATGCGGGAAGGATTTGAGCTGTGCTTGCTCTTCAGGAAAGCAGTCACCCCTGAGAAGGCTGGCATTTCCTCACCCTCTTTATGCAGGCAGTACTGGCACATAAATGCTCTTGCTCAATCCTATCAGCTGTATATCATTCTATTCTGGGGAAGGTGAGAGCAGTGCTGGAAATGACACAGCACCAAAAGGTATCAGCTTTACTCCTTTTACCCTCAGAATTAGTCCTCGCCTTGGGTTTGTGTATTAGCTACAGTACAAGGGAGAAACATCAATTTTGTAAAAAAAACGGAGAGCAATGAGAAATGCTGTGGCTGCCCATCAACGTATTTGTCATTTGGTGTATGACTTGTTTTGCCAGGATTTTTTAAAGGTCCTTGAGATGCCTTTACAGCAAATGAAGTAACCTTGGCAAGATCCTGTGTTACACCATGCCCTGCCCAGAATTCCTGTAGTTCTTGGCATTTCTTGCCCCTTACAACATGGCTGTGGCTTTGGACAGCAAACATGTCTTATATTTCCAAAACGAATGATGTTTCAAATGTCTTCATCTGCAAGGGCTGGGTGCTGTGGATTTACACAGAGGCGAGGGAATTTTTGTTTTGTGCTGGTTTGTGGCTCTGTTTCCTCTTTCCTTCTCCTCTCTTTTCTACCTGAAACATTAAATTAAACCTAACAGAGACGATGCTTGGCTATGCCAGTTCCCCCGTGGCTTTAAACTGCTGGCTGCAATACTGCAAACAACTTTAGACCCTGGCTTGGCCAGCAGTTCCCCCCAGCTATCTGCATGTTCACTCTCCAGGCTTTATTTTACCTACACTATTGGAGACTGCAGAGTCACAGCCTGTGTTTCATTGTTATGCATGGATAGGAAATATTCCCGTACTTATTTGCATTCATTAGCTGTTGGTAGTTCCTCTGTTGAGGTCTCTAGCCTTGTTTTTACAGTGCTTTTGGCAGTGTTTCTGCACTTAGTGTGTGAATTTTTATGATCTGTTGCATGTTATTCATGCAATTTCCTGCCCTGTAATAGTATCAGTTCTCCAGACACAGAGGAATACAAACGAAAACCCAGGAGCCTGCATTAGCATAAAATGTCCCAGTTCTGTCAGTTTGATTAATTTGTCTCTTTGTCTCCACTGTATATGATAAGTGCTATTAATGGTTGCAACACTTCATATGTCAAAGTCTTTCTTCCTAATGACTTGAAAATGTGGTTTATTTCCCCTTTTTTTGTATTATTTTTCTCATTTAGCATTCCACTCAAGTCTAGATTTATGCCATGCTCTTTCATTATCTTACTGGTTTCAGCACTGGAGTGATTACATATGGTGTAGGGTATGAGCAAAGATGCAATCCCAGGGGCAGCAGCTGCTGATGCAAGCTGAAAATAGATCCAGCGTATGCTCAGCACTTTTCCCAGAGGTCTTTTATTTATTAGGAACAGTCTTGGTACAGGACAGCTTGGACCCTCATATAGTAAGATGACTTTTTGCCTTTCAAGAACAGTGCAATGACTTTGCTCTATTTATTGACTGCTGTGTAATTTTTTTTTCACTGCCTCCTATCAAAGTAGTGACTTTATCTAACGTAAATTGTAATATAAACCTGATTTATAATGAAGTCAAGAAACGACAGGCTCCATTTGAAGTAATGGAACTTGACAGAGCTAAGGTTTAAATTAAATAATCCTATTTGGAAGACAGCATTTGTATGTGGTACACTGATTTAAAATGAACTTCAGTTTTTCTACACTGAATCCTTTACCATTCTCTCTGTTCTGCTTTCCGTGGGGGCTTTTTAGGGAACAAAATTCATTTGGAGAGAGCATGTTTGTCTTTGTAAACATGTGTGGAACAATACATCCATTTCTTTCCCTTAGTAAAGAAGTTCTCATAGATTGTCTCACGGAAGAACTCTTTAAGTAAAGGTCAAAAATTAATGTAGATAACTTATTCAGGGCAAGCCACCTCTAACCTACTTTAGTGGCCAGAAGAGGCCAATTGCTGAGAATGAGGAGAGGGGAGATGCTGACGGGAAAATAGCGTGGAAGGTTGCGGCTTGGCTTTTCCCCTCTGGGGAGCAGAAGTCCATCCTAGCAGTGATTTGTACGGAGGGAGAAGATCAGCTCCTCCGAGCTGTCCTACCCCCCACAGCTGGCAGAGGGGGAAATGGGAGGACGACGTTCCTTCCTGTCTCTGCACCCTGCATCTCTTCCTCTGTCATTGCCATAGCAATGTGGGCAACCAGAGCCCCAGGGTATATCGAGGGGGAAATGTGTGTGCAGGTCCTGACAGCTTGGAGCTAGCAAAGAGTGCAGAAAGGAGGGCTGGTGAAACAAAAGGCTTGTAGACGAGGGACCAGGCAGGCAGCATGAGATGCTAGAATAAGTGGTGAAAGAAAGCACAGAAGAAGGGCAGTGGGATAAAAACACTAGAGGTACAGCACAGGATTTTTCTGGCCTAGATTGAGGGACATTCTAGAAAATGTTCCCTTTCCTTTTCTCTCACTCAGCATGCCCTTTTTTTTTTTTGCCTTCCTTTCTGGCTGCATTTTAGTTGCTGCTGCCCCTGTCTGTTGTCTTTCTAATTTTCCATTCTACCTGGCTGGGATGAGGCCCTTTCCCCAGGAATCTGAACAATGTTCACACCCTGGGCTGACCTTACACACTAAGTCAGAAATGACCCAGCTCGTATATTCAGCTCGATGACCGTGTCACCCTGCCATCATCCCCAGTTATCAACTTCCTCCCAAGCTCTGATGGAGAAAATGTCACTTTTTCCTGGAGAAGAGGAGGCTGAGGGGAGACCTCATTGCTCTCTACAACTACCTGAAAGGAGGTTGTGGAGAGGAGGGTGCTGGCCTCTTCCAAGTTACAGGGGACAGGACAAGGAGGAATGGCCTCAAGCTCTGCCTGGGGAGGTTTAGGCTGAACATTAGGAAAAAAATTTTCACAGAAAGGGTCATTGGGCACTGGCAGAGGCTGCCCAGGGAGGTGGTTGAATCGCCTTCCCTGGAGGTGTTTAAGGGATGGGTGGACAAGGTGCTGAGGGACATGGTTTAGTGATTGGTAGGAATGGTTGGACTCGATGATCCAGTGGGTCTCTTCCAACCTGGTGATTCTATGATTTTATGATTCTACATGTGTTGCTTTTAGGCAATGTCACCTGCCCTCAGCACTGGGGGCTTGGGTGCATACTGCACCGCTTCCCCGACAGCAGGCTGCCCTAGGCAGTGCTCAGCTCTGTTGCAGTGGGCTGCTAGAGAAGAGCTGAGCAGAGCTGGGGATTTACTTAGCGCTTTCCTGGGAAGATATTTTAACTAGGGCTAGATAGTTACTAATCCACAAGGCTCAGCTTTAAAGACGGTGGCCTCTCCTGAATCCTGGGCTGCATCCAAAGAAGCGTGGTCAGCAGGTTGAGGGAGGTGATTTTGCCCCTCTTCTCTGCTCTTGTGAAACCTCATCTGGAGTCCTGTGTTCAGTTCTGGAGTCCTTAGCACGGAAAGAACATATATCTGTTAGAGCAAGTCCAGAGAAGCCCGTGAAGATGATCAGACGGCTGGAGCACCTCCCATACGAGGACTGGCTGAGAGAGTTTGGGTTGTCCAGCCTGGAGAAGATGCTTCAGGAAGACCTTATAGCAGCTTTCCAGTACTTAAAGGGGACATATAGGAAAGCTGGGGATGGGCTTTTTATCAGAGAGTGCAGTGGTAGGACAAGGGGTAATGGTTTTAAGCTGAAAGAAGGTAGATTTAGATTAGATTTTGGGACGAAATTTTTTACTGTAAGGGTGATGAGGCACTAGAACAGGTTGCCCAGAGAAGTTACAGATGCCCCGTCCTTGGAGGTGTTCAGGGTTTGATGAGGCTTTAAGCAACCTTTTCTAGTGGACGTGTCCCTGCCCATGACAGAGGGATTGGATCTAGATAATCTTCAGAGTCCCTTCCAACTCAAACCATTCTATGATTCTGTGTTTGAGAGGACTGATTGCTTGAGCTGGAGCTTCAGCATCATCTCTGTCCTGCAGAGAGAGGTTTTGGGCCCAGGTAGCTTACTTCTGATTTTAATGAGCTCCACTAATGAATAGTTGGTGATGGCCAGAGGCCAGCCTGCAACTTCTAACTGCTGAGGAGGATGTTACTCTGGTGTGGAGCTGGAGCCCAGCTCAGGGATGTGGGATGGAAGGGTCCTGCTCCCATCCCCTGCTCTCCAAGCAATTATGAACCATTTTTCCCCAGTGCTTGCAGGGAAGTAATAATGTCTGTTAATTAGAAACCAAGCCCAAGTTTCCCACTGCTGTCAGGAGAGGACACAACTTTGGAGCATCAGGGAATGTGAGGAGAAACAACTTCACAAAGCCAAAGCAGTACAGGCCAGTGGAGGAGGCAAAGGTGAGGAGGGATCCACGCAGCAAACATGACATTGACAGTGTGTGGACCATTGCTCCTCACCTAGAGAGAAAAAGCAATGAAGCCCAAGAATCAAAGTCCATCAGGAGGTTTTAGAGTTGCTGGTGGTAGCTTGCACACTGTCCTGTCTCCCTCACCCGACAGACATGTGCATGGCTACGGGCACGGGTTTCTGTTCACTTAGAATTAATGGGATTATATACGGCACGAAAGAAGGCGGGGTACACTGAATTCTGCAAACACAGAGCTTCAGCCTGGGCTGCTTGATCTTTAGAAAAATAAATTAAATAAAATAGCAGGAACCAATTCCGGGATGATTCAGTATGGAAATAAACTGTTTTTCTTTACTCGCGGCACACATAAATGTGCACTGGTGACTGAGGCAGCAGAATAACACTTCACTGTTCATTATTTTATCAGACAGTGATAATTGCAGTTAATATTTTCTTAGTAGTGTCTCTGAGAGTTTTTTTTATACTGTTAATAATCTGAGCAGCTGTAATGATGCTGGCTGCCAGAGCTGTAGCTTTTTAGAAGCACTCTAGTGTGGCTATGATATGACACCAACAGAAATGGAAGTAGAAAATGATCTTTTCAGAGCAGATGGGGCTAAATCAGTCCCTTTCACACACGTTCACGTTCTCTAGTTTCTTTCTCACACTAGCATGCGTGGGTGCACGTGAGCATATGTAGACACACACACAAATAGCTGTAAAGTCCCAACTTCCACTCTCCCAGGATAGAGAAGTCACATGTCAAGCTGGAAATGCCATCATTTTTCTATGTGAAGAGTACATCTAGGGCTCCTAGGGTCGATGGCATTTTCTACTCCTTCCTTTCAGGGTAGATCTTAAAAATCCCATGTATGAAGCAGAAAGGGGGAAGTCAGTCCCTTGGGGACAGCCTGGAGGCAGGCACGGGTTTGTGACTGCACTGGGATGCCATTGCCCATCCTTTCCATCCTTCCCTTCCTTCAGCTGGTTTGCTGCAGGGCACTCCTGCTGAGCCTGCACTCCTTTAGGGACTTAAAGAGCGATTTACCTTTACTCACAGCAGACATAAAATCTCAGCAAGAAGGCAAACGCCCCTGATTTTTTCTGGTGGGATTTATGGAGCCTTGCTAACCTTTTGGGCCACCACGTGAGGAGTTAACTGCTCCTCGTGGAGGACAGGAAGGGACCAACTTTGCCAGCTCAGCAGTGGCTGGTTCTCCTTGCAAACCTGCTTTGCTGAGCTGAGCAGACATCATTGATGAAATGTGAATGCCAAGCAGTGAACAAAAGCCGCTGTAATCCTCAGATCTGTTAGTAGCCATGCAAGAACAAAACAGAGGTGAACACAGAAAAATTGCATGTCCAAATATCAGAAATTAAAAGGCAAGGCAGGGGAAGAGGGGAAGGAAAACTGGAACAAATACTGCATTTGGCAGGTTTTTTTTTAAAAAAATACAATATCTACAGGAAAATGGGTTATTTATGCAGGGTTTCAGCCTATCAGTTAATAATTGTAATTGCCTGATTACCTTGTGAAGCACAGTAGTAAAGCCTTTGACATTCAGTTCCTTCCATAGACCAACAAAAGCATCTCTGCATTTGAAGTGTTATGGTATTTGCTGGGTTGTACTCTCTGCTACCCTGGTGTAAGGATGCCAGTGATTTTACATGCTGTGCCATGCCGGCACACAGTCATGGGCAGCATTGGAAGTGCTGGCATCATCGGCCTTGTGGAAACTACAACAGAGCATCCGTGAGCTGCATCGCATGTCATTCAGCCTGTCTCTTGACCCTGCTTCTTCTCCGTCTCCTTTGTCCTCTGATTTAGTTCTCTTCCTCAGAGTGCAGCCTTGTGTTTTCCTAAATCATATCTGACAGAGCCTGTTTCTTCCTCTCCTACGCTACACAAAGTGTAGTGGTAGGGCTTGTAGTGAGATGCCTTGCTGTGAAGTATTCCTTGTTTTTATAAAGTAATTACAGTGTATTTAATGCACTGTGTATTTAGTACACTCTATTATATAGTTTATTTGCATAAATAAGTTCTGCTGTGCTTGGGAAAGAGGAGTATTGGTGTAATTTACAGGTTTCTGTAATATTTCTTTATTGTTGTGTTTGCTTGTGTATTAATTGCATCTTCGGAAACTCTGAGCCACTCCTCTAAGCACCCTCTGAATTAGCAAATTTCTACATGCGTCTTCGTTTTCTGCCTATTTTGATATTTCCTAATGTAACTTGGAGGCTTCTAGTTTCTTTCTTCATTTTAGAAGTTCTTAAACTGCTTTTTGTTTTCCCTTTTCCTGCCCACTTTGATGTATTTGAAGTGCTTTGAGGTGCTAAGGGGCATCGTTTAGTGTTTGATAGGAATGGTTGGACTCGATGATCCAGTGGGTCTCTTCCAGCCTGGTTATTCTATGATTCTATGATTCTATGATACGCACCTTACAGATCTTCCACAGACTTCTCTCACAATTTATGTTCTGCGAAAGCTTTCCCACATTTTCCTCTCCGCTCCTCTCAGCTCAACCCTTTTTTTTTTTTCTTTTTTAATCTGGGGGGCAGTTTAGTTTTCATTTTGCAAAAATATGGGACTGATTTTAATTTCAAATTACAGTTGTACTTTAATTCTGATGATGCTCTTTGATTAAAATCTCTTTGTTTCTGCCCATTTCTTCCCTGCTGGTTTCAGCATGGCTTGCATGGGCATCCAAGAAGAGAAGGTAGTGTTTCTGCTCAGCCACTCTCCTGTGTCATCCTTCATTACTGCATTCCAGGTTTCTTAAGGTGCAGGTTGCACTGGAAGAACGAACGTATTGCAAACTGCCAGATATCACAGCCATTTTTCCCTTTGCTTTATCTTCCATTTCTTGTGTGAGTGTTAAAACTGCCAATTAGTGTCCCTGGTTTTTATGTATTCTTTGTTGATTCAGTCATGTTGTAGCCAAGTTGTTCAGTTGGAGAAAAGATTATTTGAAATATCCTTGTCTCAAATTTTCTCTTTAACACCTCCACCCGGAGTCTGGCCTGAGCATCCTGGAAGTCTTCCTCCAAGCTTTTTCACCTATGCTAGCCTCTTAGTCGAATTGTCTGTATTCTCCGGTTCCGCCTGGGGCAGCACCTAACATTAACAGCAAACCCCAAACCATGTAATTAGTTAGGAAAAGTTTATCTCCTTCTGCTGAAGTTCACTAAGATGTTTTCTCCAAACATTGGTGCTTCAGCTGCCATTCCTCCAGTATGATGCATAGTACTGTAGGCAATATTCTCTTAATGGTTTAATAAACTAGTGTTTGACTTCAATACAAGTTACCAAGTGAGGTTTTAAAATAAGGGCTCTGACAGGTATCACGTGGCTTGTTTGCTTGCAGGGGTGTGAGAGGTTCACCCCTCCAGTATAAGAGCTGTTTTGCCGAAGGTGATGCACTGTGGTAGGGTGGCAGAGGGAGATGTGCCCCGTTGCCACCACAGCTGCCCCTCTAGCATCCCCTCACCTCCATGCAGACCTGCCTCCCTTGGCTGCCAAGCTTCTCATGCTGTGTTGTGTCCCAGAGGAGTGGCTGTGCAGACAAATGTTCCCTTATGCTCAGCAAACCACTGTGGATGGTAAAACCCAGAGCTGCCCTATGGCGTGTGCCAGGGAACATCTGCCAGAGACAAATGGTTGGAGTAGGTTGGAGGAGACGCGATCCAGGGAAACATCCCTGCTATGGAAAAGCACTGGATCTTCCAGTCTTGTAGCCTTTCAGTTTTGCAAGCATATTTATCTGTGTTTGGTAAAGATGCCTCCCATTTCCTGCACTGAAATGTATCAACAGCAAAGTACTGAGGCTTATGCCTGATGATTTATATCTTCCTTCTCAATTAACAGTGTGTTTTCTGAAAGTTGCGGCAAATTCAAAATTAATTTCCCCTTAAAAATTTCAAAGTTGTTAAGGATGCTGAAAATGGCCAGGGCTACTGTCAGTATTTCCAAAAGTAGATTCTTCATTCTGATTTGAAACCAATCCCACTTTTCAAAGAGTAAAGAATTTCATATGGACTTCATTAACTCCAAGATGAAACAAAACTTTCTTGGATTGAAATAAGCATTACACTTGGATCAGAGATTACTTTTATTACTCTGAATTTATTTATTTTGATTTATTTAATTCAGTCTTCCCTTTTGGTGACATCAGAATTTTTGAGAACGCTTCAAAGTTGGGGCAGTGAATTTGATTTGGAAAAACCCCTGGTGCCTTAACGCTTGAGCTCCACCTGTAAGTCACGTGCAGTCAAACACTGACATAACCAGTAATGTGGGCATCGATCCCCTGGCTGTTTATGCCATCTTGGCAATTATTCCCAAGCCACTTGTCCCACTGTTAGCACTGACACACTCCTCATGGGCAATGTACATAGTTTGCAATTATTGCTCCCTGCCTTTGAGTCAAGTCTAGCACGAAGGACCTCTCTTTCCTCCCTGTCTCACCTCCTGTGGTCACACCTGCTGCCCAGGAGCATTGCAATGCCCTGTGGGCACTGAGGGACATTGGTCTCTCCTTCCCTTTAAAGCAGAAAGGGAGGAGGCCCTTAGAAGTGTTGCCCCTGGATGTGTTCATTATGCTGGAGAGAGGAAAATGAGAAGTCATATTGTTTCCTCCTTGAAATTGGAAACGCTCTCACACTGACAGTCAGGGCTTCCAGTCTAAATTATTAGTCTGGCTGAAAGCTGAGACTTTAAGGGGGAAGGTTGAGGGGGCACCTGTGCATTTTTTTTTATTTTTTTTTTCTGAAAGCACAAAATTGGACATTGGACGAGCACTTCCAGTGTGGCATCTTTTGTATAAGTACCACTAAAGCATCTCCTTGAAGCGTTCAGCCTGGTGCCTGAAGAGGCTGTTGTAGAGAATGCACTGGAAAGCTATCGGGGTGCCCCTTAGCGCGGCCTTAGTGTGGTTTTGGAGGCAGCAGCTTTTTCAGTGGGACTTTTTGCTAAAACAAATTTAAAAAAATAAATTAGGTAAGTCAGCCTCCTAAAGAAAGGAGCTATGTGTCCAGATGCTCCCTTTCCCCGGCATGCATTCTTGCCCAGAGGTGTCTGTTGTGGTGGCGATGTGGTGGCCTCCCACCCCTGCAATGTGATGTGATCCAATGTGGGAGATGCCAGACTGTCACCTGGACTTCAGGTCAATTCCTGTCCAAATCTGTAAGTGCCACCTTAAGTGGCAGAACATAAAACTAAGGCCAGGAGGATATCTACTTAATTTAAAAGGTGGTTTTAGAGTGAAAACTTAAGGCTGCATTTCTTCAGTCTTCCCCATCAGCAGCTTGTACATTTCTTTCTTGTTTAAAAGCCCAGGTAATAGAAATATCTGCATCAGATGCTTCTCACCCAAGCTGAATTTTAAAGAGTGATTACTCATTTTAGGAGTTCCACAGCTTTATGAGCAGATAGAGGACATACATCTGTAAGCTGCTGATGAGAGAACATTTAAATTCTGTTAAGTTAAGGGAAAAATACACTAAAGTACTGCTATGGTGTTGGCTTATGGAAGTACTCTGCTGTTTATCATTTCTTCTTCTTGTTTCTGCCTCCAGCCTGTTCCCGCCCTATGTAAAAAGGATCGCAGTTTCAAAACAATTCCTGGCAATGTGCAGGCTTACTTAGTGCATAGAGGGAGAAACAGGCATGTCTAACACCATTGATTTTGCACGTGTAACTGCCCTGTTTGAGCCTGGTAATATATTTAAATCTTTCAGAGAGTTTTCCAAAAACAGATAAGTTCAAGCTAGGAAAAACTGCATCTGCCAAGCTCCACCATCCCATGTAAAAATAACTAAGTAAATAACCAGGAAGTCTCTTAACTCTTAATGAAATAACAGCTTTGGTGACTGATTTTGGTTATCAGATTACACTCAAAATAACTTCTGCACTATACTTGCAATTGGATGTAAAAGAAAAAGAATACAGTGTGCGCTAATTTTAGCAAATAAGATTAGAGTTAATATTTAATCCCAGAGACCTTCTTCAGGCTGTGGAAAAAAATAGCAGCAGTTAACTGTCACTAATCTTATCTCCTATTTCTAGCATGGTTTTGATTATATAAGTTGTAGAGTAAGGAACACACTGTCTGAGTGAGAAGTTAGTGGTTTGTTTGTTTGGACTTATTAGACAAACTTCAGGGCTGAAATGGATTTAAAAGGTCTCCACATATGCCTCTAGACTACAGTAGCAACACTGGAAGGTTAACAAAGTGGGTACCACAGTAGGCCTGCTACAAAACAGTATGTGAATCATGGATTGATTTTGTGTTCTGCAAGGAACAGTCGCATTTCTTCTATGTTTCTATCCAACTGTTTTAAATTAATATTTAGTTTGGGATCTGATAGTCAGCATGTGAGGTTTGATTCAATTTTCCTTTCTTCCTTCCCCACGAAATGGCTTAATAATTAAATCAATGTTGCGACATTAGAGATGTGGGGTTTCTAAATGGTCTTAGGTGCTTGGTAATGAATTTAACCTGAAAATCAAAATACAAAAAATATAATCCATAATATAATCCCTAATCCTACAAGCAGTTTGCGTGCTTCACAGAAAACCTATCAGTACTCCTGTTGATTTCAACAAGACTACTCAAATGCATAAAGATAATAATCTGTGCCTGTGCTGCTCTGTCAGGACTTCTGTGTTCTCAGTAGTTCTGAAGGTCTGACCACCTAATTTACCCCCAGTTGGGTGGGATTTGACAACTAGTGTTCTGCATGTCTCATTGTATCCCTGGAGAGCAGGAGGGGGCTGTTCCTTCCTACACCACTGCTGATGATCACATTCTTTGAATATGCCCCAGGTATACTTTATTTGAAAAGGAA
Source organism: Phaenicophaeus curvirostris (assembly GCF_032191515.1). Classification (NCBI taxonomy): domain Eukaryota; kingdom Metazoa; phylum Chordata; class Aves; order Cuculiformes; family Cuculidae; genus Phaenicophaeus; species Phaenicophaeus curvirostris. The sequence goes on from NC_091393.1 coordinate 8,460,366, forward strand.
AAATTGCTTATATCTTTGCTGTTGAATTTTGATGCTGTGTTCTAGAAGGTCATTGGCACTGTGCCCTCATTAACATGGAAATTAGGGCTGCAAAAGCTTATCAAATTATCAAAACCCACCTTGCCAGAACAAGATTGTGCTTTTGTAGTTTTGTTTTGCAGTACTTAGACACAAAGTATCCATCATCTTCCCTGGAAAGCCTTCCAAGATGTCACTGAATTCACTGTTAGGTTAAGAGTCAGGAAAAAAATCCCTGCATTTTTCATTTCTTCAGTTTTTTCTCACTGCAGTTGGCAATAGCACCCCATAGCAAACTGGACAATTCTCCTCTATTCTTCACGTTAGTATGCATCGGATTACTGTAAACATTCTCTTGCTCCATTTTAGATACCGCTTTGCCAAGTTTTACATTCCTGCATGTTTACAGTGATCTTTCCTTGCCCTTAATCACTTTTCCCCCTCTTTAAATTGAACTGAGATTTGCTGAGATTTTGCAGGGGTTGACCTTCCCCACTCCAGATGCAACTTTTCATACAAATGCCATTCGGAGCAGTGTTACCAGACATCCAAGTTTCCCTTGGAAATAACCTTCCCTCCCCCGTAAGAAATACTGTCTGTGCAGAATTGGAGGATTTTGTCTATTTGTCTGGGGTTTTGAGACATCTGGAAGTCTGGGCAGCCAGCTAATGAGCATGCACTGATGAACTCTGCAGCACACAGTGAGTCCAGCCCATCCACAGAAATGTCAGACCTCTGTGTGTGCTCTGAGGCCATGTCCCATGTGTTCAAAACAACGCAGAGACCTCCATGGCATGCTCGATCAGCTGTCATGTAGGAGGCCTGATACAACGGGGAGCCAGACAGAGTTCACTCACAGTGCTGTATCTCGTGTGGCGCCTCTGGGTGTCTATACAACTACATTTAAAATTGAATTTCTGCCCTAGAAGTTCGTTACGAAAATACGATGTTCCTAACATGGAAGTGAGCTAACCCTCCTCCTAATTTGAGAATGGTGTGTGTCCAGCACTAGAAAAATGCTGTGCTAAAACCACTTTATATTTGCATTTGAAATGTTGCCTTCTTTACTACCATTTCTCATTGCTGACTCTTATCTCAGCTTCTTATTCTCCCACCTGACAGTGATCAATATTGTTTTCCTTGAATTAACCAGTTTTTCATTAATGACATAATACCAACCGAAGAAGAAGGAAAGGCAAAGAGTATGGTAACAATACAGCTTTTTCTCTAGAATGAAGAGGCATTGCCTGGAATGCGTTGAGGAAATATAATGAGAGGTGATGGAGGCAAATAAGGGAAGGAACATTTCCTCACAGGGAGGTTTTAAGTAGACTGCGGCAAAGATTTCCCAAAGGAAGTACTGGAAGTCTGGTCATTTAAATCAATTAAAACTAACCAGAGCATCACACTCCATAGGACTTCGTAAGGAGAAAAGACTGAACTAAAATAGATTTTTCATGCTTCTTTTCTGCAGGGCTGCTGTCTGTAAATTCAATATGGCTAATGCTGATTAACAACTCTCTTGATGGTGATTATATCATTGCATTATTTCCAGTCTGTTTGCCAGTATTATAAACTCCTGGGGGCATGGACATAGAAAACACGCCCCCCCCAGCTCAACTAGATCAGTATGAAAGACAAGTGGTAGATAAAGGCCTGGAGAACTTTCTTCCTTTCTTTCACCTTCAGGCTAGTTACTGCCATGGTGATGAATTGACATAGACCTCCATACCACATGTTGAGCGTTGTGCACCGGTGGCAGCACAGCAGAGGCAAGAGTTACTCATGGCCCCCCGGTGCTTGACCTCTTGGATTGCTGTAGAGCAAGAAGATGTGCCAGATGGCTTAGATGGGGCTGCAGTTACCTATGTCCTCTGTGCACTAGGTATGCAGAAGGTTTTTAATGTATATAAGAGCAGCTGAGGACAGGAGCAAGACAAAACGGAGTGATTCATCCTTATACTAGGGTGACTGGCATGTTTCAAGTACACAGGAGAAGTACTCTCCTAGCCTGCCTTGAAAGATAAGCCTCCAAGGAGCTGAGAACTTCACTTTGCTCTTCTTACATGTGTAGGCATTGCTGTTTTGTATGTACATTTTACCTTTTCTCTCCTTGATTTTCTTGTAGCCAGTCAATTCAATTTAAACAATAAAAATGGGTAGAAACTGAAATAAGGCAAATGATTGGAGGGCAGGGAAGCAGTGACTTGCCATATGATCTGGAACAAAGTGCCCAGTGGAGGTTCCCATAAATTGACCTGCCTACTTAAACCTTAATTTATATGGAAAACAAGGTTTAAAAGCAAACAAATTGTGGACATATGGCATCTTATTTACAGTAGGGGAAAAATAAACTGAAATTGTTGCTGAAATGTGTTATACCCATCCAGGAAAAGTCTCTGTCACTTGTACATGGAGACTGTCATATCAGAGAAATGGTCTGTTTCCTTCTGCAAACACAGATCAACTTGGTTTCGCTAACTGTTTTCACTGAGATGCATCAGTCAGGTCAAATCATTTTAAAAGACTGTTCTTACCTCTTCCTACAGAAATGCATGTGTGATTGTAATACAGGCAGCTTTGAAGCCTTTTCTTTCCCAGTGTGCAGTGCTCATAACCACGCTCCAGCACCTCGATTCCTGCCTTCCTGCCAGGATGCATCAGATGTAGTTGGTCCTAAAGCTGGTGAGGTTGAGGCAGGGACCTTGCCATGGGAGCTGAATCAATATTTAGACAAGTTCAGGCAACAGAGACTGTGCTGGCTTTCACACTTGGCACCAAGCTTTGCATCTGTTTGTTACCAAAGTTATTGTTTGTGCAGTTTCAAGCATTGGCACTTGAGAGATTCCTCCCTGAGGACAATGACAAGCGCTGGCTCTTGACATGCTTCCCCCCTGCCTGGATCTGAAGATTGTGTGAGGAAAGTTGTGAAACTGGATAAGATCTCATAAGGAAGTCAAGGCACACGTTTGACCAGTGTTCTCATCATCCTTCATTTGAGGCATCTGCCAAGCATCACGGAGAGCCCACGGCACAGTCTCAGGCTTTGCTTCCGATGCATCCAGCGCAGAACAGCTGTAACAGCTGTCTTGCTGCTGTTTGTTATCGTAGGGGGTTGCTGGGAGTGAAAACCTGAGTCAGCCTGGGAGGCAGTCTTGCTGTGGGGTGATAGGAGTCAGCCCGAGGCTCTGCAGCGTGTCTGTGCTGGGGTGAAACCCTGCCCAGCACGGGGAATTATTTTAATTTGCTTTCCAGTCATTCCACCTAGTGGCGGAGTGCCACAACTGCCAGGAGAGCTGGGCTTGTGCTACAGAGTCCATCCTCATCGAAAGAGACCCAAAACCCCCAGACAGCATTTATGACTGCACCTATGCTGCTGCAGAGCTTACAAGCTGTGTAGGAATACGTAAGCCCCCACACTGAAGATCTTATCAAAGAGAAACATGGCCTGCAAGTAGCTCATTAAATTCCCTAGCAATTTTGTTAATCATGCTGCATAGATAAAATGCAGATAGGTCTTTAGTGCGCTGATAATCTAACAAATAGGCAGAAAGTGTAACACTGATAAAGCAGAGCTCAGTTTAATAGCCAGCTGTAAATCTAGGCAATTCTGTACCAGAGGCTTATTGTAAAACAGATTGTGCAAGTGTGTAAGTCTGTGCATGAAAATGTGCTGTTTCTTAAAATAGCAGATACAGCAGTAGTATTATGTATGGAAAAGCTATTGGGAGCAATTTTAGAGGTGTTTCAAAATATTTTTCTCTCCATCAAAGTCTGCACCACTTGTGGTATCTTCGTAATCCAGCATTGCAGGTGCAGATCTATGAATAACAAAAGCTTGGTTCTGGAAGTCACGATTTTATATAAAAATCTATGAGCTCTACAACTGGTCCTGAGGCAGTGTAGGGAATTAATAGGCTTTTCATTGGGATGAACCGTATTATTCCATCAAATTCACACTAATCACAAATAAAACCACCACAAATTCATGGCCTGATGTCTCACCGACCTTTCAAACAGCTTCTTGTTCAATGGTGTTATCTCAATTAGAAGGACAGGGAAAAGCAGCTTATCTTCAGGGTATCCCATACCTACTGGATAGGGTATCCTTCTGAGGAGCTGGGAAATGTGAGTTTGAATCCCCAAAGCCTGGAGAAGGGACCTGGTGTCCTGCTTTCTAAGTCCCTCTTCTAATCTTTTTGGCTGTTTAACAAAAAGGTGACAGCAATGCTGCTTCTTGTTTCTTACACCTACCAAAGACATCTACAGCCAAAAGGAGATTGCTGGCTATGCATCCCAGCCTCACACAGACATGTGGGTGTTTGAGTGTTCTGAATCCCATCTAGGTGCCTTTCCTTGATGTGCAAAGGGAACTCAGATATGTGAATAGCGCTTGCCAGCAAGGCAAAAAGGTGTCTTGGTGAATCAGCACTGAAGTGACTCGCCAGGGTCATGTAAAGGGTGTTTGATGCAGCAAGAAATTGAATTGTGGACTCTCAAGTCTCCGTTTCGTGGCCAAACCACTGAATCTCCTTGTGGAGAAAACGTTATCCTTGATGGTGAGCCCTGGTTTTGAAGCAGCCTCTCACTGCTTCCTGAAGAACAAGTCTTTTTCCAGTACCTTCATCGTCTGCCCTTTGCAGGGAAAAAAATCACAGAATCACAGAATAACCAGGTTGGAAGAGACCCACCGGATCACCGAGTCCAACCGTTCCTACCAAACACTAAACCATATCCCTCAGCACCTCGTCCACCCGTGCCTTAAACACCTCCAGGGAAGGTGACTCAACCACCTCCCTGGGCAGCCTGTTCCAGTGCCCAATGACCCTTTCTGTAAAGAATTTTTTCCTAACGTCTAGCCTAAACCTCCCCTGGCGGAGCTTGAGGCCATTCCCTCTTGTCCTGTCCCCTGTCACTTGGGAGAAGAGGCCAGCACCCTCCTCTCTACAACGTCCTTTCAGGTAGTTGTAGAGAGCAATGAGGTCACCCCTCAGCCTTCTCTTCTCCAGGCTAAACAACCCCAGCTCTCTCAGCCGCTCCTCATAAGGCCTGTTCTCCAGCCCTTTCACCAGCTTTGTTGCTCTTCTCTGGACTCTCTCCAGAGCCTCAACATCCTTCTTGTGGTGAGGGGCCCAGAACTGAACACAGTATTCGAGGAGCGGTCTCACCAGTGCCGAGTACAGAGGGAGGATAACCTCCCTGGACCTGCTGGTCACGCCGTTTCTGATACAAGCCAAGATGCCATTGGCCTTCTTGGCCACCTGGGCACACTGCTGGCTCATGTTCAGTCGGCTGTCAACCAACACCCCCAGGTCCCTCTCCTCCAGGCAGCTTTCTAGACAGACTTCTCCCAGTCTGTAGCACTGCACAGGGTTGTTGTGCCCCAAGTGAAGGACCCGGCATTTGGCCTTGTTAAACCTCATGCCATTGGACTCTGCCCAGCGGTCCAGCCTGTTCAGATCCCTTTGCAGAGCCCTTTGCAACAGAAGTTAGCGCCAGTGCATTTTTTGTCAAAAAATAGACAATATCTATAGCTTATATAGTTAGTTGATAGCAAATTATTTGATAGTTGAATGGCAAGATACTACTGTAATAAAATCTTTATGCTTTTTAATATTTCTTATATAAATGTAAAATATAGCATAGGTGGTGTGATGAGAAAAAAGGATAAACAGTACTTTAAGTCATAACTTTAAATCCATTTAACACGTAAGTCAGACCTGGAACAGTTGGTCGGAGGTCACTGTCCTGGAAACAGTTGTTATTCTTTCTACGAAGAAGGTGGTGGGAAATGATGTACTGAGGTGGGACTCAGTGTGATTTGTATCACTGAACTATGAATATAGATTTCTTTCCTGTTAGGTGTACCTTAGACTCACTAAAATCAGGAGCAGTGTGAGGAGAATGATCTCTATGGAATGTACAGAAGAGCTGTGCAGTCATTGTTTGTTATTTATTCAGTAATGGCTTGCAAAAGTCTGAGAAGAAAAAAAAGGAAGCAGTTTGCTCTTGAAAGAGGCAAAAGGTATTTTCTGTTGAATTGTTCTATAATTTTAAATGTGTTCTTCCTAGAACACTTTTTTTTATTTAAGGGGTATCTTCAGCTTGAAACCACTGTTCACTAGAGCTTCCATAGGGGCAGAAGAATCAAATTTGAATTGGTGCTTTCAGATTGGTGGGATGCGTCACAGTTAAAATAAGGTCTATCCAAAAATTAGCAGCATCCACACCAGCCTATTTTTTGGGTCTTTTATCACAGCAAAGTCTTAGTTCATAGGTCTTCAAGATACTTGGGAAAAATAATGTTCTGCTCAACCTGTACAGTCCTGTACAGGAGCAACATAAAGGGAGCAGTACTAGCTATTGGATGTGGCATCATTGATGATCCAACAGATAAATAACTGGTACTGAGAAGCATTTATTTCCACATGCTTGATTTGTTAAGTTATCTAACTAGATAAGAGACTTGGGATAATAGCAAGAACCGATGCTAATGCTGGCAATTTCCTTCTCTTTTTTTGCAGGTCACTGTCAGGGGATTTGGTCCATTGTTACAGTTTGCCTACACTGCTAAGCTGTTACTCAGCAGAGAAAACATCCAGGAAGTCATCCACTGCGCTGAATTCCTGCGCATGCACAACCTGGAGGACTCCTGCTTCAGCTTCCTTCAGACACAATTGCTGAACAATGAAGATGGCCTGTTCCTGTGCAAAAAAGATACCACCTGTCAGCGCATGCATGATGAGGAGAACTCAGATGGAGACGAGGAGGAGACGATGGAATCAGAGACGTCAAAAATATCTTGCCCGAGAGAGAGGATGCACCAAGAGCCCTTCAGTTTTGAAACCACTGTTGCTGGAGCAGAAAAAGGTGAAGGGATGCTGCCTGGCTCTGACATGCTGAGAGAAAGCAAGGACAATTTGGATAAAGATGCAGTAACACGGTACCCTAGATACAAGAAATACCAGCTTGCTTGTACCAAGAATGTCTACAACACATCACACATTAGTACCTCAGGTTTTGCAAGCACATTCAGTGAAGAGAGCTCTGGAAATGGCCTCAAATCAGGACTTGCTATGGGGCAGATAAAAAGCGAGCCACAGAATGAAGAGAATGATGAAGAAAGCATCACACTTTGCCTGTCTGGAGATGAACCTGACATCAGGGATAAAGAAGGGGATGTTGAAATGGACAGGAAACAGCCAAGCCCCACTTGCGTTGACAGGCCAAAAAGTGGGTCCTCTCCTTGCTTGCGGTCTTTCTTCAACAGAACAAAAAGCATAGATCTGGTTGGCTTCCCCAGCACTTCCCAACAGCACTTTGGCAGGAGTCCAGCATGCCCTTTTGAAAAAGGGTCAACTCAGGGTGACCACAAAACTGATTACGTCCCTTTCACAGGGAACTATGGACAGTCCCATGCCATGCAGAAGGATGCTTCCAGCTTCACAGTGGGATCACCACTCAGGGGGCCTGGCTTTGAAACTCTCTGTAAGCAAGAAGGGGAACTGGACAGGAGGAGTGTTATATTCTCTTCAAATGCTTGTGACCAAGTAAACACTTCGGTGCATTCATATTCTGGTGTGAGCAGCTTGGACAAAGACCTCACTGAGACTGTGCCAAAGGGTCTGTGGGCTGGCAGTAGCCAGTCTCTCCCCAGCACTCAGTCCTATTCGCACAGTGGACTGACAGCTGATCACTTGCCAGGAAGGATGCGACCGAACACCAGCTGTCCAGTGCCAATTAAAGTTTGCCCTCGCTCTCCTCCTTTGGAAACCAGAACCAGGACCTCCAGCTCGTGCTCTTCCTACTCGTATGCAGAGGATGGCAGCGGTGGCTCTCCCTGCAGTCTGCGTCTTTGTGAGCTCTCCTCTTCCCCTTGCTCCCAAGGCCCCCGATTCCTGGCACCCGAGCACCAGGAGCCTGGTGTGGTGGGGGATGGATTGTACAACCCGGTCCGAGCCCAGATTAAATGTGAGCCATCCTATGGAACAAACTCCAGCGATGAGTCTGGGTCTTTCTCAGAAGCAGACAGTGAATCATGTCCTGTGCAAGACAGAGGGCATGAGGTAGGGATTTAAAATAAGTACATATATTGCAGTTGTTGTGACCCAATTAATCGCTCCTGTATTCTCTCGAATGACTTGGCATTTTCCCAGCACTTTCCTTGTTTGTAGAGACAAAGAGTAACTTCTGTTTATTCCTGCCAGCTGTTGACTTCCCGTAAATAGGTCTGCTTGACCTCAGAGGTGTTTGACGCTTATCAGAATTTGGGTATGAGGCAATAGTAAACTGCTGAATGATGAGACCACATTGATATGGTTAGGAGTCTGCTAGGAGTGTCCTGTCCTCCTCCCTCCCTTGCCCATGGCACAAAGCACCGCTCCTCATCCTTATTTTGCCGAAGCGGTTCCAGCTCCACTTGTTATTCCTGCTGTTATTCCTCAAGTTGTGCCTTCGGTGACACCAAGGGTTCATGCAGCTGGCTTGAAGAGCCCCTGCTGCATATCACTAACAGCCCAAGTAAAGGAGGCAGACAGAGTGGGAGGAGAAAGAGGTGTGAAATGACTTAACAGTTGCATAGCTGGCCACCCTTGGCTTCAGGAATGATATTCAAGTCATCTTGTGTGTGTGTGTCTTGCACATGCAGGTAATGGGGTTTGCCTTTGTTAAGTGACAACTGGGATGCTGTTTCCTGCCTGTGACCCCACTTTGGTGGCAAACTAGCAGCAGCTGCATAAACAGTTTCGAAGAGAAGTTGTCCTTTGGTTTCCAGGACTGTTTGGAGAAGTGTGGAGGGGCTGTCTGGGGATGAAGCTGTGAATTTTCATGCAGCTCTCCTGTGAGAGGGTATAGAAAGACGGCCCACTCTAAAACTAGAGCTGGACCAGCTGGAGGTGCTGTGGTGATAACTGGCTAATCATGATCAAATAAACTGTCTGTGTAAAGTCAATGGTTTGAGGGAAGACTTAAATCACAGAGATGTGTTGTGGAGCCCAGAAACTGAAAAAAGACTAGATGTTATCATAGAGTTTCATTAGGAAACTGCATGCCCTGGAGAGTGTCTTGGTGAAAAGACATGTCTGGCTTTTCTAGTAAGGCTGAAATGCACCACTGAGAGCTTGTGCTTCAGCGTGGGGAGCAGTGAGTGCAAGTTTGAGGGGTTCAAGTGCCGTGAGCACCCAGTTCAGAACCAGGTGGCCTTAGTTTTTGGCTAGGGATGAAAAGAGTGAATTTTATTTTATTCCTCATTCCTTATTTCAGCTACATTCCAGGTGCTGGAAGATACCTTTCAGACAGATGTGGGTGGTTCCTTTAGTTGGTTGCTTAGCTTTAAGGAAGGACTAAAGAGCCTGGGGAGCATTCGGCTGTCCTAATCCCTGTCATGCTGTACCAGTGGTTTTGAGAGGATGATATCCCAATGTCCTGGGGACTATGCAGAAGGGACGGGAGTCTCCCAGGAGCCTCCTAGGAAGGCTGCCTAGCATACTGTGCATAGGACCTCATTCAGGAAGCCCTCTAAGTGAACAGCGATGCTTGGCCATGCCATGGTTACTTTGTGAAGTCCTGCCTTTCTGAGGGGCAGAAGGGAACAGTGCACGGGACCAGGGGGAACATCAGATCTCCACCCACATGTCCTGATTTCTCAGCAAGGACTAATGCACAGCATGAGGCAGTGAACAGGGCAGGAGGTTAGCCTTTTGGGGTTTAATGACTAATTAGCTGTCATAATTGGCTAATTGTGTGGAGAGGCTGCAGCAGAAATAAGCCCGGAAGGGTCAAGCAAGAAGGTTATAGGGGGACTGGTGGTGGTTTCCTGAAAAAAAGTATGTGAATGTGTGCAGGAGAATGTGGTTGAGAGGAGCGATGTTCATGAGAGGAGCAAATGGGAGGCTGTTTTGATGTGCCGCTGGTAGGATCTGAGACAGAGCTAAGAATGGTTTGCTCCACTCCTGGTTTTGCTACTGTTTCCTCCTGGGAGAATTAATACAGTGGACTTGGGATGTGTGTCTTGTGATCCTGCAAGATCCACTGCTGTAGAAACCTCGGTGAAGGATATGTTAAACCAGGCAGTAGAAAATATCTACTGGCAGCAGGAAGTTCTTCAAGTTGCTCTACCTACTTTTAGCAGTTCAGCTGCTATTAAGATGGCAGAAGAGGCTTGCAGTGCTCTGAAATGGACTTTCTATTCTTCTCCTCCCCTTAGCTGCATAGGAATATTTCTCCATTCCTGAAAATGTTGGTTTGCCCTTGCCGTCCTGACAACTTCCCAGATGGGTCCCTTGCCCCCTGTCATGTCAGATCACACTGTGTTTGCTGGGCTTCTCTTCAAAAAGCCCCTGATAAGATAGCTGGGGTGGCATGGAGGCACTCGCCCTTTTGGAGGGCGGCCGCGCAGGCTCTTGTGCTGCAGGTGAGCTTCTGTTTGGGTGGGACAGCCTGCTGGGAATAAACCTGGTGGACCCTGACCCTCAGTTATCTAATGGACCTGCTTGGTTCCCCTGAAATTTGGACCTTGTCGGTATTGATTTGGGAGCCGGAATGCTGTTGGTGCCAGGATTAATGTCATGAAACATCGTTTACCAGGGTATTGATTGTGTGAAAAGCAGGTGAAAGGTTTCTTCTCTCTGCTTTTTTTAGGGCCCTCTGCTTTCCTGCAGACATACACTGTTCAGGAACACACGCCCAAGTTGCTCGTTGCCAGAAGTGAGGTGCGAGGGTTCAGCGTGAGTGCTGTGTGGGTGAGGGTAACCCCACTCTGTGGCCAGCCTCCCTGTCACATACAGGGGTGCAGACTGCAGTCACAGGTGTCCCCATAACACCGCTGGGAAATCCTCTCCAGAATGTCTTTCCTTTTGGTTTTCCTTCCTGTTTAGGGAGCCACCCAGGGTCTTCTGAGCTTTCCCTTTCTTAAGGCTTCATGATAGAAGCAGCAAGTGCAACTCGATGTGTCCCCATGTTATGGAGTTGCAGGAATGCGCCTGTTACTTGACCTGATGGGACTTTACAAAAAAGTTTAATAGTTTGCGTTGCTCTTTTCACCCAGCTCCCTCAGGCCTCCACAGGTTGTTAAAAATCAATTATTGGGATATAATACTAGAGAGGAGACTTGCACTCAGTGCTTGCAGGCAGGTTCTGACAGTCCTGCTTAAAATAGCAACAACAAAACAATAAGCCTTGAAATAATGAATTGTTGAGAAGGAAGTAGTCTGTCAATCTGTTAACCTACTTAGAAACAGAAACTTAAGCACTAACTGCTTTTCTTGATATTCATTTTCTTCAGCAACTATCTATGGGGTTTTTTTCTGCTAGTAAACTTGTAAAAACATTGTATTATTAAACCAGTTAAAAAGAAATCTCATCTCAGTCTAATTTTATGAGTGAATTTTCTTAGGAAAAGAATAAACAAGGGTAGTAGGAGGTAAGAGGTGGAGTTTTCCAAGAATTAAAACTGCCTAGAGAATTGCATTCAATGTGTCATTCATTTATATTTCAAAAGAATTTCCCACCTGGGTTAGTGACTCACTTTTCACAGGAAATCTTCATAAAGGGAGAACTAATGCAGTTGTGCCATTGAGGATATAATAGGCAAATAACCTTCAGTGAAAGTCCAAAACTATCCATATTAAGTGACAGGCAGCTACCCTTTCTCTGTTTGTCTACTGATGCTTAGCAAAGTACTAGAAGTCAGAGCCCCATTAAAAGGGGGTAAGCAAAAGTTGTCCTGCCAGAAATCTAGTGGAGCTATGTTGAGTTATCTAAGCTGTGTCTTCACTGCTTAATATTTCTACTTAGTGAAGAGTATGATGTACAACCAAGAAGAATGCATACTAAGTTGTTTACTTGGTTTTGTATGTAGTTTCCTCCCAGAAAGTGGTGATCAGTCACCCAGTTTTTTTCTTGCTAGGTTTACAAATTTGAAAATGAGAAAGTTACTCTCCATGTCCTTCTCTGGTGGATGTTTTCCTGCCCAGGATCCTCAATGGCATGAAAGCACTGGGAATTGTGTTCGGTAACACCTGCTAAAATGGAGTCTTGTCAAACATCAGTCTTGCAAGATGAACTTCCTGGCAGATTTCTTTTCTTTCCCACTGTTCAGTAAGAGTGGTATCCCTGCTGATAGCAGAGAGAATTACTGGGTTACAACAGCAGGTTTCCATTACAAGCTTGGGATTTCAGGAAGATCCTTTTAAACGCTGTATTATTTCATTGCAGCCTACAATCAATTCTGTTATGCCCTGAGCTGAAGCCCTTACTGGAACTCTTGAAGGACTTTTTCCAGTTCTTGACTTTTTTTCTGCAAAAGCAGATTTTTCAGAGAAATACTGCACTTTATCTCCCCTAATTTTACTGCCTGGTCTGCTCTTCTGAAATGCACCTGTGGCTTCTTTTGGGGTCTCTGCGCTATCCCTGTTCTCAGAAAAGCTTGTTAATGGGTGGGAGTATTGTATTGTCATGCCTTTGGTAGTGCTGGAATCTGGGGACAGTGTGAGCAGTAAACGGAAGGAGGTAGGCACAGCATTTTAAGCACCAGCAGACTATGATCTGAATATAAGTCCAAGTCATTGGCTAAAGGATTGTTGGGTTAAAGCCCTCTGACATGGGACCAGCCCCTTCTCCCATTTTTCTGAGGCAGGTGGCAAATCAAAAGGTTACCCAGGCTGCCTTCACTAAGTGCACAGCAGCGTCCTCTCAGGCAACATTTGCTGACCAAAACACTTCTTGTGGTTCACAGGAGGTGAGGCTGGTGTTGATCCTGGGCAACTACGTGGCCATCAGTTGTGTTGTGGCAGATAGGACAGATTGTTTGCAGTGGTGACACTACCTTCACTGCCTGGGCTCGCTATTTTCTTCTCGCAGTCCTCTGCTATCTTGGTGTGGTTGACACCTGAAAAGAAGAGCTACTTTGAAGACTGGTAGGCAGCAGAGTGAGGAAAACAGTGAGTGTGTTATGCCCATCTTCTCTCGTAAACAAAATGTGGCCCATTGGCTTTGTGCTTCTTTAGATAGCTTCTGTCCAAGTTAAATCAGGTAGATCCCTATTCTGTGGGACCACAAGTGATGCCTGAAATAGTGTGTAGGCAATCAAGCCCCTAACACAGGTGGACAAACCTCAGTTCCTGTTGTGGGGTGAATTTCTTCCCAAGCATTTGTGGAATAAAGACTTGCATGTCAAGGAAAATATTAGGAAAACCAGCATTAATGTGTTGGACTCTTCTATGTGGAAAAATTACCCCTTTTTACATCAAAAAAGCATTGGTATGATTCAACCCAAAATGCTAAATTGCTTGGGTGGGTCCTGGGAGCTTTCCAAGGGCTGGGCAATTTTAAGCGTCAAAGGCTTGCAATAGTTTTGTCTTTCAATTGAAAGACATTAAGGCAACAGTTTTACATCTTACAACTCTGGAACAAATATCCGAGATTTTGAACCATTTGTGAAGGTCAGACTGGTACTTTGAACCATAGAATCATGGAATACTAGGTTAGAAGGGACCTCAAGAATCACCTGGTGCAGCCTTTCTAGGCAAAAGCACAGTCTAGACAAGATAGCCCAGCACCTGGTCCAGCTGAATCTTAGAAGTGTCCAGTGTTGAAGAATCCACCACTTCTCTGTGGAGATGATTGTAATGGCTGATTGTTCTCCTTGTGAAAAATTTTCCTCATGCCCAACTGGAATCTCCTCAAGAGTAACTTGTACCCATTACCTCTCATATTTTCCATATGATCCTTTGTAGAAAGGGAGTCTCCATCTACTTTGTAGCCACCCTTTAAATACTGGGACATGGTGATAAGGACTCCCCTAAGCCTCCCATGCCCCATACATAATGACTACTTTTTCTTGGAGGTAATATATTAATCCTTTTAGTTACTGTGGTGTTAAACTGAGCTTGGGAAACTCAGTGTCTTTACCAGCACTGGGCAGTTCAAGGAAGATGATGTTGAAGTTTAGATATAAAGAAAGGGTGAAGAAGCTAATGTTGCCCATAACATAAGAAAATTCCTGACACTTGGCATTTGTATTTTGATGTGAGTGGATACATGGTCTGGGTACTTTCCCCTGTACCAAAGAAAAAGAGAGGAGGGAGAGTGGTGGCAGCAGTAATCAGTACAGTATGTGAGCGGCACAGCGGTAACTGGCATATGGTCCAAGCTGGCACCAGCTAGTGAAGCCTGAAGGAATTTATTGGTTATATGTGGGCCTTTCATGTGCTGAGTCAATGGCTGTCCCTGTTTGTCTATATTGCTCTGTTACTTAGCCACTCAAAGCAATGACATTTACACTGCCATCCTACTGCTAATACAGAGGGGGAAGATACCATAAAATCATAAACACGTTTTCTTTTTCACCAAGGTGGGCTGGCTGTCCTCTCAGGGCTGCATCAATCAGCACTGGGAGCAATAGAGGCTGCAGCAGTGGTGGAAAGTGTTGATTTATTTGTTGTGTCCTGGAAACAGAGCCTCCGCTGTTGGTGTAAAAATGCAGGGAAAGAGTAATTGTACTGATAAGGGAGATTTTAGAGCTCTGTGAGGTTAGCTGACTGGAGTAACTACTGGAAGGAGTAGGGATCCCATTTGAAATAGTAATTCTAATTTGAAGTAGTCCAAACCAAAGAGTACACAGTCATTTACTGTGTAAAAAGCATACTCATTAAAAAGAAAAGTTTACAAGAAAACATAGTTGTTGGATTTTTCTTACACGTCTTAGAAAAGATTGACTATCCTTTTTCAGATACCTCAGTTGAGGTTTCTCTCACCTATCTTGGATACCGTAAGATACAGCATCTTTTCTAAGTCTCAGCTCCACTCCGTCTCAGCCAGGAGGAGGGAGAAGCTGTGCAGGATGCATTCCCATCCAAAGGCCTCTCTGTGCTTGATGCCAACAGCTGTAACTGGGTCAGATTAATCCCACCCATGGCACAGTTGTTGGCGCTTGCAAATTGACTTACTGCTCTGTTATGATAAATACCAGGAGAGGGTCTTGCCCTGCACCTATGTAAAACACCATGAGCCTCTCACTGTAGCAATACCCGTTATTCACCGTGTCCATGCCAAAGGCTTGCTGGGTTTTTTTTTCAGTTCACAGCTAATTGCAGAAAGGGAGACAGGCAATAAAAGTGCTGTGAATGGTGAAGGAAATGAGTCTGACTCACTTCCACTCTCCCTTTCACGTTTTTAATCCTGTACAGTGCTGCCTATGACAGGAGTGGGATTATGCTGGATTTACTGATAGCAGTCTCTGACCTGCTGTGTAGATGATTTTATTTTCAATACATTCCTTTTCTTTTATGGATCTGTTTCTATTTATTTTCCCATTTCCCTTTAGTGACTTGTATCTGACAAATTTAAGTCCCTTCCCTTTCATTCCCATTCCTGCTGCAAGCACATCTCTTTGCAAGTAAATATGTTTTGAAAGGGAGAGGGAGGAAGAAATAAAGTGAACTTCGCTTTCCACTTTGGACTTAAGAAAATAAGAAAAAAACGGGAAGGTGAAAGGACTGGTTTTGCAGTGAAACTGTGATGTCTTTCAGAGGAAAGCTCAGGCTGGTTTCATTTTCCGATGCTGGTTGAAGCTTGAGAGGAAACCAGGTGACGCTTGAGTTTATGTTGACCGTCCAAAGGCTAGGAAGGAGAAATGAAACAGGTTTCATGACATTAGTTAGCAGTTTGTAAACAAGATAGTCCTCATCACTGTACTTCAGGTCAGCCTTTGTTTGTACAAGCATAAGTCTGGGCAGACTGGGTCAGTGTTTGTTGTTGCTTTGCTGGTTTAAATTGACCTGCCAGGTAGGGTGTTACAAAGCAGTTCCTGGACAAGTCAGGCAGAGGGGCAATGTCCAGGGCATGACACCATCTGATAGGATGTGGTGGGTGTTTGCACTGAATTTCACCTGGCCCAGGCTAGGAGATGTGCAGAGCAGTGATGGAAGACTGCAAGAAAACAAGCTCATAACAAGGCGAGGAGCTGGTTATCAGCAGGTCCAGGTGCCCAGTGAGGGTCCGTGACTGTCAGTGCCGCAGACCACTGCTATGTGTTTGCATACATGTGTCCTCGGTGAACTGTTCTGCATAAACTAACTCAGCTCTCCAATAAAAACAATCTATAATCTATGCTTTTATTTTCTTTATCTCCGAGTAATTGAAGTGCACTTTTTGAAGACAATAACCATATTTTAAATATCAAAGGAAGGTTTTCAACCCAAATCTTTTGCTTAGGTGGGGCAACTTAAGTCTATCTTCCTTGGTAACCTGCATGCAGAGTAGTCTCCTTGTTCGAGAGGCTGGATTGCATCAAATAGGGACAGACATTTAAATATTTACTGCCATCTTTTGGGCAGTGTGGGTATGACTCAAAAAAAAAGAAAAGAATCAATCCAGTTCCTCAATTGTCATCTTATTCAGATTTGTCAACTGATTTGACCACCAAACACAGCAGCCCACTGAGGAACATTATTTATTGATAGTAGTGTTGTAAGTCTCAAGCTACAAGTGAAGCAGGGATCTAGCAAGAGAAACTCACTTCAGTCTGAGCAAGCTGATAGGTCTGGGGAACAAAGCTAGCAGAAGTCCTTGAACGTGTCTGCTGTTCTTCAGGTTTTTAGACAGTGTGAGTGCATTGCTCCAAGCTGCCAGGAGCTTTGTGTTTTGCTTTGCTTTAATGCATAATGACTAGGAGTTGGAGAGGTGGTTGGAATTCTTGAAGTCAGGACCTGGAGCTGCTGTCACATGGTCTATGGTCAAACAGAATGGCAGATTGTGGCTTGAAGAAAAACTGGTTTACTGCAAATAACTGATGTTTTAGACTGTTTAGGGGTGTTTTTTTTCAAGAAGAGCAACTTGGGTGCTCTTCAGTCTACAAAAATATTAGAATGTCAGCAAATACTATTTTATTTCAAAATGCATATATTTTAGTAAGGTAGGAGTTGTTGAATCACATCCCTTTCTTCTTATGTCTTGTACTGTTCAATCGAAATGCTGATTAAGCAAACTTTCCTAATTGCAATATGGTATTTTTCATCCACTTAGTTATGGTTATTTTCATCCACTCTCACCTAATCAAACTTTCAGTCCTGCAAGGCCGTGCAGGTACAGGTTTCCTGCTGCAGTAATAACCCATTCTTTAAACTAGTTTGAAATTAATAGCAACAAGGTCCTTCACTGTTTCCAAAAGACCATCTCTTCTAGTGGACGGAGCCTTCTTTTAATGCAAGGAGATCTGTTATTAGAGCTTTTTAAAAAGGTGAAGTTTTAACCTGGGATTCATCTATATTGCTGATTTTAGTACAATTACTGTCTGATCTTTATCAGCTGGACCTCTACAATGTGCCACAAGGGAGTGTTAAAAACTTTCTCAATGTAAAACTTGATGTATTGTTTATTTAGGGGGCGGCACGATAGCTAATTGTCCTTCTGTTCAGTGTTGTCCAGCTTACATTCAGCAAGCAAAATATGACTCTCTGCTCTTGTCTTCTGTTTGTTTGGTTTAGGTGAAACTTCCTTTTCCTGTAGATCAAATCACAGATCTTCCAAGGAATGATTTCCAGATGATGATAAAGATGCACAAGCTAACCTCAGAGCAGCTTGAATTCATCCATGATGTCCGCCGGCGCAGCAAGAACCGAATTGCAGCTCAGCGCTGCCGCAAGAGGAAACTGGACTGTATTCAGAACCTAGAATGTGAAATCCGCAAGTTGGTGAGTTGTGTGCTCTCGCCACAGCCCCGCTCACCCTCACACTGCAGCTCACAGGGAACCAACAGCAATTCCTGCCCAGAGTTTAGTGGGTTCAGTCAGTTTTTATGGAAGTAAGCAGAGCCACTAGTATGAACATCTAACGTACAAAATTATATTAGTATGTGTGTATATGTAATATATGAATGAGGCCTAGATATCTCTATATTTTGACATGTCAAGAGAACATTGTTGAGTGAGTTGGAAGAGGAGAGAAGCCTGTATCACAGCTTCCTTCTTGCAGTTTAACCCATCCCTAGTAATTAAAGTGCATCCACAAAAACGTTTCCTCACCTGAGCCCCTTTTCCATGCGTAACTACTGTATGATCTGTTGGACAGGGATTCATGGAGTGCTTAAAAAAGATAGGTGTGAAGAGCCATTCTGGTTGTCTGGTTGTTTGGTCCAAACAGATATGTGGCAGAGCCAACTTCATCTCTACATAGAGAATTTCCTTCTCTTTGTTATGCTAGAAGGCAGCTGAGTGTTTTCAGGATGTTTCAGCTCAGTATGCCTTTTCTTCAGCTCTTTCATTAACTGAGCAAATGGCAGAAACAGCACGGGAACTGCAAGCCTGGGAATGTGAATATCCAGACAAATGGGCATCCCTTGCTGTAGGTTAGTGAGACAGCATGGGTATGTTTATCCTTGCTCCTGCTCTCTTCCTCCCTCTAAGACTCCTGATGGGCTGTCCCATTCCAGCAGGCACTAGCCTAGGTTCAGGTGACAACTGTTGGTTTGCCTTGACCCTCCTTAATGTGTATCTCTGGCAGCAGCCTGCTGTGGAGTGGAGTGCTAAGTATGACCTGCTACTGGCCAGAGCACATCTGGGCATGGGTCTTCTGTGTGCCAAGGTGTCTGTGAGCAGTGCTGTTAATCTGAATCTACAGGAGTGAGGTGACTGAAGCAAGACTAATGGTTGCACAGTAAATTCCTCTCTCTTTCAGTCATGGTATGGATGCCTCAGGTGTGGTTTGGGTGGCCAAACACAGGTGTGTACAATATAGACACCTGTGCTGGAGCTAGTTGTCCTGGCTTACTTTATAGTCAGTGAAGAGAAGTAGATACCTGTGGAATCTTAATTGTCTCATCTGCAGCAGAGGAGGTGACATGCAGCCCAGAAGTGCCTATTCCTCTCCATCGCTAAACAACATCACCTGGAGAGCCATATCAGATGTAGACATCTCAGCTATAGGCACCTTAACTGAAAACACTCTCCTCCTTTCTGACAGTGCCCCTGTGGTCTGAGGGCTCTGCTCCTCTTCCCCCGACATCTCTTGCCCATTGAGAGAGCAAGCTGGTACGCAACGAAAAAGTGGCTTGAGGCAAGCGTCAAGAAGGAAGACATGTCTTCAGGGTGTCTCTCAGCAGGAGGAATGCAACACAGGAACTTCAAAACAGGCTGGCACCTCCTTATCTGTTTAAAAGTTCTAAGAGCTATCTGAGACATGAAAAATAAGGCACTAGTCCCAGTTCAGCTCTTAGAAGAAGTGGGTGTGTGCAGCATGCAGGACTAGACAGTTTAATTGCATTACATAGCATAGGCTTCGGAATCCAACATTAAGCTCAGCCGTTGAATGTCCAAGAATTTGAGTGATAAATCATTTAATTCATATAGATAAAATAAAAGGTGCTGAAGCTGATTTCGTTACTGAGATCTCTGCATACCCAACTTTCATTAAAATTGAAGGTGATTTGAAGTCTTTGATTTAAATGTCTTATGTGCACATTTAAAATGTGCTCAATTGTAGGTTTTACTTGTGCTTCATTCTCTGTGCAAGCTATAGCAAACGTAATGTGAAAGAGGCAGGGATCTTTTGGAAGAAGCTGAGTTACTGTCACTTCGTAAATGGCAAAATGCCGCATGACTGACTTTGGGTCTGCTTCCCATCTGTAACATGGAGGTGACGTTGACCCCACAAGCTGGTTGGGAGGCTTAAATCATCAAGGCCTGTGAAGTTTTCAGATGCCTTGCTGCTGAAGCCATGGGTGGGAGTTATAGCAAGAAAAAAATCAAAGCGTTGTTCAGAGTAGTGCTCCACTGATGCAAAACAAATAAATATCAAAAATAAACAAAACAATGAGCAACAGCTTCCTGCACCAAGCATAATATGCAGCGCGTGCAGGATGAGTCAGAAGCAGTTCTGCATGGAAAAAGAGCAACTCCTTGTCCAAGTTGTCAAGAGAAGCAAGTCCAGTCCTGTTGCATGTGCCTGTCCCTCTACACTGAGCTGATGATGGGTAGTACTGCATTCAGTTCTGCGCCCCTCACCACAAGAAGGAAGTTGAGGCTCTGAAGCGAGTCCAGAGAAGAGCAACGAAGCTGGTGAAGGGGTGGAGAACAAGTCTTATGAGGAGTGGGTGAGGGAGCTGGAGTTGTTCAGCCTGGAGAAGAGGAGGCTGAGAGGAGACCTTATTGCTCTCTACAACTACCTGAAAGGAGGTTGTGGAGAGGAGGGAGCTGGCCTCTTCTCCCAAGTGACAGGGGACAGGACAAGAGGGAATGGCCTCAAGTTCTGCCAGGGGAGGTTCAGGCTTGACATCAGAAAAGAATTTTTCACGGAAAGGGTCATTGGGCACTGGCAGAGGCCACCCAGGGAGGTGGTTGAATCACCATCCCTGCAGATATTTAAAAGACAGGTAGGCAAGGTGCTGAGGGACATGGTTTAGTGGCAGATAGGAATGGCTGGCCTCGATGATCTAAGACGTCTTTTCCAACCTAGTGATTCTATGATTCTGAGTATGTCTCTTGTTCTCCAGAACTGAGCACTCGAGGCAGCACTCTAAAGGCTGGACTAGCATCAAGGGGGAAGTTCAGCTTGTAGCTTTCATTTGCAAGTTAATTCGGGTTCACTGGCTTTACTCAATCCTGTGGCATTACCATTATTTCTAATCAAATGCATATAGGCAAAACAATATTTTTACGTCCCCTTCTCTCCCCAGCACACACACACATCTCAGGGAAGTGAATGAAAGGCATATTGTGCTGGGGTGCAGGACTCTTCAAAAGAAATGTTGAAGTTTCTGTTTAGCAAGATGGGTAAAAAAATGGCTGGATGACTGGGCCCAAAGAGTTGTGGTGAGTGGAGTTAAATCCAGTTGAGGGCTGGTCGCAAGTGGTGTCCTCCAGGGCTTAGTGTCGGAGCCAGTTTTGTTAAACATCTCTATCAGCGATAAGAATGAGAGGAGTGAGTGCACTCTTAGTAAGTTTGCAGATGACACCGAGTTGGGTAAGAGTATTGATCAGCTTGAGGGAAGGGAGGCTTTACAGAAGTATCTGGACAGACTGGTTTGATGGGCCAAGGCCAGCTATATGAGGTTCAACAAGGCTAAGTGCGGGTCCTGCTCTTGGGCCACAACAACCCCATGCAGCCATGCAGGCTTGGGGAAGAGTGGCTACAAAGCTGCCCAGAGGAAAAGGACCTGGAGGTGTTGGTTGACAGCTGACTGAACATGAGCCAACAATGTGCCCAGGTGGCTAAGAAGGCAAATAGCATCCTGGCCTGTATCAGAACTGGTGTGGCCAGCAGGAGCAGGGAAGTGATTGTGCCCCTGAACTCAGCACTGGTGAAGGTGCACCTGAAATACTGTGTTCAGTTCTGGACCCATCAGTACAAGAAAGGCATGGAGGTGCTGGAGTGTGTCCAAAGAAGAGCAACAAAGCTGGCGAAGGATATGGAGTGCCAGTCTTATGAAGAGGGTCTGAGGGAACTGGAACTGTTTTGTCCGAAGAAAAGGAGACTGTGGGGCAATCTTATCACTCTACCACTCCCTAAAAGGAGGTTGTAGCAAGGCAGGTATTGGTCTCTTCTCCCAAGCAACAAGTGATAGGATGAGAGGAAATGGACTCAAGTTGCTCCAGGGGAGGTTTTGATTGGATATTAGGAAAAATTTGTTTACTGAAAGTTATCAAGCATTGGAACAGGCTGCCCAGGGAAGTGATTGAGTCACTATCCCTGGAGGTATTTAAAAGATGTCTAGATGTAGTACTTCAGGACATGGTTTAGTGATGGACTAAAATTGGACTTCTTCATAGTCTTAAAGGTCTTTTCTGGACTAAATGATTCTATGTGATTTTATGGGATCTGATACATTGTTCTGAAAAAGGGTGTTCCTAAAAAAAGACAGTCGCAAGGTATGCAAGAGTATAAAGCTGCAGAATTAAACTCATGCATATTTAACTTTTCCTCTTTAGCACTCCTGCCCGTCCCCCATAGGCATGCTGTTCAAGCAGGTAGTCTGCTACCAGATCTTACTTTTACTCTTAGGAAAACCAGCAGTGAAACTCCAGTTGACTTCACAACTGCATGATCACTGGAAATCCCTTTCTCATCTTCTGTCCACTTTGTGACCAGTAATTTCCAGTCTCCTGGATTATCTAATAGTACTAGGGCTTAAGGGTTTCTTACTAGGCTGGGTCTTTTTCATGAAAGACCACTTTCACCCCCTGCACTTCCTGTAAGTCACCCATCTTCTTGACACAGATGGTTTCACAGCAGAGAGTGAGTGAAATGGTTGTATCCTCTGAGTTTGATACATAATTTTTTTTGCCTGCTTTCCCTCACTCATCCGTCTACCCACTCACATTCCCTTTTTTCCTTGCAAACTCACAGCATATTCTTTTCCATAATTCATTATCTCAAGATGTACTTGAGCATCTGTTTATTTTTTTAGTATTTTTATGCTTTCTTGATAGATTCATCAATATTTTAGCAGTTGGTTCTTTTCATGTGCGCTGCTCTCTTTCTCATTTGCACAGCTGTATGCTTCCAGTGCAGGCTTCAGACCCAGGGCAATACTATCAGTTGTCAACAACCACCCATGTTTGGATTATCTGAGTTGTGGAGTTTTCACTCCTCAGATGCCAAGGCAGCTTGGGTTTAGCTGTGTTACTAGGTGAGGTACACGTCTGTGCTGCTTTTTGGGCCAGCTCAGCTCTGGAAATAGCTCTGATAATCTACAAAATCTCATCTACTCCCTCAAGCTATATGCCTACCTTCCTGGTACAGAAGGGGATGCAGCAGGACCATCCCAATCAGTCTTCACTGAATCAGCACTGGTTTTCAGAGCTGTAACCCCAGGCTGGGTCTGGCTTTATGCCTAACACCCTGAATCTGCCTCCTGAGCACAGGGAGGGCAGCGCTCACCCCATGAGGGGCTTGCCAGCCATGTGAGGTCTAAGCAAGAGATGACTGTCACTGCAGCGTGTTGTGCTGCACCCTGTACCAGCTAGGGTTGGGGCCTTACCCATGCTTTGATGTATGCAGAACAATCTGAGCACCTTTTCCCAATTTTTTGATCCTATGTGAAAAAGTAAGTCCCAGTAAACTTTCTCACTCTTCCTCCACACCAGTGCTGTCCTGCCTCTCACCCCTCCTAGAGCAGCCTGCTGACACAGCAAAACTGATAATGCTCAAGCTAGATCTTGGTGGAGGAGGACGTTTGGGATCACAAGAGGCAGAGCTTGAGCAGAACAAAGGGGAAATTATGTTGAGCTTGCTGTACTAAGTGTTAAGAGGCCCACCAACCTTCAGGGTTTTCACATAAACTTTCATAGAGGTGTCCTGATGGGTCAAACACAAATCGTTAAGCACCAGGACATAAGAAAAGGAGCCATGGTGCAGGCCACAGAACACACGCTCAGATCCTCTCCTCTGAATAACACACCTCTCAGTGGTAATGGGCACATAGGCCAAAGTGGATGCGCACAGGCTGACCAACCAACAGAGGGTGGAGTGAACATGTCCCCGCTTCAGGAACTAAACCCTCTCTTTTTACTGTTTAGATGAATAATGGCTTTTCTCTGTCAAAATTTCTTTCAAAGTTTTTTTGTATCATCTGTCAAGCAACCTTAGTTAATCAAGGGAAGTAACAGTATCTTGAGGTTAACTTGTGACTCTACCCTCTTGCAACTCAGATGTTTTTCTCCAGGTATTTCCCAAACTGTAGTCTACACAAGTTTTATAGTGGTCAAATGCCTGATAGCTCTGTGACTTTTCCACTGCCCATATCAAAGTAACTGTGGTGTGTTTGTGTTCTTGGGTATTGCTGCATACATACCCACAGTGTGCAGCCAGTGAATGGCCCGTCCTCAGCCTAAGATGCTTTCTTTCTTTTTCAGGTGTGTGAGAAAGAGAAATTGCTCTCAGAAAGGAACCAGCTGAAAGCAAGCATGGGAGAATTGTTAGACAACTTCTCGTGTCTTTCTCAAGAAGTTTGCAGAGACATGCAGAGCCCGGAACAGATCCAAGCTCTCCACAGATACTGCCCCGTTCTCAGACCCATGGATCTACAGCCAGCCACCACCATCAGTCCCTCCCCATCTGGTGTGGAGCAGAGCCTGGTGACCTCCCAGTGCGTTGGGGAAAGCATGCAGTGCTGCTCAGAGCGAGGTTCAGTGCAACTGGGAGCACCCTGGCTGCCCAACAATGTCTCAGAAAATTGTTCGGCTGGCGGGGGGTTGGATGGAGCCGATACAGGTACTTACCCCGAGAGAGAGCTTCCACCAGAACAGAGCAGCCAAACAGTCACGGTAGACTTCTGTCAGGAAATGACTGATAAATGTACAACAGATGAACAACCTAGGAAAGATTACACCTAGTGACTTGTAACCTTAACATTACACCTGGTCAGGTGTTCTTCAGTCAGCCAGTGGCAGTGTTCATTTGTTGTCTAGAAGAACGTTATTTGGTGCACACTACAGTGGTCTTAGCAGCAATACTGTTTTTAAGTATTCCCTCCTCTCTACAAGCAGGAGTTCTCTTCACAATGGTGCTATCCCTTGCTCAGGCAGGGAATGAAGCAGTGGCAACACTGTCTGTTTTTGTATGTTGATTTCAATCTTAACAGGGATGGACATAACACCTCTGAGGACCCAACCACAGCTTTTTTCTCAGTGGCCCATGTCACAAAACCCTAACTCAGGAATTTCCTCTGAATGTTCAATTTTTCATTGAAGACAGCTTCTTTACACATCAAAGTTTTATAGCTAAACTGTACATATTATATATAATATATATAAAATATATATATATCCATATGCAAAAGTCCCTGCATGCCTCAATTTTTCTCATCCTACAAACTGGAAGCTTTCATTTCTATTGTATAAACAAGTTCCAACATTCCTTTTTGTCTTCGATGCTAGAACTAGTTTGGTAACTTGTTACACGATAATTTTTTTTCTTGGTTCGCAGTTCAGCAATATCATTCGATTTGTACTTATTTATAAAATTTTAATGTTGGAAACTTATTTGAGATTTTATTATAGACAGTTTTTGTGGCACGGCCATTTTGTGCCACTTGAGCAATGTGGAGTTATTTTATTTTATTGCAGATACTGTACAGTAATGGTCAACTTTGCCACTTGCACTGAGTTTCTGGTCAAACCTCTTTTCATAAATGAAGTCATGACTTCAGTATAACTTGAGTATATGGTTTTCTTTGCTTTATGGCTTAAAGAAAATAGAAAAGTTTTAGCTAATAGACAAACACTCAGGAGCTCGTTATGTAGTAAAAACGGTCTTGCCAAATACTGAATTCACTATACAATTTGTAAAGAGAATCTGCTTGAATTATTTTTATATTCAGACTTCTTTCTGTTTCACAAACCAATTTTAAGTGCTGTTAATGATGCTTATGGATTCTTATAGGGGAAAGTATATTTCACTCTTTAGAGAAAAAAGTGTTTGACAACTGGATCACTTCATCATACGTTCCATGAAGTTAAGCAAACGGAGATCACATCGATACACTTGGGGGGGCTTTTTCTCCAGCCCCGCTCTGCATCCTTTACTCATGGAAGCAACTGCTGCTCCGGCTAGTCCCCAGAGCCTCACCTCATCTGTCCTCAGACATTACCTGTTTTCCTCACCAGACCTGAGTTGCAGAGATGGGTCTGGTGAAGTCAGTGGTCCTGCCAGCGTAGGCAGAGTTGCAGGATCAGACCCTTAGTTGTTGACTTTGGTTTCCTTACAGAAGTCAAGTTAGCACTGTATCCTCTAAGAGCAAAACATACATCTGCCAACACCCGATTTGGCTGCTTATCCATCAGATTCTTGCGTTCCAGGATCCTCTCGTCCTGCAGCATTGCCCTCAGCACAAATCGCAGCTAAAAGAGTGCTGTCTCGAAGGAGACTACTCAGTGAATTGGCTTAGTTGTAACTGTATTGGATTTGTATCTTAAGCAATGTTGACTCATGTTATGACTGTGTGAGACAGCAGCTTTCCAAGCATAACATCTGTATGTACAGTGTAGACAGAAAAACGTCCTCCTAATGCTTTTTTAATAATTATTATTATTATTCTAAGTGTACTGAGTTTTTATTTTGTGGTTCTTTGCCCTATGTGTGCCAGGTTGCGTGGCTTTATCGACAACAACTGTCGTGTGCTTTACTGGCTGATATTGTTTGTTCTCACTGAAAGAAAATGACCAGCTGTTCACACCTATTTATTTTAAAAAAAAAAAAAAAGTGGGGGAAAGCAGCTTCTCAGAAGCACTGATAGTGTGGTCTTCTGCGCTAACGTTTACACTAGAGGTGTGCACTGGTGCTCTTTTGAGGCACTCAGTAGATCAGCATCTTGACCCTGGAGGAGGAATCAGCTCCCTCTCTCCACTTCTTCCATCTTCAGACTGTGCTCATGGACCGTCACCCACTAGCCACAAAGTCTTGCTTTTACCCTCTTCACCCAAACTATTGTAGCCAAGCTACCAAGGAGGAAATGCATATAGCATGTGCCATGTTTGTTGAACATACTTTTTTTCCCCGCATGTACAAAGAAAAACTAGTATATAATGTAGGAGAATATTTATGTTTAAGTATTAATCATTACTGTACAAAATCCTTACCTTTAAATGTTCAGAAATATACAAATGCCATAAACTCCTAGTTCACATGGTTGAAAAAGGGGGAGGAGTTGTCCTTTCTTTTTAAAAGAGCTTAACCTAAAAGTAACTGAACCCCCTCCCAGCCATCTTTTGCAGGTAACTGACTGAGAAGCTCTTTGCGGGGAGGGGGAGTTGATTTTCCTTTGAATTCATTGACGTTGCAAAGCAGTTCTGTGCTTCGCAGAGAAGTTTTGTTTCTATGAGACCATGGTGAAAGCTAGAATTTAAAACTAAATGTGAATCACATTATAGAGTCATAGCTACTTGGGGGAGGGGGGCTGAGGGTGGGTGGGAGGGAAGGGTCAACTGACACAGTATTTTAAAGATGTTTTTCTGTTGCCTTTTTTTATTTTTAAGTGACCTCCTATATATATGAATAGATAGAATGTTTTATGAGTATAAAACCAAGTTTTAACTTGCTTCCTGACATGAAGATTTACTCTACTAACAACTCATGTGCAACTGGTACTCTTGACCTCATTCCAACGGTTTAAAAAACCCACCCACACAACCCACTGCGCTGCAGCTCTTAGGTTTGACCTGGCTTCATACTGGTGCTGGGTCTCTTGATTTCCTCTACCTTGAGAACTGATACATAAAACCACTGCTCAAATAAGTGTCTCTTCCTCAACTTGTATCTTGTCTCTCTCTCTTTCCCTCCCCTGCTAGCTTTTCTGGATGTTTGATTTCATTCTTTCCCATTAGAAGTGGCTGGTTTTGTGTCATTGCTTCCTATATTTACATGTATTATGGTTTTTCAGTGGGTTTTTTTGGTGGTGGTGGTGGTTGGTTTTTGTTTCTATTTTGTTTTGAGGGTTTTTTTTGCTGTTCTGAACTACACAGCTCTCAGAGCAGTTACTGGGCTAACATTAATGGACGAATTAGTTTCAGACCTGGACACCAGCTGACATACACAACCATTCTTGTCATGAGGTCAAACCAACTGACCACAAGAATACCATTGGAAAGAGAAAATAATAAAGCTGGCTGCAGTATTTATAAATTTTAGGATTCTGACCAGTGGTCACCATGATCTTAAGAATCTCTTTGCTTTTGTCAAAGAGGATACATGCAGCATCGATCCTGTCAGGCATTGCTTGGAAATGGTCTGGTGAGACCCCATTTCCTTCCGAGCGCTGCAGCACTCTCATTGGTGTGCAAGTCCTTAAAGCTCTGTCTGGTCTGTATCTAGTCCTCCTTTTCCTTTGCCATTGCTATACTTGTATCGCCAGGAAACCTCATTTCATTTAGGCTTGCCATGCTTTGTCAGGTGAGTACTACACTATATAATGTGTTTGTTTCTCTGCGTTCTCTGGGGGTGCCTTGAACACAATTAAAGCTCATCGCAAGCTGATTCTGGAACAAAAAGGTAGTGAAATAAAAAGGAAAAAAAAAAAAGAGAGAGAGAAAAAAGAAAACAAGCAAAACAAAAGCAAAAAATGTTGGTTGTGTTATCAGGAGATCCCAGTATTTATATCACAGACTTCCTAACATGTGATGACTCAGGCGTCAGAGTTTGATGCTGCAGTATAAAACTATTATTTTATATATTGTACAAGTAATTTATTAAATGTCTTTCTAAGGTTATATGCTGCTTTTAAGATGCACTATATTTTTGGATCTAATCCTTGTATTATTTTTTTTCCCAAGGAAGTAAAATGTGCTGCAAAGGCAAGCCACAGTGATTAGTATGCTAACTGCTACTTCTCTTGAAAAAGAAGAGTGGGAACTAGATATGTAACTTTGCTAAATGGATTAACTGCTGCCAGAGAAATGATTAATGCTGATAGAGTGGTTGTTAATCTGGAGTCCCAACACTTTGTCAAGTCTGTATTCTAAAGAGCGCTTAAATAGAAGTTAAAATGCCTAGATATATAGTTAGATCTTTTAATGTGTAACTTTATGATTGCCTAATAAATAAAGCAGATCTGCATGCTGAAATTGCTATAGTCCTGTAATAATGAAATCTGATCTACTAGGAGAAAGCACGGTGAAGTGTTGCAATTCTAGGATCAACACCACATCCTCTCTTGTGTCCTGTAATCCACTGCTGTGGTAGTTTAAAAAAGAGAGAGGAGCGGGCTTGTAGAATTGAAGACCTTCAGTGAATTTTGCAGGGAGATGAAGCGAACATTAGCCAGGTTTACACAAGCTCACAGTTTGCTCTACTTCATGTCCTCTGCTGTTGCAACAGGGAGCACTGCTTTCACCTTTTTCTTCTGATCTGAGATATGTTTGGAGGTGCCTCTGGGTGAATGCTGTAGCCCATAGTTGCAGCGCTTTACGAGTCTATTTTAGGGCTGCCTAGAGAAGGTTTAGCTCAGTATGAGCAGCGGAGCTTATGGCCTTGCATAAGGAGGGAACATGATAAGTATGGAGCAGTTTATTTTTATCAGAAGTGAGGTGAAACTAAAACCATTAACATAAAGAACTTCTGCTCTCTTTTCTGCTAGAAATTCTCTCAACAGATTTTGACTTCATTTCACTTTTGTCTCTGCCAACACAGTCCAAGTTAATTTTATATACCTATATATAATACATGTATGTATGTATACATACAGCTATAATTCTAGTCAGAGTGTGTTTGCGTATTTTCCTGTTTATAATACATATATGTATATTTATAATACTCCTTGGAGTATTTCATGACTCAGGCATCAGATCTGATGCTGTAGAATACAATATATGTGTATATGCATATGTTCAAATACTGTCTGTATATTTAAAAGATCTATTGTTGGTGGTCTGTAGAATAATTATTCCCTTTGTCCTCAAAATTTTAGTAGCATTACTTGCAAAGACTTAAGTGTACAGTATTTTCCTACACTCCACCAAGATAGGTATTATTTATATCGAAGTCAAATATTGTTACGCATTTTAAGGTATGACACAGATGACATTGCAATTTTTGCAAATGAAATTGCTTTTTGGCAGGGAGGAATGCTAAAAATGCCTTTTTATAAGGTCATTACCCCAACCAAATGACTGCTAAAAAGCCAGGTAGATGACTCCTGTTCTTGTACGAATTTTAGTGACTGTGGGCAGAGCCCTTTCTGTAGGTGAAAGTCACTGCGTGGTTCATGCAGTGCCACTGTTGTCCCTTTTGGCTAATTAAAGGCATGCAGGAAGAAACTAGTATCCTAAAATAGAAATGGCAACTGGCAGCGTTTGATTTCATTGATTGCTTAGAAGCAGAGACAGTCTCAGGCTACGAACCCAAACGACCCCTCTGTTTTGGAGGGAGCCTGGCGGGTGCTGCAATCGCCAGCTGTGCTCATCCCTGCAGCTGGAGGATCCCACCTCCCGGGACAGGGCAGAGAGGGGAGCAGCCCATGCTGGGGCTTGTGGCTGGGATCCCCTTTGCAATGTACCCGAGAGAAATGTGCATGATTTCAATCTTGTTCTCACTACTAGGCTTGCTCTGCCTGAAGCTATCTGGATCCCTCAAACCAGCAGGAATGATACTAAACACTTTGGTGATATTCAATGCGTGGTTGTTTTACTCGTAGTTCCAAGCATCACCTTTGATTTCAAGGGTGGGATTGCCATAAGAGTTTGTTCCAGAACCAGTTGGTTACAAGTGCACCTCTTATATATGCCTTACAAACTTCAGAGGCCATATTCAAAACAGGGTTTTATCAGTGTATGCAAGGGGGTGCAACCCCTCTTCTCTTCCTCCCCAGGTCAAACAGTATGGACAGTTTTCACACATATCTACCTGTATAACCCTCTGTACCTCTCATAACTGGTCAATGACTGTAACA
This sequence comes from Phaenicophaeus curvirostris, assembly GCF_032191515.1. Taxonomy (NCBI): domain Eukaryota; kingdom Metazoa; phylum Chordata; class Aves; order Cuculiformes; family Cuculidae; genus Phaenicophaeus; species Phaenicophaeus curvirostris. The sequence continues at coordinate 8,490,757 of NC_091393.1, forward strand.
GGTTACATCAGGTGTTTTTTCTACATACTTTTTACACAAATTCTATGCGATTAATGTAACTTAATTCAATGCATCATTTTATTGTACTAGTTCTTAAGCTTGTCTTTATTTTTTTTCTAGGTGACTGTGGTTTCTTGTGATTTTTATTGTATAAATAAATGAGGTGGCTGTTGATGCTTACTCTCTGTTACTAAGAATTTTTACCTTTTTGGAAGAAAGCATTGCTATGAACTAATGAATTTAAAAACGTCATTTAGTCATTGTAAATACAGTATTGTGCAAAAAAGAAAAATGAAAAAAAAACCACCCAACCCTTTTCATTCATCTGAATTGCTAGTGTTAACTGAATTTCGTCTAGACACCATTTCTGTTGATGAAATAAAGACATATCATTATGTATTGTAAATCGGCTCCTCTTGACTCTGATGTCTCAGTGCTTGCTTAGTGCGTGGGTTGTAGGTGAAATTCGGATGGGTAGGTTAGATGTGGTTGATCCTGCTCAGCGAATCTCTGGACTGAGGACGCAACCTCCTCTCACGTGGTCACATTGCTAATTCACTAGTCGTCTTTGATCCAGGGATTTGGTTATCTTTGATCTGCTGCAGGAACAGCCAAGGGTATTTCATTGCAAAGATGAAATAAGTTGTTTTGGAAGATCAAATAAGCTGCATCTAAACCTGTTCCCCTGGCACTTGACTTACGGCAATTCTTCTAAGTCTTTGGTTTGGTCTTCTAAAGTGTAGTATATGTGCTGGGGGGCAAGGGGAGAGATTGGTGTTTGTTTCCCCTTTACAGAAAACCTGAGGGAAATTGAGAGAGGTTCCTGTAGAAACAGAATGTAGCTGAAAATCTCTGTGTAACCCAAATACTGTAGTGTTCCTTTCTGAAGGAGGAACTTGTGCCGTGAACCGTTAGCATCACTTATACTGCAGAAGATCCAGAGAGGAAAGAAGACATTAAAACAGAGCCAGTTGCTATTACCACCAGCAGGGTATGGGGTCTGGCAGGGGATTTCTGCTCTCTGGGACTCCTACATGGTTCAGAGGCAGATTCCACAGTCCTTGGGCTGCCTGCTCAACATCTTGGCAGGAGGAGCCCTCAGAAGAGTGGAGCGGCATGACCAGTTGTCCTACCCTGCTCCACACACTTGCTGGGATGGTGCTGTGAGGAGCAGGCAGGAGGGGGGCTGCTAAAGGGAGGTCCACAGGTTCTTTTATCACTAACCAGGAAGCCCTAGATCACGTGCCCTAAACCACCATCCTTGGGGATGCAAACTGTGTCCTCAAATCCGCAGCTGTGAAAATTGCCTGTGATTTTTCAGTCTGAATTTTCCTGTTGAGCGTATATGAAGCAAGCTTCCCACGCCCCCAGACCTGTCAGAAGATGTAGCATCCACCACATCTACACATAGCCTGGCAGTAGAGAACGTACTTATCAAATCTGTTTCTCCATCCCTAATCAGTTGTTGCTGTCACTTAATGGGCACCATCTTAAGTATTTCCTTTTTTTGCCTTAAAATACTAAACAAATGCACAGCAAACTGTCAATGTAGTGAGGCAGAATATGAATGTAAATCATGCACTAGAGAAAAAACACTGTAATCTCAAGCAACCTTGACTCTTTTTTTTTTTTTCCCTGCTTTCTGCTAGCTTTGCCTTAGAGTTGTCAAGCCATAGAGGATTATGCACAGGGAAACTGGCACAGCAAAGGAGCTTGTTCCAAGCATTGCTTCCCATCGAAGTGATAACAAATGCAGCCGTTATAAGCTTGTCAGATAAAAGCAGCCCAAAGCATGTGGCCAGAAACAGGGTCAGGGACAGTCAGAGAAAGTCACTTTATTTTCCAGACACACAAGTGGAAGTACTGATTTCTTGGGCTCCTTACCAGAAATCCAACCCTCTAGAGCTAGTCTGTCCTAGCAAAGTGAAAATGTGCTCTTTTTGGCCTTGCTTATTTTTCAGTTCCCCTTTATGAACTAAAGAGAGAGAGAAAGGAGTAAGACTTTCGTGAACCTGAGGTGGTATCTTGCAGATCTTCTTGAACAGCAAACTGAAGAAAAGCACAGATGTTTTGCACTTAAAATAAATTGCTTGGATTTACTTAGTTTCAATTTTGAAGCTGAAAGTACTAGCTATGAAGATGCTACTTTAGCATGGAAAGTCTCTATCAGAGCTTGGGGGCTGCATTAACACAGGCAGGTGAACAGCAGCGTGTTCTTCAGCTGGTTTGGTTTTTTTACTCTCTCTCAAATTCTCTGTCCTTTCAGATTCCTTGAGTGTGTCTCCATCTTTTATTCATTGGCTGCTGAAGCCGGGGAGATAGAGGCCACATAGCCTTCCAAGTTACTTGCAATCAAACTAACCCTTTCTTGTAGGTGCCTTGGGTCCTCCGCTGCCTTGTCGGTCTATGGATCGGGCTGGCTACAGATGTGAATGCTACTAGCATGCACAACAAGTTGTACATCCCAAAACTAAAGCCATTTCTGCAGCAGCAGCACACACTGACCAGATCAGGCTCAGTCTGCACGAGAAAAATCTGGATTTGTGGAGCAAACCACCCATTAACACCAGTAATCAGAGTACAGTATGGTTGGGGCTGATGTAAGATAGAGGAAGAAAGTGCTTGCTTTCTTAAACTATATTATGGATTTAACGTTATAGCAATAGTGGAGGGCAACATATAGCAACAGATAATCTGCTTTTTATCTTTCTGTTGAAGGTGGCTTGTGCTCAATTCTTAATTTACCTCTTCTCCTCGGAAAGTCATTACTTTTTCATAATAGATGATAGTTCTAGAAGCATGCTCTGAAAGATAACAAGAGAAACAAAAGATGAAGCTGAACTGGCTTAAAGGAGAAAAAAGAAATGTTATCATAGTTATTAACCCATGTTCTAGTGCATCATATTTGGGAAGGTGGGTATCTGGTGTTTACTTGACAACATACGTACCTTGTAGGGCTTTGTTCAGCGCTAAGGGGAGGGTGGGGAAAAGGGGAACACCTTAGTTTCGGATCAAAATAAACACATTAATCCCTGAAGTAATTTACTTGAAATCAGTGGACCCATCCTAAAGGCCTTGCTTTACACATTAAGGGGTTTTGTGTATTTTTGGTTTGCTTTAGAACCATAAAAAATTGGACTCAGTCAGGAGAGTTTCACATTCTAAAATCCAGCTTATCTGTTTGTTGCTGCACAAACCTTCAGAGAGGTTCATTAGTTGTTCATTAGTTGCTGCTGATCCCCAAAGTTTAGCTGTGTTTGTGCAGTTGCTGAATGGTTACCTCTGGGTGACCAAATAGCTTTTGCAGGATAACTATCTGTCATCACCACAAGCTTTTCCTGTGTGCTCTGGGGCAGAATAAAATACAACTATTGCCTAATTTAATTTATATTTTTTAAATAGTTGTTTGCATAGAATATCTGTACAAAACCAGCAGTAGCTACCAGCAGGTGTAAATGATTATGACCTTTAATGATTCTCAGATATCCTAGAGGAACAGAGGGTTTTACCAGTCCCTCACCCCACATGTAGATTCTCCTGGTGGAGTTCAGCTGTCTAAAAAAACTTCTCCACAATTATTAGGCTTGATATTTCAATGTACTGTCACTCTTATCAAACTGTTCCCAGCCCCAGGTGTGAAAGCAGGTGAGCAGATAGTTAAATGAGCTGATATTTATTCCTCAAGTGTTGTTGAAAGGGTGAAAGTGTTTTGGAGAAGACTGCAAGCATTCAGGCTGAATAGGAGTTCTCTCTTTAATATCCTGCTCACTATGGAGTATTTTCCCACTGGGTAAAAAGCCCAAAGCTGAATGGAGAATTGAGGCATAGAAAAAGAATTGAATGATACAGAGGAATTTAAAAAAGCAATGCAGTGAGGGAAAACAGAGCCAGTGAATCGTAAAATTTCTCCAACTATGGGGGCCAGGATTTCAGGCCTAGAGAGTTTCTTTGCTACAAGTTAATACAATCAGTAGCCCCATCTCAGTCCAGCGCTGTAAGCTGAGAGTATATCAGCTTTACCAGCTACTTCAGTATCAGCTTTAACCCCTTTCGTTCACCATGAGGAGTCGGCCTTGCTTTTAAAGACAAATTGATTAGTTTGAAGCAAAAAAATAGATTTCGAGAAATAACATTGCGAGCATAAGCTCCCTAGAGGACAGGGTGGGCTAAAGATAAGGAATGGACATCAGGGTGATGAAAACTCAGCAGTTCTTGAAAAACAAGCATCTGAAGTTGAGTGCCTAAAATCTAAAATGCTAATTCTTTCTGAAAACCTCAGTCTAGTACTTTTGGTTTCCCAGGAGAGCAAGTTAGCTAAAATATTGCTAAGAATATTGTGAATCTTCTAATGACTTCCAATTTTGGTTTTGAGATTCCAGGAACTTATCTTGGCTCAATGAAAAAACACAACCATTGCATAACATCAAGGCTCCCCATCTTCTTCTATCCTTGGCTGCTCTAGCAAGAGAACTAGCACAGTAGTACTCTCAATGCAGGTTCAGGCTTGGGGTCACATAAATGTGATGATAACCTAGTTCCAAAGCACCTGACAGATGATGCCTTTGTAAGAAGCATTGCCGGTCTGGTCTAAATACTCCCAATCCCCATTAACCAAATAGAAACTCACAGGTTTTAGAGCACACCTTAGATTTCTTTAGAAAATGATTATATGTAGGCCAAAAAGAACTGCTGCTGGATGTGCTCAGGTAACACGCAACTGGAGTTTTCTGCTTGAGAAAGGCAAGGAGAGACATGGCTAGCGAAAGACTTCAAATACAGCTAGCAATGAAATATCACACAATCTCCAGCTTTTGTAGAAGTATTTGCTTTCAGCTGTTGAATTGTGCTGACCCTGTGACACCCTGACCACCAGGCTGTGGCCATGCTCAGCTGAGCTTTCAGGTGCTCTGCAATTTTTCCTTTGGTTTGTAGAAAATGGCTGGTTCATTGCTGCAAAAGATGACTTTGGAAGCAAAGCTCTCTCCCTCTCTAATTGTTAATCTCTTATTTTCACCTCCCCGGAGAAAAAGAGAGTGATTTGATGGTCCTAATGACTTCACACAGCCTTGCACACATCAGGCAGTGAGACAATACTCCTTAGTGCAATGCTCTGAGAGCTTGGTTCCTATTATATGCTGTAATTTCTGGCCTGCCTGTTTTCAAGAGACCCAAGACTGTACCTGTACTAGATATATACTGACCTCTGACTGGATCAGTCTATTAATTTTATCAGACATAAGGATGTGTCATGCACTGGTCAGGGGTCTGACTGGTGCAAATTATGGTTTGGTGAGGGGTGGGGGTGTCTCATAATGTCATTCACGTACAGTCCTCTAAGGATTACTTGTCTAAGGGAGGCTGTCATCCTATGAGCATGCAGAAGATGCCTCTTTGCTCCATCGCTGTATCTCTCCTTAATTAAAAGTTAAAATGTGCAAGAGATGCAAAACTTGGGGTGTTTTGTGTGTATGTGCATACCCACAATACCTCTTAGAAGATAAGATACCATATATTCACTAAGATGTATCCTCTAAGTCAGCCTTGGAAATTATTAGTCTGGAGACAGTTATCTGCCGACAAATTGTTTGCTATCACTTCAAAGCACACTGTCTGCAAGGTTTGGAGGCTTGTAGACAGCCTGTTTTCAGCTTTACACAGATGCTGAATTTCCCTGACAATGTAGACTATGGTAACATAATTTATCTGAAGTCTCCACTGAGTTGAGATTAGCTCACCTGTACAGTCAGTGATGCTCTTGTCATTGTGTTTAGGTGGACTGCAATCATTTTGAAATTACTCTCATGTCATGCAGTGACTTTCTCCTCCTGTGCATTGCCATGTGCTTTCCCTGATGAAATGAAAGCCCAGTTTTGGTGGTCTGTCCTCAGAACCTAATAAATCTAAAGTTTGACCAGCAGTGGCTGAAGGAAAAGATACTTTCCTCAGTGAATCAGAGCCTCTCAAGAAGCCTTTAGCCTAATAAGTCTTTCAAGATTTCTGACTCTCTCATTTTCATTTCTCACTTTGAATAATGGGTAACTTTGGACAATGCAATGACCAAGAAACCTAATAGAGAGTGAGTGGTTTGGATGTGAAACTAAACAGTTGGAATGTAAATATTTTTCCAAGGTTTTACGTCACATTTGGACATGAAATGAAAAAATGGCTCTTCACCTCCACCAATTCCAGATGATGAAGCTTTAAATAGCCTTGTTAGCTTGCATTGTGGCCAAGTATGGTCGGTCCGTACAAAGTTTACCAAAGGGAAGGGCATTTATTCTTTTATAGATATAGCTGGTCTGATTTGAACTGAAGTCTTAAAAGCTGAGGACTCTTCATGCCAAGCATGCGTTTTGTATTCAATATCCTATTGAGCTGTTTCATGAGGGTTTTCAGTGAGGGATTTAATGTGTTCTCTTGTAAGGATCCAAAGTAACCTTTCTGCTGAAGAAGAAGTCCTAAGAGGAATTTCCTGCTCTTTTTGAGGGATGCGCTTTTGTACTTCCTTGGAAGAAAAAAATAACTTGAGTATGACCTGGCCAACTACTATCCACCACCTAGTCTTCCCTGTTTGATCAAAAAAGTGCAATACATTATGAGTGGTAACTTCTACAACACCTAGTTGTCCCTAATAATGATTATTTATCTGTTAGAAACTCGTTTGCTGTGGAAATTGTATTGACAATATGGCTATAAAAAAAAAAAATCTCATCACTGGCTAAAAGTGAAGCATCAATATCTGTACTATTAGATTTGGTTTGTGCTTTCAAAGCCATATCTCACAGGGTGCAGTTGACTTGTACACAGATTCTTGCTTTCTTGCAGTATCAAATGTATATATTTTGTGTAGCTTTGAGATTCTCTTTCAGCTAAGAAAGCTACAGTGATTGTGGGAATTTGCAGTTTTCCTGCTAACTTGGCATGGAGTGTGGGTAATGGGTTTGATTAGAGGTTGCTAGAATGCTTGTTAAGGTATAGAAAGTGGTATATTGAATGCTCCCACTGAGCTAATGCAAAGCATGCTACAGACAAATCCTGGCAGAATGCTATGGATGAAGGGAAAAAGAAAACAATCGAACCAATATGGAATTAAAGATGACTGTTTGGGAAAGTTATCAAAGAAAACTGAAGAACAGTGCTGATTCCACTATGGTTTTGCTCTATTTGGCTATCCAGCTAAGATTAGTAAGATCCAGGTCAGAACAGATTGTATTTTGGCTGTTTATAAAATGTTTGTGTGTGTGGATTCATTGTTATGTTAAGAAATGTCTGTCCTTTCTCTGCATTACTCTTGCAAGTCACCATTAATTAGGCATGGTGGTAGATAATAATTTCTTGTCTTCTCCATTTAAGTACGTTTTTAGACAGTATCACTAATTTTTGAATGCTCCTGTCCCACAAATAAACCTAATCATACATATTTTTCTTTTATCTAAATATTAATACGTTATGATTGTCTCCTGGAAGTCCAGTATAAAAAAAAAAATCAAATCAAATAGGCAGCCTGATCTAGTGTGACATGTCCCTGTCCATGGCAGAGGAGTTGGAACTAGATGATCTTTAAGGTCCTTTTCAACCCAAACTTTTCCATGAAATCAATGCTGAGTGTCTTTGACAACCAAAATTGAATAGTGAATTTAGGAACTGGGAAATACAAACCACTAATGCCTAGATTCGATATTTTTATGATGGAGCAGCACATTTGTGTATTGAAAGTATTCATAAAATGCTGTAGCAGTGCTAGCTGTCGAGTGAATTTGCCAAAATATTGACTTGGTTGTATATAGAAGCCCCTTTACTTTAAAATATCGTGTGCTGTAAGCAGGAAACAACAGGTGGCATACCTACATGAGTCATAATTTAACATGCTAGTACGAGTCCCATCCATAATGATCCCCAAAGGCAGCACGCCAGAAGAGTGCTGCTTTCAAGAGTAGTGACATTGCTTTGCAAACTGAGTATATTTCTCTGCAAGATCTCTCCTGAAAGACAGCATCATTGTCATTAAACACCAGAATCTGCCAGGCAACTTCTGCGTGTTCTTGACAGGGTGTTACTGAAATTCTTTCTTGCTTAATACTTTTTTGCATTTCACCCCTTTAAAGAGCCTTCTCAGCTCAGTATCAAAACCCAGAAGATGAACAGTTTGTGCTCTAGGTCCTCTCCCTGTATTACAAATGGTGAAATGGGAAGTGTTCAAATTGTTTCTAAGTGACAATTTAACACAGCTTATGCTGACTATTTAGTTATTGTAGAAAACATAATGCCATGAAAACTGGAACTCACATTTTTTTGATAAGCAATGGATAAGAGTGCCTTCTGACGCTTACCGCTAAAGATTTGAAGTTTTTGTTCAGTTGGTTGGTTTGTTTATTTTGTATTTAGGAAAAATATATTATTTTAGGAAGTGTAAGAAAAAAAAAGAACAGAATTGATAACTGAGTATAGTGTGAAATAATCTTCTGTTTATAATATTCCCTATAAAAAAAGTATTTGAGGGTATGTTCCCCCAAGCAGTTGTAAAGGTGCTTTTTTATCTTACAGAACAAATACCATGATCTGGGGCAATCGCAATTCAAACTACTTTAAAAAAAAAACCTTGAGTGCAAGCATTATGTCTTATCAACTATGAATGTAAGCAAGCTTAGACAGTGTGGCCAAAGAATGGAACAGTTGCTGAAGATGCAATGCTTTAGTCATTGCCTCTGGCATTGCCATTATTTAGTGTTTTGTATGTAGATCGCCTGATTTGTTTACTGAGCAGTTATTCAACTCAGTGGTCGCCTCTGGGGAAACCTCCTGAAGCTGACAGAAGTTGAACCATGAAACTCAATGCTCTCTGGGTTTCTCTTTCTTAAACTGTAAAGTATGTGGAAGACAAACAAGTTTCCCTAGGGACAGTTCTTGTTGAGTTGATTGGGATGATACCATTAGCATAAAGAAGCTGAGATCCAGTGACTTGGACAGCCTCAGGACTGATTATTCCCTATTGATATTTTGGGATCAAGCATACCACAACTTGGCTTGACCCAGGAGGATGTGAGGCATTGGGGCTGTGTGGTGTCTTGGCTTGTATCAGAAACAGCATGGCCAGCAGGCCCAGGAAGGTTATTCTGCCCCTGTACTCAGCACTGGTGAGACCGAACCCAAATACTGTGTTCACCTCTGGGCCTCTCACCACAAGAAGGATGTTGAGGCTCTGGAGTGAGTCCAGAGAAGAGCAACGAAGCTGGTGAAGTGGCTGGAGAAGCAAGTCTTACAAGGAGAGGCTGAGGGAACTGGGGTTGTTTAATCTGGAGAAGAGGAGGCTGAGGGGAGACCTTACTGCCCTCTAGAACTATCTGAAAGGAAGTTGTGGAGAGGAGGGAGCTGGCCTCTTCTCCCTAGTGAGAGGGGACAGGACAAGGGGCAATGGCCTCAAGCTCCACCAGGGGAGGTCCAGATTGGATATCAGGAAAAAACATTTCACAGAAACGGTCACTTGGCACTGGAACAGGCTGCCCAAGGAGGTGGTTGAATCACCGTCCATGGAGGTGTTTAGAAGATGGGAAGACGAAGTGGTTAGGGACATGGTTTAGTGGCAGATAGGAATGGTTGGACTCGATGATCCAAGAGGTGTTTTCCAACCTGGTGACTCTACGATTCTACTATTCTAGGTCGTGCCCCCGCCTCCCCGCCCAGGCCATACTTGCCATGGACACGCGGCGCCCCGCGGCGGCGGCGGGCGGCGGGCTGCAGGCCGGGCTGCTCTCCTCGAGGCGCTTCCCCTCGGAGCCGGAGCCGGGGCCGGGAGCGGAGCCGGGGCCGGGGTCGGAGCCACCGCGGTGGGAGGCGGCGCTGTCCCCGCCGCTGCCGGCCCTGCTGGCCGTGGGGGCGCGGGAGGGGCCGCTGCCCTTGCGGGAGCCCGCGCCGCCCCGCGCCGCCTCCGAGCTGCTGGAGGAGGGCGGCGGCCGCTGTCCGCGGTGCTGACCGGCGCTGGGCCGGCGCTGTCCGCGGTGCTGAGCCTCGCTGCGGCGGCGCTGTCCGCGGTGCTGATCGGCGCTGGGGCGGCGCTGTCCGCGGTGCTGACGGCCCGGTGGCCCCGCGGGAGGCGGCGGAGGGGCGGCGGGAGCCGGGCAGGCCGGCGGCCCCACGGAGCTCTTCTTGGAGCCATAGAGGCTCTTCTGGATCTTCTTGAGGCCCAGGTGGGCGATTTCTAGGATGTTGAGGAACAGGGAGACCGCGGCGATGCTGTTCATGAAAACCATAAAGATGGTCTTCTCTGTGGGTCGGGACACAAAACAATCCACTGTGTTAGGGCAAGGGGGCCGAGTGCATTTGTAAAGGGGGGACATGTGAAACCCGTATAAAAGATACTGACCTATCATAAAGCCCACTTCAACCACCGACCGGGTGAGGATATGCAGGACATAGGTGCGCAGCAGGGACCCCCTCAGGGGGGCTTTATTCACTTTTCTCTGTTCCTCCAGCTTACGCAGTTCCCTCTCCGCTCTCCTGTGTTCCTCAGGCAGGGGCTCTAGATCTTCTAGCTGGGCCCGCAGGTGGGCTTTTCTCTTCTGTCGCTCTTTCTCGAGAGCCCTTAACCTGTAGAGTGCATGGCCCATGTAAACTAGAGACGGAGAAGAGACAAATATGATCTGCAGTACCCAGTATCTGATCAAAGAGATGGGGAAGGCTTTGTCATAACAGATATTGCTGCAGCCGGGTTGTTCCGTGTTGCAGATGAATTCAGACTGCTCATCATCCCAGACATCTTCAGCAGCCACTCCCAGCACCAACATTCGGAATATAAACAGGATAGTGAGCCAGATCTTGCCAACTATGGTGGAGTGGATGTGCACTTCTTCAAGGATGCTGCCCAACAGGTTCCAGTCCCCCATGGTCAGGAGTTCATATCTGAAATACAAATATATCTGTATATGTGTGTATATATATTGATTCAATACTGGATTCAATTTTTAGTATTTTGCTTTAAATACTGATCTTTCATACACATTTTTGTGATAGCAGGAGAGCTCCTAGAAGTTCTTTTCTGCTTAAGGGGTCTTTAAATGATGGCAGACTTTATGGTTACTGGTGAAAGATGCAAATGTGTGATTATTTTAAGCTTAAGAGAGACTGATTTCAGCTGTAAGCCACAGTACTTCTTAACTGCCTACAGTTTTACACTATTTTCTTCCCACTCGGAAAGAAGACAATTTTTTTTTTCACTTTGCAAATTCTTTGCCAGCTATGGTTTAATTCTACACCCACTCCATTCTACTGTCTGTGTTTTTGCCTAGTTTTGTGTGAAGAACAGCTAGAATAATATCTAATTCTCATTACTTTGTTTTCGGGGTTGTTTTGGTTTTTTTGATAAAATTCTGAGAAGCATCTTATAGCTGTGGCTGAAAAGTGTTTTATTTTGTGCCCCAAGGTAGCAGCATTATTAGTGTCATCTATCCAAGATTTTCTCATCTACCAGGCTAACAATCCACAACTTTCTCCCTTGCATTCATAAAACTATAAATACACAGCTAATTCACACATATCTGTATGTTTTGTATATGTTGTACAAGGAGGTTGTAGCAAGGTGGACGTTGGTCTTTTCTCCCAAGTAACAAGTGACAGGATGAGAGGAAATGAAGTCAAGTTGTGCCAATGGTGGTTTAGACTAGATATTAGGAAAAATTTTCTGAAAGAGTGGTGAGGCATTGGAACAGGCTGCCCAGGAAGTGGTGGAGTCACCATCCCTGAAGTTGTTAAAAAACTGAGTAGATGTGACACTTTGGGACATAGTTTACTGGGCACGGTGGTGTTGGGCTTACGGTTGGACTTGATGATCCTAGAAGCCTTTTCCAACCTTAATGATTCTATGTTTCTCTGTGTAATTAGTCTCAGTTTTAGGAAAATGTTAATAAATTAAGAGTGATTCTAGGATTAATATCTTTAATTTGGTGCATTTAAAGTCTTAGCAAATCCCCAAGGTTTTGCTTTAATTATAAATTTCCGTAAGAGATAAATAAACCAGGTATTACATAGTGGAGGTTTTTAGCTGTGAGTGTGAAACAATCTTTTTAACTACCTCTTTCCCAGAGGCTCTTTTATTCACCAGGAAATTGTTGTAGATTCTGCTACTAGATGCTTGATTTCCAAGCTGCTTCTCTGGAAACTATTCAGGAGCTTCAGGTAATGTGTGGAACTGAAGTATAAAGTATCATTATCTGATTACAGATATTAAGGTATTATTATCTGGTTACTTGTGAATCCACCGCACATCCAGTATCGTGTCCCTGGAATTCTATCTGTTAATATGGTAACAAAATACTGAAAACTACTAAGATTGTGTCTACTTCAGGGTTCACAATTTCATTTTTCATGCTATTCTACTTTCAAAACTTCCTAGATTCCAACCTTCAGTGAAGTGCAGTTCTTAAGTTTTTTTTAAGAGTGGCTGGTGGCAGTACCCAAAATCTTACACAGTTTTAATTAATAGCACAGCTGTGTAATATCACCATTATCTGTATAACTTGGTTATGGTTTATGATATGGTCCCCCACAGCAGGATTCTGCTTGGAGACTGTATTTATCCATGCTGAAAGTAAAGACTTCAGTTGTAATTAACAGTGCAGTCATTCTCTACATAGGCATCCTACATACTTCATCATTACATTTCTGTTTGGGGTTTTTTTTCCTGCAAATTTGAATCTACACAATGAATTTCCTTTTTTGGTATGGGGAAGTGGTTGAGGAAACCTAGCCAGCCAAACAGCTTCCTAGGTGCTTTGGTGCACCTCGTATAACTTCTTTCCCTACACTCTCCCTGTCATGTATTCCATTGAAATAAGATACATTTTTTAAAAAGTCAGCAAGAATGATTGTAGACTATTTTCCTCCTCTTTAAAGAACGATGTCAGATCTTTCTTCTGACTTCATATGGCTTTTCTTTTCAGAGCCAATATCAAATTGCTGCAACTTCATATGTTGGGTGGCTGTAAAGATGTTCATATGTTGAAATGTTTACAGGAAAATGTTACATCTCAAGTCAACAATATTGAATCTGTTTTTCTGAGCTTCAAAGTGCAGATACAGAATAGTTCACCTTCAGTATAGTGAGAAGGAGAATATTACATAGAGCAAGCTCCCAAACCAGGAGTAATCAGGAGGCCAGGTACAAGTGGGTGATGCTGTTTGCTCTCTACCACTTCCCAGGAAAGGTGACTGAATGGCAGGAATGCAACAGTTAAGCAAAGGAGTTCTGGGTATATTTGCTGTCTTGTGAATGGCAGATCTCTCACTGGAATTGACAGACTGATAAAAAAAAACAACACCCCAAACCCAAAAAAACGCAACAAAAAACCAACTTTTTTGGGGGTTTGTAACTGCAGATTGTAACTGCAGGAATAAAAGGGAAAGGAGACATATTTTAATCCTGAAGTGAAAAGATAGCATTCCTCTAGCAGTAGGAATTATCATTGCCCATTTTGGAACAGAAGGTGAATGTAATGATTTGAGGTAAGAGAGGACAACAAGAGGACTGTGTGTATAGATACATATGTAGGAGTATCTCTCTCTCTATATATATATATAACTCTGGCTCTGTAGATGTGTTTTGTTTCTTACACCGTTTCCACCAGTATTTAAACAACCCTGTCCTCATCTTTCCTTTATAATGACCATCAGGGGACAGTAATTATAAGGGTGGTATAATTCCACTCTCTAAGGGAGCTTATTGTACCAAAACACTTTCCCTCAAATCAGCACTAGTGGAACTGCAGTATGAATGTCGACACAATGAACATTGTGTATGAAGCAAAGAACTTACCTCGAGCCACGAAAACCAGAATTTCTAAGAAATCACCCAAAACTACTTGACAAACTTGTCATAGCAATGTGCTTCCAATTTTTCCTTCTTTCCTCTCCCTAGTATTACTTGAGTTCTGTGTATTTCAGTTTACTGTGAGAGTTTAATCTCAAATATATTTTTTTATTCATATACCAATATAATATAATATAATATAATATAATATAATATAATATAATATAATATAATATAATATAATATAATATAATATAATATAATATAATATAATATAAATAATTATTTCCAGTCTATCAGCGTACTAGAAATTCTAGCTTACTGGCCTCATATGCCATTTTCAGTATAGATTGAACATGCCTGAGACATTTCTTCTTTTACCATCTGACTACCTTTGTGTCTGTCCAAACGTTTTTATATGCTTATTCCAAACAATGAAAAAAATCATGCATGTGATCAGTTAGCTCCAGATCGAAATCCATCATTTCTCTTGGAGGGAGATTTTTTATTTCTTTTTTTTCTTACTTCTCTATTTTAAAGTTAATTTGATAATCAACCACTATTTGAATCACTTCTATATTAAATTCATGCCAGGTTTTCATTAGCTGTAATTTGAAAAAGCAGGGTTAAATCTTTAATTTTTTGACAGAAGAAGTTAAATGCCAAAATACAAATACTCCTTGGTTTTATTCACCTTGCTTTGAGTCAAACAGGGATCTGCCTGCTCCCTAGGAAGAACTATTTTTCTGCTGCTTACCTCAGGAGAAATCCCGTGGTTAGTCTGTCTTAGAGCATTGCAGAAGGAACACGCAGCGCTGCCGATTGCCATAGCTGAGACACCTTCCTTCGACACTGCTAGGACATAATTTTTTCGTTTTTTATCCAAGAGCCAAAGCATAGATGTGGTCCACTGAGCAGACTCCTCGGTTCTTTGTAGCTGGATACCAAGATCACTCAGTCTAAACTATCTGTGCATGGTTTAAAAATCATCAGATGATAGGATGGTGCCTCTAGCCAAAATTATCATGCGATTATTTCAGTCGGTGGCATCTAACAAAGCCATTCCCTCAAGGCTCAATCTGTACGGCAACAGTTTGCAATGACCCTGTGCCTTATTTTAGTTGGTTCTTCAAACCTTACACCCCTACCCATCTACCAAATAAAATTTTATTTTGTACAATGGCTAAATAGGCAGCCTTTACAGTATGATAGATTCTTGCATTTTCTTTACATTCCATTAGTTTCGCTTTGGATCGATGTCCAAGGATCGATCGGTCACGTCCGATTTCATACTCTGTTGCCTTGTGAGTTAATTTAGGATGTATTAGACTGAGTCTTTGAAAATGGAGGCCACAGAAACAAGAGACTCAAGTCATCAGTTAGAAATGCAGGCTTTTGGTACAGTCATGTTTCTTCAGCTGGGTTAAAAGAATCAACCTCAAACCCATTCAGAACTGGTATCTGTGAGAGAAAAGCTTTAAAAAAGGAAGGCAAGTTGCCAAAATGGGATTTTGTGAGAAATTAGGGCTACCAGAGGTGATAATATCAGCTTCTGCTGCCTAGTACTGTCCAGACTTACTTTTTATGGAAATTTCAGATACTCATTTTTCCCTCTTGCTCCAGAACTTCTGGCTATTTTCTTCCATCTGTAAGGTGTGTGAATTCCGCTTCAAGGTTTTTCCCCTGAAGATACTCCCGGTAATCAGTGACCAGATCTCAAAAGACTCTGGCACCACCTCTTCTTTGGGATTATTTCAGATTTATGTACCAGTGCATCCTTCTCCCCTACACGAGCTTGTCTCCCTGGAAGTCCAGTTTAAATATGTATTCAGAGCCTTGCCCTGCAGCAGCCGAGGTGGCTACAGCCTGTTTCCTCCAGCCTCAGTCTAATGCAACCAATGTATGGTCTACACATACACTACAAATGCTTTAAGGGCAATAGTGCTACACTTCCCATTCCTCAAAAAGGTGTTAATACTCACGCAAACTGCCCCCACCTCCATGGGCCTTTCTTATCCATATTCTCATGCTCTCACATTCACCCTCAAGCTCACGTATTCTCATGTACCTGTCACTGCTATTTTATTTTCACGTCTCTTCTTTCCATATTTGGTCACAAAGTCCCTCAGGCTTCACCTTGTTGCTTCAGCTGACTTAGAGCCTCTACTCTGGCCTGGGTGCCCTTTGCTGCCTCACCAGATGGTGTTTTGACCTGATGTCTCCAGTAGCTTCCACAGCTCCCGAGGGTTTCTCAGCACACTTTTCAGCTCTGCTTGCTGTAAACACTTTAGAACTGGGCAAGAGCTGCAGCACCTGTGATTTATTCATCCTGTTGGAGAACATGCTTTGTAGCTCACCGCTTGTTTGTGGCCCAGCACGCTCCTGTCCCACATCTCCACCTTAGCAGGTCACAGCACTAGAGCCACAGGCTGCCTGCCTCACTCTGCCCTCAGAGCAATCTGGCTTACGGGTTTGCTTTTCTTAGGGGATGGGGGAGGTGGCAATAGGCCATTTAGGGACAATTTATACCCTGGATGTCAGAGAGATGGGATCTTGGTCAGCGATGCCTGAGATGGGTAACTTAGCAGTGGCACAGCAAGAACCAGCACAACTTCATGCCTGAGCCTAACCTTCCTGGATCAGAAGAGACCTCCCTGCTGGGAAGAAGAAACTCAGTGCTGGGGCAGATGCTGGTGACAACCAAACAAGGTAAAAGCTCTGTTTTGCTGGTTATTCAATAAACCCCAGTACCCGAGTCCAGCATGGGGTATTTACTCTGTCTTGCCTGTGACAGTGTCTACGTGGCAACCATTACAAAATAAGTTCTTAAAATATTAGCACTGCAGCTTTTGATGTTCTTGTCAGGGATTTGTAGATTTGAAAACCAGGAAAGGATATATGTGGGAACTAATTGTAACCTTCTTATAACACAGACACCAGAAATGGCATGGCCAGCAGGTCCAGGGAGGTTATTCTCCCTCTGTACTTGGCACTGGTGAGACCGCACCTCGAATCCTGTGGTCAGTTTTGGGCCCCTCACCACAAGAAGGATGTTGAAGCTCTGGAGTGAGTCTAGAGAAGAGCAACAAAGCTGGTGAAGGGGCTGAAGAACAAGTCTTACGAGGAGCAGCTGAGAGAGCTGGGGTTGTTTAGCCTGGAGAAGAGACTGAGGGGAGACCTCATTGCTCTCTACAACTACCTGAAAGGAGGTTGTGGAGAGAGGAGTGAGCTGGCCTCTTCTCCCACGTGACAGGGGACAGGATAAGAGGGAATGGCCTCATGCTCCACCAGGGGAGGTTCAAGTCTGGATATCAGGCAAAAGTTTTTCACAGAAAGGGTAATTGGGCACTGGAAGTGCCCAGGGATGTGGTAGAGTCACTATCCATGGAGGGATTTAAAAGACAGGTAGACGAGGTGCTGAGGGACATGTTTTAGTGGCAGAGAGGAATGGTTGGACTCGATGATCTAAGAGGTCTTTTCCAACCTAGCGATTCTCTGATTCTACTATTTCCTAGCAGTAATATATTAGTATTCTGACTTTCAAAACAACCAGCGTTACAGGGTCATAGCCACTTGGAAGAGCACCTGCTTTCTGCCATCCCACCAAACCCACCATGAAACTCTGAAGCCAATCCATGTGAAACAGTGACCTGGAGTGCAGCTGAAGCAATTCAGGTACATGTCATGTTCTACTCACCCCTAACTCAATGTTTCTAGAAGAAAAAAAAACCTAAAAAAAAAAAAATGAGGAAAGCTGTAGGTTCTAATTCATAAGTGGCTTGAAGGCTTTATGTACTTTGTGAAATTGTCCAATGTCTGACCCAGTCATGTCCACTAAGAAATACAGCAGCACCTATTGGGAGCAGTAATTGCATTAGAGCAGTGGCTGGTTGCTTCCATGTTTATTGGCCAGAACATCAGTATAGCTACTCATTTATACAAACTAAGAGAAGTCAAGGTTAATGCTGCTTCACAGCATTTACAGTTGTCAAGCCATTAGCCAACAGTTCTAGAAAATGTTTTCATTTACCTGAGGTTTCACAAGTAAGACTGTAGATTTACATACAGTACATTTTGCATATATGTATCAAAATCCTTGTTGAGGGAATAAATTACGAACAATGGTACAAAACCACTCCAAGCGAACCTTTGTTCAACAAGAATGTGTGTGTGTGAATTTTACAGTTTTATTTTTTGCATTACTCTTACAGTAAGCAAACTATTTAACTTTATACAAAATAAACCCAGAGTTTTATATAGTTAAAAAAATCATCTTTGGCTAAACAAAGCGCTCTCTATTTTTATACATGTATTTATATATATACACACGTTAGATATTTTACATGACCATGTAGGAACCTGTACACATACTTACAATAGACAGAACATTAAAAAAGTTTCATAATTTACAAAAAATGGAATCCAAGTCAGAACCAAAACAGTTAAACCCCAGCCCCCCATCACCTGTACAGGTAAGATAGTAAATAAACACAGGCAAGGAATAAACAATTTTGTAATAAAACAATAAAACACTGCCTGCCTTCTTGAGACAGAGAGGAAGCACTTATGTGGAGAGAAGCTACTTCCCTCAGTGCCTTCAGAACTGTGCACATTTTGATCTCTAAGGATGTGGTTAAAGAACACTCTCAGTAGAGTCTGATTTTTCCACAAACAGGAACGCTACTCTGCAAATGGACTATCCTGAGAACAGATTCAGTTAGCTTTAAGTCTCCAGTAAGTGAACAATTGTCACAAACGTTTGCTAGGAACAAGCGAGGGTAGCTATACCAATCCCCCACTGAAATGACTGGGCGCTGTTGGTGTAGCATGAAAGATGACACCTGATCACCAAAAGCAAATGTTTTGGAAACAAGCACATAAGATGGAAGACTGCCAGAACTGACATCATTACCTACTCAAGTCATTCCTTGTAACAGTTTCCAGAGCACTGCCTAAAACGAGGATGATGCGCTCTGTTTGGCAGCGTGACAATCAATTCCATAGGTCACGTTTACAATACTCCAAAAGTGTCACTGACAAATTACCTGATGGTTTATTAGAATGAGAAGTCTGTCCCATTAGTCAAGGAGACAGCAAAAAAACATTATGCTGAAACTGAAGAAGCGGTCACTGGATTTTGAAAAAAGGCCAATCTAATCCAAGCTGAAAGGCAACAAGGCTTTTAAAATGAAGGCTAAACTCAGCAGATGTTCTGACTGAGTAGAGACAACAGCAATTCTGGTCCTCAATAAAGAATAAAACCACAACATTAACGAATCTGTAATAAAAAAGTGTGAAACTTTCAGGATTGTTGCTTAGAGGAAATAAAAAAAAAACCTTTTTAGAAATTTGGGATAAAGCAGCAATATATAAAACGGTGTGTTTGTGTATACATGCATATATATACACACACACGCACATACACTTTTAGTAGGTCCTAGTAAAACTGGAAGCAGTTATAAGAGTTCTTTAAAATAAAACATCATGAATTTCTAATGTATGAAACAATTTGTAAAGATAGATACAATTGCTGTCAAAACATGACAAACTGACAAGCTTCTGAAACTGCTTGTTTTTACAAAAAAGTTTTTCTCCTGGTTAGTAAGTAAAAAGTCACATTTTATAAAACTGTAAAGGTCTGTTTCTAAATTAATCTTAAGAAAATCACTTGTCAATTTTTTTTTTAAACAAAACAGAATGTTCTTTATGTTGAAGACCTAACTTAAGTACCCTTCCTACACGTAATTTGGAACAGCCTTTTCCAAAGAAGAAAAAAAGGAGGAGGGAAAAAAAAAGTATAGCATTTCACAATTTAAAAGAAACTGAGAAACTGGTCACAGCATTACTAGCTGGCCTCACTGTCTCCCAGGGGTTAAGACTCATTTTACTTTACTTCAGAAATCGGAAAGTTAGGGGTCTAATCTAAGCCAATTGTCTAGTCTTTCTTCATTGTTAGTTATGATAGATGGGCACCCTGAAACAGAAATTCATTCACCTCTGTTGAACACTGGAGTAATTAAGAAATTACATAGATAATGTGCTTAAAGTTGGAAACAAACCCTACACTAGGTGCTAGATCCTCTCCTTGAAACCCACTATGAGCAACTGACAAAACAGGAAAAACCCACCCATCCTCACCATCAGAATCCTGTTACTAAACAAGCAGCTTTTGGAATCATTGCTATCATTGCCCTGCCTTTTTTTTTTTTTTAAAAAAAAAAGGCCTAGCTTCTTCAAGTATGTTTCAAGGTAACCAAGATGCTGTACCTGTCATTTCCAGGACTATCTACCTGGAGATAGTCCAACTGCATTCCAAAGAGCTCTTACTTATTAAAATCACCATATGCAGTGCCTCTGACAAATTAATCAAGAACCACCGTTTTCCCTTGACTGCCTGTCCTTGTCTTTCCTTATAAAATGTATTTAACAAACAGATGTCCGTCCCTTGAAACATTACCACTCCATTTGTATGTACTCATTCTTTCCTAGTCCATTTGATTGTTCCCTCTGTATTCTGATGAAGCACTTCAGAGGAAACACAGTCAGGGAAGCGAATAACCAACAGCGCATCAGATTTACCACCAACTTGGGTATCTCCCACTAATCCCATCATATGGATGCAGTGGTTGTGGTCCGTCATTGCTGTTAACAGCTAAATCCTGCTAACCACAACACAACTTGGTGGCAAATTTACTTGCACTTGGATTTCTTGAACAGCTTCATTAACTGCTTGAATCTTTCTGAAACCTGAAGGAGAATAAAAAAAAGATATTAAGGCCCAAGATTTCCATACCTACCAAGACAGACAGATCTGAAAGCATAACATTTTTTTTTTAAGACTACCACTATTTTTTTTTTATTTGCCTCCAATAAATTTTAGTGGGAGAATTTCAGGAGCACCATTAACAGGTTAATTGGATATAGGAAATCTTCCTATACCTTTGACATCTGAAATAGCCTCCAGGTTAATCACAGATAGCTAGAGCCAACTACTCCTTTAACACAGGTTTCCTTACAACAAGGAGGAAAAAGATGGAAGCCTCAAAGTCAATGAGACTTGAATTTTGCCAAGTATAACTGTGAGTAAGATTCAAATGTAAGGACAAAAACCTTATTTTGTACTCCACAAAAAGCACAGCTTATTGGTTATTTCCTACACTCCTGTACAACTGTTGCTATTTATGGCTCATCATGTAGGAATCTGTCTCCTAGGGATTTTACAAAGCTGGTCTGTAGATGACAGTCAAACATCTTTTTGTAGAGCACAGCTACAGCTTACTTAGCATCTTCATTCAATTGTAAGCTAATATTTTTTATTACTACATGCATATTGCTACAGCAGATCTACCATCCACCAAATAGCTAACTGAGAAGGATGGCATAAATGCACAGATAACACTGTTTTATCTGAACTTCCACCCCAACAGCTTCTAAACCCCACAAAGGCTCTGTAACCACACAATGCAACATCCTAAAAGCCACCCTGAGGAGGCACAATTTCCTACTTGATTTTAGATTTGCAGGACAGAGATTAAGATAGCAACTCAAGACAAGTACAGTTATATGCCAAATTCTGGAAATACTCTGCATCAATTTGACATTTGTGTCTTTTCAAGTTTCTTAATAAAAAAATGAAAGTAAAAAAGAAACACTTTCATGGAAAATGTCCTTTCTGCAAAATTCTGCTACTTTTTTCCCAGTTATAATTTGAATCTTTTTCTAACTTATTAAATGTATGCAGAGGATTTGGGCCTCTCCAAATAGCCTTTCTTTACCTAAGCACTGATTCAACAATAGAAATGATCCTGTTGTCCCTGGCTTATGAATGGACGCAGCAGTTTCAAGGTACCAGTCAAACAGGTACTGAAGAACCTTTGGACCATAATAACCCTATAATGTATATTTTTAAGAAGTAATGACCAGAAGAAGAACCTCCCCAACAAAAGACACAAGGAAAAAATAACCACAAATTAGCAGACTTCTTAATTGCAATCATAGAAATAGCAACATAGTTGCTATCAAATATAAGAATGATATCACCCACCTGAATTGGGCTTTTGTTCAGCCTAGTAGCCAAAGAAACAAAGGTTTTGCTTGATGGTCCTTTACTCTGACATTCCAGTAAAATTTCTCGGTCATCATTTCTAGAGCAAAAATGCATATTTAAAATAGTTATCTATATATATATAGTTATCTATATATACGTGTGTGTGTGTACACACACATAAACAAACAAACAAAAATACACACAGGCATATGTAAAACTCAAAGTATTTCCAAACATGAGTTCAAACAGCAGCAATGAACTTATGGAGGATTCGCCTTTCTACCAGGCCAAAGTAACAGAGTCAGAAGAAACAAACGGTAGTAGAGACAATACTACTCTATCAGGAAGGGCAGGATTATTATAACAGAGTTAACCCAAACCCAAAGTCATCAAAAGGAGTTTTAAGCTTCAAAAGCAAACATTTAAACTTCAATTAAAAAGAACTCATAAATTCACCAGGGACCAGTACTCCTAGGCGGACTTGCATGGCTAGGCAGCGGATTTCACCTAAGGCCCATTGAGATTCAAAGATTGAACAGGTGTTCGACTTCTATGAGTGACTTAATATAATAAACACACCCAAGCACAGCTACTGTTCACACGAGAATGAATGACCAGGAATCTATTCTTAAGTGTGTCATCAATTTGCTGTTCATCTCATTAATTAATTTAGCTATATTCAAAATGTACATAAGCATAGTCCTTACACAGTAGCTACTATGTACTTTTGCTTGAAACCTGACATATTCCAATAAATTGCATTAAATTTCCTCCATTTCAAAGAAAAATGTAATAGTGAGTTATTTTTTAGACATAGTTCAAAGATGGCTAAAGACTGTGACGCAAAAACCCCAGTCATATTCATAATCTATTCTCTATATTCATAATAATCTCTTCCTATTTCATTGGTTTGCATGTTAAAAAATCACATTACTTTTTGCAGTCTTTTTTTTCCCCCATAAAGCAGTTGATTTTCTTTTAAAATGCTACCTAGAAAATGCTACCTAGAAACTTACTTTACGTCCGAATGATAGTTCAGGAAAGTTTGTTGTGAAAAATTTAGGAGGCCCTTTATAAAAAGTGTTGATTGTATCTTGTAGCAAGAACAGCAAAATCTGCTAACTATAATTTCTTAAGGATAAGAATACACCACATTACCTTTGAACATATCCCTGACACATACTGTCAACCTTAATTGTCAGCCACATCCTACCAACTAGAATATATGGGCTGAATGGTCGGCTAGTACATTTCTGTAGATTGAGTAGCATAATTTCTGTTTTGGGGTCTGTTTGCTCTCATGATTTCTCTCAATGGGGTAAATCTTTAGATGCTCTCCTTTACCCAGTCACTGATGCTTCCACGCCCTGTAGGAACATCAAAGACCTCCATCCCTTACCAAGCCTGGGTGGAACTTCTGGACAGGAAAGGAAATGCACAGAGGAAACAAAAACTACAGATAGTAGTTACCACAGCAATAAGCTTTAAAACAGAAGCAAAAAGTACTCTTAGTTTTGAGAGATCTGGGTAAGTGATGGAATAAGTTATGACATACAGAAATCACCTTCTTTAAGGCAAATCTGATTTAGCCTACTCAAGAAATGACTAAAAATTGTTCTCTTCCAAAGGCTCCTAACAGGATTACATGAAACCAGCTTATCTCTTAAATTTGTTTTCCTCTGGACAACTGTTATAGAAAAACAATAGAATAGACTTTTGGCATCTTTTGGTTGTACTCTAAGACATCAATCTCGCAGAGCCATCCTGCACAGAGAGACGGCATCTCTTGCCCCACTATTTACAGAAAGATGTGGAGCTACAGAGTATCTTCAGCCATCAACTAAATATCCTTTTCTTCCCACTTTTCAGTATATCAAATAGTTTAAAAGAACTAAAACAATAACACCAATCAAATCAAAATTACCTCGTCCAGGAAACTACTACTTCTCCCTTCTTTTTAACAATGTTTTTGGCATATAGACTAGGTGACGATGCAGACAAGGCCGAAGGAGAAGAGTCTTTGTTCTGCTGCAACTCATTCTTCTTATTGGAACATTGTCTAGGTGCTGAATTTACCTCTTCAGACTTCACATCACTAGCATTGTTCCCTTCACCTGCTGATTCAGCTTCTGTTCGTTGCCTTTTTGAGTTGAAATTCTCTTCGACTGCCTCTTTTTTCCTTTTTTTACTAGTTTTATCATCTATACTTATTTGGCATCCTACATCAGCATTTGAAGTGGATTTTGTTTCAAGATCACATTTACCTGCTACAGTCTTATTGGAAAGCTCTTCTGTTAAGTCTATAAATGCATCAGAGCACTCTTCTGTTAAGTCTATAAATGCATCAGAGCACTCTTCCAGTTCCTCCTTTTTATGACTGATTTCCAGGTTTCCTGCAGAATTTTCCCGAGTCCTGTTATCTACAGTGGATTCCACTGCACAACATGAATTTTCACTAACAATATCATCTGTTAAGTCTATGTATGACTCTGTATTGCATCCAGCAGGAAAAGAAGCTTGAGATCTAACACCCGTTTCATTTATGTTTTCAGGTACTTTCAAATCTTGCACCAGAGATTGCTCAGAGCCTTCACCTGGGCTTTCAGTATCATGGCTTCCTGTGTTTGAAGATTTTCTGCAGGGTCCAAGCAACTCAGTAGTTTCTTCCTTTCCAATACTATTATGGGACTCCTTTAGAGACTGAGGTAAGGCAGGATTTTGTACTTGTCCAGTGCTCATGTGATGCAATTGAACCGGCTTAACCATATAGAGTTTGACAGCTTCTTGCACAGTGGCTGCTGTAGCACTCTGAGCATCCTTTTCTTTTTCCCCACTTTTTATTTCTTCTTTTTCAATCTTGGTTGAGGTTGGCTGTACCTCCTTCACTGAAGCCATATGATCAGATGCTGGTGAGGTAGATGGCACTGCACGTCTAATCTTTACAATGAAATGATCATTAGATTTCTCCATGATTACTGCTTGCATCGGTAGGCTGGGGCGACACTGAAAATTGGGAGCAACAGGCCGACTTGTCCATGATGAAGAACAACTTGATTTACTGCTCGAGTTATCAGATTCTAAAGCCAAATGAATGTCTTGTTCAGTGGCATCCTCCTCTTCAAGAAGCGCATCTTCGCTGTAATGTGCGCTGAGAACACCCTCAGGAGTTGAGCTAGAATTATTCTCAGGTTTTAGGAAGCTGAGGTGAGCATCTGATTTCAAAGGTGATGGAATAGTTAAGGAAACGGCCAAATCTTCAAGGAGGATAGAAGAAACACATGATTTATTCTTTTGTAAACTGCACTCATCTTCCTTGCATGAAGCTGCATTTGTAGGAACCTCAAACATACAGCTTTCATCTAGTATGTCTGGATCAACAGACATCTGAAGCCTTGATGTTAAAGAGGGAGCTCTTACAGGTGAAACAACAGGCCAGGTGATATCTTCTGCTGGTCGAGATTCCACAGAAGCCTCTTTTGGAGCAATCTCTTGTACCAGTCCAGCAGTATTACCTCTGCATTTATGACTGTCTAAAAACTGTTTCTCTGGTGTCCTGAATTCCCACTCATGTCTGTCGATATTGCCACCATTTTTTTCCAAGAGATCAGAACCTTGCAATAAGCTTTTGAATATTTCACCCATTTGAGCATCACTTACAAGATTAAATGTAAGACTGGATGCTTGCTGTTCTGTGAGAAGTTCATAACCAAGTTCGGACTTGTTAGCATCTCTGGATAGCTGGAATCCTTCCTTTTCATATTTTACACCCTTCACTGGAGTGAGAGTACCTTGCAAATTATTCTCTTTAGGGAGGTGCACTTTGGTTTGGGAATTCCTTGTGTTATCAATGGAGTTAAGACATTTTGAAAAGGCAGTTTTTGGTGCATCTGTTTTATTTTTCTCATGGTGACACCTGGGTCGTTGATAATCCACAATTTGCTTTGAAAGCATACATTCTTCAGGCTGTTGAGATCTGGCTTTCAGGGACTTTTTTCTAGATCTTTGCACATCATTTTTATTACTGATTTTATGGTTTTGCTTTCCTGTTCTTTCAAATTTCCCTTCCTCACTCTCATTTCCCACATTTCCCACATCACATAGTTTTATTATCATTCTCCTTATCTTTTCAAATAAGTAATCAAGCTGTTCATCCACAAATTTCCATAACTGTTTTTTCATATCTGATACTTGTCGTTCAAAAAGACTGTCCACTACTGAATTCTTTTTAACTTGCTTAAGTTTGGACTCTATAATATCACAGATATTCAGTTTTAAAGTCTCACCTAATTTAGACATCTTGGAAAAGTTCAAGTATTTTATTAATGATGTAAAATTTATGATACCAGATTCTATAATTCTGTGAAAATGCTGAACTGGAAAGTGTACTTTGAACTTCATATAGTTTTTCCTCATGTGCTTTCGTATAGCTCTTAGCATCTGCATGACTTCATGTATATTTGAAGGTTCAACAATAACATGAACTATTTTTTCAAGACAAGCAATGCTCACAGTTTTACTTTTCTTCATATCCTTTGAAGACCTGAAAGTCTGATTTTTATGCCTCTCTCTGTTCTTCTTTGTATTTACTTTCACAGAAACAAATTTTCCACTATCTTCACTGCAACTCACAGTTTTGCTGTTTTGATTCTGTGGACTCCTGGTCAAATTTCGTGTCTCAGGAGAAGCTTTTGGTCTTGACTTTTTTGTATTTTCAGAGCATCTTTCTGGTTTAGATTTTTCTTCATCTTCATCACTACTTATGATTTCTCCTTCTTCTATTTCATCTGAAGATATGCTCAGCCGAGACTCCATCTCTAAATGTTCATCAGACATGCTAACCGGCTTTTGATTTTCTTTGTTTACCTCATTTGACAAATTCTTTGAGGGACATATGACAACTGTACTTTCAGGAATCAAATCTATAAAAACAAAACAGTTTAATAATCACCATATAGAATGCAATTATAAACACACATTTTCAGAAAAAAAACTAGAAGATTCTCTTCCGTAAAGCAATCATTTAGAACTGCTCATTTGACATTGCCAACAACAACTCAAGAAGTTTGAGCTATGAAAAGTTTGGATGGTTTACTTCAGCAGCTGCTAGTTCAAAGTCTTTTTTTTTCTGAGCTTCAAAGGGCAAATAAGACCATCATAAAACCATGTAATCTATCTCATAAATACATCCATTGAAAACATAAATCTAGCAACAGTGGAAAAGCATCAGTGTTGAACTTACTTCCATTTACTTTAACAAGCTTTCTTAACAATGCACAAACTAAATCTTAACTTTAACATCATTAAGGACTAACATTTACATAGAACAGGTGTCTTTTCTTTCACAACAAAAGCAAAATGAGAAGAACTAATGATCTATTAATGTTTGCATTCAACTATCTTTTCCAGGGCTGATAAGGTTCCTTGAATCTTTCAATAAACTGACTTACTACACAAAAAAAAAAAGGTACTAGGCGCTGCACACATAATTTTTCATTTTTTTGATGCATTTAAGATTACCAGCATTGAGCTACAGCACAACAACAAAGCACAACATCATAAAAAGCTTTTTCCTTAGAAATTTTGTCAAAAGGCTCCAGCTCAGGTTCCTGAATGGCAGGAATTAGGAATGAGACATATGAGAGGAAAGGCTAAAGTTCTGCCAAATGCAGTATGCCTTACTCAGCCTCACAAGTAAGTTTACTAAATGTTTTCTATTTTTTAGATATCATTAAATATGTATGCAATCATTATTTAAAATTCAAACCACATGCTATTTTGTTAAGAAAAATAAGCAATTACAGCTAGCCACAAAGCAGTATGTTACAAAAGATGAAAAGGCAAACTCATTTCCATTGTACAGAAATTCCACTGAAGTGTGTATGTATTGATCAATGAGATTTGCAGTTAATTTTAGGCTTGCTGGGCACTCGAGTTAATAAAACACTCATGTTCAATCACATATAGATTAGACTGCTTAATGACCTCTAACAAACATTTAATCTCATAAAACATCATATCTAAACTGATCTCCATAAAGAATGAACTTGTGACTAACACTTTAAAGCAACATTTGAAAACGTTTACTTTATACAGATTCTACGGGAGTAAAAACATATTCTATCATGGCCTCCATTTCAGTTTTAAAAGGAGTAATACCTTCTCAAATTAATAACTTCAAAATTTTGGCAAACCAAAATAGAAAATATAAGTGGTCAAAATATAGTATTGATACCCTAATGTACCCCTGTCCTGTAGGATAGCAGAAAGGTGAGTACTGAATTTCAAAAGCAAGAGAAACCATAACCTCCTGTCAATTTAACAGATCCAGAGCATTTTGTATGTATATCATTAGTTAGCTTACAAAGACAACTAGGCACCTAACTTCAGACCTGAAAATCACTGGTTTGGAATTTAGTAGCAAGTTTTGGAGACTATGAATTTCTCTAATAAGTAACTTAGGGCAACACTACAAAATTAGACAAATACTGTTATTTGATGTTCATCTACTCTGATCCAAAGCTCTCATGTCCCTCCAGATAGTTCAAAGAATATCAACTATTGTAGAAATTAAGCAGAAACTGCTAAAGAAATTCGCACATAGGAGAGCAAACGTCTTGAGCACAAGAGACTGAATTCCAGAGTAAACTACACTAAGGTTTGCAAAAGATTTCGGGATTATGCTCTGAAACATAAGAAAAAGGATTTAAATGCTACTCTACTGTTCCTCTTCTAATAGGAAATCTAAACTTCCAAGAAACAGTTTTATGAGTTGTAGCAGGACACTACAGGAAGAGTTAAATTCACACAACTAAAAAGTTAAAACTTCAGGTCAGCTATTTCCCTGCCAATGCTGTCGTCATATTTTATCTCCCTGCCATTTTACTTAGGAGTTAGCTCTTACTTCAATAATGGTAAATCCTGATGTTCTACTTGTTCCTTTCCTCCCCCATGCCTCCCCAACTCACAAATATAAAATACAGAAAACAATTCACACTGAAATTAATTCATATGGAGAGCACAGCCTTCTCTTCGCCAACATTCCTAGAAATTAAGTCTCAGGTACTCTCTCCGGCTTTCTCACAAGTAGATACTTGGAAGAACATGCCCCTAAGCAACTTTTGCCTCTATAATTTTAGAGAAAAAACAAATAAGATCTAGTCAGAACTAATTGCAATTAATGTATTTTTTTTAGAATCTAGCACGTAACTCTTCTATCAACCACATATCTGCTAGCAAACTCCAACTTTTATAGCAATCATGTTCAATTGGCTACAGTCTTGGCTGCACTGTTAAATGGCTCCACTACAAACAAAAAGGGCCACTGAGAATTCCACAGCTTAAGAAGAAACAATTGATAGTTTTGACAAAGCAGTTAAAATAAGCCATTTCTGCTTTCCATGAATGGTCCTTCTAAGCCTTTACAGAGAAAAGGAATTGGAATATATATATTAATACCTTTAATATAACTCTTCACAAGACTTTTGCAAGGACTTTCCACCTTGAGTGCTTTAGCCAAAGGTCGCATTGGGCTGTTCAGTGGGCTGATTGCCTTCGGAATATACCGCAGGTGATTGAGATCAATGCTCAGTATTGAGCTTTCATCATCAACAGGAACTGGGTTAGTTTCCCTCTCTTTAGCTCTGGGATACATCTCACCATTAAGAGAAGACGCTGTTGAACCAATTTCAGTTAGGTCTGGCTCCACACCACAAGCATTCTGGTCAACTAATGCTTCGTCCTTATCAGTTAACATAGTTCTGTCAGGCGACTGAGATGTATTCATATTAATTTTGCAGGTATCCTTTTCCACAACGAGACACTCAATGTTTTCTGCAGCCAAGCAATCATCATTATTCACTACTTCCATTAAAGAGCCTGGTTTTGTTCCACTATCATTGGTGACACCACAGGACTTAAGGTCCCCAGAACTTTTGGCTTCTGAGTCATCCAGGACAATGTTTTGAGAGCCACTTTGGTCTGCTGAGCTTTCCACATCAGAAGCTAGCCATATTTTATCTTCCTCTTTCTTCTCTGCTGTTGACTCCGGAAGGACTCGCATAGTTTCACTAGCGGTTTCAGATTGTGCCACTTCTCCTGCTGGTACATTGTCATCCTGTGTTACATCCACTGTTACAGGCAAATTTTCACACTCTTCCACGCTCTCTGCCACCTCCAGGGGCAAAGATTCAGAGTGACTCAGATCAGTCACAGATACTGCTGTTGCTGGGGCTTCCAATTCAACCACATCACAAGCCTCTGCTGTCGATGACAACATTTCAGTCTGCATCTCATCGGGAACCAGTACCTCTACAGCTCTTGGCAAGGCTTGGGGCTCTAACTGACCCACTTCTGCTTCTGGTAAGGTTTCTTCAGACTGTGCTGGATCTGTTGCTGTTGCTACTTTCAAGACTTCATTTTCAGAACTGACAGAAACAGGCAGTGCTGGTTCCATGTTGTTTTCAGCTGTGCTGTCCAGAACTTGTACTGTTGAATTAGTTTGCTCTGTGGGAGCACAGTTAACAAGGTGGGCAGAATCTAACAGTTCTGCCTGCAACGTGAGCTCTGGGCTTCCATCGTCAGTGGCCTTTTGGGAAGGTGTTTTAAGTTCATTTGTTGAAGACGGACATTGTTTCTTAGCAGGAGAAAGAGTTAAATTTAGCTTTTCCATAAAGCTAAGTTTTAAGTCTTTGCTTTTTGTCCCAGTGTGATCATCTTTAGCTTTGGGGATTTTATGGTCTTTTATGCTGTCTGCTACTTTGCACGCTTCTTCTAGCTTATGGGATTTGTTTTTCTCGCTCTTTACAACATCTGTACCTTTCTTGGATTCTTTTCCAGATTGGGGAGAAATCTCTTTTGCAACTTTTCTTTCATTTCTAAAATGTCTGTTTTCATCCTGATTCTCTCTTTCTCTTTTCCTTTTTTCTTCAGTTCTGTGTCTTTCTGATTTGGAATGTGCTGTTTCCCATTCATACCTACTACCATTTTCCTTCAAGCGTGCGTATTTATGCTCTCTGCTGTTGCAATTAGAAGGCGAAGCCCTTCCTTCTCGAGAAGAATGATCATTTGTTCCCCTGTCTCTCTTGCAGTCAATGTCTCTTCCTTTTCTAGACTCTTCCAGGTGACGTTTACGTGATTCATGGAGACTTTTTGAATGTTCATTCTTCGAGTGTGGACTACTCCCTCTATCAGACCTCCTTGATTGCTCTTGCAGCTTTTCATTTGGTTTATTTTTTTGGGCACTGCTTTTTTCATCTTTATCATGTGTTTTAATGTCTTTTTTAAATAAATTTAGTGATTTCTCATCAGCATACAGTTCATCTCTTATCTGAAATCTGTCTTTACTGGTAGTTAGCTTCTCCCAGGAATAAACACTCCTTTCTACTCTTCTTTCTACACTCGGACTGTATTTGAGCTTTACAGTTTGACTTTTTTGTTGTGACTCATTTTTACTAGGCTTCTCTGAAAGGGTTTTCAGCTTTTGCTGAGGATCTGAATTCCCCTCTTCACTGTCACCACTGTTACAGTTACCACTGTTTTCGGTGCTGTGATGTACTTCTCTTTTGTATTTGCTGACATTTCCCCTACTGCACTGTTCATTACTTCTCATTTCTTTTCTTTCCTTTCTATTATCCTTGTTGGAACTATGGTCATAGTTCTGTGGACAAGTGGGAGTAACATTCTTGCAGAGCTCTTCAGGAGGGTATCTTGGTAAATATGGAGTGTTTCTTTTTTCAGAGCTAGACTTCCCATTGTCCGTATCATGAGATGTGTGGTATGTATCTTTTGAAAAGTCATTTTTCACTCTCTGCTCCATCTTTATGTCACCTAAATCGGAAGATCTGAATTTGGAATCTTTTGTTTTACACATCTCAGAGCACCTTCCATTAGCTGATCCTGGATGGTATGTTCTGGTGAAACTTCTTCGATGATTGGGAAATTCCGATAGCCTGTTGACAAAAAAAAAGAGAGTTACATTATTTTTAAATTTATTTAAACAAAACTAAAGTCAAATTCAAGGAATCCATATATTTCTAAAAATTTTTCATGCTGTCTTTCAGCTTCAAGTTGATAACAAGTGGGATAAAAATATAAGTTAAGTCATTTCCATCAGCACACAGCAAAAGAATAAAATTTTTATACATATTTTCCAAACGAATTTCATCAAAAGAAACAGCAAGATCTGTGGAAATTTACTGTATTTGGTCTAATTAACATTCACAGTAATTCCAATTAGTATTTCATTGCCCAGCAATAAAGAGAGCCTTCTCCTAGGAAAAAACAGTTGTTTTTTACAGCATTATGAGATTTTAAAAAATAATAACAACAAAAGACTAATTCAAACACCCAACAGCTTACTATTTGGTAAACTGGCAACCAAAGGAACAGGTATGATGTGACTACTTGTTTAGAACTTGCTGGAAGCTACAGAAATTAAGTAGGAAATTAAGACAATCAAGTCTCATCAAGGCCACTTGCCAGTGTTGCAAGGTCATCATAAGAAAAATTAAAAAACTAAAACAAAAGAAGGCATATGTAGCCTGTATGGCCTGAACTCTTACTCATCACTGACTGAGCTCAAACTTACCTCACTAGAAAAAAAAAACAACAAAATAAACCCAACAAAACACCCCCAGAAGCTTTCCTGCCATATTAAATGAAACATTTCATTAAAATCACATTATTAAAGACAATGGTAACCTTCTTAAATACTCTCCACTACCTAAAAACAATGACTGTGTCTAATCCATATAGAAGGAAACAGAAGTAAAAGTCACACCAACAAATGATGTCAGCAAAACACCAAATGCATGGCTCGTTTTTAGAGAGTCAAGGAGCAAATGCCTGCTACACACAGACATTTGGTTTGGGCCTGGTTAGTTCAGTACTCAGGTGTAAGGAATCCATTCAAGCATATAATAGTTCCATATTGATCTCCAACACAAAACGGGGTTGGTTTTGCTTTACAAAATTGAACACTTCCTATGGGCTGATACAGTAAATTTAAATAGGCAATGATCAACTTCTATGACATTGTGACGTGAATTGAATGTTACACTAAAACAACAATGCAGCTGTTGTAATCCAGACTGCTTTCCTACAATTTTGAACTATACTGAGAAGTGTTCACCATGCTTTAGCCTGGTTGTTAAATCTGCATAAGTGTGTGCTGGAAGTAATTCTATTGAAGTGTTCTGATTTTTATTTATTTTGAATTTTTTTAGGTAAGCACTAAAAAGTCCCCTCAAAAATATTACCTTTGAAGTAGTCTTTACAGACAGGTAGATTGCTTAAGGTGAGTTAATTTATTACAGACCATAGAGTGGACAAGGCATGCTTCTAAGACCTCAAAGTGCCACTTTCCCCATAATTTTCTTGCAAAGTACTTAGATCAAATATCTTGTTCATAAATTCTCATCACCACCAAAAGGTATTGCAACAGAGCTTGTAAACTCTTTCACTAGGGTGATTATTGAAACAAAGAAAATATTTTTTAAACAATTTAATTTAAAAGCCAGACTACTACACTCAAAGGTGTGAAAGTAACAGTTATTGTGTCTAACAGTTATTGTGTCAAAGCAAATCAACTAAAAGAATTGCACATTAAAACCTCTTCACCTCCAGCAGATCGTAAGATCGTATCTGCTAATTTTCCATCTTTAAAAAAAAAAATAATCACATGGCTAATATTCATACGGCTTCTAGCACAGTAATGTGAAACAAACCTTCTTCTTTAAACTGTTAAACTGAAACAAACAAACAAATGATGTGGCTGATGTCACACGAGACAAGAAAGTGACCTTATGATAAGCTGGGGGTCCTGAATGTTGGGACCACTTCTCTGATTCCAAACAGTTCAGAAACCTTACACTCAGCTGCTCTCCCATCCACACGTCAACATTTACAACTCCTTGCAGTAAGATCAGTAGTACATGGAAATTATGAAAAATTCTCCAGTTGCTATCACCCACCACTAGAGAAAAGGCTTTCACATCTCGCCATGAAAACACAATATAGTGTCTTTGTTTTCATTCGTTGGCTGAAATATTCCATGGAATTTGTATCTGAGACCATAAAACAGACTAGATCTGAAGCTGAGCTGTATAAGAAAATATCTGCTTTGAAACACACAAGATGGTTAGAGACCCAACCAGGAATGGCTGATTACACAAAACAAACAAAAAAAAAGAATTCGGGCAAATGGTCACCCATTCGGATACCTCCTTGTTTTCTTAATTAGAAACCAAAGACCTCATCAAACAAAGAAGATGCACACCTATTTCCCCTGATTGTACCAATACTAAATCACAAAACCAATTGTTTACTAAGTAATGATTTTCTTCATTAGTTTTACTTAAAATATACATAAAAGTTTTCTTACAAACATATAAAACTTGAGCAGACAAAAGCCATGACCATAGTTTCACTGTCTAGTTGTACCTTTGATGGAGATTACTAATTTCTTCATCTTTACGCTTAATTTCAACTCTTGCTGTTTTGATAAGTGCCGAAATATTCTTTTTGAGAGCTTGGTTTTCATTCTGCAGGATGATGTTCTATTTTAAATACACAGGAATAAAAGGGAGCAAAAGAAAGAGAGTAAAAAAAGAGAATTAGCTTGGGTATCTAAACAGGTAATGAAAAACAGTACAAGACAACCATTAGAACAAGTCATATACAAACTAACAGCAGAACATACAGGAGCTGTTTTGGAGAAGTAAGGACTAAGTCAAAACTATTAAGGTCCAAAGGAGATCACTCACATTTATGCCCATTTTTATTCCTGGTAACTATTTCAGATGTTTTAAGTACAGAATTTATTAAAACTGAAATATGCCATAATCCAACTAGCTGTGGAGCTAAATAAATTATAATCTGCCCCGTTGCTTCATTCTTTTAATCAATTAATTGCTTTCCTGACCACTGTATCAAATGAAATGTACCTTTCAAGCACTGTCAGGGAAAGAGGTTAACTGTATTTCTTTCAAGGTATTAAAGCCAACTTTGGGTGCTCTATTATTCTATCAAAGCCAACTTTGGGTGCTTTATAATTCTAACATTTCCAGACATGATGCTCTAGAACCCTATCTGTCAGTCCTAGATAGCTCCTTCTTTAAATTGTCCTCAGCAAAGCCTGCTCAGAAAGGCAGGCAAGTTCTGCAGAAGACAATACAGAAGTGTCACAGGGTAGAAATTATTTACCACTGCAAATCATAGAACCTTGTTTTATGCAGTACAGCACATAGCAGAATTGCCCAAGACAATCTAACTATACAGAATGGCACAGCATAGGGATACTACCTCAAACTGAAGAGCAGTTCAGCCTTATCAAAACGGCACTATGATCAAGGCAATGTAGACATCCTCTTTCAGTTGTAATCACAGCTCAAGTACCTTTGCAACCCTCTCGCTAGCGCATTAAAGACGTATTTTTTTAAAAAGAGGTAACTTGATATCTTTCTCGTAACTATTGACATGCTTATTTTCTAATTAAGGAGACAGAAAATATCTGTTAAGCAATGAAAGTCTTACTTCCTGCAACATGGTGAAACAAGTGAAGTTACCAGCTGGTTTTGTCAGTAGGTTATCCTAGCAAGCATCCTAGACAGAACAAGCTCCTAGTTCCTACAGAGATGCCTTACAAACGATTTGCACAATGGATTATTTCCAAAAAGCATAAGAAATTAATGCACTCTAAAAGCAACATTTAGTTTGCTTTACACAAATCTTCACATTGTTATCCTTTGAACTACAGTACCTGTGCCTGTATTTCCTTAAATTTCTTCATCAACTCCTTAATTTGCTGCTGACATTTTCCATATTCTGCTTGTAACTATCAAAAGAGAAGAATTCATAGTAAAGAAGGGGATTTAATTACATAGGAAAGCTACTCCTCTAGATTAGAGTTAACACAGCAATTGATATTATAAAGCTCTTTTTTTCCAAAAGCAACTTACTAAAGCCATGTTAAAAAAAAAGGTTCAATATGCTACAAAAGGTGTATACAAATCTGTCAAACATCACATACACTCAGATAAAAGGAAATCTACATGTGCTTGCCCAACAGTAATAGGTTAGAGAGTAACAGGAAACCATATTATTGTGAAATTAAAGACAATTATAGGGAAGTAGGAGTTCTCAGAGCCCTACAGATGGGAACTTGTTTGTCAGATTTTATGTACTACGAAATGGAAAAGGAAAAATACAAGCAAAAGTTATTACAAACAAACCTGGACTGCAAAGAACATGCTCCTGTTGAGATCACAAAATCAAATAAAAGACATTTGACATGAGCCCTTCTTTAACTGTACAGGATGACAAAACTTTTACAGAAGAACGGACAACTTCACTATTGTCATACTTGACTGTGAGCTGCCTTCAAACTTCCAAAGTGACATTTTTAACAGTTAGTAGACTCCTAGAGGTTTTTCTCCTGCTTCTTCTGTAGTGCATTTTGTCTGTGGATTCCTCTCCTTTTTACTACAAATCTGAGTTCTGCAGTTAAGATGTGTCTTACAGACTAGGATAGGCGACGCTACGTAACTGTTCTGCTGATTTGCTAAAAGCAGTTATCTACTGCATGGCTGTCTTCAGTCTCAAGGACAAAATCTAATGACATTTAAGATTAATCCATGACCTCCCTGCTTTAGTCTGGTAAAATTTGTTAGAAGAAATATCAAAATTAGTTTTGTATCAGACATCTGACAGGTATTTAACTAGAAGGAAATTACAGTACATTTTCCCCATAACATAGTTGATACACAAACCGCAAGTAAAGGACATCAAATGAGAACAGATCAAGTCACAGAGTAAAAGATTCACTTATTTTTCACTTGTTTTAACTTCTTTATTTAAAAGCAGTTTCCCTGTCTTTCTAATAATGTCAGCATACAGACAATATTTTCTGCACTTCATACAAGAACACTTGGAACCAAAAAAAACCAAAACATCAGAATTATTTTTGTCACATTAATACATACCTCGTTGTAGGATGCTTCCTTTGCAGTTCCTTCTTCAATTAATATCTCATCAAATAAATTTAAGCTGTTACCAGCTGGTGTAGAATTTGGAGCAGAATCATCTGTAGAAAGAAAATCAATTGCATAAAGCAAAACGTATTTTTCTAACCAGGTTGCATTGTGTCACTGAGGAAAACATATGATCTTATCTTGAGAAATTCCTACACCAAATTTCAACATTTATACTACTTTAATTTAATTGGAAATACAAGATCCAATATGTATTGACACAAAACGTAACAATGAAAATTATAAAGTCCAACTGAAAACATTGTGCTAGGAAAAAATACAATGTGTAAGGGACACCCAACAACAAAGATGGGTGCATTTTATGACTGTCTAATAAGTTGTTTTAAGACAAAGGAAAGTAAGTCTTCTCTGCATATAGCATATATCTCACCAATTTTCTTTTTAAATAAGAAAAATCCCTCAGAATTAGATTATATAAAAATGTTTGCTCTATGTTGTTCTTCCTCCTTGCATCTTTTACATTTAGCATTTTTACATTACAATGCCTCTCAGCATGTGAAATATAGACTTAGAGAATACTGTTGCATGCTGTAACAAATCGAAAACAGAAATAGAGAAAAAGAGGTATAGACGCTTTATGCCTGCAGGATATAGTGTAGTTCTTCTATAAAAATTCAATGACCTTACAGTAGTATGGTTAGAAAAGAAACACTTGTTTGAATAGTAGAAATAGTATTTCATTAAATGGTACACTAAGACTCCAGAAAAACCCACATGCTGCATACATTTTTCTTACCTTCAAAGAAGTTGGAAGAGGAGATTAATTTACATTAGCACGTGAAATTGAGAAAGTAACAAAAGGCTAAATGGATCTAATGAACATACTGTATCACAAAGAAAGTATGTTTCAGAACTCTCACTGCGGATTTAGTGATGAGTTATGGTTCTGGTCTTGAAGCTATTACAAAACAACAAAATAAAGACGCTTTTTCTAAGGTAAAATGTCCTATATCAAGGCACAAATGGAACAGCTGAGGTTTCTCTGCACCCATTTATATGGCCAAGACTCTTAAAATAGTCCGCATCACGTGAAAACTATCTTACCATCATTCAGTTAACAGATCTAAAAATTCTCTGTGGTGCTTATACAGCATAACATACATGGCTTGAACTTAAACGAGTACACTTGGAGCATATGTTGCACCAGCTAGATGTAAACGTAAAGCTAACTGTCATTTTACTTCAAACCAGCCTAAGAAGCACAGAGACACTGCAATGCCCCAAGCCAAGCAGGAAGATACAATCAACCTACCAGGAACTGTCAAACCATTATCCAAGCCGTCATAAATATCCACTGAGCTCTCATCACCTTCCTTGAAGGGGGAAGCTTCAGCTAAAGCCAGGAATAAAAAAAAAAAAAAAAAAAGCCCAAAGAAAACATTTAGTAAACTCCAGCCTCTAACTTTCCCATAAAACAAGCACAGCTATGGTCCCAGACCAGCAGAGCATAGCAGAAGTAGTAGCACAGACCAGTAAAACACAGGAGAATTTTACCCAGCAAGCTGCTGCTACCATGGAGAAAAGACCTTTTGTCACCTGGGAGCGAGGACAGTCCTGTAAGATCAATTCCTATATATTACAAGATCTGCACGTGAAGCAAATTATATGGTTTTCAGTACAAATATAATTTAAATTTATAAACTGCCAACTCAATCTGAATTTGAAACTGTTTTCTGGAATATACCATATACAAAAGTCATACAACTTCTATACAAAAATAATTAGCATGATATAACCACTGCTGTTAAACATTTCTTACTAAATAGAACATATTGTAACAGTCTATATCATAATGCAAAGAATTTGCTTTAGTATAGCCATTTATTCAGGTACTAATTGCAACAAATATTTTTGCTATAAAGAAAAAATATGAACATTCATAGTCCTTCTGAGGCTGGGAATCTCACAAACGTGTCTCAAATCAATCAACTGCAGAGCTACAAATAATGTTCAGAGCATCTTGACTGCTGGTACTATGTGAAATGATTGCACATTTGCTCTTAAAAGTAGCAAACAAAGGAACAAATCTCCTCATGTGTCCAAAACCACCCTCAGTTAGGAGTAGTGAAGGTTAAATTACACACTGTAAAACACAGACAAGAGGTCAGTTCCAGCCATTCCCTCAAAATATATCATAAATCTAAAGTACAGAGTTATGGTTTAAAATCCTAACGAAATATCGTTTAAACCAATACTGTGCCACAGCCACGTAATTACAGCTGCAGCTCATCAGTATTAATGCCAACTTAAAGCATTTCCATTTTGTTTTATAAGTTAGTTTTGAACCTGTTTATTCTTATAAGATTGTTTGCACTATTCCACTGCAAAACAGAAAGTAATCCAACACGTCTTACCACCATAGCGGATATCAAACAGTCCCAGTCCATCCTCATCTGTTGCCATGATACAAACTCCCTAAGGCTTCCCCATCTATGAGTAAAACACCAGAGGAAAGATTAAATGACAATTTCAGAACAACTTTGTAAAACATTTTTACGCATCTCAAAATAGGTCAGTTACACAAGCTATCTGTGGCCCTTGCTCTTCCACAAAACCCAAAGCTAAAATAAGGGAACTCTTACATCGAGATAACAAATGCAGAGTTCTAGCAAGAAAAGAAATAAATAAGCATTCTGAAGGTCTTTAATTGTATATTTTATTAATTAAATAAAGAGCCTAGAAAAAAATGGGTATGAGAACAAGCATGGTGTTCTATTAGCAGGTTGTCTGGACGTATACTTGAACCAGTTAAAATAACCTGATTTGACAATTCTGATTTCTTCTCTACTGACAATTTAAAAGCAAGTTCCCCCTGCCTGACACCACCAGCCAAACCAGTAATAAGCAGTAAGGCACGTTTTGCATGCCAAGTCATACAGCCATCACGCTCCACCACAGGACGTGCTGCATCCGCCACAACAGCAATCGCAGAACGACTTTATAAGCACACGCTTGTGGCACCGACACCCAAGCACCTCTGAGGTGAAAGCAGCTGCCTCAACACCAAGGCAGGGGAAAGGAACCATGGAATCAGAGAATAATTTGGGTTGGAAAGGACCTTAAAGATCATACAGTTCCAACCCCCCTGCCATGGGCAGGGACACCTCCCACCAGACCAGGCTGCCCAAGGCCCCATCCAACCTGGCCTTGAACCTCTCCAGGGATGGGGAAGCCACAGTTTCCCTGGGAAACCTGTGCCAGTGCCTCACTGCCCTCAGCGTGAAGAAATCCCTCCCGCAGTCTAGCCCTACAGCCACTCCCCCTACTCCCATCACCACAAGCCTTTGTAAAGGGCACGGAAAAGAGCCGGGGCGAGCAGCGGCCCGGAGGCAGCGCCCTCCCCCTCCGCCCGGGCCTCCCGCCCCGCTCCTTCCCACGGAGGAAGCGCCCGGGCCCGGGGGAAGCTAAGGCGACCGGGCCGGGGCGAACCGGGCGGCGGGGGGACGGGAGCGACGCAGGGCCCCGCGGCGGGAAAGGGAGAGAGGAGGAAAGCCCAGCTCGGCTCGGCAGGACCCGCAGGCTTCACGCACCAGTCAGCCGCCGCCGCCGCCCCGGCCCCCGGCAGCCCCGCCGATGGCCGCCGCCGCTGGTCCCGCAGGCCGGGCGCCGAGGGGGCGGGGCTCGCGGCCGCCGCAGCCAATCGCCGCGGACGTACGACGCGTGACGTCACCGAGCCCCGCCCGCGGCCCCGAGCGGTTGGCGCCAAAGCGAGGAGCGCCGGGCGGCCCCTCGGCGTTAGCCCCGCCCACCCCGCATTAACCCCGCCCACCGCCACCATCGTCCTCTACCCCCGTGACGTCACTAAGCCCCGCCCCCGGCAGTTGGCGCCAAAGCGAGGAGCGCCGCGCCGCGCTCCCTCAGCACTAACCCCGCCCCCCTCAGCACTAACCCCGCCCCCCTCAGCACTAGCACCGCCCCCTCAGCACTTGCACCATCCCCGCGCGCCTCGCGGGAGCCACAGCGCGGGAACCAAGAGGCGCGCGCCCCTCGCTTTCGCCTTCCTTGCCGAGCCAGGAATTCCCGCGTTGGGAATGGGGAGGAGCGCTGTGGAAGGCTGCCGGGGCCGTGCCCCGCGGCTGCGGCGGCGGGGAGGGGACGAGAGGCAGCCCCGGCCGGTCTCCCGGGAAGCCCGAGGTTCAGGTCCGGCTCCTGCGCGCGGCGAGCCCCCCCCTGGAGCGCGTTGGATCCGCCCCCCGGCGCCGTGATCTGGCTGCGGCGCCGAGGAAACGCCAACGTAGCGCCGGCCGCTTCCTCCCGAGCCCGAACCGGCTGCTGTCCCGGCCGCCGCGCCGAGGACTGAAAGGGCTTCAAGGGCGAGTGCCCTGGCTACAGCGGCTCTGAACTCCGCGGGAGTTTGGGAGCAGCGAGGGGAGCCCCCCGCGCGAGCTTCCAGCACCCCGAGAAAGCAGGAGGAACTCGCTCGACTCCCGGGCACAGCTATCCTCCGCGGAGGGGGAGGCTCGTTGGAGACTACATCTCCCGGCACGCACGGGGGCCCCGGCCGAGGGGGCGGGCAGGCGCTGCGCGGAAGCCGGGCACGCCGGGAGTTGTAGTTTATGACTGGCGACGACCGCGTCGGAGCGGGGCATGCCGGGAGTTGTAGTCGCGTGTGCGGCGGGGGCGGGCGCGGCGACGTCGCGGACGGGTGACGTTGTGCGGCGGGGCGGAAGCTGGCGCTGAGCGGCGGCGCCTCCGCCTCGCTCCCCACGTGCCGCGCCGCCCGGGCCGCTCCCGGCGCTCCGGCGTGAGGGGGAAAGGGGGGGAGGAGGATGGCGGGCGACCTGCGGTTCCGACTGGCGGAGCCGCTGCAGCTGGTGGCGCGCAGGAACGAGAAGAGCAGCGCGGAGCTGAGCCGGTTCCTGGCGAAGCAGGTGAGCGGGCGGAGCGGGGCTCCGCCGTCCTGCCTTTCCCCTCGCCTCCCCGCTCGCTCTCTCCCTTCTTCCCCTACGCGCTCGCGGCTGTTTCTCCCTCTCCCCACCCCTTTCGGGGTTGTGCGAGTGGAGCCCCGCGGGGCTGCCCCGCTCCTGTTCCCTCGGGGGGCTGCATTCTGCCCTCAGTGCGGATCTGCGGTGTGGGCAGCTTTGGGGCCTCCAAATCCGTGTTTCTGTTTGAGTGTTTGGGGGCAGGTCGGATGGGCAGCCTGGCCTGGTGGGAGGTGTCTCTGCTCAGGGCAGGGGGGTTGGAATTAGATGGTCTTTAAGGTCCCTTCTAAGCCAAACTATCCTATGATTCTATGTGTGTTTAGGAGAGGCTGGTTATCTCCTGTCCTCTTGTACCCCTCCCGCTGTATTTCCTCGGGAGGCATTTAGTCCTGCAGTGAAAACCCGTGGTACCTTCAGTCTGCCCTGTTGTGGGGCTGTACAAGGGCAACAGCAAGAGATTGCGTGTCCTTTCAAGCACTGAGTTGGTTTCTACTCCCTTAGCTGCAGCACGTTACCCTGATGTTATTTGCTGTCTTCTCTAATTGTTTTCGTGTAAGGTAAAACCATGGAGAACTGGGTATTCTACAGTTTATTTTCTTTTTTTCAGTTACTGTACTGCCTTGTAAACGTGTTCCTGCTTTAATGGTTTTATGCTTTGGCTGCTTTAACTGTGAAAAGCAGGACTGCTTTCTAGGAGCATTAAGCCCCAGGTAGTTTCTGCATCTGCAACACTTGGGGGGCAATAACAGGGTATCAACACATGAGATGTCATTTTATCAGTACTTTTTATGATTAAGCTGCTAAAGCCCCCAAGTTATGGGACTCAAAATCCATGTTTCTGTTGGAGTGTCTAGGAAATGTCCTTTCAGGGAGTGTGAGAGGAGCCTCGCAAGGCTGGTCCTCTCCTGTCCTCTTGTACCCCTCCCATTGCATTTCCTCGGGAGGCATTTAGCCCTGCAGTAAAAACCTGTGGTACCTTCACTGTGCCCTGGAGCGAGGCTGTACGAGGGCGGCAGCAAGAGATTGCACGTCCTTGCTAGCACTGAGATGATTTCTAGTCCCTTAGCTGCAGCGTGTTACCTTGATGGTATGTGGTATCTTCTTTAATTGCTTTAAACCAGCACGTGGAGTAAAAGGCTGAAGGACTGGATTTTCTACAGTTTGTTTCCTTTTTTTTCGTCATTGTGATGCAGCAAAAATGTGTTATTACTTTGGTTTTATGCTTTGGCTGCTTTAACTGTGGAAAGCAGGTCTGCTTTCTGGAAGAGTTAAGCCCTAGGTAATTTCTGAATCTGTAATACTTAGAGAAGTGTAATAATAGGATATCAGCACATCAGATGTCACATTGTTAGTACTTTTCATGATAGAGCTTTTGAAGCTGCCAAGTTATGGGACTCAAAATCCATGTTTCTGTTTGAGTGCCTAGGAAATGTCCCAGTTGTTTGAAGATGAAAAAAGATGAAAAGTCTATTTTTTTTTTTCTGAAT
Source organism: Phaenicophaeus curvirostris (assembly GCF_032191515.1). NCBI lineage: Eukaryota > Metazoa > Chordata > Aves > Cuculiformes > Cuculidae > Phaenicophaeus > Phaenicophaeus curvirostris. The sequence continues at coordinate 8,534,058 of NC_091393.1, forward strand.
ATTTGCTTTCAGTCTGAATTGCTGCATCTTATTTATGGTTGGGGCAGGCTTTCATGCTGGTAGTCAGTAGTCAAGGTTCCCTATTGGTAGGCAGATGGCTTTTTCTTCTGTCACTGTAAATCATAAGATCAAAGAAAAATTGATGTGAATATGTATTCCTGTGTTTGAGTTGATGGCAATTGGTGGGAAGCAGTGATGAAGAACTGCTGTTCAAGAGAAAGAGCTAAGAAATAGAGAAGGGATGATGCAGATATGTGATGTAGCCGACAGAATGGTGGACCAGAAGTGAGTCACCAAGATCTGAGACTGGGAAGGAGACTAAGCCCTTTCCTTTCTGGTGACTGTTTTGAGAGATATGCCTCAGGTTTAGAAGTCTTGCTAGGTGGAAATTGTTAAAGACTAATTATAGAGAGAGAGTCTAGTACAGCACATTAATGAGCAATGACATGTCATTTTGAAAACTGAGTTGCTGTTTCCAAGCTTTGAGGCTACAGATCTGGGAGAACGTTAGGGTTATCTTGCCACTGAACAGCCACTAGATCCAGTCATGGTGCCTGGTCTCCCACCAGTGGATTCGTGTCTAACTTAGTAAACGTGTTCTGGAAATTCAGACCTCTGTTTGCCCTGCTGCTTCACTGTATTTCTGGCAACTAATTTCTTTAGTATTCCAGAAGTTTCTACTGATGGAACATACCCACCACAGCTCAGTAAGGAACAGCATTTTGAGATTAATAGTAAGGCACTGTTTATTTCGTGATCTTGCTCTCTGTACTTCAATATGTGATAAAAATAGAGCCTTCTATGTAGATGTCCACCATTTAACTCTGCAGAGGTACAGGAAATTTCTGTGCTTTTAAGTGAGGAAAATGGGATGAAAAGCTCTCTAAACCAGTCTTTGTTTCCTGCCCTTCTATTTTTGGATAATTTAAGCAAACTGTATAAGCAGTAGGGCTCTGCAAACTGCTGGAATGTGCTTTTGGTTTTGTTACCAAAGGTCTGTTTAAATAAGAACATCTTCCTGCCTAGAATGCCAAATTCAGATTTTGTGCAAACGAAATATTTTTGCTCCCTATGATAGTTGAAATGGTCTTAGGAATGAGACTTCATTGGAAAAATATCCTTATTGGTAGCTGCCCCTTCCCATACACTGCAGTTTTAAGTGCTGTACATGTACTAAAAGATATAAATTAAAAAAATCCTGACCCGTTTGGGTATTTTCTGCCTGTGGAACCGTTTTAAGTGAGCTGGAGATCTTGAGCCCACCATTCTAAATCTCTTGCTCTATTCTGTTGGTGTTTCAGCTTGCCATCCTTCATTTTGCCTTTCTTTTTTTCTGTGTCGGAGTGAGAGTTGTTGTAGTAGTAATGCTTAGCTCTTATTTATAGCCCTTCAGCCACAACATTTTATGGCAAGTTCCTTTATTCCTTTATTTTAATGTGTCAGGAAAAAGAGATGACCGAGCTGTCCCAGGTTTACCCAACTACTCGTCAGCTGTCCGAAAAATGTCCTGACATCCTGGCAACTAAAGCAGACTGGGTTTTTTTTTCCGTGAAATAAGACTTCCACTCTTTGTTTGAAAGATTAATTAGGCTTTACATCATTTAGCATTATGAATAAGGAAGGTATGTTGCACTTCTTTTATCCTAGAGTGTGTTCTCACCTCGCCCTGCTTCTAGTTTTTGAAGAGCTGTGATTTTTGGGAAACAGCGTGTTAATAAATACATTGATTGTTACAAGAAGAATGCAGGTTCGTCTTTTGCTTTATCTTACTGAACAGGACACCTGCCAAAATCAGTGGTCCTAGTCTGTTCTCTTTTTGCTGATTCTGAAGGCCAAGCCACGCCTCGCTCTTTCTTGCTTCTCTTATCCTGAATCTAGGGAGCGTGCTGATGTGGAAGATCTGTTCAGCTTTCCTGCAGAGGATATGGACATCACACGACCAATATGATCTAGTGAAGCCGTTTTATTCAGCGTTCACAACACATTTATACCTCTCTTAGCAGAGGCAAGCCATGGTGTTAGAAACTGATTCGTCAGTTCTCCTTTAGCTGTAAACAATCATTGTTTACATACATTATTATGCTTTCCCATGAGAAATGGCTATGTGAGCACCCTGGTCTACAAAGTAACAAGTCAAGGACTACTGAGGAAAGCGTCCTGTGGGAAGTGAGAGGAGTACAAGACAGAGCAACTTTTTAATAATACAGAGAGAAACCTTAAAGGCAACGTGTCCTCTACAGTAACTAATTCTTTTGCAAGGCTAACTTTATTCAGGTGCAAAAGCTGGGTTGTGCACGTCTAAATATCTGTGCCCATTTTGATCTAAAAACTCCTCAACACTTTCCCACCCAGTGGAAGACTTCAGAAGAAGGATTAATATTGGATCATCTTGCCAAAATGATTACTGCTGTATAGCTGAGCAGCAGAACTGTTGCATGAGGGAACAGAGCTGAGAACGTGTTCCTGTGTTAGAAGGGAAGGATTTCCCACTTGTGGCTCTTGCGCCCTTCCACCCTTTAGAAGTGTCCGGTTGTTAAATCTGTGCATGGTGTAATGTTCTGTGGAAGCACCTGTGAGCCATGTAGCTTTCACGGAGGCCCAGACTGTTCCTTGCCATGATCCTTTCTCTTAGTAATCTTGGGGTTTTTATTGAGCTGGTTCTTCATAAGTATTTCTGTACCTTGTGAGTAAATGTACTGTACAGTGTGGGAAGGAGATGTGCAACATACTGCTAGAGGAGCAGTATGGATCTTGTTTGCCTTCAGGTCTCAGTCCTAGCTGAGTGTTTCTGTTTAATGTCACTTTCATTAATAATACACAATGTGTATATATTCAGTATTTGGAGGAACAGTCTTTCGTGATGCTTTCTTAAAGCAGCTGTTTTGAAGTGTGGATGCAGACTTACTGTCCCGGTTTTGAACACTAGAATGAGATGCTTTCCAATCATCTGTCCTTTGGTGCTGATGGGGGTAGTTGGGTACTTCACAAAGCTGCCTTTAGTTAGAAATCCCCTCTGACAGTGTTCTTGTCTATAAGGTTTTTAATTTAGACTCTGAAGAGCTCTGAAATCAAACAGGCAGTCTCTTTGTAGAATGAGAAAGCTGCCACTGTGATTTTTTGAACTGTTCTATGCGTCCTAAGGGTTCTGTACACAATGATTAAAAAACTACTTACTCTCACAAAATTGCTAATGGAATGGATTTGTTGTGCAGCAGTCATGTAACTACAGAATATTACTGAGTTAGTCACATTACTTACTTACTATTTTATTGTTAATCAGAGCTTTCAATATCAAATAAAAGGAACAGTTAACAAATTAAGCATCTTGTTGTGCCTGTTTGGGTAGCCAAAGGATGTAACAACTGGTTTGGAAACTGAAGAGTTGTTTGGGTTTTTTTCTTTGTTTTTTTTTACAGAGGAGTTTGTATCTAATTCTTTCAAGCCATGCTGCCTTTGAATTGCTTGTCTTATCATTTGCCACTCAAAATCTGATCCCCGGTAGTGAACACCGTCTTGCTTGCTCTGACGAATGCAGACCTTCAGCTCTATTTATAAAGCTTTTTTTTTTTGATGCTGCAATGATAGATGAGAGGAAGATAAACTTAATATGTTTTGTAAAAATAAACACAAAGCATTTAAGAAACTGCTTGCAATTAAATGTGGTGGGTTTGATGTTTGTAGTGTATATACACTTCCCCAGTTTCCCCAGTTTCTTATGGCGCTGTTAGGGAATTAATGTCTCTTCAAATTCAGGAGACTCAAGAATCTTGAACAAGCACGTCATATGTTCTAGAAGAATGTTGACAGTGGAGTATCATTAGGAGGTCACCTTTTCAAAGGTGATATGCAGGACCTCTGCAGTCTATTTGAGTGCACCCTTAGCAAGTAGAGTGCACCCTTAGCAAGTTTGCAGACGACACTAAGCTGGGTGGAAGTGTTGATCTGCTGGAGGGTCGGGAGGCTCTGCAAAGGGATCTGAACAGGCTGGACCGCTGGGCTGAGTCCAATGGCATGAGGTTTAACAAGGCCAAATGCCGGGTCCTGCACTTGGGGCACAACAACCCTGTGCAGTGCTACAGACTAGGAGAAGTCTGTCTAGAAAGCTGCCTGGAGGAGAGGGACCTGGGGGTGTTGGTTGACAGCGACTGAACATGAGCCAGCAGTGTGCCCAGGTGGCCAAGAAGGCCAATGGCATCTTGGCTTGTATCAGAAATGGTGTGACCAGCAGGTCCAGGGAGGTTATTCTCCCTCTGTACTCGGCACTGGTGAGACCGCTCCTTGAATCCTGTGTTCAGTTCTGGGCCCCTCACCACAAGAAGGATGTTGAGGCTCTGGAGCGAGTCCAGAGAAGAGCAACCAAGCTGGTGAAGGGGCTGGAGAGCAGGTCTTATGAGGAACGGTTGAGAGAGCTGGGGTTGTTTAGCCTGGAGAAGAGGAGGCTGAGGGGAGACCTCATTGCTCTCTACAACTACCTGAAAGGAGGTTGTAGAGAGGAGGGTGACGGCCTCTTCTCCCAAGTGACAGGGGACAGGACAAGAGGGAATGGCCTCAAGCTCTGCCAGGGGAGATTTAGGCTGGACATAAGGAAAAAATTATTCACAGAAAGGGTCATTGGGCACTGGCAGAGGCTGCCCAGGGAGGTGGTTGATTCCCCTTCCCTGGAGGTGTTTAAGGGAAGGGTGGACGAGGTGCTAAGGGGAATGGTTTAGTGTTTGATAGGAATGGTTGGACTCCGGTGGGTCTCTTCCAACCTGGTGATTCTATGATTCTATGATTCTATTTATCTTGTAACAATGAAAGCATCCCATCTACAGACCCAGGAGCAGGTTTTACCGAGTAACAAAAGTCAAGGAGAGACAGAAGTTGACTGCACGTGTTGCTGTAATGAAAGACCACCCGAATCAGGAGATACTTCTGCAGGAGTTTAGTTGTAGCTTGTTTTGTGTTGAAAGCTGACTTGCCTAGTGGTATTTACAACTATTTGCCCAGAAGGATAAAATCATCTTGATAGGATAAGGGTTCACTCAGCAAGGGAGAGGAGAGTAGGGTGGTCAAAGTTAAAGAGCAAAACTGCTACAGGGCAAATTCATAATAATGTTTTTTTGCAAACCAGCATTACTTATGCTGCATTATATGCCAAACATCACAGAAGAGGAGAGGTGCTTGGATAATAACATGAGCTTAAGGTCCTGAGAAATTGAAGCATAAGACAGAATAAATGGGTTGTTGTTCTTCAGTAACTAAGTTAGAAATGTTGGGGGGAGGGGGAAATGTAAGAGGGAGGTATCTTTTTGTGCTGGGTTGGGGGTTTTTTTCCCTGTTTTCCTAGCAGGTGTGAATATGTTTTCTGTCTATTTGACAGCCCGATTTTGTTTTGTGCTAAAGGACCGTTTTTGTACAAAAGCAAGAAATAAAAAAATCTCAACTTCAAATCTGCAGATACAGGCTGCTTCTTATAAAGAGTGTTGCTCACTATAATTGCTGTCAGAAACAGGGAAATACAGCAGTAATCATGATGGATTGATTGCTGTTTTTTTGAAAAGAGCTAGTGAACACGATGCAACTCAAACTTTTTTTTAAGAACTTAACTTCTGAAGTGTTTTGTGCTCTTTTGAGACCAAGCTGTTAAGTGAGAATTCTATTCAACAAAGATGTATTAGTTGTTATAACATTTTCCCTTTTTTTTATTTTAAAAATATTCACTCTATCTTTCAGCTTAAAATATAATTTTAGGATTTTTTGTGATTCCTTTGTAGTGTATTATTCTGCATGTCACTCATTCTGTTTTCCAGTTTTTCAGAATATGGAGAGTGTGTCAAGCAAGTACTTCCATCAGGAATTTTTGTCTTTGTGTCTTTTCTGGGGTTTTTTTTTGGTTTTTTTTTTTGGTATTTTTTTAAGATTTACTCCTGTATAATTCACTGCAAATCCCGCATAAATAGTTCTGAAGTTAGAAGTCCAAGTAATTTTCTGTTTAATCTGTGCTTGCTTTCCATTCCTCTAGATTTGGACTCACCAGGATAGACAATGCATCCTTGATACTTTAGCACAGTTATTACTGGATAAAGAATGTACTCTATTGATTGGCCGTCAAGTTCGGCCCATCTTGTTGGATCTGTTGGAAAGAAATGCAGAAGCCATTAAAGCTGGTGGCCAAATCAACCATGATCGGCACGAAAGGCTGTGTGTAGCCATGAGCAAGCTGGTTGCTGACCACCCTGATGTTTTGCCGTAAGTAATATTATGTCTCTTTGTGCAGTTCTTGAACTTAGGGAGTTCCTTCTTGTCAGTTTTCGCTGGTGGTGGTAAGTGGTGTTATAATTTGGATTGTCTCCCACAGTAACAAATGTGTTTCGAATTAAAAGAACGATTTAGAAAAAAATTAGTCTAAACCCCACATTATTTAAATTGCGTGGTAAGATCTCATGTGATTTTCATCTTAATGTTTAAAAGAAAAGCAAAACGGCTGGCATGAAAACTGCTCACAAACAAAATTCTGCATTTAATGTTGGACCTGCAGACCAGTAGAGTGAGTACAAAGTTATCTAAGCAGGAATTGGTATTACTTTTTCAGTAAACAATCAATCAGAGATGTCACCAAAGGTGGCAGTACCATTTCCTCTCAATAATTAAGTAACGATTTTTAATAAGATAAAGGATCTGTTGTCAGCCGATTGCTGAAGTGGTTGTCTTTCCCAAGAGTGGACAAAGTTAAATACGGGCCTTAGTTCTCAGTATACAGTCAATTAGTGTTCCAGGACCTCTGTCCTGACATTTTTATTAGTGGCTGTTTTCCTTTCTTTGAGCTTAAATATCTGTTTCATCTCTTTCTGACACAGATTTGCTTTGAGATATTTTAAGAATACATCACCAGTTTTCCAGAGGCTCTTCTTGGAGAGCTCAGATGCAAGCACAGTCCGATATGGGCGCAGACGAATGAAGTTGCGGGACCTCATGGAGGCAGCCTATAGATTTTTACAAAAGGAGCAATCAGTTTTCCGGGAATTATGGGATTGGAGTGTGTGTATTCCACTCCTAAGAAGTCATGACACTTTAGTCCGTTGGTGAGTTAAAATACCCAGATCCTCTCAATTGAAAAAGACTTATCTGTATTTTGACTTGTATTTTACAACGTTCAGATGCAATAAGAAAATCTTCAAATAATACTGAAAAAAATCTGTACCTGTGCTTCTTGATCTTTTGAAAACTGTAGTGACCCATCAGAGTGAAATGTAGGCTAGCTCCTAGCCATGCTTAAAACTATGATCTGAAGAATCTTTTCAAATAACTTCAGTTTGCCCAAGTGGGATTCATGGGAAATGGTGAATTTAGTGAAACGTTATGACTTCATGTCAACTCCAAACCTGTTAGTGTATTGTGTGTGTTCTAGCATGTTATACTAGAAGAAAGTAGAGGTGAATCTGCTCTCACTCCAACTCGCGTTACAACGGAGTATTATACTGTTCTGCATTGAGATCCTATTAATGAGCTGGTTTTTTTCCCTGTTACTTATATATAGACATCTCGGTGACTGCTTCCTAACTGGCCTTTTTGGAGACTTTGCATGTGGTTTTGGTCAGATGTTTAATGTTAGGTGACTTTAACCTAGTCATATAATCTGCTTTGTGAGTAGTAGTGTTGATAGGGCCTCTTATTTATTTAAGAAAAGGCCTTTACTCTAGTGGTCTTTTTCTTTTTTTTTAAAAAAAAATAACAATTTCAGAATTACATTGATAGCACGTAGTTTTAAAATAAGGTTTGTGATTTGAGAAGGACAGGAATAAGAATATTGTCAAATCTGTTGGGTGTTTATGAAGCTCTTATAGATTATTAGAACAAAACCCAGGATTTCTAATTCATTGACTAGAATTGATTTACGTGGTGTTCAGCTAATAGCGTTAAGTGAATAAATGAGCTGACTTAAATTTTGTCCTGAACCAGTTGTCTTCTGGCAGTATCTTTCCCACCAAACTCACTGAAAGCTTTGTTCTTACAAGCTAAAAGCAGTGGTATAATAATGAAAAGTGTATGCATAAATTGTGTTAAGTGTTCTTTTGTTGCAAGACAGCTTTATGTAGTAGTGAAGTCAACGCTTGCACTGAGGCTCGAGTTCACTGTTTGGGCTGTTTTAGAAATAGCATAAGATGGAAAACCAATCTGAAAGGGAAGTGGTAGGAGAAGGAAAAAATAATCATGCAAAGAATACTTGATTTTTGTTGTCTCCTGTTGACTTTCATTTTCTTTGAATAAGTGCTGTCCTTCTGCTATATTTCTGTTGATCATTCAGTCCTTTGGAGAAAGGTTAGCTATTTGATGTATAAATGATAGAGTATGCCATGATAGAATTGAGATTTTTCTCCTTATTTTTAAGAATGTTAAGCATAGCACCAAAATAATATCTATGAAGAAAGCTTTCTGCATATTTTTCCAAATGTGATATTTTGATTTATAATTTTGTCAAACTAAATTTCTATGTTTTGACATGTTTTGTTCTAAATATGATTTTTAGGTATACTTCAAACTGTCTTGCTCTGGTCACATGCATGAATGATGAGCATAAATTGTCCTTCCTGAAGAAGATATTCAACCCTGAGGAGCTGATACATTTCAGACTGAAGTAGGAACTTATAAAGTTTTGAGCACTATTTATTATTGTTGATGGCTTTCAGTTGAGCTAATATTATGGGTTTCACAGGCTTCTAGAAGAATCTCAGCTGCAGAATGTGGAACGAGCCCTTGTTTTGGCTAATCCAGACTCCTCATTTTGGCAAAAGGAGAAAGAACTGCAGTATACACAAGGACATATTGTGTCGAGCGACCTCTCTGCAAATGTAGTAGCTGTATGTGGTGTTGTGCTGCCTAGACTACAGCTTGTTTCTAAAGAGCAGGTATGTAACCCAGGGTTAAATCCAGACTGTTTTCCTTAAGAAACTCAAAGGCAGTGAACTGACTTTATTTTCCTGCTTAAATGGTGTTGGTAATATTGTGTGTCTTTAGCTTTCTTGATGGGTGCCATAAGCTAGTGTTGCATAATGTGACACTGCAAAGAAGCTCTGCAGTGGAATGAAGCAAAGAAGGCATCGTAGTGCTGTTAGTTTTATCTTCACGTGGCATGTACAAACTTTTCTTTCTACAAAAGAAAATTCAGCCTTACATAGTATCTTCAGCCCAAGATAGAGTGACCTTCCATAGCTGAGTAAAGTCTACCTACATTGAAGTAGTTCTTTGTACTATACAGGCATCTTATAAACAGCCTTTCTCCAAACATTTTTAGTTTTCCTCGTGAAAAAGAAAGAAAAAGAGACTGCTGCTTACGAGTTTAGAAGGCAGAGGAAGGGAGCAAGAACTGACTTTCTCCATTTTGTTTGACTTAACTAGTGCATTACAGTTTTATAAAATCCACCAAGGGCATTAAACGTTTTTGAACAAGAAGTATTTAACCTTTTTATTTTTCTTCTCTTGAGACCTAGTTCATCTTGAATTGTTCAGGTAGTTCATTGTAGCTGCAGCCAGTATTTTTGACTGTTCTTCTGCATTTGGCTACAATTTGAGCTTAGATGAGCATTTCTATTTGAATTTGCAGTGCTCATCTACAAATGAAGGACAAAGAAATGAATGAAGATTGCCAATGTTCATAATATCTTGAGTAGCAGAAGCAAGGAAAGAGGAATTTTCTCCTAAATTCTTCCCTCTCCCCACCCCATCTCCTGTAGCTGAATTTGCTGTCTTCTAGCTTGTTTTATAGGATTGAGGGTGTGGTTTGTAATTCATTGCAGCAGAGGGAACTGAACTGTTTGAGGAGGTTGTTATTCCTGTGCCAGCGCCATTGCCACTGCAATTGTGCTGAAGCTAGGCCATGCTATAAACTTTTGTCAGTGGCAGAGGAGAGAACTTCCCCAAAAGGCATCCTTTTGTTTTTTAATAGCCATGGGTATTTCATTGATCTGGAATACAGTGTAGTTCCAGTTGCACTGGGGTTACGGTGACAGCTGAGGAGGTCTGATGAAACTGCAGAGGCAAACTGAGGAAAGGCAGATACTCTTGAAAACTAGTATTGTTACTAGAGAAGGAAATGAAAGTATATCTGAAAAGAAGGTCAAACGTGAAATACAGGATGCTCATTTTGTTGTGGTATGTACTCCAGTTTTTCTCTGTGACTTTTGACAGGAAAGTGCTAATCTTTACCATATACTGATATGTAAGTGACTGTAGGAGAGTAAAAAATATTTGGAAAGTATCTGTAGTGTTGATTAACTACCATCGAATATACTGTATCTGTTGGCATTTGAATAAAATAAAAATGTTACCGAATTTACCTTTTTATCCTCCTTCCATATGCATTGAATTTAATGATTTTATAAATATGAATTTTTTGAATTTTTTAAATTTTCTTTCTGCCTGTGTAGAAAGAAATAAATACAACACTTCTGCTTAAATATTCATATGTGCATCATCTGAGTCTAATTGCTGTTTCATTTGTGTTGTGATTTGGATCCATTGTCATGATTTAATTTGACTTATTATTGCAAATTGTATTTGATTGATGTGTGTTGTGATTGAATAGTTACCATACCTGTACTAATAACTTAGCGTGAACTCCCTTTGGGAACAAATGGTACATATAATTTATTAAATGTTTTGCCTATAGTAGGTTTTTGATTAAATCTATTTTAATATCTGTCATTATATACAGCTTTACAATCCTTTATTTTATGTGATATGTGTTGACAGATCTGTAGACTAGAATTTTCTAGTTGTCAGACTTGCTTTCCTGACTGTTCTGTATTGTACAACTGGTACAGTGTAGTAACTCAGATTTTATGTTTTTAACAGGAAGGTAACACTAGCCATTTCGTTTTGGTTGAATCTGCCTTCACAAGTCTTCAAAACCTTGCTATTGCTGTAGCATATCAGAGTCCTGTTTTATTAGAAGGACCAATAGGATGTGGCAAAACGTTTTTAGTTGAACATTTAGCAGCTGTTACAGGAAGAACGAAGCCACCTCATATTTTGAAAGTCCAACTTGGGGATCAAACTGATAGTAAGGTAACTGATAAAGTTGTTTTATGGTAGGATGATCAAACATAATTTTAACTTAAAGCATGAACTTAAGTTCCTAATGAGGTACTGTTTAAGTTTTCATCAAAGACTTCACAACCCCCAAATCTATAGTGTTGCTCTTAATTATTGCTGGCAAGAAATAAATGTTTTCACTCTGAGTTTTTAAGGGATGTAATGAACAGGCCTCTAATTTACTGATTGTTTCTGGCATAGACGCTACTTGGAATGTACCGTTGTACAGATGTTCCAGGGGAGTTTGTATGGCAACCTGGAACCTTGACGCAAGCTGTTACCAAAGGTCACTGGATACTTCTGGAGGACATTGATTATGCCCCTCTGGATGTGGTACGTAGGTTCAAGTTTGCTGTAAAGTAATGGAGTTAAGGCCCATGTGAGCAGTTTTTGGAGTCTAAGTGTTGTGAGTTCTGCTGCAGCATGCTGGAAATACTACCCCTCTGAAAAGGGTGAAAAAGAATTACGTGTGCTGTCTTCTTTCACGTATTGGCACGCTGTCTTCATGCACGCTGCAGTAGTTTTTGTCATTGTTTTAGAGTAGTCATGACACTATCATTGATGCCACGTTTCATTTTGAAGATTTGACTTGACACTCATTTATCTTTTAAGTCATGTTTTAGTATTTGAAAATAGATGTGGCTCTGAGCACCAGTGAACATAATCACTGTATTAGAGTGGTGCTGATAATAAGATTTTTTTATAGTGTTTTGTCATACAGTTTTGGGTTGGTTTTTTTTTTCTTCCTTACATATTTCTTACCTCAGAGCATTTTTTAAATCCAAGCCAGTATGCTCTGGTTTTTTTAACAGATTTCCTGTTTTTAGCTCCAGAACTACTACTTGTTAAACTGTCATCCTTCCCTTTTGAAGTAATGACTGTTGAAAGCATGTCTTCTGCAAGGACGATGTCATAGAGATATTTTTCTATATAGATCTGCTGGATGTTCTGCAAATGTTTTCTTTCATATCTGTTCTATAAAGCATTTCCTTCGTGTGACTAAATAACCTGACAGCTTGTTTATTGGGTTCTAGCCTTCTGAATAGGACATTTATGAGAAAGCCGAGAAATACTGATTACGTATACTAGATTTTTTCATTTTGAGAGGGTCATGTGCTTACTTGCTTCTGTGGACTCAGCTCATTGCACTTACCATAAGCATGTCCTGAGTAGTAACCTGCACTCAGCGATCCCTTTCTTCAGGTCCTCCCTGTGGACATCCTGTCTCCTTTCTCTGTATCAAAGTCATTGTGCTTGCCTCCCTTTGGTCTTAGCTCCTTTTTTTCCTTCTACCATTATTACTGTCCTCCTGCATGGAAGGATAGATTCTTCAAATAGGTACTGAATTCTCCTGGGGTAACAGGGTATACACTGAAAAATCGTTATGTTTAAGAATGAAAACTGAGATATAGGTCATATTTCTTTAGGAAGATAAATAAAATAAGGCTTCTGATGCTTCTAAGGAGAAAGTATCTAGTAATTGACTTGACAGTTCAAGATAAATAGTTTTGATTTGGGCTTGCATTTCAAATAATGTTATTTCTATTCTCTTCTATTAAATCTGGATACAGGAGAAAGATGATAGGGAAACATTACACCTGTGACTTCTGGTGTTGGTTAAAATTACAGGAGACTCCACAATTCCAGCACTTGGAAGTGCCGTCTGCAGGAATGGGAGTTGCTGATAATGTAGTGGTGCTTTGGGGGAGTATGCTAGCATCTCAAGCGTGAAATGAGTGTGGGTGGGTGTGCTGTGTGTTAACGTTTCACAAAAAAAAAAGCTTGTATAAATTTTCTTCTCTTCTCCAGATCTCTGTGCTGATTCCTCTTTTGGAAAAACGAGAGTTGGTAATTCCTGGTCGTGGTGACTGTTTAAAAGTAGCATCAGGATTCCAGTTTTTTGCAACCAGGAGGTAGGCATGTAAAGTTAAATGTGGGTAAAAGCGTGGATATCCTATTTTTAAGTCAAAGACAGCAAGTGCAAGATACTGGGGCAGGAGTATTTTAGCAATTCCCAATTAATGAGCAATAGAAGTTGTGAAAGGATTTTTTTTTCATTTTAGGGCAATCTTCTGTTACTACTGGGTGAACCCTACAAAACCAGCCCTTCACCAAAACAAAATACCACTCTCAGCAATTAAAGTGTGAAAAAGGCTTATGATTTATTTTCACAAGGTGTCTCAACTTGTTAGTTTTAACAGCACTTGTGTAAAATATTCTAAGTTTTGCTGATATTGGGGTGGTTGGTAATCTTGACTATTGAATGTGATTGGTTTCCTTGGCTTTGTTTTTCATTCCACCTCCTTGAGCAGTTGTATACATGTTACTTGGAAGAATTTTTTTTTTAAGAACTTCATAAATAACTTTTAACTGAACCCTGTGTCTATAACAGGATAAAGTTATTTTATTTGGGAATCTTGGAAGATAAATAGAAGAAAATTTTTTTTTTAGAAAATCCAGTTTGTGAAAATCTTGTGTCGGTATAAAAGTTTGTGATGTTTTCTAAGCAGAAAATAAGATTTTAGGTATTCTCCCTGACAGTTTCACTGTGGTAATGGTTCATGCATCAGATGTCAAAATGTCTTGTATATTAGGACACAAAATTGTGTCAAGATTAAAGATTAGGATCTCTGGAAGGGCAATGGTTAGATGGTTTTCAAATGTTTTGTAATTTCCTCAAAGCCTAATAATTTTTCCTGCTTTTGTCTTCTTTCCATAAATTTTTTATTTTCTTTATCTGGTCTGTTTTTTCTGGAGTTGATTTTTTTTGGATTCAACTTGCTTTTGATTGCCTCATCTAAAAATCATCTTTTTCTGTTTACTTGGTCAACAGTTTGTATAACAGCGTATTATAGTTTCTGTTGATTTGTTAGAGCAGATTCAGTAAGTGAAATACTATTTAACCAACCTCCCAACAACAACAAAACCAAAAATCAAACCAAAACCCCAAGCCCAGACAGCACACAAACCCACCAGAAACCTGGTATGTAACGCTTTGCCTGTGCAAGGCTAATTCCACCATGGGTGTAATACCTGAATGCTTAGTTATTTGTTCATTTAAAAAAAAAAAAAAACAAGTATGGAACAAAATATATGATGTAAAGAACTGTGAGCTTGATGAGGGAGGAAAAATAATGGGACTGGAGACAGTTTCCCTGCATCTCTGCAGGAGAGCATGGATCCTTTATCATCTGTGGAAGGTATTTCCCAGGCCACCTCTGTCAGGCTTTCCTCTTTATCAGAAGCAACATACAGAATCCTCTGTATTCTTAAATTATCATCTCTCATCTTTCTGTAAGTAGCTGCAATGAGACTTTTGCACTACAGCATGAAAAACACTATGATAAAAAACCCTGACAATTTGAAAAGCAGAGATAGTAAGGTACGTGACAATACGGTGGCAAACGGAGTACTCTAAGTATGCACACTGTGCTGTAGCAGCAGCATGCAACGTGTTCTTTGATGTACAGGAGCGCACTGAAAATGTTGAATTGTTCTGCAAGACACAACATGCTGTGTTTCTTCATGTTATTTTGACTTAGGATGTTCAGTTGTGGTGGAGGTTGGTACAGGCAGCAAAGCGGCCATGCTGCTCTTCTGGACAAACACTGGACCAAAATACATCTGGATAACATGAGCAAAGGAGAACTCAAGGAGGTATGGTGTCTGTTGCTTTATTGTGGTGCATCAATAGCTCTTGCAATTAAGAGTAATAAATGTTTTGCAGTAATACATTTGATCCATATTTTTATCTTCAAGTTCCACAATACACCCTTATTTTGGATTTGTCCTACCGATTTTAAATATATATAAATGGGCACCTTGCCAAAAGAATTTGAAGTGAATTGGACAAAGATTAATAGAACTTGCATTGGCAAACAAGTTTCTGCTTTGAATGGGTCTATGAATCGAATTACTTTTGTCATTTTGTAGCCCACACAGATTTAAAAACAGAGAGAAAAAGTAAAAAAAAAAAAATTGAGCTTTCTCCAGTCTTTTGCTTCTGAGCTTTGAGATGAAAAGTAGTTTCTTACTTGTTAATTACAAATAACTGTTCCTATTGACGTGTTCTGTTAGCATCTCTAGGGAATGTTTGCTTTGTGTAGTTCCTGAAAAAAAACAAAGTAGCCCATGGCTTTAATTAAAGTAGAATTAATAGAATTCTCTAGAGATTCTCCTTGTGATACAGAGCTTCAGAAGAGGATCCAGTTTTTTAAAGAGCCTTGCCTAAGGCAAAAGGAGACAGTGAACAGTGAACAGTCTGTAGCAGAAAAGTAGAGGAGAAAGTTCTGAATTTTCTAGAATGAAAAAGGTAGTTTTTTCAATAGTATTCATTCAGTCCTTGGAACTCGTTTGGCAGCCAGCGCAGTTGTGAATGACCCTAAATATCTGTGTTTTTCCATTTTGGCATTTGTCAGCCAGTTGTTAGGAATGGGGCAAGAGCAGCACTTATTTCATACTTGCAGATTTCATTGGAGGGGACGCAAACAGATTCATGGGGAGGTCTCTGCAGGTAGTTTGCTGCAGATACGCATACTTGTCTGCTGTAGAGGCTTCTACTACAAGTAGTAGATTCATGTGGGCAGGAATTCTAGGCAGCAGTATTACAGAAGGTTGTCTGGCCAAACTGATGTCAAAGATGACCTCCAGAAAGGATTAATATTCAAATAAAACTTGGCTTTGGGCTCAAAACCTTAAGCAAAAAGGAGGCTTTGTTGTTAAATGTGTCATGTATCACTAGGTTCTTTTAGTTATTTTTTTTGTAACTGTTTAGCTCAAATCACAAAAATAAATAAATTGAACACTGTGCAAGATTCTTTACTAGTAGTAGAAGACGACACACTGGTAGAAAACCATTTACTTGATTTGAAAGTAGACTCATGTTCTTTTGGTTAATCTTAAAAGTCAGTTTGTCAGTGTAGGACCTGTGTTCCTGGCCTGTATCTGGGAAAATCTTATTTTGGGAAGAAATAATTTTGATTGGCAAGCTTTAATGGAGAGAAATGAGCTGCAAGGAAACTACAGAAGAAGAATTAGCTCCTTAATGTGGCTTTGTCAGCACAGTAAATAGACAATTTGAATGCTCAAAAAAATCCAGTAATAAAAAGGAGGACAGGAGGTAAAACTTTTATCAGTTGTAAAGTTGTATGATCATGATTTGAGTTTACTTAGGGTTGTATATATCTTTTGTTCTTCCCGTTGCTATTTGTGCAAATATATTTATTAGATGAATTAGAGTGGAGTTAAGTTAGCACAAATCACTTTTGGCGTCAAAATGCATAGACAAGTCAATTACTTCGGTTTTCTTCAAATGAGAAGTTACAAGAGAGCGGTTTTGTGCAGCTTGCTAGCTTGAATGTCTGTTGAAGTGTATCCTATTAACATTTGGAGGACTGGTGATTTCCTTCCAATGCTGAAGTTTTTTTTGGTGATGTTTTATTGTTGGTTGTTTTTTTGTTGTTGTTTTTTTCCAGATTCTTCAAAGAAGATACCCCAACCTTGCTCTTGTAACTGATCACTTGCTAGACATTTACATTCACCTTACGGGAGACAAGTATCAGGCATCAGAAAACAATGCTTCTGGCAGCAGGCGCATACCAGAAGATTCATCAGAATCAATATCAGAAAATAGGAAACCAAATCTGGAAGGGCGAGAACTCTCTCTAAGGTTGTCTTGCCTTATATGTTTATTGGAAGGAAGTTTAGTCAACTAGCTGCAGAGATAGAAGGGTTTATTTTTGTTATTTTTCTTAATTTTTTTTAAAATAGTGGTAAAAGCTTGAATAAAATTAAACTACAATTTCATAAAAACTGTAAAAATCCTTTTTTCATTTAAAAATAATGATTAATGTATCTTAAATATCAATCTGGACTGTTTAGGGCTTCCTATTTGCTATAAATTTTTTTTTTTTTTTAGGAAAATCTGTAGGTTTTGTTATATGTGGTACTGAATTGGTATCAAGCCATATGGATTACTTCTGAATTCATTTTAACACGTAATGCCAATTATACTACTTGGGGACTGTTAAATGAAATGTACTGTGTGATGGTCTCATAATAGCTAATAGACAGCATTTTTAGCAGTTCTATACATTTGCTTATTTAGATAACTTCCTATTAGATGCAGTGTTTTAACTTATATATGACTGGAAATTGAGATCTGTAGCATCCTAATCATTTCAGAATTTTTATGGTGAAGTACAGCTTGATGTTTGGTTATTTCTTCCTCTCATACCAAATGTCAGTTCTACTCATTTGGGATTTCTGTAACCAGTAGTGCTTGGTGTATTAGTCAGTTAATACTAGGTGTGGCTAGCACCTGGTATTTTGGTGAAGCATAAGAATGCCATTGATTTTAAAAGAGCAATTGTTTTTATAGAATGAGATGTTTCCTTCTTGTTGTTAAGGTGTTTTCATCTTGAAAAATGAGGTGTTTAGACCTTTCTGGACAAAAAGCTTGCTGCTTTTCATTTTTCAAATTTCGTAATTGCTTTATGGTTAAATGCAGTATGTATTATCTATTTTAAACAAGGTATCTGAAAACAACGCTATTGGTCTATGTGCTCAGCTGTTCTTTAGAATTAGCATCCTATTTTTATGTGTATTCACATGTACAACTTATACAACAGCTAAATGTGCAATTGTTAGAAGATTACATCATCACCTAAGCTGAATATTAGAGAAGGTGCTATACATTTGGGCCTGCTTGTACCAAATGTTTTCATTTTTCTTTTTAGAGACTTACTAAATTGGTGCAGCAGGATTGCTTACAACTTTGACAGTAATTCTTCAAACACAGCAGTGAATATTTTTCAGGAGGTGCGGTAAGACTTGATCTGGAAATTGCTTACCCAAATTCTAGCATTCTATCTTAAAACGTTCTCTTTGGGAATACGAGATGAGAATTTACTTTTAGTTTTAGGTGAAGCAGTTGGACTGTAGTTGGAATGTTTGTGATCAATCTATCGGAGGCTTTCCTTACTACTAGGAAAATTGTTTGCAGTAGTACTGAAAGCCAGTCCACACTTACTACTGTCATATGCTTTGGCGTAATTATAACTCATCTGAGCTGGGTTTGCACATGACTGAGAGTAAAAGTTTAAGGTCTTCTCTTCTACTGTAAGGTTTCTTTCCTACTTTTCTGTGGATCAGTTTACATTCCACTTTTGGAATTTTCTGTTTGTGTATCAGTCACAGGTAGTTTTAACATAAGGGATCTTTCTTACTTGCTTCTCCAGTTTGCTCCATTCATTTAAAAATAGCTACTGTGACTGGATATTGAAAAGTTTTTTTTTTTTACTTCAAGTAGAAACCCTCTGCAGTACAGAGTTTAGAAGTTCTTATTGCATCCTTTTGAACTCTCTTGTTTGACTGGATCTGTGGACAGTGAGATAATTTTATTTACCATGGCTGGATTGGATTCAGACTCATATAAATTAATATGGTGCATGTCAGGTCATATAAATATATGCAGAATCATCATTAAAAAAAAATTGTTGAATAAATCAGTTTGTTTTCCTCTTAACAGGCATTAGACTGTTTCACAGCCATGCTGTCCAACCAAGGAAACAGACAGAAAATGGCAAAAGTTATTGGAAGTAAACTAAATATTTCCAAGAAAAAGGTATGTTGAGCTGTAGTAAACATGATGTTTATTGGTAATACTATGACTTGAATTTTTTTTCATGTGATTGATTTACAAGTGTTCTGCTATTTTTCATAAAAATCATGCTCATCTCTTTGCCCCAAACACTTTTTTGCTCTCTATAATATCTTTTTCTCCTGTTTTAGTTTTGGCAGTGTTGGGGTTTTTTTCTTTGAAAGTTGCAGTGATCCTGTTTCACAGCAGATTGCAAATGGCCTCATCATGGAATTGAAGGATCACACAGCTGTAGCAGCACAGTTACCTCAGTACATGATACTGCTAGAGGCACAGAGTAGTAAAGAATGTGGGTTTTTTATTTGGTGGTTGCAGTGAACTTTATTGACTTAAAGGAATTTGAGAACAGAGAGAAACATAACATTGCTTACTACTTGTTTCCAAAATCAAGTACTTCTCTAGAGGCTAGTAACTGTCTACATATTAACAGTATGTTATATAAATGGCTGAGTTGAGCTAACTCATTACTTTGTCAACTATTCATGATTATAGAAGTTTGTGAAGAAATTCTCTCATTTTTTTACTTTAAGATGGAGAAACTTGCCAGCTGGGTGGACAGAAGTATCCCTGACACTTTTATGTATTTTCCTGTTTATACCTCTTCCCTTGCATTATTACACTACAGAAATGTATTATCCTTTGCCAGTGGCAAAATATCCTTGTTTACACAGAGGTATTAGCCAAAGTTTTTTTGAAAGAGGTTGTTTGTTAATCTTAGTTAAGATAACTGTTCCCATGTTCGAGTTTATGTAGTTAAATTACAATGGAAGTAGATAAAAGAGAAATACAATGGCATAGACCCATTGCCAAGTGGCATTGCAAAGATGTTTGTATAGACAATAACACTTTTGAGGACCTTCAGCATTTTAGGTGATGAGCGTGTAAAACCTGCAAAATATAAAGTCTTATTATGAAGAATTAGCTTGGTGCAAAGTAATACTTGTAGCATAGCATGATTATTCTTAGCGTGATTTTATAGGCAACATCAGTATTGGAAATATTGATGCTTTCTTCACAGGTTGAGTTCTTTTGTGAACTCTATAAACCAGAAATTGTAATACAGGAACAAGAAGTCTCCGTTGGACGAGTGCATCTAGTGAAGAAACAAACCCAGGCTCTCACTGTACACAGGTAGAATATCTTGTAGTTTCCATGTGAACTGAAATATTTTGTGGTGTGATAGAATAGTTTGGAAATCACAGGATTTAGAAGAAAAAATGCAAATTGGATATTCTCACTAATGAAAGGGATGTGATGAGTTTTCTCTTGTGTTCCGAGTTTTACCTTGTGTATCTTCAAGGCTGTCTGCATCATACTTCTGGCAAACTAAAGCATGGAGGTTGTCAGCGTCTTTTCAACTAGAGTTTCTTCAAAACAGTGTGGATCCGCGGCGATTGTAATGAACCTTATCTTTGTAAAAGGAGATTTTTTTTTTTATGTGGCACTAACTGTATTGGCCAGGAAGTACCTTGGAATGCCTGGATTTCTAGGTTTTATCTTTAGAGTAAGGTAAAATTGAAATGAGGCCCTTAATGAATCTTAGTTTTCAGTTGCTTCCTTTGTTTTTTCAGAGCAAAACAAACTTTTGCTGCCACCCGACCATCTGCAGTGTTGATTGAACAGCTTGCAGTTTGTGTTGTGAAAGGAGAGCCTGTGCTTTTGGTTGGTGAAACAGGAACTGGCAAAACCTCAACTGTTCAGTACCTTGCTCATATTACAGGTAAGCAAAGTATGAAGACCATAGCTTATATGAAGATGATTTAAAAGATGACCAACGTAAAAACCCCGCAAGTTGATGGTGCTTTCTATTTGTATTTAAGGACATAATTTGAAGGTTATCAACATGAACCAACAAAGTGACACAGCTGATCTATTAGGGGGGTGAGTCACTGACTACTGTTTTGTCTGTTCTGCATAACGAATTGGCAGTATCGGAACAAGCTTCTAACAGAAGTATAGTTGTTGTTCTCACAGAATTGTTTTTAGAGATATGTCTTTCATAGTAGCATAAATTTCATAAGAAGTATGTTTGCACGCAGAAACCCTGTGCTTGCTGAAGAACAGAAGCAGTTCTGCTGAATTATGTGTACAGCTGCATGTGATGAAGTAATTCAAAAGCACAAACCATGATCTCTTTAAATAGCTCAGGTGTTCAATACAAATACGATACTCAGAGGTTGGTAGTAGTACAAATATTTTTACATATCAGAGTGATCCTGTCTTTATGAAATTGACTCATGGAGTGTATATAAATATGTGCGGTTTTACTTTGCTCATTAGTTGTGTAAAAAAACTGTGGAAGACATTTTTCCTTCATACACAAATTCAGTAACTGGTTTTGTTAGTTTGCAGATGCTGATTCCTGTGCCACAAATAACTACTCTTTTGCTTCTCTTCAGTTACAAGCCTGTGGATAACAGGCTGATCTGGTTGCCTCTGCGGGAGTCTTTTGAAGAACTCTTCTCTCAGACATTTTCTAGAAAGAAAAATCAGACATTCTTGGGACACATTCAGACTTGCTACAGGCAGAAACGTTGGCATGATCTGCTAAAACTAATGCAGCATATTCATAAATCTGCTCTTAATAAGGAAGTAAAAGAAAATGCGTCTGGTAAGAATTTAGACTGATCAAACACACATTAGTGGTGAACTATTGCAGAGAGTAGATACAGTGGTGAATTTTTTATTTTTTTTTTATCACTCTATTACTTCTGGTTTTGAAAAATGCAGTTTGTCTATGGCAAGGCATTCAAAATGCTGTTAAAAAAGCAATTTGTTTTTCTTTCAAAGTCTTCACTGTTTTAGCGATGTCTGACAGAGCGAAGGTTGACTAACAGTGTTCCATATGAATGCATTTGTGCTTTCTTTTAGTTCTGGAACCTCATTAGATCTCACAAATACATCCTATTCAAAAAACAAGCAAAACAACAGCAAGAAAACCCTAAAGCCCAAATAGCTGACTTAGCAAGTTTTTCAAGTCATTACTACTCTAAGACCTTGCTGGTGACGTTAGTTTCACTGTCTGTGATGCTGACTTGCCTAGTTCTTTACTTTGTTTCACTATGGTTTTGTCTTCAAATAAGTTGTTCTTGTTTCATACTTCACAACCCCTTTGGGACAGAAACAATATCAATAATTTGCCTTGCATGGGATGGTTTCTTGTTCTAGACCCACTGAACAAGTGAAGTTAACAGCTTTCATTCAGTATGGGCCAAGTAAAATTAATTATGAACCTTGTCTTTTCTTTTAAGTGGTTCTTCTGAATATGCAGGTAAATGCCCACAAATGTAAAAAAAGATGGGGTTTTTGAAGACCACTTGTTGCATGTATTGACAATCCTAAATTAAGACAAGCTGGAGTCTGTAACTTGCTAAGTTTTCAACTTGAGACATTCTGATGCTATATAAACCTCAGACTGTGACTTTAAACAAATAACTGAAATAGGTGCAGTAGTAAATAATATCATAACTGATAAGCAACAGTGCTTTTACTGATACTGAAGTGTCCATTGTTAACATGCTCTGTCATCAGGTCTGTGAATTTGGTTTTATTTTTCTGAGATGCCTCTCTCTGTCTCTAGGAGTTGGAGAGTGGAACAAGTGAATTGCCAGCATAAGTATTTGCTCCTAAGCTAGGACATGCTGGAATGAATAGCAAATGATCTGTACCCATGTGTCAATAATGCTCAGCTAAATATTGCTGATTTAAAAAGAATATTTTTAAATTCATGAGATGTCATCTGTAGAGCTTGAATGTTTTCATTGCTTAGCCAAGCTTACTGTTGTATCTGTGCTTCAAACAGCTTGATTCAAATACTGCTGTTAAACCTTTTTTTTCATGCTATTGTTCTGATGGTACAAGCTTAGATTTGTTTTGCTTTCAGGCTCACCACTGAAGGAGAAGTGGGAGGCATTTGGTCTTAAACTGAATGATGCTCATCAACAGATGAAAATGACAGAAAATGCTCTTCTTTTTGCATTTGTTGAGGTATGTAGAAATTTACATTTTGATGCTAGGAGAAATAAGGAGGAGCATTTAAAAACCTTTGCAATAAGTATTATATAAATAACTTCCTGGCAGGAATCTTGCTGTGAAGTAAAACTTGTTTGTGACAACTCTGTGGAATGAACTCCGCTGCTTAAAGGAAGCAGTGGTTAGATGAGGAATGGGGTGAAAGCATATTTTGTGGTAACACATTAATTCAATGCTGTATAATAGGTATTAGAACTGGTATAATAGAAGGTGGTATGACATACTGCTGATTGTTCTTTTGAGATTAGAAAAAATGTCTTGATCAGTCCCTAGTGGGATATGCTTCTTCCTGGGGGTTACTGTGAAGGATTTAATATGAAGAATCCTGGGCTGTTTATTTAGAAGTGTTGTTTTTTTAAATGTTTCAAGCCCATGGTATAATATTGTTATGACATTAGGTGTGATTAGGGGAAACCTAATGGTGGTTTATGCATGTTTGTTCCTTGTCACCCTGTTAGTCTGCATATATGATATGAAATTTTATCCTAAATATGTAAAATGTTGACCAGTCCTCTTTCTCAAAAATGATTATATGAGTAGTTGGAGAACCTTTGACTTACTAGATAGAATTATATTATTAATTTCCTGAGAAACATATTGTTGTGCCTTTGGATATCTTAAGATGAACAGTCTTTATTCTCCTAGTGATGTCAGTGAAGTTTATGCACCACAATGATGGATATCACTGACAGGCAGCGTTGCACAAATAAGGGAGCTTAACCTTGTTTTATCTGAGCCAATTTCAGTGGTAGCTGATAGGAGTGGTAGCTGACTTCTATGACTTGTGAAATAATTGCTGTTATTGATGGAGAGCAGTAAAACTGCTGTTGCTGTAAAAGGTCTGAAATTGCCATTTGTCTAATCAACCCATGGACTGCAAACCAAGCGTTTTCAGTATACAGATGCTTTAGTTGATGTATCACTATTGTTGATGTGATTTACAGATTCATCTTATTTTTAGGGTACTCTGGCACAAGCTGTGAAAAAAGGAGAGTGGATTTTATTGGATGAGATTAACTTGGCTGCAGCAGAGACTTTAGAATGCTTGAGTGGTTTATTGGAAGGATCATCTGGGTCACTGGTGTTGCTAGACAGAGGAGATACAGGTACTATTTTTGTGCTTGCTTATGCTTTATCTTACTATGTAGTTTGTTGAATTCCCTATCCTATATGACTCAAAATTAAGTTGCGAACATTTACCACTAAAGTGAATGTGTGCAGAAGAGAATTACGTGTTCTTTCTAGAATTGACATTTTCATGCAAGAAGTGGGAGTTCTATTTCATTCCCATCTTATTGGTCACTACTACCTCAATTGCTGTGGGAAGGAGGGCCGAGTGGTGGAAAAGAGGAGGCCTTGATATTGTGCCAGCACAATTCAGCAGTAGCCAAAACATTGGTGTCCTTTGAACAGCACCATAGGGGCTGTTATGAAGAAAGTTAACTCATTCCTAGCCAGACCTAGTACAGACCTAAAGGTAAAAAAAACCAAAACGCAATTTCTGAATACTGTGTTTGGGAGATACAGATAAGGACAAATGTTTTATGTGCTTCCTAGGCTGGGTTTTCTTACTGGCTGAGGGAAGCGGTGCCTGTTGTTTTGAAGGAGACTCAGGAGTTCAAAGTTCAGGGCTTTATTTTTTTTAAATACTTGGTCTTGTTGTAACATCCTGATGTGCGGAAATAAATGTCAAAGTTTCTTGCCTGTGGTCATTCTAAAGAGAAAACTGATAAAATTACTTGGAGTTATTTTAGGAAAACTTGTCACCCTGGCATTTTAAGAAAATGTAGTAATGCAGTAATAGAAAACTGACTTAGGACAAATAAACCTAATTTAAAATAACAAGTATCCTGGGTTTAGGATTAACCTTGTCTCTCTTGTTTTTGTCTTCCTTTAGAGCCTCTTGTCCGTCACCCTGATTTTCGCTTGTTTGCATGCATGAATCCAGCTACAGATGTTGGAAAGAGAAATCTTCCTCCAGGAATAAGAAATAGGTAGGAAATACAATTCTCTGTCAAACTACTTTGTCTTTTTTGGAGCTTAACTAGTTTCACAAGTTGACCCAGTGAAGAATGTCTTATTTGGAGCCTGAGGATATCAAGTCTGTACTCTAATTAACTTCTTGTGAGAGGCTCTTTCCACATCATGGTGAAGTTTTTTATTAAATAGCATCAGGAAAAGACTTTTGTAAGGTAGTTGAGCATGAAGCAATGGTCTAGCGGTAGTGTAGAGCGTTATCACTGAGGGCAGAAGAATGATCATTCTTTACATGGCTGTCAGTGCCTGGGAATGCTGCTGCAGTATTTTGTGTTCCTGATGGGCATGATAAAGTGCTTTGTGTCTGTTCAGCAGCCTTTCTCTTTAACTCAGAAGTGTTCATGATCCTTGCAGAAAGCTAAATATCTAGCCTTGTTCACTTGGAAGGTGGTTTGTATGGTGGAGCAGATGTGTGATGTTAAAAATAGTTGATGTGTGATCTTAAAACATCCAAGTTGCTGCCAGGAAACTGGAATTGTGGCAAATCCAATCTTCGGTACTAATTGTGCCTGAATACAAAGATATTGTGTTTGTATTTGATGTGGTTTCTCTCATGAGTACCAATTCTCATGTGTAGTCCCTTATCAGAGTCGTAAACACTATATAAGGCTATAGAGATGCTCCTTCTATATGTAGCTAGTCATTTGCTGTTACTAGTGGAGAAGTAAGATTTTATTGTTATTATCTCTCTTGGCTTAGTAGTGAAAGGACAGAAAGTGAGTGTAATACAGATGAAAGAGGACTTCAGCTTTAGCATGGCATGTTAAGTTTAAATGAGTTTATATTTGCCTTTGTCAAAAATTTTCTCTTAACCGATTTGTTGAGCTTTTTTGATTTTCTAGTTTGGTGCAAATGTGAAACAGATATCAAATGGTCAATGTTTAGTTCTTCTGCAACCTCTTGGCTTGTTTTGTGTGGGTCTGCTTCAGTACTGGCCCTCGATTGGTTGTCATGTTATCACGGAAGGACGTCCACTGCCCTCCTCATTTTCAAGGCTTTCATTTCTGTTACAGAATTTTTAGAACCAGTATCAAGCTGTACATTCATTGATGGTCCTCTAGCCAAATGCTTGGTTGATACTGAAACAGTTTCCACTGCTTCATGTCCCTTCTTGAATTCATACAACAAAACCGCTCAAATTAGCTTTGTTTCCCGTCTTTAATTTGGTAATGTAATATAAAAAAGAATAAACAGTGAAAACAAAACCGTAAGCATAAGTAAGTAGAGTGGGTTTCACACATGAAAATGGTACACTCTAAAAACACTCTTAAATAAAAGTTTAATCCAAAATAAGCATCACAGTTTATGGTGACAAAAATGGCAGTTATTTTTGCACAACCTTATAGTTTGACAAGTCAGTATTCTGCTGCTTGTAAAATGTTAGGAGTTATATACCAGGAGAATCATATGTAATGTGATTTTTCTTATTATTGTTGAATATCTGTGTTACGGGTTGAATTGATTCTTGTAGGTTTACTGAACTTTATGTGGAAGAATTGAGAAGTGAAGGAGACTTGCAGGTTCTTATCATGGATTATTTGAGAGGCTTGAATGTGAACAAAAATACAGTACAAGGAATTGTGAAGTAAGTTGGTTGTAATCTCTTTAAATGCTTGATGGAATAAGTTGCAAAAAGAAAGTATGTGTCTATAGCCTGTGGCTAGATTGTTTTTGGAAACACCGTAATGCTCCCTATGCAGCAGTCTGCGTAGGCTTGGGAAATGAAAGGGGGTTGACATCCATCCTCCTCATTCTGAAGGTTTCTGTGCTTGTGTAGAAGAAATAGGCTTTTTCTTACTCAGCAATGCTTTTTTGTTGACCCTAGTTAAAAAAGTGTTATTGTTGCAGTTGTTTGCTATCTGAGAAACTAAAATGGTTTGGTTTTGTAGATCCTACTAGTGAAAGTCTCATGTATTCATCAAGTTCCCTTTCTTTCCCTTAGTTTAAGGTGTATTTTCTCACTTGAAGAACTATTACATGTTTAGAATGCTTTGAGTTTGTAGTCATTCTCTGTATAGCAAGTTTACCCAAAAATATGGTTCTAAAAGTATTCTGTTGCTTTGCTTCACTGACTGGACAGGTGGCAGAGTTTGGTGTGGCTTTCCTAACCTGGAACTTCTAGAAAAAGTGGCAGTTGGAGATAAGCTGAAGTGCTCATTGTTTGGGTTGAATTCCTTAGAGTACAATTCTGATCAGTAACAGCACCACTTAACTGGAAGTGGTTTCACTGTTTATTTTTGCAGCTTTTATTTATCTGTGAGAAAGGAAGCAGAAGCAAAGCTGGTGGATGGAACTGGCCACAGACCTCACTACAGTCTCCGTACGCTTTGCAGGGCATTGAGATTTGCAGCATCTAATCCATGTAGCAGCATACCACGCTCACTGTATGAGGTGATTGTCTATGTTGGCGTTTGTTTTGATGTGTATTGACTGCAAAGACTGTTTGGGTGAAAGAAAACCTTTGTTCTAAGTGCAATATTAACAGATATGGTTCTTTAGTATCTACTTTTTTTTTCCTCTAATTACTTTTCATGTTATCGCTGAAAATAACTCTTCTTCTTAGGGCTTCTGTTTGAGTTTCCTGACGCAGCTTGACAGAGTTTCTCACCCAGTTGTTCAAAAGCTAATTTGCCAGCATATAGTATCTGGCAACATCAAGAGCCTTCTCAAGCAGGTAAGTAACTAATCCTATATAAAGCTGTTTAGTGTTAAGAGTAGAATTTATTTTGAGTTGCCTTTTCCTGCCCTTTTCCTACACATTTCATTCTCAGACTTGTTTTTCACGTTACAAAAACAAGAACAAAGAAAAATTAATACTATTTCTTTGTAATTTTTTACTTCTGCTTGAAATGTCCATATCCTAGCTTGTTTATTTGTTAATTTGAAGACATACAGAAGTCTGAATAAATACAACATTGTGGGGTGTGGGCAGCTTAATACAGTGACGCCAACTGTAAAGTTTTCAGACTTTTAAGGAGCTTTCACAGGCATTTTAGTTTTTGACTCAGAATATAGAACATATGGATAGAAAGCACTGTGATTTGTCCCTAATGGGAAAGGAAGAATTTCACCAATTCTGGGAGTCTGGCATGAGTTTGCAGGGGGAATTGAGCTGGTGGGACGAGGTAAGCCAGTTGTATTTGTTTCAGAATAAATCCCTTCATATTAGATAAAAAGATACAAACCAATTTCATGCTTAGAAATATACTTCAAAATGTAGTGCTAGGACTCTTTAAGAGATTTTTTTTTTTTTAAATTTTTTATCTTCATGGTGCTGGCAGAGATGCCTGCTTTGCAACCTTGAAATAACCTGGTCGGGCTTTTCTTTTAATTTGCATTTACTGACAAGGGGACTGCATTTACTGCAGGAGTGTTCAGGGATTAAATTAAAACAACTTCTTGAAGACTGTGTTGCAGTGGTGTAACATTATTTGTCTTCACATGCAATTTGAAACTTGTTTGTGTAATATTTTTTCTGTTGTGTCTCCTTAGCAAATACCAAAACCCCAGGGAGGGAGTTTTATACTTATAGAAGGATACTGGATTTCAGCTGGGGATAAGGAACCTACTGTAGATGAGACTTATGTGCTGACTCCTTCGGTTAAGCTTAATCTGAAAGATATTGCCAGAGTTGTGTCTGCAGGGTATGTCTGTTTCAACTTTTCCATTAAAAAAATAAGCTAAACATGTTTATTTGGGCCTCGGGTATTGGTGCCTGTCTAGCCTTTATTGTTTGGCCTTGGTAATGTCAGTTTTCCTTCTACTTCATAGTTAACTTCTCGTTATACAGTGACTTGAATTTATATGTGCGTGTCTTGTCTCCTTAACTGCTTTACTGCCATACGTAGTTTTCTTGAAATTATAATCTAGAAAATTGTATTTAGAATAACTTGCTTATTTCATTACATTTCCATGTAAAGCTTTATGGGTAGCAGTTAGCGTTAGGAGGTAAAGTTACTTATGTTCCCCTGTTAGTGTATGATCTTGGGTACTCCTGACTGAGCTAGGTAGTGATATTTTGGTAATGTAGATCTGTGAAGATATTAAATAATGTTGATATGTGAAAGATCTGACTCATGTTTCTAAATGACTAATTTCGTTATCCCATCTAGGACTCATCCGGTACTGATTCAAGGAGAGACCTCTGTTGGTAAAACCAGTTTAATTCGCTGGTTGGCTGCTGCTACTGGGAACCATTGTGTAAGGATTAACAATCATGAGCATACTGATATCCAGGAATATATTGGTTGTTATACATCGGATGCTTCTGGGAAGCTGGTATTTAAGGAAGGTGTGTGGGCCTATTGTATTTACTGCAAATTCCTGTCTCACTTCGCTGCCTTTTTTTTCCTTTTCTGCAGAACTTGTCTGTTTTATTACAGATCACCTGTCCATTGTAATAATATTAGCAGCTGAATATTAATGACAATCACTAATGTGAATTTCTGTGAATTCTTAAGAGTTCATTTGTCTTATCATCCTTGTCCTATTGGACATAAAGAAAAGAATTCAACATTCTGTCTCTGAATCCAATACTGTTACTTCTGTCTCTGGATTAGCATTTATACAGAATGAAACTGGTTGATGAAAGTATCTGAATGCATGGTTCTGTTTGATTTAGTTTTTTAGATTTTTGACTGTAACTATTTCTGTTCCCTCCAAGGCATCCTCATAGATGCAATGAGAAAGGGTTACTGGATTGTTCTAGATGAACTGAATTTGGCTCCCACTGATGTTCTGGAGGCTCTTAATCGTTTGTTGGATGATAACAGGGAGCTTTTCATTACTGAGACCCAGGAGGTGGTCAAGGCTCACCCTCGCTTTATGCTGTTCGCTACACAGAATCCTCCAGGACTCTATGGTGGCAGAAAGGTCTGTATCATTTCTTCCTTTGAGTAGCTGAAACACTAGGGAGTGAATCTCTCTCATACGTAGAAGAAATGTGATGTGAAAAGTTTCTGATGTGTAGCGCAGAATTAACATGAAACTCTGGAGACGCAGAGAGGTGAGGTGGCTGTGGACTAACTCGGTACAGCTGGGTTCTGTTTAGGTTAGTTGCTTGTTTTGCAGATACCAAATTTCTACTTCATTTTGAGAGGTTGAGATCCAAGTGCTTTACTGAACTCAGCATTTCTTGCCCAAGAGACTGGAGAATACAATTGTCTTAGGCTATTAATGTCCATTTAGTGCTGGTTTTGTCTGGAATAGTTAAATTTCTTCATAGTGACTGGTATGATGCTGTGTTTTGAATTTGTGACCAAAACAGTGTTGATAACACAGGGATGGATTTAGCTATTGCTGATCAGGGCTTGCACAGTGTCAAGGCTTCTTCTAGTCCTCTATTACCAGCAAGTAGACAGAGGGGTGAGCAGGAAGCTGGGGGTGAGACACAACTGGTGCAGCTGACCGCAGCTGACCGAAGGAATATTACATACCAGATGACATCATGCTCAGCATTAAAAAGTGGGGAGAGAAGAAGAAAAAGGGGAATGCTTGGTGTTTGTTTCCCCAAATAACTGTCTCATACGATAAAGCCCTGATTTCCTGGAAATTTCCTGCACACCTACCTGCTCATTGGAGGTGGTGTATGAATTCTTATTTTTGCTTTGCTTATGCACACACCTTTTGCTTTACCTATGAAACTATTTTTATCTCAACCCACACCTTTTCTCACTTCTACTCTTTCAGTTCTCTTCCCCATCTCATTGTAGGAGAGTGAGTGAGTAGCTGACTTGTGCTTAGCTGCCTACTGTGGTTGAAACACAACACATTGTAAAGCTCTTGTCTTTATCCAGGCGGTCTCCTATGCTTTCTTTCAATATTGATGTGTATGTGCTAGTTTGTATGCTATGACACTATCTGTATTTCCTTTGGATGTGTAGAGGAAGATATAAAACAAGAGGAACGTCAAAGGAAAAAAGTTAAAGCAATGGTATCTTTGTGTTTTAGGTTTTGTCCAGAGCCTTCAGAAATCGTTTTGTGGAACTGCATTTTGATGAACTGCCAAGTGCTGAATTGGAAACCATCCTGCACAAGCGATGCAGTTTGCCACCTTCTTATTGCAGCAAGCTTGTCAAAGTCATGTTAGACCTGCAAGTATGAGAGCTTTTCTTCATTTTGTAGAAGACATGCAAGCATGTTTCAGCACAAAGTAAAAGAAATTCCTCCTGGTGGGGAGGTGTTGCTAACTGGCACATTTAAAAACCTAAGCCATGATTGGTAAAGAGAACCCACCAAAGTACTTCAGTCATAGAACAGTTTGGATTGGGAGGGACCTTTAAAGGTCGTCCTATCCAACATCTCTGCAATGAGCAGGATCATCTTCAACTAGATCAGGTTGCTCAGAGCCCTGTCCAACCTGACATTGAATGTTTCCAGTGATGGGGCTTCTGCCACCTCTGCGGGCAACCTGTTCTAGTGTTTCATCACAGTCATTGTAAAAAAAATTATTCCTTGTATCTTCACCTTCAGTGATTCGGTGGTTAAGATAGAGAATAGGGAAGGTGATGTCAGATTTGAGAGAAAGCTAGCAGCAAAAAAAATTAATAACCAAAAGCCTTGAGATTTGATGTGTGGAATAATCTCTTGCTCTGGATCCACAGTACAGTATCGGATTTGTAGCTGTATTTGGGTCATGATAAATTCAGTATTATTTTTACGCAGTAATTTTGGATATGTTCTGACACTCCCATTTTTAACGAACATTTAACGCTTAATATGCAGGTAAAACTATCTCATATTTAAAAGCAATTGCAGCAGCACAAACCAGGGCACACTTCAAAGTGCTGCCACTGGGTTTGGTGTAGAGCTTTGCTTTATTCCAGGTACCTATTTCCTTCTTGGTGTTTTTATTTATTGTTATCTATATTGTTTTGTTCCTGATACCTATTAAATACCTACTTAAAGGTAATTTGAGTTTGGGAGTTGTGACTGTACTAGACGTGATTTTTTTTATACAGTTTGTTTGAAGACATGTCACATCAGAGAGTTCTGGTTAGGTATTTAAGTATTTGGACAGGCTTATGAAAAAAATGACTTGTGTGTTGTTCTTATGGCAGTCTTACCGCAGAGGCTCCACTGTGTTTGCTGGGAAGCATGGCTTCATTACCCTGCGGGATCTGTTTCGTTGGGCTGAAAGGTACAGATTGGCGGAACAGCTGGAGAAGGAGTATGACTGGCTTCAGCACTTAGCAAATGATGGTAAGCCATGCTGTCTTAGATTTATAGAGCATCTGTAGAATTACTTCCTAACTCTAGTTCTTAAGAACTATAATTTTTTGTTGCTGATAAAATAGGTAGTAATTGCTTTCTCTGCTTCCTCTGTTTTATAGGTTTTATGCTTCTAGCAGGCAGAGTCAGGAAACAGGAGGAGGTGGATGTTATTCAGAGTGTCCTTGAAAAGCACTTCAAGAAAAAAATATATCCCGAGTCTCTCTTCTCAGGGGAAAGTGTCAAAAAGATACTGGGTGAGTTGTCTAGAGGGACTACACTGGTAGTTCTGTAGATGTGACTGAAGCTGATGGATTGCTTTATGTTGTGCAGCTAAATCTTCCACACAGATGTCATTGGTGGACAGAGATTTCAACCATGTTGTCTGGACTCAAGGGATGAGGAGACTTGCCGTTTTGGTGGGACGGGCCTTGGAGTTTGGTGAACCAGTACTACTGGTGGGAGACACTGGGTAACCTTGCTTTTTACTCTGGTTCTTTGTAGTGCTGCACCAGCCTCTAAATCAGACACAGAATGATTGTATGGGCTTCAATATTTCTTTGATCTGGGATATTTAAGTCTCTATCATAACAAACTCTTAATTGTTTGTTTTTCACT
The DNA here is from genome assembly GCF_032191515.1 of Phaenicophaeus curvirostris. Taxonomy (NCBI): domain Eukaryota; kingdom Metazoa; phylum Chordata; class Aves; order Cuculiformes; family Cuculidae; genus Phaenicophaeus; species Phaenicophaeus curvirostris. The sequence continues at coordinate 8,566,687 of NC_091393.1, forward strand.
ACTGAAAGCAAACAATTGCATCTTTTTCAACACAAGTCTTTAATGGGATTGTCTGCATTATGTATAACTACATAGTGATTACATAAAAAGTAGTAAAATTGAGATGACTGGAATTCTTTCCCCACCTTTCACAAGGTGCCCTGTAGAATCTTACTGTGCCTCACTGGAGAAGCTGCTTTTGCGGAATTGAGACATTTTTGTGTTTGAGAGCATGTTTGTTTTAAAATCTTGAATATATAGCCTTGCTACTACTTTACCACCAGACTTAGACCGTGGCCTGTCAGACAGTTTTCCTGCCATTTCCTTCCTGTACTGTTAAGGAGATTGTGGAAGTAGATGCTGTCTGCTCATGTGCTGGAAAGTAAATTTTTGTGGGAGAGGAGGTAAGAAAAACACAAGAAAAGGGAGGACTGAAAGTGTTTCAGTAATAAATGAAAACTCTAGGTACTCCTCGGTTTATTCCCGCAGACTTAGGCTTGGCCTAGACACATAGCATCAACAGTTTAGTGAAAAGTTAGGCTAGTTGAGTACCTGTAGGGGCAGGCTGAAATAAATTTGACTTTTAACCTGCAAATATATGTCAGTGCATGTATTGATTTAAATTTAATTAAAGGCATCTTGTGCAAGTCAGCAACAGTTGTTCCAAAAATGTCTTCACTTTGCATGTATTTCCTTTAAGGAAAGGAGCAGAAAGACTTGCATGCTTGGCCTTTGCCTCATAGCTCTTCAATGAAAGTATGAATTCTATCCAAAGTGAGCTGTTCTTTTTTTTTTCTTCCCTTAAATTACTTTACAGGTGTGGTAAAACTACCATTTGTCAGATCTTTGCAGCATTAACAAATCAGAAGCTATATGCAGTGAATTGCCACTTGCACATGGAGACTTCAGACTTCCTGGGCGGATTGCGACCAGTCAGGCAGAGATCAAAAGACCAGGTTTGTCTTGCATTGATAGGAATTCGGATAGCGTGGCCATGTGAGCAAAAAGTAGCAATTATGAATAACTTCTCACTTTCTTTTCCATTTCTTAGGAGGAATGTGAGGGCTCTAGACTCTTTGAGTGGTGTGATGGACCTCTTGTTTTAGCAATGAAAGAGGAGGGTTTTTTCCTCCTTGATGAGATTTCTTTAGCTGATGATTCTGTACTAGAGCGACTTAACAGGTATGTCTTAAATATGTTAGTATTAAATACCTTCAGTGTGTCTGTTCATTTTACAAACATGAGCAGGGTAAATCTAACTTTTAAGGCACATTTGTTTCCTGGAGTTACTCTCTTGATTGTGTGGTTCTTGCTGAAGGAATGAATGATCCAAATAACTCTAGCTTGGTCCACATTTCAACTTTTCTGAAACTTTGCTTTGTTTTTGTAATTGTCATCCATCTGACAGAGGTACTAGTTTTAATCATAGTAATTCCTAGGTGATTTTTTCGGTTTGAAATTCTAATTACAGCTAGGGGAAAAGATAGTAAGTTAAGACAAGATGAAACTACCTTGTCTTGCTTAAGACTTGATGTCTTAAGTTACCTGGAAAAAAAATCATAGAATCATAGAATGGTTGACATTGGAAAAGACCTTAAAGACTCTTCCCGCCTATCCAGGTCTTCCTGCAGGGTGGCTCTCCATTCCAAAATATCCACTCCCCAGTTAAATTTGGTGTCGATGACAAACTTCGTCAAGGTGCACTTGACCCCATCATCAAGATCACTTATGAAGATATTAAAACAACATTGCTCCCAGTATTGATGTGACAGGTTGCCAGTTTAAAAAGGAGGTGTTTACCACCACCCTCCAAGTGTGGCCTGTCCGCCAGTTCCCTGCCCACTGCATGGATCACTGTCTAGACTGTGACACATCAGTTTCTTTAGGAGGACGTGGTGGGAAACTGTATTGAAAGCCTTGGAGGAATCCATATGGATGATGTCCACTGCTTGCCCCACATCAACCGAGTAGGTTACTTTGTTGTAGAAGGCAATCAGGTTTGTCAAACATGATTTGCCCTTGGTGAATCCATTCTGACTTTTCCCATTCATATGCTTCATTTGCTTTGTTCCATAACTTTACCAGGGACTAAAGTAAGACGAATGAGCCTCTAAATTCCTGGATCCTCCTTTAAACCCTTCTTGTAATTGGGGGTGATGCCTTCCTGTCTTCTGGGACATCCCTCAATCTCCTCCACTTCTCAAAGATTAGAGAGACCAGCCTCACAATTATGTCAGCCAGCTTTCTTAACACACCCTAGGGTGGATATTGTCAAGGCCCATCAATTTGTAGGGGTCAGGCTCCTGTAATAGTTTGCATACCAACTATTCATGGATCATGAGTCTGCATCAACCTGAGTATTTGTTCACAAGGCTTGGGTCCCAGCCATGCTGCTAAAGACAGAGGTGAAGAAAGTGTTGAGCCTCTGCCTTTTCAGCGTGGTTGTTTACTAATTCATTTCTCCTGTTCAACAGCAGACCAGTATTTCCCTTATGTTTCTGCTTGTTTATGTACCTGAAGAACCTTTTCTTGTAGTTTTTGACATCTTTGGCTTGTTTCAATTTGAAAGCTTCTGCTTTTTTGACTGCACATCTGCACACCCTGGCAATGCCCTCTCTCTGCTTTTTCCATCTCTGGTGTGCATCTCTTGGTTTTAAGCAGACTCAGAAGATTACAGTTAAGCCAAGGAGGTCTCTTGCTGTGCATACTTCCTTTACCTTTAATGGGTAAACTGTTTTTTGTGCTTCCAGGAGAGCATTCTTGGAAAAAAAAAAAACCCAACACTTGCTAAAGCCTTTATTCTCTTTGGAAGATGCCTACAGAATCCCTCCTAGTTGAGCTCTAAAGTTTACTCTTCTGAAATCTAGAACCCTTGTCTTAGTACTAAACTTGAGCGTGCTTAGCAGGATTACCAAACTCTACAATATTGTCATCACTGCAGCCAAGGCTGTCATTAACTGAGATATTACAAAGCAGGTTTTCTTGGTTTGAGGAGCAAGTCCAGCAGTGCATCATTCCTGAGTGTCAGGTCTAACATTTGTATGAGGAAACAGTTCTCTGCATGTTCCAGGAACTTGATGGATGACATGTGAGCTTCCGACAAATGTCTGGATAGTTGAAATCACTTATAGGAGATGGGTTCTGTTGACCTGAAGCTTGCTTAAGTTACCCAAATAGTGCTTTGTTTGCCTTCTCGTCTTGATCTGGATGTGAGTAGCAGATGCCTACTGTAAGACCTCCCCCACTTTGAAAATGACCCCTCTGATCTTCAACCAGAGGCATTTAATAGGATTTTCACAATTGCTGAAGTCAGCTCCTGGAGGTATTTAAAAGACATGTAGATTTGGTGCTTAGGGAAATGGCTTAGTGCTGGACTTGGTTAACGATTTGACTGGTCTTAAGGGTCTTTTCCAACCTAAATGATTCTATGATTACACATCATACTGAGATGATTAGCAGCTACTTTTTCCACCATAACCAAACTTGCTGTAACAAGCTGGGGTTTTTCTTTTGTATCATTGCAGCTATCATTCTTTCATGAAGTTCAATTGACCTCTTTGTTTTGATAGTGATACTAAGTAGTGTCTTTCTAAAGGAGTAACAGCTCAAACTTTTACAGCTTTTAGTGTACACTGAAGTACAACTGATAAAGACAAACCCTCAAAAACACCAAAACCATGCTATTAAAGAACACTTCTCAGATGGATAGTCTGTCAGCTTAAAGACTGATTCATTGTGTAGATTTTATCTAGCTTGTATGAACATAAATTTTTCTATTGCTTTTGTAAAGAGAGCTACGGGATGTGCTTTTTATTAGACAAGTCTTTTGACGGATCATACGAAGTGAACTTTTATCAAAAAGATTTGAGTAGAGTTTTCTTCTGAAGAAAATCAGAAATGTTTTCAGTTGGGGGGGATGAGCAGTTTTGATTTTTTTTAATACAAATTGTGGTGCAGCGAAAGTTAACCAGGCCAGTTCACGTGATTGTTCATTTAAGTGACCTTTTGAGATGTGAAATGAGATTTTAATTAAATTTGTTGTTGGTTTTTTTTAACCTTCTCTTTAGTGTTCTTGAGTCTGAAAAGACGTTGGTACTTGCAGAAAAAGGTGGTCAAGATGATGAGGATAATGAGGTAGAACTCTTAGTTGCAGGAAAGAAATTTCGTATCCTTGCAACCATGAACCCAGGAGGGGACTTTGGGAAAAAGGAGGTAAATGTCAAAGCAATTTTAAGTACAACATGCGTTTTCTGGTCTTACTAGCTCTTACGTGATTGGAGGTCTAGTGCGAAAATGCATCATGCCAGTTCTACTGTCCAGTGCTTCCTAGTAGGCACTTCCTCATCACTCTAAAGGAGAATTAGGATGTATCTGTTTTCCATTCCTTGTGTGTTATCATTTTGACATTAAAAGTCAATACTCAGCAGAATGTCAAAGAAAACTTCAGGCCTCTAGGTACTTTAGATAGGCTTGATATGTAGAATATTTCATGTACAGGAAATGTGTCTTATGAGGCAAGTAAATCCAGCTCTATCATGAGTCTGGAGTGGTGTGAAGTTGCATAAAAGATTATTCTCCCTAATCCTATTCAGAAAGTGACAGTTAGAAGCATCTTATTATTTTCAGTGAATATGAACATGTCTCTCAAAAGACATTTCCCATTGAATGAAAGAAAGTATCTGTTTTGGAAGTTGGACTTTAGGTAACTTCAAGACAAGTTGAAAAAAACAAAACCAAATATTTTAAGCAGTGTTGGGAGCTAGAACTGAAAAATAGCTGTACATTTTTTTAACCAGAAAATGATGATTGCTCCATTTAGAGTGGTTTCTACAGTACAGAACAACTCTTTGTAAAACTACATATTTAAAGGGAATTTATTTCTGCATTGCGTTTATGCTATTGATTTTTTGCTGGACTGATTCAGCCAGAGGAAGAGAAGAATTGCAGAAATTGGTTGTAATTGAAGGCAAATTTCCATGTGGCAATTTGCTTCTGTAAGCAAAGGGAGATTACGTAGTCATTGTTTGATACATGATCTTCTAGAATGAAATGGAGCCTTAGTACTTGCAAGCCAGCTCAGTTTCTTTCCATATTCTTTTGAACTTTCTCATTTATCAGCCACTGTTTTCTCTCAAAGATTTTATTGCAAAGTGACCCTGTCAAAACTAGAAGAAAAGGTCTATCTTGGTCACTTCGTTTATTCTTTACAAGTACTGTGGGTACAAGGCTTTAAGTTAACTGCAACTTTAAGTAATGTGATGTAATGTAACTTGAATTACTATGTCATTCTGCTTCTTTGCAGCTTTCTCCTGCATTGCGCAACAGGTTTACAGAAATATGGTGTCCACAAAGCAATGGCCGTGATGATTTGATACAGATTGTAAAACACAGTCTTCATCCAGGATTGTCTCTGGGTGGAATAAACCGTCAAGGTGGGTATTTCTCTGTGTTTGTATACAAACATTGATAAGAAATTAAAAAGTTTGGAGTCTGCTAAACTTTCCTCAGAATTTAGACCACTGTCCCATTTTCTTGTAAGTACATCTCTCTCTGACGGTTATGAAATGTTTTGGACTTTGTTCTTCCCTCATTGTGTGTAGTATGGCTAGCTGGAATTGAGTTCAGGGCTGCATTTACTTCACCATCCAGGTAGCCGAATTATCCCCAGCCCTTCGGTGCTCAATCTTAGTTTCAATGTGAAGTGTTGAAAGAACTGTCACTTCGTTGTCTGCCATCAGCTTCACTCTTCACAGAATCACAGAATAACCAGGTTGGAAGAGACCCACCGGATCATCGAGTCCAACCATTCCCATCAAACACTAAACCATATCCCTCAGCACCTCATCCACCCGTGCCTTAAACACCTCCAGGGAAGGTGAATCAACCACCTCCCTGGGCAGCCTGTTCCAGTGCCCAATGACCCTTTCTGTAAAGAACTTTTTCCTAACGTCTAGCCTAAACCTCCCCTGGCGGAGCTTGAGGCCATTCCCTCTTGTCCTGTCCCCTGTCACTTGGGAGAAGAGGCCAGCACCCTCCTCTCTACAACGTCCTTTCAGGTAGTTGTAGAGAGCAATGAGGTCTCCCCTCAGCCTCCTCTTCTCCAGGCTAAACAACCCCAGCTCTCTCAGCCGCTCCTCGTAAGGCCTGTTCTCCAGCCCCTTCACCAGCTTTCTTGGTATTAATCACTTGATTCTGTCTTGTTACTTGAATTTACAAGGATCTGTAATGACAGCAGAGGCGTGGACTGACTTGTCAGTTATTGTAGTGAGTTTGCATGAAGAATCCCGGTGCGCAAAGATGAGACCACAAGAACACAGTTTAGTATTTACTAATAGTGCCTGCTTTATTGTTATTATACTATAAAAATCAACTAAGCAAAGCAATTGTATTATAAGTTTCAAAAAAACCTATATTGCTATGACTTTATAGTCATGCCAACCCCTGGGTTGGTAGCACTGTGCTGAGCAGGAGAAGGAGATGGAGCATGGTGCTCGGGTGATGGGGGCGATAAGCACTGCACCTTCAGGGCGTCCCCTGGTAAAAGGTGTGTGTTCCATCCTTCTCCCCAATCATCTGGCCGGCATGGACCTTTTATCTCCCTCCCTGGGGAAGTAATATTAGTGACCCATGGCCATCCTGTGAGCGTCTGAGCACCAGTGCATTATTTGTCCCTGGCTAAGAGTGGTTGTTACTTATTATAATGTTCCAAAGGTACAGTGCCAGCAGTCACACCGCAGTATACACTTCCCATTCCAAAAAGATCAGGTTCTTATGATGTTTGCCAATTTCTTTGCACAGCTGACAAAAGAAAGGTTATGTTCTCACAAATATTGCCTCCCTAAATGTCCTGCAACAGACCATCATCTGTTATCTCTGATACAATTATTCTGCCTGTTAGGTTCTAAGAGTACCCATGTATGTTGCAGCTGTACCTGCTTTAATGATGCCTATTATACAGCAGTGCAATAGATCTGATCAATAAAATTATTTGATAACTACAATGATTTTTTTTTTTCAGGGGCAGACATAGCAGAGCTCATGATGGACTTCATTGAATGGCTAACTAATCAAGAGTTTGGTCGCCAGTGTATTCTCAGTGTGCGAGATGTCTTGTCATGGGTTAATTTTATGAATGTCATGGCAAAGGATGAAAAGTCGAATTCTGCCAAGGACTATAGCGTTCTTTACGTTTCTCCAATGATGTCTTTTATTCATGCTGCATGTTTGGTATACATTGATGGAATAGGATCAGGTAAGTCTTCAGTGCTCATTTGATAGCAGAAAATATGAAGGTGTACGCTTGCATTATTTTGAGTAGAATACAAACAAGATGCTTTGGGGCAGCATGGAACTCTTTTATTTATTAGAGAAGCTTCTGCTTCATTTAACAATGCTTTGTACTTTGTATGCCTTCTTTGTGTTTCAGTAGCAAGAATTTGAATAATACAGCAAGCTTAAGTAAATTAGAGGTAGTAATCATGTTACAAAGACTGGCACACAAATTAAGAAAGCCTCAGTTTTTTTTGAGATGCCAGAGCTGATAAGTTACTTAATTGCATGACCATGTATTATTAACTCTCTCTCCCACCCTACTTGTCTACATCTCTGCATGTTAGCCTGTGTCGTGCATAGCTCAGGATGAATCTTTGCATGTTCGGCCATAGGCCCAGCTGATAAATAGGATATTTGGGAGTGAGGGAAATGTGAAAAGCCACCAGAAATGCAGGGAAAGAAGGCCAGGGGGCACTATGGCAAGGGATCAGGGTGATAGTGATGATAGAAGAAGGGATTTTGAAAATAATCTGTCCTTAATGTTGTGGCTCACAGAGTGATAAGTAGTCCTGGAAGCACTGGCAGAAGCACTGACATGAAATATAAAGCTGAAACAGTGTACTGCACAAGAATGATATCTGTGAAGGAAGTTAATTTCTTAGTCATGAGAACGTTCATACTTATGTTTGTGAAGCATGCTTAACTTTTCTAATTACAGGTACAACATCCTGCTCAGCTGATACGGCTTTATTAGCTCGGGAAAAATGCCTGACATTCTTATGTGAGAAAATGAGTCTATTTGTTGAGCTGACAGATCATCAGAAGAATGAACTGAAGATTTATGACAGAACAAAGGAGAAAGAGTTTGTGTGGATGGACAACTTTATGGGAATCCAGCCCTTTTTTATTCCAAGAGGCAAGAGGCTTTGTGGGAGTGGGTGGACATTTATTCTGTGATTTAATTCCCAATAATTGTCTTTTTCACTAAATCTAAGTAGGATACCTGAACTATTACAGAATAATTTATAGTTTGTTCTCAAGCTTTAGAAAAATACTGTTGCTGTTTCCAAGTGTGGTGGTTGCCCAGGCTGCCCAGGGAGGTGGTTGAGTCACCTTCCCTGGAGGTGTTTAAGGCACGGGTGGACGAGGTGCTAAGGGGAATGGTTTAGTGTTTGATAGGAATGGTTGGACTCAATGATCCGAAGGGTCTCTTCCAACCTGGTTATTCTACGATCCTATGAAATTCGATCACATTTATTAAGATGACACATCTGTTAAGTGCTCTCTGACTTTTTAAAACTACTGTTTAATGGCCTAATTTTAGTAGGCATTTTTGGTGTCACAAAGCTTCTTTCATTTAGAATTGTCATTTTCTGTCACATTGCATGGTCATAATGTCTGATAACTGCCACTAACTAAAGCCACAGCTCACCCTGGCCTTGTGTAAGTATGGAAGCAGGGGCCCTGCCTTGCTGTAGCCTCTCAAAGTTTAACTGAAGTTTTGCAAACCTGTTTAGTCTCTGCATTTCAGTTCCTCATGTGAGAACTCAATGCAGATGGTACTATCAAAATATTGCTTTTTTTCTACCCTTATAAAATACAGTGATGGGACTAAAAAATGATGACTGTGAACTTTCTAGTTCAACTCGTTGGTTTTTAGTACGTGGAACTATGTGTTCCTAATGCTACATTAATCGTTCATCTCTGAACATTTTGATATTCGTGGATTGTTAGTCATGTGAAACTGTACAAGGTAATGTTTTTTTCGTAAATTACTTAATTTCCCTCTGCTAATTAGATTGCAAAAGGAAGGACGTCTTGCATACTGAACAGGTATCGAGATGTGTAGCTTAAATTGGCGATTAATGTCTTGTATACCTGAGAAGTTCTGTATTACAGTACTGGGGAAGTGATGTCCTAGTGAGCTATAGTGGCTGGAATTTGGCACACAGGCTCTGTACTCTCTCCTTGCTGTATGTCATAATAACAGTAAAGAAAATATGTTCCTAGAGGCACATTTCAATTAAAGCACTCTTCCTTCACAGAACTGGCAGCGTGTGGGACAGATCAATATGTTGTTCTGTAACATGACTGAATTGTATTCTTCAGTGCCAAATTTTCAAGAACTGCTTTTGAGTTTTAGATTCACGTGTCTGAAATGCAAGGACGGTTGTTTTGATTTTTTTTTCGGTGATAGATTTCTAGTTTGGGTCCTGAACCAGAAATTGTTAAAGTTTCATAGTAAAATACATGACATAGTCATATGCTTTCTTGCAAAATTAAATGTAAATATGCAGAGATGGGCTGAGATATGGCTGTGGGTCAAACTGAGAGCAGGACTAGGGAAGTGATTCTTCCCCTGTACTTGGCACTGGTAAGGTCACACCTCGAATACTGTGTTTGATTCTGGGCCCCTCACTAGAAAAACGACATTGAGGTCCTGGAGCATGTCCAGAGAAGAGCAACCAAGCTGGTGAAGGGGCTGGAGAACAAGTCTTATGAGGAGTGACTAAGGGAACTGGGGCCGTTTAGTCTGGAGAAGATGAAGCTGAGGGAAGACTTTATTGCTTTCTACAACCACCTGAAAAGGAGGTTGCAGAGAGGTGGGTGGTTGGTCTCTTCTCCCAAGTGATTGGTGAGCAGATAGGAGGGAATGGCCTCAGGCTGTGTCCAAGGAAGTTTAGATTGGACATTAGGAAAAATTCCTTCACAGAAAGGGTTATGAAGTAGTGACAGAGGCTGCCCAGGGAGCTGGTCGAGTCACCATCCTGGAGGTGTTTAGAGGGCAGGTAGATGAGGTGCTTGGGGTCATGATTTAGTAGTAGGCAGGTACAGTTGGAGTTGATGATCTCTAAGGTCTTTTCAAAACTTATGATTTGATGATCTCTGTGAACAAGCTGCAAGCTTAATCTCCATTGCTTGCAGTAATGTGATCAGAAATTAATACACAGGATGATCTCTGCATGCTGTCAGCACCTCCAACATAAACATTCTTTTTTAATTGTGTTCTTATTTATCTTTCGGGTTTTTTAGGCCCTGTTCTCCAGAGGAACAGTATTGCAGATTATGCTCTGAATGCTGGGACTACAGCATTGAATGCACAAAGACTATTAAGAGCCCTGCAGCTTAACAAACCGATTTTGTTGGAGGGATCACCAGGTGTGGGCAAGACCAGTCTGGTTGCTGCCCTGGCGAAGGCCTCGGGAAACTGTCTTGTTCGAATCAACCTGTCTGAGCAAACGGTAGGATAAAATATTATCTTTGTAACTTAGTGTTTATGGCAGGTGGGAGGTTTTGTTTAACGCAAAAAGTGTGGTTCTTTTTAACTCTGGCCCTGTTTCTGAAATGCCAGTTGAGCAGTGAGCTGCTATGAAGGAGTGCCAATTCACTTGAAAAGAACAGAAAAATCCAGGAAGGCATGCATATCTCTCTCTGCTGGGTTTTTCTTGGCTTCTGCAAAGTTAGCTGAAAACAGCTTTAAGGCTTTTAAACTTTACTGTTCCTATATAATTTTTTTCATGTTAAATATAGTAGCTGGTCACTGGAGTCCTACCATGAAAAAGCTTTTAGCATCTTGCAGTTACTGAACTCTTTTACATACAGCTATAATGTTGGTATTTAAAAGGAAAGAAAATGTGAAGTAAAGTTAGCAGAAGCGGTTTATGAACTCTTGTGGTTTTGTAATCTTCCTCACACCCCACTCTCTACTCCCAAAGGATGTGACAGACTTGTTTGGGACAGACTTGCCCGTTGAAGGTGGGAAGGGAGGAGAATTTGCCTGGCGTGATGGACCACTCCTAGCAGCATTAAAAGCTGGACACTGGATTGTATTAGACGAGGTAAATTCAAGTTTAAGGCACAAATGAAATGGAATGTTGTGAAAGAGCAAAGGTGGCAGTTTGGTGTGTAATTTGAGGGCTGGTAACTGAAATAAATGCGTAACACTAGTTATGTGCATCTAGTGTGACATTGAAAGTGATTATTCGGCTTAAGAGAAAATTAATCTCCTTTTACTAATTCCTTCTTGCCATTGTTGCACTGTATTGGGAGTGTAAAAAACTGGCTTTGACTAGATCTCTTAGACGAGAACGAGGATTAGAATCGCAGCTTAAATTATTTCTGATAACAGAAGATGAATTTGATTTATGTTTGAAAGCCTTTGGTAAGAGTGTCAATAGAGGTTCTGATATATATGCTCTTACATGGATATAATTTCACTGAAATAGAAGGTGTTTTGCTGGGATTCATGCACTGTGTTGGGTACTGATTCTATTTTCCCTCTATAAGCTGTCCTGCCGCCACAGATTCATTTGTGTACCATGCAGCGAGTGCTTTCAAGCAAATGCATGCGTAGAGCTCACTTCTTGGCAATCTGAATTCTAATTATTGCAGAGTGAAAAATTGTTCAATTCTGTAGCTGTTTGTATACCTTGTTTTTTATGGTGAAGAATACCACTTTAAACAACCATTATATTTAAATAACCCAGACTGCCTTCATTTAAAAAACAAGCAATGTCACAAATGTATGAATGTAAGTTCAGAAGAAGTATCTTGAACATGCAGGTTTTACAATACAGATTTGGTTTATTATGTTGAAAACACAGTACAAATAGCAAGTGCGTTTAAGGAAGTGTTATAGTTTTGTTGTTCCAGTGTAATTACAATATGGCTGGAGATAATAACATATGACAGTGCTAGAAGAGCAAAAAAATTGGATTTTATCTTTTACATACCCTCTGACTGTGATCTAACTGTAGATTATGGAAATGGATTTTATGGAGCATTAATGTTGTATCCTTATTTCTTTCCTCAGTTGAATCTGGCTTCTCAGTCTGTATTAGAGGGGCTAAATGCATGTTTTGACCACAGAGCAGAGATTTATGTTCCAGAATTGGGAATGAATTTTCATGTACAGCACAAGACAACTAAGATTTTTGGATGCCAGAATCCGTACAGACAAGGAGGTGGAAGAAAGGGTCTGCCTAAGTCCTTTCTTAATAGATTTACACAGGCAAGCTTATTTATTTGGTTTACACTATCTCAGGATCTTGTAGTTTTCTGATGGTAGCAACACTCAGCATGCATTTGATTCTACAGGTGTACGTTGACCCACTGTCAGCAGAAGATATGGAGTTTATTGGTAATACGCTGTTTCCTGCTATTGATAAAAGTATTATTGCTAAAATGGTTGCTTTCAATAACGAGGTAAGTATATGTTTTAATATCTTTTGTGTAGAAGTAGGCAGAAGGCATTAAGACTTAAAAAATTCATGTTCAGTTTTCAAGCATTTTTACAGAGAAGTGTGTGGGCGAAGAGGAATGGAAGTATATGCAGAGAGAGCTAGGAACACAACTGAAACCCACGTGAATCCTTGTACTATTTCAATCAGATACTTGGTTGATAACTGAAGGGGCATTATTTTGCACAGAAGATAAAAAATTATATATATGTAAAAAACTATTTCTATACAAGGTGGAAGCAATTATGCTTTGGTAGCTTGGCAAATTGGGTTGAGAAAACGTTTTTCCACACATATGGATTATTCTCAAAGCACAAACAATGAGCTGTATCTTGACAAGAACTGAAATATGTAGTTATGTTTGTAGTCTGAATTTTTAATCTATGTTTATTACGGGATGCTGTTAGCGAAAGCAGCATCCGACATTTACAGAAATGGAAGTTTTAAGGTTATGTGGCATTCATCTGGAACACTGAGAGATCAATAACAGGAAAATCTTTCCTGATAGGATTTGTTTATGGCAAAGGGTTCAGAGATGCTCAGATCTAAAAGTATGCTAATATAAAAGGTTTTCAACAAGCATCAATTACAACGCACCCACTTACTAGCTCTTGTGGCTTGGATGCTGCCATTTTACACAAAGTGAGGGATATAAAATTTTCAGTAAGAATTCTATTTATGATAATGCTTCTGAAACTGGGTTATCTTTGTCTTGTGAAACTAAGTGTAGTAATATTAAAAGAAAGTAATATTCTGTGGCCTTACATAAAATCTTTTGTGGCAGCATCTTATTGATTACTCATTTACAGAGTGCAAGAGCGAAAATGAAAATAAAGCTGAGTGTTAGAGAATTAGTAGAGTAGAGACCAGCTAAATGAAGTTTTAGTTACTGACATCTTCAAAAGAGGGCATACAGCTTGCTCTTTCCGTTGTCCTGTCTTTTAAGTATTGTGAAAGGCAGAAGTTCTGTTGAGTTTATTTTTAGATGTATTAGCACATGGGTGGACTAAAGAACTTTCTTTATTAACTTACACCTTTTCCAGATTGAGAAAGAAGTAATGGCTGAAAAAAAGTGGGGACAGAAAGGAGGACCTTGGGAGTTCAACTTACGTGATCTGTTCCGTTGGTGCCAGCTTATGCTTGTTGACCAGTCACCAGGATGTTATAATCCAGGCCAGCATGCGTTTTTGGTGTATGGAGAAAGAATGAGAACTAAGGAAGACAAAGAAAAGGTGAGCCGTGTGTCCTCCTTCCTTGCTCTTCAGATTGTCAGGACGAGTTCTAGAAACCCATGTGTAAATTCGAAGATGCCTTGCAATCAGTCATAGACATTACTCCTTCCAAAGGAAAAATAGATTTGTTTGAGGTTTTGTAGTTGTACAACTGCTCCTCTTGTCCTTTAAAATATCAATTTGTTTGCCTACTAGTATAAAACCGGAAAGATGGTATAAAGAAAGGCAAGTAGAATAACAAAGGACTTAAAAAGAGGAAACCACAATATTCTTCTTTGATTCTGTGTTAAATAATGATGTTCTCTTATAAGTGACATGACTTGCATGCATTTTTGTGAGGAAAGAGAAGATAAGGAACAGAGAAAAGAAATAACACTGAGATGCAGACCATTTCTTAAAGTTATGGTTAAAAAGCACTTGTGTGGGTACAGTAAGTAAAAATAATGTCCCGTAATTTTTCCCTTCCTTGACAACATTTTTAAATTGTTCTGGCTTGGATTTCTTTTATTGACTTTTACTTGTGTTGCTTCTTTCATCTGCCTGTCGTATTGGTCCCTTCATTCTGTTAAACTCGCTGCTTACGTTTCCTCTGATAAAAGCGCTCACTGCAGTGGTTATTCCCCCTTTGCCACCTACATACCCCTCACTTGGCTAGAAATCTTTGGCTTTTGTTTAACTTGTTAGGACATTTAAATGGTATTAAACTAAAAGTCATATTGTAAGACTGAAGTTACTTATTGAGTGCCACTGGAAATTTTTCTCACAGGTTTGCTTTCTCCTTCTGTAGTGTTACTATGTTTTTGTGTTATCAAAGAGCCTATTTAGGAGTAACTTCCTTCCTAGTATTTTGTTAAACAGAAACATTGCTTCAGGTATTTCAAGTCACAAGAAAATGTGGTTAATGGAAGGAATGCTGTGAGCAGCTCACACTCACTTCGAATGAAATGACACTTGTGATTAGGCTGTGTTAGTTACTATCATGTGGCCATAAAGCTGAGAGGGAACCCTGCTTCAGTGGTAAATCTTTAAAACAATGGCTAACTTAAGACTGATAAGTCTGCTTTTTTGCTCTTTTAACTGTTTCAGGTTATATCTATATTTAGAGACGTTTTTGGCCAGGAGGCTGACGTGTATACAGGAACCAGGGAGTTTCACATCACTCCATATAACATTCAGGTAAGCTCCACTCAACGGTTTGTGAGTGGAGAGAGGAGGATGCAACTTGCCCAACTGAGCTTCCATTTACCTCTTTGATTACTCAACCATGCGTGTCTCATGCCTTCCAGATTGGTTATTCAGTTCTTTCCCGTGGCAACTATATTCCTCGTCCTGGCAGAAGTCTCTCACTTCTGCATCATTCACTTCAGTCCCTCGAGTCCATGATGAAATGTGTGCACATGAGCTGGATGGTAATCCTAGTGGGCCCAGCAGCTGTCGGCAAAACCAGCCTCGTGGAGCTGCTGGCCCATCTGACTGGCCACCGGCTAAAAATCATGGCAATGAACAGTGCAATGGATACAACTGAACTTCTAGGCGGATTTGAACAGGTAAATACTGTTTTGGTAATATGGCAGTATTTTTTTCCTACCTAACAGTGGCCAGTTCACTGTGTTCTTAGTGTTTAAGCACCAAGTGTAGCCTTAGGTACCACCGTCTTCCGGATGAACTAACTCCATAACGGCATGTTTGCAGGTTGATATCAATAGGCCATGGCAGCGCCTGTTGGAAAAAGTGGAGCATGCCGTGAGCACACTGGTAAGGGACAGTCTTCTCCTGACAGAAATTTGTGCAGATGATGCTGAACTTGTGCTGCGTGCTTGGAGCAATTTCATCCTGAATTACAAACCCAAATCTCTGGGTGAAGGAGGTAGAAGTGTTACAGCTGAATTAGTGAGCAAACTGGAGGGAATACTTGTACTTATCCAGCGACTAAACAACAAAATAAATTCTTACTCAAAGGCAGGTATGTATGGTGGGTGATTTGAAATAAGACTATATGTTCCTCTGAAAAAAATAACTGAAATATATAAATCTGCAGTGAAAGCTTGAGAAAACTTGAAAGGTTTTTTTGTAGGTTGTTTGTAATGAATACTGTTGCTTCATACTTCTTATACGGTGGCCTAGCTTCTGAAAGCGTTACTTTGGTGGTGGTTCTTTAGGTTTGTTTTTTGTGTACTTATACCTGGTAGCAAGAAATTGTCCTGTACTGAACTATTCAATGTATGATGCAGTACAGGTCTTGTCTTGTCCTAAGAAAGGGAATTTGGATATTATTTTCTTGCATTTGTTTTCTGGAGTATTTATTATCTGAGCTTTACAAATGTCAGTACAATACTGCGTGGGTTGTTTTTCCTTTTCTTTTTTTCTAACTTTTTTTGACTAAAATGTGGCAAATATCTATCAAATGTCATCTAATAGGGAAGAAAAGGTAGAGAAAAATATCAGTCTGTTTTATATTTCTCTGTGCTTGCAAACCTCCTCTGTCTTCATGGATTTTACCCATGGGAGGCTGTGTGAAGAACTGGAGCCTCTGCTGTTATGTTACCCTGAGAAGTAGGAAGCATATATGTTAATTAACAAAATAGCTACTATTTTTCTTGAATGGAACAGGAAAATACCGGAGTGTTTTAAATCTTGATGTGAGATACGCTTTCTTTCAGAGTTTGCTCACCTGGTAGAAGATTTCCGGCGTTTCAAGCTGCAGCAGGCCCAGGCTGCTGACTGCAACAGCCACGGCACTTTTGAGTGGGTGGACGGGATGTTGGTTCAGGCCCTGCAGTCTGGAGACTGGCTGTTGATGGACAATGTTAACTTCTGCAAGTAAGAGATTTTAGTGACCTTATTTCACTGAGTAAATCTCTTAACCTCCCTAATTTACCTTGTCTCTCACTGTATGGTTCACAACTGAAGATTTTGCATTTGTTCTGGAAGTATCTTTCTGCCTTAGGCAGCTGAGTAGTTGATAAATTTCCCTGTAATTACCTGTTTGGCTTTTTGCTTAAGACTGGTACCATTTTGATTTGGGTTCATAAAGGGATCAAATTGTTACCTTTCTATAACCATTTATATTTCTTTTGAATATAGCCCTTCTGTGCTGGACCGCTTGAATGCTTTACTTGAACCAGGAGGCGTTCTTACCATGAGTGAGAGAGGTGTGATAGACGGCACAATTCCTACGATAGCTCCTCATCCAAACTTCAGGTGCTTTGCTTTTCTGCCTTTTTTTTTTGACTCTATATCAACTAGGAGGTTTAGGAAAATGTCAGCTGTGAGCCAGTCTTTTTGTATTTTGAACGCTGTTCAGTTTTCCTATGCTGTAGTGACATTGTCTGTCTGGCAAAGAAGAAAATTGCACTGTGATGAACATATGATAGAGAGCTTGAGAGGCTTGGCTTTATATTCTTGTTGCAGCAGAGATTATTACACTAAAGATACACTGCTACTTGCTAGCACAATACCTTTGCCTTCATTCTACATTTCTCATTTAAGATTTCAACACTTCCCTATCTCACTGCAACGGAGTTGAAGATGTATGTGTTGAATGAGATGAAGTGTTCAGATACATTGGTAATGAAAGCTGGTATATGAATGTTCTTATTCTCTTCCTAGCTTCTTCCATTTCATCCATGAATTTGAGTTTTCTGCAGTGACACAGCTTAAAAGAAATAAAACAAAACTAAAAAAAACCCAAAACCAAACAGGCAGTCTCTGTTTTTCTCAGATATGAAGTAGTTTTTGGAGAAGAGAACATACGGAGTATTTGTACAATTCCTACCTTTTATGAATTCATGAAAAGAGTATTAGAACAGATATGTTTTGGTTCCTCTTACTTAGAAACTAAATCTTTGACTTTTCAGAAACTTGTTTTTATGTCATTGTACTACAAGTTTTATGGGGTTTTTTTTGTCCTTGCTTTTAAGAGATGCCTACTGATAGTATTAACTACATGAGTGTTGTATACGTCATTTTTTAAATATCACAGATTTATCTGAAGCTGTGCTAAGACTTCTAAAAGTCATCTTCATAGCTCAGAGGTGTCACTTTTTTTATAAGTAGACAAATTATAAAATAGGAATAGGCCTGATTAGCAGAGCTAAAAATCATGCAGTATATCTGTGGCTAATTTCAAAGTGTATTTATTTGTACAGGTTTATCAGTTGAATTCGGTAGATGTCTTTGGCTCTCTAGATATCAGTGTCCCCATTTTTATGAAGATTAACTTAATTTATGAAAGAACAGATTCAGTGGTTCCAGGTGATAAAGCCATAAATTACATCTTAATGTAAGGTGGTTGGACTAGATGAGCACTGTTGGTCTCTTCCAACTAAACTATTTTATTCTAATATCCAACAGGCTTTTCCTTTCCATGGATCCAATTCATGGGGAAATATCCAGAGCCATGAGGAATCGTGGGATTGAAATTTACATTCCCGGGGAGAATGATGGACATGTATTGGACAGTCTGGATTTGAAGCTGCTTTTGAATGGTTTGGGTTTAGTGGGAGACAGCATCTGCGATGCACTTCTGGCTGTGCATTCAGAAACCAAGGCAGCAATAGCAGGTAAGAAAAGTCTGTTCAGTGTTTTTTAACAGCTTGGGCTCACTACATATATTTGGACTGACTCTTTAATATTAAACTTGGTTATTTTATTGTGTTGTGTCCTAATAATATGACATAAAAGTATAATTAGGTTGTTTTGGGTTGTTTTAAGTGAAGTTTGTTCTCAAGAGGGTTAAAGGGCTGACAGTTACTAAACATTTATATCACCCTATATGTTGTGAATCTTTCAGGTTCTGTGTCGTCGTTGTCACCTTTGCTTCAGGCTGCAGTGTTAATTGTGCAGCACACACAAAGAGGCCTTGGATTAGAAAAGTCTTTTTACAGGGCCTGTTGGGAAGTTTATGGCCGCTCACAACAACTACAGATTAACCAAAAGGTAAAACGTCTCTTTTTGAAAGCTCTTCTGATGTCATCTATATACATGAAAAATATAGAGTCATAGAATTGTTTGGGTTGGAAGGGGTCCTCTGTTTACTCACTGCAAGGGATTGATGAAAGTGATGCTCTTGGAGAGATGAACCAAACAATTTTAAATGTCCTCTCAGGCATCTGTTAGGTGATGAAGACAAGGGGTTACGTGGCATTGGGATATATTCTCTATTTTCCAAACCTTTTTTGATTCCACTGCAAGCAGTGCAGTTGTGCATGTCATTTACTTGGGATCAGTTGAAGCTTCAGAAGTTGTTGTTTGGTATAGAATGGTGATGTGCAGTAAATTTCAGCTGTCACCTGTCTTTTCATGACAAGTTTTGTCAGTCTGGTGACATCTTGCTGGAGACAGAGGTCAGATGTGTGGAAGTTGCATGAAGACTGTCAATCTGACATGTATTTATTGAGATGTTCCCCAGGGAATAAACGTGGTTTGTCAGACGTTTTGTAGATGCGGGCTCCCTCTCTCATAACATAAGGGAGCCAGAGAATATCCTAGTTGGTCTCTGAGGCTTACTTGTTTTTTAACAGCTTCATCTGGGTTATAAATACTGATGAATCTATAGGCTGAAATGCTGTGCCCGATTCCTATTTGTAACTCTGTAAATGTTATTTCAGTTATGGTTGGAATGTTTTGGTGCTTGTATTTTGTAGGTTGTATGTTTTTTGTAAAACATTTGGTTTATAATGCTTTCATAATAAATGCATGTGATTAAAATGTTTCCTTAGCTATTGTACTTGTATACATGTTTGAATATGATTTTAAGCTGCTTTTTGGTTGTTTGTTGTAGCTTGTGTTAGAATTGGTTACGAAGCACGCTTCATCTCTGGCTTCCCATGAAACTTGGGGTGACTCCTTGCTAGCAGTGGGATTGTGGCCGGACTCTCTGCCTACATGTCTGTTTGCAGCTGAAGACTCACTTCTTTCAACAGTCAGGAGCGATGCACAAGTCCTGATGTACTGTCTGAATAGACTAAACCTTAAAAACTGCAGGTAGGCAAAACCCACTTGTTGTTGAAGGAATAAGTAAGGAACAAGATACGTGTGAAATACTGGTGGCACTACATTGATCTCTGCAAAACTTAGTCTTGAGCAAATTGTGTGGGTAGACTGTGGTCATCACTCTGAGGTTCCTGTTACTTTTCCATGCAACCACTGCAAATGCAAGTTTAATTATTTACTGGTTTATTCTTCTGTCCAAAATACTTCTCTCTGTTCAGTTTTCAGTAAGTACCTTTGACCTATTTTGAGTTGAGTTAGAAGTAGGCATTTAGCAGAAAATGTGGATGTAAACCCTGGTTTTACAAGGTTATAAGAGCCCCAAAAATATCATCCTTCAATTTCCCCCTGAACTTGAAAAAAAATGAGTAATTAGTTTTAAATATACTAATGATCCTCTGTACTTTCTGCTTACATGTAAATAGTTCTTCATCAGTTATTTTAGGTGTAGTTGCTTCACGTGAAAAAAATAAATTTTCTCCTTGTGCTGGAATTTTATATCAATGACACTTCTCTCGTCTTTGTCTTTTTCAGCTTACCTTTATGTATCTTTCTGGTGCACAAATCAATTAAAATTTCTCAGTAAAATGCTGTTCATATTCACTTCTGGCACTGCATGAATTTTTGGCAGTAGTAAATTCCTTATAGTAGACCCCTAGCAACAGATTGGCAGTTGGAAACTGGCTTTAAAGCTAAATAGAGAAAAGAGGAGACATTGTTACTTCCTTGCCTAAAGATAGTTGTGTGCTGATGCTTGACTTGCAAAATATATTCTTTCCTGGAACTGGCAGTTCCTTGATTGCTGGTCTTCCACTTCTTTGTGTTTCAGGACACAACCACTGACTCTGCAAGATCTTAAAAAAATTATGCAGTCCACTAATCCTGAGAGTCTCACATTCAGTGCTGTTGAGATAGATGCAGAATGGATGGATACAATGGAAGTTCTCCAGGCTTCAGTGAAATTATTCATAGAGAAGGCAACCAATCAAGATTGGACATTGAGAGTTAAATGGCTTAACTCTGTAGCCAAAAATCTGCCACAGGGGCTTGGTATGTAATTTTTTAACTTTCTCTTGCCTAAGTGCTTATTATATTTTCACAAATCTTAAGTCTTCTATGAAAACATTCAGACCATTGAAAAGATCCGATACGGAAATTCTCAACTGTCCACTCTAAATCAAGGGCTTTGAGGTGCCAGGGAAAGAAATGGAAATGGGTTGTGCATGTTAGGGACAACAGGAGACTTAAGCCTAAATATTGCCTTTTATTATTCAAGCATGCATGTAAATTATACTGCCTCTGAATTACAGTTACTTCTTTATATCCCCTGGTCTGTGTAAGCAGATATGCCTTTCTCTGCGCTATTTTTTTTTATAGTGATAGTAAAAGCAGTAAAATGCCTTCTGTTTATTTGGTGTTAAAATACAAACATTTAGAAAGCCAGGAAACTGCAGTACTGAGATTTCCTGAAGCTGTCTTGCCCTCACATTCAGGTATTCATTGCTTGATATCGTTAATTGCATTAAACTTGTGGAGAGTTTAGACAGATGTTAGTGCAAGTAATTCACACACTTAACTTTCTTTTGTGGTGTGAAATCTCACTGTATTCTTCTTACATGAATGGGATTGTGTCCCCTTGATCTTGCTGTCTTTCCAGAGAGGTATATCTATAAACTGGAGAGTATTTATATAGTTACTTTAATGACAGGTATGTCATTATGTGAAGATTTTATTGTTTTTAATTAAGGGGGGAGGAAAGGTATACTGTGAAGAAGATTTCAATGTATGAACTTACGGATTTTCACAAACCACATTTTTAATAGCATGCATGAAGTATCACCATTTTAACTAGAACTCTTCACTGGATTTCTCTCTTTGACCATGATATTCTGACTGCTTTTAAGACCTTTTGTAGCTAATACAAAATAAGAGCAGCCACCACATATAGAGTCCATGCACAGATGAGATTCAGGCTGCTTGTATTGGATCAGTTAAGTTATTTTTATTTATTTGTACTAAATGCTGTCTTTTACACCTATATTCTCTCCCTTCTACCTACAGATCCAGTGAGGATTCAGCTGGAAGCAGGTGCTCTGGCCCTGGGCAGTTTCTATGCAAGTTCCCTCTCATCTGGAGTCAGTAACATGATCAAGTTGCTACAGCCAAGTATGACAGGTACTGCTGAAAAAAATTTGTGCGAGACATTGGTTCTTGCTTTAGTTATTCTCTGAACACACTGCACCATTTTTAGGTTATGTTTGCTTTTGTTGCAAAGAAATAACAAAGCCATTCTTGCTGTCTAGAACTGCAAATATGGCAATTAAATGCATTCATCCTGTGCAGATTAGGTGCGAGTGCTGTAACTGTGAATTCTGACTCTATCTGTGACCCAGGTGTGTTCCTACAGCTAACAGTTAAGCTCTTTAGAGTGATGTGAGTACCTACTGCCTCTCTGAATAGATGATTTTAGGCATGCTGTTTTGTTCCCAGCATTCATTGTACTGTCCCATTTGAAACCTATGTTGAGGCCCATAATTTTCACTCAGTGTTTTATGGGGAGCTCAGGCCTATGTTTTCCTTTCCAAGCTTGTTAGGTGCATGAAAGGTATGTGTCTGTGTATATGTATATAGTAACATTGGATCCTCTATTGATGGTCCTAGATATCTTGCCTGGACTGTGAAGGAAAAGAGAGTTGGACTTGAGTTTCCAGGCTATCTTTCTGGGTGCTCTCACTGATGGTTCATTTTACTTACACTGTTGTCTTACAGAACCTACAGTCCACTTAGTGCTTTTCTAGTGCTTTTCTGTTTGGCTATCTGGAGTGAGGGAGCTTAAGATTCCTCTTTCCTCTTAGGCTTCCTTCTTTCATTCCTTAATGGTTTTGGATAGGCAGGGGGATCAAGGAAAGTCTTTCACTGAATAATGTTTCCACTGCTGTACTGTCTGGTCTTGTCTTGTCTGCCTTCCCAGATGAACATGTAATGCCTCTGGACCCAAGATGGAATATGCAGTTTTTGGACATCATTAGAAATTCGATGAACTTTGATACAGAAATGGAGCACACGGATCAGCTTCTAATCCTTTTGAAGTCTGTAGCAAATCGGTGGGTTACAAAAAAAAGCTTGTGAAGATTGCCCAATGACTGTAATCAATGCTGTATAAATACTTGCTGTATAAACACTTGCTGTATTTGCCAAGTATGTTTTTTAGGTTTTGATAGATGGTGTAAAACACCAGGCAGACGTTTCATCCAGGAATTCAAATTCTTTGCTTCTGTTTTCTGTTGAGGTAGAGTACAACAGATCACTTAATGTGGAGAGCAATGCTCCCAGCATTCTGTGTAGTCTGGAGTTCAAGGTCAAACTAGAATGTGGGATAAAGCATAGAAGAGGCAGAAACAGCAGTGCGAAATCTTTGCCATAAAACTTAAGTAGTTACCCTGCTTCTGGATCTGTACTGCTTTTATTGAGAGCAAAAAGTACACAGATTTTGCAGTCACAGCATAACAAAGCAGCTGCTTACATACCCTGGAGGTGGTGGTGTTGCATCTGCTTAGTAGCTCACTGCCCTTTCCTTCCTGGTTACTGCTAAAGTCAGGAATCTACTGTTTGTGAAGCTTGCTTCTACTGAAACCAGATTCAAGCAATTAGTTATGCTGCGCTTGTTTTGTAACACAGTGAAATGTCAAATATCACTCTTTAGTTCATCACTCTAATAAGGAAGAGGCTTTAAAATGGTACTGAATTTCTGACAACTTTTATTTTAAATTCAGGGCAGTATTATTTCTTGACCGTGAAAAAAGAAGCTACACTGAGAAGAATTTGATTACCAGCAAGAAGCCAAGAAATAGTATCTTAAGAATGTCTCTAGATTTCCGTAAAGGTGGGTTGATTTTCCCATTCCTTTTGGTTCTGTGGTCGGTTTGAAATATGGTTTATTTGCACTGTTAATAAAATGTATACTTTAAACATAGCGTGTCCTGGATTTGCAAGGAAAGATTGTGTGAATGTAAAGCAGTAAGATGAAGGCTAATATGATATTGTGAAACATTATTCTTAGATGAGGTATACCCTTACACTTATAGCATTTATATCGAGCCTCTACTCGGGAATGAGTGAATGTCGTTTCTCTCTTAATTAAATTATCTAAACTGTAGGGCGGTAATGGAGAGAAATTGAAATGGCCTGTTGTTTGGTTAGGAAGAATAGCCATGTTCTTCAGATATCCTTTTGTTCTAATCCTCTGTCTATTGTTTTATGTAAGTAGGATGTTTTACTCCCCAAAAAAGGGGAAAAAATTAATGATGAAATTAGCGTGTTGTGTAGAAGCAATTGATTAATGCTTCCTTCGTTATGGATTTTTTTAATATTAAATGCATAGAGGTAATAGAGAATTATGCAAAGCTACTTTCATTACTTCAGTTCTTAGATCTTTGCATGTTGGGGTTTTTTTTCTCCCTATCATAGGGAGGATCTAGTGATTAGAAATTGACCCTTGTGTGACATGTGACATGGTTGGAATATTCAGTCTCTTTCTTTCTTTCTGTCCCTCTTCCCCAAACCTCAGATCCAGGAAGTTACAACTGTCTTCCTCATGGCATTGTGGTCAACCTTGCTGCTTTCTTTGAACTTTGGGATGCATTTGCATTTCACTGGGTCAAATCTACTCAGGTGGCCTTAAGTGACGATGACATGCATGATGTGAGTAGACTTTTTCTAGTATTGTTGTGGAAGTGAAATGAGATTGTGTACAGAAGACTAGTTTCAGGGACCATGAAAGAAATCTCACTGCTTGTGTTGGTACTCAGAATATGCCTGAGACCAGGCAAATGAGCATGTTTGTTTCAGTGGTTGTATTTGTGATCTATCTTCTAATTTCTTCTGTGTGGAATATAAGTTATCAGCTTTCATTTACTTGGGGTGGGAATTACTTCATCTGAATGTACACACCTAGGACATGGATGTCTATTACTGAACTTGATCGTCAAGCCTGCTCTGCCTGCTCAAGGTGACATGAATCATAGTGTACAAGTACCCTGTTTTCTCCACTGATGATCAAGGGAGTATCGGCATCTGTCTCGGATAAATATATCTGAACCTGGGCATCTGAGGTCACATACAGGTCATGGAATGGTTCACTTCTCCCTCTCCCTTTTCAGACCATGAAGATCATTTTGCTGACATCCAACAATGACATTAGACTTGGTGCAAGGATTGCTTGGTTGTGACTTGTGTAGCTCCACCTGCCAGTAGAGTCGTGTGGTACTTTTAGAGAACACGGAGCTGAGTGCTGTTTGTGTACCACAAAATACAAAGCATTGTGTAAATCTGATGTTAATGCAAGTGGCACTGGCTTTGCTTTTTCTCTTGCTTGAAGCACGAAGTATTGCAGTAGGAAAACTATAACCTGTTTGTTTTGTTGTTAGATTTTATACTGCTTGCTGTGGCGTGACCGGTTCTGGGCAGTCTCTGACACTGTGACAGTGGATTCGCCAGGGTTGTCACTTCTTTCTCTGCACTGGCACTGGGTTATGAAGCATCTAATTGACAGAATTCCTCAGATGCTTATTGGATCAGACCAGCACAAGTAAGTAGGTTTCTAGTAAATGGCTGTATAAATTACTAAAGAGTATTACAGCTAGCTAGCATTGTTTGGCAGTGATGTCCAAGTTGTGTTCCATTAGTCACATAAATACAATGTATTAAAACACTATTAATTTTTAAAATTTAGATTTCTTAGCATTGAGCTTGTTTGCCCAAATGATCATCTAGAATTTTTACCCCTTTAGTGGAAGGATAAAAGTAAGGACTTTCCTTTCTCGTGCATCCTTTTGCCTTATTTTTCAGTCTTCCAAGTTAACCATGTAGGCTTTTTTCTTCCCTCTTTTTCTTTTTAAGGGTTTCCAAGGAAATTCAATGTGTTTCACAGCAAATTCAGAGCTGCTTGGCCGGTCCTGCTGGTATTTCTGCCAGTCTGAAGAACTTGCAGAAGTCCCTAGGAAGACCTCTTCCTTTTAAGGTATTGGTACTTTGTTTACAAGACATTTGTATTTCCAGTGATACCCAAATATACTTTAAAATAGTCATAAAGATTTACAGAACTTACTTTCCAGGCCAGAAAAAAAACCATTGTTTGAACTTGTTAGATTCTTTAAAAAGACCATTTTGGTATATATTAATGTACATCTCTTTTTGTGAAATACATAGTTATCCAGACTGCATTTCTACTATTAATTATGCTTTGTTACAGATAGCAGTTATGCAATACGCAATGATGCCTAAGCACAGAAATATTACTCCTTTCTCTTGGAAACTTGTGACTATCAGCACGCCACTTGATTTTTAGTGAACATACGTTTATAGAATAGACCATGTACTTTCTTTTGTACAGCATAGGATGGGGCTGCCTTATGACTTTTGACAAAGCCCCATCTGTGACACTTTTACTGGTTTTTTTCTTAAGTTATTCCAGCAATTGTTGTCATTCAATAAAAAAATCTTACAGTAAAATTTTCTAAAGAAAACAAATTCCTTTTTAAACGCAAGGCAGGAGTAATTCGGTAGGTTGTTCATGTTGGTGATTAGTCATTAAACCTAGGTTTTTATGACCTTATCTCTCAAAGATACTCAGCTGTTCAAAAATGCATGTTGCTGCTTTGTAGAGCTCTGAAGAACATTCAGTACTGACAAAGTACTTTGTGAGATTTTTGTACCCATCCAAATGTATTTAAATTGCATCTTTTAAGTGACAGTAGCTTCTGATGATTTTTATTATTTTGTGTATTTACTCCACATAGGTTGGGCAAGTTGCCATGTTAAAGTATTGTCGGTCTGCATGATATATCTAGTTTCTTCATGAAGGGAAAAAAAACCACAACAAAACTTTACTAGGAGGAATCGTGGCCAGCTGTTTAAATTTCTGTCCTCCTGCTCTACTGAGCTAGGACTGCAAAAGAATTCTTCTTACATTGTTACTGCAGGTTTTATTATTTATACATTTGTACTTCAGTTGTGTGCATATGAATTTGAAATCTTAGTTCTGATAGCAGTCACAGATGTGTGTTTTGTTAGCGCTGCTGAAAAAATTGCCACTTGTTCAAATGTCTCTTTTTGCACTTCCAGGATAAACAGGGCATGGAATGCTTTTCTCTGTTAAAAGTTCTCAGCAAACCACTTAACATCTTGGAGCTAAGATTGGTCTTTGGAGAAAGTAGATGGCAGGAAAAAATGTGCTGTCTGAAAATTGTTGCTACAGGATGGAGGATGAAGAAAGCACTGCTGCAAGCTGATGGCCTGATAATTAGAGCTAATAATTTAGAAGACGTTAGTCTGGGTAAGTAACACTTTTGAAAAGCCTGATCTCCATTCTTTTTGTATACAAGTGGAAAGGCTTTGAAATGTTCAGTGATGAAAAATATAGTACATGCATTTATGTGCCTCTTGTGCCCTGTCAAACAGATCAACTTAAGATTTTTTTGAAAGCTGTACATTCACAACTGAGAGCAGAAGGAGTTATATGTAGTCATTCAGAAGAAAGGTTTACTGAAGATACCGTCTCCAGCCAGTTAGACCCTGCCATGTTAAACCAGCTCTGCAGTCGAGTTCAGCTGTGGCCTGCGATGGAATACATCGGCGTACTTTGGCAGTACAAGCTGACAGCAGATTATGTGGCCAAGGCTTGTGCCAGAAGGTAAGGCTGGAGAAAGAAATCTTCTATTTCTTTCATGAGAGTCAGAATCTATAGTTAAAAGGTAACTTCACGTTTGTATGAAAATCTCTCTGTGTGTGTACATAAATATTAATACAGATGGCTGTGTGTATATGCATGTATGCATGTGGTGCACATATATGCTTATTTCTTAGAATCATAGAATCACCAGGTTGGAAAGGACCTCTTGGATCATCGAGTCCAACTATTCCTATCCACCATTAAACCATGTCCCTGAGCACCTTGTCTACCTGTCTTTTAAACACCTCCAGGAAAGGTGACTCAACCACCTCCCTGGGCAGCCTCTGCCAGTGCCCAATGACCCTTTCTGTGAAATATTTTTCCCGACATCCTCTCTGGACCTCCCCTGGCGCAGGTTGAGGCCATTCTCTCTCGTCCTGTCCCCTGTCACTTGGGAGAAGAGGCCAGCCCCTCCTCTCCACAACCTCCTTTCAGGTAGTTGTAGAGAGCAATAAGGTCTCCCCTCAGCCTCCTCTTCTCCAGGCTAAACAACCCCAGTTCCCTCAGCTGCTTCTTGTAAGACTTGTTCTCCAGCCCCCTCACCAGCTTTGTTGCTCTTCTCTGGACTCGCTCCAGAGCCTCAACATCCTTCTTGTGGTGAGGGGCCCAGAACTGAACACAATATTCGAGGTGTGGCCTCACCAGTGCTGAGCACAGGGCAGAATAATATGTGTGTGTAAATGTGTACGTACTGCTTGTCTGCCTGCAGGGTTGAACTGGAGCAGTTATAATAAGTATTAGCAAAGAGAGTACTTTAGTGTCATAATGAGGAAGTTTTCTTCTTTTCTAACTTTATTCGTGCCGATATCGGAATGCTAATGTCCAGGCCCATTACATTAAACACATCAGACGCCAGAGATTTCTTCATGAATTATAAAATGGATTATAGCTAGAGGAAAACTGAAACATTTTAAGTGATAAATGGTACATGGTGGGGTTTTTTTGGAAATACAAAACATTTGCCTTTTAATGAAATATTAGGAAGTAACACGAAGATGTTTATTGCCATGTTGCTGGGTGCAGCTGCAGAAAGACTAAATAAGACCTGGTGATGGAGACAGTGCACTAGCATTATTGTTTCTTGTTATGTAAGCTACACACATGTACTTATAGTTTAAATTAAAGATATCTATTTAAGAAGTGGCAGTCTTGCTTTAAGAGGGCAAGTGTACTTATTTTTTCACTCTTTTACCATTCTTTTAAATAGAGCTCTTCATTTACAGATTTCGGGGAAAGTAATTTTTTTGTGCAGTGAGATTCCTAGAATCACTGACTCACGCTTGAATTCAGCAAAGTTCCGATTTTCACAAGAGCTATAAAGCTGGAAGATTGTCTTCAAATGTCTTTTGTGTGTTTTGCTGAACATGTAGCTTATAGCTACAGCAGGTGCCAGTTCTTCCCCCTTTTGTTGTCTTTAGATTTTGCCACCTTCAAAGAATGAAAGTATTTTGAGTACTTGTTTTTCTCCAAAATTTCAAATGCTGTTATTTTAACCTCTGACTTTGCCTGCTGTTCTCCATTTGTTTTACTGTCTAAATATACCTTCCTTAAGCACTACTTAGGTTGTATTTCTTTTACCTGCGACAGGGAGAGCTGCAGTCAAGAACGAAGCATGTGTTCAGATCTAGTTCAGCTTATAGCTTTTTCCCTGAAGCTGACACCAGTTGCTTCTCACCAGCTATCTGGACTGTGGCACGTGTCACACCTTAATGAAGTAAGAATAAGTTTTAGTTGAATTAGTCTTGTGTAAGTTTTCAACAAACTCACCAAAATGGGTAGATCTTGGTCAGATTTTTGGCATGCAGTTTTTCTGCCAATGCCTGACAGTAGTTCCTTCTTTTAATAAGGAAGGTTATTAACTGTGAGCCTGCAAAAAAAAGATAATTCAAACACAGCATCAAAACATAAATAAAATACAGCGGAATTTTAAATAACTTGGTTCTATATATTCTAGTGCGGTACTATTGTTCCATTCATCTATGACCTAATAAACCCCAAGAAATTTAATAGCAGGCACCAGCTTGGTTGTATCTATGTATTCAAAGTAATTTTATGCTGAAAAATATTTGCCTCTGTTCCTATGCCTCTACATTTTTTTAGGTCTGTGTTGCAAGTCAGACTGAGACAGTTGCCTAATGCATTTTCTGTAGAGAATTTAACATCAGAGAAATTCTAATGGGTTAATATTTAGCTACGATACAGCAGTGGTTGTGTTCCCACAAAGATCAGTAAACCAGTGAGCTTACTTTGAATCCTTTGGAGCAGAACATTGGATAGTTTTGTCATGCTTCATAACAAAAGGTTGCATAGACATTAGACTAGAGGCTGTGTTCTGAAAACTTGCTCTATAAACACACAGTATATTCCACAGACAGAATGAGGCAGTTCAGAGCTCTTTCTGTTGAGAAGCAGTGTAAGTAAACTATGAATTTGAAAAGGATCTCGAGGAATCTCTTACTGAACAAGTGTCATATTTGTGTTTGTGTGTGCATGCTCGATTCTTTCGCTCGCTCCCTTTAAATTATTCTCAGCTCCAGGTTTTTCTCTCTCCTTAGATATCCCCTGAAGAAATGTCTGTTCTGTCATCTCAAATAGTTAATGCTGCCTTAGCATCCTTTTGGAGCAGTACTTTCACCACAGACCCAGACTACTGGTTGACTTGGAAGCCACTACCTGCAACAGAGGAAAAGAGCTTTTCTAAATCCCATATTAACTCTTCTATGAAGGTGTGTATCTTCCAACCTAATCAAACAATTAGGCTGAATACTCTTTTATTAAAAAATTCAGCAGCTTTCTAAATCCATACTGTAAGCTCTACCAGAGTCACTGCAAGTTGCATCTGAACAATCTAACTCTTAATCTCTTAATTTAGGGCCCAGGTATTTTGACCCGAGCCGTTTTCTCAAAGTGCTTCTTTGAAATTCTAACTAGCAGCAGCAAGACAAGCCAATGGGATGTGAGTGGGCTTCCTGTTCTGTCATCATCCCATGTGACACTGGGAGAATGGATGGAGAGGGCTCAACAGCTCCATGAAGTCAGCACAGCGCTGTGGACCAACATGTCTGTCCCTTCAATAGCAGATTTTAGGTATTAAGACCTCTGTTTTGTGTATATGTTAATTAAATCAGATGTGTTACGGAAGTTTGCTTATTGCATGTAAACTTCTTTCATTCCTTTGCCTCCAGATACACAGATGCTCGGCTACAAGGCATAATGCTAAGCAGACAACTCTGTGCTCTAGTAAATCTGGTTCCAGTGGATCTACAAGAAGAATTTTTAGAGTGCTGTGAGAAACTCCACCTCAAGGATCCTGTTTCATATGAGTATCTTCTTGGGGTGCTTAGAGGCATCACTGATCAGGAGTTGCTTCCTAAAGAATTCCTCTTTCTCCTGCTCACTTGCTTGCAGCAGTTCTTTGGGGAAGACCTGAAGGAGTTATCAGAGACAGCTTGGCGAGGAAGCCTCTGGGTGAATATTGGTTTGGTGCAGATTCAGGTGTGGCTTCCCCAGACCAGATTTGATCCAGCTGTTAAAAGAGAATACAAGCTCAAGTATGCAAAAGAAGAGGTGAGCATAGAGTGGAGTTGGCTTTTAGTTCTCTAATGTAGAAAATCAATGCGAAGGAGTTTGGCTGGC
This sequence comes from Phaenicophaeus curvirostris, assembly GCF_032191515.1. Lineage (NCBI taxonomy): Eukaryota > Metazoa > Chordata > Aves > Cuculiformes > Cuculidae > Phaenicophaeus > Phaenicophaeus curvirostris. The sequence continues at coordinate 8,597,766 of NC_091393.1, forward strand.
ATGTTCTTGGGCAAATCTTTGGTTGTGATTTCTAAAGTACACAGTTAAACTTATTTTAGTGTCCAAGATGATATACCTACTTGTTTACCAAACCAAAAACTCAGAGAATGATTTATTCTTTCCTTTTTAGTTATACCAGCTCGAGTGTGAGTGGAAAACAAATGATTTCTCATCCCAGCTTCATACAGGGAAAAGTATTGAAGATGAAGCGGTCAACAGCTACATTCATCCTCATCTCAGGTAACATCTCGGCACTAAACTCTTCTCTTCTAGGTTGGAAATTCCATCTTTGGGTGCTCAGGCTCCAAATACCTTCTCTAGTTTTACAATTTTTGTGTTCTGTAGAAGTAAGGGTTGCTGGTTTGGAAGTATCAATTTCCATGTTGAGGTGGTCAAATAACATACAGAAGCCATTCTGTTTACTTGCAGTGTCTACGGAATTGGCTGTACACACTTTACTGCTGTAAATACCAGAATTAATATAGTTGCCGTGATATCTTGATGACATTGAAGCTATGCACAGAAGTGAAAATAAAGCCATACATATAAACTGTCGTACATTCTTAAAATCTGACAACGCTGTCAACAAATTTACATGAGATCTGTCACTGTAATTCTTCAAGACCTCGATAGGTGCCAGTGCTATTTTGTGGAGTTCTACCCCCATACAAATCAGTCAGAGATCTTCAGATTTGTCATTCGGCTGCAGCCTTTGCCCTGAGTGGTGTGGATGAATTAAATATCTTGCCATGCAGAGTACACTGACATGCAGAATTTGAAGCCGGTGTTTTGTTGGTGTGTGTGTTATGGTTTTTTTTCTTATCAGAGGAACTTGAGGAAATTTTAAGTGAACAGAGATTCCTGCTTTGTGCAGATTTCCAGGTGTTCCTTGTACATGGAGATAAAAACTTGGTATTATTCATGGTTTTCTACTATTAATAGAAGTTTTTTATCTCAAATGTATAAAGTATCTGATAGTTCTGTGCTGTTACTTGGAGAATGATAGGCATTGAAAGCAGGGTCTGAATGGCTTGAGTTTTACCATTAATTTCCAGTAGTAGTGCTTTTTCCTTAATGCTCTCACCTGTCAGGTAGCAAGCAAAATCGATGGTTGGACTTGATCATCCAGTGAGTCTTTTCCAACCTAGTGATTCTATGATTCTGTGAAAATGGTAACTGAAGTTTGAAGTGGGGAGGGGGAAGACATGTACATATATGTGCTTTACAGGTGTTGCTTCTTGCTTTTTCCTCATTTTCTGTTTCACACAAACTAGCAGAATATTTCTGATTAATCTTTTTATATATCCAGCTTATGTTAGATATATAAGAACGTGTTTATGTGTCTAACCTGGCTGATGTTATTTCTTAACAGGCTGTTGCATGAAAGAATGCAAAGGTTGAAGGAACAAATAAGCAGCCTTTCCAGAAAAAAGGCCTTCAGGCCTCTAGCTCCACCCTATGATTGCTTATACCAGGAGGCTCACCAGTACATCAACAGCATCGCACGGGTTTCTTCAGTCGAAGACCTTTTAGCTCGCCTTATGCGGATCCTCCGTGGGGAAAGACCTAAGTCACTCCAGGCAATACAAAACCTGTTAAATGAAGAAGCGTCTTGGCAACAATCGCACCATCAGTTTAGAAAGCACCTGGCAGAAGATTACGCTGCGTTCCCTGATGCCATCGTTCCCCTGCAAGCTGCCATCTTGCAGTTGCAACATGGCATGCGATTAGTGGCTTCTGAAGTTTATACAGTGCTCCAAAGCCTTGTGCGTCCAGCTGATTTGACCAGCCTGCTCACTTCTCTGCTGACATTTCCTTCTATCGGTCGTGCCTTCCCCACTTACTTTGCTCGTGCAGAAGTTTTATGCTCAGTGAATTCAGTTGAGGTCCTTCATGGACTTAAAAAGTTTTCTCTGAAGCACTCGGAAGTGGACTTCAAGACTGCAGAGCAGCCTTGCCCGACTCTGGAACAGCTCTTAGTGAATGCTTTGTTGCATCTTCGGTGCCATGTACTATCCAGAGGAGAGATGGACAAGAAATCTCTGCAGCTTTTTAGACATCTGTGTCAGGTAGGAGCTGAATGCCAGCGCCCAGGATTCTTCGTTAAACTACCTTGTTCCCAGTGAGAATAAGACATGGATCTGTGACAGTGGGTCTAGACGAGGGCCAGAAAAATTACATGAGGGCTGAAAGAGCCCTTCTATGAAGAAAGGCCAAGAGAGTTGGGGTGGTTCAGCCTGGAGAAGAGATGGCTTTGGGGAAACCTTACTGTGGCCTTGCAGTACTTTAAGAGGGCTTATAAGAAAGATGGGGACAGACTTCTTAGCAGGGCATGTTGCAATAGGACAAGAGATAAAGCTTTTAAACTAGAAGTGGGTAGATTTAGACTAGATGTAAGGAAGAAATTTTTCACAGTGAGGGTGGTGAAGCACTGGGACAGGTTGCCCAGAGAAGTTGTGGATAACCTCATCCCTGAAAGTGTTGTAGGTCAGGTTGGATGGAGGTCTTAGTAACCTGATCTAGTTGAAGATGTGTCTGTACATGGCAGAGGGGTGAACTATTATGGTCTTGGGAGGTCCCTCCCAACTCAAACTATTCTGTGATTCTACCTTGCTTATTGTCACTTTTTTATTGAATTGATGAACGATAATTTTAACATAACCTAAAATATCAGATTAATTCCCTTGGATTTATCAAGGCTTAAAATCGTAGCCTGTGGTGGTTTCAAAAGATTTTATTTATTAAAGAAAACAAACAGCAAAACCCAAACCCCAACTTTGTTGAGAATTTTGTTGTAAAATGGATAAGAAAGGAGACTAAAACTTGGCCAAACACTCTTTTGCATGCTTTTTTTCTGTGCTTTTTCCTCATTGATTGGAGAGAGCAGTTTACAAATCTTCCTTCCAGTTAGATGGCTTTCATTTATACTGCTGTCGACTACAAAAGCAGGAAGAGCCAAAGAAGATAGCTGCTGGGCCATTGAAATACGATGTGATGTTAAGCATTAACTTGTGTAAAAGCTGCTGCTTTGTGTTTCCTTAGGCAATTGTAAATGAATGGGATGAACAGGAACGCCGTGCCCAAGAACAGGAGGCAATGGAACATAATCTGTACAGATACAGGAGTAAAAATCATGGGAAAGGACGGAGTGAAGAAGAGGAGGAAGAAGAAGAGTTTAGGAGGAGATTTCCCTTTCATGAAAAGGTAGCAATTGTAACGAAACAAAAAAATTATGCCCAAAGTAGCTCCTGAAAATGCGTGCTCTAACTAAAATAAGAAATGAAGCAGTTTTTCTTTCAGCCAAAAGGAAGCTAGGCAGTATGGTTTGATAGAAAGGTATTAAGTACTGTGCTTCTGTTTTCACTTCTGCTTGTAGAAAGTTTTTGGAATTAACTTCTGGACTTGAACTGTACTGTGGTTCAACTGAATAATTCCAAGTTACTGAATGACATTATCGTTAGTGGTTTGTTGTAGAATTCAGGAGTTTGATTTGCTTGGCAAGTAAGGTCATCCGAGGTTTAATTACCTCTGAAGAAGGCTGATCTCCTTACTCAAATCAAGCTGTGAGATTTTTTTTCAAATCTAACTGGCCTGCAGAACTTAATTATTTTTGAAGTGTGCCTTCGCCACAATACACAATGCAGTGTACAGTAAAATTTGAGCATCGTTGTGATGTTGGGGCGTGATAGTTCAGATCTTTGAGCAACCAAAGGCTTTTCAGCAGATAGGACTGCTGCTGCTTTTTTTTTTTCCAAGAGGTTTATTTGGCAGCAGCTCGGGGCTCATTGTACTGCACTCTTGCCTACAGTAGTTACGGCCTTAATTGTTCTTTTTGCCTGTGTTCTGTTTCACACTGGTGTCTGAGCTGTGAGGTGGGCAGTGCATCTATATAGTGCCAGCTCCAAATCATTAGCGTATTGTTGTAATGCCAAAAAAGTGCAAAAAAGGAGGTGGGAAGGCAATAAAGGAAGAAATAATAATTGACACTGAGTATCATGTAATTTGCAGGACTTTGAAGATATCACCGCTCAGCCAAACCTGGAAGAAAAAATGGAAACTGAAGATCCCTTGGAAGACCAGCTGGAAGTTGATAGAGGCCTTTTGTCCAAGAGCTCTATGCAAACAGTAATGATGGTTCATCAACAGTTGTGTTTAGACTTTGCTCGGTCCCTGTGGTATCAACAGAGCCTGCCTTCTCATCAAGCCAAACATTATTTCAGTACATTTATTTCCTGCTATCAGACTGGTGCATGTCTGGTGTCACAGTTCTATCCTTTAATTGGTAAGACTGCTAGCAATATATCAGATGTACAGGATTAGCTTTGTAATGATTTATTTCAAATTAATTTTAAAACAGACCTACTAAGTGGAAAATGTACAGAACTAGGGTGTTTTTCCCCTGAAGACTTTGTCTCATGTTCAGAATTGCCTTGGAATGCTTTGATTTTTTTACGGTTTTGTGGATTATTTTATTTGTATTCCATTTGGTAATACATAAGGCAAACACAGTTTAAGAATAAACTCATTCTACTCCATATTCTGAAACTTTGCTCAGTTGCATCTGCATGATGTGGAAGATGATGCACTTGTAGAAATTTCCTAGGCATGAAACTGGTGGTTATTTTTTTTTAATGCATCTCCTGTAATTTTTTAAGTGATTATTTTTATGCTGAGTTTTGGCATGCTTGGTGTGAAAAATAATTATAACAGCATGCAGGACCTCAGGTAGTGTTTTCATCACGTCTCAAAACAGAACTGTATTTCATTTCTAATCTAGTAAATGTCTGTGGACATGTGGAGTTAAGCAGATACTGTAGCCCTGTTGCTTTAACTTATTCCTGCAGTAGATTATTTTTGTAGTCCCACGTGAGATATAATATACATGATTTTTTGCGTGTATGTCTATTGGATTACTTTTTCAGAGTCTTACTACTAATCTTGTAGTAAATACCTCCTTGATGTGAATTTGTGCACTGAGGAACTGTGGTCTTATGACAGGCTCACAGCTCACCTTTTGGATTCTGATTTTATAGAAAAATTTGGTAAAATCTAGGATGTAAATTTTAAGTATGTCTCTTTTCTTCCATACTCTCATCTCATTGCTTATGTGCGTCATGTTCTTATACCCTCGTGATACTTAACGTGTTAAAGCTCAGGATACTGGTCAGCTGAGAAAAGAATTAATAGCATCTGTGATGTCCTTTTTTTTTTGCTTTCTAGGTGCTGAAATGAATGATAGTCTTTGGGGAAGCCAACTTCTAGTTAGCACTCTTCTTCACAATACTTTTTTTGAGGAATTAACTTCAGACCTTGTGCTGCAGCAAGATGGCCCGTATGACTTCTATCAGCATCCTAATATTCAACAAGTCCGACAGTGCCAACCTGTACTTGATAATTTTGCAAAAGAAGTAAACAGGCTGCTACAGGAATGGCCGGAGCATCCAGTACTTGTGCAGGTAAAAACACTTAAATGTTTGGGGAAAACTGGACTTGTCCAGAACTGAATTTGTGTTTAAATGTGTATAAGTATGTGCACAATTAACTTGCTTAGATGTTTGTTTTACTTATGCAGATATTTTGAAGTCATATCTGTCTCATGTTAAGAGATATTAGGTGCTGTTAGCTGTTATATTTTCTTTATGAAATTTTTAGTGGTATTCACTGCCTACTGTGATATTTCAGAGTAAATAAGCCACCTTCAAGCAGCCATACCTCAAAGATCCTTGAAGTATTTTGGTGTTTGGACTCCTGTTGTGGTTTTTTTTTCCAAATGTTTTCTTCATAGTGCTTTAAAATTAATATCTTTGGTCCCATTTACATGGCCTAAAGTTCTGTTTCTTAGGATAATGCAGAAACTCAAAATCAATTGAAATTCTTTGCATTAGGTCATTTGTGCTCCTTTTCCCCGAGTGCCCTGGCCTTCACTGAACTACTGATGAGCTTATGCTAAAACAAGGAAGCTTTTCAAAATTAAAAAAGTAAAATATTGTTATCTCTTGCAGAGGAGGGTTATGCTTATAGAAATCAGCTTAACTTCATGACTGCTTCTCTTGAAGATTAGTTACTACAGTTTGAACACTTGTTTTTCATTCTGCAGCTGTTAGTTGTGATGGACAGGATCCAGAGTTTTCCACTCTCTAGTCCTCTCTCAAAGTTCCTGAATGGCTTGGAAATTCTTCTTGCAAAGGCACAGGTAAGAGAAGAGCTAAGGAAAACTTTTATTTTCACTTTTTTTTTTTGCTATTTTGTGTTTCCTTATTTGTATTGGCACTGTGGTAAAAACGACTAGGAGCTGTAAGCTTGCCAGGGTTTGGGGAAGTGAACTTACTCCATGCTGTACATCTAAGGAGTAGGAATGTAATGCAGAGTATTCCATAAGTCTTGCCATGCAACTACTAATTTATGGCTTTGTAAAAAGGAGAATATTTTTGGTTTGTTTTTTTTATTTCAGGACTGGGAGGAAAATGCTTGTCGAGCTTTGTCCTTGCGGAAACACCTTGATTTGGTCACACAACTGATTATTCAGTGGCGTAGATTGGAGCTGAAGTAAGAACTGTCTTGTGCTGCTTTTCCTCAGACACCATAAGCTTCCATCTCTGTACAGAGACACATTCCTGTACAGGATGGACTTAGTCGTGGAGCATGCTTCTGTGTGTATCTGTCCTAGTAATTATGTGGGGAAAAGAAACAACAAAGTCGCAGCTGTACTGGCTCAGAATGAGCGTGTCCAGACCATGGTGACCCTATGTCTCTGCCTTAGTAGGAGTAGAAGCAGAACAGATAAATACAGTACTTCATCCTAATATTTTCCCAGTGTTCTCCTGTTTTCATTGTAGCACTGACTGTGTTTTGTCTGTTTAACAACTCCCTTTAAATTTTCCTTCAAACTTATTATTCTGTCTCCTGTTAAGACCATGTGAAATTTTTATGTCCTCAGTATGCCATGATCAGGAAATCCACAAGTCTACCTCATGTTCTGTGAAAGGAAACTTTTGAACGTGGCTCTGACTGGTTTTGTCTTACCATCCTTCCTTCCTGCATTTCTTCTCTCGTATTTAGTGCTAGTGGCAAAGCAGTGATCCTCGAGAGCTGACTGTTGTATATTAAGCAGATTATTCATTCCTTCCTGTAAAATTTTCCTTTGGATTAGTAGAAACAGAGAATAGTTTGTGTTGTTTTGGAACGCAAACTACCAACAATGTTTTTGCTTAACTTTCTTTTTTTTTTTCTTCTCTCCTCTTATTATTTCCAGTTGCTGGTCAGTAAGTTTGGATAATATTATGAAGCAGCATGTAGAGAAATCCACAAAACACTGGTTCTCAATCTATCAGATGATTGAGAAATATGTTCAAGAACACACAGAGGCAAACACAGAAGGTAAGTGCTGTCCTTACATGAATGTGTGATGCAGTTCCAGCAGTTGCTAGGGGTATATAAATGAGGTCCTGAATGCCAGAATTTGACAATGAGCTTTCAGGTATGGTTCTTGTTCCTTTTCAAAGAGTCATAGAATGGTTTGGGTTGGACCTTAAAGATCATCTAGTCTGAACCCCCCTGCCATGGGCAGAGACATCTCCCACCAGACCAGTCTGCTCAAGGTCCCATCCAAGGTGGCCTTGAACACCTCCAGGGGTGGGACATCCACAGTTTCTCTGGGCAACCTGTGCCAGCGCCTCACCACCCTCACATTAAAAAATTTCTTTCTAATATCTGATTTGAATCTCCCCTCTTTCAGCTTGCGTCTCATCCTGTCACTGCACTCTCTGATCAAGTTCTTTTTCCCTACAATAAATTCCATGCCTGTATGGGTCTTCTGTGTAGACAGAACTTCACTTGGTATTTATTTCTGGAACAACCTGTTTTTCTCATAAGGCTTATGTCATAGGTTGTCTAAAGAAAAACATGTGTGTCTGTTAAAAGCATTTTAAAGAAAGGAGAACTGTGGTAACTGTTGTGCACATATAAACGTTTCAAACAGATTTGTAGGGTAATAGGCCTCCATCATCCAGTAAAGGCACCCAGTTTTTTCAACTGCGCACGCGTATCCTAGCCGTGCTGCTTTTAACATTCTGTATAAAGCCAAAAGGTTTCTTAAGAGTGAGTATGCTTTGGTACACGCTGTTCTTAGCAAATCTGTCTGCAAGTGTTCATGTTATGTAAAATAGGGGAAAGAATAAAGCTCTCGGTCCCTTGCCTCTCCAAAATTTAATGGAACTGTAAAGATGAAAGTATTATCCTCTGGCATAAGGCAGAGTTGTTCCAATCTGATGGCTAATTAATGCATTTACTTGACGAGCTTCATATCTTCGGGTCATTTTACATCTCCAGGTGGAGAGCATGTCTTCTTCCATCAGTGATGCTCTGTAGACCCTGTCATATCTACCAGATTCTTCCAAGATCTATTTATGTCTTGCTGATTTTGAGGAGTTAAGGAACTGGCAGTGAATAATTTATAATATAGCTCATCATGACTGAAAAAGCCATCCATTCTTGAAGAACAGCAACTTTAAATACCTGGCGTGCTCTGAAATTGGATATGTAGCTAGGGTCCTTGGTTGCTATCTTACTGCTGCCTCTCTTGTCCCCTCTCCTTTCTTCCAGTGTGGTGTTTGATTTTATTTATTAGATTAGAGAGTTTTTTTCCCCTGCCCGCTCACGTTCCCCCCACCCCTTTCAAAATAGATGCCTGGTATTTTTTTTGAAGTTTACAAAGAGCAGAGGGGTTTTTGTTTGTTTTTCTTCCCCTTTCCTTATAAATTTCTGGTGCAATATTCAGAAACTGAGCAAATGGATCTGAAAACGCTGGTCAGCACGCTACAAGCTTTCATTGAGGGATCCACACTGGGAGAGTTTCATGCACGACTTCAAGCACTCCTGGTTTTCCACTGCCATGTCTTACTGATGCCCCAAGCAGGAGAAAAAGGTAAATTGTTAGTATTACATGTTGAGTCTTCTTTACAACAACCCAACCATCAAGTATTTAAGACTTTCCAAATAGATTACTGAGCTTATTAATACCACACAAGCCTATTCTGTTGTTTATCACATTTTCATGAAGAATACTGTTGGTCAGATTACTCTTCTGGTGTTGCTAAGCTTCATGATTACAGAAAAAAATGGGATGTGTTGCTGCTCTTGATAGTGAAGAATATTGTGTTTTAAAAGAAGCTTGTTATTGTCTGTCCCTTCCAGACATTCTGTGTAGCATCCTGTGGAATCTATACAATTACTATAAGCAGTTTGTAGAGTGTGTTGGGACAAGAATCGCTGAGCTTCGTCAACCTATAGAAAAGGAACTTAAGGTAAAAGGAAAGTTCACTCAGACAATATATTGTTAATAACCAAAAGGAAGAGTGGAGCGGGTATTATTTGAACTTGTATGTAATAGCTCTGTTGGCCGTTAAAATCCCTACTGTTCTTCACATTTTCCTCAACAAGAATTTATTTTTGAGGTGGGGTTTAGTTGAAGTCTTTGTTGTCTGGTTAGTCCAATTTAGCCATGGGGGTTTCTACCCAGTAGGGAAGCCCCTTTGGATTTCATAACGTTTGGTCATGCGGCAATTGTAGCATAAACATATGTATTAATAGAATAAGATGCCTTTGCAGTAATTTGATCGCTTACTAAATGTCTTGCTTTTTGAGACCACTGGATAATCATAGCTGATCAGCTTGGAAGATCATATTTCATATAGAGATACTTCATTACATTTATACAAGTAATCCCAATGATTATTTATTTTCCTAATAGGAATTTGTGAAAATTTCCAAGTGGAATGATGTCAGCTTCTGGGCTATAAAACAGTCAGTTGAGAAAATACGCAGGTAACTCAAAACTTGGAGTTAAGCTCTGTATTTGGAACCTTCCTTCTAGATGATGTCTCTGTGATGTTAAACTTGATTGTGGGAATGTGTCCTCTGCTCATAACACAGTGGAAACGTTTCCAGAAGCTGAGATATTTCTAGGATTATAAAAGCCATTAACGCTTTTGCTTTCCTTTTGTAATTAGGACCCTCTTTAAATTCATGAAGAAATTTGAAGCTGTTCTGGGTGAGCCATGTCAGCCTGCTTTGGTGGAAACTGGTAAAGAACAGCAGCTGGACTGCTTGCAAAAGCAGGAAGAATCTGAGAACAAAGAGACCAAAGTTCAAAGGCTAAACAACGCATTAAGAAAAATTCTGTCTGCTAGAACAGATGTTGCCAAGGTAACTGTATTCTTTAAATGGCAGAAGGATATTTTCTCTGTTCTCATCTGTGTTGCTTTTCACCAATTTATGCAGAAAAATCTTACATAAGTGTCAAATCTGTTGAATATATCAACTTTTATGCCTTACTTGTGTTCAGTGTTATGAAACACTGCAGATGGGTGGGAATGCAGCATGGAAAGACAAGCTTGTTCTGTATTGATTTGGCACAGTATCTATGCTTTAATATAGAGATGATGGCAGTTGCATGTTTCATGTCCAAGTTGTTCACACATAGGCTGCAGCAATTTGTTAAATTCTTACCAGTGCATTAATACAGACTGATAGTTGAAATGATCACCCTCTTTTCGTAAACAAGCACCCCGGCAAATGACCATGTAGCTGTAGGGTTTGTACATATGGAAGCTCTGATTAAATATAAAGTTACTTTAGCTTGAATCCTGATCGGGGAACGCACTATGTTGTCATACATTTACTGTTGACTGACAGCTTGTGTACTGCAAACGTTTGCCCTAGACTAGCTGATATGTGGTAAATCCTACCTGGCAGTGCTGCAGTTCAGTGTCTCTAAGTTTTCTAGCTAAGAGAGGAAGTCAACTAACTTTCTTCCTGAAATAGGTTCCTCCTCGCATCCATTAGTTTTTATTAATAAGATGCAAGGGGAATGTGGGGGTGAGTGGGAAAGGCTCAGTTATTTCAGCTTCCAAGGCTTTGTTCCATTTCTTCAGACCAGGAGAGTGGCTGATCTTGCTCTTGTCCTGTGATAGTCAGTAATCTGATGCAAATTTTATGTGCTTGTTTGTGTTTGGTTGGCAATTTGTTGCTTTGTTTGCAAACCTGTTGCTGATAAGCAACAGGGTTGTTGGTTTTCACATGTTGTAGTTTCCATGTCTTAAAGTGTTGGTGCTGAACTGTTCAAAGGATCACACGGGTACGTTTTGGGGTTTCAGATAAATGCAGAATTTACCCCTGTTTTTTGCAGCCGTTTAGTGGTCAAATAAGTCAGCTCTGAGTATGTGTATAATCGGACTGTTTATTTCGGGCTTTTTTCTCAGAGGGTGCTCCCAGAAGAATGTCAGGATGGTGTTACATTTCATGCAGAATCTCTTCAGTATCGTCTGCCAAAGCTTACTAAAAAAATGAAGAAGATGTGTACAACAGTTACTGAAAATAATTCATTCTTGAGTCTAGTGGAAAGTCTTGACCATTTCACAGGTTAAGTATTCATGTGTTTTCCATACCATAATTGACCTAAATAACATAAACGGAACAAATTGGGAAGAAGTGTAGTTATGTAGTTCCCTTCCCAGACTTACCTTTCTATGCCTGCTTTGTGTATGTGGAATCTACACTTCTCTTACCTTTTCTTTCCTGTATTCTGTACAGGTGGTATCATTGTTTCTGTAGCTGAACTGCAAAATTTAACATTTGATCAGACGGCGGATAAGGAGAAGCAGAAATCAGAGGCAAAGCACATTCAGATGCAGAAGCAAAGGGCTTTGTCGGATCTCTTTAAAAGCCTTGCTAAAACAGGTGAGCTTTGAATAAAAATGTGCTTGGTTTAAAAGTACAAAGTTCTTAAGTGTTTTACTCTTTTTGGCAATACATCTAAACTCACCGTAATGCTATGTTCTTAAACTTATTGAGCAACTAACGTGTAGAAGCATTTAAGTCTTTCTTCATCTGTTGACTACGAGGCCTGGCCTGTTAGCACTTTCAGATACCTTCTGTTCTCCTTGCAATCCATTATATGTACAACAGTAGCTTTTCTGAAGCAGAAGTTTGCTTTCTCTCTAGTCAGAAGTCACTGCCCAGCATTTAGAAACAAGAGAGAAGCTCATTGCCTTGTATCCCTTCTCTGCTCCAGAACTGGAATTTAACTAGCTCTTTTGAATGAGAGCCCATCTCTCCATTGACAGACGCAAAGCTGTGGTTCACCCATGGAGAATGAATAGTCTGTTTGTGAGAATTGATGGAGACACCCTGTTCAGCAGCCCCGTCTCCATTTCTCCCCTTGCTGCCCTTAAGGTAAAGGGCTTACCCAAAATATTAATTGCTGCTTTTTCATTTGGTGCTACATTAAACTACTCATCAGCTGTTCTTAGTTACTGAGTAGCTGAGAAACCGGCAGAAGTACGGAGGCTTGTTGAATGAGCAGCTGTCTGACAACATTCTGCTAAGTCACGGCCAGAAGTAGAAATCAATGTAAACTTGCCAAATTTTTTTGTTGTTTTTTGAAGAGCGTTTAGTGTTTTGGAGCTTCTCTTGGAAGATACAGCATCTGGTCTGCAGTGACCCAAACCAACCCTCTAAACCAAACAAAGTAACAAAAAAACCCCAAAAAACCAAACCAAAAAACCACCCCCTCCAAGAGATTTCTGTTTGTCATGGTTGCAGAAGGAATCTTGGAAAAGTGTAGTTAAGGGTTCCAAGAGGGCATGATAATGATTGCAAACTGACTCCAAGTGTCATGGCACTTGGAAAATAAATGAAAATGTAAACATCCTTTCTAGGAGGCTGTAGTTGTAGTTCTGAGTAGTTTATGCTACTTAAATGCATTGATGTGTGTACTGAGTAAATCATCTCCAGAAGATTGTCCTTTTTGATCTACTGACTGCAAACTTAAGTGAATCTAAATGGGAGGTCTCCAGCACATACACTTTTCCTGCATGTTTTGCACCCACTGTTGCCAAATGGATATCTGCCATTGCTGTCCTGTGAAGTTTGTGCTGGAGGAATGGCATACTGTTATTTAATTAACACATGGGATTCGAATTCTGTACTGGGCTCTGTCTTTGATTTCAGGTATCACCTTTACCTTCCTCATTCATCAGCCTTTTCACGCCTTAAAAATGAGGGGATGATAGCCAACTCAGCTTTTTCTTAAAAGATCAGAAGAATTGCTAAGTGTTGCTCTTGAGACTGGTTTTCCATTTTGTTTGGGAGTGGTTATTATATGTTCTACTTGTCTGCAGGATACTTTGAAAGGACTGGCTTAGTTGGCTTGAGAAAAATGAGCATTAAACACCCAGTTTTGAAAATAGCTGTAATTTTCTTGGGCTGTAGCCTGCCTTACAGGTTCAAGGCTTTCTGTTTTATCTCTTGGCCACCACCGCCACCAGCCTCCTTTATACACGCAGATCTATGTCTATCTCAGCTCTGCTTTTCAGCTGAAGATGGCCAAGCTATGCTATGTTCTTACGTTACAAAATCTTCAACATGTTCAAAGACTTGTGAAAATCAGATGGCATCGGGAAGGAAAAAAAGTACATCAGAAGGCTTTATAGAATCATAGAATAACCAGGTTGGAAGAGACCCACCGGATCATCGAGTCCAACCATTCCTATCAAACACTAAACCATTCTCCTTAGCACCTCATCCACCCGTCCCTTAAACACCTCCAGGGAAGGTGACTCAACCACCTCCCTGGGCAGCCTGTTCCAGTTCCCAATGACCCTTTCTGTGAAAAATTTTTTCCTAATGTCCAGCCTAAACCTCCCCTGGTGGAGCTTGAGGCCATTCCCTCTTGTCCTGTCCCCTGTCACTTGGGAGAAGAGGCCAGCTCCCTCCTCTCCACAACCTCCTTTCAGGTAGTTGTAGAGAGCAATGAGGTCTCCCCTCAGCCTCCTCTTCTCCAGGCTAAACAATCCCAGCTTTCTCAGCCACTCCTCGTAAGACCTGCTCTCCAGCCCCCTCACCAGCTTTGTTGCTCTTCTCTGGACTCATCTTAATACCAACTGTATGAGTGACTTTTTTCATATAAAAGAATGAGGGCATAAAAGAATGTGTATTCCCATTCCAGGTTTGTCGTACCGGAAAGGTCTTGCTTGGTGCCGTTCAAAAGACTACAATGAGCTACTCTACCTCCATCCACTGGACATAAGTACTGCACTAGGTGTAGTGGGCTCTGCACATGAGCTGGATGCCACGTATGTGCACAATATTTCTAATCCTTAGATTCTATTACTTGCATCTGTAATATATAGAATTTATTGCATGCAAATTTGCGCTAGGATTTCTAGAATGTAATAGCCTTAGGTTTTTAGGTGCGTCTTTCTCTCCCCCGGCATAACTTCTCAGTTTAAGAATCCCATACGTGTTGTAGTGGCACCTGCAACTCGGAGGGGTTTTTTAATTTGCACTTTCGACAATTCCACCCTCAGTTTCATTGTTGCTGTGAATTCTATTTCAATTAACATTCCACCACCCAGCCTTCCTGGGATGCTTTCCTAGCATCTTATTAGAATACAGACTGCTAAGGATTTCATTGAAGATGAGTTGTAATTTACAGAGATCACTTAATTATTTTTTTCTTCATTGACTAAAGGAATATTTCAGGAGAAAATACATAGAATTCAAAGTGGGCATCTCCCTAAAGAAAAGATGTTCTGTTAGATGTTTCGATGTTTTTCTGGCAGTGATTTTTATCAATTAGATAAGATGGTTACTGTCCTCCTCAGGTGTAAGGTTTTAGGTTATGGTATCTTTTGTCAAGGCCAAAATAAAACTGGATTTAGCTGTATGAAAAATACCCACTGTTTAAGTGTAAAATAATATTCAAGGATAGAGCTTTTGCTAATATTGTGTAGGGTTTCATTAGGGTTTATTTTAAAAGTTAATTGTCTTCTTAACTAGAATACTTGTGGAGAAAATGAGAAATTACATCATTGCAGTTGCAAAATAAAAAATTGCAAGCAGTTCTGTACAGTTGAAGAGCTGCCTGCTTCCAGTGTGTTAAGCTGCTAAAATTATTTTTTTGAATTTATTTTCCTAAAACCAGACTTTTTGCTCTATTAGGTTGCTGACAGAGATTTCTTCTGCCTGGGATGGGTGCCAGAAATACTTCTATCGGTCACTTGCACGCCACTCCAGACTTCAGACTGCGTTATTAGCACCCGCCAAGGTAAAACATCTAAGTAAAAATTGAAATTTTACTTCTGTTGACTTAAGTTTACCAGCCTGGACTGAAATTCTCTAGTAACGTTATCTTGCATCAGCTTTTTACTGTGTTCTGTAATTTGACAAAAAATAGGGTATTTTGCAGCAAATCAGTAAATGCAAAATTTAAAAACCTGTTATTTTATGACTGAAAATATCAATTTAGTGAGCTAAGTTAGATTTAATCTGTTATGTGCACCTTCTTTCATCCCAACAGATCCCAAATTACTGCTTTTTGTGCATGAAGGAAACTCCTGAAATGCTCAATCAAAGTTTGATAGGAAAACAAAACCAGGCATAGTTTTTGCTCATGAAAAAATCAGCTGAGGTTTATAACTGGACGTAACTGGAGCCTGTGTCTAACACAAAGTGCCAGTATATTTCATTTCTTAAAAATTAGTCTAAAATCAGTAGAAGAAAATAGTGTTCTGCCAAATCACTACCACTTTTCCACTATTCCAGGAAAAAAGGTGTTTTCCAGGTGCTCCTTTTTTTGCTGTGCTTCACTTGTTGTTCTAAAACATGATTTTGATAATTGCCACAGCTGGCAGTGATGTAAATAACGCAACACAGCTGAGATAAGCTTTGCTCTGTGTTTTGAATATGTTTCAAACTTTAAAATAGGATCTTTTCTAATGAAAATTGTGAAAGTAGATTTTAGCAATGGTCATGAATGTAAAAATTCAGGCTTTTATCTCTGTAAATGATGACCAAAATCTACGGTGGCTTTACCGGGGAGTGCAATTTAATGACTGTTGTTGCAGAAGCTACATGAAAGGCAAATTTTTATACAGGATACGTAGAAGTTGAAGAAAAATGAAGATTTTTTTGTCTGCGTTTTAAAAATTGTTCATTTAAACGATAACCTTTCAGCCTGCCCAATGAAATGAAATCAAATGAAATGGAGGCGCAAAGAATGTTGTTGACTGCTGATTTATCTAACTGTTCCCTCCCACTGTTTCTGTGTATTTGCTTTAGGATATTGGACTAGGTAGCATTGAACGATGCAAAGGTTTCACAGCACACCTCATGCAGATGCTTGTCAAACAGAGACGGTCTCTTACTGCCTTGACAGAACAGTGGATCTTACTGAGGTATTTTGCATTTTCCAACATTTAAGTGTTGGCAAAGAGTTTGACAGTAAACAATTCGGTTCAATAAAAATGGAAAATAAGGTACAAGAAAATAAAATTCTTCACCCTACTTTCCTATTCCTTTCCTGCTGTTAATTGAGCCTGGATATAAAGGGGGAAAGGAGGGGCAAATAAGGGGGTTTTGGTATTGTTTATCCTGTCATTGTAGCCACTATTTTGGAATCAAAATTATTTGGGAAAAAAACTATGCATACATGAACACCATGAAATAATTACTGTAGTTCATTTCTAAGTTAAACATATAGATTGTTAAATTTCTCTTATTTGGTATTGGCCTAAATTAACTTTTGGCTCAGTTCAAGTTGTTGATTTGATTTAGAGCAAATAAATGATCTGAGTGGCACTTTGAGCCAATATCAGAAAACCTCAACAGCTTACACATAGAAATTGTAGAAAGGTGGGAAATTCTAGGTCTTGTGCCAAAGCTATAAAAGGAAAAGTGGATAGCAAATCTTTCTCACTTGATGTGACTTTTTCACTTAGTTTTTTATCAGTTTCATTGCAAACTGATCTGCATATTTGTGCTCTTCACTATTGTGATCCGTAAAACTTTTTTAAGTTGAGTCAGGAGATGTTTTCTTTGCACAGGGAAGGATACCTCGACTGGGCATGAGTGGTGCAAGCTCTGTTAACCTTAGGAAACTTGGGAAAACAAACCAAAAATCCCTGAGAAAACAAACAAAAGCCCATAACACAACCCCCCAACTTTACAGTTGCAGGATGAACTTTAAAGACTGAGCTTTTCAAAGGAAAGTCTAACAAAATTCGTCAGTTGTAACTTTTTCCTGTTTCTTCTTAACCAGGAACCTCCTGAATTGTATACAAGAGATAGATTCTAGATTGACTGCTGACAGAGAATATAATGTAGCATTTCCACCTCAAGACAGTATTCAACACTGGACTGACAAACTGCAGCAACTTTCCATGCAGTGTGTGATGGTTCTCGAGGAGCTGTCTTGGTTCATACAGTGCTGCCCAAAAGAAGAGTTAACGAAGTGCTGTGACAATGAAAGGACAGATGTCAAAGCAAACATTATTCAGAGTTCAGGACCTGAACTGCGAAATGTTTTTGTGGGAATACCTGATCTGATTCCCTCAGAGCTAAATTACTTGACTCCAGTAGCAACTGAGCAGCTGCCTCCTGGGTGTAAGATGCGGAATAAAGATCAGTTATGGCTGCAGGTATCTACACAGTTGACTGCGATGCTGGCAAATGTGAAGACAATGAAAGCAGAAGTGAATAAAATAAGACGACAGTCATCTGAGACCTTGTTTTATTCCTGGTGAGTGTATGTGTATAAAATTGCATCTCTGTATGTTCACGTAAGATGTGTGAAGTCATTTTGAAAGTGTTGGCATATGCATATCTTCAAAAGTATGTTCAGGTCCTCTTGATGCTTGTATCTATTAGGTTTTTTTGCAAAATGTAGTGCCTGGCTTTTTAAACTGGTGTATGTTTTCTCCCACTGCACTGGTAAGTCAGTAAAAAGAGCAGTTCATCTCAGCTTCTCTGTTTGGTTTTGGTCTGCTGGGATTTCATCCTCATTGCTCCTTAGTTAATGAGGTGAATTTTAAATGTAATTTTACTGAAGAAATTTTTATTTTAAAAGAACACGGTTGTCTGTTCAGTAATAACAATGACAACAATACATATTCCTCTCATTTTCTGTTCTCTTCTAACAGTGTAAGTGCCACATGTGCTTGTTGTTGAACTCTTACTAAATAAAGATGGAGATCCACTGCCTTCCCCTTATTGCTGCCCCAAGAAAAGGCTTAATCTTAATTTGAAATGTTCATTCTTCTTTTAGTATTATGGTATTTCTTGTTGCAGGAGAGATTTTGAAATTTGCACATCAGCTATGAGTTGTTTGCTGGAAGTGTCAGCTCAATTGCAAGGCATAGAGTCCCTGTTTCTTCCAAACGGGGAAGACAGGGAAGCTCTGAGCCAGAAGGCCCTAATTAACAGCTTGAAGTACATACAAGAAATTATTAACGATACATCTGCAGACTTCATAGCCTGGAGAACACAGCTTCTTGCTTCGATGTCAAATTGCAGTGGTAAGGACAATTCTTCTCTGCTCATTTTGTAATTATCTTTAGATAACTGTATAAGAATTCATTAGGTCAGTTATTTCAGAAGATGCTTCTGTGTTCATTTGGATTTCCTGAAACACTTGATTAAATTCAAACTTCTAAAATTAATCCAGGCTTAAGTTGTACAGTAATTCTTTTTTCCCCGCTTAGTCACTGTTGATCACAGATCTTAAACCATAGTTATAGATGAGGATCAGTGAGGAGATTTTAGTAAAACTATGTGGTATAAATTGCGTAGCGCTTACCATGCTTCCTGCATAGGGGAAATGTAGAAACCCGTAGTTTAATTTATTTCTCTATAAAACTGTCTGTGTTATGGTTCAAAAGGAAATCAACAGTCAGATGAAGAGTTCGTGGACCACTTCTCCGCAAAAGTGGAAACTGTTATCCGTATTGTTCTGTATGCCATCCAGTGTTTGGTTGAGAGAAAACAGGAAGATGGAAAAGAGGAAGAAAAATCTCCAGAGGAAAATGGTAAGTTTGTTGATTTACTGGGGGGGAGGGGAGCTTAAACAATGCAAACCTAAAAATTCCTTAAACTGTGTCTTGCAGAGGTACCAGTACACAATTTTAATAGAAGTTGTCTATTTAAACATTTAACAAGCTAGAATGCTAGAACAGCTGACTTGATTTCTGTATTTTTTTTCTCTATTTCCAAAAAAGAGGATGCAGCCTCATTTGATGTGATTAAAGCAGGACATGTAACTAAGCTTTTGGATGAAGATCTCTCTGCTGATTTGGATTCCTTGCACGTGCAGAAAGCAGTTTCAGCGGTTTCAGAACTCCTGGAGAATCTGAAATCTTACGGGGAGGATTGCACTTCAGACAAACATAAGGTAAAGTTGTTCTTCTCAAGAGTTTTTTACTTCGGGATCTCAAAAGATTTTGAATTATGGACTTTGGTGGTTAAACACACATTGCTTCTTATTGTCCCAATACCTTAGAATGGGAAGCATGTAAGAATTTATGGTCAAATAAAAGTTCTCTTCTGCAGTGCAAAAGCTAGATGTTCCTTTAGTAAGAAGGGAAAATTTTAGTGAAAATGTAGAAGAAGCTCTGCAAACCTTAGGAATTTTATTTAAACTTGCTTACTGATATTTCTGGTTTAAGCGTTTGTTCTCAGTCTCTATCATCACCCTCTGAGGTGCATCTCATGTACAAAATCATGCTTGACAGCTGTTCTTTGGTTTTAACTGCAGATCTTCAACCAGTCCTGCTATTTGTTGGTGCGTCTAAAGCCCATGCTCTGCAAGTATTCAGACCTTCTCCTCTTCTACCTCACTGTTTCACTGGCGTCTCACAGGAGTACTGGGAAGTTGCTTTCTGTTCTAACTAGCATTTTTACAGAGCTTGCCCAGAAGGTGAGTTAGAGATAATGGTAAGGATGTATTTAATGTCTGCAAAAGTCTTAAGTATAAACTGAGCTGAAAGATGTACTTACTAGTCCAGAAAGTTTTGAGATTGTTTGCCTTTGTAGGGGTTTTGTCTACCAAAAGAATTACTTGAAGATGAAGCTGGAGAGGGAGCAACACAGTTTCATGATTACGAGGATGGTGGCATTGGAGATGGGGAAGGCAAGAAGGATGTGAGCGACAAAATAGAAAGTGAAGATCAGGCAAGTATTTGGGGTTGTTCTTGTTTAATCCAAGTAAAACTGAAAAGAACTCTTGAAATCCATGTTATACATGTTTTGCGTAAAAGAAATACGGAATTGCTTTGAAACTGTTGTTTAGGTTGGCTTTTATCTTTGTATATAAGCTTAAAAATATTGTTGTGGTACTTTAAGCTGCATTACAAAGGCAAGATCCATTGTAATTTTTTGCTTTACCAATAATTCAGATAGAAGACAATTTTCGAAAGGGTGAAGAGAAAGAGAAAGAAGATCAAGATTCTAAACCAGACATTGAAGGAGAAGACAATGCAATTGAAATGTCAGAAGACTTTGACGGAAAACTGCATGATGGAGAACAGGAGGAAAAAGGTTTGGTCCTTCCACTATGGCAAATTTATAAGAAAGATTACAGATCAGTCCAATAATGGTTGATACTTTTCTTTAATGAAGCCTACACTGAAAAGCCATTGATAAAAAATTAGTGCTATTTGTATATGGAAACTAAGAAGTATTAATACGAATGCAAAGAAGTGTACAAAGAAAATGCTGTTCTCTGTCACTGTGGTCATTTTGGAATGAGGGAGCCAATACTTTTCTTCCAGTTGTGAGCTGACCTATAGAATCATTTTAAAATCAGTCACCGACTTTCTGGAGCTGTTGAAGATCACCAGAGCACTTGAGAATATGGCTGTAGTTAACTCCAAAACGTGACTAACAAAGCTATTGCTGACTTTAAAAGAATTAAAAGAATTTACCTTTTTAAAATGGAAAAAAAGCAGCGTTTGGTAGATTCATTCAAGTTGCTGGTCACGCAAAAGGTAGCAGTTCTTCATTTTAAAGCGTGGTAACAGTTTGAACATGAAACTAATGTGGCTTACAAATTACAGTAGTGTTAATCTACATTCAAATCTTTGCCAAAGTGCACAAGTAAGTTCAGCTGCACAAGAAAGGAAATAAAACTCACAAACAGACAAAGTGGAATGGACCTTTCCCCTCCCAGTAATACTAAAATATTTTGATAATGAAGGAGAGAGAGAGTAGGGGAGACAGAGAGTTTAAATCATCCAGGTTTTGCACCTGGGACTTGTTAGTCTGAGGGAGATAACGTGGTGTGTGTCCCTATGTCCAACAGAACACTCTGAACCACATAATTAGGACCTTGTTCTTCTGGGTGTTAGAGCATGTGTGTGTTTCCCCATCTTTCAAATAACTTCATAGGGTAATGAAATTGAGGTTAAAGTGTCATTGCTTGTTTCTGAACTCAACAAAAAAGTTAGCTTTTATCTCTTCTCTACTGAAACACTTTCTGAACTGAACACAGAAAATGATGAAAATTCAGAGGAAGAGGAGGAGCTGGATAAGCAGATGGGTGATCTTGGTAATGCTGAAGCTGATGATAAACTGGATGAGAGGCTCTGGGGTGATGAAGATGATGATGATGACAATGCCAGTAGTAAAACAGAAGAAACTGGACCAGGAATGGATGAGGTAAAGAGAAAAGGGGCAGGGGGAAAAGGCATGTCAAAGGAATTAAACTGTGTTAACTTGATGTGACATAGAACTGTAAAGTCTCTTGCATAGCTCCTGGTCTTGGAAAGGGATAATTAGAGTATATTACAGGTTACTTAGTGTTGTCAGTTTTTCTGTAGGAGATGATGTCATATCACTCAGACTTTGAGAAGCAGGTAGCATAATTGAGTTTCTTTTGAATCTGTTGGTTAATAGGAGGATTCAGAGCTTGTTGCAAAAGATGACAATTTGGGCACAGGAAACAAGGATAATAAAAAACAGCCTCCGAAGGATGATCAAAGAGAGCAACAAGAAGATGACAGTGAAAATAAAGAGAAAATCCATGAACAAATTGATGAGGTAAAAATTATTTGGCCTATGTAGAGTATTTTGCTGTTAAACCATACTCTGTTGCTCACATCCCATGTTTTTGGAAATTTGAAAAGCTTTTTATGAGTGTGTTTCACTATTAAATAAGAGTTAGTTCCTTTTAGAGCTAAAAGTAAACCATTTTGTATTCAATGTATTATATGTATATTTTCTGATCCATAATCTGGAAAGAATTTTTCTTTGCACTAACCTGAACTTGTAATGGCTGCTGAAACAGGCTTTACACTGAATTGATGTTTTAATGGACAAAGCTTAAAAGTTCTTGTTCTGCTGTGTTTAGCAACAGAAACAGAGTGAATACAGAAAATGAGGGGGACTCATCCCAAAAATACTGAAAGTACTTCTGTATGCAGTAAACTTGAAGATTCTGCATAGTATTCAGTAACGCCTTTATCTGCAAGGGCACAGATTCCATTCAGAATCTTTTCAGCTAGCAAAGCTGGGCTCTGAGCACTAAAAAATGCTGTTTTGGAGAAGTAGCAATTCTTTGCTTTTGCTGAAATTGGTGGGTTTTGCTCTTTGTACATAAGGATGTGTACCACTGAAAACTGATTTTTAACTGATCAGATTGTATCCAATATTCGTGTGCTAGAGAATTCAATAATATCTTATTCCTATCTTTGCCTTTCCCCCCACTTATCACATACCTTTTATTTCCTTTCCCCCCTCTCCCATTCTTTTGCTGATAGCGTGAATATGATGAGAATGAAGTAGATCCTTATCATGGACAGCAAGAAAAGCAGCCTGAAGTCGAACCTTTGGACCTTCCTGATAATTTGAACCTGGAGAATGAGAAGAGCGATGAGGAGGAAGAGGGTGAAGGTAGAGCTGAAAATCTCTCCGTGGATTCCTAGATGAAAGCCAAATGGAATAGGGAGGAACAATCAGGCAACGAGCTCTTTTTCTTTATAGAAATAATAGAGGTGGTGGTAGGATTCTGTATAACAAGAAGCTGCAAAATAACTTTTGTGTATAAAAATATTAAAGATGCAGGCCAGGTGAGAACTCGGCATTACAGGAGTTTCCTTTACCTCCCTTTCACACACACTGTAGAGCAGGTTTTCTTATGTTATTCCAGTGAAACAATAATTTATGCTAGGAGCTCCTGGTTTCATTGTCTAGTTGTTTTTGTGGTCTCGGTTTTTTCTGATGTTTGGAGCATTTGTACTTGTAAGTGAACTGATGCTCAAGAATACTAGGATAAAGGAAATTAAGAGGAATTAATCCTGGTATATTGTTAGTTACAAACCACTGTGACTTCAAGAAGTTATGTTAGAGAAAAATCACAAATTCTATATATATAGAAGTCTCAATATTTTCTTGAAGATGGTCTTGATAGGCTGAGTGGTTTTATTCCAAATATCTGTAACATTCAGTGTCTCTGTACATCAATGAAAGCTTTTTATACCTTTCTAATTTTTTTAATCCAGAAGAAGAGAATGCTTTTGAAGTAGATGAGAAACCTGTTGATTTAAATGAGGCAGAGAAGACAGAAGAACAGAATGAAGAGGATAATGGTGAGGAGGGAAAAGATGATCAAGATGCAGAACCAGCTGAAGAAGGCATTTCTGAAGATAAAGAGGAGAGGGAAGATGAAGGGGACAAAGATGCTGATGATCAAGAAGATGCAAGGAATACTGAGGATGCAGCAGAAGCAGAAGAGGAAGAGTCGCAACCACCTGATGAGGAAAAGAATGAATCTGCTGAAGATCAGGGAATCCCTGCTGCTGACCAAGGCCTTCAACCTCAGGTAGAAATAAATTAAAGTCTGGTTTTGTTGTGTGTACGAGACTTAAGAAGTGGATGCATTCTGTGATGCTCTGAAATGGATTTGACATCAAGTAGGTGTAATGTTGTTGAGAATCTTCAAGATAACAGAGGTGTGTATATAGAAATACATCAGTTTAATTGTTGTCTGTATTCCTGTTACCTCCTTGGTCTTCCTTCTCCTGATGTTTTTAGAACGATAAAATAAACTGATGTTATTTCAGGAAGAAGAGGGTAAAGATAATTCAGAGATGGATGAAGAGATCCCTGAGGCTGAGGAAAGAATGGAGCATGAAACACAAGGGCAGACTGGGCAAGAAAACCTGCAGAGTGACAGTGCTGTTGAGCTGGCAGGAGAAGCTTCAGAAAGAGACCAGTCTAAAGAGGTAAATTACATAGAAGAGTCCTAGTTAAAAATACTGGACTTGTGAATGTTTTCAATATACAATCAAGGAATTGCTGTTATATTTTTAAGAACTGTGTCTGAGACTGAATTTTTAGAACGACAGTTGTAAATTCACTGAAAAGAACTGAAGACTGCATAGTTACCTTCTTAGCAGTGAAAACTGCATGGCAGGTTTGGGCTAATTGTTGAGCTGCAGAACTGTGTTGATGGCTCCCCACGAGAATAATACTCGTAATTGTGAGCCGTTCAGCATTCACAATAGAAGGCAGCAGCACAGCATTGCAGTTTAACCCCTCAGGTTTGTCTACAACAGTTGCTAAATACTGTTTCAATTACCATTGTAACTTTTTTGGTCTCTTAGGAATACGGAAGTGGAGCTTCAAGTGCAAACCAATCAGAAGGCCATGACTCCACACGTATGGCCCGGATGGCTTCTCAGAAGCAAAGCAGAAAAAATACCCAGGTTCATCTCTTCTTTTCAGTTTGTTGGCTTTTTGTTTGTTTTTAAATTCTAATGTCTTAATATTAACCAGCAACTAGGCAGGACTCAGTTTCTCCTTGTTAAAACCGTTGTTCGTTCTTGTTCTGATTGGTTTTTGGTTTGCACCTTGCTTGAAGTTCAGTGTTAATTTGTTAGTTTTTTTCTTTTTTCAGAGTTTCAAGAGGAAACCCGGTCAGGCAGACAATGAGCGCTCAATGGGAGATCACAATGAACGTATCAACAAACGACTGAGAACTATTGAATCTAGCAGTGAAGCAAAGGAAGATGCAACTCAGTCTAAAGAAAGCGTGGAGGAGGCTGATGCATTTGAACATATTAAACAGGGCTCTGAGTACTACGATGCACAGACGTACGGTACGGTGATATTTCTGGGCATAAAGAGTTGCCATTGCAGAAACAAATCTTGGAAGTTCTCCCATTTACAGTATTTTTTCCCCAGTATGTTTTTTAAATTTGCGTTTAACAACTCTTGCTTTAGTTAAGATATTTCACCACTTTACTACGACACATGCTACTCTTTGGCAATCGGGTTCAAACTAATGATAACATTTTTGAAATACTGAATTGACTCATAAAAATAGGTCTTAGTTCACTAGACATACTTAAAATCCATTTTCTCCAAATGTTGCTTAAATTATTTTGAAGCCCAAACTGCTCCTGCTCATGCAAGATATTTATGATAACACATGTTCTTTATTCAGTATCGAACAAAGTGATG
Source organism: Phaenicophaeus curvirostris (assembly GCF_032191515.1). Lineage (NCBI taxonomy): Eukaryota > Metazoa > Chordata > Aves > Cuculiformes > Cuculidae > Phaenicophaeus > Phaenicophaeus curvirostris. Next base: position 8,623,059 of record NC_091393.1, read on the forward strand.
TCTTTAAAAATATACCTCTAATATAGATTTAATTAAATTAATCGGTTTTTCTTAGTCTGTAAATTAGGTTTTAAGGGCAGTAGGTCATTGACGTAACATGGCAAAGTATGGTGAAAGATAAAACTGAGGTTTGAGACAATCAAATCCCTCCTGAAGTTCATTAAAGCTGATATCCAGTGGCCTCAGAATGCAACTTTTTTTTGCAACTTGACTACTTTTTCTTCTTCTTTTCCCTTACTGTAAGTATTGTTGCCTTCGTACAGATGTAGCTAGCAAGGAGCAGGAGAAACCTGCTATGCCTCTTGAAGAAAAGGAAGAGGAAGATTCTGAAGATGCAGCTATGGAGACAGAAATGCAGAACGATGAGGATCTCACAGCAGTAGACACAGAGGAGCTGAAGCCAGAAAAAAATAAGTCTACTGCCACTAAAACTCCTGGTATATTAACTTAAACATTCTAAACGTACACTGATGTGCATTTTCATATGGAGGTCTTTACATTTGCATGTAATGGATATGTATACATTTTATAAGACTAAAACATCTGGTCTTAATTGACTTTTCTGCACCAATATTCGTACTCCTTCTTAGTAACCAGCATTAGCCTTTGCTATGTAGGTTGAATGGCAGAGGGATTTGCCTCTTTCTTTCAAGTTAATGGTCTCTATTCTCTATCCACTACTTTAAGAAGGAAAAGCAAACAATTTCCCACTATTAGACACCATGACAGTTTGCTTAATTAAATGGAATCACAGAATGGTTTGGGTTAGAAGGGACCTTAAAGATCATTCAGTTCCAACCCCCCTGGCATACGCCGGGCCTCCTCCCGCTGGACGAGGCTGCCCAAGGCCCCATCCAACCTGGCCTTGAACACCTCCAGGGATGGGGCAGCCACAGCTTTCTGGGCAACCTGTGCCAGGGCCTCACCACCCTCCTCATCATGAAGAATTTCTTCCCAATGCCTGATTTAAATCTACCCCCTTTCAGTTTAAAGCTGTTCCTCCTCATCCTATGACTACGTGCTCTTGTAACAAGTCCCTCCCCAGCTTTCTTTTAGCCCCTTCAGGTACTGGAATAAAAAAATCTTTGATTTACAGGAATGTGTTCCATTGCAAAAGCAGAGAGTAAAAAATGATCTAAGATTGCCATGATTTTTTTTAAATGATGATTTTCTGAATGGTCTCAAATCCCTTTTGTCCCTCCTGTCACTCTGTCAGGGAGGCTATGAAACTTAAAAAAAATGTAGTTAGAGAATTTTCAGATGTTAAAGATCTATTCACTAATATTTTGTTCATTTAACAAGAAAGTTGAGAGACAAAAACAGTTCACATAAGGAAATGCATATTTGTCTATTCCAATGAGTTGCAAGGTATTGCATTCATCTTCTTCCTAGAATTGATTTTCTTAAACTTTGTGTATTTCTTTTAAAATAATGTCTGGGTTTGCACTACAAAGCACATGAGATGCTTTCTAGAAGAGTTGAGATAAATTATGTCTTAAGTGTGTTTCACAAGGTCAGTAATCAGCTTCGTGATTGTAGGACCAGGTGAAAGGGAACCAGAGGTCCAGACTCTTGACTTGGAGGATGTCAGTGACTCTGCCACAGAAAAACTACCAAAGGTGCCTGAAGAGAAGCCAGAGAGAAGCAAGGACTCAACCATACATACAGCCCATCAGTTTTTGATGGACACTCCCCAGGTATGATACCTAATGTGTCTTCTTACAACTGCAGTAGCAGAAACAGATTTTTGTTTGATCCAAATTTGTGAAACTCTGTGAATGCAAAAGTTTAGTTACTTTCATTCAGACAATTTAGTAGCTTGCTGTTCTTACTGGGAAAATGAAAAGCAACATACAAGAAACTGTTGTATGTACAGCTGAATGACTTCAAAATTATGATTCTTCTCCATCCTTGCTCTTCTAAAAAAAGAAATTCCGTTTTTCTAACTGTCACGAAACTGTTTTGTTCAGATAAATCTGCTGATCAAATTCTTAGGTGGAGTGGAAAGCCATGAGCAATGGTGTGTGACCTGAAACCAATAAAAGGGTTCAGAGCAATGAGAGTGCTAGGCATTGATGACCCTAAAATACTATTGTGCACAAAGAATTTACCTCAGCTAAGTCATCATGATGCGTTGCTTTCTCAAAAAAAAACCTGATTGCCAATGTTATAGAACTTCGTGAGCCTCTTATGAGTGTCTCAATTCAGAAAATATTATCATAGCTTAGAAAATCCTAGAGCTTCATGGAGCAGTCATAGTTTCCCAGTGCAAACTATTAGCTAGAAAAAGCAGATTTTACCGTAAATTGCTACGGCATGAAAGCAGTCAGTGGTGGATAACCTGTTGATAAAGTAAGGGTATTTTCAGTGTCTGTTCTTCGAACTGACCTGTCATGCTTATAATACTGTGTCCTGAGTACAGGCTTTGTGGCCCACGTTTCACTGTTTCTACACACCATGGAAAGGTTCATATGTCAGATATATCTGATATTTCCGTCGTAATGCAGAATGTGGCAGCTCTTTGTAAAAGCACTGCTGAATGCAAGGTGTTCTCTTGTCAGAACAGACACCTGCTGGTTGTTGTGGTTGGTTGGGGTTTTTCCCAATTGACATGCAAAACCTGAACCAGGAGGGGGAGCTCTTGCATCACCCATTAAAGAGGAAAGGAGAAAATTCACTGAGTGGGAAAGTGTGAGTTCTCATCTTTCAGCAAAAGGAACAGGGAAAAAGCTCCCTTCGTGTACTTTCTTCCTCCCTTCCTTAAACTTGCAGTAGGTGACCAGAAGGTTACACAGACCATGCAGTACTGTTTGGCTGAATTAAGAGTTTTACAAATAAGGACAGAAGGTGTCACTGAAAGCACAGTAAAACCTGAAGAAGTGTAATAAAGTTTGGATGACTGTTAACAGAACGGCTTATTAAATTGAGGCCGCACCTCGAATACTGTGTTTGGTTTTGGGCCCCTCAATATAAGAAAGACATTGAAGTCCTGGAGTGAGTCCAGAGAAGAGCGATGAAACTGGTGAAGGGACAGGAGAACAAGGAGCGGCTGAGGGAACTGGGGTTGTTTAGCCCGGAGGAAAGGAGACTGAGGGGAGACGTTATTGCTCTCTACAACTACCTGAAAGGAAGTTGCAGAGAGGTGGGTGTTGGTCTCTTCTCCCAAGTGACGGGAGAGGACAAGACGGAATGGCCTCAAGCTGCGTCAGGGGAAGTTTAGAGTGGACATTAGGAAAAATTTCTTCACAGAAGGGTTTATCAGGCACTGGCAGAGGCTACCCAGGGAGGTGGTTGAGTCACCATCCCTGGAGGTGTTTAAAAGGCAGGTAGATGAAGTGCTTGAGGACATGATTTAATAGTGGACAAGTACAGTTGGAGTTGATGATCTCAAAGGTCTTCTCCAATCTTACAATTCTATGAAATACTGTTTGCTGGTAGAGAGGCAGATGTCATTCAATTCTTTTAAGTGGTTTGAATTAAGCTTTTTTTAAAAAAACAACTAAGTGAAGCATTTTATATTTCTTGAAGATACTAGATAGGTTGTATTCAACAGTTTGATCTTCATTATAGTGTCATTAGATCTGGTGTTTGAGATCATTTCACTGAATTATCTTGAAGGTTTGTATTTGATTACTTCCAGTGTCTCTATCATAGGTGTTCCCGGTTTTGTTGGTCATGTCACAGGCATAGGTATCTGTGGGGAGGTATTTATCCTTCCTGTACGTGGAAGCTATTAAAATAATAGAGATATAAAATAATTTCATTTTTTTTCAGGTGTTTGTGTCTTAAAAAAATAAGAAAAATGCATTTTTACTTTTTCATAGTTTGCTAATAGTTTGGGGATCACCAGACATGTGATCTTATTTTTTTGTCTCATAAATTTCATAACTACACTTCTAGCACATCATTAGAGATCCTGAAGAGCTAAGAAAGGAACTTGAAAGGCAACTGGAAGCTTGGCAGACACAGCAGGCTGGAACTCCAGATGAGGTTTGTAACCTTGTTTTAGTATAAAACTGTAATTTCCATTAAAATTCAGCAAATCACATTATTTCGTCCTGTTTAATTGCTGAAGCACTGAGGAAGCCAAGCAGGCTGGAATTTAAATATTAAAAGTCACGTGATTTAGATGCTGCTTTTGTTGTTACATTTAACTTCTGGGAAAAAAAGAAAACATTATTCTTAAAGCAGGATTTCAGATCTTGTTATGAACGTGTTGTGTGCTGTTTGTAGGAGGTTATTCTGCTGATAATAACTTGTAAAACTTGCATAGTTAGAAACATTTTTCTCATTCCTGTCAAGCTCCCTCCATTTTGAGTTGCCACCTGCAGTTAAGTGCTGGACACCACTTTCACAAAATATCGGTGGACAGAAGCTGTCTCAGTCGGTTGCAGTGGTGGAGTTTGATCTAACCAACAGCAGAACCAGAACGTGATACTTGGTCTGACTATCCTAGTCCTGAAGTGTAAACCATGTTTGGAAATAATTCCTGAATGAAATTGGCAGTGTAGGGGCTTAACAATTTTGCTGAATTTTAATTAATATAAGTAAAACAATCTTTGGCAGCCAGTAGAGAACCTAGTAGATGTTAAGGCTTGCCTTGCTGTAATACCAACTATCAGATGCTAGCTGTTACAGGGTTTTCCTTTATCAACAGCGATACAAAAGCTGCTTTGCATACTCCTAGAGGAACAGTCATTGCACATCGCAGCTTTATAGCAACAAGGTGAATCCTAAGTGGAATTCAAATATTCATCTTTATAGACTGCTCATAAGACACCCTCACAGTTACAGCTGGTAGTCACCTTCTGCCTTCCCGTTGGTACCGTGAGGTTTGCTTTCTTTCTTCAGGAACTGCTTCCCAACTTTGTTTTATTTTCATAATTCAATTGTATTTTTTCGTGTTGTATAATGCTTTAGGAGAAGGAAGCAGCGCAATTGTGGCAGAGGTATTTAGTACTGACAGCTCCCCTGTCACAGCAGCTTTGTGAACAGCTGAGGCTGATACTGGAACCCACTCAGGCAGCCAAATTGAAGTAAGTTGTGTCTTTCTGAGGCTTATAGTTTCTTTTAATTCCTGGTTTTGGAGGGCATTAACCTCTGTACAACTGCAACTTTATGTTCTTGTTTTATACTAATTATTTGTGTTTGCAGCTGCATCCATTTTATTTCTGTATGGGAACACTAGGTTATCTTATGAAATACATACATGATGTAATAGTAGAGACCCATCCTAAGGATACTGCCTCATATTTTTTCTTCTGCGCAACAGTTTGATCAAACCAAGTTACACCCATGAAGTACTGTTGAATCAAAGATTGTTAATTGTCAAAGTGTTCCTTGTTGATTTTAACCTTAAGTGATTTTCTTTTTGTTTGAAAGTGGAGGGGTCTGAATTCTTGGTCCTCCTTCCGTTTTAGGCACATAGATTTAAGAGTTCCTTTTAAAAAATCTGAATAACTATCTTGCATTAGAAATGTGAGATTTTTTTTTTTATCTACACCTAAACCCAAAATGAGTAGCTCTAATATTAATATTTATTGTATTTTACAAAATGTTATTTTGTTGCATAAACTGCATGGGCCAGAATTTCCAGAATAAGGTATTTGCTGCTCATTCCCATCATTATGTCTTTTTATTAACTTTCAGAGGAGACTACAGAACAGGGAAGAGATTGAACATGCGCAAAGTGATTCCATATATTGCCAGTCAGTTCCGAAAAGATAAGATCTGGTTGCGAAGAACCAAGCCCAGTAAACGGCAGTACCAGATTTGCTTGGCTATTGACGATTCCTCTAGTATGATAGACAATCACTCTAAACAGGTAAAAACAAAAGAATGGAAGAAATGTGAAGAAACTACCTGTTGCTGATGAGCATGTCAGTTGCTGACATGTTTCATACGGAGCTGGTGGCTGTTGGAAAGCCTGACTGATTATTCTAGAGCAGCTATTTGTCTGGTCCACACACTTGAACTCTGGTCACTTCATACCTAAGGTCTGTTACTAAAAGATCAGTGAAAGTCAGCTGAAAGGAGGAAATGTTAATTTTATTAGAGGTGTACGTATCCACTGGAAAATTATTTCTTCTAACTTGCAGAAGGCCAAAACCTGCTTAGTTATGCAGTTTACTGGAGCATTAAATGTTAGTTCACCATAGCTGATTTGTAAGGGTTTTATTTATTAAAAATACGTGCTTTGTTCTAAACAGTAATTTTCGTGTTCTGTTTCATTAGCCTGCCTCAGGTGGTGTCTCTGAATCAGTCAGGTGAAGCTCTCAAGTAGAACTGGTGTTATCTTTCTTGCAGTTACTATTTTGCATAACTCTGACAGGAAAAAAGATTAATTATTTTACTAGACAAGGAAAAATAATTTCAGTAACTTTCTTCATATTTAATGCAGAGCTGTGGGAGCATCTTATTTTTGAAGTAACTTTTTTCTTTAATAGCTTGCATATGAATCCCTGGCAGTTATTGGAAATGCACTGACTCTTCTAGAAGTGGGACAAATCGCTGTGTGTAGGTGAGTTTATTTGAAATCTTGACTTTTCTTGAAAATACCAGAGCAGAATGTGCCATTTTTACATGGCATTTTTTTCTTGAAAGTCATCTTCACACGGTAATTTTCTTGTTTTCTAAAGCTTTGGAGAGACTGTTCAGCTGCTGCACCCCTTCCACGAACAGTTCAGTGACCAGTCAGGGACACGGATATTGCGTCTTTGCAAATTTCAGCAGAAGAAAACAAAAATAGCCCAGGTACACAAGAATGCTTCTACTAGGGCAACAGATTTGCAAATCTTCTCCAAGCAAGACATCCACAGCTTCCTGGTTTCTGATTACTTTTTAACGTTTACTGGCTGTTCATGTTTGAGAGTGTGATCGCTGGTAGTATAACAATGAGATAGAATGGTCACAATTCTGTAATCGCTAAGAGCAATTTCTCAATTCTGGTTCTGATTTATGTCGCTTTTAAGTGTTCGTCTTTCTCTATTTCTGTTTGGTCTTAAACAGTATTTTGGGTACAAGCTATTGAGTTACCCCACTGCCAAATCCCATCAAAATTTGTGGGTGTTGAGGTTTTCATGCCATAGATTCCACTGTAGTAGCAGAAGGAAGAGGAAGTATGTTTGTCAGGCTGTAAGTTTGTCAGATTTGACTGATCCCTGAAGAAAATAACTTTCTGTAGTGAACTTTACAGCTGTCCAGGAGGCATTCTTCTTTTAGGAAGGCTTTTGCGGTCTTACCTTGCCAGTCTTGAATAAGATTTGTGTTAATATTAAAAGGAAAATGAGGACACCCAGATAGCTTGACAGTAATCTTATAAATACCAAAACTGGGAGGACTTAGCAGTTGATATCCTTAATTTTAATGAAGAATATCTAACTAGATACTTATATTGCAATGTGAAGCCAAAGAAGTTCGACCTAGAAATTGGATGTATATTTTAATGATGTAATTAACCACTTGAACAACTTCTGATGACTTCGTTAGCATTGGAAAAATTTTAAATCCAGATTGAAGGCTTTTCTGAAGATTCTGTAGTTCAAAAATACTTAGTAATTATTAAGTTTATTTATGTTATGATGAGAGAATTTAATCTTTTTTGTTCCCTCTGCAGTTTCTAGAATCATCAGCAAATATGTTTGCTGCAGCACAGCAGTTGTCTCAAAACATTAATCCAGGTGAGCTTTTTTTTTGTTACTACACTTGTTGCCGTGGCAGCAGAATGCTCACTACAGTCACGAAGCAGTATTCTGCACTAAAGACTCCTAGCACTGAGACATCACGGGCATGTTAAGGCTTTGCTTTGTCAGATGGAACGTTTGATTGAAATTTAGTTAAAAACCCAAAAGACACCTCTTTCTTATTTGTCAATATTTCACTGAAATTTTGTTTAAGGCTTTTTTAAGAGGCACGCCTTATCTGCCTCCCTTTACATCATTTTTCCAGATTGTGTTTGAAGTCCTAGAGACTGTCTGCTTCAGAGCATTGTCCAGCTCCCTAGTGACCTTGACTTCTTACGTCCTTCAGCTCTTGCTTGAGAGCTTGATTTCTGTAGGTATCCGGAAGCACACTGTTCTCAGGACAGTGTTTGCCTCCTACCTGCCTTTCAACATGGTGTGAGTTTACGTCATGAGCTGCTTGAATTTCCTAGAAAAGTTGGAATGCTTGTTACCTCGTGGCTGACCCACAGTTAGCCTAAAAGGCTGCTTTGTGCTAGTTAAAAGCTTGTCATGGCAGCATCTGTATCTTAAAGTTTTTGTTGTTAAAGTACTCCAAAGAATGGAGAGTCTGGAATTTGTAGTACACAGCCGCTTTGCCACAGGGTGGCCAGGCTGGCAGAATATTCCAAAGGAGAGCAGCATCCAGTACTATTGAACTAGGCTGGGGTGCAGAAGCAACCAGGGAGCAGCAATCAGCTCCTGAGAATCCAGGAGCTGGCAAGAGAGAAGGCAGTAGGGTAATCGCCCCTTTTTGGAAGAAGATGAGCCCTGTCATGTTTGGGGCCTGTCTTCAGAACAGGAGGAGAAGGGCTTTCATTCCTGACTGTTACTACTATGATTTCATTAAAAGATGATAGATACATTACTTCATTAGAAATATCCCTTTAGAGGGATAGATCTCTTGACTCTGGGGGCAGTGTGACACGTTTCCTGAAAATGGTCAGTGCCGAGGAGCCCAGCATCTGCGATGTCCGTGTTTCAGGAGGTTTAGTTCAGACTGGCTCATCTGGACACAAGGGCTGAATGCCTTGTGGCTGTTGGACTGCCTTGACTGTTCCTCTTCTGGTTTAGTTTCCTACAAAAATAGCCCCTTTGGGGTAGTCCAGGATTGCTCTCTCATGGAAGCTAAGCTCATTAAAGTGGGGGCAACAGGGAAACACGTTACAAAAGCACAGTTGTAATTTAAATTGAAACACTAACATGGATGCTCCCACAAATGCCTGCTTCTGGAGGAATAGGTCTGGACTCTTTTATTGCAGCCACTGCAACTCTATGAGGTAGTGGTCTGGTGGCTGGTCTCTTATAATTCAGCTAATATTTAACTCCTAGGCACTTAACAGGCATGAAAGACAAGGCCATGACTAAGTTTGTTAGGCATTTTCCATGCCTTTCATCTTTCCTTGATTATGGTAATAACGGACTTAGAATAACTGGGTTAAAATCTCCTGGCTTAAATGATTTCACACAGTGGAAAAACCTTTTGTTCTTGACCCACTCGTAACCGCAGCTTAGTGTTAAGTCACAGAATTCTATTTGGTAGAGACTTTATTTCCTTAGGGATACTCTGGGTTTTTTTCCATTATACCCAGAGGACTAACAATGGATTACTGTACCTTACTGAAATTTAAAATGTTCTTTGTGCTCAGAAACAGCGCAGCTGCTTTTGATAGTATCTGATGGAAGAGGCCTTTTCTTGGAAGGCAAGGAACGAGTGACAGCAGCAGTTCAAGCAGCTCAGAATGCCAATATCTTCGTTATTTTTGTAGTATTGGACAATCCTAATTCCCGGGTAAGTGAGTGAATGAGGAAGAAGTGTTCAGGTGCAGCGAATGACAAACAGAAGTCTTTCTTGTCTTTTGTAGTGTTTTACAGCCATCTTCCCTTTTGCAGAGGTCAAAGATACTTAGACCACTTTCAGTTTTTCACATCTGTCAGATACAGAACTCTCCATTTGATATGGCAGCTGGAGCCAGTAGGAGATTACATATTAGACAGAAGATACGAGAGTTTTTAGTGCCTTAATTGGGAAAGCTGGGCACTCTATTTGGTAGCTGTGAAAGAAAACTGTTAACTTCCTTGTTTGGGGAGTTGAAGCATCCAGGAGCTTTTCAAGGAGATTCTGTAATGCATTAAGTGAGCAAACTTAAGCTTTTGAATTATGTGGTTGAAAAATTAAAAATTCTTTTTCTGACAAACTATTACAGGGTTCTGATGAAACTTAGCTATAATGTCGAACAAAAATTCTGGGTGTTGAAATGCATTTTTTATAAGCTTTATTAATTTTCTGCTACACTGAGCAGCTAAGAAGTTACTTTACAAGAAGCACAGCTGGAGTTTTATCTGATTTTTGTCTTTGTAGTATTTGTTGAAATATTATAAAATATGCTAAAGAATGGCTTTCTGTTAGATTACTGCACTAATCAAATTGAACTCTTAGCCCTAAAGAGATTACAAATGACAGTGTGCCAGGAAGGCATCAAAAGTATGAAAGTAAGGCGATAACAGTAAACTCAAATCATAAAACACTAAAGAAAGAAAGGGTTTATTTACAGAATTTGGTATTGCAGAAGCGTAAGCTTAGTCCCTTCTAGCCTATAAATTCTTGATAAGACCACTTTTGGATAAGAGCGTTCAACTGCTTTGTTCAGCTTTTGATTTGATTTACCATTGAACACTTATGGCTTTTCATCATAAAACTCTAACTTAAAATGTAACAGGGAATTGTAAGTATTTGAAAAATAGGATAATAGTATCAAAGGCATGTAAAATATTCACGTGGTATACTAGCAATGTAAATTCTTTCTTACAGGATTCCATTTTGGACATTAAAGTACCTATATTCAAAGGACCTGGAGAACTGCCTGAAATCAGATCTTACATGGAAGAATTCCCATTCCCATTCTACATGATTCTTAGAGATGTGAACGCGCTTCCAGAAACTCTCAGTGATGCACTCAGACAGTGGTTTGAACTGGTGACTGCCTCAGACACTTTATAGACTTCAAAGACAGAGTCAGTACCTGATTGCTGCTAAACCACAGAAGTATAGGAAATGGCATTTCAGCAGAGAGCTCATAAAGCCCCTTTCAAACTAAGATTAACGTGCAGGAACTGCTCTCTGGCAGTCGGACTGCGTAAGAACAAAATGGGTTAGGTGCATTCTCCCACGTTTGTCAGAGGACAATTATGCAATGGTGAGACTGTCATCTTCTTTCATTGCCTTTTCCCACAAATAACGTAAAACTTTCTTCTACTTCTCTTCTAATAACTTAGTACTTTTTGAAAAAATGTGTTTCTAATGTTCACAAAGGTAAAACTATTCCTGCCACTGTCTACTGCAATAAGAACCATTGGTCTTGCTTCTGGGAAGGCATTTCTGCATTAGAACAACTTCAGGTGTATTGCAAAAAAGCATTCCTTAACTTCACCCATGGGTGAAGTTTAGCCTGGAGTTCCTTATTCCTTAACTTCACAGGCTGGTGCCTGTTCGGGAAGGAGTGGGTGAGCAGGGAAAGCAGATGGTTTTAAACAACCAAAAAAGGTACCTGAATACTTGAAACTATTCTGCAGTTGAACACATCCTATTATTGATGATTTTTGTCTGATGATATCCACAGGGAGTTTTAAGAGTAACGCCATATGATGATCCCCGTATTATCAGTTTACACTGTGAAGTTTGCCCCTCTGTCCAAGGCAGACATTGAGGACGTTTCTTTAATCTGATGTCTTAGAGCATGGACATGATTTTTCATTGCAAAAACTATGCATCTTCTATTGTCTGTACTAATAAAAAGAGGTACCACTGTTTGTAATTATGATGTCTGTTCTTTCAGTTGATCAAACCTTGAATAAATTAACCAAATTTGCCACATGGAAATGCTGTGCATTCTCTAGCAGTGCACAAATATGAATTTTCCTATGAAAATATATTGTGGGTTTTGTAAATTTTAACACTCATCCTCCTTTTATGGGAATAGGCACAGAGTTTTGATTAAGGGGTCCAGTATTTGGACTTCTCTTGGTGAAAATCTGATGGTAAACTTTGTTTATATGCCTTTCGTTTAAACTCTACTTGAAGATTTTATTCGCATACAAAAATATAAAGTAACACGTTCAAGCGTGGTGAAGGCGTTGATCAGAAGATGTCTGGAAAGGTGGATGAATTCCTGAAGATGTCATCATTCTCCTTGGCTTCTAGATAGACAAACCTTATTTGAAGTATTGCTGTAGCCATTCTGAGATGCAGCACAGAATCATAGAATCACCAGGCTGGAAAAGAACTCTTGGATCATTGAGTCTAACTATTCCCATCAATCGCTAAACCATGGAATCATAGAATCATAAAATCATAGAATCACCAGGTTGGAAGAGACCCACCGGATCATCGAGTCCAACCATTCCTATCAAACACTAAACCATGCCCCTCAGCACCTCATCCACCCGTGCCTTAAACACCTCCAGGGAAGGTGACTCAACCACCTCCCTGGGCAGCCTCTGCCAGTGCCTGACGACCCTTTCTGTGAAAAATTTTTTCCTGATATCCAGTCTGAACCTCCCCTGGCAGAGCTTGAGGCCATTGCCTCTTGTCCTGTCCCCTGTCCCTTGGGAGAAGCGGCCAGCTCCCTCCTCTCTACAACCTCCTTTCAGGTAGTTGTAGAGAGCAATGAGGTCTCCCCTCAGCCTCCTCTTCTCCAGGCTAAACAACCCTAGCTCTCTCAGCCACTCCTCGTAAGACCTGCTCTCCAGCCCCCTCACCAGCTTCGTTGCTCTTCTCTGGACTCATTCGAGAGCTTCAACATCCTTCTGGGCAGTGGCAAGACTCAGAGGTATGAAATGGCCCAGCAAAGCTGTTTCTCATACTTGTATAGATTTGCCACAGCTAAATCATGGTAAGAACTAAAACTGAGGAAACTGAAAACAAGAGAACTGTTTTCAGAACTGAAAACAGGAAATCTATCCCATGAGAATTTAGATGTCAGATACTATATACAATATCCTGCAAGGGTTCTTCAGTGAAGATCTCCATACATGTATACAGATACTTAGATGCTTTGGGAAATTTTAAGTGTGGAAGTTGGTCTGTATAGTTCATCAGGTAATTCTCCAGATTCTACTTCCATTGTAGATTTGTACTGAGTATTTGTAATAGAAAACTTGGATGAATTATTTTCAAAACCTTTCCTGAAAGTTGCAAGGATATAATTGCAGCATAAATTATACTTTGTTGTGGGGATGTCATTGGAATCTGAGGCACAATTTCATTGGCAGTGCTTACTGCACAAATGATAGAATTGTAGAATAGTTTGGATTGGAAGGGACCCTAAAGATCATCCAGTTCCAACCCCCCTGCCATGGGCAGGGACACCTCCCACCAGACCAGGCTGCCCAAGGCCCCATCCAGCCTGGCCTTGAACACCTCCAGGGATGGGGCAGCCACAGCTTCCCTGGGCAACCTGTGCCAGGGCCTCACTGCCCTCAGTGTGAAGAAATTCCTCCATATGTCTAGCCTAAATCTGCCCCCCCTCCAGTTTATACCCACTGCCCCATGTCCTATCACACGCCTTTGTAAAAAGTCCCTCAAATGTTTACAACAAATGAAGTGTTTTCTTTTGTCTATAATTATAAAGGGCTTGCACTAAATTTGCTACAAGGAGACACTGAGTATGTACCATGGAAAGGAAAAGCAGGGCTTAACTGTCATTTTCTATCTGCAGGCTGGCTCTGTGGTGGTATTCAGGGTTGACCTTTATTGCCACATCTGTGCTAAAAAAAACTCTCAGTGCCTTGTACTGTTAGCAACAATGATGTGTTTGGGCAGGGCTTGCAAGTATTTAAAATGATAAAAAAGGTAGCTTAGTGTCTTAGAATTGGTCTGGTGGCTTCCACATTTTTATTTGATCCTACAGTAAATATATGAATCTTACAGCTACATTAGGCCTTCACATAGGCTTTCCACCAACCCCTCCCTTAATGGCAAGTGTGTGGCTTATTACTTGGGAGAAATAGAACAGGACGGGAACACTAATGCCCCACATTCTGATTTTGCCAGTGCCTGCTGCCTCTTGCTGCTCCCACATTCCCACACCCCTGGTGCCCAGGGGACAGCTCGGTTCTGGTGGGGGAGTGCAGGGCTGGGCTGTGGGCACCCGTGTTCCTTAGTATCACAGGGTTGGAAGAGACCTTTGAGATCATCAAACTCAGCTGCCCTGCACTCCTCAAGCATATCCCTGAGCACTTCATCTACCTGCCTTTTAAACATCTCCAGGGATGGGAATTCAACCACGCTCCTAGGCAGTTCCAGTGCCTGAGAACTTTTTGTGAAGAAATTTTTCACCATGTCCAGTCCAAACTTCCCCAACACACCTCGAGGCCATTCCCTCTCATCCTCTCACCTGCCACCCAGGAGAAGAGACCCACCTCTACAACCTCCTTTTAGGCAGTTATAGAATCACTAGGTTGGAAAAGACCTCTTGGATCATCAAGTCAAATCATTCCTACCTGCCACTAAACCATACCCCTGAGCACCTCATCTGCCTGTCTTTTAAACATCTCCAGGGATGGTGAATCAACCACCTCCCTGGGCAGCCTCTGCCAGTGCCTGACGACCCTTTCTGTGAAAAATTTTTTCCTGATATCCAGTCTGAACCTCCCCTGGCAGAGCTTGAGGCCATTGCCTCTTGTCCTGTCCCCTGTCCCTTGGGAGAAGCGGCCAGCTCCCTCCTCTCTACAACCTCCTTTCAGGTAGTTGTAGAGAGCAATGAGGTCTCCCCTCAACCTCCTCTTCTCCAGGCTAAACAACCCCAGCTCCCTCAGCCGCTCCTCACTTGTTCTCCAGCCCCTTCACCAGTTTCATCGCTCTTCTCTGGACACCCTCCAGAGCCTCCATGTCTTTCTCGCGGCGAGGGGCCCACAACTGACGCACAGGACCGGAGGACCCGCCTCACCAGTGCTGAGCACAGGGGCACAACCCCTGCTGCCCCCTGAACACGGCCGCCCCCCCGCGCCATGCCCGCCCCTCCTAACATGGCCGCCCGGGGCGCGAGGGGCGGGGCCGCGCGCCATCGCCCCCGCCCCCTCCCAAAATGGCCGCCGGGCGCCTCCCGCCGGGGGCTCTGAGCCTGAAGCAGGTACGAGCGGGCGTGATAGAAGGAGAAGTTAGCCGCACAAAAAGCAGAGCGCTTTTCGCTTGAGATAAAGTAGAGCTCGGTTTAATCCGAGGAACTGCGGGTGTTCAGCCTGGAGAGAGGAGGGTGAGGGGAAACCTTATCGCTCTCTGCCGGGAAGGAGGCTTGGAGGCGGGTGTCGGTCTCTTCCCCCGAGTGGCAGGCGGTGGGAGGAGAGGGAATGGCCTCAGGTTGCACCAGGAAGGATTTATATCGGATATTAGGAACAATTTCTTCCCCAGAAGGTTTATGCGTGTGAGAATTAATTGTTAAGTTTTGCAGCAGCTGTTTGATGTTTAATTATCTCATCATACAAATCTGTCTTGTATCAAGAGATACAGACAACCTCCAGACGTGGATAAATAACCTGAAAGAATAAACACTCTCTTACAGTTTCAAGAATTTATTGATATGGTTAGTTGTCTTGTAAGACGTAACTGTTTTAGGTCAGGAGAGAACCTGAAAGGAATCTCCAGATGTCGTTGGGTAACTTGAAAAATAAACATTCTTTGAGGATTTACACGGTCCTGTGTCTAAAATTATATATATACCCACTGCTTTTGTGAGGTGGGATGCCTTTTTCCTGGACATTAGGAAAAAATTCTTCACAGAAAGGGTCATTGGGCACTGGCAGAGGCTGCCCAGGGAGGTGGTTGAGTCACCTTCCCTGGAGGTGTTTAAGACACTGTGGACGAGGTGCTGAGGGACATGGTTTAGTGTTTGATAGGAATGGTTGGACTCGATGATCCGGTGGGTCTCTTCCAACCTAGTTATTCTATGATTCTGTGATTCTTTTCTAGAAGGGCATCTGTTTCAGCGCTGAATTGCAAAGTAAAAGTATTATTGCGTTTGCTTCGAAGGCTTTGTCCTTTTCCATATTTTAGCAGTGAATGAGTTTCTCTCCCATCAGGCAGAGGCTGCCCAGGGAGCTGGTGGAGTCACCAACCCTGGGGTGTTTAAAAGCGGGTAGATGAGGTGCTCAGGGATGTGATTTAGTAGTGGACAGGTGTGGGAAAAGAGAAGGCTCCAAGGAGACTTTATAGCGACCTTCTAGTACCTGAAGGGGCTACAAGAAAGCTGGTGAGGGACTTTTTACAAAGGCTTGGAGAGATAGAGTGATAGGACAAGGGGGAGTGGCTTTAAATTGGAGAGGGGCAGATTTAGACTAGACATTCATGCTGAGGGCAGTGAGGCACTGGCACAGGTTGCCCAGGGAAGCTGTGGCTGCCCCATCCCTGGAGGTGTTCGAGGCCAGGTTGGATGGGGCCTTGGGCAGCCTGGTCTGGTGGGAGGTGTCCCTGCCCATGGCAGGGGGGTTGGAACTGGATGGGCTTTAATGTCCCTTCCAACCCAAACTATTCTGTGATTCTGTGAGATCCTCCAGAAAAGGCAATGGGGAACTTTACATTTGTTTGTGTTCCTTGAAGCAATCGAAGCTGCTGAGGGAACAGCCTACAGCCTGTTCCTCTCTCCTTCACAGTTCCTGAGGCGCCAGCAGGTTCTGCAATTGTACAGGAAGATCCTGCGGGCCATCCGCGATGTCCCTGCTGAAGCAGATCGACGCTATTTAAAGGACTGGGCCAGGGAGGAATTCAGGAGAAATAAGGATGCTACAGAAGAGGTAAGGACTGAGAACCCACAGCCCCAAGCACCTGCTGTCAGCAATCATTGGTGCACTACACTGTACAGTGTGAGTTCTAGACTGGTAGGAAGTCTGCTGTTACTGATGTCTCTTAAGGTGGATTTGTGTGAAGACATAATCCAACATTTCTAAATGTTATCTCCTCTGTTAGTGGTAGTGACATTTCTCTGATTTTCAGATAATAATCTGGACTAAAAAATCTGAAACTCAAACAAATGCTGCTTACTTTACAAGCTCGACATGAGCCAGCAATATGTGCTCGCAGCCCAAAAGGCCAACAGTATCCTGGGCTGCATCAAAAGAAGCATGGCCAGCAGGGCGAGGGAGGTGGTTCTGCCCCTCTATTCCTCTATTGTGAGACCCCACCTGGAGCATTGTGTCCAGTTCTAATATCAAGAGAAACATCTCTCAAAACACTTTTTCTGTAAATTGTTGCTCTTCTTAAGGCCTGCATGTAGTTGCCACTACTTATTGCAAAGGTGGTAGACACACAGTCCTAAAGAAATCATCATTAGGAGTTTGAATCCAGCTCGAAACTGAGTTTTAAAGCAAAGATGGAACTAGCCCCAAAACACATCATTAAGGAATTGGACAAAATGAATTTATTTATTCGCCTGGTTTTTAACCATCTCAGTGACTGTAACATTCCTTCACAGAAAGAAATAGATCTCAACAGTGCTGTTAAGAATTGTATCGATTTTAATGTGTTAAAATCTGCGTGCTTGTGCAAAACCTGTACAGATGTTCAGTTCAGTGGATTCCATTTTATTTTACAGGATGCAATCAAGATGATGATTACTCAAGGCAACATGCAACTTCGGGAACTTGAAAGAACACTTAAGCTGGCAAAATCCTGATCTTAATTTTGTTGTCAACTGGACTTCATCTGCTGTGAACAAAAGCAGTTGTTATTTCCGGAATGTGGTTGTAATAGTGGCCTTTGCTAACAACCTGGTGATGCTTGAAGGTAGAATCTGCCATGGTGGAGGGGTTTGTTTGTTTTTTCCCCTTCCTCTTCTTGTGTGGAAATCACTCAGACATAAAGGACTTTAAAGACTGAATGGGTGATGCAGCATGTGCACTGGGAAAAGCAGAAAGCACCAAACATTACAGTAGCAGTGTAATGCCAGGGAAATGGAAAATAAACACAAGCCAGATTATTTTGTCTTTTTTTCTGTTGTGGCAGCTCTTAAGTGGTAACATTAATAGTGGTAACAGCTCTTTCTCTACTGTGACAACGATTTTTACCAAGATTTGGGGGTTAAAAAAGCATTTGGGATAAATAAACAGGCCCAGAACAAATAAACATGATACAACATTAAGAAAATCTTTTGTGTTTGATGTGGATTTTCAGTTGTCATTGAATAAAATTTCAAAGAGAATCCTTTATATATGAAAATGAGAGATTTTAACTGCAGAAATAATTATCACATGATTTTACAGGAAGTATAATAACTTCAAGTTAGTATTTAATATAAGGTAGAAATACAAATAGAAAATACCAACCATGAATGTTGTGATCTGTTCTTCCAAATGTCATATTGCTCCACTTTTAATTGTCAGCTTGCAACTGTTTGTACCTTCCTGTAAACCGCAGTATTTTTTTCGCTGTACAATTAAAAAATGCCAGGAATGAGTCTGGGTTTTTCTCACCACAAATAGCCAGACAAGAGTAGATAAGATAGATACCTGACTAGCCAGACGGTGCCCACAGTTGAGGTGGTGGTTTCAATTGATGCAGGAACCTTTCCCTCTCCGACTTCACTGTTAATCAGTCAATGAAAAATATGCCTAACTATGTTATTTCAAAAAGTCTAAATTCTGTTTAAATTTTCTGATAGAATACACTGTTAGAACACCAGTGCGTTGCGGACTTATTTTTCACATTACCAGAAAATGTTGTTTAGAAAGGAACTTTGCCTATAAAAAGCTGTAATCTATGTCGACTTGTTCTCACGTGCAGCCTTCCCTCTCCCTTCAGATTACTGATCCTTAAGAGACTTAACCCTGCTGACTTATCACACTGCTTTCCATTCAGACCCCAAGTCTGCATCAGACCTTTGACTCCAGTCTGTACATTTCTAGGTTGTGGCCATATCACCTAGGAACTGGGCTTTGACAGGTAATGCCCTGGCCAGTCCCTGATCTCCTGAGTGCTGCTGCCCATCGCCTCTGCTGCTCTCTGGGCTTGTCAAGAGACAACTGCTTGCCTGCCACAAGCCTTTGGGAGTCGAGGCGCAGTCTGCTAGGGTAGGTGTATTTCCTCCAGGTGTGTGCTCAGAGAAAGGTAGATAATACAAGTATTTTGTAAGGAATTCCTTTAACTCTAGTAATTTTGAAGGAGGGAGGACCACGGAGGGAAGCAGTAAGGAATTAGCAGAAAATGCCTCCCTTTTTATTACAGTGCACTTGCTGGCTTCAGAAAAATCTCTGAAAACTGTACTCTACATCCAAGTTACTGTCTTAAATTACTGTTCCAATGGCTACCTGGGTAGGGCAGACCCCATTTCCATGTTTTATAGCCACAAACAGAAAAGTTTCAAAGTCCAAGTCAAATTTCTCAGTCAAGTGAGGGGGTTTAGTCCGTTTTCTCTGGCTGGAAAACATGCCACCACAGACTTCCGAGCAACACTTGGTTTAATTGCTTGGCAAAGCATTCGACTTCATCAAGGTGATACAAAACTTAAATCACATGCTTCTGCAGTCCTACAGTAGCTGAAACAGAACTGTAAACGTACGAAAGCGTCTATGTTAGACTATGGAAGTCAGAGCAATAAAACTACTATTTCCATAACCGCAGATGTACTTTTTTTGTCTTGATAGTGTATTAATAGGAACTTTAAAAGTATTGTTATATAATACAATTTTCTTCACTTTATACATCTGCTAAGAAGACAAAAGCTTAATTACTAATTACTTAATGGTATCTTCAACTCTGTAAAGTATTTTGAATTGATTTTAGAGCTCTTCAGTACAAAAAAAAATATCTCTTCACTCCTTAGCATAACAGTACTATCCTGCGTTTTACCTGTCTTTGAACAGTTCTGTCATGACCTGTCAAATACACTTACTTTTCTAACAGAATCTGATGGAGCCTTCTCAGGGGTTTAAGGAGGAAGCCCTAAAGGGGAGCAGATGCAATGAGTGATGGTGCCTCTGGTTTATTTGGATTCTGTCAGCCTGGACGACACTGGTACTGCAAGTTTTGATTTTATAACACTGCTCACCCATAAAAACTTTAAAATGTCGTTGAGTTCTATTTTGTGGGACTGCTGGTGGAACCAGTCCTGAGACCTACAGAATCACCAGGGCCCCACCTCCCTCTTTAAGCATACAAGGGAAAATCAGAGAGGAATTATTCAGAGGAACAAAGGAAGACAGTCTGGACAAGGTGTCTGGGAGAAAATCCTGACTCCGCAGAAAAAGAAACATTTGAGCAGAAGCTTGCAAAGCTTTAGACAAAGGACTTTTTCAAGTTTCTTCAGCAGTAAAGAATTAAGCCATTTGCTGCTTGAAGGAAGAAAGGTTTTATGTAAAAATTACACCTAATGAGTAGAGCATGGTTATGGTAAATTATCTGCCACCTATCCCCTGAACAAAATTTCTCAGTCAGATTACTTGAGTATGGCCCCAACACCATGTGACCACAAGGACCTTTCCAACCACGGCACCATCAAAAAAAGACAAATCTCATTTAGCATTTGTTTTAATAATGTAAAACCAAAAGAAAGGCTAAGTGGGTGATGCGCCTTCGCATCTCACTCTGTGGGAGCCTGGCCTCTCCCTGCTGGAAGCCTACGCAGGCTTGTCATTCGAATTGGTTCTGTAGCTTCTCTCCACTGACTAAAGAGAGGTGGTGGGGAGTATCTGAAATGGTATCACTAGCCCTTCATCACGAAGGAATTTCTGTCCAAAGATCTCAAACACCCTGGATTTATTTTGGTATTGACATCGCTGTGTGTTTGCACGTAGCATACAGTAGAACCCTCTAGCCACGCATGACCTATGTGGAAATAAGGAAATTCCCTCCTCAGATAAAAGTTTTGGTTTCTAATGCAGTTTGTCTTCCAAGCAGCACCTGGAAATTGAGAGTGCAATATTTAACGGACTTTTGGAAATTAACGAAGGATCTAATCTGCAGCATCTCATTGTGATCAGTACAGTCTGCATACGAATTCTCCTCAGTTCTGGAGTTTCCAAAGTTATTTCTACTCCTGAAAAAAAGAGTATTCTGTTTGGTTATAACAGGCACTACAAATATATATAGATATCTATCAATAGTCCAGATTCCCATACAGCAGGTTCCAAAATAAGTCCCATTGCTTGTCTTTATCCGCTTGGTAGATGCTAGCTCTCTTTCTGCACCTTAGTCCTTAACTTGCTGAGCTCCTCTTCTAAGCTTTTGATATACTCCTTGAGCGCAGCCTTGTCTTGCTGTGCCTTCTGATTAGCTTGGCACCGGGCTTCTTCTATCTTCCGTTCGTACCACTTCTCCATCTGTGTGGAAACAGCCTCAAAGAAGTACTGTGTTATCTCCAGGGCCTGAGACGTGTCTTTGAGCAGAGGGGCAGGCGGCTGTCCCGCAGGCAGAGCTGAGGGTGGCTGCTCCTGGCTCTGCTGTGCCCCGGTGTGGTGTGCAGCTTTGTGCCTTGTCTGCCCGCTTTTGCTGGACTTCTTTGTCTGAGTTCCCTTGTCAATGAAGTAGCCGCTCTGTGGCTCAGTCTTCGCAGGTTCAGTTGAGGGCTGCGAAGCCGTCTGAACCTTAACATGTCTTAATTTGGAGCCCACAAGCTCGCAGGAGGGCAGCTCCTGCTGGAACCTGTGGAACATGCTGGCACCAACTGCTCTGTCCTTTGGCCTCACGTCTTGAGCAGGGGCAGAAGAAACTGGTCCACTGACAATTAACTGTTGCTCTGTACCTACAGAATAAGATATATACACATCTATTTAGAAAAGCTCTGAGCAATTATTTTAGCATTCAGAAATTCTCATTGCTTGATGAATGACGTGGTTCCCCACGTACCATGCTGTGTCTTACACTGTAGGGGTGTGTATAAATTCATTACATCTTCAGAGCCAGGTGATATAATAAAGCGTCACTAAAAGAGAAAAGGCTTGGACAGAGGGGCACTGAATTGTGGCTGTGGGACTACAGACTGACAACAACCAAAGGATGTTTAACAAAGATCAGGATAGATTCCCAAAATAGTTTATGTCTGCTGATATTTATCAACTCCCTGCTTCTACAAGAATTGAAGCCCCACTAATTTTAGAAAGATAACATATTATAATGTTTCTGAATTCTTTAATGCAGCGTCACTCACACTCCTGCTGCCACGAGAACTCCTGTGTAGTCTTCTGCCTTTCTCCTCTGATGCAGTCTGCATGTCCACATCTGTTCATTTTGCACAGTGTTTGGAGGGGGCATATACAATATTTTACAGGAGCCCAGGGCTTTGATAGTGTTCTCCTTGGCTTTGGAGAGCTGGGAATTCTGTCCGTTGCTTTTTTCCTCAATAGCTTCCCTGGCCAAGCACAGACCGGTGACTTGAACCAAGAACTTCCATATTTTGAGTGGCCATGATCCCTGAATGGGCCTGAACGTTCTCACCTAGTTTTGTTCTTGTCAAATAAATAATAATTAAACAGACCTTGGTTCAAGGAAAGAGGAAAAAAGTGAGAGGCTGATCCTTTATCCTCACAGTTTGAATATTAACAAGGGAAATGTTCACATGCTTGTACTCCATCATTCTAGGTTCTGTAAATCTGAAAAGCACTAAATACAATACTTTCTTCAGTAGATGTTGGATAATCTGCACATTGTCCTGACAGACAATGGGGTGGGAGCAATGCTCACTGGGAAACTGGAGAAATTTCAGATAACAGTGTTATTCAGAGCATCAAAGGACTTGGCTTCAAAGCTACAGTGACATGGAAGCATCGGGAAGAGCCACTGGAATTCCACCCAACCATGTCTTACATTATTCTCAGCAGCTGCCTTGAAGTGTATTCTAATCTCAAGACATGATGCATATGGATGAGGGAAAGCACACAGCCAGAATTACTACTACTTCCAGTATTAATACAAGTATATCTCATTTAATTAGCTTGCCTTTTAATGAATATGACACCCATTACCTGACAAGGTTGTGCCTGATGCACCATCTTGTTGAATGCAAAAATGTTGCCCAAAGCTCTGTTCTGGCATCTGGACTCTACTCCTTCCTCCATCTTCTGAGAGGCTATTTGGGAGCGTGGGGTAGGAATGCTGGTGGGAGCCCTCTGACTGCAGCATGGGCTGGTTGGCTTTACAGTCCTTGGCGCTGTGGGGGTTGTTCTCAGTATCCAGGGTCTCAGTGAGAGACTCACAAGTGGACAAAGTTGATTTTGGTCTTGATGACCTGGAATCTCCAGAAAGCTTGAGCTCCAGATTCTGAATCTTCAACATGCACCAAGTCTTCAGCTCATCAACCAAGGAATTCTATGAGAAAGAGACTGTAAATTAGAAGATCCTGTGATTAGATCCCATGGTTCCTGGGCTGCTGAGGATATGTGGCAGGGACAAAGGTAAGCAAGTCTTAGTATCTGTGGGTTTAGGGTCCCTGTGCAGATATGTGTGTTGCCACTGGGAATATTTAAAGGACTGCAAATCAGAAAAGATGAGGAACTATGCATTAGCTAATGAAAGGCACCCTCTTCAGTCCATCGCCTCTTAGTTTTCAATGCGCTACCTCAAATGCAACTCTAAGTTCTCTCATCAAAGCTGATATCTGTAATCATACAATCAACAGTACTTTCTAGGTGCAAGGAATGTCATGTGTGGTCAAAGCTGCCATCTTCTAAGAGTGAAATTAAAATTACACCTCTGGAACGCAGCTTTATACCATTATCCACCTCTGCTCCTCTGTTCATTCAGTGATGAGTCCAATGCTAAATGATAAATTACCAACAGCTTTCAGATCACAAGGTACTTAATAAGTGTCAGATGCAGAGGCATTTGCTAGTAATCAATTAAAATATGAGTAGGTTTTTTACCCTCTTGTTCATATAACATCGTGACTTTAGGTCAGGCCCTACTGTGCACATGGACAATTAGTCCATGCATGTAGTAAAGCCCAAATCAGTTTTTCCAGTAGTTTCAATTAGAACAGGAACAGCTGATATTGCTTAATGGTGTTTTTAATTCACCTGATGCTCTGCTCCAGTATCTCATTTCTTAAATGGAGATTACAGGGAGATGGAGCACAAGCTCAGACATTCAGAAGCCAACAGAATATTTATGTCTCTTACTATGAAATAAAAACTAAAGCTGCCATGGTTTGTTAAGTTCTTTGGAGAGAAGTGTTCTGCGAATGTTAGATCAAAGTCTCTTGATCAGTAGTTTACGCTGGGATTATCACAGCTCCCAGCCTTTTAACAGGGACTTGGCAGGGCCTTAAAAGAAGTCATGACATTTTACTGGTACAAAGTGTGTTTCTCAGTTCTTAGAATAATACCAATAATGAGAAAATGAATTGTATTTTAAATTTACCTGTGTAAGTGGAGAAACACAAATTTCTTAGCATGTTTTAATGGTGAGTTTTGTAGAAACTAGAAGGGTGAGAACTGGATTTCTAAGGGATAAGTCATTCTTGTAACGCTGGTTAAACGAGCATACAAAGAGAACTTGCCTATTTGCAGTAACACAGAGCTTGGAGATGGTGTGCTGCTGCCAAAGTCAGGATGAAAAACTGCAGCCGTTTAATACATGGAGGAAAAAAAATCAGACAAAGAAGGGGGACATTCCCAGGACACACAACCAAATGGATGAGAAGTAGAAGGAACAACACAGATTTTAAGCCTTTGTTACTATTTGCAGATGTTCCTGCAGATGTCCTTTAATGAAGCAAAAGCTGAAAACACAACTGTTAAAAACTTAGCAGTAGGAATTTTTGCAAAATGCTATGTTAGAAAAAAGGTACTTGTTATAGATCCCACAATTCAGACCCACCAGATTAAATTGTAACTGTGAGACTGGACTTCACATTCCCCATTTCTAATGCAAAAGCTTTATCAATTTAGCTTAGAGAATAAGGCAGTGAATAGGAATAACTTGGTCTTTGAAGCTCTTTTGCCCGTTTCAACAGGTGAGATCTCCCATATTCTCTCTGCCTGCTCTAACGAAGCTCTTGAGCTGATCCGTCTGAGCTAACCGGCAGTAGCCATCTCCAGCCCTACCTGCCGCTTCTCCCCCTCGTTTTTCTCCAGCTCGGTGTGCTGCTGCAGGCGATGCAGACACTCCGTTCTCTCTGCAGACAGCCGCTCAGCCATAAGCTTGTCTAAAACACGGAGCTGTGGAAAAAAAATCCACAATTTAGCTGAGATGATTATGTTAAAAAAACAAACAACCCCCCCATCTGTGAACCTTGTAAGCCAAAGTACAGTCTGTCTTTCAGTCTTCATTTCTAGGAATGCTGCCAACTACAATTAGATGTAGCTTGCAAAGGGGCACAATCACCAAATTATTAATGAATAACAATTACATTAAAAATAAAAATAAAATATAGAGGATCTTGGATCTCAGTGCAAACAGAGCTCAGCAAGAGGGATTTTTACAATTATGAACCGACCAGCTGTAGGACTGCCTTCTGTCTTTAAGTTTCCCTCTTAGGGCCTCAAGCAGTTTAGATTTATTATCTAAAGAAGCACCTGAAGCCACTTAACACATTAAATACATTTTTCTCAAGAAAACACATTAAATATGTTTTTCTTGGTCTGCAACATTAGATCCCTGTGGAATGTCACAGTTCCCTGGTCTCGAGTATTAGATTTCAGGTTAGGTTTTACAACATAAGAAGCAATAAATGAATCATAACAATGAAAATACTCCTTAAGCTTAGGATATGTTTCTAATAGTCATGTGGGCAAGCAGACCTCTGGGTCATATTCTTACTTGATGTTGAGTTTTACTTTCCATCTGGCCCAGTTTAACATTCATCTTATCTTGTACTGTCCCAAACTCAGCTTTTATCTCTTCCACCGTTGCCTCCAGCTGATTCTCCAGTTTATTTATCAGAGGCTCACAACGACATCCATTTATGGGTGCCTGAAAGAAGAAATACATTTACTTGCTGCATCCCGCTATCCTCTTAGTGCACTTAGAACATTATCACGGCCTCCCTGAGTCAGTCTTGGGCTCTTCTGTACCATGACCTGTACTCACCCTCCTGATAACATCTTACAGCAGCTCAGCCAACGAGTTGAAAAAGCACAGACTAGAAAAGGATTGATCTGATTTATACGGGCACATCCTAACTCACAGCATGGTTGATTTCACTGGGGCTACAAACGGCAATGAGCTCTGATCACGCACGCCATGGTTCTGTGTGCTGTATGCGGGGATACCGCATTACAGCCCAATACCCACATCTTGATGCTGTAATTCTGAGTTGTACAAAAAATCTGGCTTTGTGAATGTGTGTGGGTTTGTGGGCATTTGTTTTTTAACCTAATGCCGACAATGTGCTCTTTTTTTTCTTCTTGTACTGTATGAAAAGGTCCCGCTGCTCCTCTCAGCCTTCACCCTGCTGGCACCTCAGCTGATCCTTATCTGCTGTGCACATCACTGCCTGCCTCTGACTTGGGTGAGCGTCCCAAGGCTCCTCTGCGCGGGGAGCTGCACCGACTGGGCTGAAATCTCTCAGAGAGATGGTCACAAAAGGCTCCCTTAAGCAAGGACAGCTAGTCCTCATCAGCTTCCTCTGCAATCAGAAACCTTGCGGGTGAGTCAGGAGCCCAAAGCAGCTGCTCTCAATCAGTCTGCAGAGGAGCCTCCCTCTCTCCTCTGGCCCTGCTGTACTGGTTCACAATCATAAAAACACTGGGGTTATTCCCTTGGCAGGGCAAGGTGGGTGGTTTGCAGACCACTACAGAGAGCTTTAGAAATACATGTACTTAAGAAATCCTGTTTGTTATTCAGGGCCTGAGGGCATCAAACAAGACAGACAGAAAAAAAAGAAAAGGAAAGAGAAGTGTCATGTATTTCAGGAAACCCTATAAGGGAGTCTAGCTCTATTAAGCTCATCTTTGTATATAAATTCTGTATACAAATCCTATCTGCTCTCCGCACATTTCTTCCTGCTCCCCAAGCCCTTCCTACTGGCCCATCCTCCTACCGTCAGACCCTAGGGGCGGGGAGATACTCCTTTTAACATATGAAAGATTCTCCATCCTTCCCGATGTCTGCATTAGGATAATCCCTAGTGTCCAAGTCTGGAAATTTCCCAAGAATCATACAGCAAGATATTGGCCAGTAAAACCTTTGAAGTCTGACTTGAGTGATCTTCAGAATCTGCTGAATTTCTTAATTAACTGGTGGATGGATGTGAGAAGCTAAGGAAACAAGAAGCTAAGGATTGACCTCCCAGAGGAGGGCAATATTAAGAAAGAAATAGTATAGAAGTTTACAGTGTCTACAGGGTGATTTGTTGACTGTTTTACTGCCCTTTTATAAATATGTACTAGTAAATACTTGTGGAATAAAATAAACTGAGTGGAGTAAAAGATCAGTCTCTAAATCAGAATATATACACATAAGCCGATAGCTTCTGATTTATTTGTGAACCAGTTTCTGTACCATTACTGTCTCCAGTAGTCCTAGAACTCCTGAAGACACGTTGCAATAAACAGAATTGAAACAGAATGTATTGAGCGTACTCAAGCTCTTGGTTTAGGTAGCAAGCTTCAGTGCTCACACAGAGCTTTCTTTTATTGTCATTGTCCAAGCTCTTTGCATTTTCTGCTGAAAATCTTAATATTTCAAAGTGTATTATAGAAGTTCCAGTGTTATTTCCAATTACTGTTCAGGCCTTATCTGCAAAAAGGGATCAGAACTCATTAAGTATGTTGTCTTTAACCCGTACAAAACCAGCTTATTGTTTACTACACGTTAGGCCAAAATGCAGCTGAAGCCCAAGCAAGGGAAACAAATCCACAGTCATGATTTCATACACATGGGGGTGCAGTTAATCAAATGCAGTTTCTATCCCTTAGCTAACTGTCCCCCAGCTCCAAGTGCTGCTCCCTGTGTCTCCCTCCAGGAGGGCAGCAGCTGGCTCACCTGCATCACCTTCCCATCCTTTCCTCTGTAGAGCGTGTACAGCTGGTAGGCTCGGACCTCGTGGGGAGGGGGTGGAGAGGAGCAGTGATGTTTACTTCTGCGCTTAGGCACGTTTTGCTGGGGCCGAGGGAGTGTCTGCTGATCGGCGGGGGAGATGGGGTCCGAGAGTGCTGAAACCTGCATAAAATACAGACAACATTTTCCCTATTTACGAGCCCCCTGTAAACCAGTCCTGGTGGGAACAGGACAAATCCATTGTGACAATTACAGCAAAAACTTGATTAGAACAGCAATCCAGCTGCAGCGGCTGGCGACAGCCTTGGTGTCTGTCAAGACAATAACCAGACTTCTGCACAAATCCAGTTTGTCTGACTCTCAACAGCAGAATTTCCCCACCAGAAACTGGTTTTGTCTGAAGACCATCTCTGCCCCCAGATCATGGCAGGGCTGGTGCCCTGACTCGCTGACACACCCAAGGGACACCTGTACTTTTACTCGACAACCATTGTGTGTCTCTCTGCTGTTTTACATCTACTGATACCTTTTCCTTTGCCTTTTTCTTTTTGCTTTTCTTCCCTTTGGGATCAGGTGAGGTTGACCGGGGTTCATCCTTCAGATTGCTCTTCCTCTGTGGTGCCTGGTCGCTGCTTGGCGTGTCGTCAGCAGGCGACACGCTGTCCTGCTTAAGGCAAAGACAGGGAGTTCAGAGCAGTTGCACAGATGGAGAAAAGGTGCTTTATTTTTTTT
The DNA here is from genome assembly GCF_032191515.1 of Phaenicophaeus curvirostris. Classification (NCBI taxonomy): domain Eukaryota; kingdom Metazoa; phylum Chordata; class Aves; order Cuculiformes; family Cuculidae; genus Phaenicophaeus; species Phaenicophaeus curvirostris. The sequence goes on from NC_091393.1 coordinate 8,651,430, forward strand.
TTTTTAATTTCCCAGTTTTAAGCTGCTCTGCACATGCGAGTGGCCAACTCTTCAGTAGCACAAGCTAGGGCTCCAAACAGACTTCGTCCTGACAGGTTTTTTTCACACTGTCTCCTTAAAGCAGATGCTGACGGTAACGCTGGGCTGTACCTTGCTCTGTACCACTTCATCCCGTGGTACTGACTGAGCTCGCCTTTCCTCCTTCAGCTTCTCTCTCTTCTTCCTCAGGCTTCTTCCACGGTTAAAGCGCGAGACCTGAAGGCAGATCACACTGTTACTCGGTGATGTCATGTCCTTCCCTGGCACAGAAGCCAAGCAACAGAGCACACCTTTTCCACCTCTACTAAAAGACAACATACAAAAGGGGGTGTTCATACCTCAGCAGAGGAGCGTTTTCACAGCTCAGCCCATCAGGGCACTTTGCTGTCCCTTGGAGGAGTGAGAGCCTCCTCCTGTGCCCCTGGTCTGGCTGCCAAGCCAAGCCCTTCTCACACACAGTAAGGAGAAGTGGCAGAGCAGGGATTGCACTTGGTCTCACACCAGAATAGAGAGCTCTCCCATGCGCCTTCCACCCGGAACAGCGTAGTAGCATTTCACACATACAAGCAGAGTACAAACAGGATATTTTATCCCCATTTCATCCCCATTTTGAAGCATCTTCTAGTGCAATCAACCATCTGGGGGGTGAGAGAAGTCTGAGGCAGGCAGCAGAGGGACATGACCTGAGAGCTTTTGGGTACAGGGCCACCACAGAGAATAAGAGCCTGTGGCTGCTCCGTCCTTTGCCAGTCGAGACAGCCAGGACCTCTGCCAGTGCTTCGTACTGAGGCATCATCTGCACACCTGGCTGGACTTGGAGGCTGAAAGGCTCCACATCAACAGACCCGAGGCCAGCACACAATGCTGGGAGAGACATAGGCACCTTTCACAGCTGGAGGTGACTGACCAGGGGTTGTGGCCCCTCCAGGTTAACTGGCCTCAGCTCCAGGCATGTGCATGTGTTAGGGAGAAATCTGTAACGTACCTGTGATGCTTTAGTAAGGAGGAGTGCAACCTCAGGGTTATTGTGCTGTCTGGCAACCTCTAGAGGGGTCTGACCTGCCTGAGAGGAAAACAAAAATGGCATTTCCTTCAAAACACAAGGTACTGGATATAGAGGATTTCTCCATCCAAAGTTAGTACATGCTCTGTGCACAAGAATATAGTGACTAACTGCTTTGGTTTACCCAGATGCAATTCAACACTAACACCCAATATTTTCTACCAACACTAAAAGGGGAGTCTGCATTAACACAAAATACGAAAGAAACTCCACGTCCTGCTTACATTATTGACAACGGATGCATCAGCCCCTGCCTCCAGCAACAGCTTAACCACCTTCCTGTGATTCAGAGCAGCAGCTACATGGAGTGCGGTATCACCTGCCTGCAAGTTAGAAAGCAGAAAACAACCATGTAACACTCATCCTTGGGTCTCACCCTGCAGAAATCGCATCTTCCCAAAGGGTGTTCAGAGGTGGAAAGGCTACTCTTACTGGTGCAACAACTGAGATTAAATAAGGCTTGGTCAATAAAAAACAATGGATTTGGGAGGAAGGGGACAGGAGCGGCCAAGGAGCTCCTTCAGGGCAAGGACCTACTTCAGCCTGGTTTTGAGGAAGGCAGGCAGGGGCTGGTGATCTGTTTTAACTAAACCAAGTGACACATGATGCAGCTTGGAGGCAGCCCAGCTCTACTGCCAGCAAACGGATACAAGATCTGAGAGCAGAACCGGTTTTCCCACCACAACCTTCCCTTTTCAGTTTTTTAGAGGTCTGATTATTTGGTGCGCAGGTGGTCGCATATCACATTACTCAAACCCGATCAGATAAGTACCAGCAGCAAGAGCGTTGGTGTTCTCTTCGTGAGATTGCTCAAGGAAAACGGGTTTTGGACTAAAGCCAGGAGGCAACCCGGGTCCAGCGCTCACACACTGCCCTGCTCTTGTCCTGGTGCAGTGAGGTGAAGACAGCTGTGATCAGATACGGGCATCAGTAACGGAGCCAGCAGCTGTTTAAGGGAGACTGGACAGGTGTTTATAATGCCCTCCTGTCCCCTTTGTCTCCAGAAAATTAGATCTCCTCTAGACTAGTGGACACCTGTGGCTTGTTACTAACTAGGATGAGGCACGTTCCTAAATAAAGCCATTCTGTGTGCAAATATGGAACAACTTTGGGTAGTGCTGGGGAATGAAAGAAAGTGGTGTCTTTCTGGGCCAGTTTCACACCAGCTGATCTTAATATTCAATAGCTCATTTTGCAAGTTAAAAAAACTCATTTTCAAATAAAATTACATAGTAAATCTAACATGCTGGAACCTATTTTGTTTGCTGTAATACCTCCTATCTACAAAATATGTTTAATTTAAACATACACATCAGGAAGCATCCTATGATCCTCAACTACACATGGAAAATATCCCAGGAACATGAAACAATGTGGTTAAGCACCAAATAATCAGTTAATTTAGCAGATTCAACAAATTTTAATGTATTAAGTCCACCCCTTCTACCACCCAGTTTAGCTACGCTACAGGTACAGCAATCAATTACCTCTCTATAAAACAACTACGGATGATTAATCCTAGGTCAGACTGACCATTACTTAAAACTTAAAGCATAATTTTCTTCACTTTTATGTCTTTTTACTTCCCAATTTTTTAAATACAGCAAAGAAAAGGATTCTAGAGGAATTCACACTTTTGTAGCACCTGAACATCAGTGAGCTTTGCTTCACAATGTTTCTGTAATGGCCATAGGATCATTAAATCCTAGAGACAGAGGAATAAATGCCCCCCCTCCCCCCAAATTGAAGGAACCTCTTTCCCAGTCCTATTCTGAACAGAACTGGTAAGACTCAAGAGGGCAAATCTCTACCCCTACACTACTATTTCTGTCCCAAACCCCCTTCTATGAGGTATGTGATTGCAAAACTTCATAAGTAGGCAATGCTTTAAAGAAATGATGCACACGTGATGGCAAAATAATAAATGGCTGGTATGTCATTAAGAAGCTCAGGCAGTTGGTCATACAGTGAAACACAGAGTGAAATGAGATTCCTTGCGTAGGAATCCCTCTTTCCAACAACAAGCTATATGTGAAGGGCACAGAGTCGCAATGAGGTTCATGCACTGACCTGGTTCTTTTCATGGACAGAACAGAAAGCACTGAGCAGCACCCTAATGATGGGCAAGTGATTATAACGAGCAGCCACATGCAGACAGGTATCTCCTGCCTGCAAACAGAAACAAAGCTCTGAGCAGGCAATCACAGCAAGAAAGCTTGCACTTGTCATGGTGTTCAGAGATGAATTAATCCTATTAAACCAAAAAGAGCAGTAAATGCCACACACCTCCATTGAATAGCAATGCTGTCTTCTGTGCAGTACAAAAGTCACCAGAATGGGTGGGAAGGTTTAGTGAGAGCTTGGGTCAGGCAAGGTGGGAGTACGAATTCTTTAACAACTGATGGGAAATACTGGAATTGTAAAATGCCGGTTTACTGCACTACCAAACCTGATTTACACTTTCCCATTAAATCTGTTCTTCCATATCCCAAACCAATGTGATTTGGAAAACCCACTCGGGGTCACACATAATGAAGAAAATACGAGGAGTAGTGGCTAGAGCAGCATCCCCTTAAGGGAGAGTGTGCATGCAGCTGGGATTGCGAGCTGGGAGCAGAGCCCCACAGGATTCTGTTTCTGTGTGCCTCTGCTCATCTTGTTATTGAGCAGGGACAAAAACATCTGGATTTTGTAATTTTTTTCCCCTTTGTCAGGCTAGATACATTATAAAATGGGAGGAAAGCTCTCTGAAGTCACCTTGAATCTACCTCATTTGACAGATTGACATGCAGCAGATATTATCAGTCTCAGTGAGAGCAGGCCTGAAGGTTTTCTGTGCTCTGGCACAAAACACCTTCAAGAGTTCTGTCTTTTTGAAAGAGGAGCCCATTTGCAGAACTGCGCTGTCATTTCTGGGTCAGGCCATCAAGACCACATGAAACAGCAAAGGACCAGCTGCCTCAGTCTGTGCAACAAGCAAAACCCCCTTCAGCTCCTTCCATCCCCACACAGAGATGGGTACAAGCAGAGTATTGCTCAGTCCTACTGCGAGTATTCCCATACACAACATATACAGCAGTTCATTAGTATTTTGTCAATAGCATTTGTAATAAAAATCACAGCTTAAAGCATTTCTGAGTTATTTCTACAAGTTAAAGCAATACAGCTAAAACGAAAGCACACAAAAATTAACACATGGCCTTTTCAAAACTCACATTATTTTTGAGGTCTGCTCGAGATCCTCCAAGTAACAAAACACGAGTACTCTGGGAATGGCTATTCTGGCAAGCGAGGTGAAGAGGTGTGTTACCTGCCTTAGAGAAATACAGGAAAATGTAAAAGCCGTATTTAGAAATCAGACACAAGTACTAAAAAATAAAACTTCATGGGTCTTCCCACACAAGGATCCACCCAGGAGTGGGAAACTTTCGCTGCTATTTTCTAGAAGCTCTGAGCTCAATGAACTTGGAGACTGAAATACACTCTTCATTGTGGAAATTATTTATCCAGGACATAGTAAAGGCAGAAACTGGACAGTCTAGCAATATCTGCATGGGTCAAATCTGTTTAGAAGAAGTAAAAACTCTAGAAACAGTCTGATGAGCATGACAATGATCTCTGTTTACTTACAAAGGTCACACAGACCAAGTCTGGATGGGTGACTAGGTGGTCTCACAGGGCAGGATGCAGGTTTTAGTCTATCAGTAAGCTCCAATGTTCAGAAAGCACAACAGTCTCCAGGCAAAATAGTAAGGGGGGAGGGAAAAAAAGCCACCCAAACCCCAGTAATGGCATGCTAGGGCTCCTGAAAGAGGGAAACATGCAATTTTTACAGAGAGAATTAAGAAAAGAGTTTGCCTGTGTATTTTTTTTCTAACACTGTGAAGGATGTTTTCAGTCTGACAGGCTTTTCTGGCAGCACTTGGCTTTTGTTGGCCTGAAAATGCTTGGGATTTTTGGCTTTTGGGAGCTAGAAATGAAATCAACTTAGGCAAAAAGGTTTCCCATGCTTACTAGGCTGCCTGTTCACCTTGATCAGGTCCTTTAATTTGTCCTCCTGCTTTCAAGATACAGATCAAAGGTGCAGGGTTTGAATTACAAAGGGCCAACTCTTAGATGCCATCTTAGGTCTTTGGTTCCACGTTACAGAGTATTTCAGGCCTGGACATAGTCTCTAAGCTGTGGCAGGCACAAACATTTTCTTTCTCAGCTAACAGCATTTAGGTGTCACATGTTTCTCCTCCTGGGTTTTTCTCTGAAAAGCCTCTGCCATGTCTTTACTATTTGTTGTTTAAAGGGTCAACACTGGTGGGAAGGCAGAGAGGTCCTGACCCATCCCTCAATTATCTGCCTGACCTGCCTTTAAAATCCCAGGTGTCCTGTCTGGTCTCTGCATTTCAGTTAATACAGAAACTGTCTCTGATAACACTGTTCTTTCATATATTTTGCTCACGGTGCTGTGCTGTGAGAAATGCATCTGTACTAGCGTTCCCCAGGCAGACCCAGGAGCTATTAAATAGGAGTTACGGAAAATACAAAGTCAAATCCCTCTCGTCTTCTGCTGCTTAGCAGGGTTTGGCAAATCTAGCAGCCTGTATCCATCCCAGCCAGCCAAAAAGCACACAATGCCCAGCTGTAGGTCAACTGCTCGTGCACACAGCGCTCAGCTCTGGCTGCCAGAAAAGCTGTCAGAAAGATTATGCCTTGTCATCAGTAACATAAAAAGTTGAGCGACCAGAGAAATCATTTTGGGATTAAGTAGACTTAAGCTCTTCATTCTTTTTGAAATCAAAAGGGGTAAAAGCACGTGCACGTATGCAAGCATACGCAATTCCTGGATTTTTCAGTGGCTCCTGAGAAAAGATCTTGTCCATTAAAAAACACCCAAATAGCGAAATGCAAAGGGAGAGGATTGCATGGGTAAGACGACATCAAAGACCAGCCCAGGAGCTGCTCACACAGTATTAAAGTCTGCCAGTCATATTTCAGACATCAACCCTGCTGAGTTATTCTGTGCACATGCTTTCCACGACAAGTTGTCTCCAGTTGACAGAGGCTGTATTGTAAGCTAAATCTTCTAATACCCTGAGGCATCCAAGCATGTAGGATAACCAGATTTGCATCTGAAGCCCACACCTTTGTACAGAAGAATATAGATAGAGAAGCGTATCCAGAGATAGCAGCATAGTGGTTCACAAAACTATAAAGTCAAGCATGGGAAACTGTCTGAAGTACCTTTGATATAAATCTAGGTGAATTTTACACCAAAAAAATAATTACACCAAAATAAAATCTGGAAGTTGGAACAATATAAAAGAAGGAATGTACATAAAATAGTATTAAAGATGACGTAACGACAGACCACAAAGTGACCAGGATTATACAAACATATGAGTATTTCTGCATATATACGCGTGCACATGCAGAAATACTATGCCCAGGCCACATGTCTTTTCACTCAAAATTCTTGGACTTTGGCCAGCTGTCTTCTTCTTTCCCTTTCTTCATGATCCCCTTTCAACTGTTGTTTTACCACCAAATTTACCAAAAAAATGCTCAGATATCCCATAAAACCATCCCAAAGCCCTCTCACCTGTAAGAAAGGACATGGTGCCAACCATGCGATTTGACTGACCCATTGGCACAGGGTTCCAAACCCTGACTCAGCTCACATTTCAGGATGCTATTGCCATTTCACAGACTATTCCACTAACTTCTGAATTTGTGAATTGAAGACAAGTTTCCCACAGGCATTACAATTAGAGTGGAACTAAGACCCCTTGCTTTGTTATTCTTTCCCCTAAATTGTTCTCAAGGTATTATAAACACTAAAAAGAAGATAATCCAGGCTCATTCCAAGATTTTGGTAAGAACCTATACTAATGTATCAGCAAGAACTTTCTAACAAAAGATACACTATATTTTTCCCTCTGTGGTTTACATAAGTTTGGCTTTTTAATTTCTTAAAAAACTTTTTGAACACCATTGTCCTATTAGTACAATTAATTTTCATTTTAAATCATACTAATCACAATGAATCCACCAATCACAATGAATCCACTATATAAATTACAATTATAAATTAGAGCACCGTGGAGATTTTCACAGGCATTACAGTGTTCTTCAGCCATAATTAATGTTTCATTCAATGTCCTATTGAGTTCCTCTTGCATCATGTGTCAAAATATGAAATACCTAATGCCTATGGAGGAACCACCCAGGCATAATAAATGCAAAAAAATTTAAAAAAAATAAATTGCACAAGGAGCTTGTCCCCCACCCACTGAGAAATGCCACAGCCAGAAACCTCCAGCACTGAGAGTCAGCCACATTGCACCAGAACAGAAAACTCCTCCTGCATGGGTCTCACCTTGTTCTTTGCAAGAACGTTGGCTCCTGCTTTCACGAGCACTTTGGCAGACTGACTGAACCCGTGCCAACAAGCTTCATGAAGAGCTGTGTTCCCATCCTGAAGAGCACACACACAAGAGGTAAAAGTTAGTGCACTGTGTCCTGGTGCAGAGTAACATTACATTCAGAATGCAGCAACTGCATGCCCCACCTGCTCACTTAACAAATAAATCCTTTTCCTTTCCTACTAGCTAATTTTCTATTTTTTTTTTTACCAGAGGCAGATATACACCAAACTGAAACATAAAATAACTTCCACTGACACTTTATGTACTTTTTCCTATCTACTCTTCCTATCATCAGTCTCTGTCTATCTTTATCTTCTACTTTTTCCCACATCTCCTAGCAAGTAAAGCTTTTGTTCAGATCTTGGAATCAGAATCAAACTAAATTTACAGCCTGGGAGTCTTGGTTTCAGGGATAATCAAGGGAAACTGTGCGGTGTTTTATGTAGGGCACAGTATGGTTGTGTGTTTCTTTCAATTCCTTTCTCAATGAGCTGAGACTAGATTCTTACATCAAAATCTATTGGCCTGATACAATAAATAAATAAATCAATCACTAATTGATACTAAAAAGATGGTACAGCTTTTTTTCAATCATAGAATCATAGAATCACTAGGTTGCAAAGGACTCACAGGATCATTGAGTCCAACCATTCCCATCAATCACTAAACCATGCCCCTCAGCGCCTCATCCACCCGTCTTTTAAACACCTCCAGGGAAGGGGACTCAACCACCTCCCTGGGCAGCCTCTGCCAGTGCCCAATGACCCTTTCTGTGAAATACTTTTTCCTGATGTAACTGTTCCAATCACTTTCAAAGCATCAGACACTTACACAGGAGTATAAAATATAACTTTCTCTCTGAGACCTTAATATTACCGGCTGGCGAAGCTGCCATCCCACAGAACTTCGCCTTTGCCTGTTACCTTGTCTTGTCTGTCCAAAGCACACCCCTCTTGAATCAGAGTTGCTATAACATCAGTGTTCCCTACGACAGCAGCCCGGTGCAATGCTGTCTGATCGCCCTGCAAAAAGAAGCAAATTTGTTATCAGTACCATTTCCACCTTGTTTTGACTCAATGCAAACGCATCCCACACACACAGGGGCAGCATCTTCATCAAGCGTATTGTTAAATCCAAGCTGCCTTTGAAAACAGTCCCCCACAATTATCATTAAAGTTTCCAAGACTAATGAAGTTAAAGTATCAGAGAGCTACAAACCAACAGTTTACAGAAGTTTGCAGTTCATCACAATCCCATATACAGTGCTGAAGCCTTATAAAAATGATACTAAAAGTATTAGAAGGCAGTGAATCTAATACATTTGGCATTACATGTCTAAAAATTATAGAATCATGATCAACTGCATCTGTAGGGAACTAAAGGGAACTGCAGGCTGCTGTAGTTCATCATAGTGATCCTCCAGTACTTAGAGTAACTGGATGAGGCTCTCCTGTTTTGACTCTGACAGCTCCTTAGGGTAAGGAGCACGAGATGAGATCAGTCTCTTTAGCAGTTCTGATGAATTTGCCAATTACTGCAAAGACTGGAGGCAATTTTATGATGAGGACCAGAACTACAAAACCACCAACTTATTTCATTCTAGCAACTGAGCAATCTTGAGGTCTAAACAACTCGCATTTCTCATTGACCTGCCACACAGCAGCAACAAGCAATTTCCTTACATCAGTTTATTCCTCTTGGAAACTTGCTCATAAAGGAAAATACACTAATGTAGTCATCTTGTCTGACTCCCCTTTAACAGGTGTTGCACTCATTTACTGAGTTAGAGTGTCCACGATTAAGTTTCTACAAGCCTTCCAGAAACTGAAGACTAAGGAGATGCAAACTACTTGCCGTGCACATCAGGGGTTACCCGTATATTTTTATGCACATGTTGGTTAGAGTGTCGTAAAAGAGGGGGAAAAGGAGGAGCTATGCAGCAGCACGTAGGTACGTAAGACAGTGACCGATGAAAAAATGAGCTGCAGTAGCTTCACTGCTGCCACAACAACCAGTCTTGGCTTTCCTTTGAAGTTGCTTTGAACCTGCAATGCTGAAGCATAGCCGGAATCCAGGCACAAAGGCTAGCTTCAAAGGTATACACAGTCTTTTTTTGGGATGAATAAAAAGAGTAGGAATTCAATCCAGTTATGCTTATCTAGACCAAAGACATACACAGGGCAAAGTGGAAAAAAGCTTGCAGCAAGCTAGTCCTAAACAGATAAAAAATTTCTCTGCCAAAAATCTTTATCAGATAATGCCACATTATATTAAATACTAAAAATGGGAAATACTGTATTTTCTGACAGACAGTCTCCATGTCTTCAGATAACTGGATAAATTGAATTATTTGTTCTCAAAGGCAATTAGCAGCCCACTTAAAAATTGCTCTTGGTGGGGTACTTCCGTGCTAATGACAGCAAAATAGTTATTAATCCATAAAGGAAAAATGTGCACTGCCAACTGCAACCTTTCAGAAATCTCTGTAATGCCAACTCCCACCACCAGTAAATCACTATATTGGCTTACAATAATGAAATTGGCTTAAAGAAATTGCAGTGAAGGCTTTTTTAAAAAATTGCTATCTGTGTTTTGCCTCTAGAGTTACATACTCTTACTTATATTCATATCCTTATTAAGACTGGAAATGTATTTTAAGATACAAGTGTCAGAGAGTTTCCAGTAATTATTACTACGCAAAAATCTGCTCGCTAACAAGCTGGGGAAGAACTTCACATCCTTTTATGATACTGCACGGTACTGATGACTGGTACAGCCACTGCTACTGCAGCAATGGGTAATGCAGACAGTGCGAAGGTCATTTTATCTGACTGCCTTGTAGTGGAAAGTAATCCGTCAACCCTTCCCTGCCCACAGGTATTGCTGCACCAGCAAATAACAGAAGATATTTTAACAAAGACTAAAACAAGGGGACATTTGCCATTGTGATGGATGGAGCTTGAACAATGAATGATTGGTTCCTACTTCTTTACAGTCTTGAAAATTGATCATGAATAAGACCAAACTAGGGGCAGGAATGGATTGTATTTAGTTTGTAATTAAGAATTTTCTCTCTGGGCCAGTTTAAATCAAGGTTGTTCTTGTCATTAGCTCAACCTCATTACAGTAATTGCAGTGAGATCAAAGGTCATTCAGCTTTGGGGGGTTTGTTAATATGACAGCTACTTCTAATGGTGTCTCAGTTAAAAACAAACACATATTTGGAAGGAGGGGAGCACACCTCACCTCTGCAGGAACAGATCTCCCATGGGAAACCTACCCTACGTGCTGGGGGATTGTTCACTGGGGCTGCAGAGTGGCAGCAGGACAGCTTCAGCCACGCCCAGGCTTTGTCCCATACTATATTCTGGTCCCCAAATGGAAGCCCAGGTAGGTCAACAGCACAAGTGCTGCAGATGCCAGGCTCTGGTGCCTCTTGCTCAAGGTGTGGGCTTCGGTGCTGACAACTTCCCTATACCAGCACGGGGAGAGCCAAGTATCCAAGAGTAAGATCCAACCAGCACCCAGATGAGGTAGATAAATACTTCATCTATGTAACAGGGAGTGTCAAAGGACATCTCAAATCCTTCCTCACTTGGACTGAGGCACCTCATAGTGAAGAGATGGTAGCTATCAGTGTCCTGATGAAGGTCCCTACTGCTCTCAAGCCCCACCTGGTCAACTGTTCCTTTGGACCTCAGCACACACATTAAACTGCTTAAGGTGCTGTGGAAGCTGAACCACCAGACCGTGATGGCCTTTGTGTGTGAGTCACTGAGCAACCCAGCCACGGGTGGCATTGCCCACCTACAAATAACAATGCCATGTTCCTAATCTGCCTTGTCTCCCACCAGCAGAAGTCCAGCCCACTATCCGTCCTCTTACGGAGTCAGAGAAAACAGATGAGTTGTATTTTTTCACAGCTTGAATCTTCAGACAATGTAATCACCAGCTCATGTATCTTTTTGTTGATTGCTAAAATAACTGTCTCTGAAAGCACTCATCAGAGTTCAGCCTTTAGCAAGGCATTAGGGGGCAGTTCCAGAGGCTTGGAGAGCAATTACACAGGTAAATGTGTATTAACTGCCCAGACCATTATGTTTGGCAAAATTTATGCTCATATTTGTCAGTGATTTATGCCTTAGGAACAGACCACAGATCAGTAGCAATGGAGAGAGATAACCACAGTGCTGTGTCACACAAATGTGACCTTGACAGAAACTAGAGTCCACACTAAATGCAGATGTGGGCCCAAAGCCAAAAAGACATTAAGGTGCCTGTGAGGCTAAGCAGAAGTAAGGCACGTTAAGTCTGTAACAGTGTGTCTTAAATCCCCTTCCTCAGCTGCTGCCTAGCCCTGAAAGCGACTCAAACTCGGTTGTTTCCACTTCAACACCCCCAACATCTCAGCTTGCCCGCTGCCTTGCGGCGCTGCAGCACTAGTGGCACTGAGAAGGTCATCGGGTAGCACACACGCAGCACTGCTGCAGCCCCTCACACAGTTGCCTCCACTTCTCTTCCCCACACTTGCTGGAAGAAAACACCACACAAGTTGCAGGCACGTCCTTCACTCTTTGAAACAAGGGCAGTGAAGGAGGTGGCCGCTGGCTCTTCTACAGCAGCGCAGAGATTGCAGTACTCGCTCAGCTTGCCTTGCCATAAGAGCACGGCTCTGCTGGAAGAGCACCGATCCGCTTCTAAGAAAAATATCAGTGTTCATCGAGCTGGGGAGAGGGAGGTGCTGGTGGGAGATTGTGATAGGAGTCTGCATCTGCCGGTGCCGAGGACGTGGGACTGCACATCCTGAGGTCTCTGCACAGAACAGGGCTGCTGCACAGCACGGCTCAGCACCAGCAGGTACACTTCCAATGGGTGAAACAATGGTCTTTACAGAGAACTTAACCACCTGCTTTCAAGAGAGAGCAACGGGCTGGGAGTCTTGAAGAAAGGCAGATACCTGAATCTTGACCTTCTCCACGGATTTTTGGCATTACCCCTTTCCTTTAGCACTTGTGTTGGATAGGCAAGTGATGCTTGCTCAGTGTCCTGGTGTCTGCAATTACCTCTTTGAGTTTCTTCATTTGCTGACTAGCTTAAAGCAGTGGATGCCACCACTGGGACAAGGCACCTCGGAACACCCGAAGTCCACGCCAAGGGGAAGGAAACAACACAAGCAACTTACGAAAGGGTTTCAGGTAGATATTAGTACTTCTGCCAGCTCTCCTAAGTTATTGAATTTTTTGTCATAGGCTCTACTGCCCAAATTTAACAAGATTTGGTTTACCCTAATTTGTAATACAGGTAATCTTTTCTTTTCTCGGATTTAAAAAAAATCAAAACTGTAACCACCATATTTTGTTTTCCTGCACGCTCCTATTCTCCAGAGCATCCATGAGTTATATGATACCCTTTTAAAGCCCCTCTCCGGTGTCACACGTTGCCTCCTCACTGTCTCTCCATGTTTGCAGAAATCACCACAAAAACTGTGTTGCTACAGGAGAATTGCACCAAAATAACCAGCAAAAACTCATGCTTTCTGCCCCTGGTACAAAACGCTGCACTTTGCACTTGCAAAGTCTTATACTTCAAAACCAAACCACTAAAGTCACAGTAGAAAGTTCAAAATGTTTAGAAGTTAAAATATAATCAACTGTTAAATACTTCCAGGAGCATAGAAGCATATATGGATATCCAGAAGCAGCTGTACACAAATGCAACTGAAAGTTCCCTACTGCTATTGCTTCTCAGTGGCAATGTGCTGCTCTTCTCCTGCTCTGCTAAATAAAGGCAGTCATCACAATACACAGCAGAATAATTTCATAAATGATGATGCATGACTAGGAGAAGTAAGCAAGGCATGAAAAAATATGAAGGAAACAAATTACAGCTTAAATTAGACTGAAATGGGAGTATGAGCATTTTTATATTCAGCAAAAAAATAATTATGAACCCTAGGTTATTGTTCCATTTGAAATTAGTTTTCTGCTTCTTAAACTGGAGCTTCCAGAAGGGAAGTTTCAAAGCCTTAGGCTTTTGTTTTAAATTCTCTCGTCTTCCCAGTAAGTTTTTCAGACAGGACATAACATACAGGGTAGGAAACTTAATGCAGAGCCCCCAGCACAAAGCCTGCCATGCAGTCATGCACCGCAGAAGATTGGTCATGCCAGACCACCAGACCAAAGTTTCGCAGCATGCAGCCAATGGGAGACATCAAGCTCAAGTCAGGATTGATGCACAAGATTTCTAACCTCCTTCTCTCTTTCTGATCTTCTAGGTTCCTTTCTAGCCCTTCTCTTCTGGTTTCTCTTATCTTTTTCGTCCTTGACTTCCTTCACCGTGACAACTTTCTCCTTGACTATTTCTGAGGTGTGTGCCGTATGGATACTCATTGACCATTCAGAGATGGCATTGGGATCCCAGTAAGAGTTTTCAGTATTGGCAGGGAGAAGGAAAGAGTTAGTTCCTGGGGTGGCGTACTCTACAGAGCTGGACTCCACTGGTTGAAATTCATAATAATCCCACTCCAGGCCACTGGAGGTCATTCTTCAACTAATTCTTACGGTTCTTACTGTGTTTTGTCTCTGTAGAACATGAAGCGAGTGTTTTAATCTCTTCACAACATTTACCAATTTTTAAGTTCCTGCTTATCATGTGGCAGATGAAAAGTTAGTCTTGCATTCATCCATTAGCTAAAGAGAGTAAACTCTAAAATACAATGTGTTTAGGTTTCTCTTGTTATTTAGAAAAATAAAATACAAGTCATCTTTTTAGAACCTGGAGATTTTTTCTGTTACCACAACTCTGCCACAGACAAAAATTCAATAAGTAATTTACTTTTAAATTAAATATGATACTCCTCACTTTTATGAGCAATTTCATCTCAGAACCTAAATCTGTATTCCTGAAAAACAGCAATGAAACGTACAGATGTTAATCAACACTTGAAAGTAAGATGCCTTCACTGCCAAATAAGCACACAGTAAGTGATCAAAGGCATAATCAATAGACGGCAACTAAAAGAGTATGAACATGTTCTGTGGGGCATAAATAAAGTGCAAAAATGAATTATACAAGGAGAAATCATAAATACAGAACCTTCTTTGAAGACCTATGTAAAAGGAAAGCAGAAATATTTTAGTTAATACCTTTCACAAGCAAAAATCTTCAGTTGGAGAATTGACCTTCCTCCTCCTCTGAGACAAATCCAAACACACTCTGTGAGACTCAGCAGCTCCTGAGGCTCTCCTCAACTCCAAACAAATTACTAGTACTAAATACAGGGCTAAATTCAAAATACGTTTTAAAGAAACCGTATCTGTGAATCAAGCATACATCTATTCTGTTCCCATTAGTCACCACATTTATAAGCCATATCCAGCTGTTGTGAACAAAGCCCCTGAGAAGTTTGCAAGGCACGTGAAACAGGTCTTCTCTGAGCTAAATATTCCTACAGTGCAAGACCCTTAGCTAAACTTCAGTGAAGGTAAACACCAATTTACTGTTTTTCCACTATGGCTATCATGTTTACATATAAGCGACCTAGATTTTATTCCTAGAGGATTAAAAAAAACCCAGATTTTCTCAAAAAACAGTTTTCACAGAATCCCAATCTGACCAAATCAGTGAAGTTCTTGCATTCTTAGAGCAGCAACTTGCTTCTCTCAGGAAAACTCACTCTACTTGTAAAGAGTACCTGCAATTTTGTCTTCAATACCTGATGAATCATTATTGCTATAAGTCAAAAAACATACTCAGGATACATCTGAATAAACTGATACTCTCATTCCACTTGCAAATCTTCTCCATTTCACAGATGGGCATAGGTAACAAATAAAGAGTACAGGAAACAAAATTTCTTTCCAGAAAAACAAATTGCCCAGTAGAAAGCTGGCTGCACCAGTACCCTAGTCCTAGGCTTGTCAGACAGGCTGCTCATGTCTCACAGGGAAGCAGCTACTCCTTCAGAAAAGGAAACCATTTTTCCAATTTCTATAGATATTTAATACTCCGTAGATGCAAACAAATGTCTAAAGGGATTTTCAAAAGACACCTGGACATTTCCAGTGTCCTTTTAATAGTCATACAGGTGGCTCTATTCACCACCTTTGGACCCTTGGTCCTTTGAAAAATATTCACCTGATTTATTAATGGAGAACAAAAGCAACCCATTCTCAAACTTGTTTCAGCATGCTATAAGAAGTCAGCAATGAATCTGAAGAAGTTACGGTTATTCAACTGCTGTTGCACATTTCAACCTACACCTTTGCTCTTCAGAGTGAGGTAACTAAAATCATGCTGCTTGCACTCCAACATGCCTTAAAGCCTGGTCTAAGATTAGAACTACTCTTATGGAAAACCAAGAAATTCCAATAACTTACGTATTTCACCGAATAAAAACTAACTATCTAATTGAACTAACTTTCAATTACTAAATTGTGAGCTAGTTTTGTTGTGCTGATGCTTTACCACACAACAGCCTTACAAATACAACCACACCCCCCAACATCAACGACAGCTGCGATGCCCCTCAGTGCTCCAGGCAGCTGCTCCATACTCTCTATGCTGCAGCACCCGTCTACACAAAAAGCATCTCCCACTTCAGCCAAACATCGCAATGGATTGTGTCCCCTACCTGGCATCCTCCAGTGGGTTTCCATGTGGTACAACAAGCTCTTATTTCACTTCTGCACCAAAAGGCAGATGATGACTCTTACTGCTACTCACACCAGCCTGGCACAGAGCTCTTAGAAAGAGCTCTTGATAATGAGGACCAAGTTCTAATTGTAAAACACCATATTTTACTTTGTCTCCCATGCAGGTTGGCATCTCCAAATCAGAGGTTACATCTCCAAATTAGAAAATACAAAAACAGATTTTGTTTTCATTTCATTCTACTTCAAAGAAGTGAAAGTCTATTCTTATTTGCAAATTACATTTTCCCCTCCACCCCAGGTGAGGAGGTTGTATCTACTTACGTCATCCTGAATATCCAGGTCACAGCCTGCCTTCAACAGAACCTGGACAACATGGAGGTGACCCTTATGGGCAGCAAGATGCAAGGGGGTCCGGCCATGCTACGAATGAGAAGAAATAATACCTTAAGATGAATTTTTATGCATGGTTGTTGACCAAAATTTTATCCTCTTTTCCTTGTTCTTTTGCTCATACTTCTCTCTCTAAAGCCTGCAATAGCAGCAATTGACATATATTAGTGTACCAAAGACTTTACCTTAGTTTTATGTATTCTGAAAACTCTTCCTCCCCTTCTGCAATATTTCAGCTTAACCTAATGATAATCTACAAAAGGGATATTATATTCATATAAGGAGACTTCCTTACAGATTCAGATCTGGCTTTGTGTCTATGCCTAAAGAGAATTCATTTGTTTCTGTCCCTCTGGAGCACAGAATTGTTAACTGCTTTCAATTTTTCATTATGTCAAAGCTGCAATAGCATGTTAATTCATATGTGGTAATGGGTATCATCTTTGCAATAGAAATAAGAATTACTGGGCTATGGTGGACACTCCCCTTAAAAGAACGGAAGACTTGTAGTCACTCCAAGTGAATTAGTGTGTATGACAAGCAACATCATTTTGCCAAAGATCAGTCAGGTGTTTTTAGACAATACTTATTTTTAAACATTACCAAGCTCTAGTCCACATGAAAGTATGAGTATAAAATAGCCATGAGTCATTCAATCCATAGTTTAATCAAGGATGGCACTCTAATAAACAGAAGGACAGAAAAGCTTTAATTAGTGAGATGGATACA
Source organism: Phaenicophaeus curvirostris (assembly GCF_032191515.1). Classification (NCBI taxonomy): domain Eukaryota; kingdom Metazoa; phylum Chordata; class Aves; order Cuculiformes; family Cuculidae; genus Phaenicophaeus; species Phaenicophaeus curvirostris. The sequence continues at coordinate 8,668,724 of NC_091393.1, forward strand.
TGATTTTCAGTTTTAGGAGCAAAAAAAAATTGGATAACAGAGGAGAACTACAACAAGCAAATCCCGAAAAACTCAACCCGTACAACATGAAAAAGAAAATACATAAGGTAGAATCAAGAATTAATTCCTGATCTAGGAAGTATATACGTGTGTTTGTATAAAATCTCAAAATCTCATCAACATGAAAAGCAAGTGAACCTGTTAAGCAGCAACCACTTTTAACTGTTCATTGCAAATTTTATTTAGTCGCAATTAAGAAAACAGGATTTCAGCCACTGGTAAAATCACAGAGCATCTTCACAAAGAATGTGGTTTTTTTCCACCAGGCATTCTATGAAATAAAGAGGAGTTACATTCCTCTTAACTTGTAGCTATTAAATATCTATTTCTTCATTACTGCTGCTGTGATTGTCTATTTTTCCACCCAAAGATTCATCCTGCAAAGAAAGATAAATGGCCCTAATAACATCACCTCAGAAATCTGGCTGGCTACAAGTGCCCTCAAGTAAGCAGAAGGCAACCATGACCTTTCTGAGGTTTTAAGCAACTTCCCCAGTGAGGAAGCTATTTCAAGTAAATAAAAAACCCAAGCTCAGGACAGGATTGTTTTCACTAAGCAAATCCCATACCTGCATAGCTGGTAAAGTCTTAGGAATTCAGCCTCTTTGGAGCAAAAAGAGCCAGTGTTGAAACCCACAGAACGGCAGGGGACAAGATGTCCATGACATTAGTAACTAGTTGTGCTGTGCTTTGAAAACATTAAACGCTGATTAATTGTCCTACATTATCAATCTGAAGGGCCAGAACCAAAGAAAAGTCCTCACCCTCTTTGACATGTGGTAGCCTCAAAACCCACATGCTTCCCATTAGTGGCAGCAGCTCATTCCCACATGGGATACTTCCATTCCTGCCCCACTGGAGGCATGGGAAGGGCTTGCTTTTGGCTGTCATCCCTACTCCTGGGTGCCATCCAGCCTGCTGCCTGGGTGCTTCTCACTCAACCTGGCCACAGGTCCCTTAACGCCTGTCCCTACAGCGAAGGGCACCAAGCAGCACCAAGCACACTTGCCTCTCCATCAGCCTGGAGGAGAGCCAGGGCTACGTCACTGTTCCAAGTAACTCAGAAGCAGGAGGCATAAAATTCTCCAGGCAACAAAGGAGGTTGCGGGGGGTGGGGAGAAAAAAAAATAAGGCGAAAAAAATCCAGATTGACAAACCGTTCTTGGCTAAGAACGCTGTGTTTGGATTATGAATATGTGCTCCAGCACGTCCAGGTTTATGGGTTCTGACTTTCTACATTACTTAATGGTAATAAGTAAATCACCTAATCCAGGCACCTCACTTCCCAGCAGTTTACCAACATATGAAAACAATTTATTGCAATCTGTGCACCGAGCAGAAAAAAACCCAAATAAACCCAACTTTCAAGGCAGCTTTTTTCCTTTAGAAAGAAACCAGCCTCAACTACATGAATATATCCCAGCACAGAAACTTTCTGATAAGATAACCATCTCTAGCCACTGAAAAAATGCTAAGGTGCTGCCAAAGGTACTGTGTTAAAAATAAACTAGGAAAGCAAGAGTATGAGTTTGTTTCAGTACAAGGGACATGTTTTCCTCACCCAACACACCCTCCTAGGTGACCGCCACACAGAGCGTGCCTGGTAGCAAAGTACAAGCACAAGAAATGGTTGCAAAATGGCATAAGGTCCAGATCACAGGACCTTCACCCGCCCCTTCAGTGCCTTAAGGCACATTAAAATAAAGCTGCCCCAGGGAACAGGCTTATCTGGAGAAAGCTGCCCTTGCTCTGTTTATAAATTGAGTTATTGAAGCAGAAGTGTGGAGGACTATTTATATTCCAAAGGGTTTGTATGCTTCAAGATTCTCTATCCAAAAACATACGTTCAGAGGCATCTCACCTATTGGAGGCCCCTGGAGACAGACCTTCTGAGATCAGAGCTACTGCATATATGCAGTCCTTGAGCTCCTCCCACTACAAAGAGAAATTATAAAGGAAAACTATGACCCTCCCTAGAATAGGAGTGTGGGAAGGGGCATCAATTCCAGCACATTATACTGATTAGAGCCTCAGGCTTTTGGAACAGCACCGATCATCTCAAGATTAATCATAACCCTGCAAAAACTGGCAATGCCAGATTTTCTTCTTCTTCCCAGTAGCATCAAAATGAGAGCAGAGATGGGTGGTGCAGCTGGATAGTGTTCAAGTACAGGCAACACAAATGCTGGAAGAACGCTCCTGCCCACCTCCCCATGCAAACATATACATTTATAAATAGGAATACATGGACATATATATGCACACATGAATCCAGAACAAACTATGAGGGAGAGAAAAGGCTATTTGGGTAATGACAAACTTAGAGCATCACAATCTTTGGAAAGAAACTTGCAACATATCTGTGCCACGGTGGGAAGCCCCAGCAGCGACAGCCAGAGCTGCTCTTGTCTGCCTCGGATCTTCTTTCTCCTTCATGTCTGCAAGTCAAACCACAGCCCTTTACACCAGCTGTGAAGGAGACCGCTGATGGGCTAACAGGATTTTTCTTTTTTTTAGCTCTCACAACAATGCATCCTACCCAAAATATTTAGGAGGAAGACAAAGAAAGGCAGCCAAATTTCCTCTACATGTCTCCTCCATAAAGATATTTTGCACTCACCACTGCAGCACCAAAGATGGGATTTGCCTAAACACACACATGGGTCCTAGTGGGAGAGGAAACATACAACCAAGAGCATCTCCTGTAGATGCTTACTGCAAGGAGACAACACAAAAACCAGAGACTCCTTAACACGCAGATTACTGACCTACAAGCTTGTGAGCATTTCCAAATATGAACTGTAATGGTCTGGAGGTTATTACAAGAATACAAATAAAAGACGTCTGCAATTCAGGATTAATGACCCAATAATTTATATGATCATTCATATGAAAAATATGCAATCTAGACTTCTATTCAAATGTAAATAATTGCTTCAGCAGGCAACAAATCATACAAATCCTCCCGCATCACGGGCTTATTGACAAAATAAATGGGACCTATTGCACCAGGGCTGCAACTTCCAACAACCGTGACACGCTGCTATAGCTGTGGGGCATATCAGGTTGCAGCCAAGCACAGTAAACAGCCACAAGAATTTCAGCAGTAAAATGCAAGGGTAGGGGGTTTGTTTGTATTTAATCTGTATTCTAATGTCCCAGCATCAATAGGGAGCTGGTGATACATATGATTTAAAAGCAGAATTTTCTTCGAGCAGCTGACAATCTATGTACTCTGCAAACAAATCCATACAGGCGGACCTTAACACCAGGAGCCACATGATCTTTCCTTGTGTTTATGTGTTCGTAGATACTTTTATGCAAGTATATTGAGTTCTCCATCTCATCCTGCTCTTGTGTTGCACAAGGGCTGTTATGCATTCACCCATTCTGCACTTACACAAAAACATGCCTATCCACATTTTATTAGAAAGCCTGTCAACAAACCCCAAGTCTCATCACACTGTTCACACTGATGATTTGTTAGACTGTTCTCCATGAATAACCTGCACGCTCAAGTCAGCAGAAAGTTTCTCACTGACCTCAATGGGCATTCATCAAGTCCCTAAATGTTTGCCAGTCCCCTTGCTTTTATTTGTATTTATTGTTTAAAAAAGACACAAGTCATTTTTCAAACTGAAGGAGTGCAAAAACCTGAAAGCACAAAAATATATTTCTATTTTTATTTCTGTCTGAACTTCAAGGAAAAAAATATTACTTTAAAGAACTCAACATGCTCTGAAGTTGAAATACTGACAAGATTACTAGCATTCTAGCATTACAGAAGTGTTGCCATATAGCAGATTCCTAACAGGACTAGTTAAAAAATCAAAACAAACAAACAAACAAACAGAAGTACTGAATCAGAACAGAAGCACCACCTTTTCTGCATTTCAACGTTCTTTTCTGATCATCCCTTCTTTGCATAATTCAATTTTGTAGCTATGATCTTAATGCTACGTTCTGCAGAAAAGCTATATTTTGCTCCTCTTTGAAAAAACATTCATAAAACCCACAGCACTACAGAAATCACTTTAGAACTGAGTGTACTACCTTTATGACTTACTCTGGCAAACTTTTTCATGTTTAACAAAGAAGCAGCACACTCCTCTGTGCATGCTTGCTAATACAAAGCTTTTTCTGCTCTTATTAATTCTCTCTATCAAGTGCTATTCCCTATGCTGCAGCACCCCAGTGAAACCCAACACCCAGTAACGCTTTGTTTTGGAGAGCTGTAGTGCAGAGGTTCAGATCTGGAAATTTCATCTCTGGGCATGGAGAAAGCCCATATTATGGGCTGCCATTCCCCCTATAGTGCCTTGTTTCAGCCAGGCATCCTTGGGAGATGCCAAAAGCTGGTACCTGGAAGGTGAAATTCCACCCCTCCTCCAGGCACTGTTCTGAGGACAAGATCAAGAGAAAAGCTGACCTCACCTGAGATGTCACTAATACCATCCCTCCTTGGCCACTCCTTGTGGTTCTCATCCCTTTCCCCAATGCCTCTCAACTCAGAAAACAAAAAAAAAAACAACCCAGGAAAAGGAAAACAAATTCCTTAGAGGACAGCAAGGCAGAGCAACTCAGCAAAACCCAGCCCGTTAATGTTGAAGATGCAGCTCTCAATACCTTTACTGAAAGAAAGCTCTACTAAAAAAGGACTGGAAGATGGGACCAACTTTCTCGCTTGGAAGAAAAGACTTAATTATATCACAATCAGCTCTTAATTTTTCAGATTTTGCAGTGTATTCACCAAAATATTTCATAAAGGCACCTGCTTGTTGGATATCACAATTTGTATGATTAGTTGCTCAGGGTATTTTTTTTTTGACTTTTCATAAAGAAAACAGTGATGAATTTCATGTCTGTGAAGAACATCAGACAAAAAAGCAAAAATTGAATATCTCTTTGTCCTACACCAGGCAGAGCAGAAACAGAGCACCTTGGTTCTATGAGATGCCCCTTGGGAAGGGCAGAGCCACGAAGCCTCTGCTGAGCACCAGACCATCTCCTGAGAGCCAGACTGTTTCTCAGCCACCAACCCTGCATGGTTGGTGGCAGAGGTCCCACCACCACGATAAGCACTTGATGCATGTGTAATGCAGGAACACCAGCCCTCTCCCACTCTGGGCTCCCCGTCAATGAGCGTCAACAGCACTGTGACCTACTGGCTCTTTTTTATTTTAAAAGCCCTCAAAATTGGAAAGAGCCCCAGCGTCCCTTTCTGGAGTCAGGGAAGATGATAGCGTGTACAATTCCACATTGACTTCACCTGCCCAGGTGACTTGCTGATAATGCTGTCAAAAGTGCCTCTGTGATGAAATGATGAAGGATTTGGTGCTCAAGTGAGCACCTGGACACAGGTTCTCCATTGAATTTAGCTTCTTTCACATTTTTCAGATGTATTATTTTGCAGCTGAATTGAGATTACTGAAGCAGAAATGAACCACATCATATGACCTTCCATATATATGATAAAACCAGAACCAGACAAGCTTGCTAGCAATTCAGCATTTTATAGTGCTTCATTTGTTAAAGAAAATAAGTTTCATTTTTCTTAAGCCATGTTCAGTTAACCCTGTTTGAATAAAGAACTCTCTAGCATTTAGCTCTACATCCTGGTCATTTCAAGCTGTGACTCCGCATGGTCTTTTTCACAAGAATTGATCTGCATTTACAGATCCATATCAGAAATACATATAAGGCTTAAAGTGATGTAGGAACATTTTCTATCCCTCCAAAGAGCTTTGTCTCTGCGTGTCTTCTCCCAATAAAACTCTTAACAGAATTTAGCAAGAATTTTAGCTGATAAGTACAAGTATTGCCCCCCTGCCCCGCCTTTTTTTTCTTTGAAGCAAATCACTCCAGGGGGATTAATTTAAAATTAATTTTACAGAACAAACTGAATAAAAGCAGAAAATATACAGGTAAAAGAGAACTAAGATATGCATGTGAATAAATTTATCTTTATGCTTCATTTTGCAATGAGTTTTATCTTGGGGAAGGGAGAGGACTCTGGGTTTCAATTTATCTGAAAGCTTGATAAATAGGGCTCGGCTACACCAAGCATACCATCTAATTTTCATCCTAAAATTAACAACCCCTATCCTGAAAGCAGCTCTTATTTTGCATCTCTTCTGCTTATTGAAAGACTGCATAAGACTGCTCTCTGATGGCTAAAAAATCCCTTCAAATTTCCAGTTTAAATATACTTGAGGCTAATGTATACATGCCTGCTCCTGTGACAACCTTGTCCTTGACTTTAAATGGCTCTTTCTCCTTCCAGATTTTTGTGTGTCACCAGATTAGCAAGACAAGCTCTTCCAGGGTATGTTTATACAGCTTTTCATAGCCAAATATGCACATGCTCTCCCTGTGCAGCCAGCTGGCTGGGTCAGAGCCAGCTGCAAACTGGATGCCCTGTAGACCTTGATAGGACATTACTGAGCCTGAACTGATGGCTTTCATGAGGGCAACAGCTTAGTCTCATGCCTCTTGGTTTACAATGAGCTCAACTCTATCTGGCTTACAGCACAGGAGGAGTAAGTGTGTGTTTGCCTCCGAAATACCCTGTGCACATAGCCTCAGTCGCTCCTTTGGGAGCCTCTCCGCTTATCTTTGGCTCCTCCACAGTTTTGCAGATCTGATATCACCTCTTCTGAGCAGGGTTTGTCACCGCACCAGCCAAGTACCTCATCTGTGCTGCCTGCTTATGTGCCAGGATGCATTCAGAGTGACAAGAGGGACAGCTTTTGTTACGACCCCACACAGGCTCCGTGGGGATGACTGACTAGCTCTAGGAAAGAAAAAGTAGAATCCCGTAGTACCAGGTCAGCTTCAGGGCTGGCCTCACAGCTCACCAGTGAGCGTGGCTCTCCAACAGGAACACCAACGCTCTGCACCTGGGAGCAGTTCTGCTGCCAAATGAGTTTTGTTTTCATATTCCATGCAAGGGTTGAACAATAAAGCAAGCACAAGAAGCAGGAAGCCATTTACATCATACCATATAAGAAAAACTTGTCAGCATTTTATCAGATTAACCTGATTTTGTGTTTGAAAGTTAGATCTATACAAATTGTTTCTTATTGTAATTAACAGAAGGAACTGATAATTGCATAATAAGCAACCGTAATAATGAGAAAGTGCCAATTTCACATTTGAATTGTGCGTTATGGCAATAATTCCATGAGTTGTTAGATCAGGGACATGATTATTCTGGCAACCACTACAAAGGACACCACATTTTATGTTTAAACAGTGTGGAAGCTGGATTTGAAATTACCTTAATGCACTAATTTATACAAAGCATAGCATCCTTTCAATCATTTGTGTATTTTTCAGGTAGGTCCCTCAGCAGTCTCAAACAAAGATCAAGATCTTAAAAAACCCTCAACCAAATAATCCTGAGCTACCATTCAGACACCTGTAAATCAGTATTTCCTGATCTATTTCTGGCTACCTTTAATAGCTGTTCATCAGCTACAGAACTGCTTGGACAACAAAGCCAAGCAAGCAACTTTATAGGACCATTCATGTTAATTGCATCTGTGCTTTGTATCTACCAATAAGAGGCCACTTAGTTCTGGCAAACAAAACTTACAAGCACTGCTTGTCCTTGGATTATGTCAGATTTCAAAATAAATACAACCTGGAACTCAAACACTGCAAAGGGATTGAAAACAACTGTCACTGACAGATAAGAAGAGGAAAAGACAGATCACTTATCAAATGTACTCAGATTTGCTTTCTATCTGTGAATACTAGCTCACATAAACATATAATGTTCAAAACCAATATGGAAATACATATAAAACTAGATATGACGGAGAACAATAGTTCATCAAAACGGGATACCCCAAATTTTGCGTTAGAGTTCTAAAGATCTAACTTACCTAATTCTTTTTAGAGGTTTTTGCTGATCAAACCTTCCCTGAAACAGCCAATTGTATCTCTTCTTTTATATGCTAGTATTATTTATAACATGCTGAGAGTTAGGAATAGGCGAGTATCAATTTGAACTCTTAATATCTAAATAGATATCCTTTGATGCTGACCTTACCTTGAAGGTACAGGGAACACTGTTTGCAACCCCTAAGTTTGGACCTGACTGTGGACTACACAGCACAAATCAACAACAATGTCAAATACACGTGAGGCTGCTGTCCCAAGAGCCTTCAGCGGCAAGAAACACTTTCTGCATATCTTTATCCTAACACAACAGGTGGCTTTCCCCCATCCCCTCACCCAGGATGGGTGCACTGAACCGCCTCCCCTTGACAGTGATGAATCGCTCCATTCATCAGTTCACACAGTGTTCGAAAGTCAATGTGCGCTTTGAAAAATGTCGCTGCCCCTCCGCTGACACTCTGTGTTTCTGAGGACTCGGCATTCACTACAGCGGCATCCACCGAGTAGTGTATAAATACAAGATGTACTATATTGTAAATTCACATGAGCTAGTAAGTATAAACTTTAAGAAAATCTAAATGCTAACCACAGTCACATTCAGAATGGTAACGCTATGAAGGCATTTTCACAGACAATGGTCTAGGAGTTACGTTAGTTCCCAGGGATTTCGCAAAGCGTTTTTCTCTTGTTACCTTGGTAACTGCTACCTTGGCACCCTTGTTGATAAGCTGCACCACATTCTCCACTTGGCCTTTGTAGGCAGCTACGAGCAGGCGTTCTGAAAGCACGGCAACCACATCCTGCTGGCTCATGAATTAGGAGAGAAAGGTTTTCACGTTTCTTCGGTCCAGAAACAACAGCTTGGGATTGGTTCAAGCAGCATGCAGGCAGACGAGGAAGAACACCAGCTCCCTGGACAGCGATGTTATTGCTATGCCATCCTCGGGACCTGTGGATCAGAAAACAACACTGCTGTCTGCAAGGTTTCAGAGATGGAAGCACTGCAGCAGCTCCTCCCCGAGTGTTCGCATTGCTTTGGGAGGGGGTCACAAAAAACTCTCAGAGCCTTCTGAAGACATTGTGCTTCTGTTGCAGAGCAGAGGGATGTAGACAGTAGAACATTTTCAATGTGCTTTCATTCCCCTAGTTTGGGACAAAAATCCTTAAACTTTCTGACAACTTAACTCTCTTTTGGCCTAATCTTTATTTGCGTGGCCCCCTTTCATTCTCTCCTTCTCCTCAGCCCCAATTTCCCACGCTTCAGTTAACCAAGCATGGGTTAACTACCTTCACTGCTAATAGTAGCTCAGCCTGTGTTGGCCAAGGGAACAAGAACAGGTTATAGTTACTGGCAGCTGATATAAATATACAAGCCTCTTCCCTGGAAGCACTGAGCGCAGTCAGCAATTAAAGGCAGCTGACTGTTTCCTCATGAGTATAAAATGCTTCACAGCCTCTCCCGAACCATCCCAAGGACACTTTTGGGAGCGCTCACAACCTGCAACTGGGAAACATTCATCTTTGCCATCAGTAAGAAATTATATTCCCCTGCAGTGCTGACATCACACACCACTGACCACAGAAACAATTCAGATCTAGCATTCGGCATGCAAACTTGTGAGCGTGTTCTTCTTCCTGGGCTCCACTGACCCATCCTATGAGCCACTGGAGCTGAAAAGAGATTTCTGACATAGTTCCAGAAAATGCATCCATAGATCACTGAGCTGTAGGATCCAGAACCTGCCCGGTTTAGGAGGATATCAGCTTTACCTGTGCTTTTCACACTTTGGCATTTAATTGTTTCGGTACAGGAGAAACACTTTTAAGATAGACAGTGCGTATACAGGTGATTTATCTTTCTCTCGCTCTCTTGAAATATCACTGCTCCTTATCAGCTACCAGTATTACAGGCTTTGTGCAGTCTAAGGGTAATTGGTACAGTGACTAGATGATCTTGGAGATTGATAGTTGAATATATCTTTCACCTTTAAGTGATAGTTGAATGTAGTATCTTTCACCCTTATATTACCCCTTTGAATCCATCTCAAAACAGTAATAACTAAAAGCTATTACTGCTTAATGGCTTTGCTGCCCCTCTAAATTGATCTGTCTCCGTTTAGCTGTTAGTACAAAACCCTCCCCATCATAATCCCAGCATTCAGAGTACTGATGTTTTTGCTAGCAGCTTCAGCTGGGAGATCACTGACAGAACAGCAGAAAGAATTAATTTCCATCCTCATAGCAGGGGAGACACTCCCAGCAACAAGGAGATAATGTATGGTGTTTGTGGCACATGAACTCCCCATCTTCTAAATACTGGGGGCAAGACTTTAATGAGTATCACTCCAATGATACAAGATTGTATCCACCAGTACATCTCTGCAACAAAAAGATGCTGTAGCCTTGTTTAATTGAATGGTTAATAGGGTATTGTGATCCTCTGTGTCACCAAAGTGGTATCAAAAGTCCCTGGGCCCTGCAGGATCACAAATCTACACTAAACATTCTTGATCACGTATATTGAAACCATGTTAGTTAATTTGTAGTAGTGGATGATACTAGCAGAATTTAATTTGCACTCCCATTAGTATTAATGAATCTTAAAGCACTTTATGAGCATTAGTTCTTCTAACACCCTTTGAGGTGAATAATACACTCAAGAATACTACCGTTATTTTAGAAAAAGGCCTGCTAAAGCACAGGAAAGTTACTGGTTTCTCCAAGGTTAAGAGAAAAGTCATGTCAAAGCCAGGAAATAACTCCATAGAATTGACTCTTGATTATAAGCAAGGTATAAGCATTAGGTAATAATATTTCCTGGTAGAACATTCATGTTAGCTTTTCTTCATCTTCCTCTTGCTTTCTAAGCACAAACATATTTGAAGCAACATGGAAATGGCTGCACATTTCTTCAGAGAAACAAGACAAAAACTTTCGGGGCCTCAAAGACAATGCAACAAGGGACAACAGAGAAGCGGTGATGTACCCTGTGCCGCTGGACTGGTTCCACCCACACCCTCAATGTGAAGGATGTGGTTTGGACACTCCAGCAACATGGAAAAGACAGAAGTAAGAAGAAAAGCACCTCATGTCCTTCACCAGCACTGTACCTGTTGTGCCCTGCCCTCCAGCACAGTGATGTGCCCAGTAAAGTACAAACCATATTAAAAAGCCAAGAAATGCAGCCAGCCTACATGTAATAGTCTGATCTGTGAAAACCAACACAAGTTTTGATCTCACCTCTGTGTAAGGTTTTTGCATCTGTTTTCCAGTGGCTCAAGTTATTGAAGCAAGCTGAAACCTCCAAGCCTGGCCATCCAGATCCGACCCTCCCATCACATTCCAAAGCAGCAGCTCCATAACCCAGGAGTGCTTCTCACTCCTTCCCTCCGTGACCAACACACACAGCAGGGCAAATCTTACAACAGGGATCTTTCTCCGTGAGGCTTCAGGCAGCAGGATTGTTTCTGTGCCAGCCCTTGCCTGTGCAGCAATGGGTTCTAGGTGAAATGTACCATCAACTATTTGTTCCCATCTTTACACTTAACCTCGCTGCCCATACACCGACAACCAGCTCTGCGCATCTGAAAACATCTGTAGTCAGACCCTGTTTGGTTTTCTTACTCCTTAAATAATTTAAAAAAAAAAAAAGCAGTAGCATCACTGACACTGAGATATTTTCATATTTACTGCAGAAAGCCCAATGCAAGCACTTTCCTGACGTGCTGACATTTCTGAGCAAATTCACAGAAAGAGTAGATGCCTGTTAGGTTGCTGCCACATACAGTAATACCTTAAATGACTTAAAACAGCAATAAGTTTAGCGCAGCCAGAGTGAAGTCCAGTTAACTTGTACATACCTATGCAAGGTAAATGCTGGAAATTGTACTCACTTCCTAGCTTGATTCTTCTCTCTCTCCTTCGCTGCCTTCCCATCACTGCAGCACGTTTTCCCTGGAGATCATCAGCCTCCTCAGCCAGCCAGCCCTGCCACGCTGGAGTGACAGACTGCGATGGCACTGCTGTTATCATGTAGTTTGCCTTCTTGCCTCTTCCACCAATTGGATTGCATACAGAAACATATTAAGTCTATTCAGCTCTTGGTCTTTTCCAGATCTCTCCCACATTGTCTCAGTCGCTGGCAGCCATGGGTCCCTTTTCCAAGAGGGCAGTCATGTTACAAGCCTGGCTTCTGCTTTGGGCTGTTTCACATACCGGTGCTCGCACAACAGGTCACATTCCCCACACCAGCTGCTTTACATCTCCTCAGCTGGGATTATTTATAACTCAGAAAAATGCATCCCATTCAGATAGGAAGCATGCACCAACTTTCCTATTCTCCTCAGCCAGCAGGAAAAGGCAATGGGTGACCAGTGGCAGTGGCAAACAACAACCAACCTTCTCCTTCCCCTCCCGACAGACCCTTGAGCAGAGAAGCAAAGCAGCTGCACAGAAGCCCCTCCTCAGCTCAACAGGCAGCAGAGTCGCTCCCTGCCAGCTTTAACTCTCTACGTGCCTCAGACACACAGAGCATCTTTTCCCTGAGCACATCTGCAGCCACAGCAAGAGGAAGGTACCAGATGTCCGAGGACTACAATTAAAAGCTCGATCACCCTTTTCATACCCAGATGGTGCAAAATGAACCTGACAACACAATTGCAGGCGTCACATCGTATCCCTGCTGCCCAGAATTAAATCCCTCATTATCACCGCCCCAAGTCCAGGAGCTCGAGGGAACCACGGAGCACAGGAATATCCAAACCGTCTGTCTTAAAAACAACTAAAAGGAGTTTGCTTTAACATATTTTTAAATAAGAAACAGCCACCTCTGTGTTTCTTTGTTCAAGATCAGATTACTTACCTGGGGCAGGCTGGGAAAGCAACACATACTTCCCCAGCCTCTCTGGGAAGCCGGTTAAATGCGATGCCCACAGTTTCGGTTGCTCTGCCGCAGGGCAGTCCCTCCTAAGGATAACCTGCTCACCTCATGGGTAGAGTGTGGAAAAGGACAAGATGAGCATGGATTAGTGTTCCCAACCAGCAGCAGCGAGGCTCCGTCCCCAGGCGCTGAGGTCCAGCTGCATCCCCCACAGATGATGCCTGCACCTCAACGAGTGACGCCGCCCCACGGATGCTGTGGGAGATGTTTGGCTGGGATGGACGGCACAGCATGGCGTGGGTGAGCAGCCAGTTGCTCCATGGAGTGGTTGTAAAGCTTGCGGCTCCGGCTTCTCTCCCGTGCAAAGGCAGAGCAGGCAAAAAACATTCTATGCACCTTCGTGCTCCCCAGCTCCCTCCCCTCTGAACTGTAGCCAGGCTGCTTCAGTGATCGTATCGCCTACACACCAGTAATAAAAAAGTACAGGAAGGATGATTTTTGAAAGCCAAGGGAAGTCTGGGACACATCAAACATCACAGACACGGAAAAGCTAGACAACAGATTCTCCTAAACTCACAGGAAAAAAAAAACACCTACAGCTTCTTCACTGAGGAAAGAGATAAAGCTAAAAACTCTGAAAGATTTGAGACATCAGCTAATATGAAGTCCCTTGTGATAAATGGAAAGGATGCAATGCCAGAGCACAGGTCGCTCTCAGTGCAATCTCCAAGTTAAATCAGTACCTAGATAAAATAATACTTACATAGCCAATAAAAAGTTTCCATGTGTACTAAGGTAGAAAAAGAAAGGGGGGGGGGGGGGGGAAAAAAGGATGCCCCTGTTCTGCAAGGGATCCTAAATCCCCTTTTCCAGTTTATATTTCTAGTTTATCACCAGAAATTATGTTCAATAGTCCAAGAAAAAAATCTCAGCACCTGGTAGCTTCATTTTATGTAACATAAATAAACAAATAAAATTACTCTAGACTGTTTTAGAATAGCCCAGTGTAAGAAATAGAGCCAGACCATTTTGTTATGGGAGTGCACATAATAGCTACTATTTTATAGCAATAAAAAAATCTTTCTAAGAAAACTTCCTGTGTCTTAATTCTGCCCATCTCTTCTTTGCTCTGCTCTCAGAACAAAATGGGTTCCTTTGCTTATTAGTAGATAACAGCACATGAAAAATCCATAAAATGCTCTTCTTGTCCACTCTCTTTGAGAAGCAGTTTGTCACATTTAAAATATGACATAAAGATTTTCTTTTCCAGAGAGATGGAAAGTGATGTAACACAAAGCAGCATTTTTCAGCAGAGTGGATTATTGCATTGGAAAGAGTGAATTTCCTAGAATCAAACTCATTTTACCATTTCCTGCAGGATGCAGATATACCTACCATTTCTCTCCAGTGGCTTCAGGAGGTTTTTTTTCAAGACCTGAGGCACTGCTTTCCTTTAAGTGATTTTTCTCCAGTTCCCTCATGGATCCAGGATAAACCCCTCATGAAAAATGTATGTATTTTGCTAAGGGGAGGACTCTGCCTCTCTTCCCTTCCTGCCCCACAAGACAGTTGAAAACAAGTCAACGGTGTCACTATGAAAACCACACCAGCAGCAGCTGTGTGTGGAAAACATCAAAGACCCACCAAGTCAAGAACACTATGCTTTTGATTCACACTGTTCTTCAAAATTACATTAATATTATTTTTGGAGTTAGATTTTGTATTGATCAACATTTTTAACTGGGCATCTACATAAAAGTCTGGTCACTCATATGTTGCTCTCTGCTTTTTTTCCTATTGTTTTCATTGCATACTTCATTGCACCAAGTAAAATATTCAGTTTTCATATGAACAGTAATTCTTCACCCTAACGATTAACGCGGTCTGGGACATCCAAGAACATTTTCTAGGCTTTTTTTGTTTATTTCCCCTGTTGCTATTAATTACTTCAACAGTGACTATTTAGCAACCTCCCAGGGAGCATCTGCATGACAGCTGCTCATCACGCCTCCCATCACAACCAGACTGGACTGATTGATGTCACTGCTCCACGGTAGCTGGTGGCCACCTGCAGCAGAGCCCACAGCCCGCCCTAAAGGCGATGGATGTGGGGAGACAGCAACTGCAGCCTCTCCAACTGCTTTGTCAAGCGCGGCTCTGTTGTCCAGCCTCCACCATTGGCTTCACTGAATGTAAACCCTCAGCTGCACAGCAGCTCTCAGGTTATGCTACGTTACCACCAAAACAAACCTCTAAAGCAGAACACCTTTGGAGAGCAGCACATGAAGACCAATGATGAAAATCAGAGGCAGTTTCAAGTCATCAGTTAGACATTGCTAATCTCTTTGTATGAACACAACTCATTTTCTTTCCCTCCTATTTATCTCTTTGCCGTGTAAGTCCTGACTCCCCTTATCCACCGTGCAGGTTATGTACTTACCACTTATCACACAACATGATTTGTTGGTTGTTTATTTTTTTTATTTAGCTTATCTCATTTAACTTTATTACTCTCCCCTCCCTCCCTTTCAACACCTGTGTGCACACACATGCCAAAACAATTCAGTACAAGCCAGCTCGGTTCTCAGCAAGCCCTTGTCAGTTGAGCGCTATTTACATGACAAAACAGTATCTATTGTCTGATAGGGGACAGTGCCTGTCTGCAAACACACACACATGAGATTTCTCACTGCCATTTGCATAAAATCAGTTAGGAGGTCTTTCCAGCTCACTGCTATTTAACAGAAGTGCTGAAGCCCAACCTTGGGAACGAAGCAGGCACGCGGCTGCGCTCGTGGGAGAGTGGGATTTTGCACTGCACTCACACACAGTGGGGCTTCTGGATGGGAGAACCCTCCCTCACCATCATCCTCTGAGCACGAGCCACCTGCCAATCAATTAAATGGCCATACAGATCCCACCAGACTGCAGAACCTTAGAGGGAGCAGAAGGTGCCAAAATCCTTTCCATAAACTCCCTTCCTCCTCCTCCTCTTCCCCCACTTCTTATTCCTAAGGGTACATCCTCCACTGCCAGGAAAGGCCTTCCAACCTCTGTGCTTCACCTCTGTAGCAGTTTTAGAGACACAACTTTTCAAATTACCGACAGCACAGGCAGTATCTGCCATTCAGTCTGAGGACCTCGCAGCCCCCATGTTGGTGTGGCAGCACAGAGGTCTTCTCCTTGTGTTTGTTCTGAACCCTTCTCCCTGCCAACACAACCAACCCCACACGCCCCCAGCCAGTATATGACGGCAACTCAGATTGACACTGCAAAAGACACACTGGAAAATTTCAAGAAAAAAAACTAATTCCTATATTTATAGATTTTTTTCAAGGCCAAAAACCATTGCTGCAATAATCTAATGCCAGCTGGCACCAAGCCACAAACTTCTATTTGAGCTAGATCCTGTCTTTTATAAACATGAATAATGACACGCAGCCAGGCAGCAATCAGAAAATGTTCTGACTGACAGAGCAGGGAAGAAAACACACATTTACCAGCTTCACAATGTTTTCCAGCTGACAAAAGAGCATTGTAGATGTTCTTCCTGTTCAAGAAAAACACAACTTGGGAGCTGCCAGTAACAATGACACAAGTCCCTCCTGCACTGTCACAGCTGACGTCTTGTGAGAGCACTGGGAGATGCAGTAATGTAGCTGGACTGGTGCCCCCCAGTTCAGCACTGAATCACAGAGATACTCTGAGTTTCTGAGATGTTATGGTATTAGCAGAATATTCCTCAATATCAGTAAGCGTCTGGCACAAGTGCAAGAGTCTGGCAGGCGGGGTGCCAATTAAAAGCTTAATTAGGCTCAAGCTGAAAGTCAGTGGATGAAATCCTAGGGATTCAGTGGCTGGAGGGAAGAGAGACGTATTCAGACAAACATAGGTGGAAATATTGACTATGTCCAGTGTAACCCATGGAACAGGGTAAGCCCTGGTTATGGTGTACACTGTTACCGTCAAGAGAAGGTTATTTTTCCAGTTGCCTCCCATCATGGCATACTGCAACAGCAAGAGGAAGCACAAATATCTAGGGATTTGGCGCACCCTGGAAAATGGGCAAGTGAGAGAAACTGAGCGCAGTGGGAAAGTGAACATGGAAGTTGCACAGCACCGCAGGGGGCACGGCATCACCCGGCCAGTCAGCATGGCTGGGATGTAATTCTTACCTCCTAAACCCATGTGCTGGTCATCCCCCAGTGCAGCTGTCAAGAAGCTGGCTGTAACACCCAAGCAAAACAGTTATCAATT
This sequence comes from Phaenicophaeus curvirostris, assembly GCF_032191515.1. Lineage (NCBI taxonomy): Eukaryota > Metazoa > Chordata > Aves > Cuculiformes > Cuculidae > Phaenicophaeus > Phaenicophaeus curvirostris. Next base: position 8,685,825 of record NC_091393.1, read on the forward strand.
GGCTAAACCCAGCTGCAACTGGTCCACACAGGGAACTGACTTAGGGAAGGTCCCAAACCTTCTGAGCCTACCAGAGCTCTCAGCAAACTCTGGGAGCCGCCTGAAGATGGTCTCCAAATATTGGGAAGCAACTTAAAAGCATCTTTGAGGAGATCCTAGTAAGGAGAGAGCCCAACCTTTAGTGACTACAAAGCCTTCTGAAAAAGTGTGGGCTTAGGAACTTTATCCTACCCTATTCTACCCATGAGTTGAGTCAAAGGTAGCAAAGACCCTCTCAGGTTATGCACAAAGCCCCCATGCTGCACATTTCTCATGGTGCTCAATGCACCTGGCAGCAGGTGAAGAGGACAAAGCTTTTACCTTTGTACCTTAGGCTCAGTTCCGCTCCAGGTCAGGTCAGCTACCAAAGCTGCTGTTTCATGGCTGCACAGGATCCTTTCTGACATGTGCAGGAGGTCTTGACTCCAATTCTAATACAAAGATGTTCATAAATGACAAATAAATTGCAACACATTAAATGATACATTTCTGAACAGTCTCAGCAAATAGGCTAGACTTCCACATAATTTCTTACATATGGAGGTATATAATGGCACAGAAACGAGGGCAATGAACAGATACTTCAAGGCTGCAATACTGTCAGTGTTGTACACCAAACAATTACTACACTTACTACTTTTCCCTGCAAAATAAGCCATTTTCTCAAAATGGCTCCTAATCTTTTTCTACCTTAGTAATTAAGATATTACTGTTTGTAATTTCCATTACTGAGGCATGGAAGACCACTTTTTTGATTATGTTAAAGGAGTGTTACATCATATTCTATAACATGCTGCAGTCCTCCCAGGACTAAAACAATTACTTCCACTAGTAGCATCCCACAGCTGCTAATCAATCTGAAATGTCTAGATAACTTAAGTCAAATCCTTGCATAAAACAAATCCTGGTGATAAAAGTAAGTTTAAAAAATATTAAATAATGGATTTGGGAAAGGATTGTATGCATCAGATATTTTTTTTTTTTTCTGCTTTACTGTATGGTGCTATTAACCCTAAGATCCTTCCACGGTGATGGCATGGATGATCTTGTTTCTATGTCAGCTTACAACAGCGACAGGCAACAGCTAAACTGGGATAATCTTGATGGAAAATCTCTAGCAAGACCAGAAGGTGCACTGGTGAGAACATGTTAACAAGGGAGGCTTCATGGGGTAAAAGATCCTCCCTAGACACTGACAGTTAATATATCTTCCTCGATAACTCCTGCACAGGCCTTGGACCACAGGCCTCTGTCATGGGAGTTGAGGACAGTGAAACCAACGCGCTGCAAAGGAACAATGGCTAATGAGCTTTCACACCACTCTCTCCTCCTCCCCAAACCAACTTGTAGTACAAACAGTTTACTTTTTTTTTCCTGTTATAACAACCTTAAGGGATGCTTTCTTATGAGTTATGAAGGTGCATCTTCCATAAGGAAAACGGGTATTGATTGGCTTCCACAATCCCATTTAATCTGCACCTTCCTGAATCACAGATTCTCATCCACCTCTGTAGCTCACAAATCACCAGAGTGTAACAAGAAGGTCTGCTTCCCATACTGCAGCGACCTCCTGAGATGCCAAGCTTCCAATCTGGCTCTGTGGGCACTTATTTCTCAGTGCCAGGTACCACCCTCTCCCAAGTAACCATTTGAAGCAAGCTCTCGTACTCACCATGTGTAAGGGACTGTTACCATTGAACTGCTTTGGCTCAACATCGCTGCCAACCCCCCCCACGATCTCATAAGGGATCTTTATTGCAATGAAGAGCTGATCTCGTGAGCGCTGCCAAACTGTCCCCAACGGAAAAACCATGACATCCACCCGAAGTGCGCTTATCAAGTTGAACACCAGCGCACGACAATGCCTTCCTGAACCACGACATCTACCCGAAGCGTGCTTATCAAGTGGCACCTGGGCATGACAATGCATTCCTGAAAATGGGTGGACTATTCGGGGAAATCATGGACTGGGGCAATAAATGGGGGAGCCTCTGGCTTCTTCGTTGCTCGGTGGGCTTGGGGTGCTCGACTTCGTCATTGCTCGGTGGGCTCGGGGTGCCCGGCTTCTTCACTGTTCGATGAACTCTTCTTCGTTGCTCGTGGACTCAACCTTGTGTGTGTTGCTGCGTGTGCCTTCCCCGAACTTCCTGGAGCTTGGAACATCATCATCACCCTGTGGCTGTGTCTTCATCATCACCTGCACCGAGACCGATCCAACAGGACATCGCTGGATTCGTGGTGGTGGTAATTAGCTGCATCTCTACCATCTTCTTGCTTAGGGATTCTAACTTTTCCTTTCTTTTCCTCTCTGCCCTGTCGCTGTTGTCAGTTGTTAAAATAAAGCTCACAAGATTGTACGGCATCTGACCTCGTTTGTGCCTTAATCTTGGTCTCTTGGGATCGTTTAAGAACCCTCCCTGATATTGGATCGGGACACCATGGTAAAATCTTCCTCTGCTGGGGAAGGAGACCAAGTTACTTTGTGTATTTTCAGACACCAATACATTTATTTGTGTTGTGGAAGAAGAGAGAATTTTCTCTTTGTGTTGATGTCATTATGCCTGTCACCATGTAGAGTGTTCCTGATTTTAACATTTGCATTAGCAGGCAGTAAAAACTGCTGAATATCTTCAGGGTTTAAACCCTTCATGTACAACATTCATCAAGGACAATACATACAGGACAAATGGAGAAGGATGTGCAAGCATTACTTGCTTCATAAATCTGTTTGCAAGTTCTGAAAAATTACTCACTATGGGCTAAATATATTTTCATCAGAGAGGATCATAAATCAATTCAAAAGCTTTCTGCAAATGCCTTCATTTCTCACCCAGTTGCTAGACCTGGAGGCGCTGCACTGGAGAGGGCTGAGATTACTGCTTCAAATGGCTGAGCGCAAAATCATGTAACTATCAGCACCTTTTAAACATACCACTACTACCATGCTGTGAACCACCTTCTGAATGTCTAGGTGTGTCTAATAGCAGAATTTCAGTATGACACAGATGAAGACTTTCAACACCGAGAGGAAACATTTTAAAACAACAGCTTAACTGCACAATTCACTCTTCTTGTAAAACGCTGATGCTAGCTGGTCCTGTGCTATTCCTGTTGCAGTAATTGTAATAGATCTAATGTATCTACTCTGCTTCACTGATAATTAGTGTAAGTAGGGCCATTACAAGTTTACAAATCAGATGCCCTGATATCACGTATGATTTATCAAACGCAGTTTTACTGTCTCCACCATCCGATTCAACATTATACACAGAAGTGTTAATGGGGTAACATTTCCCAAGTATTCAGCCACATTTTCAGAATTTTCTGGGGGTCTGCTATTGAGCAGATTCTTCGTACCCTTGCCAGGAGCCCTTTACAACCTTGTGAGAAATCCCAGGAAGGTTGGCAACAGTTTGCGCGGGACAGCCAGCCAGTTCTACAAAACTTACAGCATCACAGTCTGGCTGCAGTTGGCAGGGATCTCTATAGGTCATCTGATACAACCACCCTACTCAGACAGGACCATCTACAGCCAGTTACCCAGGACCATGCCCAGGCGGCGTTTGAATATCTCCAAGGACAGGGACTCCACAACCTCACTGGGCAACCTGTGCCAGTCGTCAGTCACCCTCATGATAAGAAAGGTGATGATGTTTAGAGGGAACCTGCTCTGTTTCAGTTTGTGCCGATTTCCTCTGTTCCAGTTTGTGCCCTATGCACTGAAAATAGCCTGTCCTGGCTCCGTCCCCTTTGCTTTCTCCCTCCAAGTACTTGTGTACATTCATGGGATCCCTCCAAGCCTGCTCTTATCCAGGCAGTACCAGCTCCCTCAGCCTTTGCTTATAAAGGAGATTCTCCAGTCCCTTCATGGCCCTTCACCAGAAAATTTAAGCTATAGTCACCTGAAGCCACTGAAATTAACCACATGTTTAAAATTGCACACATGCTCATTGGGTTTAATGTTTACACCGCAGTAAGAGGAAATTACTTCTTCACCCAGAGAACAGGAAAGTCTATAGAACAGCAGGGTATGCACTGCTCTCAGAATACTTGGCACATCAAACAGCTTAATTCATTACTCTTGCAATCTAAATGGTTTCTCTTGGAATGAGGTTAGGAAAGCCAGAGATTTTCACCAGTGGGACTCAAACAGCAGGATGGGATCCCTACTGCGAGCATGCCCCCGCAACACATCTCCCTGGAGCACATTTGTGCTTTTTCTCAGCACGATTAGCATTCTTGTCTACTGTATCCTTGTCAACTTCTTTATTGTCTTTGTTTCTTTTCACGTGCAAGAGCTCCAAAACCAATATTCAAACCATGCCCATCACCCATGTTGCCAGTCCATGCTCAGACTTGTGTGCTGCACATTTGGATCCCACTCATATGCTTCTTCCTCCACTTCTATACAGGAAGGCTTTTCCTAACAATCAGGTTCACTCCAGCTTCAGTGAAGTCTGAAATACCTTCACAAAGGATTAAAAGCTAGAAACATCTGAATTCCTCTGTCATCCATCCAAAAACCATTTTCATATTTTCATATTTTTTATTTTAGAGGTCGTATGGCACGGACTACACTTTTAAGACAGGAGATCATGTGCACGTTTTACCACAGAGCTAATATTCAAGATAACAATTCAAAAATTATCACTACTTTCATTATATTACATGATGTTCCTCCCAAGATGGTCATTGATGACTGAAGTCAGATCTCAGATTCAAGAGAGCAAAAGGTAAAAACCAAGCTGATTGCAAGGAAGTGTTTGGCACCACCTCTGCTTTGGCCAGAGATGACTGAACGCAAATTTTCAGGACTCAAAAGTCAGGGGCTCTCTGGACAGTACTGTGAAACAAGATGTAAAGAAAAAGGTTCCCTGGACAGTGGAGACATCTGCCGCTGACTTACTCAGCTAGGCTCCCTTTATGGTCAAAGGACATGATCCATGTCATCCTAAAGCACGTTTCAACTGCCAGATGAATCACACTCTAAAATTACTTACCTCATTAAGCATCATCTTGGATTCTGCGCTATAAACATCCAAAGTTAGATTACATTAATCCTATCCACAATATCTGTGAGAAACATTCATCTTTCTGCAATTTGCCAGAAGACTTTTATCTGCCTGACTTCACCATGGTATCTCCTTTCAACGGCAAATCACTGTGATTCATTTAGAATTAAAACACACCGATTAGAAAACAAATGCAAAAAACAACTGGTGCAGAAAGTATCAGCAAATCTCAGTAATGACTTGTCTTCTGCATGGACTTTAGAAATCATGTCATGTTTTCAGGTTTTATTTTCTAAGCCCTAAGCTGCTTCTGGCGATGATCCCACAAGCCCAGATCATCCTCCAGCATCAAGACTGCCTTATTTCCCAGGAACAGTAATACACCTTAGCACATGGAAAGCCTCTCCTTGTGCAGACGACGAGGCTTTCTAGGAGGACAGTCTCCGACTTTCTCTTGAAAACCCCTATCATCATCACAAACCTTATTCCAGCAGGTGCACAGCGCACTACTGCAACAAGCTGTGCACAGCCAGGTTGGGAAAAAATACATAATATCACATCAAACATGTACCTTATTCAAAATCCTCAGACTCCCCCAGATGCAACTCCCCCTCCCATGAAGCACGCAAACTGGAGAAAGCAAAGTTATTTCTTCTTATGTGCTTACATATACGCACACACATGTATGCAGTATACAAATACAGTATACATACACATATGCAGCTTATTTCTATATAAATCAGCAATTTAACAGTTAAAGAATATTACAGTATTACATCCTTTTGTCACGCTGACTCCAATAAAACACTTGACTTCCCTATCCACTCACATACATTTTCAACAAGTAGCTGAGATTGGGAAGATAGCTAACATTTGGAATTCCAGAGGCTAAAGATTTTAAGGAACTATTCTCCAAATTTTAGTTCTTCATCTTCCTCTCTAGGCAGCACTGCAGTCCTGGTTTGCCTATCAGGGAAGTGGTAGGCACTGTATGCACACATGTGTACGTTGTCAAAAACACAGCCTTCCGCAGAAAGCATTACAGGCTCCACCTGTCTGAAAATCCAGTATCTCACAATCCTTTCCTGTACCTGAGCATTTATCCTGCTGAAGCATTCACGCAGCCTTTTTAAGTTGAAAATTGAATAAATAAAACAAGTAATTGCACTCTATGTTTCTAACAACACATTGCTTGGTCTGCCAATTACAGGACTTTTAGCAAATTACTGCTTTAATTATGCAAAGATCAGTTTGGGTTATTTTCTTTCAAGTATCTCAGAATTGTTGGGGCCTTGATATGGCAAGCAATACTAATTCATTTCAACACGTTTGCTGTTAAAATAGTCTCAGAAGACATGCAGCTTACTTTCACTCCAGACTGAGGAAACGGCATATCACACACAGTAAGTTAATAACCTATCATGTTGACAACTTAGACAAATATCCCAGCGGGACAAGCATTCTACAAAAGGAAACTCCTTGGGCTGCTGTGAAGGAAACCAGTCACTCAGCCTCATGCATTTTCTCCCAGCTAGGGCTGGGCAGAGCACAGGTAATGTGTCTCAAGAAATGGGCTCCACAAGCAGACCTCTTTCAGCTGTGGAAAGGCAGCAATGGCACCCAGGTTCAATCACCTTGGCAAGGCTTGGACACTGGAGTCGACTCCCTATAGCCTCCTGAGTCACCTGCTCATGCTCTGTAGCATCCCACTGAGTACACAATCCTTTGGGTCCACAAATTCATCTCTTAAAAGCTAGAGCTCCAACCTACAAAATCTGAACACAGTCACTCTCTATTTGAAATTAAAAGGCAACTGCAAATGACAGAGAAAACAGAAAGCATCCTGAAGACATCCTCCATCTCACTCTGCCTTTGGGAACTGTGGTTGTCCATCCTGGGTCCTGGAGATGGCAGGTCAGGACACTGTCCTTTCCATTTTGACATAGCTCCCCAGCTTGAGCAGGTGAATGCAGTCCACAAAACAGGGCCTCTCCTTTCTTGATACAGCTATCCAGGTATTTTCCTGGGCAGCTTTCCTATCAGCCCTAGGAGCTGGTCCCTCCCAATTGATCTTTTCCCTGCTAAAGCAGTTCTCCTACCTAAATATCTTGTTTAAGGAAATCCCATTTCAATAGGCCATTTGTCGCTTCTCTTCATTAGCCTTGAACCACCGTTCCTTAGAAATGCAGGTCAACCAGGGTGTAAATAAGCGACAGAGGACTCTGAAGGACACAGCAATGTGGAAACTCAGTGCTGCAGATCAAACACTGAGCTCCTCTCACTCTGTATCTATAGCCAGGAATACATTTCCAAATAAATATCTACATGGCATTGCTTTAATGCATTTTAATAAAGAAAACATAAGAAGTCAGATTTGCTTTTTACTCACTCTTAAGGATCTATTGTTCATTTTTTTCTGATGAACATTTCACAGCTGTGTCTTGCAGGGCAGCCTCTGGCCAGGGACAACAGGGATGCCAGCTCCAGTCTTTTCCCGTGCTGACGGCAACAGTGAGTCTCTGTACCACGGTATGGGACACTGCTCCTGCATGAGAAGAAACACATTACAAATGGAGCATCAAAGCAGACCATGGAGTACAGAAATTTAACATTGGTGCTTTCTGCAGCAGTCGGCTGTCTGAATACACCTAAGCAAACCCAGCCATTTCCTCCTGAGGTTTTCACAGCCGCTTCCCAAAATAAACAAATGAAGTTCAAACCCTGGCTCTCCAGTTTGGTTCCCACTAACTGATGTCTGAAAAGACAAAGCAGTGAGAGCTGCACAATTATATAAACAAAGAAAATGAGACAGAGACCTTTGTACTTCCCAGGAATCACTCAACAAATCAATAAAATCAGGAAAAGAACTTGTTCTGCTTCTTTCACTAGTACCTTCCTCATCACACCTCGCTCTGTATCTTGCTTCAGCCCTGGCACTTAGGTGAATACAAACAAATATTTTTCTGTAGCTATGGGAACTTACTAGGCATATTTGCTACAGTTTCCGTTCTCAGCCTGTGTTGCCTCTCTTGTTCTCTACACAAATATTCCTACTAGCTCCCCTTTTCTGCTACTTTTCCAAGCTTATTTGCTGCCATAACTGTTGTTACATCCTTTCCAAAGCCATTACACCCCCTATAAACTCCAAGCAGACTGCCATGCTAGCAGTATTCTTGAGTAGATGAGAAGATTTACAGGCCTGCACTGTCAGAACAAGCAGGTCTCTACTATTCCTGGGTCATAAATTCAACCCTTGAGGCATACAGGGGTGAAGGGTCAAGGGCTCAGGGTGGTTTCCCTTCCAAAGGTAAAAGGATGCTCTGTACATCTGAAGAGAAGCAAGTTGCAGAATCTTCGCCAGGGCACAGAGGCAGAGTGTGCTGCTGCTGTTTTAACAATGATGAAATGGCCCTTTATTCTCCACCAAAAACCCCTACAGTAGAGGCAGAGGATCTGCCAGAAACTGGGCTGCTAGTAAAAACAGAGCAAGCCACAAAAGTAAAAGATGTACTCAATTACCACCTCTAAACAACAATGACTACATGAGGGAGTTGGTGATTGTCTTCTCTTTCTGAAGACCACGGACATACTACAGAAACATAATTTGACAATTACAAGCTTTCCTGCCCAGCCTCTGACAGCCAGCAAAGATAAGATATTTCATATGAAAACTTCTAGCAAATGAGAGAAGTATTCTGACAAAGCATTACCCCGTGCTTGCCTGCTTCTTGCACATGTCCCTATGTACCTTCTTCAGGCCACTGCTGGGAGAAGGACTTCTGGACTAGCCACATTTCACCATTCTCACTTGCAGGTGAAAAAAAAAAGGCACAAAAGAACACACAATCCCCATGCTGACCACGTGCTTCAGTAAACTCACACACATCTCATAAAAAGTTAATACCTGCGTATGTGGTCTTTATTTTTAATTCCTTTTTTCTGGAAAGAAACCTTCTGTCAAACAAAATTGGAACAGTGGTCACCTCCTCAGTAATCTCCTCCCCTTATGGCTAGAGAGGAGACCAACCATTCTGCCTGGGAGTGCCTGGCTCCACAGGCTAGAAACGAATCCTTCGGTCTCAGCGGAATGTTACTGCTTGTTCAATAGTGTTCACAAGTGATGGAAGTCATTTGGCCTGCTTGAACTTTTAAGAACTGCAGACAGAAAACTGCCAAGAATAAATAATCTCTCTTGATCTCTGAAGCAGAAATCATTGCTGAAATGCCAGTTCAGTGACTTCAATTAGAATATGGTGCTGGAAGAGCTTACCATCCCTCTTTCCTTTTAATTAACATCTCTGCATAATTCAGCTGCTTTTCCTACCCTTGTTCCTAATGCATTTAGATCAGAAGATGTGTTTCTGTGCAAAAATAAGCGACAATACAGAAAGGCTTTGGAAAACTAGTCTCCAGTTATATCTTTCCCCTGAGAAAAAATCAGATTCTGCCTCTCTCACACTTAAAAATTTCAATTGTGAGCTCATAAGTTGAATCACATTTTACCTACACTTCATCTGCTACTGTGATAGAGTTCTGGACAATGATGGTAAGACTCATTTTCTTACTGTAAGGTACTTCCTATATATTTGAATTATAGTTTGATCTTTATAATTTTATAAAACTTGGGAAGAAGCACAGAGAGTATAACCTCATTTTCTCTCATATTACAAACTGATGTAAAACAATAAAAACAATTAAAACAAAGATTTAAAAAATTTAAAAAAACTTTAACAGGAGAGGATTTTGCTGATTTTATGTCTCTCTGGGATGTTCTTTCCATCTCTCTGTTCTGTTTCCATCTTTTCATGTCTCCATCTCAAAGCTTGTCTCCTGTCAGTCATCTGCACGGGATCTGCTTGCTAATATGATGCTTTTCCTTCCTTCCATTCTGTCGGAGCCCCTGAGCTTATCACAGTCTCCCCTCCATTGTAGAGATTCAGATCAGCACTCTTTATAGAGCCTCAGTTCAATTCAGGGGACCAAACGAGGCATTTTCCTCTTTTACCACACCATTTACACATTGCAAAACACTTATGAAATGTACAACTAGTTTACAACGCGTCTACAATATCTTTATCCAATGATCTGGACAAGGGGGTTGAGTGCACCCTCAGTAAGTTTGCAGATGACACCAAGCTGCGCAGGAGTGTTGATCTGCTTGAGGGTAGGGAGGCTCTACAGAGGGATCTAAACAGGCAGGATTTCAAGAACAACATCAAGGACTGCAGACAGATCAAAAGAGGCGGGGGAGGCAGTGCACACTGTAAACTGCAACGAGTAAGAGGTCAGTAAAGATGCTGCCCAGAATGAAATTACAAAGATGGACTGGCAAAGGCACGAGTGTGTCAGAGAGAGGCACTACATCGACAACTACCAATAACATGTTGAGCAATGAGAAGGAGAAGAGAGTTGTAGAGGGTACCTAGAGGTGCAAATCTAACTGGAAATGGTCTGGCCTTTTTTTTCAAGATGGAAGAGATTCAAAGATTCAAATAAGCTTATATTGCTACCAAAAACAGAGGAACAAACGAAGATGGTGGATACCAAAAGAAGAGATGAAAAAGAGCACTGCAATTATTGAGATGGCACGTGGTCAGCAGGGTAAATGGAGAGGTTACCAAAAGCGGGTGGGCAAAGAACTTTGGCCTTTGCTGAAGAACAGAAGGCTTCAGGAGGAAAGAGTACAAGCAACAACAAAAAAAAACCCCAACAACTTTTACCAGTGTTCTTTTCAAAGCAATTTCTGAGCTCCTACACAAAGAGGGAACTGGATGGAGAAAAAAAGGAATCCCCCTCAAAGACAAGACCAAGCTGGCAAAAACCTCACTCTGAAGGGATTGCTGTTAAGCTGCAGGGACCGACCACATGGCAGCCACAGGAAACCACCCTGGTACTGAGCTCTGCATCAGCACACAGCTGGCCCAGGAGCACCTCGCCGGGATGTCAGAGCAGATTCTTGGATGATTGCAACAATAAGGTAGAAGACACATCAGAAGAAAACATGTAGCCTTACATATCCTTAAAGGAATGCTAGAATGACACTTTGAATGCAATAAAAAGACAAACATAGCCCCAAAGTGTCAACTGCATAAATCATGTTATTTTGATGTGTGCAGTTGTTTAGAAATTTTAGCTTTTTAATTTCCTGCCCTGTTAAGGCTTTCTGGGAGACTTGAACGTTTCACTTGAGAAATATTTATCCAACATAATGAGAGCTAAAAGGTGCAGGAATCATTTGGTAGACTGCCCTATTAGATGTACAGGTTTCCTATGTTCAGTGCTTTAAAGACTAGAATATCTCTAAGAACTAGTAAGAGATACTGCAGAAAAGTTTTTAAATTAGTGATTACTGAGAAATCTCCAGATAATAAAATGGAATAGAGGAAGTTTAGTCCAGAGAAAAATACCTAGCGAGTCCTTCATGTACTTTCCCCGGAAAGAAAATAAAAATTACTCTTTTACAGAGTGACCAAATTGCTATTCTGCTAATATTTGCATTGCTTTTTCTTTCTTGGAAAGTTAGACAAGTCAGTAGTCAGCCAGACAAGATAAAAGATACCGTGACATGTTTTCTGAAAGCATAGTACAAAATAGTTTCAGTCTCATGATCATTGCAATTACCTCATAAAAATAATCCTGGCCATACTTGAGTAAATATTTATAATAAATTACTACATCATTATAACTGTCAGATGTGCTTAGTGCCCGTGATTTTCCAAAATGCACAACAGTCTATTTAGGAGGCATTTTTTCATTTTCTTTGGGAGGAAAAAGAAGATTTACATCCTTCTGTCTTTTCAATCAGTCATGCAAATCTTCCTTAAAGAAGTCTAATAACACTCCCATTTTTGATGCATGCACTAATCAATTAAAAACCAACACTGTAAGTGTGATATACAAGGGAGCAAATTTTCATTGTTAAAGATAAACAAGAAAATTTTAATTTACTACAGTAAGACAAGAATTTGAATTTAAGAAAGCATGACTCTAAAACACTAATAAAGCTATCCTCATCTCTGAACTGCCGCTATGAGTGTCAACCAATTCACTTAAGATTAAGTATCACATGCACCCAATGTACATTGAGTTCATTAGTACACTGCATGCACCTACAAAACCAACTAAGCTGTACAAATCAGTTTTTAGCAAAAAACATTGTTATGCATCTTAAATATATTTTAGCAGCATAAATATTAGTTATTATATTGTATAGGGGCAGGACTGTTTCTCTATAGAACCACTAATTAAACACTTAAATTCAGTTAATAAAATGCAAAGTATCTATTTCACTGCCTTTGAAACATATATATGTTGAGCTCCACCGCTAACGTGGTGTACCTGGCAAAGTATTGTAAGTGATGCTGGTAAATAGCACAAGTTATAAAGCAAGGACTGATAAGGCTAGACAACACTGACACTGATGCCATAACTTTTATTTAGTTTTTAACCTTCCAAATCCAGGGGACACATATTTGGTACTGAGACTGAATAAGGCAGAGCGTCAACTTTCCACATACAATCATCATTATTGGTAAAGCCCACCTAAACCCCTCTTGAAAAGCACTTAGTTTACTTGCTAATGATCAGAAATTTTTGGTCTGCCTTGCTTTAGAAACAGAAAATAAGCAATGATGTTCCCCAAAAAATGCCGAACAATCTATCCTGGTTTCAGCCAGAGTGGGGTTAATTTTCTTCCAAGTAGCTGATAAAGTACTGTGGTTTGGATTTAGTATGAGAAATCATGTTGTTAACACACGGATGTTTTAGTTGTTGCTAAGCAGCACCTACACTGGCCAAGGACTTTTCAGGTCCTCACACCCTACTAGTGGGAAGCTGGGAGGAATACGGCTAGGACAGCTGACCCAAAGTGGCCAAAGGGACATTCCATACCATAAGAAGTCCTGTTTAGTAGATAAACTGGGGGGAGCTGACCAGGGGGGCACCAGCTGCTTGGTGACAGGCTAAGCATCGATTGGTTCATGGTGAGCAATTGTGCTGTGCATCACTTGTATTGTATATTCTTTTATCATCATCATTATCGTTACCATTATTAATTATCTTCCTTTTCTGTCCTATTAAACTGTCTTTATCACAAGTCTTTTTTTTTTCTGATTCTCTCCCCCATTCCATCGCAGGGTCAGTGAGCAAACGACTGTGTCCTTGTTTTAGCTGCCTGCTGGGTTAAACCACAAACCAATCTTACTGAGAAGTGAGTTGCAATTAAGTCCTTCCACATAGTGGCCGCAAAACCAGACAGAAAATATATATAGCACATGCAGCAGCAATTTTTTTAACTGAACGTTGGATTGATTGTAGGAACCCATCCAGTAGAAGGGAGGCAAAACAGAGCTGGCACTGTATTTTATAATATATTCAAGGAATAGCACTCAGGAAGGGAAGTGTTTAGCCATTCATAGACAGTACCAATACTGTTGACTAAGTCCTCCTAAGCTCTGGGTGAAAGCAAAAACAGATGCTCTGTTGTCTTTGTGATATTTTTTAAGTTTAACCCAATGCACTGGAGACACGTCTGTCTCTGTATGCACACCCTGCAGAGCTGCACTGTTATATCTCACCACGAATTTTGGCCAAGAAAAGATGATTTGCCTGTGCAAATCTGGTTCTGAAAAGTATTCAACAATATGCATTATCAGGGCAAAATATACTGAATTTCTTTCAAGATGACTGGACTTGATTGTGCAAAAAAAAGCTGGACTGGGTGACATTGCAGCAGCCCTCAGTAATGGCATTAAACTGAAAGCACAGGGAAAATCCCCTCTCATTCTGGGGCACAACAGAGAGCCAGAGTCTGCCCAAAGACCCACTGTCATGTCGTGGCTCATACCTGTTTTCATGCAGCAACACCCAGAGGGGGGAGATGGTAATTTGGTCTCTTTGTTCATTCAGTTCTTAATCTCTCTGTGGAGACAATGAGGGAGACCATTAGTGTCAGCTTTGCTGGGACTTTCTGTTATTAAAGCTACTTAAGCTTTTCCAAGTAAATTGCTTATGTCAAACTAACATCACACAGTGATGGGCAAAAAAGCCATTACACAACTGGTCTCCCTTTCTATTGATCCACCTGGGAGCCAGAGGGAAGGGAAAAGACACAATCCAGGAGGCTTCAGCCAATTCTTTGCAGTTCCCTGTTCCTTCCACACATTATATTCTTACATTACACTCTTTATAGGCAAGATGTTAGTTATTCTCTCACGTTCATTCACTTAACTGGAGGTTAAGGACTGGGCATACATGTCCCTCTCAAAGCCTTGCAGCAGTCACTGTGCTGGATACAACTCAGCTAACTTAAACCTTATAAAAGATTTGTGTTAGACAAATTTAATTTCCTTTTCCAGTCAATGGAGAAAGGGAAACAGCTGCAAGGCAGTCACAGGATGAGCGTCCCTGGTTCTTTCTGTCCCCTTCCTCTGACCTCAAAGGGAGCTCACCTCTCGCACCTCTACTTAGTGTGAACCTAATACGTAACAACAAGTTGGTCATCCATTAAAGAAAATACTTTGCTACATTAAGGCTTCCAATTTCTTACAGAAAGAGTTAGAAACTGTTTGTAGACTGTCTTCTGAACTTTAATTATAGCCCTGAGCTCCCATCTGCAGGCCACAGGATTCCCAGCACCTTTTAACCATTTTTATCCATCATTTAGCATCTTTAAACAGCAAAGGCATTCCTTGTGCCACTTTGAGTATATCTAATCTCACACATGCAAAACCTTAGCAGAAAATAAGTATGATTCTTGACCCTATTAAGTCACAAGGAATTTGCTGTTAACTTTGACAGGGTTTGAATTTCACTCCAGCTCTTTATACCCAGAGAGCTGTAGGCTCATTATTGCTTGTATTTGCAAATGGATTTAAGTCTTCAGGATATTTTTTTGTATCCCTGAATACAAGATATTTTTTGGATCTCAGAACACACAATCTGTGGATCTTCTCCATCTATAACACAGCACACTGATGAATTCTTTCTGCTGGGTGTAATATCTGCTGTTTAAAATCCACACATGCTCTTTGAAGCAAACAGCCTGCAATACAACTGCAAGACACACATTTTAGAAAGAACAGTTCTTCTCTAATTCAAATATGCATTCAATTCAATTGGGGAATTTTAGGAGCGCCATAGACAGGAATTAATTCAAACAAAGAAGCAAGCTGTCAAATTTCCCTCCTAAACTATATCCTGCAACTGAAGAATCTTATGTCCACAGTGTCCCACCTCTCTTCCTCACTACCACACTGGAACCCCAACCACCACCATGCAGGACAGACAAGGGAAGCACATCCACAGGTATGATCTTCTTTGTTGGCCGCAGAGCGCATTTATGGAGACAGATGGCAATCCAGACTAGGCTTTAATTTGGAGATTTTAATTTGGAGATTTTAATTTGGAGATTTTAATTTGGAGATTTTAATTTGGAGATTTTAATTTGGAGATTTTAAATGTCCTTCTGGAGGGTATACCTCTCTTTCCATTGGCTGGAAGAGAGTTCAAGGGAGACAGGTCGGTTTAAGAATCAAGTGTCCAAATTAGAATAGCCTGAGGTTTCAGTAACACCCAAAAGACTTCAGAAAATGTCCTATTTATCTTTCTCACATTCATTCAAAATCATCATGTTTAAAATATGTGGACAAATATGGTACCTATTTTTCCTCACCTAATATAAACTAAAATCCATACATTTCATATATGTATGCAAGGGCACTAGATTAGCCCCATTTCTGTTTTGGATACGGAGACCTAAACATGGGATTTAGCCTCGATGGTGGTTCCCACTGTAATGCCACTACTGACCCATTTCCAGTCTTCCTCTAAGAGATCCAGCTCAGACAAGTCACAGATGCATCTGGACAAGCAGGCAGGTCTGTCTGAAAGCACATTTGCTGCGTATTGAGTGCATACTTGCTCAGTGCACTGCCTGCTTCCCATCTGTGGCAGGAATAAAAAGGGAAAAAGGTTCAAAATCAGGTAACACGACCTGGTAGCTACCATTGGGATAGTTGCAGAACAAACCCCAAAATGTCCCAAAGATTTTCTTCTTTATTTGTTCTCTTGAGAGTAACCAAAAAGCACACTGTTTTCAGGTTAGCCCATCAGATCTTGCTGAAAAGAATGCATATGATGGTGAAAACAGTGAATAAAAAGGTTTCCTTTCTAAAATAATGCTGTTATTGGCTCAAATAAAAACACTGGAAGAAGGAAAGACAGAAAAAAAGAAGAGCCAGGAGTTGAAAACACAACATGTTTTTAGATACATACAAAACAGAGCACAGAAAAAAAACCCCAAACATTGAAATAAGAAACCAGGTACTGAGAAGTACTCCAATTCTCTCCCATCTACTCAGGTTCCTAGGTTTTCTGATTGCTGCATGGACATGTACTAGTTAATGAAGAAATTTGATTATTTATTCAGCTGTAAAAGAAAACAATGCATAAGATACCAAATAATAACTAAAAGTTCCTTGACAAAAAAACAACTGTAGGGAATTTGCATAAGTGACTCCATTAAACAAAACTAGTGATTTAATAATAGTCAAAAAAGGGCACTAAGTGAATTTAAATGTCTGCACGTTTTTCACAAATTAAGGCAAAACCCACTTGATTGGTCATACTGCTTGTACTAAAACCAAGAAGGAGAATATTGGCTTGAAGTACTACACAAGATTATCCTATCTTTACCTTACCAGCTCAACAAGAGGGAAGAGGTGCAGCACTCAGCAGGCCCTTGAGCACCCAGACTGTCTGCCCATTCTGGTTTGAGCTAAAGCAGAACCAATTTTCTAAGCTAAGCCTCTTCGAAGTAACTTTTTTTCCTGAAAGTTAAGAATGTGTTTCAGAGAGTGTGTGTCTCTAGGAGTGTTAATGGTTAATATTCATAGTTATCACCAAAGTAACAGGGCACTGGTATGCAGAAAGGCTGTTGTTTACATTGATCCCTATGGAGACAAAGGTCATAGTCAAGTTGGTGGAATGCTGCAAGTCAAAGGGGAAAAAAGGGGCACATCTGCAAGGCAAAACGGACAGGACAAGGGACCCCAAACTGACCAATGAAATATTGCATGCCATATATGTCATACTCCATATAAAAGTGAGGGACCACAAGGGTCAAGTCTCTTCTTCTATGGCCAATATCTAGTGAGGGCCTCATCCGTCCTTCTGTCCCCTGATACGTGTGTTCCTGAATCCAGCTGCCGTCTGCCACTGGGTCCAGCCCAGTACCTTTGCTCTTGCCTGCCCTGCAGCATCGGTGGCGATGTACAGTCATTGGGGGGGTTGATGACCCCTGCGGGGTCCTGAGAGGCGTTGCTCCTGTCCCTGCAAGGTCCCATCTTAACGTTTGGGATGTTTCATGTCTTGCTATCTTCCACTTGGTTTCCAAACAGGCCCACAATGCATAATTCCCCACCCTGCAACCCATAAGAGAGTAGGGGGAGAAGGAACCCCCTCTGCAGGACTGCAGAAGATTGTGTTTAGCCCAATGTGATCCCACTCTCAGTAATCTGGGCAACAAAGAGCTCCAGATCTGCTGGGGGTGGGGAAGGGCACATCTCCCAGTGTCTCCCAGTGCCATAAATAAGCCAACTAATCCCCTTCTGAACTACTTGAGTCCTGCAAGACAATTATTTAGAAGATGGGCAAAGACATTAGTCAGTCTCTATCAACCATATCCAGACATATCCATAAGGCTCTTTGATAAACTCTCAGATATTTCTTTCATGCCCTCGCTGATAAGCACCTAGAGTGACCTCTCTGGGTTTGTGGGGTTGCGTGCAGGTTTGGACACTCTCAGCAGCACAAGGCAACAGTTCCTGACTGCGCCAAGCAGTTGGTACGTGGAGCTAGGACTCAGCACAAACAGCAACAAAGGGAAGGAGAATTATAAGGAAACATCACAAAAATAAGGAGCATTAAATATTCCTGATAAACCTATAGTACCTTAAGAGCTGCAGAGGCAAGAGAAGTACACTGCCCTGCTTGTCAAAACCTTCAGCAGGGCCAGGCTTTTAAGAAGGTAGACAAGAAACCAGGTTATAGCTGCTACTCACTGAGCCCCGGCATCACCAACACAAAGTGAGGGAGGGCAATAACAAAGTTTAGACCCCAACTTAAATTCTGTTCTTGAACTTCAGTCTTTTCAAGTAACAAAATCATAAGAAAAGGGAGCAAACAACTCAGCTGCCAAACGCCCACCTAATTAGCGGGAATTCATTTGCTTCACATTTCTTGAATTCCTTTCTCTTTGCAAGACAATTGACTAAGAAATACTCGTTTCCTCAAAAAGCACGCAAGCAGAATAAATAGAACAACTAATATAAAGTGGCAGCTGTAAATTAATCTATATAGTAGGCAGTCCAGAAGGCTTTGTTCATCCCGACGGCTTTGTTCATCCCGACGGCTTTGTTGGCTACAAACCAGAGGAAACAAAAACAATCCCACATATTCATTCACATCCGCAAACTGTTCATTAAACAGCAGCGCTAATACTTAATCTCGCCAGATGCTGGGTTGAAAGAAGCATTACAGTCTCAGCGCACTGGAGTGTTGTTGTGCCAAATAAGAACTGTTATCGCACTGGCACAATTGTCTGAAAAACAAGCAGAGATGCATGCATGTGAGCAGAAGCCAGCAAGTCAACAAGTCAAGCTTTTCAATTGCTGCTTAAATTCCTTCCAAGGCATTCATACTTTTTAAACTGCTATCATTTAAGCTTGTCACACACAGATTACAGACTAAATTAAAGCTCTGTTTCTCCAAACGGACCTCTGCATCCCCCATTCACACTCAGGCACCCTTAATGCAGAACTTTGAGTGATTATACCCATTTTTGTTACATTCATTTTCATGGTCTTGTAAATTGAAATTAAGCTGAATGTAAGAAAAAAGACTGAGTTTGCACAGTAAAAGACACTAATTTGTAACCTCTTTGATAATGGGAAAAAAAATACAGCTGTCCTGTAATAGCTAGTATAGCACTATAATTATAAGTGCTTCTTTCAAAGTCTGTCTCAAACAAGTCATTACATCTTAATCACTATGGCAGATATAGAAAAATGTTTACCAAAACACCTGATGAATAGTTTTGTAACTACTTCTTTAATACTGAGCTACAAATAAGAGCAAAACCAAAGAAGGCTGATTCTCAATGTTCATTATATTCAGATGATTATACTTGCCTCATAGACACATTACACAAAATAAAAATATACCGTTATATTCCACACAAATAGAACAAGTATATTAATTTGAAGCATTCAGAGCTAGACTCCTCCTGGGTTCTCCAAAGGAAAAGGCAATGTCACTACAAGCCACTTATTCTTTTTAACCTCTCTCTTGATTTCTGGCATCATATGGAATAAAAAAAAATATCATTATGTATAGCTGTTTATAATACTTACTACAGTATGCAAATATCATAGAGAAAAACAAACTAAGTAAATCACAGCCTTCTCCTCCACTGCCATTTAAAAGTATTTCTTCCGGGGAAGTATCTCTAGCTGATTACTTGCAGCAGCAGCATCAGTAAGGGTGTGTCAGAGCTTATTTGCCACAGCTGCAAGAATGAAGCTCACCTTGTGCTGGAGGCAGACCTCCACAAACAAAATGCTTGTGGAAATACCTTCCTTATGAGGTCTGACTTTTGGTTTCTTGATTTGTAGCACTACAGCCAAACAAAGCTGCCAGTTTCAGGTACACAGGGAA
This sequence comes from Phaenicophaeus curvirostris, assembly GCF_032191515.1. Taxonomy (NCBI): domain Eukaryota; kingdom Metazoa; phylum Chordata; class Aves; order Cuculiformes; family Cuculidae; genus Phaenicophaeus; species Phaenicophaeus curvirostris. The sequence goes on from NC_091393.1 coordinate 8,705,591, forward strand.
CTTAACGCATTCAGAAAAAAAAAATATTTACATTGAGTTATTAGCTCAAACCACAACTCTAGGTCAGTTCACACATAAAGGAAATGCAGAAGAGCAGTGAGCAAAGTGCTTAGCTTGCACTCTGAATGGACATTAAACAGTAGCAGTCTCCCAGCCACAGGACTCTCAGTGGTTAAATCCGTGACATCTATACAGATGCATGAAGTATATTTAAGTCTAAAGTATTTCTATATGTTTCCTAAGCATACTTTGGTTTACATTTCCCAGGAACAGACTCAAAGAAGAAAAGCTTGTGTATTTTCTCAGGGCAGCTACACAGTCACAAGGTCACTTGATGTGATCACTCAGCACTACGTAAAGCCAGGGTTTATTTTCTCCATAAAACATCCTAAAACCATCAAGTCAGGTTCCTCCAACTGGCACAAGATTACTAAGACCCAAGCTCGAGCTACTTTCTCCCAAATATGTTAAAGTACTAAGCCCCACATGCATCTCCCAACTAGTTTTCTTTTCTGATTCACAGACTCTTAAGTTTATTTAGAACTTGCAGAAGGAAAACTCTATCCCTTTCCTGCCAGCCTTATTGCTGCTTTGCTGACAGCTCCCTCCTTGCTGCTGCCTCCTGTGCTGCCTAGAACGAGGAAGTTTTCCTTCATTCACTGCCACCTCAGTGTAACATTCAAAGCTTTCTTAAAGTTGAATTTACTCAGAAAGGAGCATCTATATATTTTTACATATGTGGTTTTTAATTCACATTCTTTTTCACACTCTACGTTAATCTAAGGTGAGCTTTCCCATCTTCTGTTCTGTAACACCACCTACCACGCTGGACCTGCTAACCCTGCTCCCAGCACCTTTGGCCATATACCCCTGCAGCCACGTTCTAGCCAGCTCCAACCCCTGCATCCCAATGCTCCAGTAGCTCTGCCCACTCTGCCCTGGGGTAAGGCAAGCCCTGCCCATACTGCTCTCTCCACCAACACACCATATAACCATCTCACCATCACAGAATCATAGAATCACCAGGTTGGAAAAGACCCACCGGATCATCGAGTCCAACCATTCCTATCAATCACTAAATCATGGCCCTCAGCACCCTCCCGTCCCTTAGCACCTCCACCCGTCCCTTAAACACCTCCAGGGAAGGTGACTCAACCCCCTCCCTGGGCAGCCTCTGCCAGTGCTCAGTGACCCTTTCCGTGAAAAATTTTTTCCTAATGTCCAGCCTGAACCTCTGCTGGCAGAGCTTGAGGCCATTGCCTCTTGTCCTGTCCCTTGTCACTTGGGAGAAGGGGCCAGCTCCCTCCTCTCCACAACCCCCTTCAGGTAGAAGAAAGCTTTCACTCCCTCTGCAGTAACAGCCAGGCCGGACGTGTCTCACCTTCCACCTCTCTTAGTTCATCCACACTGCCCCTCCACAGGATCAGCATGTGTCCAAGAGAGCTTGTTGGCTTGGACTTTGCATCACACTTCACAGAATCACAGAATCACAGAATAACCAGGTTGGAAGAGACCCACCGGATCACCGAGTCCAACCGTTCCTACCAAACACTAAACCATATCCCTCAGCACCTCGTCCACCCGTGCCTTAAACACCTCCAGGGAAGGTGACTCAACCACCTCCCTGGGCAGCCTGTTCCAGTGCCCAATGACCCTTTCTGTAAAGAATTTTTTCCTAACGTCTAGCCTAAACCTCCCCTGTCGGAGCTTGAGGCCATTCCCTCTTGTCCTGTCCCCTGTCACTTGGGAGAAGAGGCCAGCACCCTCCTCTCTACAACGTCCTTTCAGGTAGTTGTAGAGAGCAATGAGGTCACCCCTCAGCCTCCTCTTCTCCAGGCTAAACAACCCCAGCTCTCTCAGCCGCCCCTCATAAGGCCTGTTCTCCAGCCCTTTCACCAGCTTTGTTGCTCTTCTCTGTACTCTCTCCAGAGCCTCAACATCCTTCTTGTGGTGAGGGGCCCAGAACTGAACACAGTATTCGAGGAGCGGTCTCACCAGTGCCGAGTACAGAGGGAGGATAACCTCCCTGGACCTGCTGGTCACGCCGTTTCTGATACAAGCCAAGATGCCATTGGCCTTCTTGGCCACCTGGGCACACTGCTGGCTCATATTCAGTCGGCTGTCAACCAACACCCCCAGGTCCCTCTCCTCCAGGCAGCTTTCTAGACAGACTTCTCCCAGTCTGTAGCACTGCATAGGGTTGTTGTGCCCCAAGTGCAGGACCCGGCATTTGGCCTTGTTAAACCTCATGCCATTGGACTCTGCCCAGCGGTCCAGCCTGTTCAGATCCCTTTGCAGAGCCTCCCTACCCTCCGGCAGATCGACACTTCCACCCAGCTTAGTGTCATCCGCAAACTTGCTAAGGGTGCATTCGATGCCTTCATCCAGGTCATTGATGAAGACATTGAACAGGGCTGGACCCAGCACTGAGCCCTGGGGAACCCCACTTGTCACTGGCCTCCAGCTGGATTTCACACCATTTCCCACCACTCTCTGGGCCCGGCCATCCAACCAGTTTTCCACCCAGGAGAGTGTGCGCCTGTCCAGCCCAGAGGCTGACAGTTTCTCAAGCAGAACGCTGTGAGAAACTGTGTCAAAGGCTTTGCTGAAGTCCAGGAAGACCACATCCACAGCCTTTCCCTCATCCAGTAGCCGGGTCACTTTGTCATAGAAGGCGATCAGGTTAGTCTGGCAAGACCTGCCTTTTGTGAACCCATGTTGACTGGGCCTGATCACCCGGTTCTCTTGCATGTGCTTCATGATAGCACTCAAGATCACCTGTTCCATGACTTTCCCTGGCACTGAGGTCAGACTGACAGGCCTGTAGTTTCCTGGGTCCTCCCTGCGGCCCTTTTTGTAGATGGGCACAACATCAGCCAGCCTCCAGTCCAGTGGGACTTCCCCAGTCTTCCAGGACTGTTGGAAGATGATGGAAAGGGGTTTGGCCAGCACATCCGCCAGCTCCTTCAGTACTTCTCGGGCTTGTGTTTCCATGCAGGCTGAAGAGAAGTAGGGCAAGCCCCAAATGGCAGCCCTGGCATGGCCACCAGCTGCTTAGCTGGGAGGCAGCAGGGAAAGGAGAGCAGAACTGCACTCACTGCAGCCCTCACCCCAGGGGAACTGCTGCACGTATTCACACCACCTGTGTCTGGAAGGACTACATCACTAAGAAGTGGAGAAAACCCTGGATGTAAGAGCTAAAAGGGTTACAGCAAACTATCAATGTACCCATTCCTAACTCAGTAAATTGCGCAATTCATTATGGGAAGGATTATGTCCCAGGGGCATCACACTCTGTCCAAAGCACACCCACAAATTCCTCCTTGTAGTTCCTTCCCGGACAAACATCAGCAAATAAATATTCTCCCTGTTGACACTGCCATCCAGTGCTAACGGAAACACTAGGTAGCTCGCAAGAGCAGAGCCATTTCCAACCCACCATGTCACTTCACCAAAGTGCAAACACGAAACAGAATTACACATGAACAGGAACTGTGTTCAGTTTTTCTACATGCGTGCAAGTACCTGCACCCCTGCATATGTCTTGCTCTGCCACCTGCCAGAGGCTTCTACCAGCAGCTGCAGGAGGCAAATGCACTCCCTGTTTAATTCCCTCTCCACGTGGGAAAATAGCTCATTTTACCAGCTGAATGCATGCTATGTATTTTCTTTATCTATGTGTACCATTCGGCATTCTTTTCTCCGTGTCATGAATAAACTGGGGAAGAGTCACTGGTTTCTAATGAGGAAGAGCAGAAAGGCAGACTGACAATAAAGGGACGTTGAATTAATCACATGTCCAGCCCAGACAGCAATACCAAGGCCTTAATCTCGGTCTGGGAGAAGTATCAGTTAAAGCTTTCACTCATGGGAGATTTCACATGGCAGGTGCTGCACACATTGTAGAAGTGAAAAACTCCATTATCCCTGATGCCTGGTGAGAATTAGGAGAGAAGAAAGGAAAAGAAGAAAGCAAATAATACAGATAGCAGCCAGCACGCAGAGTGAAGTGAGGAGAAATGGGATTTCTTGCTATATTCTCACATGATTATGCATTAACAAACTTAAAGAGACTAAACAACACGACAGGCCAATGCACTTGTTCCGCATCTGTAAGCAACGCAGATGAGGCCACATTTCACTCCGGCACAGCTCCCTGTGTGACCAGCGATACCCATACAGGATGGAAACTTTGTTTTGGTAAGCAGCATATGAGGCTTTCAGGAAATCCGAAGTGGAGTAAAAACCAAACCCAGCAAGGAGATCGCGAGCACACAGGTGACTGACACCTAAGATGACTCAACAGGACACTCCTGCTTACACTCTGCAGCGAACCTGGCCACCTACTCCTGATGGTCCTCTTGCTGGATCCCACTGGTGATCTGGGTAAACACACTGAGCAGGTGCCAAGTCAAAGCACGACATGAACACTCTTTTGATGGAGCAACGGTGGGATCCTTCTCTTAAAGAGCGGGCAAGCTGAGTATCACATATGAAATTATGGTGAGCTGATCACTGACATCTAGGGATCTTGGGATTATGACAATAAAGTCAGTGAAATATTGGCTCAATAACCAGTCATGTTCGAAGACTTGGGAATTATCTCGGCCAACACTTACTAGGGAAAACCTACAAGAGGTCCTCAAAATGCCACTGAACAAACGCATGACCTGTAAACTGAAGTCCATACCTCAAATCCTACATGGGGTTCTGGCCTCCCCACCCAATAGGAAACACCAGTTCCATGGAATGTTGAGACAAGCCATAACTTCTCAGAAAGGACCACAGGAAACTTTGCAGGGAGGTGACATGGAGCAGAATAATGTAGGTGACACGGAGCAGAATAAAGTAGGTGACACATGGGTCCAGTTTTGTTCAATAGTCCCATTTGTGACCAAGCGAACAGAGATGATACAAAATCTGTGCCTGATAACAGATGGTAAAGTTTTAGAGAGAAACAGGTTCCACATTTCAAAGTCATTTCAAATTGCAGAAACAATCTGGAATAAAGAGGATGCAGTCAATAAAGTGCAAAGTTTCACATTCAAATAGGAATAATCAACTCTGCAAATGCAAAAATAGTAATGAACTGACTAAGCAGCAGTGCTGGAGGAAACCACCTGCTAGACACAGTGAATCACAAACTAGAGGCAAATAAAGCATATAAATACTGAAAGATGAAAGATACCTCTCAGGCTGGGACATTCTAGCAGGAGCTAGAGAACTGTGAATTTTAGTACACAAAGGAAAAAAATGCAGAGACTAAATTTTGTAGACAAGATACGCTAATGTGACTCCGACTGTGATTTGAACCAACTTAACAGCACTGATGCAAAAAATAAAGTGATGCTGTTGTAAAATATCACGTCTGATTCATTAAGCGTCACTTGATAAAGAAATCTCAGGCTACTTATCCCACTTATTTATGTTCTTCCACATTTCTCCACCTCAAGACAGCTCAACGTTAAGTATGAATACTGATATGTATACTTTTAATTTAAATCATTTTGCATGTGGCCACCAAATACTGCATTAAACTACACCATGCCAGTACATGTCCCCTCTCAGAGAAGTAACTTCCACATCATCCCATTTTTGCTAACTAAATTACTTTAAAAATGCATGGAAAAAGCTAAGCATTTGCAGTTGCTCACTGGAAACAGAGTAAAAAGAAATAGTCTGAGGCAAGCGCTGAAGTTCTCCTGTGTCTGCTCCAAATCAGCACAGGTCTCATCACTTTCTACAGAGCTAAACCACTGTTTTATTTCAGAGAGAAATTCTGACTGTCTTTACATGAGAAACATGGCTTTCATGCAGCTTTTATTTCCCAACTAGAAGTATTCAGCATACAGGATTACTGCATTTCTTTGTGTTAAAAATCTTAAATTATTAAAATCTCCCATTAGCAAACTGTCAGCTGACACCCTTTATTACAGTACATTGCTCTTGCACTTTGACTATTAAATCAAAGCATGTTTTTCTCATTTAACATACCCCCTTGTTCACTACACCACACTATTTGTACAATAGAGCCAGTGACACATGAGGGAATTTTCAATAAATTGTCAAAAAAAGCATTCGCTGCTTCAAGAAACATTCAGTCTCTAAATATAATGGTCCACACAACTATATAAATCAGAAATTATGCCTAAGCATCCATTTTCCATGGATACCAGTAGATACGTGAACTGTAGTCTTTCTTAATAAGTATTTTGTCCATAGCTGGGGAAAAAAGCCCATATGTCACAATGTTATTATAATTGAGCATATTTATGCTATCAGAAGAAACAGTATCCTGCCTATGTTCTTGCCACGATGAAAAGCATTATGGAAAGCCAAGTGAACACATATCCCAATGCAATTCCAGACTGGCCAGGCCTAAGCAACCTAGACCAGAAGAGCTCAAATTAGGAAAACAATGAAAACAAAAAGCTGAAAAGGTCAGACAGACAAATAAAGCAGCAATGGGACACAGAAGTAGCTGGGTCGGTGATGTGACCAGAACATCCATATTCCAGTCCCAGGTTTGACAGTGGCTTTCTCTGTGCTATAGCGAGTCACTTAACTTCTCTTTGCTTCTGGTTTACAAGCTACAGAGATGCTGATTTCACATTTACTGTGATATCCAGTGGTACTGCAGAAAGTAACACAGTACTGTTTGCACCGAGCTATGGTTCTTAAAAGGAACATGAAAAATGAAAATAGGGAGTTCGAAAAAATAAGAGAGGAAAATAACAAACAAACCAAAGAGGAACACAACAACAAAAAGAAACAGAGAGTTGAGGACAGAAGTTTGAAACTGACCCTTTAACTCAAGATTAAAAGCATGAAAAATCATTAATGTTTCTGAAATACAGTTTTCTATTGATCCACCTTACAGCCTCAGGCAAAAACTCCCAAACCCAGTGGAAAGCAAGTTACCCTCTTCGTACAGGCTATACAAATAAAAAGTGTATTTAAGTTGTACTCTCCAGGATCCTTGTGTTAGCCAATCACAATGAATCAGGACATATGTTCTAGGAAAACGGTATATTGAAAAAATAATTAAGTAAATAAAAGGCAGTACAAAAATTGCTAATTTGCTTTTTGAATATTTATTTAGGTTATGTTACCAAATTGTCCTTGTGGCAAAGATTTCTGCTGGCCAAAAGACACCTCGAATTTCCCCAAGCTTCAGCCACCTATTTTCAGGAAGAAGGAACATTGTGTGAATGTCCTGAAAACTGGCTTTGTTGGCTCAGTCTTCTGCTTTGGAAGGAGCAGAGGTTCATGAGCAATGTAATATCAGAGATGACTAATGCTACTCATACTAACACACGCCTCTATTTTTACCCTGCCCTCCATTCTTCTGCCAGATGCCTCTCTTCATTCACTTCATCTCCTTAATGAAGCTCAGCTATTCAAGCCCCAGTGCTTTGATTTTAGAAAGTGACATAAGATAATAATAATGATAATGTATTTTTGTAAAGTAAGAAGATGACTGACTGCCTCAAATTAAAAAAACAAAACCAAAAAACAACATAACATTTGTCTGTTCAAAGAGATATTCAGTGGTGCCAACATCCCAGCTTCCAGAGGCTGAAAGCAGCCACAAATCTCCAGCCAGGAAACATACCACCTGAATTATAACAAGCACAGGATGCAGTTAGGGTCATACACATAGAAGCAGACACAACATTTTGGTCCCTTTTGGGTGGAGGGGTTTTAGCACTGGCAAAGATGCAGCAGTGTAATATCTAACTGTATGCAGGTCTGGATGTTTATCTGGGATCCAGACCTGTGGATGGTTTGATTATCCCTGGATCCCATTAAGCCTAGGAAATCTCAGTCTTAGTATCATAAGACTCCCTGAAACCTCTCATGTTGTTTTTTTGCTCCCGTACAATGAATTTATATTGCTAACTTGCATAACCTTATAATAAGCCCTGTTATGTGCTTAATTTTTCATTTGCCTTAATTGAAACACTGAGGAAGGAATATAAAGGTTAAATAGCAATATAAACCCAGCATTTCAAATTCATATTTATTACTATTCTCAATGATGCAATTAATCTATCTTGAGGAAGCCAGAAAAGGGTGGAAGGTCTCCTTTAGATATTTTATGACACAGCAAGGACTGCTGTGATAAAAGCAGAGTACAGCAGTCACAAAAAGTTGTGCTGCTTCAGCAGATGCAACCTCCATAAGGAAGCCTCCCAACTCACAATTTCTCCTGTAGGGAAGATGGTACCATTATTTCCAAACAAGAGGGAAAAGGCAAGGCTGCAAGTAACTCACAACTGTAGCTACTCAGGACCCAGCACCAGAAGCTACTGCTACTCCTACGATGTGATTACAAAAAGTCCCGAAATTGGAGCACAGCTCCCACCACATCCACAAAAGCAGCTGCACTGCCTGGGATCACACAACATCTCCAGTCTGATGCTGTCCTTTAATGCACTGAGCAGTTCTCAAACTGTCTATGGGACACGCTCAGGAGATGAGAAAAGCCATTAAAGGTCAGTAAATAACATCTATTAGACTTCCAGAGTTGACCTACTCATTTCTGTTAAGCAGATGGGCAGCACTTATATACAGTCTGGTTATCTTCCGCATAATAGGGCAAAAGAGCATTTTTCTTTACCAGGGAAGATGGGCTTTCATATTTCATATCACAGCTCTTTTTACTGACAAGCGAGATTATGAAGACTAATTAAGTTTCTTGTATACAGAACCACTGGTAAGAGGAAAGAGGTCAGGTCCCCGCGTGTGGTGGGAAGCAGAACATTAGCACAGTTTTGGACAGTCTGTTCAGTATTAGCTTGTAAGCTTTACTTTTAATAAACTGTGAACTAGCTAGTACACTTGACTAACAGTTAATACTTCGACCTAACACATATATTAAAACAGAGACAGCCCCAGGAACAGGTTCAGTCCCAAGGTCAGTCTAACTGGGGAAAAGTTACATAGCAGTTTAGGTTGATCTAATTCAGCATAAACTGGGATCCAAGGCACTGCACAAATGATCCTTGGGTGAACAATGCCACACCGAGCAGCCAGCAGGTACTACCCAGGCCAGAAAAAAAGAAGCCTGCTAATGTGGGGCTGGAGGAGAGGTTTCATAACATGCAGTGACCCTCCTTCCTCCCACACCTTCCGCTGCCCAGCAGAATGACTGCGCAGGATAAAGTACTATGCAGTTTTCTGGAGCAAAAGCCATAGAACAGAGTAACGGCTTTCTGATCTGCCAACTAAATATGGATATTCAGCAATTTGTCTTCATTTGTTTTTTATTTTTTAATAGCCAGTGACATTTATGCTGTAGATAATAGGTATTACAAGAAATTCCCTCAGCATAAGGGAATTTACCAGGACTCTTTTTCTCCTCTTGCACAAGGCTAATGCAACAGTTCTCAAATCCTAATGCACATATTGCTTCTGATTTGTATTTAACAGCAAATAATCAGAAGCACTTGCCTTGAAGGGCTGTAAGAGAATCCACACTACTAGAATTATTATTTCAGTTCTTACATGTCCACAGCAATGATTGCCATGGGACCAAACAGCTCCCCTATAAAGTCCGGTGGATTCAAAGTATTTCTCTATGTCACCTCTGCTCATGGCAGCTTTTTAGGGAGGTGAACATAGACTTGAAATAGCCTTTTATTTCAGCAACGGCTGGATCCAAATGAAGTCAGCATACAATGGGTAAAAAGATACAAAGGATAGGCTGTAAAATCAGTATGAAGTAACAAGAGTCCTCATGAGTATGCACCATTCTCTCCTCGTCCATTTCAGAAAGCCACAAGTACATCAACCATTTCCTGTAAGGGGCAAATATGGAGAAAAGAAATCCTAAATTTGACCTCCTTCCAGCTTGAGGGAGTTGAAACATGTTTATACTTATGTCCTAGGCTGCAGGGTCCTAACATTAAAAATTTATGAAGTAAAACATATGATCACAGTCAAAAGCACTTCTGTGAAAAGTCTGGGTTACCAGATGTGGCTGGCACCCCTTGGCCACCCTGCTCCTCTCTCCAAATTTTCATGACTAAATGGCCTGCTTCACTACGCCACTTAAAAATATTAAGAAAAAAATCTTGCCTTCCTTCCAACACAAGAATAGAAAGTGAGAAAACTGAGTACATTTACATAAAATAAATCTCTTCTCCGTAAATGGTAAAAGTCATGCATTAGAACCACCAGCTGTCTGGGAGCAGAACCTATCTGTGACACCAGGGAAACATCTGCCTCCAGCACCATCACCCATACCTTCCAATCAGAAGTATCAGAAAACTCAGTCCCCAGCTGACAAGCCAAATCAACAGAGGCATAAGCATGAGGCTCATATTGCTTCATGCAGTATTTCCACGCCTTTTCACACCAAGGACAGACCAGCACAGAGGGGAAGTGGAGGTGGAACATGGTCATTAGTTAACAAGTCCAGGCACTGCTTCTACAGTGTAGCAGTAAAGAATCACCATCAGATCAGGAATTCAGCAAGTCCAACTTGCTCCTCATCTGCAGAAGAGCCATGCTTAGCTTCCTGCTGGCCTACCTGGTCACCATGGTCATGTAAGTCTTTGTGCACCTGGATATTAAGATTAGTTCTGTAGTGGTGAATTACTGGATTTGCTGTCATTTCAACCCATCTAACATACTACTCATCTGTATTTGTTACTGTGCCGCTATTTAGAAATCAGCTGTTGGTCTGTGTCTGATACTGTACCTCAAACTTGTAACTCAGTGGAGCTGCCTTAAGCCCTTAAAATCCATCAAGGACTCATTCCTTCATAGTATGAACATTACTGATTTGACAACAAAGCAAATAAGAAAAGAGAGAAGTGAATGCCTGCAGAAACCCGAGACTTATGCACAGTTTGAAGTGCACACATGTTGTGGGTTTACTATGGAGAAAAGAGAGGCAAGAGCAGGATCATATCTATTATAGTAATGAGAGAAGAGGTGGAGGAGAGGCTGACTTTTTGGAGGCTAGCTTTTACAGCAGCTGGAGATTCTGACCTCTTTTTAAAATAAAAATCAAAAGATGACTACTTACTAGCTTGAGATTTTGACCAGCTTGATTTCTCTTCATAACAGGAAACCAAATCTTGCAATGCCCTATTGACTTTGTCCAATCACTCTCGGAACAATTCATCTCCTGACAAGATCTCACTCCCTCATCTAAGAAGCCGAATGCTCGATGTAAACCTTTTGGTGCAAACATCCTTGATGTCTTTTCCTGAATTGTTACATTTGCATCTGTGTCATCACCTTCACCAGATGCTCACTGCTCAAAGGCTCAGTCAAGGCTGAAGGACAAAACCGTGGCAGTAACATAAAGGTAACTCTTAAAACAATAACTAATCACAAAATCAGTAGTGGCAGGCTACTGCTGGGAGACCAGCAATACATCTGAAAGCTTCTGAATGGGAAATGGTTTCATCTTCAATCAGAATAACAGCACAGTGAATATGGATTTAGTTCTCTTCAGGTATTTAATGCACTGCTCTAATACACAAAGTGTGTAGCTTCCACAGATCTCTGAAGTCCCCTCCGAACTCAACTATTCACTTATATGAATGAAGTTAGAGAATATTAAAAAGCATATATACTAGTAGAATATGAAAAAATACTGTCACTTTTAAAATAATTTAGTTTGTACAATGACCATGGTAAGAATCCAGTTCCAAGGCTTACGTTGCATTTAATCTTCTTGCCAGAAGAAATACAAAATGGTCATGGGCCAAAGGATGGTTTCATATGGGAATACAATTACAGGTAATGGTCGCGGAATCCTCCTTCAGCAAGGGGATACTTGAAATAAGCCTTTTCAGAATACCTAGATACCGTTTAATAGAGGAAAAAGCCCCACAGATATCATTCTCTGAGAGAACAGTAGGCTGACATTGCTGTTATCTCAGATTGGAGAAAGCTTTCCCGATCCTGACTGCCTTATGGCTCAACTATACAAGACAACCATAGCAGTGTCTTATTTTAATATTATTGATCGGAGAGAAGCTCCAAAATGGAACTAATCCTTAAAGACAGGAGAATTAAGTTACTTCTCCCTGTAGGCTATGTGTGTTCGCTTTATCAGACACTTCTACTGTGCGTTAAAATACATTTCACTTCCAAAGAACACATTTCATAAGCCACATTTTCAAAAATGAAGAAAACATGTTCTGGTTATTGAACTTGCCTACCAAATGATGGATGTGTCTTCAAGAAGCAGTTATGATCAGACCACCTGCTTTATTTGTCTGCCCACCAGAAAAGACAACACTGTAATCAGTGCAGGCTCGCTTGCAAGAAAATACAAGGTGAAACAGAAAATGTAGGAATATCTACATGAGAAGGTCTGGCCAGCAGACTAAAAGCACGTCCTATGCTGCAAGCTTAGCTTCTTCCTTTCTGAGGGGCTACAAACAAAACCATCTTGAGGCCTTCGTATGGCAACAGATCTGCCCATATTTCCCTTATGAAAACATGTGGTCTAAAGTCAGATCTTTAGGAGATTCTGTATGGAATTTCATATCCATTTGGTCCACCAGCTCAGAGGTTTCCACAAGTTGTGAGACCCGATTCCACATTCACCTCCAAGCAGTAGGCATCATTCCTTTTCAGGAGGTTAAAAAGGATCTGACTCACACCACCATCCACGTTCACTTGCAGCCCCTGGGAAGGCCTGTGGCTGCACAGATGGTGCCACACAACAAGACATACCCAACCTGCCCTCCCTTCTTCAATAGGGACTCGGTAAGACCAAAGCCATTCTTATAGCTACAGATGTCCCTGAAATAGGAAACGCCAGACACCTGGTAATGACCACTCCACTAGCTCTTCTGCAACACTATCATGTTACATTTCGGTTATCCTACAACAAAGGGCCCTCTGTCTTCATAAAATGCATGAGGAAGTGGCAAGCTGGGGTTAGGGAGAGAAGGGCAACAATGAGAGAACAGAGAAGCCCGCAAAACATGTTCAGTCCTGGATGCTACGTCCTGGAGATCTGTAGCAGTAACATCAGCCAACATTCCAGTCCTTAAAAACAAAACAAACAAATCAAAACACTGAAACTTTTAGATTAGGCAGAAAATTCCTCCCCTCCATGCCATTCTACAGGAAGTGCAAATGTACAGCTGTAACCTTTCCTGGGCAGGTGAACATTGCAATTTTAACAATATTCAGTATTTTCTGACTTAAAGATTGAATACTTTCTATGATCCCATAATAAAACAGGGCAAGGATACAAGCTCCTACCGCTCACCTTAAGAACTGAGATTCACTATTACAGTATTATTAAAGATTTTATTAAGACTGAAGGAGACCAATGGAAGGGGAGATTGTCACCTGCTAGCACAAGAGAATGTGTCTGCATCTCTATTTCCTGCAGTGATCTACTGTCGACCTCCCATGAAGCCAGTGCTGTGCTCCCCAGCCAGGAGAAAAATTCTCTCAACTGAGCAAAAGAAGAAATGCTGGTTTATGACAGGTGATTCATTCCCTTAAAAATGTGTAAAAAATGTGTATCAGTATAATATCATCTTTTGCAGGGTGGGGGACAAAACTAGTCACTGAAACCATTCCAAAAAGAGCAACACCTTGTCTTCTCTCCTCTACGTCAGTCTGCAAGATTTCATGCAGAAAACCATCAGGCTAGAAATCAGAAGCATGTTCCCTTACTGAGGTGTGGTTCATGAACCTGGAGACCTACACTATCCCTTTGTATGTGGAGGGCTCTTCAGCGTGACCATGTTCCTGGGACGCCCTGCCACAACATAACAATCACAGAGGGCAGAGTGTACATCTGACATCCTTGGTCTGCAGGGAGAAGGGAAGAGGTGTTAATACACCTCTGCATCAGGTGTAGATGCTGGTATGGGCTACAGCGTGTTACCCTCACACAAACAGGGAGAAGAGGCTGCCTTGCCTTTGAATCCTTTTGCACCCACTTCTGGTTTCTCCTCTTTCTTGCTTGGGGATGGAGGGAAAGGAAGGAAAGGAGGTCCCACCTAGCCACATATCTTGCTACACTCGCCAACAATTGCCCTTTCCAGGAGGACAAGCAGCCTGGAGGAGCTGTGCACCCTTCCAAAACAAACCTCTTATACATTATAAAGGAGTCAAACACAGAACTTGGATGCAGCGTGCAAAGCAGCAGCCTAATTCGAGAGAGAGACATTTTGTCCAGAAGATTTTTATACAAAATAAGGATTAGTCTCTTCTAAAAAGCTCTCCCAGACGAGAGTGACTGCCAAGCCAAAGCACCAGCAGCCAAACAAAAAGCTGGAAGCAATCTGTGGAGACAGGGCAGCTCCCTTGAAGCTAGAGACTGACAGCTCTGGTGGCAATGCCGAAAGGATGCTGTAGTGTTTGTTTCAGCAGAACTTCATGTTTCAACTTGGAGAGAAGGAAACATCACAAATGGACACAATAGACTGCAATTTCAATAACTGAACGGGTAAAAGTACTTAACTATTAAAGGGCATTTCTCTCTCAAGGTGTTTAAGCTAAACACCATGGGAGTCTCAAACAATGGATTCATTCTACAAGCATTTACACGATACCCTGTCACGTAAAGAAGAACTAAGGTTTAAAGACTAATTTATTAGATTGAATACTGTTAATTGCAAACTCTCCCAAGCAAGGACTCCTAAACCTGGCAAACTAGAGGCACCTCCTTCGCACAGTTCCTCCACTGCATCAAATGCCCCTTCTGGAAATGACAGCTCATATGTCTATGTTTACATAATTACTACCTGTTAGTAATCAGAAATTATCATCTGAGGTATGATGGATTATTTTAACAAGGTGGAGGCCTGGGACACAGTTGCTGTAGCCCTGACCACACACTACACGTCACCTAGTTAAGGTAGAAATTGCCACAGCTCTTATTACCAGGAAGACCATAAGAAACATGGTATGCTTAGCAGGGAAGAACTGCAATGTTTGGGATTCCAATGCAGCCTGGATAAAATATGCATGCAATCCAAATTCACCTTGTAGGAAGCTCCAAGTTGATGTATTAACAAAAGAAAAGTTAGAATAACAACACTTTGACAGAAATTTATTCCAAGTGACTGGAAGTCAACAAAACTTGAACACCTATTTTAAAACCAGTCATTTTAAACCTGGAAGTTTTAATTATTATTTCTCAGCCCAGATCTATATAATTCAAGCCCAAGCTTTTGATGTAAATTTAAATTTCAGTATTACCATTGCTGCATCTTAAGATTTAACAGTATGGGTCATTTTCCTCTGCACTTCCCACCCCCTCCACCCCCTCAGTCAAAGCAATTCATCCCTCAGGTAATTCAGGTAGGCTAGAGGGAAGTGCTGCAGCACAACACTTAACATCTCCTCCTCTTCCCTCCAATTCAAAAGAAGGCAACAAAACACTCAGTAATGGAGAACCATTGTCTGAATGAAAAGATCCAATTTTACCAGATTCATCACAAAGTCCCTTATTCATCAGCAGCCTTGGCACTCTTACTCTTCTCCCTCACAAAGACATTTCTGGAATGTGTTTCAGGCTACCAGAAAAAAAAAAAAAGAAAAAAAAAAGATAGCTAGGTAGTTCAGCAGGAAGCAGCAAAGGCTAAAGAAATGAAGAATCTGAAATCAACCCTGTACCTGTCCTACCAAACATAGTTTCCGTCAGAACCACCAAGCAGAGCAGGGCTGTACCCTTGGTAAGCACAGTTTCCCTTCTACTTTTTCTACTTTGATACCTCCAATAATATTGACAAACTATTTACACAAGAGAACAATACTTGCCATTTTACATCAATAGACTTGCATCTCTTCTCTTATAAGGCATTTATTTCTATTTCTATTATTATTTCTATTAAGCAAATTTGTAGGGTGAGATCTACAAATCTGTATTTTCATCTGCTTAGGAAAAATTCTACATGAAAATTTTCCTCCTTCCTAAGACTGCATGTTGATTTACTGACAGACCTGCTAGGATAAGATGCACAGGAATTCACAAGTTTTACGAGGTTTTACCACCACTGCTGGGAGAAGAATTTTGCTCATGCTTGCTCTGATTTAAAGCTCACAAAAACCAACTAAGAGATTGAAACAAAGTCTGCAGAACCAACAGAAGCGAGAAATTTCTTAATTTACTATTAGATCTGGCATCTGGGCAAGGTCCTAGACTTTGCAACGGTGTCAGTCTTCTCTCAAAGAATGCCTTCTCTGCACTTCCAGAGGCAGTTCTGCTTAGGATCAGATGAGGGATGAAATCTCATTATTCTTCCAGTTCCTGGATTGAAACTGATGTGAATTGACCATCATTAGTAGAGCAAACAAATTTCCACAGAGATCTAACCCCTCAGTGTAGTACTACAGTGATAGGTGTTAAAATGAGGAAACAAAAATCCTGAAACACATTTTCTTCAGATTTATCTGCATTGTAAATACATGAAACAGAACACGGTAAAAGAAATGGACATACAGTTTTGATGAATTAGTCAGTTCAGGAGTGCAACAAGAAACCTAAGGAACACATTTGCCCCGAAGGAGTTAACATAGCACTAAAGCTGAAAAACAAATTATAGAGAGGGCAGGAACTGCCAGAATTAGTCAGCTGCTGTTCCCAATGGTGGGAGCCTGCTCTTGGGTTCCAGGTCACAGCTTCCACACAAAAGCACACTCTTACCTCTCCTGAGCGCTGCCCAGCCACTTCTGCACCACAGAAGGCCTGTCTCCGACACAGTAACACATAACATGATGACATCTTTAAGGCTTACACCACATTATGTTTTTTCATATTTCATTTCCTTTTTAAATAAAAGCCACAGAAAACCTAATATCCAGCAGCACCCCTTGCCTCCTCATTCTCTCATACTAGATGCCCATGCTAATGATTCACAGGACTCAGTCAGTGTGTTTAAAACCACAGCACACACCTCCTCCAGTACTTGAACTACGGGAGTAAGTGCTGGAAAAACAGACATACAGGGAATCAGAAGCAGAATGGCTAGTGGTGAGGTACAGACCCAGCTTCTTGCCAAGGACTTACACAAATATTTGTAAGATATGAGAGGAATGTTGGGAGTCAAGCTTTTTTTTTGAGGAGTAGATGGAGAGGTTGGTGTTACTGAACAGTGAGAAATTATGTCCCCTGGCTGGGTTTAGCATAAATCAGATTAGGTTTGGCACCTTCTGAAAGGCAATGTAGATGCAGATAAGACTTAGGTCACCTGTTGTAACTGGTGTCCTCAGCATGGGCTGGAGTGGTTTTCCATACCCATAAACATGATTATGAATTATGCTTATGAATGTAAGAATATAAATAATGCAGATTAATTGCACTTGCCTTATTTCTGTTGCTGCAACGTAAACCCTTACTCAAAATCAGAAAAAATGAAATGCATCCATTAACACAGCTGGGCTGATGAATGGGAACTGAAAGCAAAGACCTGTTGCCTGTTCACTTCACTTTGTACAAGTTACAAAACCTTCCTTAGAAAAGTACAGCAAACTGCTAAAAATATCTTCATCTTTATTTCTCACAGGCCAGTTAAAGGAAAATTTTGCATGGAATAGCCAACGCTAAAGGCAATAGCCAATGCTAAATTCCTGAATGGTTTTCTCTCCCATAATTTAGAACAAAGACCTCTAATTCTTTACCTTTCCACTTCCCTCTCTCTGGAATTACATTGCATTTAAGCAGAGTCTATGCTTCTAAATGGAAAACAGGTAAACATTTGGTTATTTAATCTGCATCTGCAAAAGTTAAGCTGATACCACCACTAAGTAGAAGGCAAACATTTTAATAGGTAAGAGGACACTGTCTCTGTGGGTTTTTTTACTTTCCTTCATAAATCAAACTAGGCATTCTAAAGCTATTCTCATTAAAAATGCCCCCTGGATTCCTAAAGACATGTGCTGACCTGCCAGTAGGATCTTTACAGCTGCAGATTTTGCGGGGAAGATGGAAGGGCTATGCTTGAGAAAAGGCTGTGCTAGGACAGAATACACAACAATGACAGCAGCGAGTTTATGGTACAAATCTTTACTTCATCAAAACGCATTGGGCTGAATATATTAGTAGGACACATTTGCTGACTCGTGTTATAACCTGAGAGTCCAAGAATAAGTTTAGTTTGTGCAATATACACTTATTTCTAAAGATAGTCCCAGCAGCAGGTGAGTAACTTTGCCAACAGGTTTGAAGAATTATCTGCAAAGGCTGCACTGACCCATCTCACACCATGTCCACTCTTGTTATACCTTCTCCATGGAATCAGCAAAGCTGAAATTGTTTGCCAAAGTCTCAGTCCCTTCCAACTCCTTCACATTCGAATACTTAAAATACCAGGAATTAAGTAACATCCTAAACCACAAAAAACACGTACTGCCTGTAGAATTACTTCGAGAGAATTCTTTACCCTACTCCCCTCCAGCTCCATCCTTCTCAGTCCTGCTTATGAACCAGTCTGTTAAATCAAGCTGTCTGTGACCCATTATCTGCAGACTGTACAGTACCAAAATTGACATATGAACTTGCCTAATGGAGTGTTTATTGCAAAACTTGCAATGATTTTTCAACCAAAACGAGGTTAAAACATTCTTCTTGAGTGCTATAGAGCCTCAAGACACGTGTGCATGAATGCCTTTTAAGATACAGAACATTCAAACATTTAGACATATAACACAAATGCAAAGCACAGCAAAGAAACTACAGTGACCCAAGCAACCTGCTCTAGGTGGCCCTGCCTGATGTCAGGAGTTGGCCCGGATGACCTCCAGAGGTCACTTCCAACCCCAACCACTCTGTGATTCTGTAATCCATCTAAAACATATTCAGTGAGTTTCACAAATCAGATTTATAATTTTTAGCTAAGCACAACAAGGTGAATCAACTGGGTAGTTATATTAGAAATGAAAAATTTGTAAGGATGTATTCAAGCATTTATTCTCATGACAAAACAAAGACAAACCACCAGATAAACGAGGACCAGACCACAGTGTTCCACATAGGTAGCCGTAACCGTTCCACCCTCTCAATTCATCCTAAGCTGTTTAACCATTGAAGGAGAAACAATACAGCAGCAACATTTAGAAGCTCAACGTGAGCCGGCAATGTGCGCTTGCAGCCCAGAACCATACGCCACGCTGCATCAAAACAAGGGTGGCCAGCAGGGCAAGGGAAGGGACTCTGCCCCTCTACTCCACTTTTGTCAAACCCCACCTGGAATATTGTGTCCAGTTCTGGAATCCTCAACATAAGAAGGATATGGAACTGTTGGAACTGGTTCAGAGGAGAACTACAAAGATGATCAGAGGGCTGGAACACCTCTGCTACAAGGACAGGCTGAGCAAGTTGGGGTTGTTCAGCCTGGAGAAGAGAAGGCTCCAAGGAGAACTTATAGTGGCCTTCCAGTACCTGAAGAGGCTACAAGAAAGCTGAGGAGGGACTGTTTACAAAGGCATGGAGTGATAGGACGAGATGGAATGGCTTTAAATTAGAAGGGGGAAGGAAATATGAAGCAAAGGAAAAACAAAGCCAATGATGGAATAATAGAGAAGGACAAGTCCGTGTTACAGGGACATCATGTTTCTGGACCGTGTTCCCAGAACCAGGCAGAATTTTTCTGCTGGCTTGCTGCTTCCCTACCCTCATGAAGCTTAGCACCCCTATGCCTCCTATATTCCAGGACATTCTTTCCAGACAGATCCCACTTTCACTTTTACAACATACAGAAAAAAAATAAAAACAAAGAAGCAGTTCCTGAAAGGGTAGAAATAGATAATCCTTCACCCATCACTCCTACCTAGAAACACAGTAGACCAGCGTTACCAAAAAATCCACTTCTCTGTTAAGGATTGGGAGCCTAACAAAGCTGGAAGAACAACCAGAAAAGTCTATGAGCTGCTGATGTTGGACTAGACAGAGTCAAAAGTAGTCAGAAATGGAGAAATATGCCCCGAGACCCAAACATTGCTAAACCTGAAATTAAAGCAGGAAAAAAAAAAAAAGACTGTAAACTAAGACAGGTAAAGCCTACAAGAGAAGAAGAAAATTCTGAACATAAGATTTCTTAAAAGCCTCAGAAGACATGTTACAACAATCAGTCTGGTAAAGAGTGTATGGGAGAGGGACAGGGACCTTTTTTTTTTGCTCTCTCACAGATTTTTATAAACGTTTGTTAAACTACCTTTTGCTCAATTCATGGTTTGTCTGGGTTTGAAGTTGTGACTCAGCATTCATTAACCACTGCCAGGAACACAAACAGCAAAAAACCAGGAGATTTGTAAGGGAGAAGGAACAGATCAAAGAAAACGAGAGGATTCACAGATCAAGGATGAGAGATTATACCTAAGATAAAATAGGGGAGAAGACAAAGGTGAGGAACAATACAGTGAAACTTTTGGAAGTGGCACAAGATGAAGAAGAATTTTTCTTAGGAAAATTAAACAGCACCAGAGAAAAGGTGGATGACATCTTCATTACCTTAAAACTACAACAGTGGCCTAATATGGACAAAATATGTGTTGGCATTTCAATGCAGACAAGATCAAACTTCACTCCTGAAGTCTGCTGATCCATCCTTGGACTTGGGGCTACTCCAAAGTGATTAAGAACCAGAGTTAACAGCACAGTTTTTCTCTGTTGGCATGACAGGACTGAATCATATCTTATCACAGGAGCTGCACTGCCACACAACCATCAGCTCTTAATAGTGTATAAAACAGAGGGGGAAAAAAAAAGGAAAAGGAGGACTTACTCTGGTGCCATTTCTTTTCCATACCATTTATGGCCCATTTATCTTTGGCTCAATACAGGGAGGCAGAAAAGAAGGAGGAAAAGAGAAGGCAAGCACATTATATATTGGTATTCTTGTTTTCCAATGCCTCCACAAGGTTGATTTTTTTAAGGGAAAGGAAGCTGAGAGTTTCTTTATCCTGTTTACTGCTCCCATTGACTGTAACATAGCATGCAGAGCTGACAAGTATCTTTTTGCAGAGTAGAATGTGTCACAACTTCTTTTGCCACACATGTTACTTTAGTCAGGCTATCTGCACCTTAAAACACTCAGTCTATTGTCTCAACAGGACAGACCTGCGTGCTGAATTATAAAAATTGTCTGATATCGTATCATCTTGGCTACAGATATAATTTCAATGGAATATGAAACTTCACTGAAAATCATTATACAATGAGATAAGAAAACACAAATGTTGGTTTCCTTTCTTCTTCTTCTTTTTTTTTTTAAATATAAGTGTAAGTCTAGTACAGCTCCCTCTGGGAGGATGTTTTTCATACAAAGCCAAATTCTTTGAGTCTTGTTCCTGTAAACAGATTCACTGAATTAAATAATATCAGTCACATGAGCAGGGAAATCAGGTTTTTGATCCAGCATTATTGTTACAAAATATAGCATAACAATTCATATTTAAAAAGTCCAGGATAAGCATCCATCTTTAAACTATCTAATAATGCAAAGACTAGTTGAAGGTTTTGTTTTTTCAGGTCTGACCTTCTGAGACTTAATACAGTAAACTAATTATCACTTTACTACAAACAAGTTGTTAATAATTATCTCTCTATGGGCAATGCTGTTATTGAAGTAAGAGAGTTTTGTTAAGAGTAATTATTTAAGTATGATTTTATTCTTTATTTTTAACTAAGTAAGGCCTGAAAAATCCCATTTACAGAGTGCAAGAGATGTGATTTTTTTAATGGTACTTACTTGGTAAAATCTGCTAACTTTTTCATTACAGGTACTTTTATCCTATCCTGTTTTTCTTGAAAGCCCATGTATATTTGGAGAACTAGTACATTTGAGATAGACAAACAACAAGAAACTGCTAACATAAGAGTGATGACTCATACTTAAAATCTGAAGCATGAAAACTAACAACTGAAGGTTTGTTTGTTTGTTTGTTTGGGGTTTTTTTACAAGTAAATAGCACAGACATGCAACAGGTGTTTGCTATATTAAAATTTAAAATGTGAATTTATTAATAACAATCAGATATATACACTGCCTGTATGGTTAACATATTTCAAAATCTTAGTAGTTTGGGGAAGATAACACTATAGAGCTCCCTACAATCACAGGGCAATCCATCACCTTAATGTACAACACTAGCACATATTTTAATCATGTGCTGAGAAATTTCATCACTCTACTCTGCTAACTCTCCATAGCTTAGCTTACTTGAAAACTGCATTTAGGTTTTTTTCCACTATGGTAGTGCAACCACGTTTCATGAGAGCTCCAGAGAAGTGAAACACAGAGCATGATCTCCATTTCACAGACACCCTTGTTGCATCTCTGGGAAACACAGAGACCAGGTCCTAAATAATAATGGCTTTACACAGCAGCCTAATGATTTGCTCAACACTTATTTCAGCTTAGTCAAGGAGAGAGAGTATTCATTTAAAACTAAAAGAAGAAAAACAAATAGATCTTTTAAAGGGGTTGCGGTTTGTTTGTCTGGGGTTTTTTAATGCGTTGTGCTGAGTTCTACAGTTTTCTACCACTATCTGTTTTCTCGGTTTCCCTTTGTGCAACCAAAACCAGCTCATCCCATGTAATTATATTCAGACACTTGCTGGAGGTACAAAACTACATATAATATATAAGGAAATTCATATTAATACTGTATTTAAAACAATAATTATTCTTAAAGCTGGAAAAACATGCATCCACATTCTGGATGCTAGATTTTGAATAAAATATGCTTCTAGCTTCTATTCCAAGTATTCCACTTTGGGGATTAAGAACAAAAAGAAGAAAAACCCAACATGATTCTAATAACTGAAGCAGCGACATCCTCATTTGTATGTCTGTGCAGATATAGACATGAAAGGCTAGATTTGCTGGAAGAGTAATAGGGTGTGGAAGCCAGAAGTTTGATTTTAAACTTCTCAAGTGCATATGTTAGTGGGCAGGGATAAGGGGGAACTGAAAGGAGACAGAAAAAAGTTGGGTTTTGGGTTTTTTTCAACCTAAGTTACTCTTGTAGGCACACAATGAATCCAGGAATAATTTTTAAAAATAGCTGTATTTTCAGTTAAGAAACTCTGCCAAGGATCAGAGCTTCTACCTATGAATTCTGTTCTGACTTACTGGTGGGGCATGCTAGATGGTGCAAGTATTCATACCAGTCTCTTAATTCTGCCGTTCACATTGGATCCCATCTTGCTTCCAGATAAACAAAGGGTAAAATTCTCATGGACAAATGACTGGATACTTTCTGAATAAGCAAGGGAGGCCTAAATGTAGAAATAGTCAACCTGGTCTGGAATCTTCAACATAAGAGGGATATGGAGCTGTTGGAACGAGTCCAGAGGAGGGCTACAAAGATAATCAGAGGGCTGGAGCAGAGATGGGGTTGTTTGAAGGCTCTGAGACCTTATAGCGACCTTCCAGTACCTGAAGGGGCTACAGGAAAGGTGGGGAGGGACTGTTTATAAAGGCTTGTAGTGTACAGGACTACGGGAGATGAGTACAAAATTGGAGAGGGGCAGATTTAGACTAGACATAAGGAGGAATTACTTCACAACGAGAGTGGTGAGGCACTGGCACAGGTTGCCCAGGGAATTGGTGGCTGCCCCATCCCTGGAGGTGTTCAAGGCCAGGCTGGATGGGGCCTTGGGCAGCCTGATCCAGTGGGGCATTGCAGGGGGATTGGAACTGGATGGGCTTAAAGGTCCCTTCCAACCCAAACAAGTCTAACTCAAATTATTCTATGATTCTGTGGTCTGACAAATAGGAAGAATGAGAAGCAGAAGTGAGTTACAAGGAAAAAGCAGTCAGTCTTCATAGTGGAGGGACACTAACCCTGCAGCCCCGCAGCCATGTGCAGTAAGAATATACTGTATTTGATATGCCCACTAATGAATCACAGGTAGACACGGAAAGATAGTAATAGCTAAGTGACAAATCTACGAGATAATACTAATTATTCAGGATAAAGGTAAGTGCTGACTGCAAAGAGATATAGGAGTTTTAATGAGACCAAATAATCAGGCAGTATAACGGCTGGCAGAAAAAATACTATTCAAACACATGGTGTGAAAAAACACTTCAACTTCATATGCATAATAATGATTTTGAATGATTCAGGAATGAGATCTTGGATTTGTAATGGATTCTTCTTACGAAAGCATCAGCATAGTCAAGAAGGAGAGCACTAACAAATACTAAGTGCAGAGGATAAAACCAAAAGCACCTTTATTCCGCTGTATGAAAAGTTCAGCTGCATCCTGCAAAATGTAACTCTGGCCCTTTCTTCTTGGAAAAGGTTTAACAAAACTGGAAGTGCTCCAAAGAAGGAGAACATAAAAAAATTAAAGACAAGACACAATTAACTAAAGGCAAGACACGATTAAGTATGGGGGGAAAAGAAAATTGGGGAAATACTAGCTCGGCGTCAAATGAAACCAGCAAATCTTAGGCTCGAAACAAGTGAGAAGAAATGGCTTTTCTTCTCATAAAGCAATTTTCAAGCTGTGATTCTCTGAGCCTTCTCCTTTGGTTTTCTCAGCCTGTTTCTCCTCACATTTCCTCTCCAGCTTAAGAGAGTCACTGACATTACTGTCTTGAAAGAGGACAAGGAATAAGGTGAACACCCTTCTCTGCAATCGAAATGCAGACACATAACAGAGGGGAGAATTAGCCAGGCAGACCACGGAAATGCTCACCTGAACCTCAGGCTGACGGTACCTGTAGGCAGGTGTCTGCTCAGCCACTGGCTGCTGCACAGGAAGAACTGAAGAAATCTGCCCAGACAGACAGTCCTGTCCTAGTCAGCAGGATATATCCCTCCCTGCCTTCAGGTTGACTGAAATTATGTTATTTGTCACAATCGCCACACAGGGAAGTAGCTAAAATTAGGCAGTCTGTTTTTCCATGCTATGTCAAAAGCATCTATATTGCTTGGTAAGTTTTTGAAGGCTCTTTATAGTATTAGAATTTAAATAAATTAGATTTGTTCTTGCATGCTTTGAGGCTAGTAGTGAAGAAGACAGGTAACATCAACCCCTACTTTTGACAGAGCTGGACTCATTTGCCTCAAATCTGGCCCTGCTTGGCCAGGCATACAGGGAACTAAGCTGTCCATCTGCAGATGTATCTCCACG
Organism: Phaenicophaeus curvirostris; assembly: GCF_032191515.1. Classification (NCBI taxonomy): domain Eukaryota; kingdom Metazoa; phylum Chordata; class Aves; order Cuculiformes; family Cuculidae; genus Phaenicophaeus; species Phaenicophaeus curvirostris. The sequence continues at coordinate 8,730,678 of NC_091393.1, forward strand.
TGCCTGTCAGAAATCAGAGAAGTGAAGTGGATGACAGCCTCACTCAGTGCATATTACATCAGGATTTCTTAAACCTGGACTTCTCCAAACTGATTAAGTGTATTCTTACAGTGAAACAAAAGGATCCATCTTGGTAGCTGATTGCTCATTGATAAAACACTGTACTTTAAATTCACGCTTCTGCTTACTCCACATTAGAGTTTCCCATTCATATTATCACAGTTAAACAATAGCTGCACTAATGCAAGGCATTCCAGCATACTGAACAGCTGTTCCTGGAGCAAAGTAGCACATCTCTGGAAGAAATCATCACATGTTAAACCTGGGGTACCATCTCGTGCTGAAGCAAATTTCTATCCGTTCAAGGGCCGGGTCATGTGAACCTCTGGAATCTCTTTTCGGGGGAAGAAGAGAGCACCTAACACAATCCTGACATTTCCAGAGACTGGATTTCAGCATGTCTAAGAGAATCTTAGGAAACTAAGGTTCCTAAACTTAAGAAAGAAGTGGATATTGCAGGCAGTGTAACACAGGGGCAGGAGGAAAACCGATTTCCAACTGCATCTTGCCTCCAAGCTTTTTCTATATTATCAAGTTTTTTGGGCAGAGACTCATATTTACCTGTAGGGTACCATATGGCAGCATACAAAAATGATAACATCATACAAGTTAAAGCATAACATTTATTCTTATTGTAACTACCTTCACATTCTGAAATTGAAAAACAAGCTGGTCAGCAACAGCTGCTGTGACATCCACCTGCAACTCTATCATCCAGCACTCTTCAATGTAAAAACATACTATTGAAGACAGCAGGTTTGTTGCCAAAAGGAATCTATCCAAACTTCTTGTGATTCAACACATGCAAATTTTAGATCTTGGAAGCTAATCCAAAACTGAACTTATATCACAGTATAATAAAAGACGAAAAATGTAAAGATTTGAGACCAATGCCACTTACCCTTACAGAGAAAAAAAATAGCACATAAAAAGAGCATGGTCTGATTTTATACAGAAGCTGTGAAAAACTATGAAAAAAATCCATCCTTGCAAGAATTCAGAAGCTGCTGTAAAGTCTGGAAAACACAAAATGATAAATAGCACTGTACTTTTAAAATCTGGATTTAAACCAGAACAATAATGTCAATGAAAGACTGCAGATGGCGGGCAGATAATTCCACAGCCAGAAGACAGACCAGCCCCAGCCTCCCATCCCTAAATCCTCTCAAAAGACTACAGCCAGACGCTAATCACAGAAGCGGTCAGAAAGAAAATGAAGGAAAACTACTCAAATGTAAGCTTTGTAATATACTAATGAACTGACTTAAGCAATGGGTACGCCTTGCAGATATTAGTGCAATTATTTGAGACAGTAGTGATATGGCAAAAAGATCGCATCCTGCCCAGAAGTCTGAACCAGCTGCAATTTCTGAAACTGTAGCACACATATAGACATCAAACTCCTAATAAAAGTCAAACTTACCTAAAATGATTCGCTATGATCACTACCAAAAAGTTACTCAAATACTGAGCTGACATGATTACCATATATTTATGGTAGTTTTTTATTTCATACAGCTAGCACTTTCCTCAGCGAGTGACCTCCCCGAGACAATCGTTGGAATTTTGACTGAGCAGTGTATTAGCACAATATAAATAGACTAGCCATAGGTCCTGCTAAGATGTCACATTGTAGATGCTGATAAAAACAACAGTAATTATTTTTGTCTAGCTTAAAGCAATTGACACCTCAAACTGGAAAAGAAAATTGCCCCACTGCAATGTGGACACTATCATGCACACCCTTATGCAATTCATTCCCATCAAATCCAAATGCATTTTCCATACTGCAGTTGAAAATGCCTTCATCCAACACCATGCCAGGTCATGCACCCAAAAACTTTATCTTCAGTGGCTCACTTCACAAAAGCAGAGTGTTTAGGTGGAGAAGAACGCAAGTCATGAGGGAGAAAGGGAAAGTAAGGGACAGACTGTTAGAAGCAGCTTGTTTTAAACCAGGATTTGAAGGAGGTTAAGATTTCACGATTTGAGGAGCACTCCAAATATGCTTTTGATCACAACATAAGGTAAGAAAAAGCTTAGGCTTTTTTTTTTTTTTTGGCATAGGGCCAAATAAAACTTTCTTCAGGATTAGGACAGACCCGCTAGGGTGCCCTCACTCAGCACGTCACACAGCAGCTACCCTACAGCCCCAGTACGTGCCGCCTGCCATCCACACCGAATGTCTCCATCCACTTCCCACAGATGTGCCCAAATCCCATACTCAACCCAGCTTCTCCCATGGCTGTTGCACGGCCAAGATAAACCTGGGGTTTGGAGGAACAGCAGAAGGCCTGGGGAGCAGGGAGGAGAGAAGCACAGAGGAGCAGACAGAAAGACATGAGTGCTGCTAATGATACAGTCTTTGTTCTGATTGCAAGGACCTTGAATTTCATGCCACACACGGCAGGATCACTGACAAAGGCCTATGGGAACAAAGTAGAACGGTGCAAGAACAAGGCAGCAATCTACAGCCCTGCACCATATTGTGAGCTAACTATGCCCTCAACATTGTATCAGAAGTACATCACCCAAGCTACCAAGACAACCCCTCCACAACTAGATAACGTAAGAATTCAAGTGGTACTGATTGGTCAAGCACTGGATTAACTATGGGTAGTAATGTGCTAGATCTCTTGTAACATCAAAGTCATTTACCATATTCTTTTAAAAAATGAGTTCTTAATTGACACTTATTCATTTCATCACGGCTTTTTGATAGCACTCTTCGCCTTGGTATCGAACTACTACACACCAACAGTATCCTTACCTGCTTCACTATCAAGACCTGCATGACTGCAATTGGACCTCAAGGGATTTCCAGAAAACAAGAATAATACCTGTATGACCAGACTGGCACCACCTTGGATACAGAACATCACTGTTTAGCATACAACCACATCCTCCAGGGAAACAATACACAGATATCACCCTGATATGTGCATATAAAAGCTATGGAACAAATAAGCCAGGTCCCATGGGGCTATAAGAGCTAGAAGTTCCCAGACTAAAAAAAAGCCTTAGAATCACCTAAATTTTACAAATTGAATTTTAAATCAAAAATCTCTTCTTCTCACATTCCTTCTAAGTAATCACATGTGTACCAAGAAACACATTATTACCCATCAAACACACTAGTTTGCTTTGAATATGTAGAAAAGAAAGCTAGATTTGAATTCCATGCTTATTTTAATTCCCACTGCTTACCATTGTATAATACATAAAAGTTTAATTCCTGTAATAAACACATTTGAGTTTGAACAGGAATTTTTAAGAAGTTCTTTCATTACTTTAAGGCCTGTGGCAACTGCCAAACACATAACTATTTGTTTGAACTCAAATAAGCATAAATTAAAGTATTTTTCTGCTTGAAGCGTGAGGATGAAAAGAGCCTTTGGTTCAATTTCAGCCAAATATCTAGATTAATTTCTCAGCATGATGCTAAAATTATAGTTGCTTTAAGAAATATGTATATCTCATTTCACTGATGGCTGAAAAAATATTTTTTTCCCCCTGAAGTGTTATCATTTTGGAAGGTAAGACATGAAGGCAATCAGAATCTAATGCTCTATAATGTGCTGACAAAGGTTTTTCGCTATTAAAAATTAATAGCCTCTGCCAATCCTTAGAAATATTACACCTTTGAGCACCAAAGCGATAAAAGCAAGTTCTGCAAACATATCTTCTGTCCGGTATCACTGACACTTAAGACAGAATCACAGAAGCACAGAATTACTTAGGTTGGAAACAACTTCTAAGATAATTGAGTCCAACTGTTAACCTAACTCTACCAAGTCCACCACTAAACCATATCTCGAAGTGCCACATTTACCTGTCTTTTAAATACCTGCAGGGATACTGACCCATCAGTTCCCCATTCCAATGCTTGACAACCCTTTGGGTGAAGTACTATTTCCTAAAATCCAGACTAAACCTCTGCTGGTGCAACTTGAGGCCATTTCCTCTCATCCCATCACTTGTTACTTGGGAGAAGAGACCAACATTTACCTCACCACAACCTCCTTTCAGGGAGTTGTAAAGAGCAGTAAGGTCTCCCCTCAGCCTCCTCTTTTCAAGGCTAAACAACCCCAGTTCCTTCAGTTGCTTTTCATAACACTTGTTCTCCAGATCCTTCAGCAGCTTCGTTGCCCTTCTCTTGACACACTCCAGCAGCTCAATGTCTTTCTTGTAGTGAGAGGTCCAAAACTGAACACAGTATTTGAGGTGCACCCTCACCAGTGATGAGTTCAGGGGCACAATCACTTCCCTGCTCGTGCTGGCCACACCAGTTCTGACAGAAGCCAGGATGGTATTGGCCTTCTCAGCCACCTGGGCACACTGCTGGGTCATGTTAGGCCAGCTGTCAACCAATAATCTCAGGTCCTTTTCCAACAGGCAGCTTTCCAGTCACTCTTCTCCATGCCTGTAGCGTTGCACGGGGTTGTTGTGGCCCAAGTGCAGGAACCAACACTCAGCCTTGTTGAACCCCATACAGTTGGCCTTGGTCCATCGATCCAGCCTGTCCAGATCCCTCTGTAGAGCCTTCCTTCCTTCAAGCAGATCAACACTCCTGCACAACTTGGTGTCACTTGCAAACTTAGCGAGGGTGCACTCAATCCCCTCATCCATATAATTGATAAAGGTATTAAACAGAACTCATCCCAACATTGAGCCCTGGGGAGCACCACTTGTGACCGGCCTCCAAATCCATTAACCGTAACTCTTTGGACCCAGCCATCCTGTCAGTTTTTTAGCCAGTGAAGAGTACTCCCATCCAAGCCACAAGCAGCCACTGTCTTCAGAAAAATAGTGTGGGAAAGAGTGTCAAAGGCTTTCCTAAAGTCTATGTAGATATCCATAGCCTTTCTCTTATCCACTGAGCAGATTACCTTGTCATAGAAGGGGATCAAGTTAGTCAAGCAGGACCTGCCTTTCATAAAGCCATGCTGGCTAGGCCTGATTACCTGGTTATCCTGTGTGTGTCACGTGATGGCCCTCAAGAAGATTTGTTCCATAACCTTCTGAGGTCAGGCTGACAGGTCTGTAGTTCCCTGAATCCTCCTTCTGGCCCTTCATGTTGATGAGTGTCACATTTGCTAACTTCCCAGTCAACTGAAACCTCCCTGGTTAACCAGAACTGCTAATAAACAATTTAAAGTGGCTTGGTGGGAACTTTCACCAGCTCCCTCGGTACTCTTGGGTGGATCCCATCCATCCCCATGGCCTTGTGAGCATCTAAGTGGTGCAGCAAGTCACTAACCATTTCCCCTTGGATTATGGAGGTTCCATTCAGCTCCCTGTCCCTGTCTTCCAGTTCAGGGGGGCTGGGTACCCAGAGAAGAAGTGGTCTTATTATTAAAGACTGGGGCAAAGAAGGCATAAAGTACCTCAGCCTTTTCCTCATTCTTTGTCACTGTGATTCCCCCCACATCCAGTGAAGGATGGAGATTCTCCTTAGCCCTCTTTTTGTTGCTACTGTATTTATAGAAACTTTTTTTATTGTCTTTTATGGCAGTAGCCAGATTAAGTTCTAGTTGAGCTTTGGTCCTTCTAATTTTTCCCCTGCATAACCTCACAACATCCTTGTAGTCCTCCTGAGTTGACTGCCCCTTCTTCTCCTCTTTCTTGTGTTCCAGCCAAAGCTCTCTGTTCAGCCAGGCCAGTCTTCTTCCCTGCTGGCTCATCTTTTGGTACATGGGAATAGTCTGCTCTGCACCTTTAAGATTTCCTTCTCAAGGAAGCTGAGAAAGCTCTAAAGAACTCAGCAGAAACTAGGAGCAACTGCATCTGTCACAGATACTGAAACTGGTGTTTCTGCTTTGCCTCATGGAATTATTCATCCAGGCTGTAGTCTGAGTTTTGTTTAGAAGGTTGGATTTTTCGCCTTGCACCCCCAAGTAACCAAAAAATTATTTAGACACAAATTTAATCCCATAAAAACCTGGTACAAAATTAAATAACCTGTATTTACGTAGTAAGTAAGGCTGCACTTCAGTCCCTCACATTTCTTCTCGGTACTAAAGGAGTGTACTCAGTACTAAAGCAGATGGAACTGCATACAGAACAGATTTTTATAAACCTCTCAATAATCCCCTACAGACTACATACCAGATTCACTACAAGTATATCCACCTTACTTGGCACTCTGTTGAAATAAAAGATCCAAAATAATTTCTGAGTAAAATAATAGCAAATATTCTTGCATACCATCGCTAGCTTGTGGACTCTTTGGGAAGAGCTTAGTTACTTCTCTATCGACTACTCCGTTCCCTGTCAGCAGGTGCAGCTGAAGAACAGTTTGTTACAGCATAGCGGCAGCAGTTGTGAGAGGGAAAAGTGAAATCCTGAGATGCATTTAAGTCAGGTCCTCACAGCTGGACAGGAAGCAGGGAAGAAACAGCCCCTTGTTATACTGTTTCAGACTAAGGTCTTCCCAAAGTGCAGCTCTAAACTTTCTATTTTTGGTTGGATCAGTTGTGAAGAAGTCACATATCTCATTCCTTAATTTAAAAAAAGGAGCTAAAATTATTTATTTCAGTTTTTTATTTGCCCAAAGCAATTATAATTCATTTATGACTTTGACAAATATCTCCCTAGGCCAATCTTGCTAGTGAAATACGGTACCTCATTGGTGGTTTTAAATAAAATACTTCTCTAGTGACATGTTGTACTGATATATCTCTAAGAAAAGATATGACTTTGAGTTTCTCGGGAGCTCATCTTAGTGTCCTAACTGTTGAGGGGAAAAGGAAGAATTGCAAATCTGAAACTAATGAGAACAAGTGAATAAAACATAGCAGTCAGGTGGTAGAACTTATTTAAGAACCTAAAAGTGCTTTACACACATTCATCATTATGCAACCAATCCAAACAAATAAATATTGTTAGTCCCATTACACGGATTTAGAGAGGTAGGGGTAGCAAGGTTTTTTTTTTACATCACAAATGCCTCACTGGCAAAGTCAAGCAGAGGTGAATCTGAAGAAAAATGGACAAATACAGCTTGACGTTCAATCATTCATTACCCTACTCAACAAGTACCTGATTAATTATCATTCATCTAATCAAGTCCAAGAGCATCGTAAGTTTACCAGTGCAGAACATGCCACCTGTGACAGAGCCTGGCACTGCAACTACATTGTATCAGCAAACATTGGATTCCCATTTGTGGAGGCAGCTTCCTACAATTTCTGTTTGCCAGAGAAGAGCCCTGCAAAAAGCCTGAAGAAAAACACCTGGATGATCAGGAGAGGTTGATAACTTTATTTTTATCCATCCTTTACCGATCACTTTATTTCTAGTGTTCAAAGCCAGCTGACGCTTATAGCACTGTCTGGGTAAACACCAAGACGTAGGAAAAAGTGAAAACTTTCCCAACTGAATACTATCACAAAGCCACTTCTGAATTTTATTACAGTTTCTTTTCAAACAACAGAGCAAGAAGCAATGAGATTACTACAGTTATGGAATACCCACCCACTCTTACAGACTAATAGGTCCTCACTGTCACAAACAGGCATACATCACCTGCACACCAGGTATTTAAATATGGATTTCTACAGACCTTAAGCATTCACTGAAATCTAAATGTAGATGCCTAATACTTTATATAGCCAGGTAGCTGTAGTTCTTGGTACATGCAGTGGATGTTATTAGCATTTTCTGCTCAGAAATTATGATAAAGTTCTGAATTAGTGATTAGTGTAGTTAAGCCATCTCTTCTGGTCTGCAATTCAACTGATGATCTTACATGTAATCATACATCTCCAGAAACACTTTGTTTTCTAAGCAGCTGGAGAATGAAGATTACTCAATGCTTGGAACTTGAGCTTGCCAAAATAAGCTGTTATAAAACTAGCTGCACACCTGGACATATCATATTGAAAGTAAGCAAGTTAAGCAAATAACCTTCTCCTCAGAATAAGCCATATACTCAAACAATCCTACTAGAATTAATGGTGCTTAATAACTTAATATTTGTTACCTTTTTCATAGAATCATAGAGTAGTTGGGGTTGGAAGGGACCTTTAAAGCCCATCTAGTTCCAACCCCCCTGTCATGGGCAGGGACATCCCACGAGGCCAGGCTGCCCAAGGCCCCATCCAACCTGGCCTGGAACCTCTCCAGGGACCCTGGGCAACCTGTGCCAGGGTCTCACCGCCCTCAGAGTGAAGAAATCCCTCCTTATGTCTAGTCTAAATCTGCTCCTCTCCAGTTTGTACCCATTGCCCCTCGTGCTATCACTACAACCCTTTGTAAACAGTCCCTCCCCAGCTTTCCTGTAGCCCCTTCAGGTACAGGACGGTCACTATAAGGTCTTCTTGGAGCCTTCTCTTCTCCAGGCTGAAAAACCCCAGCTCTCTCAGCTTGTCCTCCTGTGGGAATTGTTCCTCTTTGAACAGATTTACTGATCTGTCCAGTAGATTGCTCCTTTGATACCGGTAGCATGTTTTAACTTCATGCAAACAACTAATGGAAGGAAGAACCCCCTGCTAGTAAGGCACTTTCCATCCCTCTCAGGTTTTACCCTGTGAATAAAAGATAGACAGTAGCAGATGACGCGTTCTTTCAATTGAATACTGAACAGAAAACCAAATTATCACCTCACACATAATTACAAAAATACTAAGGTATTGGTTCCACCTTTTAGAAAACACAAAGCAGCACCTGCAGCCCATGGGGTATCACACACGGCACCCGGGGTGCGATAAGCCCTTTATTAATGCTTGCAACAAACCAAATGCTGCAGAATAAGGATCAATTTAGCCAACGCAGCCGCGGGTTTCGGGACCTGCCAGCAGCGAACGCGTACTCACAGGGTGCTGAGTCCTCCGGGGCAGCTGCTGCTTGCAGGAAACTGGTGGAAATATTTTCAGCGGCGTTTTCAGGTGATGTCAACAACAGGAAGGATGACTTTGAGCCAGACTTCCATTTCTCATCAGATGCTGCCTTAAAAGTTGGAACGAGGGCGTTAAGGCTCGTAGCTATACCGCAAAAACCTGCAATTAAACCCCAGCGTCGCGGCCTGGAGGGTTTGTGTGTGCAGGGAAGAAGGGCGTGCGGGGAAGGGGGTGTTGGGAAGGGGGTGTATGGGAAAGGTGGGTGTGCGGGAAAGGGGGTGTGTGGGAAAGAAGGGTGTGTGAGAAGAGAGTTGTGCGGAAAAGAGGGGTGTGTGAGAAGGGAGTGCAGGAAAGAGGGGTGTGCGGGATGCAGGTGTAGGGAAGGGGGTGTGTGGGAAAGTGGAGTGTGCGGGAAGTGAGTGTGTGGGAAGAAGGATGTGCAGGAAAGGGGTGCAGGAAAGAAGAGTGTGCGAGAAGAGAGGTGTGCGGGAAAGGGGGGGGTGTGAGAAGGGGGTGTGCAGGAAAGAGGGGGGTGTGAGAAGGGGGTGTGCGGGAAGCGGGTGTTGGGAAGGGGGAGTGTGGGGAAGGGGGGTGTGCGGGAAGAGAGTGTGCAGGAAAGCGTGTGGGAAGGGGGAATGTGTGAGAAGGTTGTGTGAGAAAGAAGGGTGTGCGAGAAAGAAGGGTGTGCGAGAAAGAAGGGTGTGCGAGATAAGAGGTGTGCGGGAAAGAGGGGTGTGCGGGAAGCGGGTGTTGGGAAGGGGGGTGTGCGGGAAGAGAGTGTGCAGGAAAGAGGGTGTGCAGGAAAGGGGAATGTGTGAGAAAGAAGGGTGTAAAAGAAAGGGGTGCGGGAAAGAAGTGTGTGCGAGAAGAGAGGTGTGCGGGAAAGAGGGGTGTGTGAAAAACGGGTGTGCAGGAAAGAGGAGCGCCTGGGAATGGGGGGTGTGTGCGGGAAAGAGGTGTGGGAAATGGAGTGTGCGGGAAAGTGGGGTGTGTGGGACAGAGGGCTGTTTGGGAAATAGCGGCATGTGGGGAGGAGGGCTGTGTAGGAAAGAGGGGTGTGTGCGGGAAAGAGCGGGGGGTGAGGGAAAGCGGGGTGTGCGGGAAAGAGGGCTCCCACAGCACCCCCGAGCGCCGGCCCGGGGTGGCGGGGCCGCTGCCCGCTGCGAGGGCGACACCCAGCGGCCACAGCGGGAGCGACCGCGGCTCCTGCCCCCAGCCCCGGCCGAACGCGGGGCGGCGGGGGGGATGCTTTAAATTGGAAGGGGGAAGGTTAACGTTAGACGGTAGGAAGAAATTCTTCCCGCTGAGGGCGGTGAGGCGCTGGCACAGGCTGCCCAGGGAAGCTGTGGCTGCCCCATCCCTGGAGGGGTTCGAGGCCAGGTTGGATGGGGCTCTGAGCACACAGACCCAGTGGGAGGTGTCCCCGTGCATCGCAGGGGGTTGGAACTGGATGATCTTAAAAGTCCCTTCCAACCCAAACCAATGCAGCTGATTAATGCCTCCCAGGGCTGTCCCAAGACACAATGCTAAAAACATGACTGGTAAAAATTCCTGCTCCAAACTTATTATAGAATCATAGCATGGTTTGGATTGGAAGGGACCTTAAAGATCATCCAATTCCAACCCCCCTGCAACAGGCAGGGACACCTCCCACCAAACCAGGCCGCCCAAGGCCCCATCCAACCTGGCCTTGAACACCTCCAGGGATGGGGCAGCCACAGCTTCCCTGGGAAACCTGTGCCAGTGCCTCACTGCCCTCAGCATGTTCTACCTCATGTCTAGTTTAAATCTCCCTCCCATCACTTTAAAGCCATTCCCTCTTATCCTATCACTACATGCCTTTATATACAGTCCCTCTCCAGCTTTCTTGTAGCCCCTTCAGGTACTTGAAGGTCACTATAAGATCTCCTTGGAGCCTTTTCTTCTCCAGGCTGAACAACCTCAACTCTCTCAGCCTGTCCTCACATGAGAGTTGCTCCAGGCCTCAGATTATTTTTGCAGCCCTCCTCTGGACCTGTTCCAACAGCTCCATATCCTTCATATGTTGAGGATTCCAGAACTGGACACAATACTCCAGGTGGGGTCTCACAAGAGAGGAATAGAGGGGCAGAATCACCTCCCTGGCCCTGCTGGCCACACTTCTTTTGATGAAGCCCAGGATACAGTTGGCCTTCTGGGCTGCAAGTACACGTTGTCGGTGCACAGAATCATAGAATCACTAGGTTGGAAAAGACCTCTTAGGTCACTGAGTCCAACCATTCCTATCTGCCACTAAACCATACCCCTGAGCACCTCATCTACCCGTCCTTTAAACACCTCCAGGCATGGGGACTCAACCACCTCCCCGGGCAGTTCCAATGCCCAATGACCCTTTTCATGAAATATTTTTTCCTGATGTCCAGTCTGAACCTCCCCGGTGGAGGTTGAGGCCATTCCCTCTTGTCCTGTCCCCCGTCACTTGGGAGAAGAGGCCAGCTCCCTCCTCTCTACAACCTCTTTTCAGGTAGTTATAGAGAGCAATGAGGTCTCCCCTCAGCCTCCTCTTCTCAAGGCTAAACAACCCCAGCTCTCTCAGCCGCCCCTCATAAGGCCTGTTCTCCAGCCCCCTCACCAGCTTTGTTGCTCTTCTCTGGACTCGCTCCAGAGCCTCAACATCCTTCTTGTGGTGAGGGGCCCAGAACTGAACACAGGATTCGAGCTGGAGCCTCACCAGTGCCGAGTACAAAGGGAGAATAACCTCCCTGGACCTGCTGGTCACGCCGTTTCTGATACAAGCCAAGATGCCATCGGCCTTCTCGGCCACCTGGGCACACTGCTCGCTCGCGTTCAGCCGCCGCCAACCCGCACCGTCAGCTCCTTCTCCTCCGGGCAGCTCTCCGGCCGCTCCCCCCCGCCACCCCCTCCCTGTCACGAGAAAGCGAACAGCCCTTCGCTATCGCGAGGCGGCGCCCCGGGACCTGCCCCTCCCGCTCCTCCCTCTCCCCCCGCTCCTCCCTCCCCCCCCTCCCCGGCGGGGCCTGCGCGGCGCCCCGTGCGCGGGCGCGTCAGGTGACGCGGGGCCGGGAGGGGCGGGGAGGGGCGCGCGGCGCCGAGCCCCCCGCGGGCGCCATGAGCCGGGCGGGCAGCAGGCTGCCGGAGCAGGGCGGGGAGGGGGACGGCGAGGAGGAGGAGGAGGAAGAGGACGAAGAGGAGGAGGAGATCGTGGGCTTGGCGGGGTACGGCGAGGGGGCCGAGTCCTTCTCGGACGGGGACGCGGAGAGCGGCGGCGATGAGGCGTGTGAGTGCGGGGCCCGGCGGGGCGGGGGGCGTGGGGGGGAGTGAGGGGCGGGGTGAGGGCGGCCCCGTGTGAGGGGGTATTGAGGGGGGCGAGGGGATATTGGGGTGGGGATGAGGGGCAGGAGATATAGGGGGGCGAGGAGGTATTGGGGGGGCAGGGTACGGGGTGAGGACAGCCCCGTGTGAGGGGAGACATGGGGGGGACGAGGGGGGATGAGGGGCGGTGGGATATGGGGGGTCGAGGGTTAGGGGAACGTGGGGGGCTAGGGGTTATTGGGGGGGCGAGGGACAGGGGGATATGGGGGGTGAGGGGATATAGGGCGGGCGGGGCGATATCGGGGGGCTGAGGGCATATTGGGGGGAGACGGGGGGGCTGAAGGGATATTGAGGGGGACGACGGGGGGGAGGTGATGTGCGAGGGGAGGTGATGTGCGAGGGGACGTGGGAGGGGGGAGGACGAGGTGCGGGCAGCCCCATGTGCCGGGAGATGAAGGGGGTGAGGTGCGAGGCGGGGCCAGCCCCGTGTGCCGGGAGATGCGGGGCAGAGTGGGGTCGAGATGCAAAGGAGAGGCGGCCCCGTGTGCGGGGAGGTGCCAGGCGCGGGGAGGGGGGGTTCGAGGTGGGGGCAGCCCCGTGAGCGGGTGTGCGGGGCGGGGAGGGTGGCGGGCAGGCCAGTGGCACCGCCGAGGGGCTGAGCTTTGGCTGCCCGGAGATACGGGGCATGGTGTGAAAGGAGAACGGTGTGGGGAAGGAGAGGTGTCCGGAGGGAGGGCAGGCCTGGCTGGGGACACAGATCATAGAATAGTTTAGGTTGGAAGGGACCTTAAAGATCATCCAGTTCCACCCCCCCTGCCATAGGCAGGGACACCTCCCACCAGACCAGGCTGCCTAAGGCCCCATCCAACCTGGCCCTGAACACCTCCAGGGGTGGGGCAGCCACAGCTTCCCTGGGCAACCTGTGCCAGTGCCTCACCACCCTCATTCTTCCTTATGTCTAGTCTAAATCTGCTCTTCTTCAGTTTATAGCCATTGCCCCTCATCCTATCACTCCATGCCTCTGTAAACAGTCCCTCCCCAGCTTTCTTGTAGCCCTTTCAGGTATTGGAAGGTCTCTATAGGATCTCCTTGGAGCCTTCTCTTCTCCAGGCTGAACAAGCCCAACTCTCTAAGCCTGTTCTCGTATGGGGGTGCTCCAGCCCTCTGATCATCTTTGTAGCCCTCCTCCATCCACATGGATGTTGAGAGGCCGGACTGAGAGGGGATGCTGCAGGGTGACAGTAGAAGGAGGTAGGATGGGGACGGGGAGCTCGCCGGGTGCTACCGTGGGGTCAGAGAAAGAGGGGAGCTGTAAGGCAGGAGCAGGGCAAGGATTGACAGGTAGCGGGAAGGGTTGGGAGAGTGGGATCGCTGACAAAGTGGTGGATTAATCTCCTTTCAGTATTTTCTATATCTGAGCTGAGAGTTATTAGTTGTTAGTGACCACAGCCTGGTGATGTGACTTGAGTGTGCTGGGGAGGTGGGGGGTTGGGTGTCAGGCTATAAAAAGGCAGCAGTGACACGCAGCTCTTGTGTCTGGGGCTGATCTGCAGCTGTGAATGTCAGTCCCCACAGCGGCAGGCTCTGCTAAATATCTGTTGTCCATGCGTCTGTGCATATGAGGACCCACGTTACTCACTGCGTATCTGTGTCAGTATGGATGGTGTTGCTAGGAAGGACAGCTTACCAGGAAAAGCAGCCTCATTGAGTAAAAAGAGGCAATGCCAGCTCAGAGCCTGTTGCTTTCATTCAGAGCCTGAATTCATTCTTCTGAGACCAATTTCACAAAGGAGCTTGGAGAATTTTCAGTATCTCAGGTGAAAAAAAAAAATTGCATTTTAAAAAGGCATAATAAAAGGCTACATGTTTTGAGGCTACTTTGATTATTGGCATGCAGAACTCTTCTCCTTTAAAGGCCCAGTCCTACAGGCTGCCATGGGAGGCATTGTATTGACTAATGCCTTTTGAGGGAGAAAGGGAAGGTCAGTACTTTGGGTGAAAGCCTGTGGGCATGCTAGGATGGAAGAGCTGTAGCTGGGAATAATTAGTCTTATTTGAAATTAGTGAAAAACTGCCTTTATTTTGATGCAAAGAGGATATGTGTTAGCAGATTTCTTTGGTGCTAAACTAATTTAGCATTTTCTGTAGAGAAGTAGTTCATATTCTGTCCTCAGAGGAATTTATTAGGATATTTTTCAATAGGAACTTCATTAGACTACTAAATATTTCTACTGCAATTTCATTCAGACTAGAATATTATACTTAGGAGAAATAAACCTTTACATCATGAATAGCAGGAGAAGATAGTCCTTGCGGGGGATTTTTTTACGCGGGATTAAAGCAAGAGGCTGTTTTTAACAGTCCGGATCCCCAGGATTTCTGTTTCATTCTCAGTTCTCTGGAGAAAGAGGCATAGAGCATCTGTAATGGAGGAAGCTGGGATTTGTGTCTGTGTTTCGTGTACGTAATACTGGGCTGCAGGACAAGGGGCTTCCTTTTCCCAGTTCTTGTCCTCCCTCTTCCTGGTTCTGAACAGTAAGTAGTTCAAAGTTCAGTGTCGTAGCCTCCGCTTTTCTACAAAGAATGTAAAGGGCAGTATAAGAAGAACAGCTTCAGTGTAGAACTGTTGAAAGTGAAGGGAGAAGCCAGGCTTAAAAATAAAACATAATTTGTGCTTGTTAGGGATATGGAGATTTCAACACTTCATACCAGTCATCTCTCACTCCATACTGGAGACTAGACTCGGAAGCTTCTTGCCTTATGGATGGTAACAAGGGCAAATTAATTTCTTTTAGCTTGACATCACTTGAGGAGATGAACTGCACTGCTTTGTTTGCATGTTTGTTAACTGTTGAAGGCTACAAATACGCCTTCCAATGTGGCATCCCTGTCACGCGCCTGTGAAGCACTGGTAGTCATCTGCCTGGACAATTAATTGCAATTGATGTGGAATGCAGGATGGGCTTCATAGACTATTTTAGTTACCAATTAATATCTCCTAATAAGATAAAGGAGATGTTGGAGTATTTGTGGTGCATCCTGGTGAGACAGGTCAGGGCTTCTACATGCCGTTCTTGAGTAACTCCTCGGAGCTGGGCCCTTCTGCGTATTGCAACGCATACAAATTGCGCTCCGTAAGCAAGTACACAACTGCAGTTACAGAAATTTTGTAAGTAATTGAGAACTTCTCTGTGGAGCAAGTGCTTTTGTGTTTAAGTGTAATTTGTGAATACTACAAAGGATACAGCCTGTAAACGGCATGATTTCTATTCTTTATGGGTGCTTAGAAAAGTTGAAATATGGAAGACTGTTGATATGTATTAGAAACTGGCATTTTATAACATTTACCTTTGCTAAAGTGAATGAAGCAGATGTGTGGCATCTCCCAACAGGGAAAAAATCTCTTTCCCGTTACAGAATGGAGAAGAGTTTGGTGGTTCTCTTAGGCGTATTATGGTCTCACTCAGTAACCTAGTCTGGGAAGTTGCAGTGATACATCTACTGGCATTTCTGTGGCAAATTAAAGAAGGAGTTGTCATGTACTCTGCAAAGGAATGTGGGCAGGCAGCACATCGTCCAATTCCTTTACATATAAGGTAATGTCTTAACTCTCTCTCAGAGGAAAGTGCTGGAGCAGCCATGCTATCTAGTCAGGTTTGGATGATACTCATTTACATTTCCCTGTCTTTGAACTGGCAGGATTTCAAAAGCTGAAGAACAGTCTTACTAGCAGAAGAGCTAGGGTTCCTTCTTCTCATTGGTAACTCTTGTTTGCACTTGCAACTGTTGGTTTTGGGGTTTTTTTTGTATGGCTTTAATATAAACCAGTATCCTTCTGGTAGGTATTACAGTGTGTAGAAATCTGTCAGCCTGGAATAATTTAATAAAACAATGTAAAACCTTAATTACTTAAATTATTATTTTAGATACATGTAAGTTTTTAGCCTATTTCTTAAAGAAAAAGGAGTTATATGTGTAGCCTTTCTTCTGCTTGTCTCATCACCAGTCAAAACTTTGGAATCTGCCATCTATCTTCACACAAATTTGGACAAAAGACATATCAAAGTTGATAAAGTTCCCACAAGCTTGATTAAAACTGGCATTCAGAAGAGAGGAGAGACTCGAATAAAGTATCCTTAAAGGGACAGACTAGCAGATATGTGTATTCACTGTGGCAGCAGCTGGGAAAGCTGTGTACACCTCTGCGTGGCCTGGCCAACTGTTCAGCTCCAGATCAGCCACAGCATGTTGTGTGTGTTATTTGGAGAATATGTCACAAGACCTGCAGGGGGAAGTTGGTGTTTCTGTGGTGGGGAGAGGAAGAGGAGACAAAGTGCAAATCCCTAGCAAATTAGACTTTGTAAGTTCTTTTGCATACAGAGCAAGTGGGAGTTTTCTTAATTTTTTTGAAACACGCAGTAAAGCCTCAACCAGAAGACTTTTTTCATATGCCTTTATAAAGTATTTTATTCAAACTACTTCTTGTAAAGCTTTGAATAAATAGTTTTCCCTTTTGATGGCTGAAATGCAAATTGCATGATGTATGGATGCATGCATGTTAATGAAGCTATGACTATACATTTAGCAGCTGTAGAAAATATGTATGTTAGAGAAGAGAGTGGGGTGGAGGAAACACCATTAACCTCCATATCTTTGATTTGCTTTATTGACAAGACTGAACTCCCAAAACATAGAATATTGTGACGTGGTCCTAGAGCAGAGGTTTATTATTCCTCTATAGATGAGAAGTATTGTAGTTACACGTTTCTGGAAGTCACGGGAGGGTACTGTCACTGTTCAGGTTGACAGGAAGAGGAGAGCAGCGCATTCATTGCTGTTCATTACTTTCTAAATTTGTTGTCTGTGGATCAGCAGAAGCTGGGCATGGCTGTGTTTGTGGGATGAGATTCTTACAGAGTTACCCATCACTGTTCTCCTTGAAGGGGTTTCATCTGTGCACTGCTTCAGCCTGACAGTGTTCTATGTGTGATAATTAACAAGAGCACAGTAAGTGATAATACCTGTCAAAGCCTTTCAAATGTATTTAAAATAGGTAGGATCCCACAGATTGTTAGTTTTCAGTGCTTGTCACACGGGCCCACACCAAGTGGTATAACCGCTCACGAGCCAGTAGGTGGTGCCAGGGGGATGTTTCATGCCAACACTGCAAGACCTTCCGTTAGGAAGCTTTAATTCTCTTAATCCTCCTGAAGCCCAGGAGGCACAAACATATGTGAACAAGGCTCTGTGCCCTCCTGGCAGGCACATCCTGATCTTGTGTTTCTGAAAGCTGTGAGTGAGGCTTGAGGAACACAAGAGGATTGATGTGATCACCACACCGCGTGCAAAACATTCTCTGAGGCAAAGGATTTCTTAAAGCTTTGCATGTTTTTTAGCCCATAAAGCTGTATAATCAATTGACAGGTTTAAACTGTTGTTGCTGAGGTTTCTTGGTTTGAATTTTCGTACTTCTGGAGTAAAGTTGATCACGTAAGGTATGCAGGGCATATGCAAGGAGGATGTGTGTGAACAAATGTGTGCTGGTTTTCTGCAAGTCAAAATTTGTCCCCACAGAAAAAGATAAAGAAACACAATTATGTTTTACTCTGAATTATGTTGAATAGTCTACCTCAGTGGGTGGAAGAAGGTCTGCCTGACAGCTAGTGTGCTCAGCCTGTTGTCTGATCATTGTTTGAAACCTGACTACTGTGTGCTGGGGGCTTTGCCTTGCAGATTTAGTCTCAACAGCTCAGGTTTTTTTGCATTGCATGTGTTTGATGCTGCAGACAGGATATCACAGAGGTGTTTGAAAGCTTTTTACATCTACGTGCAGTATGGTTTTTAGTTCGGACATTTCAAATTTATAGCCTGACTAAACACAATAATTGAGACTGTTGTAGCTGTTTTGATTATAGATACCTGAAACTAAAGTTGATGTTTTACAGGTATGGATAGCTGTACGTTCAGGTCCTTACAGATGAAACAGTATAGATTGCTCCCATAGCTACCTTTATGCTAATATAACTGCATTAGCACTAGAAAATGCTCTGATTTAGTAGTATCCGTTTCAAACTGGGGTAGGTAACACAATGAAATGACTGTATTCCGAGACCTTTGTTTTGCAGATAGGCAACAGATATGCTGTGATCTTATTTATTGGATTTACAGATTGTAACACAAATTACTCAATAGCGGGTGAAATCCTAACTGCCTTAGAAAAAGTACTCCTTTTGAGCTCAGTACTGTGTTGTAAGTCCCAACATAGAGTAATTGTTTGCCTGCTGAATTATACTCTTCCTATAGCTTGTCGTTTGTGTGATTTCATTTATTTATTTATTTAATTCAGAGGAAGGAAGCCTTAGGGAGATCACACAGTTGTAGCTAACACAAACATATTTTCTTCCAGCAGTGTGATGTAGCTGTCAGCTGACAATGGTATTTGATAACAGATGATATTCTTTTAAAGTTGGGTTAGAATGTATGTGGAATAGTATTAATTAGAGTAAAATTAGGTATTTTAGGATGTCTGTGTGTGATATATTCGCATACAAGTTGAACAATCAAACATTCCATAGTTTGTGTTACAGGTAAGAAGTAGATTTTCTTATAGTATAGCCTAAGGGGCAAATAATTCAATTTAAAATGGTTGTAGCACTGCTCCCTAAGCTTTAAATTGGTAACATAAATCCAAGTAAAATTGTCATGAAAATAAATGTCAAATGCATGTTATCTGGCAGTTATTAATTATATTGCCATAGTATACTATTTTTCTTCTTTTGTGATTTTATTCAGTTTTGGATTTCAATGATCCCTTCAGTACTGAAGTTAAACCAAGGATCCTGCTCATGGGATTGAGAAGAAGTGGGAAGTCTTCCATTCAGAAAGTTGTCTTTCATAAAATGTCTCCGAATGAGACTCTCTTCTTGGAGAGCACAAACAAGATCTGCAGAGAGGATGTTTCCAACAGCTCCTTTGTCAACTTTCAGATATGGGATTTTCCTGGGCAAATTGACTTCTTTGACCCTACGTTTGACTACGAGATGATTTTCAGAGGCACTGGAGCGCTGATATTCGTTATTGATTCTCAGGTAAAAATAGGGGATTAAGCTACATTTTTCTTTTCCTTCTTCAGCAATAGACAAACGGGTTGAAAAGCACAGATTTTTTTTCAAAGCAAATAAATTAACTTCCATCAAACGCACATTAAAAGGTAGTCTTTTTAAAACTTGAAGAGCTGCTTGGTTATTTTTAATCACTCTCTGCAGTATGTTGAAAAGTTAACTAATTTGCTTTAACGTCGCAAGGTTCTTGCTCAGACTCCTAAGTGCTGACAGCATGAGATTAGTGCACGTGCTGAATGTAGGCTCAGCCTTCTGCTTATAAGAAATAACAAAATTAAGCTGTAGCATTATCTAAAAATAAGTGTCATAAAATTTTGTATATATTTTTGAGAACTTTGCAGCAGGTGTAGCTTCTCTTTTTCTATCATTAGGATGATTATATGGAAGCATTAGCTCGGCTGCATCTTACTGTGACCAGAGCCTATAAAGTGAATCCGGATATCAACTTTGAAATCTTCATCCATAAAGTGGATGGTTTATCTGATGACCACAAGATTGAAACACAAAGAGATATTCACCAGAGGGCAAATGATGACCTCGCAGATGCTGGATTGGAGAAAATTCACCTCAGGTGAGAAAAGCTACTGCAGAGAATCCTGAAGAGGAGAGCAGCTTATTTGACAAGTTGCCATTTTCTTGAAGTAGCATTTTTCTCTTGAAGCAGCAGGCAACAAGGTTTTGATCCATGAAGGAAAAGGATAATCAGAGACCTTGCTTTTCACCTGAGCCAAACAAAGTGTCTGATTTCTGGTTTTTGTCTTGGAGGGAAAGATGGAGGTGAGAAGTGCTTAAAAACAGATGACAGATACCAGTTCTGCCAAGTTTTGCTGCAGCCACTGTCTTGAATTAAGTTGCTTGGACAGTGGCAGCAACCAGTAATGTGTGTGCTACCTATATTGCTTTTTGCCTTCTTTGAAACTTCTCTGCCTCATAGTCCCCTCCCAATCACCAGTTTTCATGGTTGCAGGCTGCTTGGAGCCACATGGGAAGACACGTGCTGTATCTTTGCTTTTTTGACAGACATAAGGCAGATTTTTCTAGGAAATAATGAAAAATAGTGGGTTTCCACAGACTGGAAACTAGAGAACATCAAGTTGTCATGGCTTTCTTGGCATGTAAAGTACAAATATATTAAAAAGGGAGACCTGCTCCATGAACAGGACAGGTCTTTAGAGCTCTTAACAACTTGACTGCATTATTGCATAGATAAATGAGTCCACAGCTTTCAAAAAGTCTCAACAGACATAGCAATATTTTCCTAGGAATACTAAGGTGGGAATTACAGCATGAAGTTCTACGTTGAGGTCCAGTTTTCAGTGTCTAGAGGTATAGAAATAAAGTCCTATGCTTCAATCGTAACATGACTTTTGATCACAAGGGATGATTGCATAAGTGTAGGCACTTACTGTTTGAAAATATTTCATTTCACTCATATTATGAAAGGTACATTGTGTTCAGTGTGTGGCTAAAAGGAAAATATGGTGACATTTTTTTCCAGCTTTTATCTGACAAGCATATATGATCATTCTATATTTGAAGCATTTAGCAAAGTGGTACAGAAACTGATTCCACAGCTCCCAACACTGGAAAACCTGCTTAACATCTTTATTTCAGTAAGTACTTGTTATATTTTGTCTCTAGATCCAGCTCTGTCCAACATGCATGTTCAGATACTGCGTTACCTGCCTTCTGAGAGATTATGAGCAATGTGAACTCTCGGAGAAATTATCAGAACTTAGTTGAAATGCGCCCACATGCAGCTTGGCCTCACCTCCGTGTCTGTTACTCAGCTGCTGAGATACTCACAGTATTTCCTGAACCACATAAAGTGGGTTAGCAGCAATCACTTTTCTGCTTATATGTGACTCTGAATGTTGCAAAGGTCTGTGCTGCATGCATTTGTTTTAGTGGTACTTAAAATCTTTGTAAATAAATTCCTAAGGTAACATCATCTGCTCTGACCTCTGATGTAGAGCTTCCAAGAATTAATTCTGCTTTGTATCGTTAACCTGCTTAAGAAAAAAAAAAATCTCGAACTTCTTAGAGATAGAGTCTATCACAACTTTCACAGCTTTCATAGTCACTCTTAAGGCCGAGTAGAGAGCTTTGTATATCTAGTGGCTTGTTACTGCTGTGGAGATAATTGCTTGCTCCACTGTTTGTGTATGTGTGGTCCCTTTGTCTCTGTACTGGTTCTGGCACTTGCCTGTTCCTTCATAGAGTCACTATGACGCACACTAGTGTATTGTTTAATTTAGTTAAAAGCAGGTAATGGAGGAGTCCAACATCCTCTTGTTTTGGTACAAGATAAAAGATGGGAATGTGTGGCCATGTGCAAAGGGGATCACAGTGAGTAGGTTGTGCAAAGGGGGAACTCACTGTTTTAGTAGTCACTAAGGCAGGTCATGGTGGCTTCTGAAGCTGCACCCTTTCTCACCTTGCATCCAGCATTAGTTTTTCTAAGCAAGGTATTTTGTTGTGACTTTTTGTGACTTTTGAAGTAATCCAGTTATTTAATATCATTCAACAGCCTGCAAGATAAAATTAGACTTCACAGTTTCTCAGTGTAGGGTGTGAAAATGGAGAGAGAAAAAAGTTGGATGAGTTGCTGAAAGGGAGAGCTAGGATTAGAGACAGGTTTTTCCACAACTTACTCTCTTCCTATTGAGCAACAAATGATGCTATTTCATGGTGAATGGTTTGTTACCAAGCTCTGTTTCTGCCAAAATGCCTGGACGTTATCTCAGTTATCATCCAATCTCCACTTAGGGCAGAAACATAATGAAGTGGTGGTTATGGACTGCTCCACTGTCTTTAAGAGAAGGCAGTTTGAGTGATAGTCCTTGTGCCAGAGTCACCACAGTTACTGGTATTGTGATTCAGATCTCTCTATGGGCTCTCCTCGCTGTTTGAAGTTGGTGAGGAATTTTTACCGAACCACTGAATGAATTAAGTATGAGCTGCTTCCTGAACAACTGATGACAGTTACACATGTCTCTGAAACACTAACAAGGCAGCTCCAATAATATGTAGAATATTACATGTAGTTGTAAGGAAGAACAAGCTGAAGTCCAGAAAGGAAAGAGAGATTCACTGTTTTCCCTCTTCTGTAGGGCAAGCAGTCTCGGAGTGTTTCTTAGATCCCACTAGAGCAAAATGCAGTTTGTTAATGACTTACAGCAATGTACTGCAGTGTCTCTGTATTCTCAGCCTGCTTGCTGTGTGGTTTTACGAGTATCTTCTGCTTGTAGACAAGAGACTCGGAATGACCCTATTTGCAACCACAGGAAGCCTAAACATCATTCTCCAGCATAGAATTAGTTAGTGGGTGCCTCTTTGCTTTAGCAACTTAGTGACAACAAATCTTGAGATAGATTCTGGTCCTGCCTTCCCTAAGGAAGCCGGTGTGCTGGGTATCAAAGTGTGGGTGTATTGGTGTTCTAGTTTGGGTTTTCAGCAATGTTCATGAGGATTTGCTTTCATTTATGCCATGACTTTCAACATGATGATGATTACAAAGATAGACCTGTGATCACTCTGAAGTTCAAAGCAGGTTTTTGCCTACTTCAGTGCCACAGTGTGTTAGCTTGTACATTTGAGGAAACATCAGAGTGTTAATAGTGCTTCTGTGTTCTTTAACGTAACTGATAGTGAAACATATAATAACAGTTGGTTTGGCATTCAAAACCCGTGTAAGTCTTGCCTGACTAACACTCTGTCTGGCTTTAGTTACTGTGGCCTTAGCAAGCAATCAAGTTGTGTGACACAGGAATGTGAATTTTAGGGTTGTTGGGGCTACTTGAGGGTTCTCAAACAGTGAATGTTAAAAACAAACACTAATTTATGGTAAAAATTAATCATAGAATCACCAAGTTGGAAAAGACCCATCGGATCATTGAGTCCAACTATTCCTATCAAATACTAAACCAAATACCATTTTGTTTATTTAATGATGTAAACTTTATAATCTATAAATTCAAATGTAGCGTTTAAAATTACAGTTCATTAACTAAATCTGCTGTTTGCCACAAGACCTGTCTAAATAACTGGCCAAAATTAATTCCTAACTGTGAGAGGTGATATCATGCAAGTTCTTTGAAGAAGGGAAAAGATAGTCCCATTTACCTTACTTAACCTAGGAGTTGGAGCAATAGTAACAGTTCTACTGAAAACATACCATTTAAATAATGGAAACTGCTTTCTGCTTTATCAAACCCCATATAGTTGAGAAACGTCGTTTGAATTTAAACTACTTCATATTTTTTACATTTCCAAAGTAAAATCTCATATATTCATTGCAGAAGATTTTTTTGCAATGATTCTCTAGGTTCCAATTAGCCATGAAATACTCCTGTATCAATCCAGAGTGTCTGATAGAGCCTCTAGTGCATATTGCATCTTCTTTCCAGACTGTAGGGTTGTGTCAGAGATGACTGTTGCTTATTCTGGTCCTGCTGTTACTGACATCAATGGCAGCATTTCATTCAGTTGCATAAGGCAGCTGCTGGCCTTTGTTTCTCTAACGAGGAGCCCTCCTGCTTTGGTAATGAAACCAGCTGATTTCTTATTGTCATTTTCCCTGACTGAACATTAATGATAAGATGTCTCTTTGAATAGTGTTTTGTATCAACTGTTTTCTGATTTTTTTTTTTAACGACTTGTAATTATTGTTTGTATTTTATTTTTCCTTGAGCAAAACATCACAAACATTCTGGCAAGTCCATTACTTTTTCAGTCAAAGTTCTACTAAGAATGCTGGCAAATGAATCTATGAAGTCATGTGTGTATAATTTAGTAAGTTGCTACTCCTGGCAGTCCATCCCACCATTTCACTGAGTTTTCTGGCACCGTATGAAGTTGGACAGAAGCAAATATGTGCCAGCTTCTCAGCAGCTCCTACCACGATGCATTAGTTTCAACTGAAAACAGGCATGGTTTAAAATAATACACTAAGCTCTGCCCTTACCAGCAGGTATAACTGCTGACATAGCAAACATCTCAAGATGAAAACCTTTTAAACTGTCACTGCAGTTACAGGCAGGCTGCAGCAGCCAGAGTTCCAAGATCGAAAAAACACCTCATTGTTAAGTGTTATTATGTCATAGAATCATTAGAGTGGAAAAGACAATCAGCTCCAACCGTACCTGTCTACTACTAAGTCATGTCCCCAAGGACCTCATCTACCTGCCTTTTAAAAATCTCCAGGGATGGTGACTCAACCACCTCCCTGGGCAGCCTCTGCCAGTGCTTGATAGCGTCACTGGCATATTAGTAAGTTAAGGCACATCTTGTCTGTACAGCTGAAATTATCACTATGTCTCTCTTTATATAATATAAAATTTTGTAATCAGCTCCTCCTGAGTGACACTGTAGGGCTCAAATTCCAACTTATTTTGTCTAAAATGACTGGTATTATATTTTCAAGTATGTATTTTGACAATGAATTACGGTGATATTCTAATATGATATTTACAGGTGAATCTTGTGATTAATCTTATTTCACAGCAGCTGTTGAAGTATGAGAGGTGCTGTCAGAATTATTTAAAAATTAGAATTACAGAACTGTTGTGTGGCCAGAATGTGCATATATATATCTGTTTTTGTTCTTAGTTCCCAAACAATGTGGATTCTTAGTCATGTAGACTGAAAGGGACCATTAGAATCATCATGAAATGGTTTAGATTGGAAGGGACCTTAAAGGTCATCCGGTTCCAACCCCCCTGCCATGGGCAGGGACACCTCCCACTAGATCAGGCTGCCCAAGGCCCCACCCAGCCTGGCCTTGAACACCTCCAGGGATGGGGCAGCCACAGCTTCCCTGGGCAACCTGTGCCAGGGCCTCACCACCCTCATTGGTAAGAAATCCCTCCTTATGTCTAGTCTAAATCTGCCCCTCTTCAGTTTATAGCCATTGCCCCTAGTCCTGTCACTGTGTGCTTTTGTAAAAACTCCCTCCCCAGCTTCCTTGTAGGCCCCCTTCAGGTACTGGAATTTTTTTCTCAGGAGACCTTATAGTGACCTTCCAGTACCTAACTCAGAGGTTAACTTCTGCTCAGAATCAGGCCAGTTAGAGCAGGTTGCTCATGGCTGAGTCCAGTCTGGCTTTGTGCATCTCCAGGGATGGAAACTCTACAACCTTTCAGGTCAGCTTGTTCCCAGGGCTTGCTCACTTTCATGCTAAACCTTTCTTGTATCAAATCAGAATTACAGCTTGTGCCTTTTGACTCTTGTTCTTCAACACTGCTGCTCTGAGAAGAGTTTGGCTCTGTCTCCTATGCACCCTTACATTAAGTATTGTTAGGAAGCAATGAGCCTTGTCTTCTTCAGGCTGAATAAACCCAGTTTTCTGAGACTTTCCTTGTACATCCTGTCCTTCAACCCATGTACTTAAGGTATCCACAGTGAATACTTTTTTTTTTAATAAGTCTTTTATTAATGAATTCCCAAAATGTGCTGCTTGGAGTCTCTTATGTAACAAAATGCAAGAAATTGACCTGTATCCTCTTGTCATTATTGATGCCTGTTTCCGGCCTTAGTTGGATGTGTAATGGTATCAGAATTAAGCCTCTTTAGAAGAAGAAATTTCTTAGAAGGAAATCCTCAAAATATTGATGGCCATTGTTCAATAGCATAACTAAGGTTGAAATTTTTCTGCATATTTCAGGAAATTGGGTAAGTGGGAGGGTCACTGATCTCTTAGCTCTGTTAAATAGTTGACTTGGGAAAGGAAGATGAAAAAAGGAAAAACTCTTAACTACAAATGAAGCTATTAAAACTTCTTAGGCTTTTTCACTGTGTGTTTTGGTCATTACAAAACTGCTGTGGCAGCAGTCTCAAACCATATTAAAAGCGGGAGCCCATATATTGAGGAACTTTGGTTTTATAGGAGAAAGCTGCTGGTCTTCCTTTGTAGGTGGATTCTGAAGCATATTTTATAGCTTGAGCTTTAGCAATACTGGGAAATTGGCCTCTGTGTTAATGCTGGGACAGCTGCCCAGGTACAATCCCTTGGTATCAGCAAGCAAACTACTATTTTCAGTTAAACAGTACACATTTTTCCTCTTTGCTTCCTGGCTGTGGGGGGTGGGGAAGAGGTTTATGGCAGTTTAACTTTTCTACATGAAGCATATGAGCTAGCATTGCTGGCTAGCCTCCGATAGCTGCAAATATGATACACCTCCAGTATGGAGGGAGTCTTAATCAGCTTGGCAGGATGACAGGATCATAGCTGTCATCACATTAGCAAGCCTTAGCGTTATAAACATGGCTTTAACCACCAGTGCTACGTGCAAACTGAAAGAGCACCATCAAAACACTGTTTTTTCTCCTGTAATCCTAAAAGATGTTCCAAGGAACCAGACAGTGAAAGAGCTACATGCCCCAATGAGACAATTTTTCCATTTCCTTGAGACATCAGTTCTGAACACTACTGCCTTCTTTATCCACCAACTTTTTCTTTTCCTTGTTTCCACTTTCTTTCATGTCCAGCTAGAGTAACTTTAAATTACAGCCCTCTTCTTGTGTCCATTGTTACAATCAAAAACCCAGAAGGTTGAGCTTGGAAGATTTACACACACACATACCCCCCCACCATTTTTCCACTGAAAATAAATGTATTCTCTCTAGCAGTTTTCCAGAGACAGGAATTCTGTGAGTCTAACTTGGTGTTATGTCTGATCAAAGGCAGAAACAGTTTAAGGTCTGTAATCATGAAGGTATGCTACGATATGACAGTGCTGTATATACAGTTCTTTCAAAATGAGCTTATTGCAGTTTAGCTTCCACTTTTTCAGCGTACTTTTTTGTGTAACGGGCACATAGGGGATTAAAAAAGCTTAGTATTAATTTGAAGACGTGGCTTCTGTTTAATTTTTCTTTCTTTTTTTTTCTTAAATAGAACTCTGGAATTGAAAAAGCATTTTTATTTGATGTAGTCAGTAAGATTTATATTGCAACGGACAGTACTCCAGTGGATATGCAAACTTATGAGCTCTGCTGTGATATGATAGATGTTGTGATTGACATTTCTTGTATATATGGGTAAGTAAATTGTTAATGTTTTTCATAAAACTGTGTACCTAAAATCTGAATGACCTCAAAATTAGAATGATGTGGGTATAAATAATAGTGAGAATATGTAATTTGCCACAGTAATTTTTCAGGATAGGGGAGATGGAGGAAATAGCAAGCTTCTGAGGTACAGATCCACTGCCAGCAACAAGCACTGTTCCTTGCCCAGCTGTTTTGTGAACACCTTTGTCTTTTTATGCTAACAGTTTTATGTGGAGGGAAGAGTGGGAAGTAACCAACCTGAAATAAAAGGAGACATTATCTTTATTTCCGCAGAGACAAATTCAACAGAAGTATGCCTCCCATTCAAAAATATAGTGAGGCCATTTTTCAGTTTTGTTTGCTTAAATAGCTAGTGGCCTCAGGAGAGAGCTGCTACACTCTTGCTTCATTTCTCTCTTCATCCTCTATTCCGTACATGAGCTTAGTGAAAAAAAGTTTCCTTCCCTCGTACCTTAGGAACTGTCCGGGGTAGGATGTACGTATCCTTGCAAGTTGTGTTTTGGCCCTTGGCCAAATGTAATGCCAGCTATTTCTGGGAAAGGACGGAGCACATTAAGATGCATAGACTTGGATGCTAAAGCACAGCACGCTTAGCATGTGGTAATCTTTGGTAGCTTTGCATTCTGTTGCCCTTGGAGAGGATACGAGGGAGAATCCTGGTGCAGATATGCAATATGCATCAGGACTTCAAAATAACAACAAGTAGTTAATAGCTTTTTAAAATTTCTTAATTTTGTATATTCTACTGTGTTTCATATTTTGGAGTTGGCCACTTCAGTAACTGTACAAGAGCTTGTGTTTTACATATACAATAAAGGATGCTGATTCTGTGGCATTTTTGTTCATACAGAGAAAGATGCTGCTGTGTAGTTCGAAAGCCTATGCATTTAATTATGTAACTATAAAGAAGTGCATCACCACTTGTGGGCTCTCTATTCACAAAATGTCACTTTGCCACTGTCTGTGTACCCATGTAGCATTTATCACCAGAAATCAGCTTGCCATATTTTTAACTGTAGACTAAACACATGATATTACAATTAACTTCTTGTCCTCTGTTCTTGAGCAGCTGTGGAACTTGCTGCCTTAATGTATTGTTAATACTAATTGTTCTGGAGGATTCCGTCTTAACTACCCCTTTAACAAGATCTGTGTGTTTATTCAGGAATGAGGGTAAAATTACAAAGTACAGAACTTGATACAATTATCATCATGACACATCATCTGTGAAGAAGAAATGTCTTTTCATTATATAATGTTGCAAAATCCACCATCTCATGAGGAAAGTCTTATGATGGCTTAAACTATCAGTCAGCTGCCAGTGCTCGAGCAAGGTTACTGGATTTAGAATTATCAGTACAGACTTAGTCGTTCACATGTTTTAGATAAAGTCATAATATAGTGCATTGATTAAAAGAAAACATAACCTTGTGGTGAATGGTTGGTAACTAGCAGAGGAAAAAAATAAGGCTCTGGTTCGGGTACTTGGTAATCACATAGTCTGACTTCTAGCCCCAGATCTAAGATTTGGTGTGTCATTGGATAAATTATTTAATATTTATGTCATCTTAGTTTACATGTAGTTTGAAGAAGAATCTCCCTGAAAGGTTAAAATGAAAATTTCATTAAATTTGAAATTATCTGGTGAAAGAAACAATGTGGGAGTACTTTTGTTAGCTAACCTTGTGGCTCATCTTTTCTTTTCCGTTTGTTTGAATATTGCCCTTTAGGCTTAAAGATGATGGCACTGGAACCCCGTATGACAAAGAATCAATGGCAATCATAAAACTGAACAATACAACTGTTCTTTATTTAAAAGAGGTGACAAAATTCCTTGCTCTTGTTTGTTTTGTCAGAGAAGAAAGCTTTGAGAGAAAAGGTATTTTTCCCTCTTCTAGTATTGTGCTACTTTTTCCTTATATTAGCAAGTTAATGAATAAGTGTGGTTGTCATTAGCTGATAACAGTTTCTAGCTATATCTCAAATATTAAAGGTAAGTACAGCTTGTTAGAGCTTACATAACATGTTTAAAGGCATGAAGTGTCTGTGCTGGCATTAAGATAAGATGATATCATAAATGTGTTTGACAACTTTCTGATATGAACGTGTACAAAAGTTTACATGCAGTACAGTAAAGCTTCCATCTGCAACAGTAGAATGCGTTAGTTTATCTTGGCTAACACTGGTTTGTACCTGTTGGTACCAGTATGTGCATTTGGAAGAGCTTGAATGCCCTAACCAAAGGAAAATTATTGAAACTGGCTGATAGAAATATATTCTTGCTTTTCTTATCTCTGAAAAGACACTTTTGAAAAGCAGCATATTTAGGAACTAGGTGGCTTTCATATTTCACAGTTAAAGCACATAAAATTTCTTGGTTATCTCTCTGACCCTGGTCAAGGTCAGTACTGAAAGCTTAGTTCATGGTTGCTCTCTCACTGGCATGCTATTCACTGAGTTACCGGTCTTAGTGAAATCCCCAGAGACCAGAACTGTGCAGTGGAAGAGTGAGCCATCATCTGGGCTTGTGTCCATCCCTATCTTGTGATATTAATTCACCAGTCAGCGTTGGTGTGTTTTTGAATGCAGTGCTGTGTCTGCTGGGCTGTTTGACAGGCTATTTAACTTCTGTTGTACAGAACTTCAACTGCTGGAATTTCTCTTTCGTGCCCGTACAGCTTTTATCTATGACCATTAGATAAGGTCACTTTCTGTTTTTGTTGTAAGCATAAGAAGTGTTACTGTAAAGTACCTACTAACACTGTTTCAGAAAAGGCACCATAGGGGATAAACACCCTTTAGGGTTTGCCCACAACTGTCAGGTTGTTGTGTCTACACAGCTGAGGACACTTGGTGCTGTAGCCCCTGCTCTATAACAGTACAGTTCTGGTAATATAATGCAGATTAGCTTTTGGTGCCTGGTGACTTCCATGTAATATTTTGTCTGAACTCCAGGGAGAGGGAAAATAATTCCTGGGGAAAAAAATCAAAGTGTGGCTTTAAACCACTTAAATATGTATCATCTTGTTAGGGAAGCTGAAGTGGAAAACACTGCATTATTTGAGTTAAGAAAGCTTATGGCATTAACCTTGAATGAGGTCATAAGCTCAGTACCAAAATTCTAAAACTGTATTGCAGTATTACACAATTGTAGCATCCAGTAAGTCGTTTTATTGACTAGTGTGGCTTTACAGCTTTTCTGTGGGATCACATTCAGCCCACTCACATGGTGATGTTATCTGACAGTTATGTATGCGTGTAATCTGACAGCATGTCTGTTGTGTTAATTTTCAATTGCAACATTAAGATAAAGTATAGCTGGTTGTTATTTGGTAGTGTTTCTATCAAGTATCCAAGTAAGAGTTAATGCATTGTCAAAAAATGAAAACTCTTTGGTTATTAGGTGATACTTACTTTTATCATACTTATCCTGTAAAGCAAATATACAAAATTACACTATATTTTATGAAATATTTTTTTTCATAGGTTACTGCACACTTTTCCAAAGCTTTTTAAGTTAAAGCTTTGTTATCTGCCAATGAACTTTGCTTTCTTTCGAGACTAGTAAGTGTATTTGATATTGGACATAGTATGAAACTATAATGCTTGCTGAATTATTTGTGTTTGTCAAATGTGCTTTTGCTTAGCACAGGAAAAAATGCCTGGAAAATTCACTTATGACCTCCAGCGAGATAGTGTGATATTTCACTAGATTTAGAATATAAGCATTTTTTAAATTGGCTAATATGTATATTTGTCTTTATTAATATGGAAAATATTTCTGTCTTTAGGATTAATAGACTACAATTTCCATTGTTTTCGAAAAGCCATACAAGAAGTATTTGAAGTAAGAATGAAAGTAGTAAGATCTCGAAAACACCAAAGCCACATGCAAAAAAATAAAAGAGCCACTCCCAACGGGACACCAAGAATGCCATTGTAACCGAGGTTTTCTGGCCATGTGGCAAGCAAAGGTTTTGTGAAGTTGATGTGACTTCTGCATCTCATTGCACTGAGCGAAGAGGAAAACGAGTGGGACTGATGTATTATATGAATTTACGCTGAACATTCAGAAAGCACTGTTTAAATATTTTTATCTAATCAGTTTTTTCATATAGTGAGCACTTTGAGCAAAATGTTGTATATATAAGCATTGAGGTGAACACTTGTAAGAATTTTCTTAATATATGCTGTAAACCTTTTTCATGCCGTATTAAGGAAGAACAGCTGTGACAGAAATACTGGGTACATAATTTGCACTTTTTCATGTTTTCCTTGTGGAGTTGGACTTTGATAAACTTAGTTTTTATGGTGATTTTGATGCATGGTGTCAGGTAAAATGTATGCTGTAGTTTATTTACCTGCTGCAATCCAATTGGTTAGTAAACAATTAAGAAAACTTGGTACAATGCCTTTTAAAATTTGTGACAGCTAATACCCAACATTCATACAGATCTAATTTCATATATTTTTCAATTTGTAAACTGAAGAATAATTTTGAAGTATTACAGCAATAAGCACCTTACCAGAAATCACAACTGGTAGGTAAATATTAGCTTTTATAAAAACAGGCTTTTGGCCAAATTTCATCTGGAATTCTCCGTAACACTGGTCATGCCCTCTCTTTGGTCTGTTTTTATTATTTACCTCAGCATATACCACTAAAATACCTTTCTATAAAGACAGATGTTTTGTAAAATGGCTCTATGTTGCACTGATATTTTTATAAGGCTTCAGAGGAGGGTGTTGTACCTGAGAGGTTGAATTTACTGTGCTAAGTTTGTTTTGAGAGCCTGCAATCTACAGTTGGAGTGGAGAATCTATATGTATTTCTACCTTGGCATTCTGGTGTACTGATAGGAAGCCCTAAAGATGTGAGTGCTGGGTTCTGGTCCCTCGCTCTAATAAAGGTACCTCTGTGATTGAAATCAAGAAGAGATCATACAAATGAGGACTGGACAATCTACCTGCTGTAGTAATCAGGACATCACTATTTTTCATTTTAATATTGAATGTGGCCAGACTTGCCAGAGGATCAGCCAGGACAGCAGAGCACTCTCACACCTAAAAAGAAGTAAAACTTACTTTCAGCGTTCAGTATTTACTGGTTTTGTCTAATTGATGATATGAAATTATAGTTTCTAGTTGGAAGAGCAACGCTTTTATTTCTCCCTGTCGCGCCGCAAACTAGTTGCCTGCACAGTCCAGTGGTGGTGTCAGCAGCTCTTGGGAGTGGGAAGAGCTTGACCTGAA
The DNA here is from genome assembly GCF_032191515.1 of Phaenicophaeus curvirostris. Taxonomy (NCBI): domain Eukaryota; kingdom Metazoa; phylum Chordata; class Aves; order Cuculiformes; family Cuculidae; genus Phaenicophaeus; species Phaenicophaeus curvirostris. The sequence continues at coordinate 8,763,337 of NC_091393.1, forward strand.
TGGGAGGCAGGTTGCTGTGTAGCAGAAACAGGTAAGGGGAGCTGTACCTCACTCTCATATATCATGTATCTCATTATACTGGCTGTTAGGTAAATTATAACTAAAAAATGCATTTTCCATATATTTGACCTGAGTTCTATGCAGTCATACATACCCTTGTATTTAGAGATTTATCAGTTTATTGAACACAATTAAGTTAGCTCTTGTAGTCCCCTTCAGAATTTGGCATAGATTGTATTGTATAATTAGTGAAGGTGACTTCAGCTAATGTATAAAATTTTAATTGGATATTACTATGAGAGTAAGCATATTTTTATCAGATTACTTATGTTTCAAATATGTTTAATTACAAAATTGAAAGAATGTTAAAAATGGATAAGTTTTACTGTTTAACTTGGGGATTTTCAGTCTAGGTGATGACTTGCATGCCACTTTTGAGTAATCATTTTCTGATTAGTACCACAGATTTTCACGTACTGGCTGCTACAATGTCTCCTGAACTAAACTAACATGTTTTTTATAAGGTAAGAGTTTTCAGGAGAGACCGGTTAGAGGAGATTACTGAATATTTTCCTCAATAATGCTAATACCAGGAGCTGCTCTGAGAAGGAAAAACTATTTATTTCAGAATTTGTATACCAGGAGGTAGAAAAAAACCCCACTCCTGTCCTTTAAAAAAAACAAAAAAACCCCCAAACAGCTAAACTTGCAGCAGCATAAATCAAGGAGGTTGAGATTAAAACACCTCATAGATGGGTGGTCAAGTGGGTAGGCCAGAATATTTAATAGTCTGTTCCAAGCTGTCTTCTTTCATAAAATGCAGGCCAAGAAAAGACAATGAGCTAACTGAACACAGTGCAGATGTGCACGTTGAACCCTGTGGAAATGGTCTGGGTGAGCTCAGTGTCACCATATGATCCCCAAGGGCCCACATAGTTTTGCCCTGGCAGGGAGTTGCAGGACAGTATCAGAGCTGCCTTTGCTATCATAGCAGGATTTACCCTTTATATAGGTTTTAATTTCCACATGGTGTCAACTAAAAGCCATTGTGCGCTCTGCTGAAGTGTAGTGTTGGTATCAATTTAACTATAAACCAGGTGGAGTGGTGGATGTCCTCCTAGCAATAAAGTCAAAATTTTTGACTAGCGCTCCTGGCATTTCTGCAAGCCCCACCACCCACTTTGCAGTGGTACCATTCAAGGGCCCTCGTGCCTGTGGTAGTAATTCCTACTTGTTCTGGGGTTAATTCAGCTGTTACTTGAATTTTCCCCTGTTGCTTATGGCTGTCCACAGCAGGGTTTGGGAGTACTTTGATAATAACCAGTGCCATCTGAGCCATGGGAAAACTCATCTGTTTCAACTCCTTCTGTCAAGCAGAATATGGAGGGAACGGGAGTGTGCCTTTAATGATTGATTGGAATGGTTGGACTCAGTGATCCAGTGGGTCTTTTCCAACCTAGTGATTCTGGGAAATCCAAGAGGGTCTCCCGGGGATCAATGTCTTTGTCTCTAAATGCTGCACTGAGAGGTGGAACTCTGCTTTTCTGCAGTGCCCTTTTCAAAGGCTGAATCATCCTCTGGCAAGCCAATGGATGGATCTACAAATTGCTTCTCTTTCAATACCGCCTTCACAGCTGCTTGAACTTCTTTTGACTGCCAGTATGCCATTCATCACAGTCTGGTCTCACATCCTAAGTGTTGAATGGAAGCTCTGCAGCAGAGGCACATGAATCAGCTCACTCCCACCAGCCCTCTTCTTGCTCAGTGCTGGTTCCATTCTTGTTCCTTCAGCAATTTCATTTCATATTTCGATTGCGCATTTTCTATCTATAAAGCAGCAGTCATCACTCCAATTTCTGCCATTCTTTATAAAGCCCATTATGCAGAAACTTGAGTATTAGCTTTAAATTTAGTGTTCTTTTGACAGATTACAAAAGCTTTCCCTGCACCCTCCTCACTCAAAAGCTTCCTGCTCCCATGCATAGAGCACATCCTTAGAAGTTCCTCAGGATAAGAGAAGCTGCTTCTTCTAACCTTCTTTGGCTATTGCTACTTTTAATAGCCGCCATAAAACTAAGCTATAAATCTTGAATTTGTGTAGTTATGACACCATCAGACTGCACAATTCCTGTCAGCATTTGTTATTTCCCAGTCAGAATAACAGCCTGCATCCCCTGGCAGTCTGCACCTCCGTGAGTCACTCTGCCAGACAGCTTTCACCATCTGCAAAAATAACCCTGCAAACAGATACACGCAACTTCAGAGTGTAAAGTAATGATTTATTGCTTAATGCGTATGGAGCTATGACTAACAAACTACTAGACTAAGCATTAATATGCTTGTCTTCTGCAAGACACCAGATGAGTCTTCGCGGGCTGGTGACACCAAACTGGCATTTTCTGACTCTCCGCATTTTTCTTCCAGGATTTCATACTTCTTCACATCAGTCTTTTTTCTTCTGGACCTCATCTCAACAACCTTTATTTCTGGTTCTGCCCTCCCTTGCCTGGCCGTGCTGTGCAGGCCTTTTGTCGTGGTGCAGTGATGCCCTGAGTGTGCTCAACCAAGGCTTTGGGGCTGGGCTGTGGGGCCCAAGCTGCTGAAACAGCAGAGGGAGGTGACTTGCTAGCTGGTGGTGGAGATTGGGTTAATGCAGTGACTGGAGCCCAGAGAGCAATGCAGTTTGCCAGAAGGTAGATGTCTTCAGTCAGCAGAGCCACTCCGGGCTCTCTTGACTTTCAAACAGAGGTTTAGTCTAGTTACCACATGTTCCTCATGTTGTTGAAGGTGCCCTAGCACTCCATGTGGCCTTCAGCTACTGCTTCATTCCAAACAGCACTAGTATCCCATATCATACCTTTCTGCTCCATATGGATGTCTGGCATACCTTAGGATGCCTCATATGGCATCAGGTGCTTATGTGTGTGCAAATGAATAAAGCCCTAGATTTCCACTGACCATCTCAGAAACTCCTGGATGTCTGTTAAAGGATTTTCACCAGACAGGAGGAACTCTAGTCTTGCTTTATTTACAACACAGAGTTAGGCCATCACCTCAGTGAGAGGCAAAAGCCCACATAAAATCATCAGATAGTTATAAATTTTAACATAACATTATACAATAGGTATTTTCTTTGAAAAGTTCTTGGTGTTTTTCCATGTGCTCCTAGTTCTTTATTCTTCATTAACTGGAAAGTCCACAGAAGTCCATCTTGATATATACACTGGTTTGGTTCTCCTTCAGAAGTGATGCTTCAAAAGGTCCTGTTCCTCCTCCGGTCATAAAAGTCACTTATCTTCTTTCTTGAGACACATCTATTCGTCTTTAAACTTCAAAGAAAAACCTCAAGCTGTTCCATTAGCTTATACCTATATCTAGTCTATGCCTATATTCAAAAATAGGTTGATCTTTTAATCATCAGTTATCATCAAATTGAATACCTCTGTTTTTAGTCTGATATTTCTTATGCAATCTGTTGATTCAGCTGGACTGTGGCTACACCTGGGACAATTGAACAGTATTCTTGTAGTTGTCATAAAGATTTCCATCACCTGTTCTTATATTCTTCATACAATGCTCTATTTATCACAATCAACTATTAATATCTAAGTCCTATATGAATGTATTTATCGTATTTTCTCATTTCCTTTAACAATGTCTCTGGTGTCTCCAGGGGCTGGCAGAGATGACTGATAATGTGTCTTCATTAATGACAGTTAATTATCCTTATGCTGGCTGTAAAACACTTTTTGATGAGCTTTAAATTAAGAGCTTGCTCAGAAATCCTTTCTTCCCATTGCTGAGTCAGTAGGAGCTGTATACAGGCAGCTGTACACAAGCAGGTGCGTGCAAGAAGTTCACATTAGTCATGAGAAACATTTTTAGAATGGATAGGGCAGAAAGACTACTTAAGGGCAGTCCAACAAGGTAATCCTGACAGCTTTGACTCTGGCTGCTGTGTAATTGTGAAGACAGATGCTCACTTCCCAGACTGAAGTTAATGGGACTAAATTAAAGCAAAAGGGCACACAGAGCAACTCACGTAAGGGAAAAGGGATAAAAGAAATCTAACGCCTGAAGCCTTGAAGAGGAAGGAGCATGAAAAACTAGCTGCATGAGTCTGGTATTTTCTCCCTAATAGCGGCACACGAGCAAAATCATTTTCAATGGGAGTAGTTCACAGCTACTATCTAGCACTCTGCAATTTGCACGGTAAAGAATACGCACCTGCTATTATCTGTACTTGCTAAAGGTAATCAGATCGGGGAAGTCCAGCGTCACAAATAGCTGTCAGTCAGACAACAGCTTCAGCTTTGCCTTGTGCCTTTGTGTGTTTTTTCTGAACCAGGAAACCATCTGAACTATTACAACAGTGATGCTAGGGGTGGGGTGAGTCAAGTGACTGGCATGACTCTTCTCATGGGTGGAAAAAAAAAAGTTTCTTTATTTTAACTTCATGTAGTGTGGACTACTCTAAGATGTTCAGCAAACTGCATGGATAGCCCAGATCAGGCACTCGCTAGGGCAGTGTAAATTCTTCCCTTGTTCTCTTTGTCCCATTTCTGAAATAAAGTTAATTAGAATTAATCTGCCAAAGCCTCCCATTTTGTGAGGCAGCTGCTTGAGAGCTAAGCTCGAAGAAAAGACAGTAATCGCTTTCCTGAGAAGCACCCTGCATCTATGCAGTTGCTATAGGGCATTGGTTACACAATGCTATGCCTGTTTTTATTGATGAGGAGGAGGCACACTTGTTGAGTCCAGATTTACCAGGTCTGAATTCACATAAAGGATTTTAAAAGCTCAGACTGTATTAGTCACCAGTGAGCACAATAATGCTTTTTCTTCCAAGTGAGTCATATCTGTTCCCACTGACAATAGAGGCATATTAATATTTCATTCCTTAATTCCATTAGAGTTTAATTCTACATCTGACTGTAGAATTATTATATTATTATATGTCTGTATTGAAAGGGTAGCATTATAAATCAAGCAAACCACTCTATGTTTTGTGAATTGGTGAGAGCAGGGTGTGAATGCTTTGTACAAAGAACTGTTGTAGTTTCATAAGCTTTTGTGGTCTCAGAGCTTCTCTACAAGAAATTATTTGTAGCTGAGTTTGAGACAGCCTACAAAGCATACAAATTCCACTCTAAACTGACTTTAGGTAATTACTTAGCGTATAGTATAGACCGCTGAAATGTACCTTACTTCACACAAATGTATGACCTGCCCAGAGAAATAAATAATAGTTCAGTGTCACATTACCTAGATTAATTCCATGAGATCTACAAGAATATACATGAATGCATCAGACCCAAGTACAAAACTTGAACCCCTGTGTCACAAAGTGCCCTGCCTCTGAGAGAAACTGAGGTTTTGGGAGTAACTCCCTGTTTGGGGGCTCCTGCTGGAGACCTCTTGGCATCCATCCCCCCAGCTCCACGTGCTGGGATCTGCAATTCCTATTCCTACCTGCTGAGCTCCCCTTTTGGCCCTTTGGCATCAGTTCAACAAGAGTCTTAACCTAAAAGTAAGAAGCTCTATCTGAAATGCTTGTAATTCTTCTAAACTGCAGGGAAATGCATGATACATTTGTATCAGATATAGAACTAAATGTAGATGACTCAGCCTAATATTCCTTTGCAGTATATAGAGAATATGAGGTCAAATTGAAGCCTTACTTCAATGTTAAAGCATTTACTAAAGCCAAATGGGTTTTCATAGTTTGAATTTTTTTTTTGAACTTTTTTTCATAGTTTGAAATCCAGCTGGAGGCCAGTGACAAGTGGGGTTCCCCAGGGCTTAGTGCTGGGTCCAGCCCTGTTCAATGTCTTTATCAATGACCTGGATGAAGGCATCGAGTGCACCCTTAGCAAGTTTGCGGACGACACTAAGCTGGGTGGAAGTGTCGATCTGCTGGAGGGTAGGGAGGCTCTGCAAAGGGATCTGAACAGGCTGGACCGCTGGGCAGAGTCCAGTGGCATGAGGGTTAACAAGGCCAAATGCCGGGTCCTGCACTTGGGGCACAACAACCCTGTGCAGTGCTACAGACTAGGAGAAGTCTGTCTAGAAAGCTGCCTGGAGGAGAGGGACCTGGGGGTGTTGGTTGACAGCCGACTGAATATGAGCCAGCAGTGTGCCCAGGTGGCCAAGAAGGCCAATGGCATCTTGGCTTGGATCAGAAACGGCGTGGCCAGCAGGTCCAGGGAGGTTATCCTCCCTCTGTACTCGGCACTGGTGAGACCGCTTCTCGAATCCTGTGTTCAGTTCTGGGCCCCTCACCACAAGAAGGATGTTGAGGCACTGGAGCGAGTCCAGAGAAGAGCAACCAAGCTGGTGAAGGGGCTGGAGAACAGGCCTCATGAGGAGCGGCTGAGAGAGCTGGGGGTGTTTAGCCTGGAGAAGAGGAGGCTGAGGGGAGACCTCATTGCTCTCTACAACTACCTGAAAGGAGGTTGTAGAGAGGAGGGTGCTGGCCTCTTCTCGCAAGTGACAGGGGACAAGACAAGAGGGAATGGCCTCAAGCTCTGCCAGGGGAGATTTAGGCTGGACATTAGGAAAAAATTCTTCACAGAAAGGGTCATTGGGAACTGGAACAGGCTGCCCAGGGAGGTGGTTGAGTCACCTTCCCTGGAGGTGTTTAAGGCATGGGTGGATGAGGTGCTAAGGGGAATGGTTTAGTGTTTGATAGGAATGGTTGGACTCGATGATCCGGTGGGTCTCTTCCAACCTGGTTATTCTATGATTCTATGATTCTATGAATTGTCAAAACCGATTATTGTTGCCATACTACCACCAGGTTGCTGGAACTGTACAAAATCTTTCTGCAAGGATTCAATGTGGTATTAAATAACAAAATCTTTGTCGCAGCTGTGTTCAGACAAACTTTCAGTTTCCATAAGCTTCAGCTGAGCACATTTATTTTCTCACCAAGCTGGATCATATGACAGGATACACAAGCTACATGAAGTGCTGCCAGCCTGTGGGATTTGACTGCAATTTTCACTGCCATAATTAGCGTTTGGTTTTAAAAGCACACCAGTTCTAGCACAAAATGGCTTCTCTGTGCAAAAGGCTAAGCAAACAGCAGGTGAAAACACAAATCCAAAGGGCATTTTTGACCTGAGGCAGGAAGGGGAGCAAGGCTGCCACTCTGGATTGGCAACCCTGACTGCAAGAGCTCTGCAGTGCCTGCCCCAAGCAGCTGCTGAGAATTAAGCCCTGGATTTCTGCCTGTACACTGACTACCTCGCAGGTATCCACGGTTTCACCTGCTGGCATTCAGCTCCTGCAGCTCTGACCTTTAACTAACAATGGAGCTGAGAGTTAAAGCAGTCTCAAAATGCCAACTGTGCGCAATTTCACATGGGAATTACCCCAGCATCCTGGCGGGCCATGATGCAGTTTACTGAAATGGTGAAAATGTCTAAGTCCCAACAGTGAACTTCTCTTACTTCAAATGCAAGTCTCTTCAGCTTATTTTCAATAGTTTAGTCGTTATGTAGCTACAGTGACTGTCTACTTCCTTTTTTAGCTAAAAGCCCTATTTTCATGTTATCGGCAGGTGCTTCCTCCTTGTACTATATAAAATGGCACTGTAAGTGCTGCCAGGTCCTGAAACAGAAAGCTGAACTCCACATTTTACTCTTAACTAGTTCACAATAACTATAATTTCTCAATTCATGACATTATTCGCATTATAATAACTTTTTTTTTTTTTAAATTACCTTCTATCAAAGTAGACCACAGAACCTTTTATGTGTAAGTCCAGATTTCTGCTCCCCTGCTTTGGGAATGGGCAAGATTTAGTCACAGATGGTCTCAAAACCCTTCTCCCACTGCACAGCAAGACGGTTCTGGCAAACAAGGAAAGATGGGATATACCTGCTAAGAACCAAAATAATATGGAAACATGATGGTGTCCACAGCTCACCAGATGCTAACCAGAAATGCTGAAATGTCATGAAGATTTGTTGTCCATTAAACGCACCCTGAGGTGCTTTTTTGGCGTAAAAGAGAAGCATTCCTTCCCTTGTGCTATAAATGTTATTCACTCTATACAGTACTTGGAGAGGTTTGTCCTGTAAAAAGGAAGATTGCTTTGCCCTTCTGAAAATCTAGCTGAAAATTTGTTACGGTGGAGTATTTCTTTATTGCTGTTACCAAAAAATGCAACAGAACAGGAAAGGGAAAAAGTAATGTCTTGTTCTGCAGTTCTGAGAAATGATTAAAAAAAATAGACCTAAACAACTGTTCTTGTTTAAGACTGTTTTCCATTGGTGTTCAATCAGAGGGAAAAGGAGGTATCAAAATATGAAAAAAGTTTTACAAAGATGACTAGGAAGAATGTAAAAGTAACTGAGACAGAATTAATTCCTGAGCTAGAAACAAGAATTTCAAGCTTATGCTGCTGAAGACAAGCATATAAATGCTCAGGCATGTTTCTTGCAGCTTCTACTGAATTAAAGGGAAACTGAGACTGCTGCGATTATGACCACTTTAATTCATTATGTATTTCCATAGCTATAGACTCTTAAAAGTGCTATCCCAGGTGTACTGTGGCTGGCAGCAGAGAAACCAAAGCTGTAGATGTAAACAAAACGTCCTCTGACATGGTGGCACGGAAAATGTGATCTGTCCATCAAGTCATGCTCTTTCTGGTAATTCTTGCCTAAACCATTTGTGTGTGACATCATTTCAGGCTTTCATGATCTGGAAAGCCAACAAATAAGATGCTACTAAGTATTGCAGTGTGGTATAAACCTTTTGGGTGGGATGTTGGTGGGTCTGTGGAGCCCTGGAAGCCCCATTGTCAAGCTCCCAAATCCTCAAACCAACCTACCTGTGCTGTGAGCTCTTGAGGCGCCCTGCTCCATGACCTCTGTGGTTCGAGGCAGAGATGACGATGCAAGGGACAATTCTGCTACCACAGCCACCGCGGCACAACTGCAGCCCAGTGGTTCTAACATCACGTCCTGTTAGAGCTGCGGTTCTGCCGCAGGGCCTGAGTGCATCTATTGCTGCTGGAAACTGGCTGCTGCTTCCATACTGTGACAGGGAAAGGAGGGCAGCTTTTGAATTTTACTTAGAATCAAAAAATCATTTTGTTGGAAAAGACCTTCGAGATTAACTCCAACTGCACCTGCCCACTACTAAACCATATCCCCGAGCACCTCATCTACCTGCCTTTTAAAAATCTCCAGGGATGGGGACTCAACCACCTCCCCGGGCAGCCTCTGCCAGTGCTTGAGAACCCTTTCTGTGAAAAATTTTTCCTGATATCCAATTTGAATTTTCCCTGGCAGAGCTTGAGGCCATTCCCTCTTGTCCTGCCCCTGTCACTTGGGAGAAGAGGCCAGCACCCTCCTCTCCACAACCTCCTTTCAGGTAGTTGTAGAGAGCAATGAGGTCTCCCCTCAGCCTCCTCTTCTCCAGGCTAAACAACCCCAGCTCTCTCAGCCACTCCTCATGAGGCCTGTTCTCCAGCCCCTTCACCAGTTCCACTGCTCTTCTCTGGACATGCTCGAGTACCTCAATATGTAGCGAGGAGCCCAGAACCTAACACAGCGTTCGAGGCGCGGCCTCACCAAGGCCGACCGCAAAGGGAGAACAACCTCCCCGCCCCTCCTGCCTCAAGTCCCTGCGGCGGTGGGCGGGGCTCGGACGTGGCCTTGGGGCGGTGGGTACCGACCCCTCCGAGCGGGGCCGGGCAGTGGGCGGGGCCTGGGGCAAGGCGAGCCGGGCTCCTCCCAGCGGGGGCTGGTAGTGGGCGGGGCCTCGGCAGCGGACTTGACCTAGCGGTGGGCGGGGCCTAGGCGGTGGGCGGGGCCTCGGGACTGACCTGATGCGGCTGTGGGCGCCGTTCAGCCGGTGGGCGGGACCTTGTCTGCGGGCCTGACCCGGCGGTGGGCGGGGCCTTGACGGCGACCCTGTCCCGGCGGTGGGCGGGGCTTCGGCCGTGGGCGTGGCCTTGTCTGCAGGCCTGTCCCGGCTTTGAGCGGGGCTCCAGCGGTGGGCGGGGCCTTGCCTGATGACTTGTCCATGCAGTGGGCGGGGCTTAGGCGATGGGCGTGGCCTTGCGGACGGGCCTGTCCGGGTGGTGGGCGGGGCTCCGCGGCGGGCGTGTCGCCTGCCGCCACGTCGGGGCCGCGTCGCGGGGCGGGCCCGGCCTTCCCCCCGGAGCCGGAGCCGGAGCCGCCCCGCAGGCAGCGAGCCGGGCCGCGGCCATGGAGGCCCGCTACAACCTGAAGAGCCCGGGTAGGTGGCGGGGGCGCGGCGGGATGGGGGGAGGATCGCGCGAGGGGGTCTGAGCTGGAAGGGACCCGCAAGGATCGTGGCGTCTCGCCCCGCGCGGGCAGCCCCCCGTGTGCCCCCCGTGTGCCCCCCGTGTGCCTGGCGGCGTTGTGCGAGCGCTTCCTGGGTGTTGCCGGGGGGTTTTAATCTAAAGTCTAATCGAAGGAAGGGTTAGGTTAGGCATTGGGAAGAAATTCTTCTTGCTGAGGGCGGTGAGGCCCTGGCCCAGGTTGCCCAGGGAAGCTGTGGGTACCTCACCCCTGGAGGTGTTCGAGGCCAGGTTGGATGGGGCCTTGGGCAGCCTGGTCTGGTGGGAGGTGTCCCTGCCCACGGCAGGGGGATTTAAGGTCCCTTCCAACCCAAGCCATTCTATGATTCTGTGATTTTCAAGCTTGGTGCTGTGACTGCTTCCCTGGGGAGCTGTTCCAGTCCTCCACCACCCTCTGAGTGAAGAACCTTCTCCTAATGTCCTACCTAAACCTCCCCTGGCACGTTTTCCAGCCATTCCCTCGGGCCCTAGGCCGTGGTGGGGAGATGGATGGGTGGGTGGTTGGTGGCAATGCAGCCGAGGCTGACTAGTTGCTTCTGCTTCCCCATATGGCGGCGTTGGAAACTCCCTCCAAGCTGTTAATGCTCTTCAAAACACCCCGGCTACCGTGTGTGTGTGCGCAGCCATGCATTCGTGCTGGTTGGTGGATGGTTACCTTTGAACTGTGGTGGCTGTGCCCTGTTCCCTCGGGTATTGCTGCTTTCCAAGTAGGTGTTTGTGAGGGGCAGGTGCTAGGGACAGCTTAGTCTCTGTGGCATAAATCTGTTTTACAGTAGTGTCACTGTACATGCAGTATTTACTTGCATGTGTGTGTGTTTTCATGGGATTCTGTGTTAAAATTTATGCCTTATTAACTCCTAGACCTTCTTTTGAATCCTTGAAGTGAGAGGGATGCCTCAAGAGATGTCTTGAGAGACAACGCTGGAAGGGAAGGTTTTGCTTCTAGGAAGGAAAGTGTCCCTGCCTATGGCAAGGGAGTTGGAACTGGATGATCTTTAAGGTCCCTTCTGACCCAAACCATTCTATGATTCCATGATGACAGGTTGGGTCCCCCCCTTACGGCTGTGTTGGAGCAGCTGCCTCCAACCAGCAGTGCCTGGCTTCATCTCCTGGGAGCTGCACGTGCAGCTGGAGACCTGTCACTGCTAAACAAAACCTCTTCCACAGTTCCTGAGGGATAGTTGAGTTTATGTGTCGGTCGCTGTCAAGCCCCTGCTTTCCCCTCATCTGGTTTTGGGAAGTAGGTATTAGCAGCTTCATGTTATTATGATGAATGGTGGCTTTATTCTTTAATCATGCTACCCTATTACAGACACGGGAGGTGGGAAGAGGCTTAACATTATGATGACTTGTTCCTTACAAATGTAAATGACAGCTTATTTATAAAACATGCCTCAAGTGGATGATGTATCTATTGCTAAATTATGTCCTTCACACCCAAGTTACATAACTGAAAGATAAGAAGGATCACAAGGCAATTGATGAGTGCATTTTATATATGTTATTATAATTCAATGAATTATGGTTCAAAATACCAGGAAGGAAGTCTTTTCTTAGGGGGGAATGTGCTGGGTATTTTGCATGTGTGAATTTACAAGGCCACAGGAACATGCTCACTACTTATGGTTTGCCACGTCATTGGAAATAGTGGTGGTGTGCTGAGTGACGTGCCCCTGGGATCTGGGTGGAGAGGGCAGATGTTTATGGTTTAGTTTAGAAACATTCTTCCCTTCTCTACCACCTTATTTTAAAGAAAACTTCTTTACTGGACTTGATTTTCAGCATCTATGCTGTTCCATAGCAAAATAGGCCTTAATTGGCAAGGCTTCACGCAATGGATCAGTACTGCTTCCCGAAATGAAACACGCTCTCTAGCCTATCAATATATTTAAGTATTTCTTTTCACATGGATGTTGAAATTTTGCAAGTTATTTGTATCGCTATAACATTATTTAAATTGCTCATTTCAGTAGTTACCTAATATGTGTGAAATCTTTTGTTTAAAAAGATATTAAATAAAAAAAATTAAAATCAATACTATTTCTTCAGCAGCTGTCAATTAAAACAAGTTGATTGTAGCTATGTATAGCCGTTAGATTTAGTCTGGCACTTTTTTTGCTGTCCAGGTGGATATGCATATGCAATTATTTAGTGGTTTTTTGTACGTTTTACGAATTCCTATCTTGTTACGATTACACGTGCAGGTCAGTGATGGTATCTTACGCTTGCCATTCAGCTGAAGGCTTAAGATGGAAATGCAGAGTGTTCTAATATTAAGGTGGTTTTAATGACTGTAAATGCACTGAAATACATAAAACCAAATCCACCGTGTTTCCTGTTTCAAATGGTTCTGTCATTTGTGGACTGAAGGGACTCTTTTGGCAACCGAGTCCTCTAAGGCTGTCCTTGTGCCTGTTGTTCCTGTTGCTCTGACTTGAAGAGAGGAAGAACCAAGCTACTAACCTTTAGGTCTTGGTCAGCTTTAGGGATTCGGAATGTGTGAACTTGAGACAGAGTGAAAAAAGTAATAATTTTTTACTTGCAGGAGAGGCTTCTCCGGTTCAAGTCTGCTTTGGGACTTGAGCAAACTGTGGCTGCAGATGGTGGCTTCTGTCTGTTCAGTAGTTTTAAAGAAAGCAAATACTACTTACAGTTTTAGTATAAGTTATTTTAATGATTATAGTAGGGTTTATCCAAAATATCATTGAGGAAAACACATTTTAAGGAGGGAAATTTTGTTAAAAGAAACCTATGCTTTTACTGATCTTACTTTTAAGCCAAGTTCTGCTGTAGAGTGATGACAGGAACCGAAGTTCTTCTGTGGTTATATGTGGTTACATGGATCTCTCTTCTGTGAGCAGGTGTGCTAAACTAGACTGATGAATGAAGATCACTTAAGGTCTCTGCTGCCTTTCTTTTCAAATTGACCACATAAAGACCAATATTGCTACACAGCTTTGTCCTGCTACTATTTGTTCTTTATGAATACATTCATCTCCTTCCTTTTCCCGTTTTCTCCAGCTAGTGTTCACTCATCTCCAAATGTCTGAAAGGCAGTAACTGTTCACAACGCGAAACAAGTCATCCTCCTGCCTCTGTGTCTCTGTTGATGAGAAACAGTACAGCTGGTGCTCTGACAGCTCTTGGTTTACCATAGGTGCATGTTGTGGCTGCCGCAGGACTTGACAAGGGTGGGCTGCTAACCTGCTGCTGGCACCTCTCAGTTACCCGCTGTAAGGGCAAGGAGGTGTGGGGGCACTCACCTGAAGCTGTCTCCTTGCACCATCTGTGAATGTGGTTTTTTTTTATTTCTCCCCTGAAAGGCGATTAATTTTGGAAAGGAAGAAATTTCACACTCCAGACTTCAAGCCTCTTTGTATTGCCTCAATAAAGCAAAGCCTTTGAAGCTGTTGCTTCATATTTTTATGTCTATTTTGGGCACTTGTAAAAGCACAGGCTATTTTCTGTCTTAGGATTTCAAAATGGATTAGTCAATGCACTGATATACACTGCTACCATATGGCTGATAAACCTCTCCCATCACTATTAAAGCTCAGCTGACTAAAGCACAGGCTTCATCCTCTTCATGCTTTGGGAATATCCCTATTTTCTGAAATTTATAAGACAGCTACTTGGAATAATCTCTATACTTTTTTTTGCCAAGAGCTGTGACCCTTAGCCTGCTGCAAGATCAGACACGAAATCTTGTAGTCACTGTTTTTGTAGTGACAGCCACCCTCTTTCATGTAGGATGTTACCAGTCTTCTGGGCGGGTATTAGCGCAGACACACTAGAAGAATTATGAACAGCTATTTACACGGAATCACACAGAGCCCACAGACAGCAATGCTTTTTAATTTTGATTTGGGTGGGGTTTTGTTTGTTTTTAGCAGACCTCCTAATCTAGAGTTTGGCTAGTGAGGGCACTGGAGGACTGGGGAGAGCACATGGAGGGAGGTATGGCATGCTTGTCCTGCATTTATTTCCCAGGAATGGTTCTTTTGGATCTTGGATGCACAGGGAACATAACACGCAGAAATTATGATCCTCTTAGCTGTCATCTTCAATACATTTACTGCTTTTCCTACAAACTGTACTTCTCTCTCCACTCCTCACTTTTTGCAAGTAACAAGTATTCCTTGTGAAAAAGCATCAGTTCTTTGTTAAAAAACAGTTACAAGAAAATAGCCAATAGGTACCATACTGCACATTACCTTCCGTATATGAAATAAAGATAGAAATATGAAGTTGAATGGATGTCCCCAGGAGACTTCCTAATTCATACTAAGCATGAATTTATGGTATGGAAGTTTATGGTATAGAATACTTTTTTTGACCAGTTTGATTCAGCTGTCCTGGCACCGCTCCTCGCAGCTTAATATACCTGCTTGTTTGTAAGACATGGGAAACTGAGAAAAGTCCTTGGTTTCCCTAGAACCAACTATAAACATCGGTGTTTTCAGCAGTTTTCTCATACCGAAATCTAGAGAAAGCAACCATTGTGAAGAAAATAAATTCTATCCTAGCCAAGCATCAACATTGCCTCACCACTATTAAAGCAAATATGTGTTATCAACACTATTCTTGCACTGAAACAGAAATGCTGCTGCTACTGAGAAGTGCAGCTGCTTAGAAGAAAATTGACTCTATCCCAGCCAAAATCAGGCAGGAATTCTGATGTGTATGTCAAGGGGTTTTGATTTTGGGTGAGAAGAGCTGATAAGTGAAATTGTATGATGTTAATTGCTAAATAACCTGCCATTGTATGTCATCACTACTACTGTTGCTATGTGCCAGATTAAGGGCATTAAAGAATCACCCACATGAATGAGGAATGAACTTTGGGGAGGCCAAGCAAAGTGTATCAGTGATGGAACCAGAACTGGCTTCAGCAACTGGTGCCGAGCAACTTTCCTAAGATCAACATCTCCAAACTGCAGGCTGTGGGCACGGGATACACCAGATGCAGCAGCTGCGAGCTCTGGATGCGGCAATCCAGCACCACACACACAACCTCTCCTGCCCTGAAAGACTAATGGAGCCAAAAATCATGGATTAAATGAACTCAACTGACATTTTAGAGGGATGGCCCGTAGACTAATGGAATGATATCTCTGTGTGTGTGTGTATATATATGTATGTGTGTGTATATAGATAAAAAAAGTAATGAAGATGACTTATATTTCACTAACAGCTTAAGTAGGCTGAGTCATTATACAACTCTTAATCCCAGAGAAACTTTTAGAGTTTCACTAATTCATTGGAAAACGTGGGTTCAATAAGTAAATCACATCCTTACTTATGCTGTCTTGGTTGCAGCGCTGTGGGATAAAACTACTTTTTCTGTATTTCTCCTGAGTAGACCTCTAAATTTTATTCAAAATTAAGGAAAACAAAACAAAAAAATAATAGCAGCCATTAAAAATAAAATAAAAAAAAAGTAGAAATCATTTGCTGAAGCAGTAAAAGCTGTCAGGTTGTTTTATTCTTTTTTTTTCTGGATCACATAAGTCAACTTGAAAGATTAGGAGATCTCTAGCTTTATGCAAGCTCTTTCGGATTTGCTGTGTACTTTCTTTTTCAAACAGAATAACTGAAAATCAGTAGAATGAAATGGTTGCTATCCATTTGAGGAAAATACCGTCATGCATAACGGTATCAACTAGATATGAATTTGTTTCTCTAATGACCCTGCAGCCGTCTGTGTGTGCACAAAATGCTGCCTGTCCATGTGATGAAGAAATTGCATGTGATGAAGTACTAGGGGCTGAGCCTCGCTGAACTGAGACTTTTCCCTCACCGTGCTTCCTAGCTCAGGTTTGATTGCAGTGCCACCCACCTCACCTTTACCATTCCCCTCACCCACGTCCATTTCTCCATTGAGCTCTTGCACCTGAGTATGGTTGCCTTTTGTAGACAAGTTGTGGCAGAAGCTTCTAACGGTGTCTGGGTTTATGGGTGTTGTGTGTTGGAGGGAGCTGGAACTTGTATGAGATTTTCTGAACTTCCAGTGGGTAAAGGGCATGCAACTTTGTTTTGCTGAAATAAATCTTGTGGCAATATTATGTGTTATGTTTACATTAATTTAATGTTGGTCAGCTCATTTGATTGCCACATGTAATGTTTACAGATAATGTAAAAATGAACTAAGAGCCTTCCTATTAAATACAAAAGACTACTAACAAAACAAAACCCTGTAAAGCTAAATATAATTGCTTTATTGAAGCCTCCTGCTGCGGAGGGAACTCTCCTTTGCTTTCTAGAGTTAGCCCAGAAACTTATTTTTCTCGGTATTTAATTTCACTGAACATTACACATTATGATAAATTGTTGCTTATTGTACCTGTGAAAGCATGGTTATTTTTCATAACAGTCGTGCCACATTAAAATATACCTTGATCATTTTGTTTCTAAAACCTGTCTTCAACAAACTAAATGTCTCAATTTGAATTTTTTTTTGCTGACTTAGTGATACTTTTTGACTTTACTGAGAGTTTGCAATTTGTTATTTTGAATGGGCCCAAACTGTTCTCATTTTTCAGAATTGTCATTGCCAAATGTTTACTCAGATGACTCAGTGTGATTTTGAAATACCGTTTTTGAATCAAAACTCCTTTTAATGAAGTTTGGATAAGAATGTCATGTACTTGTTGCAGGCAGACTTTGTGAATTACATTTGTTTCTTCTACTGTGGTTTTCAGTAGCCAAAGCAGGGACCATGTTCCTGAATACTGCACCTATGCTTAAAGAAGAAACAATTTCGTAGAATCAGGGAATAGTTTGGGTTGGAAGGGGCCTTAAAGATCATCTAGTTCTAACTGCCCTGTCATGGGCCGGGACACGTCCCAGCAGATCAGGCTGCCCCAGTGCTTTCTTCATGGATCACGCGTTCTCAGAATGGACCTTTATCTGCCCAGGCTGTTCTTTGCAGCCTGAGAGTTGGCATTTTTCAGTGATGTGAAAACAGAACCACAAAATGATTTGGGTTGGGAGGGGCCTTCAGTGATCATCTTGTCCAACCTGCCTGCTATAGGCATGGACATCTTCCTCTAGATCAGGCTGCTCAAAGCCCCGTCCAGCCTGACTTTCAACACCTCCAGGGATGGGGCATCCACATCTTTGTGCAACCTGTTGTAGCCCCTAACCACCCTCATTGTGAAGAATTTCTTGCTTATGTCCAGTCTAAACCGATCCTCTTTCAGTTTAAAACCATTGTGCTGTGTCCTGTCAGTAGAGGCCATGGTAAAAAGTCTCTCTCATGAATGAAAATGGTGAACTTGTATCAACAGACAAGGAGAAGGCTGAGGTACTCAACAACTTTTTTGCCCCAGTCTTTGCCAACAACCACTCTCCTCATGCCTGGGTCAATGGACAACAAGAAGGGGACCAGTGGGGGTAAAGCCTCTCCCACTGTAGAGGAGGATCAGGTTCATGACCACCTGAGGAGCCTGAAAATATATTAAGTCTATGGGACCTGATGAGATGCATCCCACAGTCCTGAGGGAATTGGCTGGTGTGATGGCCAAGCCACTCTCCATGATATCTGAAAAGTCATGGCAATCAGGAGAAGCCCTTGGTGACTGGAAGAAGGGTAGCATTGTGCCCAATTTTAAAAAGGATAGAAAAGATGATCCTGAGAACTACCAACCTGTCAGCCTCACCTCAGTGTCTGGGAAGATCATGGAACAGATCCTCCTAGAAGCTCTGCTAAAGCACATGGAGGACAGGGAGGTGATTTGAGATAGGCAGCAAGGCTTCACCAGGGGCAAGTCCTCCCTTACCAACCTAGTAGCTTTCTATGATGGGGTGACTGCAGCCATGGACATGGGAAAGGCAATTGATGTGATCTATCTGGACTTCTGCAAAGCCTTTGACACAACCCCGCACAACATCCTTCTCTCTAAAGTGGATTTGATGGGTGGACTGTTCAGTGGATAAGGAATTGGTTGGATGGTCACATTCAGAGAGTAGTGGCTAAGGGCTCAGTGTCCAGATGGAGATCCATGACAAGTGGTTTCCCTCAGGGGTCCTCACTGGGACTAGTGCTATTTAATATCTTCATCAAAGATGTTGACAGCGAGATTGAGTGCACCCTCAGCAAGTTTGCAGTTGACACCAAGCTGAGTGGTGTAGTTGTCATATGGGAAGAATGGAATGTCATCCAGAGGGACTTGGAAAAGCTGGAGAATTGGGTCTGTGTGAACTTCATGAGGTTCAACAAGGCCAGTTCAAGGTCCTGCATCTGGGTTGGGACAATCCTCAGTTTCAATAGAGGATGAGGGATCATGTGATTGAGAGCTGCCCTGCAGAGAAGGACTTGGGGGTGCTGGTTGGTGAGAAGTTCAGCATGAGCTGTCAATGTGCATTCACAGCCCAGAAGGCCAACTGTATCCTGGGCTGCATCAAAAGAAGTGTGGCCAGCAGGGCCAGGGAGGTGGTTCTGCCCCTCTATTCCCCTCTTGTGACACCCCACATGGAGTTGCGTCCAGTTCTGGAATCCTCAACATAAGAAGGATATGGAGCAGTTGGAACAGGTCCAGAGGAGGGCTGCAAATGAGGGCTGGAGCACCTTCCATACAAGGACAGGCTGAGAGAGTCGGGGTTGTTCAGCCTGGAGAAGAGAAGGTTCGAAGAAGACCTTATAGCGACCTTCCAGTACCTGAAAGGGACTACAAGAAAGCTGGGGAGGGACAGTTTATAAAGGCTTGGAGTGGTAGGACAAGAGGGTTGAGTCACCTTCCCTGGAGGTGTTTAAGGTCCACCCACCTCGGGTGGACGAGGTGCTGAGGGATATGGTTTAGTGTTTGATAGGAACGGTTGGACTCGATGATCCGGTGGGTCTCTTCCAACCTGGTTATTCTGTGATTCTGTGATTCTGTGAATGGCTTTAAATTGGAGGGGGGGAAGACTTAAACTAGACATTAGGAAGAAATTCTTCACAACCAGGGCGATGAGGCACTGGCACAGGTTGCCCAGGGAAGCTGTAGCTGCCCCATCCCTGGAGATGTTCAAGGCCAGGTTGGATGGGGCCTTGGGCAGCCTGGTTTGATGGGAGGTGACCCTGCCCATGGCAGGAGGGTTGGAACTGGATGATCTTTAAGGTCCTTTCCAACCCAAACTATTCTATGGTCCTTATAAGCCCTTTGTATGTGTTGAAAGGGTGTAGTAAGGTGTCCTTGGAGCCTCTCTTCTCCAGACTGAACAGCCCAGCTCTGTCAGTCTTTCTTCATATGTACGCGTTTCTTTTTCTCAGCAGCCTTTCTTCATGTACTCGTGCTTACTTCTCTTAAGGTATCCTGTGTTGCTTGGTACTGAAAACATTTTCTGTGCACACTATCTCTTTATTATACAGAAGCTAAATTACATATTTTGCTCTGTTTCATGCTGCAAGAGTGGAAGAATATTGCATATTCTTTCTGTGTATTTTATGCTGGCTGCTTGAAATAGCTGTAGTCTGGCTTCTTGATAAAATAATACTATGAAAAAGAACCATGTAAATCCTCAAAGAGTGTTAATTCTTTTTTAGATTATCCAACCATGTCTGGAGACTCCCTTCAGGTTATCTCCTGACCTAAAATAGCTGCATCTTACAAGACAACTAAGCATATCAATAAATTCTCGCAGCCCTATGACAGGTTATCTCTTGACCTAAACCAGCTACATCTTACAAGACAGATTTATATGATGAGATAATTATACATGCAAACCAGCTGCAGCAAAGCTTATCAATTAATTCTCACAGTTCCTCATCTTAGAAGTCTCAGTAACTGAGTTGTCTGCCTTATGCATGGCTATTCTGTTTTTGTTAGGCTTTGTTATATATGTTCTCGGTTTTCTCATGGTTATTCTTCTGCTTTGTGGGGTGTTCACTCTGAATTAGCTCATCGTGATGTGTGCCACTGTTCTTGTGAAGGCAAGTGTCCAGGCTTGTTGGCTGTGAGGCAGTGCTGGGTCTGAAGCCTTTTCTGGTCTAGGCTGGTTTTCTTATTATTCCTCACTAATGAGCTGGTAACCCTTAAAGGAGATAAAAGACACAAATTGTTTTTCAGCAGAGCTCGGACGCTGCTGCCTCTGATGTGACCTCATGGGTTCTATATGGTGTTTAATTGCCACTTTCCTTGGCAGCAGCAGAATTAGGACAACTAGCAGCAGCAAAGTTCCACATAGTCTGTTTGCTTTTTGGGTTGTAAAAAGTGAAAATCTCAAACTTTGAGCTGTTGTTCCTAGTTGTCAAGAAGTGTGAAGGAGGAAAAGAACTTTTCACAGTAGATTGAAATCAAAATTCCTCTGTGGGAAGGTTACAGAAGCTTCCCTCAAAGTGGCATGAAAGTGAGTAAAGCCCTGGAGTCTGAGCATGCTGCACAGCCTACAGTGAGCCGGCGATGCCAGACTTTGTAAATCAAGGAATTATGGCTCACTTTCATGATATCTTTATGCTTACACTGTAAGGGAATTTTGGCAGTGTTTCTTGTTTATATTTAATTATACGAGTAGAGGGACATCCGTGGTTTGAATGGAACTGAAAGTGGAGGATGGATTAAGGGATGCTGTTCCTATGTAGTTACTTAAAGAGGGAACTGGTATTTGTGCTTTTTCCAGTAAGCAGGAGGGAGTAAGAACTTTATACCTAACCTTATTCAAGAGGTGGCTTCCTTGAATTTCTTGCCTGTAGTTCTTATTTAGTCTGCTCTTCAATTTGACTGAGTTCTTTATTAGACGTTAATGCATGAGGCACATGAGAGCACCTGACAGGACAAGTGATGTAACACAGCTTACTGGAGTGGAAGGAAAAAGGATATGTAGAAAATATAGATGATGCTGGTCGTTCTGAAGTAGAAGATTGGAGAGGATAACTAATGACTGTCTTGAATTTAGGTTAGAAAAATACCTGTGTGTCCACACTCAATAGTAGGTTTAAATTACCAAGGTAAATTTTTCTGGCTGGGCGTATGTGTTTTCTAATCTAGTATAACGTTTCATCTTTTCATACTACTGCTGTGTTGGTTTCTCTCCAGTCTTATTGTGGCCTCCTTTGCAATAATTAAATGAGTAGTCATGTAACAGTCACGGGAGATGTCAGGATAAATCTTTTCTGCAGTTGTTTAAAATGCACATGATGTCCTTTATGATAAAATATTGAGGTTGTTAGTCTCTTACATCGTGTATATAAGGTCTGAAACTTCATTAATGACACCTATGTTTTCCTTCATGTCTCTGGTGCAATTAATAATGTAAAACTACTTTAGTCCTAATGTTCAGTGTTGAGAAATTCTGTGACCACGCAACATATTTTTCATAACTTTGTGCTTGTATAACTCATTTAAGATTTACTCAGCGTGAGTAATTTATATTGTGTCTTGGATTATTAATTCCATTGAAGAATCTGGGATGTGCTGAAAAAGATGAGTTAGCTGAAAGGAGCTCTTCAAACGTCTGGGGTTTTGTGTGCACTGTGTATTAATGTTTTTCTTTTTTTTTCATGTCTTGCACTTGCTCTTTTTTCAGCTGTCAAACGTTTGATGAAAGAGGCTGCAGAACTGAAGGATCCTACAGATCATTATCATGCACAGCCTTTGGAGGTTTGTTTCTCAAGAGTTTGTAATTTGGCTGTGTTGCTAATATGTACTCTTTAAGTTTTTTATATGCATATGGACATTTTAATGTACACACTTAGATGCTAGCAGACCTTTTAAAATTGATTCAGTCCTTTTTTTCTTATGATGGAAATCAGCAGCAGAATTCCACTTTAGAGGTAATGGAATTCCAGGTTGTTTGTGAAAGTACATAATACTGTTTTTACATTGCACCTGAGTGATTTTATTGCGCAAGTATAATATGTTTATTCTCCTTCATGAGACTATGTAAACGCATTATGTTGAAGTTAAGCTTTTTACACTCAAATCTGACGTTTGGCTCAGTTGCTGAGTTGCTCAACAAAACACCTGTGTGATCTATGAGGATTTGTTATTTTGCTTACAGAAACCCTGTGAAAGACATAAGTGGGTGCAATTCTGAATGCATTGTAAGAGAGAATGCTTAGATTATACTTGAGTAGTAGGTTCTTGAAGTCTTCTAAACATCCAGTTAAGTTTTTGGGCTGAGAGGACAGTGAAGTTCTGGTGGTTAGAAGCTTTAACAGAAAGCCCTTCTGATTTAGTTATAATAATAAAGAAGGCAATGTCATATTCAGTTTGGGGGATTGATTTAGCTGTTCACAGAAATGCATAGCACGCTTAATGTGCTTACAGAAAATAGCATGTTCCTAGGTGCTATAGAGTATAACTTATTGTCAATTATTTTTTTGTACCTTGTGTTTCCCCTTCCCATGGTGAAATGTAAGGTTTAATTCATGCTATTTCTTGTAACTTACATGAAGGTCTTATTTCTGAGTTAGAACAGTGACTGACTGGGAAAAGAACAGTGGAAGGTGAAAGGAAGTGCTGGAATTGTTGGCAGTTACCTCCCATCCTTGAAGAAATTGTAACTAGGTGGGCAGTCACAGCCCTGTGATACCATAGTTTAGCATTAGTTGAGAGATCTCATCCACTGACAACAAGCCTTGTTTGGACTCCTGTCCTAACAGTAGGAATTGTGCTGGTTGTAAATAGTCAGGAAGTTGTGGGTATCATGAGATCCAATACACAAAGCGAAACACAGAACCTGAAAGAAATTATGCTTAAAGAGAAGTTATTTATGTGCCCAGTGAAAACTCTGTTCCAAATTTCAAAGTGTATCTGTTATGTAGTAAGGCACAGTAGCTGTTTCAAAGTCATTTACAGAGAAGGAGAAGAGGGTGGAAATTCTCTGGGGTGCAAGTCAAGTCCCTGTGTGTTGACTTGGGCATGGAAGGGACTTTGGGGAAGCTGTCATTTATCTTCTTTCTTGGTGTGGGTCTCCCCTCGGTTCTCCAGAAATTATTATTCACTGGGGCAAAGACCCATTTTCCCCTTGGTTGACTCAGTTTTCCATCTGTCAAGTAGTAAAACTCTTGTCGTAACTGATACAACTAGAGTGAAGAGCTTGAATAACGAATTTGAAGATTTCTACAAAGCCTTTGTATAAGAAAATTAACAGCTACTATATTTTATCCTTTTAACCAGAATCTTAGTACTGTGATGGTTGTCTTACTCTCCATTTGATTTTGACTTCTTGAAACTTCTGCTGTGCACTGTTTCTTTATCCTGTCCTTTTTTAAAAAAATTATGTTTAGTTGTCTGCTTCTTTGACACACTTTTCCTTTCTTTTTTCTCCTCCCTTTGATGGGGGCATTTTAGGATAATCTTTTCGAATGGCACTTTACTGTTAGAGGCCCTCCAGATTCAGATTTTGATGGAGGGATTTATCACGGGCGAATAGTACTACCACCTGAGTATCCCATGAAACCACCCAGCATTATTTTGCTGACGGTAAGCATGTTTACTAGCTTTTCCTTTTTGCGTGGTCACTTTTAACCATAAGTGTCTGAGAGAGGGATTCTTAGCATTTAAGGTGATGTAACTTTTGTAAGAAAGGTGGCATAATACAGTTAATGCTGCCAGTTTAATACCAGAATTCTTCCAAGGTGCCTTTGGTATTCTGTAATTACATGGAGCTTTGCACCTAATAAATGAAAGTTTTCTCCAAGAGCATGTGAACGTCTCTCCACGGGCCCTCTTGGTCTCTATTGGAGGCATTGGTTACATAAAATCATAGAATCATTGAGGTTGGAAAAGACCACTGAGACTATAAGTCCAACTGTTGGCCCAACACCACCATGCCTACTAAACCACGTCCTGAAGTGTCACATCTATGTTTTTTTGAACGCCTCCAGGGATGGTGACTCCACCACTTCCCTGGGCAGCCTGTTCCAATGGTTTCACTGCTATTTCCGTAAAGAATTTTTTCCTAATATCCAATCTAAACCTTCCCTGGCACAACCTGAGTCCATTTCCTCCTGTCCTGTCACACATTACTTAGGAGAAGAGACCAGCACCCACCTCACTACAGCCTTTGGGGTAAAGGCCCGCATTTGTGCATAGTTTCATAGAACTATGCTTTTCAGGTTCTCTGCATGTGTTGCATGTGGGTTACAGGAGCAAAAGGCAAAACACCATGTCACACTGGGATGTGTTTTATTAACTAAGGGTTTTTCATGCATGACTAGAGGCAGACGGGACTTCTTTGTTCAGGAAGCTGAATGCCTATTTTATGAAGTTGGAGGTAATATAATTATCAAGTATTATTTGTATATAGATTTGTTTGGTGATGATTTTTAAAACTTGTACCAAAATCCAAGAGTTACCTTCCAGCATGTTTTATTATATCCTTCTTCTTCCCTTGAAGGCGAATGGCAGGTTTGAAGTGGGGAAGAAAATTTGTTTAAGCATCTCAGGGCATCATCCTGAAACATGGCAGCCTTCATGGAGTAGTAAGTAACAATTATTTGGAAAATGTTACCCTCATCAAGCAACTAGATCTTTAAACTGATAAAAAAATTGCAAAGAATGTTTGTATTGGAAGAAGAGGCATATTTGGAGGGAGTAAAAGTATGGGAGAATTTGAGAAATCTAAAGTTATGAAAGAGCAACATAATTAGATTTGGGAATGGTAATAAATAAATGTGGGGTGAACGGGTTGAGAAACTGCTCTTATTTATTTGGATGCACCAGCACTAAAAATTCTCAGACTACTTAGAATAGTCTTGGGTTTGTGGTTTTCTTTTTAAATAAATTGGTTCTTATGAAAATACATTAAATAGTATTACTTTACCCTATTTTTGTATAATCATAGAATCATAGAATAGTTAGGGTTGGAAGGGACCTAAAAGATCATCTAGTTCCAAACCCCCTGCCCCACTTGCTGAGAGTGCACTGAATCTCGCTGTCAATATAACTGATAAAGATATTGAACAGCACCGGTCCCAGTACGGACCCCTGGTGGACACCACTTGTCACAGATCTCCATCTGGACTTCGAGCCGTTGACCAGTACTCTTTGAATACGACCATCCAACCAGTTATCTTATCTTACCCACCGTACCATCCACGCATCAAATCCATAGCTCTCCAATTTAGAGATAAGGATGTTGTGGGGGACTGTGTCAAAGGCTTTACAGAAGTCTAGATAGATCACATCCGTCGGTTTACCCATGTCCACTGCTGTGGTTACCCCATTGCAGAAAGCCACTAAGTTGGTCGTACAGGATTTGCTCTTTGTGAAGCTGTGCTGGCTGCCATTAATCACATCCATGTGCTTTAGCATAGTTTCTAGGAGGATCTGTTCCATGATCTTCCCAGGCACAGAGGTTAGGCTGACAGGTCGGTAGTTCTCAGGATCATCTTTTCTATCCTTTTTAAAAATGGGTGCCTTTCTTTCAGTAACCAAGGACTTCTCCTGATTGCCATGACTTTTCCAATATCATGGAGAGTGGCTTGGCCACCGCATCAGCCAATTCCCTTAGGACTGTGGGATGCATCTCATCAAGTCCCATAGACTTATATATGTGCAGGTTCCTCAGGTAGTTATGAACCTGATTCTCCTCTACTGTGGGAGGGGGTTTACCCCCCTGGTCACCATCTTGATGTCCATTGACCCAGCAGGGGTCCTTACCTGTCCCATATCCCTCTGGACCTTGAACTCCACCAGTGCATGATGACTGTAGCCCAGGCTGCCTCTGATCCTAATGTCACTGATGAGTTCACTTGTATTGGTGACAATCAAGTCCAGTATTGCATCTCCTCAGGTAGGGGTCTCTATCAGCTGGACTAAGATATTCTCTTCAATGCACTCCAGGAGTCTCTTGGATTGCCTCTAGCTTGCTGTGCTACTTTTCCAGCATGTGTCGGGGTGGTTGAAGTCCCTGAGTAGGATGAGAGCTTGCGAGCGTGAAGCCTCCTGTAGCTGGAGGAAGAAGGCTTTATCAGTTGGCTCTGCTTGGTCGGGTGGCCTGTAGTATACACCAACCACAAAGTTCTCGTTGGTTCTTCTGTCTTTAATTTTGACTCACAAGCTTTCAACCTGTTAGTGGCTACTCTTCAACGACAGCTCTTCACTTTCTATCCCTTTCCTGAGATAGAGGGCAATGCCTCCACCCCTCCTACCTGGTCTGTCCCTTCTGAGCAGCCTGTAGCTGTCAATAGCCACACTCCAATCGTGGGATTTGTCCCACCACATTTCCATGATGGCAACTACATCATAGCTTTCTAGCAGCATGGTAGTTTCCAGCTCCTCCTGCTTGTTACCCAAGCTTCGTGTGTTTGTGTAAAGGCACTTCAGCTGGGCTGCCGGTTGTATCACTTTCCTAGTGGACCTTTTATTACCTATGAGGTGTTTTAGAGAAGTATCCTCCCTGATCCCTGACACCTGTGCTCCCACCACTTGTTACAGGCTAGCCTGATGTTATTCCCCTCCCACTTCACATCTAGTTTAAAGCCCTATCTACAAGCCCTGCAAGCTCCTGGGTAAAGACCCTCCTCCCCCTCTGAGAAAGGTGGCTCCCATCTGAAGCCTGTAATCTCGGTGCCGTGTAGGCCATCCCATTATCAAAAAACCCAAAGTTATTGCGGTGACACCAGCCATGGAGCCATGTAGTAATTGACTGGACCAGTGTGAGCTGTGCTATGTTACCACCTGTAAGTGGAAGGAGGGAAGAAAGAATCACCTGGGCCCAAGATTCTCTCAGCAGCTGTCCCAAGGCCCTAAAATCTCTTTTATTCCCCCTTGGGCTTCATACTGCTGCTTCATCCCCTCCCACATGGAGCAGCAGTAATGGGTAGTAATCTGTAGATCTCACCAGGTTGGGAAGTTTCCTGGCCACATCTCTTACTCGGCTTCCTGGGAGGCAGCAGACTTCCCTGTGAGTGGGGTCTGCTCGACACATCCGACCCTCTGTCCCCTTCAATAGAGTCTCCTACAACTATGACTCTCCTATTGGTCCTCATGGCTGTTGTGACAATACACCGTGTATGCTGTTTTGGTCTCTGACCCTGCTCTGATGTGGGTGCATCTTCCTTCATGTTTTCCTAATCATTAAAACAAGCTTGAATAGTGATAGAGGAGAGTATGGTCAGCTTTTAATTCTGATGCTGTACTTATGAACACTCAAGAGAAAAGGTAGCATGGTCTGAGTACAGAATAACTGAATGTTTTCTTTTTTTTTTTTAATTTCATTATGACTGAAAGTGAGAGTTGGCACAATTAACCCAATGTACTATTTCTTTATTTGTATAATTTTAGTTTTGCTGAGTACAGTACATAAAATATTTCTTTGGGTATTGGTTGCACTTTAAAAATACGTTGATAAGATCTTGGGAATTTTCGGGCAGACCGCTGTTCAACTTCTGTGAAGTTTCTTATGTTTCTTCAAAGAGTAGAAAACGTCTTCTAAGTAGGAGGTGTAAATGTCTCTGTCTTGTGGTGCTTATGTGGTATTTATTTACCAAATCTACTAGCAAAGTGTCTTGAAGTCTTACATTTCAGGACTATTTAAAACAAAACTGAAGGATAGATACTGATAAGTGATATGTTTTAGATGACAGTTCTGTTATGAGCCAGATTAGTTATTAGTATTTAAGTAAGCTCATTCCCCAGTATGATGACATAAAAGGAACAAATTCTGTGGTACATTGCATAAAAATCCCACTGAGCTTGCGTGCACCAAATTGCAGAATTCATGTCTAATAGAAAACATGAACAAAAAGAGAAATCCTTATGAATCCTCCTCTTCTTCCCCTCCATTATTATGTTAATTCTGCCTTGCCTTTTTTGCTTCAAAATCCATTTTTAAACTCTGGAACTCTAATCTTTATATTGATGCAATATTTTTGCGACAACTTCTCGATTTTTCTCTGTGTTGGCTGGTGGAAGAACAAGACCTCACCTTTCATTTATAATGTGAAGTTAAAAAATGAAGAAAGCCTTGCTGTATACCAGAACCAAGAGTGCTGCTTGTATGACATTCAGACTTACTCCTTTGGACAAGTTGAAGTTTTGCAGGCAGAACTGCAGCTTTTCTGTACTGAGTGTAGAGCAAGATGAAATAGTTGTTTCTGCAACCTTGTTTGTGTCTCTGTTTTCCCATTTTAGTAAGAACAGCTTTACTAGCCATTATCGGATTTATGCCAACCAAAGGTGAAGGAGCAATAGGATCTCTGGATTATACACCAGAAGAAAGAAGAGCTCTTGCAAAGAAGTAAGCACAAAGTTTGTTACTGTGGGTGCATATACATGGACTCTCTTTTAGGGTAGAGTGTTGAGTAGAAAGTCAGTCACTTCAGTCTGTTCTATTGTATTTACTCCAAATATAAAAAAGCTTCTATGTTTTGTGTAATTTTTTTCTCTTGAACACTGCACAAACTCTGAACTTGGTCAAACAAAGTGTTTTGAGTGGGCTCTGTTCCTTCTAACGTTGTGTGGTCAAATTAGAGGTTTGTCTGAAATTCAGGCTTAGAGATGCAGTTACCATTGTGATAAAGTGGTAACTGCAGCATGAAGGAAAAAGGAGTATGGTGGAATTGATAGAAAGTGTAAGTGAGGGAGAAGACGACCAAAACAATGATGCATTCTTTCCCTTATGTAAATAATAATAATAATGAAACAACAACAAAAAATTATGAAGC
This sequence comes from Phaenicophaeus curvirostris, assembly GCF_032191515.1. NCBI lineage: Eukaryota > Metazoa > Chordata > Aves > Cuculiformes > Cuculidae > Phaenicophaeus > Phaenicophaeus curvirostris. The sequence goes on from NC_091393.1 coordinate 8,792,274, forward strand.
AACTACTTCTGAATGATTTTTAGGACATAAACATAAAATTAGATTTGTGATTATGATTGAATAGCTTCGTGGACAAGGGGAAAGGAGTGAATGTTGTTTATCTTAACTTTAGCAAGACCTTTGGTGCTGTCTTCCTTACCATTCTCATAGAGAAACTCATGAAGTACAGCCCAGGTGAGTGGGGGCAATAAGGTGGATTAAGAACTGGCTGAGCTGCTGGGCTCAACGGATTGTGATAAGCAGCACAGTGTGCGCCTGCAGGCTGGTTACTGCTGGAGGGCTCCAGGGGTTGATGCTGGAGCCAGTGCTATTCAGTGGCATTAATGACCTGGATATGTGACAAAGTGCACCCTCAGTAAGTTTGTATTAGATACGAAACTAGAAGCTGACTACATCAGAAGGTTGTTCTGCCATCCAGAGGAATCTCAACAGGCTGGAGGAATCTGGTCAAGTTCAGCAAAGAGAAGAGTGAAACCCTTCCCCCGGGGAGGAATAACACCAGCCAACCAGCTAGAGAGGAGCTTAGGAGGAGAGGACCTGGGAGTGTTGGTGGACAGCAAGCTGCTCTGGAGACAGTAGCGTTCCCTTGCAGCAAAGAAGGCTAATGGTATCCTGGGCTGCATTAGGAAGGGCATTGCTGACAGGTGGAGGGAGGTGATCCTTTCTCTGCCCTCAGCACTGGTGAGACATCTGGAGCGCTGAGTCCAGGTCGGGGCTGTGTCCAGGTCTGGGTACAGAAAAGATACACACTCATAGAAGTGAATCCAGTGCAGTGCCACAGAAGTGATAGAGGGGCTGGAATGTGTGTCGTACAAGGAGAGGTTCAGAGAGCTGGGAGTGTTCATCCTGGGGAAGAGAAGGGTCGGGGATCTTATGTGTGTGTACAAATATCTGAAAGGAAGATGTGAAGAAGGCAGAGCCAGGCTCTTCTTAGTGGCATCCAGTGGTGATGGGCACAAACTGAAACCCACAAAACTGGATCTGCATTGAAGAAAACACTTCTTTATTGTGATGGTGGTCAAACTAGCACAGGTGAGGTGGTGGAGTGTCTGTCCTCAGCGGTGTTAGAAATGTGACTGGAAACGGATCTGAGCAATGTGCCCTACTTGATTCTGCTTTGAGCAAGGAGACCGGACTAAATAATCTCTAGAAGTATCTCACAACCTCAATTATTCTGTGATTATCCTTCAAGGAAATCTGACATCTGTGGAGGGTTTTATGGCCTTTCTCCTTCTCCCACCTGGGGAGGAGAAAGTACTTGAAAGACCATATCTCTATCTCATAGGCAAAGTTACTATATTACAAATTGTGATTAGGACCTCTTTTTGTGGGCAGATGTGGGCTTATTCTGCCCCTGCTCTGAGACTCTCACTTTTCTGTTAGCATGGCACTGACTCAGAGCTAATAAACCTTGGTGCGGTAGGTTTTAGTGGGTTGGTCTTGATACTGTACTGTCAAGGCTGTACGTTCCTCATTGTCTTGGAGAGCTGCCTGCAGTGTGCCCTGCAGACAAACTAAATGTGCAAGAGAGGAAAGGTAATGCTGTCACAGAAGCTGGAATTCCTGGAGTTGATGTGCAAGCTTCTGGGTCCTTATTAATATATTTAATAATAGTTAGATCTTTATAATTTACAGTTTTAATTTGCTGCAGATATAAAGCAAGTTTTAAAATGGTAACAAATGACTAATAAAGTATAGACATCAGCAATATGTCAGTTGTTAATATTAGTTGTTAATAATTAACATTATTAATGTTAGTATGTCAGTTGTTAATATTTTCCTAAATGACATAAGAGAATATGTATTTGTAATGTAAATAATTCTCAAGATATTTTTTTGGTATAGTGTGATTTGAGGCAGGGAGAGATACTTTTAAGCTACTGGTCTTGACGTAACTTGTCTTTCTGTGGATTGTTTTGTGAATAGTTTGTTTAACCAAACACATGAGAACATTCCGAGAACGTGCTGTTCTGAGCTGTGTCGTTTGTGGCCAGGTCACAAGACTTCTGTTGTGAAATGTGTGGTGCATCTATGAAGACAGCCCTCTTGCCACTAAAATCCGGAAGCGTGTCAAGACAGGCGCACAAGGAGGCTAAAGAACTTGCCAGAAAAATTAGCTTCAAGGTGAAGTCACTGTTAAAACTTTTATCTCTGTTCTTTGGAATTAAAAAAAGATATTGAGGAAAAACTTGTAAATTGCAGAAACATTCATCATTTCATAAATGTCATCAGTCACTACACGGAAACCTCAGATTTTAGGACAGTCTGAAAGAGGAGAATAGGAATGGGTCTCTTGCAATGTGCCAATTAATAAATTGTGCATCTCCAGCATTGATTAATTAGTTTTAATTTCAGTGGTGAGCACTGTGGTTAGAACTGCTTTTCTATGTTTTCAGATACTGATAACTTGATTAAATTCTCCAGAATTAGCCTTATCATAAAAGTGTTAGGAAAGTTTGGGCAAAGCTAACCTGAATTTTTTTTTCCTTTGTGATTTTTTTTTCTCCTTTTGGCTTATGGAAGGAATAAAACATATTCCTACTGAAAAATACTTGCAAATTCTTTTGAACTACTCTGCAGCTGAAGATTCTGAAAGTTGAACTCTGGTACGGAAGTTGCTGAAACCCAAAAATGCATTCTCTAGCTTGTCTTTCAGTGAAAGTAAGGTTTGTTTAGCCAAATACGTGCCTTAGAAAATTGCATGTCTTGCATGCAATGTTGTTTTTCACTGGGTCTTGCACTAAGCTCTTAAATCAGCCACTAAGGAAGATTGCTGTGCATGAGGGCAGGGAGCTACAGTGAAATATATTATGACTGCGTGGCATTGGTCAAGAACACACCCTCACTGAGGTCAGGAGTGCTGATATGTCCCCTTTTATCACCAAATATGTTGACGTGGTTAGGTTTGTGTGTAATAACACTTATGATAAAAACACCTCAAAATGTTTTACAAAGATGAAGAGATACAAGGACAGAGTTTTAAATTGCAGCTGCTCATAGAAGCCATTTAGACTGCCTGCTCCTGGCTTTTTTACAATATATGAAGTTATATTGTTAAATGTTAAAAAATGTAGGATTAATTTTTGCTTAAAAACTGCTAATCTTCATCACAGAATTCCTAGAAATATTAGAGTGTGTATACATATATTTATTTTTTTAGAAAAAACTCTTAACTTATACCTTTTTCGGTTTTAAAATGAGAGATCTAGGGACCTGAGTCTCTAAACAATATTGGTGCATTCTATGTATATCCACATACTTAACTCTACCTCCTAAGAGCAAGCACTATGCAATGGAAAAATGAACAAAAGCCTCAGGTTTCTACAGCCTTTTACAATTCATTGTGGTTTTTTACAAAGTATAATTCAGTTCTGTCCTCTGTTTGTGCCTTCCCTCCCTTTCTCAAATCAAATTTTAGGGATTGTTTTTTTAAGCTGCCTGCTTCTCTGCTTTGCTTGACTTTGTTATTGTTTATTTCATTGCTGTTAGGCTGAGGCATTAGATTGATGTGTTTGTAGTATGAATTACTAGCAGGGAATGCAGAAGTTTTTAATCATCTTTATATATTCTGTGTCAATCTATGGGGTAAGATTTAACATGAAATTGCTGATTGAGTGTATAATTTGAGAGAGTCTCCCTGCTAGCAAACGTACTATCAATCTCTGCTTTATCTTGATCGTTAAAGAATAGAGTTCCTAAACTTTTCTAAATGATCCTGGGATTGTGAGAAATTATTTCATGCGAGCCTTAAGCGAAATGGTAATTTTTATAAAGCCCTTATGTATGGTATTGAGAAAGGAATATGAAATTCAGGAGGAAAAAAGTGACAAAATACATTTCCTTGTTACAGTTTTCCTGCTTCTGTGAGTCTTCCTCTTTGTTCCTGTCTATTTAAATAGAAAATCACATTTTTTAAATCAACTTTCCACTGACTTACAAATTGTTTTGTGCATTTTAGGTATTATATACCATAAATTCCATCCCACTTCAAAGAAAAAAAAGAAAAGATAGATGACTGATAGCATATGTATTACTGTTAAACAGTTTGGTTTATCTACATATTGTCATCAGAAAGAGTATTTTGCAGAAAAATTCATTCTCCACTCGCCCTATTATGTATAAATATGCCAGTCATCTTCCCTTGAGGTCTGTGTTCTTTCCAGCTTTTCTGGAAGCAGAGGTAAGAGCTGGAGAAAAGACAGACTAGGTGACAAAAAAATGTATTTCAGGTTTGGAACTTTCAAGTGCTTCAGTTTTTTGATTGTTTCTCTGACTTCAGTCTAGCAAACTAGACTCAGTGCTTTCATAAGCTAAAATAAATCAGATGCACATTTTCTCATGTATGTGCTTTATTAACAGTAAAATTGAAATGAGCTCTTATTAGAGAAAGCAGAAATATGTGAAAAGCAGTAGTCACAGGTTCCAGTAAAGGAACTTGCAACTGGACATGGGAAAGGAAAATTCACCCTGTGGGTTGTCAAATGCTGGAGCAGGCTGCCCAGAGAGGCTGTGGAATCTCCAGCCTTGGAGATGCTCAAAACTTGATTGAACATTATTCTGCTTTGAGGAGGGAGTTGGACCAGGTGACATCTAGAGGTCTCTTCCAGGCTAAATTATTATTGATCCTGTGTTACTTTGTTGCTGGTCTGTATTTGACTCATAACTTGTCGTATCTAGTATTGGAGTTCATAATAGTCAAGTGTAAAAGGAAAGAAGTGTTGCCAGATTTTAGGTGTTCTTAAATCTTAAATTCATCTTCAGATTCTCTCAGTGATACATTTTTTTTGGATTCTCCTGAAATAACATATATCAAGAAACAAGGAATTTAATTTCCTTGCACAAAATAGTATCATGAATCTTGTTGTCTTATCAGCTTGTTATCAAAATAACTGATTGGTTTCTAATACACTTGTTTGTATTTGTTACTACTACTACCACTACTTTAATCTGCATTTCAACATGTATTTACTAGATATTAGGTTTGGAATTGTTATCTTTGTAATAAAATGATGTCTAGGTACGTGACTTGGGAGTTGACCTTCTTGCAGACAAAAATTGTTGTAGTCATGACTACCCCTAGCCCCCTTTTTTTAAGTATGTGTGGATTTTCAAGTATTTCAGTTCAGAACTATGATGCTGTGTCCTTTTCCATTCCCCAAGAGATTACTGCAGGCATAGGTACTGTTTCAAAAAGAGGTTTATTCATGGTCTTCTACATATCATTGCTGACCTCTTATCTCAAATTTCTAGAAGCATGAAACCTAAATTCTGGAATCGATGCTTATGAGACATTTTATAAATATGTACAAAAGCAGTATTGTAAGACTTGTATTTTTTTCTTTTGCTCTACTTATGCTGAAATTTAAATAATGAAAGCTGAGGTGTGCATGCCTGACACAGTGTAGTGCCATGCATATATACCCAGTCTGGTTGTGAGGCTTGTTTAGGACTAGAAGCAGTATAGCCACATGAAGCCACTCTAACTGAGGCTAGTTAGCCCCTCTGAGAAGTAGGCTGTATTAGTTTGCTTATAGCAACAGTAGTCAGCAGTTATTTCTGGCATAATGTCCTGGCTCATATAATGAATTTTCTTTTTGCTCTATACATCTGTGCATTTTTCCAATGTTATACCTGTTATGTGCAGACAATCTTAAAATTATTTTTTAGGCTGATGTTTGCACATCTATGGTCTCATTTCCAAACAATTAGAATTTCTTAAACTTGTTGGTGTGTAATTGAAATGCAGTTGGCGTACTTGATGATTACATTTCAGTAAGGCTTGTATTCTGCACACATTAAAATACACGTTACAAAACAAGCCATGTGTTTTTGGGGCGATTTTGAACTTGTCTCTGAAGTGTAATACATACTTCTTGTAGGCTGAAGTCAATTCATCCAGGAAGTCTGATGCTGGACCCTCAAGCACATCAGGATTGAACCACTCTGCCGCTTCACCTGAGGCCCAGCAGGATGGTGCAACTAGAGCATTCCAGGATCCCAAAAGTGCAACGGTATGGTCTGTCTTTGAGCTTTATCAGTGCAACTACAGGCAGAGTCTGAATATGAGAGCTATACTATTAATCTAATAGGAGGCTTCATTAAGAGTATATAGTTAATATATTTCTTTTACAACTTTTTTTATATAAAATCTCTGTAAACTTTAGCAAATACTGTGCTGAAGATGCTATGCACTTTTAGAAATAGTGATCTCTGATTTTGCTTCCTTCTGTTATAACCAATAAGTAACATTCTCTTAGAAGTTCTTGTTCAAGTTAGTTCTTTTAATGTATGGGTTAACAGTTCACTGAAATGGTGTCTTAAGTTCTATAATGTACCATCTGCATGATATATCACAAGTTTTTACAATAGAATTCTTAGCCAGGGGTAAAAATGTTTCAGTGATAATATGTGGCTTTCAAATATTAATTGAGGATATCTTCCTGGTTTGTATAACCTCTTAAGTAAATCTCAGTGAAACATTCTTACCATTCGAAGTATGACACTTATGTTTTAATACTGCTAAGTGTAGGGCTTACATAATGGTTTCGGAAGTGACCGAGGCCTGGTGGTGGGCCAAGGCAGCTGCTGTTATGACTGTGGCAAATGCAATCTAAATTCACTGATAAATTGCAGGCAAATCCCAACTAAGCTGTCTTTTTCAGAGAGGATGGGACTGCAGATCGGTTAAAAAAACTAAACCACGTCAAATAACGTCAGACCATCTGTTGCGTGTTTGAAACATATTTTCAAGCTATGTAGAAATATAAACATGCTAATAGCATACTTTTTCCCACAATAAGGATTTTTCCAGATTGTTCAGGATTTAATAAACCATTTTATTTTATTCTTCGTATTACAGATCCTAGCTAATATAGTAGAACTAGCCAAAACACCAAGGGATTGCTAGCATTCTCTTCAGGAAAAAGAGACTGGTTTTTTTTATTAATCCCATTTCTATGAAATTTGTTTCAATCAATTATGCTGATTTAATAAGTAGTAATTAACTTAATTTTCAACAGAGCAATCCCATGTGAAATGAGACTTCTGAACATATAAATATATGTAAAAATATTTGTATGTGATGAACTGTAAATGATGAAAAAAAATGGATTCATATTTTAGAATCATAGAATGGTTTGGGTTGGAAGAGACTTTTAATGATAGCCTAGTCCAACCCCCCTGCAGTGAGCAGGGACATCTCTAACTAGATCAGGTTGCTCAGAGCCCCAACCAACCTGAATTTTAATGTTCCAGGGATGGAGCATCTACTACCTCTGTGGACAACCTGTTCCAGTGTCTCACCACCCTCAGTGTGAGCAATATCTTCCTTATGTCTAGTCTCAGTCTATCGTCTTTTAGTTTAAATGCATTACCCCTTATCCTGTTGCAACAGGCCCTGCAAAAAGTTTATCTCCATCTTTTCTGTAAGCCCCCTTTCAGTACTGAAAAGCCACAGTAAGGTCTTCCTATAAGCATCTCTTCTCCAGGCTGAACAACCCAACTCTCTCAGCACTTCTTCATAGGAGAGGTATTCCATTCCTCTGATCATGACTTGACTCAACTTTTGTTTCCCCGTCTGACCTTCTTTCCCTCCCTTCCCACCTTCTCTTGTCATTTTGCCAGACCAAGAGCCAGTATCTTGATGCCATGCCTAAAATTACTGATGCCACTTCGATCTGCTCTCTAGCACAGGACTAAATATCTTCCCAGTGCAACGTTGAATACGTATTCCTGAGTTCCTGCTGTTTAAAAAGCAGAGGGATAGAGTTTGGCTCTCCAGCACAGCACGTGGTGGTGATGAAGATGACTTTTCACCCTGCTTTTCACCTAGTACCATGTACTTTTCATAAAGACCTACTCACTGGTTGTTTCCATTCGTGGCCCTGTTAGCAATGTTAGTGCAAATATTGCACATTGGGTGTTAAAATTTTGTGCACCCGAATTAGAGAAAATGAAGTATTTAAAGACTTATCTTTGAATGAAGAAAATGGAGAGGAGGGGGCTGATTCTCATGCCACTCATAGTTGCTTCCTGGGAGAACGTGTCATAACAACACTATCAAAGTTTGCAGGTGCAAAGCAATGAGTGCAACAGCATGAGAACAATAGAAGGAACAATGCTGCCTTGGAAGCATTGCAAAATGCTGCCACAGCAGCTTGGGTAAAAAGATACAGAGCTGCAAAGAACAGACTGTAAGTATTATTAAGACTAAAACAATAGGCTACCTAAAGCGTTAGGCAGCATAGTACTTGAGAGGGGTCTCAAGTCTTACATAAGGATTCTGATTTGACTACTTCTGACAATATATTTATCTTCGGTGTTTTGGTTCTTTTTAATTTGTAGTAGCTGTTGATGTCTGCTCAGGGCAAAGTAATCATACAATTCTCCTGTCTGAGTATTCAAATGGCAAGCAAGGCACTGCTGGAAGTTTCCTTCATAAAAGTAATTGCCCTCAGCATTAAGAAAATGAGATTCTTCCACATCTGAGCAAAAGAATGTTTTTTAAAGAATATATTGTAGATACTTGAGTTCGACCCGAGTCCAGATTAAGTCACCCACTATGCCAGTGGTCACCTAAATGTTGGTACCAAAGCTCTCATCACAGTCCCCGAGATGAATTATTGGAAGCTGGAGAGCACTGCAGCTCACTGAGGAGCAAGGCTGGTCGGCTGCTTTGCTCTGTCGCTCCCTCTGATCGCACTGGCTAAATCCACGTGGACTATTATGCGAGTCTGAACTCCTACCACAACTGTAGCAACCTACATTCAGTGCATCGATACGGAATGACATCCCACCCTGGTGCTTACATAGTTGATCATAAAATTGATACTTGATAAGCTAAAAGCTGTGGTTAGACTTTTTTTTTCTGATAACTTGGTAATATATTAAACCTCAGTACACTGTAGTAGTGTCCTGCACCGACATACTGGCTGGCTGAAATGTTGTATTGAGGAGCTATGAAATAAACAGTGTAACTTAAATCAACTAATCTCAAACTGATAAGGGAGGATTCCTTGAGAAAGTGAGACTTAAGAAGCCCTTATTTTTAATCATATATTCTGAATGATATACTGTTAAAAAATGTGTCTAAAGCTTCGTAATACTACAGCAACAATTTTAAAGATCTTTGCAATCAGGACTACTTGGCCTGACTTGGATTCATTAAAAAAATAGACATATTTCTTATTAGCCTTTAAACCATGCTGTGTCAAACTTAAGCTGTTCTTCAGTTGGAAGTTATATGGGTGAAGGAGTATTTAATCTGTCCTTCCATCTTCTAATTTCTGTATCTCTCTGTGATAGGTTTCAGTACCTCAGAGGATTTATATGGTTCTGAGTTCCTACAGTTTGCTCTATTTTTAAAACATTCCTTCCAAAATGAATATTTAATGCTTCCAGCATTCTGATAAAAATGTTTAGAATAATGTCCTGGAGACAAAAGTAGCGCAGTGAATGTTGCCGTTCCTCAGAAGACTCAACATGGTGTAGACTTCCTTACTCACATTCTGTTATACAATAGAACCTTTTTTTAATTCTAACATTTGTACATTTTACTAAACTAGCCTTATTTATCAAACTCACATTTGGAGAAAAGTTTTCTACCAATCCCAACAATTTCAGAAGTTATTGCAGAAAAAATATGACACATAAAGTGCATATTCAGTGATTATAAAGGTGCAATGTTAAAGGTGGCTTTAGATGTAGCTCTGCAGATGTAGCTCTTATTAAATATTTTGATTTTCAGTCTATTAAGCCCTCAGTCACAACATCTCCAGTATAATTCAGCACAAAATTACTTAAAATTGGATGCAAATTGTGCCGTTTTAGCCTGAAAATCTTGACATTTTTGCTTAAGAAGAATTTTTAAACTTACCATACATGAAGACAAGAAGATTGTGATTTTTTAGGTTTATAATACAGCCTATCTGCCATTTTGGGGATTCTTAATTATTAAGTCTTCAAACAAAAAAAACCCTTTATTAAGATGCATATATTATTTAAGATACACTAGCAGCTGGTCCCAAATTTGTATTGAGTAATGATCGTTCCTTTTTTATCTACCTTGCTTCTCCATGTCTGCTGATACTTGGTCATTGATTATGTTGGGCATCCCGGGGCAGTGTGTTAGCTCAGCTTTGAGTGGAGCACTCAGTCTTTTGCTGTCCTGATTGATTTATAGAATTTCCTCCCAAAATATAATTTACAGCCTTGCAATTGTCGGTGAGGTTTCTCTTAAATTACATGTCAGTTTATGGCACCTTGTCTCATTCAGAACAGGGTCTTTCTGTTTTGTTTTTAACTGTGTTGGGAAGAAGCTCAGGTGTGTGACAGCTAGTGCGAGTCACTGTGATTGCTGTAGTAGTTAATAAGTATGTAGGATCAGGAAGATTTCTAGACTTCACGCTGCCTACCCCTCACTCCACCCCGTGCTTCTTAAAAGCTCCTTCAAGAAGAATAACACTGTACCTGTTGAATTTGCAGTTCTTGCTTCCTGAATTCGTTTCTCTCCTGCTCCCCTTTTGAAAGATAAGAGTGTAGATGAATCTAGGAACTTTTCAAAGGCTCAGCTTTCCCAAGTCTTTATTTTCTTTGGCACGAGGAGCTTTCAAGTGCGTTCAGTGTGATTCAGAATTACTTTCTTCTGCAGTGCAGTGGAAATGATGGCAAGCTGCTCATGGTGTTCTTGGCTGTTCCTGCTGACCAAATAAATCTTTAAAAAACATTTTTCTTTGAAGCAAGAAACCTATGTAAATAGTGAGTAATTCCATCAGTCATTCTTTGCTGATAACAAAAAGGGGGAATTACTAATGAAGAGGAGGTAGGAGAGGGAAGTCTCTTCCCTGGCCTAGTCAAATCACTAACTAGGTGAGAATTTGGAGATTGTTCTCCCACATGCAGAATACATGGTCAAAGAGTCACGAGGCCAAATACTACTTACTGTCTTGTGGATCATCAAACCTGATGCACAGCTGAGGGCATTCCCTATCAGGCCGTGTAGAAAGGTTATCTTTTGTGGATATAGTAGCTGGCCAAAACAGCGTTTAGTGTTATGGATATTGTGTCCATTAAAAGGCTTTAGCTGGAAGCAAATTTAAAATGTCCAGAATTCTAGTTCTGCTTGCTGTAATGATGATCTTTCAGAAGGGGATTGAGGTGGGGATATGGGGATTGGAATGGACAGCTAACTCTGGAAAGCAGCTGCAGGTTCCTTCAAGTGGGAAAACCTGCAAACTGTTCTGAGAAGTGAAAAGAAGACTTAAAAAAACCCCCTTTTTTCAGAACTACTTTTTTTTTGAACGCTTGTCAAAATTTTTATTTCCAACAACTGTGTTGTGTCACTGTTTTTAATAGTAAAACAGTGGAAATGTGAGCCTTTTAGTTTCGCTAGCAGGATTAAGCTGGTGGAATATCAGAACCCATAGTTTTAGTCTTACACAGTGAAGAAGTTTTCTATAGAATAATACTCTCCTGATCTGAACATCAGTTGCCAATGTTATTTTTTTACTGCAGGTAATGGTAGACTGACGTTTGGCCAGTAGAGGGCAATAGGTATGTGCGTGCGTAGGTTTCATGCTCAATAATTTGAGCTGGAATCACTTGGGTGTTTTGTGTTCAGGGGTTTTGTTCGTTTTTTTCCAGTGTTGGTGGTGATAAGAGCAGACTTTTGGACATCTCTGTCCACAGGAAGCAGTGCAGCATTGCTTAATTACATTTCTTTGGACTCCTCTTTTCCCTTTCTTGCCTTCTCCAACTTGTTTCCCCTTCAATATCGGTGACATAACAAATCCTCAGAGACTTAACTGTCTGGAGATTACTTGAACTGCAAAGAGTTAAGCAAATCATAGGCAAAGACATTTGAAATATCTTGATTAAATAAATAGAATAAATCTAAAATTAAATAAAAGAATAAATCTAGAATTCAAATATTGTTTGACAGACTTTCTTCTGACTTTTTTTACCCTCAGAACTGCTAATTTGCACCTTGAAATAGGCTTCCGAAGATAGCATATGAACAAAAATGATGGATCTAAGAGTCTTGTAACTACTAGTGATAGATATTACCATGCTTTCATGTATTAAATATTATCTGAGAAGTATATTTTAGTCCTAAGAGTCTAATTCCTGCTGATTTTATGCACTGTCTTGCCTCATACTCTTCATGTTTCCTTTTTAGTCGGAAACTCAGAACAGCAGTGCGGCAGCCAGTCAAGAGCATACTCCACCTGTGTCCACTAACACATCTATGAGTCCTCGGCAGCGCCGTGCCCAGCAGCAGAGTCAGAGACGGGCTCCGTCTTCAGCTGACTTTAATCGGGTGCAGCAACCAAGAGTCAACATGAACAACACTGGATCAACTGTTCTGATTGTCCTTCTGACTTTTGCATTGGCAGCTCTTATATTTCGTAGAATATATTTGGCCAATGAGTATATATTTGAGTTATAAGATTGTTTCAGTGACCTGAATGCTTCATTGAACATTCTGTATTGGATATGATGTGAGAACTGTTTAGAAAGGTTACTGTTTGTATTTACACTTAAATCTTTATGAATGTTAATGTAACCTACAGATACATTACTTGTAAGAAAAGCAAAGTTGGACGTTTAACTACAAGTGTTAATTGAGTGCCCAGTAGCTACTTGGAGAAACAATGCAGTGAAATAGTAACATTAAGACGTGGGTGGGGAGTCAATTTCAGTAATTTATCAACTAGAAAAAGGCATTTTAAAAAAAGTGGTTGATTCATTTTAAGTCAGCATAAAATTTGACGTTGGAGAAGGAATTACAAAATTAAACACTGCTATGTGTTTGTGTCCAGTGCACTCTTAATTTAGAGAGGATACAGTTTTGTAACCACTTTTATTTACCATGACACATTTCTAGGGGGGAACACATACCAACTGGTTGTGATGCTGCTTTGTGTGTGTGTGTGTAAGGGGGGAAAAGAGTAGGGGGGGAAAGAAGGGGCCAGCGTTATTTTAATTCTTGGGTTTTTGAAGAAAGATTGGATGATCTTTTACAAGATTTGAATGTCCTCTTCTAACACACTCAATTGTATATCTTGTTTTTTTTAAATCTGAGGATTATATAAAACATGTCTATTCTTGCAATAGTTATGAATATGTAATATAAGTATTTACTCAGAGCTATTGTCTTTTAATTATACCAGAAATATACATACTACATAGAACTGAGTGTTTCATATGTGGTTTTATTTACTAAAGAAAGTTTAAACCTTATTATACTTAAACTCATGTATATGAACATGCTTAAGAGAAATATTTATTACAACCATGGTAGTAATAAAGAGTTTCAAGCCAGTCTTCGGTTATATTTCAAGTATCACAAGGCCTTTTTTGTTTGTTTGTTTCCATTTTTTATAAAACTACAATTAATATTGGACCCAGATGCTTTCTGCATTATTAGTTTATTATAAAAATAAGCAACTGGTAGTATTAATGAATGCTGTGAAATCACATCCACAAACAGTAGGCCTACATTTGTCAGGGTTTTGAGAGGTTTGCCTGTAAATGTTTAAATATTGCAGTGAAGCTGAAGAAGGCAATCAGTGGGATAATTTTCCTCTTTTATTATTGCACAGATTTAAATGTATTCTAACATGTTTATTTCAAAGACAATGACATTTCCCCAAATTTGAGTTCATTCCTGTCAAACACGATAGCAGGGGCTTAGATGAGATTCTCATCCTGTTTCTTAGCACGTATTTACCAAGTTACCTACAGCTTTCCTAAATTTTGTTGAATATAGTGTGTTTTGCTGTTTTGAAACATGAAAACAGCTATAACAACTTCTAAAATATGAGCCTATTCTGTGCCTAAGGGGAATGTGGAAAAGGAAAAAAAAACAACCAGCCAAGCAATGAAACCTCTTTTGAGCTGTTGGTAATTTTGTTTGCAGATACAATGGAACAAAGATAAAAAACTAGTTTTCTTAAGAAATAAAAAAGGACAAAAAAACCCAAACTCCCAACAAACACAAAAGAAAAAAAAAAAACCAAACCCAAAACCTCTCCAGATCCTGTAGCTTCTAAATCGGAAGTACTGTCTTTCCTAGTTGGTATGTTACTTGATTACCTGTTCTATTCAAATATTGCAAACCTGAGCTCACAGAAAAGAGTTCTGAAAGAGGTCTGACCCAAAAGACAGTTTTCTTGTTTTTGACCTGCTTACTCCTGGGAAGCTTTGCTCTGAATGTGCTTTTCATAGAGATGGCTGTGATGCCAAGCAAACTTTTGCTCTTAGACCTGTACCACACACTGGCTGTCAGTAAAGCAGCTAAGTCTTCTGGAAAGAGGCAATCTGCATTGCCCTTTGAATGGACTGTGAGAAAATGTGCTTCGAATGGTTTCTGAAAACAGCCTCTTCCTTGTGATTAAAGAAATAGCTGCTTTGTAGCTTTTCGTTTTTATTTCTAAAAGTTAAAATGCCTAGTTGTGCAAATATATAGATATTGATGGTGACTTAATTTTTGTAAAATGTCTATCGCATGTATAGATACTTCGGGGCTTATTGTGTTTTAGTATTCCTTTAGAAGTTAACAGTAAATAAAACCATCATTTTCAGAGGAAGTAGTTCATCTTTTATCTTCAACAGCATAAAGACCAGGCTGAATTGGAAAATAATATTTCAACTGCTGTAAAACCATCAAAGAATGTACATTTTACAGTGATGGACATGTCTGAAACATAGCACAGGTGGTTTCCAGATGAAAAAGATGCCATGAGAAGGAACAGAAAATCTGGAAAGCCTAATGAAAAGGGACAGCCCGGTTTTACACAGTCTGGCAGGAGGATAGCACTGTCCTGAGATTAGGGGATTGAGCAAAAAGCTGGCATGCAGAATTGCGGGTTTTTATATAATAGCTTTAGCAAATATCCTTTAGGACCCAGTGGATATGTTTGGTGAGGCAAACTTCATGAATAATGGCCAATCATTAAGCAGTGATGAGGGAAAAGCTTTGAGTGAGAAGCCCCTGAAAGCCTGGGGAAAACATAGCATCGGGAAAGCATCATTTCTATCACTGATGACCGAGAAGCACGCGACGCCAGAATTAGAGTTGATTCAATGTTTAAACCCGGGGGGACTTGTACTACAGGAGGTTACTGGAGTGCAGAGTGCCCGATTCCTATTTCCAGCAACATGCCTTATTTTGCGAAACTCTTTTTATTAATCTTTTGCTTAGTTCTTCTTGTGGAGAGCAGGAAGCACAGGAGGAGGAGGTGGACAAGCCAGCTGGAGGTGCAGAGGGCAAGGTAAGGGTTATCAAGACACATATGTTTCTATTCCTTGAGTCTTATAAATACATTACTGCGTAGACGTAAAAATCTGCCTTCTCACTGTCTTTGTGTAAATCGTATGTGCAAAGAGCTTTATGGATAATGTTTGTATAATGGACTCTGATAGTACAATCAGTTTCAACTGTAAACGGACGTGTTTAATACTAACATTAATTTTAACTCTGAACGAGGCAGATTTTGCAGAGACGTTGGCCACTGCAGCATGGATTGTGTTAAAAATATTCTTAGCCCTCTATGTGAATTACAGAGAGAATTCAGAGAAGCTGCAGTTTAATAGCGACATGCAAATCTACATATTGTTTCAGCGCTGTTTCAAGAGCAGGTTAGTTATGCTGCTTGCTGGGGTGTCTGTGCTGCTTATGTTCACTTGAAATTGCATGTTACTCTCTAACAATTTGAAGCAGGACTGTTAGTTAGAACGTGTTGTACTAATTAATAACAAATAAATTCCTGGAAGTTACCCGGGGATTGTAACATTTAAAAATATTTTGAAGAAAGACATGGACACTTAAAAAAAATACATATTTTAGAGTCAAGCAAAGGCACAAGAAAGAGTTAAAGGTCTTAGTGAAGTTTATTAGATTTACTGTTGCTGAGATTTGACCAGAGGTTTACATTAGAAAAGATAATCTTCCAAACCTGTCAGACAGTCCAAAGTATGTTATCCTTTTTTGTGGTTATGTCATCCAGTGACAATTATATCTTACAAGACTGTTCATTGTTCAAAGGGCTCAAAAATAAAATTGGGTTAATCCATCTTATTAAATGGCTTCGCTATGGCTGTAAACCTTCATCTTTTCATTTATTTTGTTGGGGTTTTTGGTTTAATACTCAGTGCTTTTATAGGGAGTGTTGTTACTTGAGCATTATACGAAGACATGCTGTGAAATAATTGAAAGCAAAGAATACCTACTATGCTCTCAGATTTATGCTACTTACTGACAAAATACAGTAACATATGCTTCCAGTGACATAAAAGTTATAAAGCTGAAGCAGCTGGGGCCTGATCCTGAAATCTGAAAGCCAACTGAAGTTTTGCTACTGATTGGCACAGAATCCCCCATATCGAATGAGAACTTTCATTTAACTCTGATTTTTTTTTCCAAATCTGTGTTTTGGAAAATGCAGGAATTTAACAGTAGCATTTTCTTGCAAACCATTCACACGTAGTAGAGGTCATCTACTTTAAAGTTACAAAATAGTATAAGTCCTTCTCTTAAACATGACTTTGCACAAAAGTAGTGCTGTGCGCTGGGTTAGAAGTTGTTCGAATATTTTGTACCAAGTGCCAAGCGAGTGCTATTGGCATCTCCAACACTGGCTTGGAAATAGTTTGGGGTATTATTCAGTAGCTCTGCAGTGGCTGCATCTCCGGGATCACAAAGAGATGTCGACAGTCCTCGCAGACTATCCATCTGGACAGAATTTCCAAACAGAAAATAAACTCTGAGAAGTAGTGCTTTTGTTGATATTTATCGCTCTATAAAAACTGCTGATAATGCTTCTGGTAATGTTTATTGCTCTGTACACATTGTCCTGGGCTCAGGCGGCCTTTGGCATCTCAGCTGTGCCTGTGAATGCTGTGATTCCAATGGCCTCTGCACTGAACAGGCAGACACACTCTGGCTCCGATCTGCTTATTCCTCTCTCCTAACGGTTGTGCAGAAGCCTCACGCATCAACCAGCAGAAATGCACTTCTGAAAGAAATCTAACTTTGAGCTTCTCTCAGCTCAAGATGTCCCGCTCAAGGGGACTTGAGCTCAAGCTCAAGGTCTTCGGAAGTGGTCAGTGATTTGGAATATACCAGTAGGGATGTAATTTGCAGGACATGCTACTGGCCAGCCTTGGGCTGGGACCCAAAGGCAGAAGCAGATCACTGGGGAGGGCACGGCAGCACCAGGCTCAGTGCATGGACTGGTTTTCAGGCAGTGGTACACTGGCTGATCCCTGCTGAAATGGCTGCTGTTGGCAGGTGTGCTCCCTCGCTTGCTTTGCAGGGCTACATGTTTTTCCCCCTAACTTCAAATCAGGTGCTGCAGACATGTCGTCTGGCCTGTGCTACTTCCCAGCCCCTACTGATCCTCTCAGCTGTACGGTGGTTTCTCAAGAAATGCGATATTTGTAAGTGGTCTGTGGTTAAAATGTTGATAACCATTTATTTACAGATGTGTTGCTCACCTGGGGTTCAGGTCCAGGGTGTTGCACAGCCTCTGATCCTTCAAGGTCTGATTTCATAGAGTCATAGAATAGTTAGGGTTGGAAGGGACCTTAAAGATCATTTAGTTCCAACCCCCCAGCCATGGACAGGGACATCCCACTAGATCAGGTTACCCAAGGCTCCATCCTGGCCTTAAAAACCTCCAGGAATGGGGCATCCACCGCTTCCCTTGGCAACCTGTGCCAGTGTCTCACCACTCTCATAGCGAAGAAATTCTTCTTAACATCTAGTCTAAATCTGCCCCTCTCCAGTTTATACCCATTCCCCCTTGTCCTATCACCACAAACCTTTATGAATAGTCCCTCTCCAGCTTTCTTGTAGGCTCCTTCCAGGTACTGGAAGGTTGTTATAAGATCTCCTCGGAGCCTTCTCTTCTCCAGGCATTTCTCCCGAGATTTTTTCACCAACACTGCAGAATCACAGCAGAGCCAAATAGCCATGGGAGACAAGAACAGGGAGACGCACATGCAGGCAACAGCAGATCTGAGAAGCAAACCTAATTCCTTATCTTGGCTGTGTGCTCTGGATCTTCATGTTTGCCACTACGGCTTCTATGCTGTTGCTAGAATTGTCCCTTCTGACTTCGTAGTTATGATGTAGTTGTCCATGTAGACCATGAGATCTTTAGAGTCTCAACACGCTCAACGTTCATCAGCCTGCATGCATTCAGCGCTCTCTCTTTATCCACAGCAAGAGCAGATTCAAACCACCTTGTTTCCACTTAAGGAGACATCCCCTTAACACAGCCATCCCTTGCTTTCCGTCTCGCAGAGCTGCTAAGTTTTTCTTTAATGTTTTAAAGCGAATCAGAGAAGACATTTTTTGTAAGTATGAGTAGTCGTCTTCTACCATACCTTACCCCAGTCTCTTGCAAGTTCTCAGAGTTCTCCACTATAGCACTATCATGTAAATGCAGTAAAAACTTTTAAAGAACAGGAATCTCTACTACTTCAGTAGTGAAATGGCAAGGCTGGAGAGAGCGCTGAATGCATGCAGGCTGGTGAGCACTGAGCGTGTTGAGACTCTAAAGCTGAAAGAAACCCTGACAACCATATGATCGGAAGTGCTACAGACCCTAAGTACATCAGGGAGGATTTATGAGATACCAGTGATCAGATTGTCAGTAAAGGCGCCCGACGGGCAGGGGAGGGTTCACTGCATCCTTCAGCTCTGCAAAGGCGCTAGCAGCATCATTCACGTTTGCTGCGGAGAATGAGACCTTCCTATGCCAGATGGTGGGGAGGGTGGCATGGGATACCTGCCACTGAGGATCGGAAGGTATCGGTCTAACTGAAGTCATATGCTGTCATAAAGAATGGACTTTTTTCAAAAAAAACTTGGTCTTGCTTTTGGATTAAATTGACAAAAGTAGTTATACATTTCAAAGGCTGCGTAGACTGCTTGTCGTTAAAATTAAATCTATGCAAAATCTTTTTAAATGGATTAAACTGATTAAAAATTAAATGACAGACCTCTGTCTGTAAATTCTGAATCATCCATCATGTACCTGAAGGACTGGGCCTGAACTGATGATCAAATTGTGGCTGTTAAATGCAACTCCTGGCTCAGGAAGTACCCAAAGAAAACCCCTGTTTTTTTTCTAAGGCAGTGTTAGTGTCCCCAACCAGCCCTCTGAAGCCTCTGCAGCTGCAGACTCATTCTTAGAAGCTCTCTTGTGTGCTATTTGCTGTTAGATGATTTTTAAATTAATTGATCAGAGCTTGTTGTTTCAGTTAGGCTGTGCCATCGATTTACAAGATGGAATTGTAATACCATCATAATTTTCCATGCTATTTCCTTGTACAGGATGCAATCCAAAGTTTTATTAGGTTTTTAATTTGTTTTTTTTCCCCATTCTTTGAGCTAGGAGATTTAGTTGAACATTCACTAGTACTTAGGCCTTTCTCTGAGGGTTAAAGTCAAGCAGATGCAGTAAGATAGTTCTTCTCCACTTCCAACTTCTCAGGAGCAGAGGCCGCGCTGCGGATTGTGGAGTGCTCTGTTAGTAGCCCTAACCTTTGCAAAGAAATGCAACCTCCCCCTACAGCTACTAGTTAAAAGCTAAACATTTTATCCAACCATTCTCTTAATGGGTTGGGTTTATTCCTCTGCTTTTAGTTAGCATCAATGCAGCCGTGTTGGGAGTGCACTTGCTCCAACTCCTCTTTATTACAGCCAGCAGGGAGAGAGATGCTCCAACATCCCAATTTAAACAGGAGCCCAAAGAGAGATGAGGGGGCTCCAAATTTTCCTGTGTAGGATGTGCCCTGGAGCACAAGGGCTTGTATTTCTTCAAAACACCCATTTGATACAATTTTTTAAATTCTGTTTTTTCCTTCTAACCATCTTATTAAGGAAAATAGCTTTTCAATATTAGCAGCAGCTCTCGACCCCCCCCTTAGGTTCTATAATTTCTTTTCTGAATTGGATGCTTTAAGAGGAAACTTACGGTTTCTGATTTAGACTCCCTCTGCTCATACTCATCATACTTTGTATGACCCTTAAGCACAACCATTTCTACCGTGCGGTAATTGTTTTATAAGCTCTGAATTCCTGACCAAGGTTTTAAGTGTAATTCACCCTCATTTTTGTATCCATTAGAGCAGTCCTCTTATTTTTTCTACAAGGTTTTTCATTCTTTACTGTCAGTAATATTTCTCCCACATCAACAAATGCATCCATATCCTTTTGTATAAAGCTCTTTCTAATTATTATTATAATCATAATTATTATTATAGTTATTATTAATAATGATACTATAATGTATTTGTGATATTATGATAGTATTAAATACAATAATGATAATAATGATAATGATGATGATGATGATGATGATGATGATGATGATGATGATAGTAGTAGTAGTAGTAATAATAATACTAGGAAGTTACTGACAAACAGCTAATTGCAGCAATATTTACAACTTTGTCAGGTCTTGTGCCCAGAGCAAAGGGATTGAGGAGCCTTAATGGTCCGAGTCCTCTTTCCTGCAGCACTGGGGAACAGCCAGGGGTACCAATCCAGATTTTCTCCCAGAAGTGCATGCAGTATCTGTCTGTCTGCTGTTTAGTTATCCCCTTATGCAATTTTAGCGACTTCCACACACTTTCCTCAGGGGCTTGTTTTCATTC
Organism: Phaenicophaeus curvirostris; assembly: GCF_032191515.1. Taxonomy (NCBI): domain Eukaryota; kingdom Metazoa; phylum Chordata; class Aves; order Cuculiformes; family Cuculidae; genus Phaenicophaeus; species Phaenicophaeus curvirostris. Next base: position 8,812,941 of record NC_091393.1, read on the forward strand.
TTGTTCTGCTGTTATCACATAATCTCTCAAACAAAAAGTAAGACTTGTTCCTCCCTTAATATTCAGAATACTGAAGGGTTGCAGATCTTGCTGATTTCTTTAGACGAAACCCTTCTTTTCCTGCTGCTGTGGAGGGAAATGTGTGGTTTTGTCATTGTTTAAAGTCAGAAGACAAAGCAAGCCACCTGTCTGCATAACTACTGGTACTGAACTGGTGTTCATGGAGCAGATGGAAAGTCTCAGAATAGCATATGACTTTGTGTGTCCACCATCGAAAAGAGCTTTCTGTTGATGAGGTTGCTGGGGTATCTGGCCAAACCCTGCTCCTGGGGCTCCCAGGTGGTGCTGGTAGAAGTCAGCTCCAGCCAGAGGGCCCTGTGCGCTGCAGAGACATCAGACCAATGCTGTTGCTGTCACTGTCTTTTGCAGTCACATCTATAAGAAGAATCATGACTTGACCAAAAATAGGAAAGGAAAGACGGAGCAGCTTCTCAGGGTTGATGACCATGACTTCACCATGCGGCCGGCTTTTGGAGGTGAGAATAAAATGGTTCCCTTGATTTCATGCTCATCTAATTAAAAATCATCTAATTATCCACTAAGTCATCTAATTAAAAAATACAGCAAAATAAAAGCTTCTGGCTAGATGAGCCAGCATGAAGGGAAAGGATCTGGGTCATCTCAGGAGGTATTTGAGGCAATTTGGAGAGGGCTCATCCTCACCTCATAGTCCTCTGTGCTCTGTACAACTCCCACACTTCTTCGCCAAGTTCAGGACTCATTAGGTAGCTCAGAACCCATCCTTGCTAGAAGAAAATGGAATATTTTTTGTCCAGACAAAATTTTACTTCAAACTCTCTAGAACAACCAAAAAAGCAAGAGAGGAGGCCTCCATCACTTTCACTTCTGTCTTCCACCGTACCTAGTTACAGGAATGTTCTTGCCTGACCTTTCAAGGCTTTCTACTGCAGAGGTAAGAGAGTACCTGAATAAAAAATGTGCCAGCATAGAAAAATCTCTCCTGTTTAGATCACTGACCAAGCCCCTCTAGAGCTTTCTACAGCTTTTGGACTAATACTGCATTCTTTGTCAATTTGCCTTCTAGAATAAACTGCAAAAATCTCCCTGTGCAGGAGACACACAGGTATTTTATATTTTATGTGTAGTCTATAGAACAGAGCTTCTCTGACCTACCCATTCCTGCTGTGGCTGGAAAGATGTTTCTCACCCAGCAAAGCAGATGTGCTGATCTGACAGCACAGCGCTGTCCTCAGGCTCACAATTGCTATTTCTCCAAGTTAAAAATGTCACCAGTGCTTTTCATTTCCACCCACTGTAATTTGTTACCATGTTGCCATCCAGCCTGCCCATTAGAGGTAACTCTTAATAATCAGTGGTAAACTTGATCTGCTCTTTCTAGTGTTGAATATTTCGTCTTAAACTGCCCTTAATCTCCCTGGTGTTGGTGCCAGCCCATCTAACAAACCCAGGCACACAGCTGAGGCTCAGGGCTGAAGTGGGGAAACTGGACCTGGAGGCACTGGGCACGCCTGCTCCTTTTTGAATAGCCTGTAAAAGTGTCACTGGATAAGTTACTCTCCCGCCCTTTGCCTGCTCCAGAAGGGGATCTTCTTGACAATGATTCTGGTGCTCCACATTCTGGTTGGGGAAAGGCAGATTATACCTTATTGCTGGTATTTCCCTTCCTGCCAGGTTGCTTCTTTTGGAAGGTGAACCTTTCAGGAAGGTGGATTTGGGAAGAAACTTGGCCTCTGAAAGATGAAAAGACCAGGGAGCTGTGAGGTTGGTTTCATGGACTGATCTAAATCCTCTTGGCTCCAGGAGGAGATTGTCATTGTCAGAATTGCCCAGCCAGCCACCTCGTTGGCTCAATCTCCCATTTGTTTGTTTATTTACTGGTCTTGGTTTTCTTTACTTGACTTTTTAAGCATCTTTTTCCGTTCTTGTGTTCTTCTTGAGTGTCCCTTACAATGTAAATCATGAGAGCAGGCAGTGTCTGTAAAGCCTGGATAAGAGATGTTGTTGGCTGGATGTCCTCTGCCTTGCTTTGTTGGCCCGCTGATCTGTCATGGATACTGGTGATCTTGTGCCATCCCACATGGTTTGCCCAGCAGAGCAGCTCTTTGTCACAGAATCACAGAGTGGTTTGGATCAGAAGGGACCTTTGAAGATCAGCCAGTTCCAACCCCCCTGCCATGGGCAGAGACACCTTTCATGAGGTCATATTACTCAAAGCTCCATCCAGCATGACCTTAAACTTCCAACACAGGGATCAACACTCCACTGATTTGTGCCACTGGATTGAATGGTGTCTTTTGAGGGAGAAAGGAGGTTGCAAATGGCCCGGCACACATGAAGATGGGTTGTTGTTTTAGCATGCTTCATCTTTCCTAGCAGAAAGCTGGACTCTGAGAAGCAGACACCATGCTCTGTGGAACGAGTTCACCGAAATGTATTTACGTCCCAAAATACCGTTTTTGGTGGAGCAGCCTACAACTTCACCATTGAACTTAAGGCTAGAAGAGGGATGGGGTCTGTAGCTGCTTTATGGCAGCCACACTGACTCATGCTGGTCTGCAAAGGACAGTCAGCGAGCTGCCAGCCCAGCCCAGCTGTAACCACAGGCTGGGTTATGCAAGGTGAAATGGAAGAAAAGCATTAGAGAAAGGTGAAGGTTTTTTTCAAGAAAAGGTATCTTTGTAAAGAGCAAGTGACCAAGCGAATGTTGTGTAAGTTGTGTTATTAACAACCCAATAAGCATGGTTGTCTTGCCTGCGCTCAGCCCATTAGGGACAGGCTTTTGGGCACAGTGGAAATGACAAAGGTTTTTGCTTTGCTGATGGTCAAAGTAGCCTGCATAAGCTAAAATAGACTGTGTTTGTTTTGACCCTCAGCAAGTTATCTCCACATCAGCGACCTTGTACTAGCTAGCAGATGTTCAGGTATTATTTACAAACATTAATATTTAAAGATTAAGTAAATGTTTGTTTTGCTGCCTTCCTTAAACATCCATTTGAAGCATTTCATCTATGACCTCTCATATTTTACATAGAGCCAGTGAATAAGCAGCTTTAGTTGATACATAAAATAGCTGTATTTTCTTTGTTGAGGAACAACCCCACGCTGTACTTTTATTATATTTCTTCATAGCCTAATAGCCTAACATCAGCTGGTCCTTGCTGCCCTTCCAGGCAGTATTTTTATCAGGATGGATGAATGGTGGGGTGAATGAAGCATCAGTAGTTCACTTACTTAGGGTTTGGATCAAGGGCTGGAATAAAACTTGCTTCTCCCTCAATGAGAAACAGAGAAATGAAGTTCTCTGCTGTCCTATGGCATGTGATGAGCATATTCTGGTGGTGACTGTCCTAAAGCTGCCCACACCTAAGAGGTCCTAGACATATATACATCATCATCATCATGGGGTTGTTTAGCCTAGAGAAAAGGAGGCTGAGGGGAGACCTCATTGCTCTCTATAACTACCTGAAAGGAGGTTGTAGAGAGGAGGGTGCTGCCCTCTTCTTCCAAGTGACAGGAGACAGGACAAGAGGGAATGGCCTCAAGCTCCGCCAGGGGAGGTTTAGGCTGGACGTTAGGAAAAAGTTTTTTACAGAAAGGGTCATTGGGCATTGGAACAGGCTGCCCAGGGAGGTGGTTGAGTCACCTTCCCTGGAGGTGTTTAAGGCACGGGTGGACAAGGTGCTGAGGGGCACGGTTTAGTGATTGATAGGAATGTTTGGACTCGATGATCCAGTGGGTCTCTTCCAACCTGGTTATTCTATGATTCTATGATTCTATCATCATCATCATCATTATACGCATACACACACGTGCAGAAACACTGAAGACTGCCTTGTGGCTTGCCTTATGGACATTTGCAAACCTCTCCGGGTGTGCGCAGTGTATCTGGCAGCAAAGGGGTCTCAAGCCTGGTCGTTTCCATGCAGATATTTTTATCTCAGTGCCTACGTCTGCCTCACTCCTCCAAAGACAGATGAAGGGACCAAGAGACTATCTCAGAGAAAAACAAAGAGGCTTTGAAATCACTGCCAAAGAGAAATATTAAATGAGATGTTGCAAAGCTTTAGTTTTGGAGCTGGAGTGGAAAATTGACTCCAGTTTCACGGTAGTATGCTATTCCCTATCTTCCAAAGCCTGCTGCAGCACTGAAAAATAAAACCATGGCTTTGCCCAGTACCTGTTTGTGATGAGGAGCTTTTGTGCTCCTCAATGGATGGTTTTTGGTGCCAAGACATGCTGGGATGCAACAGGCTTTAATGTTGGGCACCTTCTGAAGTCATTCCTGAACTGGACTGGTGAAAAACTCCTGGGTTTTCTGGAGGAGTTAGCTCCAGACCAGGTATCCCATGCAACCTGGGGCTGAGTTTCGTATTCAAACTGGAGTTTTTGTGAGGTGAAACAAGCCATAAAGTCTTCTCAGTGTCAGAACCCACTCAGAACAGAGACTTGTGTCTAGGCTGTGGGTTGCAGTGTTCTCCTTGCAAAACCACTGAATGCAGATGCAAAGTGGATCTTCTCTGAAAGTCACCTGAACAGGATCTTTTCTCTATGCAGCACCTAAGTCAAACGTATAATGGCTTTCACTGAAGTGCAGGTCACAAAACTAAGCAGTTCAATGCAGGGGAAAGACAAACGAGGGAGCAGTCTTGTCACTGATTCTCAAGACACTGGGTTATGAACTTGAGAAACAAGTAAAGACATAAAACCACAAACATCTTGACAGGCTGGTCCCTGAGTATCCTTTTAGTACCCACATTTGATTTGAGGCAAAGACACTGACATGCAGCAGTTTACAGGAATAAGACACTGCTGATGCAATTTCAGAAGGTGGCACCTTTACAGAGAGAGGGTGCAAGGGTGCTGTATCATTTCCCATGTAAATCCTACTCAGAAGTTGTGAGGCTAATGGATGCTGCCCCACACAAGCAGGAAAGCAGAAGCTCTCCCATCAGCCTTGAGTTCTCTTCAAGTCACTTAAATCCCCTCTCAACATGCAAACACAAATATCTCCTTCAAAAGGAAAATATTCTGCTTTCCATTTCCAGTTTTGATATTGTCTAACTTGTTGAAGACTGTGTGAGTATCTTGAGCTTTCATAGAAGCTGCCACTGTGCTGAGTCTGAGATACAAGGACCGCAGTTTATTAATTGATACATTTCCATGTTGTAAGTGGAAGTCTGTGAGTTATGAAGTTTTTTATGAGTCCAGGTTTTGCTTTCTAATTGTACCAGTCCTGTTGAACTAGGATTTGTGTTCTGCAACATGTTGCTGTGGACAGTGATGAAGATGATTGATGTTGACATGTTTGCTGTTTCTGAAAAATGCTTCATTAGAATATTATATAATTTCCCTCTAGACCTTGATCTATAAATACTTGGGCTCACATTTATTTTGAATAAGTCCATGAATTTGGCCGACACTTTTCAGAGGCCCTGCAGTATAAGCTGAAAAGCTTTGCTGGGCTGCAGTCTTTGAGCAAAGGAGCACAGCTTCCTCTTCTCAGCCCAATCCAGAGCTTTCACATGAATCTGCTTAGCTTCCCACCCAGCAGTGAACATCCTAGAGAGGAGCCTGAGCTTTGAAATTTCTCCAGTGTTAGAGTATTCGGGTCTTCTCCTGCTTGTAATTCTCCAAGGTGATCCTTCTGTATTTCCTCTTTCTGGAGAAAAGTTGAATATTGATAACGTCTTGTTTATGACAAGGGAAAGGTGATTAAAGAGGACTTTTTAAAAATGTAATGCTCTAATCTAAGTTACTTATCCTCCGTCTACCTGGTCAATGTGTCAGATACCATCTCAACTGTTCTTTTTCCTTCGATTTCACACCTTTCTTGTCCTCTTCTCCTTCTCAATAAAGAGATTCTTTTCTGTTTGCTCACCCCTAATGGCATAAAATGAGGAATTTGGCAAAGCATCTGAAGCCCCAGTGGTTAAACAGTTTAGTTTCCGGAGGGACAGGATTAAAACTCTAACAGCTCCCAACTGACTTCAAGGATTATTGAGACCAAAGATCTCTTGACACCTTTTTGTGACTGATCAACAGCCATTTAATTCAATGGTGTGTGCTGTAGCCAAGATGACCTCGAAGGAAAGCCAGGGTTTGTTTCTGTGGATTAAAGAGGGCATTTTGTTACAAAGCTTCTGTTTTGCTTCAGTCACCGCATGCTTTTACAGTTTTGCTTACGTCGAGTGCCTGTGCAAAACTCTGTCTTAGCAGAAGTTTTGGATAAAGACAGGCCAAGTGAATATGAAATTATCATTATCAGTTATGCTTTTTGCCTAATGCAGGCCTTGGTGATCATTTGATTCTTGTCACTAGCTCCCAGGCAGCAACATCTGGGCTGGTGCCACTGCCTTCTCACCCACTTTTCCCTGCGCTGCCCAACCTCTTGTCCAAGCCTCCTCCAAAGCGTCTGGGTGTCTCAACACACTCTTGTTCCCATTCAAGTGCTTTCTCATCTCCTCAGCCCAAGAGGCTGAATGAAGAGCAGGGAAAAGAGAAAAGCAATGATTGCTTCTGCTGGTTTTGCCCAAGAAAGGCAGGGTAAAATATTTCTACTTAAAGTAAGTTTTATAGTCTCATCTCCATTCTGTCTCTTCTGAGAACTTCACATTTGAGTCCAGAGTTCAAATGATATCTCCTTCTCTCTATCATACTCACTGCTCTCAAATCGTCCCTTGTATTTGTGATTAACTGCAGAAAAGAAAAAAACTAAAAACAGTTTCACTGATGGAGAAGACGCCTAACCCAGCCTCAGGTCTCTTCTACCACAGTCTTTCCAGACCATCCAGCTTTATGCCGAACATCCTTTATTTTGGGGTTAGTAAAGCTTCATAGCAGCTCCAGACTGAACCTTAGACTTTGTCCTTGCACTGAGGTAACTGCTGGTTATCTGGGAGCCAGATGGAGTGTTTGGTGCAGGAACATGAAAAGAAGAAAAGAATGTAGACATAGTATTTTATCTTCAAGAGCACTCAGGGAAGCAACGGGAGAGATAGACAAATAACAACTTGGCAGTGCTCTTCTGTTTGTGGATTTGGTTTTTAATTGGGTTTTTCAAAATTCTGTGATTTGTGTTCAGTCAAGCATGGAAATTGCTGCAGTAAACAGACTTTGGTGGGTGTTGATTTCCTGAGTCAAGGCTCAGGGTGTTGATTTCCCTCGGCACCCAGGGAACCCAGTGGGAAGCACCGTGGTCAACTGCTGCCTTCCTCTTCTGGCACAACCTGATTGCATTTGTGAAGCTGTCCTGGCAGAGACCGTGTCTTCTCTGTTAGCACTGAGCCTGCCACAGCAGGATTGTCTGGGATGGCAGCACCGTGGGCACTACTGCAATGTCAACAGCTGTGTGTGACAATGAATAATATTAACTACAAATGCTTTCTAGAGGAAAAAGCCAGAGGCAGAGCTGGTGGCAGCCTTGTGCCTGCCCTGACATTGGCTGTGTCAGGCTATGAAGCTTTTCTGAAGTGACTTACTCTGAGCCTTGCAAAGCTTGGATGCGGTCTATAAGGAGGTGCTACTGTAGGTAATCACGCGCATGCATAAATATGGGTCTGCATCTACAAAGGGATTGTAGTGCCTCTTAAATATTACACAACTGCAAATCAAGTTCAAAATTTAGGTGCTAAAAATCTTTGCAGACCTTCATGGGGGCCACTATAGTCCTTGGAAAATTCGTTTCTGCTGGGCAAGTCCGAGACATGTCTTCAGAGCTGCCACTTCTTCATCACGATCTGTCTCGCTGAGAGTACGCAGGCTGGAGATGTGCTCTAGCTACATGCATCAGGGACACCCTGTGCCACGCACTGCCACGCACAGAGGGCTCAAGGTAATAGTGGATCCACCTGACTGTTCCTCAGCAGTTCCTGCTGACCTGTTTTGGTAGGTCGTGCTTGATGTGTGCTTCTACAGTGAAATTTTGATACAGGGTTTCTAGTAATAGAGAAGGGTGCATTTATTATGGTGTGTTTTCTGCTTATTTACTCTTTGTGAATTCTCAGGTTGCTAATTTTAAAACTACTATGTAAAACTAGTAATATCATCAATGAGTCTTGATTCAAAATTCCAGTGGGCTCTTGAGAGATTAAGGTAGCTTGTCTTGTAGATAAGAAATGAGAAAGCCACAGCGAAGAGCTCATTGCTTGTAGTTGCTTCTTCTCGGTCTTAGGGCTAAATTTGTTCATAAGGCCTTCAATTTATGATGGGATGGCTCAGTTTTTAAAAACATATGCAAATATTTCATCCAAACTCTGGATTAGCTGGGCAGAGTGACAACATTGCAATGGATGCCAAGGGGAAGATAATACAGTGCTTCAAAAGGGACCTTACATGATTATTCACCGACTCTTCCCCCAGCCACCTCATGAAGAATCATGGACAGAAAGGTGTAACACTGAGTTCAGAAATGTTTTGCTTGTCACATTATAATGCTAATTAAATACAGATGGTATGAAAGAACAGTGATTTACATATCTAAATCTCATTCTTCTACAGGCCCTGCAATTCCTGTTGGGGTGGATGTGCAAGTTGAAAGCTTGGACAGTATTTCTGAGGTTGACATGGTAAGTAATCCTCTTTTAAACCTCAATTATTTCTAGTCATAAAACCTCCCTCCCACTTGAAACGTGTGTGTTTCAAATTATTGGTCAGGTGAAATTTGCACCTGGCAAATTCAGAGAGGCTGATACTCAGAACTGAGGACCTGATAAAACCAGGTGACCAAAGGTTTATCTCTGTATCTTCAGATAAAGATTTAAAGTATGAAGGAAAAAGGGACCTTAAATAGGAGAATAATCAATGCTATGGATCTGTTGCAACCAAAAATATAAACAACTTCATATGAAGGTTTGAAGGTACGTGGCAAGGTTCACATTAGCCGTGCTTACTGCAAGAGTTTTCTTCCTTAAGCAAACATTGAGCCCATTTATTTTATATCCATAACTATAGGAGGTGCATTAGAAAATTAAGTTGGCAACATAAATGAGCGGGAGCTTCTCCTGTTTATCCATCACTGATTGCAAACTGCTTCGTTTGACTCATGCCGTGAGAAAATGTCCATGAGTTGGATTTTGTATTTAGAAGCTGCCATCAGCTGCCACTTAGGCTTGAAGTTTGCAGCACGTGGTGCCTGCCCTCTGTGTTGACTGTTGGAGGACTGTTTGGAGAGAAAAAGATGCTGAAGGTGGGAGAGGAGGGGGCTCCTGTCTGGTGGGGTTGGGAAAGGGCCACACCTGGGAAGTGGTGTGGCCCTTCATTCTCTGTTCTTGCAGGCAGTCTTGGTGCCAACCCCTTTTGTGTTTGTAATCATAGATTCATAGAATCACCAGGTTGGAAAAGACCTCTTGGATTATCAAGTCCAACCATTCCTATCAAACACTAAACCATGTCCCGGAGCACCTCATCTACCCATCTTTTAAATCCCTCCAGGGATGGTGACTCAACCACCTCCCTGGGCAGCCTGTTCCAGTGCCCAATGACCCTTTCTGTGAAGAATTTTCTCCTGATATCCAGTCTGAACCTCCCCTGGTGTAGCTTGAGGCCATTCCCTCTTGTCCTGTCCCCTGTCACTTGGGAGAAGAGGCCAGCTCCCTCCTCTCCACAACCTCCTTTCAGGTAGTTGTAGAGAGCAATGAGGTCTCCCCTCAGCCTCCTCTTCTCCAGGCTAAACAACCCCAGCTCTCTCAGCCGCTCCTCATAAGGCCTGTTCTCCAGCCCCTTCACCAGCTTTGTTGCTCTTCTCTGGACTCTCTCCAGAGCCTCAACATCCTTCTTGTGGTGAGGGGCCCAGAACTGAACACAGGATTCGAGGAGCTCACCAGCAGTCTCACCAGTGCCGAGTACAGAGGGAGAATAACCTCCCTGGACCTGCTGGTCACGCTGTTTCTGATACAAGCCAAGATGCCATTGGCCTCCTTGGCCAATCCATGTTGGGGATGTCTGACCACTGACTGATGCCACAGCAGGCCCTGTCCCCCTGTGCTCTCATGATGGAGCTGCTCAGAGGAGATCTGCAGCTGCAGCCCCAGGCTGCCTGGTTCTCCTTATGCTGAAGGGCTGTCCAGGGATGGTGACCCATTTTTTCCTTTTGGTGTAAATGGCACTGTCTTCTAAGAAACCTCAGTTATGCCTTTTCCTTGCTCTCCTTTTTGCTGGCTCTGCATAAGCTGATGTGCTTTCCACATCCAGCCCCTGAGGTTGGACTCTCCAGCCAAGTTACAGCCTAAGCCCTGTCAGTAGCAGCAGTCTTTGGAAGTGTTTATTTGGGACTGTAGTTGTAAGAGGATGGGCAGTGCCCAGTAGGTAACAGTAGTTGACAGTATCCCTGGAGAGGAGCACGGGTGGACGAGGTGCTAAGGGGAATGGTTTAGTGTTTGATAGGAATGGTTGGACTCGATGGTCCGGTGGGTTTCTTCCAACCTGGTTATTCTAAGATTTTATGATTCTATGATTCTGTGATGGAGGCATGGAGGCTGGAACTACTCTGCCAAGGTGGAGACGTGCAGGTGGGTGAGCGGACGTGTCCCTCCAGCAGGGCTCTGCCATGGTCAGAGAGGGAGCCCACACATCTGGCCAGCCCTGCAGCAAGGCAAGAGTGCGCACGGGAGACTCCTACAAATTCATGAAAAACCTGCTGGTAGTGCGAGATTGTTGCCAGGGCAGCCCTCTGAAATGGAGAGTGAGGCTAAGCAATGGTTTGTTATTGGCAAAGCAAAACGAGGTGGTAGTGGTTTTAGAAAGCAGTTGTCGAGTGATTAGGGAGAGAGCCCAGTCTGTGGTGCTGCCTGCCTGGGTTTGGCAGCTGCAGCTCACATAACCACTCACTTAATTGGGAATATAAAGAAAACAAGTGTATTTGATCTGTCAGCCTGAGAGAGTAGATTCAGCTCTGATAGCAGCAGCTGCCAGGTCGGGATCAACAAACAGATGTTTTCTTTGTGTGACTGAAGCTCCCGTCCCCTCATGGAGCTTAAAGGAGAACTTTATTTATGCATTTCTACAGTAGGAAAAAGAGTTCCCCCACTTGGTTGCAGTTCGCAACAATTTAGTGATCGTCAGGATAAATTGCTTATTGTTTAGCCTGACCATTTAACCAATTTTTAAAGTTTTTCCTCTAGAACATGCTATCAATACCATAGTCCTCCAGGGCAATTTTGCCAGACTGAAGAATCCTTTCTGCAGGGCAGTGCTTCTCTTGGGACGTGTATATAACCCTTTGGGGACTGAACATTACTGGGTACTGTAAGACATTGTTTGGGCATTTGTGTTTTGTTTTGGCTGAAATTATTCTGTCAGGAAAATCTATTCATAAAGAGCCTTGGTCCAGGGAAGAAACAGGAGTTGAGAGGGAAGGAATTTAATCTACCTGGTAGGAGTGAATTTTCTTTCTGGTATTTTCTGTATGTAGGGAGGAACACTGACAGACCTCTCTCTGGTTCTTTTCCTTTTTCCGTGAAGGATTTCACTATGACTCTCTACTTAAGGCACTACTGGAAGGATGAGCGTCTCTCGTTTCCCAGCACCAACAACAAGAGCATGACCTTTGATGGCAGGCTGGTGAAGAAAATTTGGGTCCCCGATGTCTTCTTTGTGCACTCCAAAAGGTCCTTCATTCACGACACCACAACAGACAACATCATGCTGCGAGTGTTCCCTGATGGTCACGTCCTCTACAGCATGAGGTAACAGTGCAGCCCCACTGCTCATGATCACCCACCGCGGCTTTGCCATCAATGTTGCTCCCAGCGTGACTTTTGTGACCACCAGGACTGCTGCTGTCAGCCCTGCTACTCCCACTGCTCATGCAGAACCCTCTTTCCAGCATGCCCAGAACAAAATGCTTCACAGGAAGCTGTGACAAACCATGTGGTGGGCAGTAACAAGATAATCTTACAGGAAAAGCATTCCTCTAACTCTTTGCAGGGAGAGGGAGAGGCTTAGACGACTGGGAATGTTTGTCCCGGGGTCAGTGTGTGATTAAACTGGAAGCTGCTGATATACCAGATGGCGACCTCTATAATTATCCTATTTTGCTTCCTGCTTGTCTAAAAAAACTTTTTTTTTTTTTTCTGGTTGGTGTTTGTGTGTTGATGTAAATATTTAAGTTTAATGAAGATGAAAAACCAGTATAAAACATGCCCTAAAGTTCCTGGTTTTCTAGCAGGTTTGTTGGCTGAGAGAATCCTGAGGCACGTCTGTCATGACCTGAAGGGTTACCCAGCTTGTGGGTGTATATAGATCATAACCGTGGGTCCGTAGGATTCTGTAAAACACAAGGACATGGAGACTTAATCCTCTAAACTTCTCAACCTTATTATAGATTACCAAAAATACCACAAAAATCACCACTAGTAATTAAACCGCCACAAAAAATCACCACTAGCAAGAATACCTATGATTAATAAAGTGAATATATGTATTGCTATTACAAATTACTATCATATATACTGTTACAAATCACTACAAACTTACTAGTGGAGCAGCTCATCATTATAACAGCAGGCATTCTGACCATAGATTACTTGCATGGGTGTATAAAACTGGTATGAAGTATTAACATCATCACGTGAACCAAATCATCCCACGGGTGGTACAACAAACTGCAGTGACCCCAAAAGGGGACCCACATGGGGACCTCAATCAGAGTCTGGAGTCAGCCAATCATCTCCAATGACAACCAAAGAGAAGGTAGAAAGTTCATGCAGTGAATTCAACCTGTTTAGGAATGGAAAAGTACATGCAGCATGGAAGTTCTCAGAGAAAGAAGCTCTATCTGGGATAAAAATAATGTCCTCCTTATATCTCAGAGATATAAGAGGGTGTAGGATGCTACTACTTTGAGCAGCCAATAGATGCTGTTCATTTCTATTTTTCACCTGTGATCACCAGTTTATGACGTTTTCTGTTCTTCCAGACCAGTCTTTATTTTCCAGACATTTTCTGCCTTTTCAGACAATAAATTGCCTTTACAATCCCTTTTTTTTTGCACTTATTGATGATATCTCAGGATGTCTCCAGTTTCCATGTATTCCATCTGCACTTCAAAGAAGTCAGCTGACCTTTGAATGTTTAGTCACCAAGGATTTCTGTTCTAGAATCTTTCTAGAACTTTTTCACTTTAGCTATGGTAAAATAATTCTCAAAAACTCTGAAAGGTTTTCTATAAAGTTTGATTCAAGAGGCTATTTAGTAGGTGTTATTATCTGAAGTAGGACAAAATCTCACCACACCAGGAGGCCCTAAAGTTCACTGGTTTCATAGTCCAAATATAATTCTGCTGAATTTATTTTAAAACTCCCTGGAAAAATAATTAAAACCACAAAGAAATGTGTGGGTGTGGGTATAAGAAAGATGGTAGGTACCATATGGTCACTTTGTTTTGCCTGGTCTTAATGACGAAAATCCCATCTTGACCTAAAACTTAGGAACACTTTCCCTGTTCTGAACCCATTTATAACTCCATTTGTTGCATGAAAGGTCCAATTATCCACACCTTAACTAAGCACCGGAAGATGCTGTCAATTTTATTAGAACTAGATGAAGAAGAAGGTGCCACATAGCAAGAGAAATAACAAGGAGAAAGAAGATTAAAGGAAGAGGTTTGATTTAAGCTTGGTTCAGCACTGAGGGGAGAAGAGTGGGAGAGTAGGGACCTTCTTGGCAGATGTTGCTTGGTGTAACTGAATATTGGTTTCCATTGCTCATAATCTGCTTTTCTGTGCTGAAGCCAATGGTGTGACACTTGTATGCAGTGCTCAGCAACTAAAAGGAAGGAGCAAGTAGTTCTATTGGCAAACATTTGGTCTGTTCAGGTCTGCTCATTTGCCCACGTGTGAATTATTTACTTTCAAAATTTTCTGTGAACTGTTGAGGAGGTGATGTGACTTTCTAACGTTACCCACAAGAAAGAAGTATGTGAGTTAACCATAGCTGACTGCACAAGATTTAAATGGATACTTGGATATGTAAAATCCAAGGAGAAAAAAATCTGCATGTTGCTTGGGCCTTGTGGTGTTTAGGTCACTCAGAACACAATCTGACTGACAAAGTATGAGTATCCAGTGATGCTGAAAATGCATGTGTTAAGATGTGTTAAGAAACCTGCATGGGGTTGACACTGGGCTGAGGGACATTTCATTCCTCATTTGGACCTTGGGCTTTCAAGGCCACCTGAACATCACCCTCTAATTGAAGAATTATCTTATTGATGAGCTGAGTTTCTGTGCCACCTCTGACTAATGAATTGTTAATGACCACAGGCTGTATCACAGTTTAGATGACCTCAAGGAAAGAAAATAGCAATAGACTTAGTTATACAATACTTAAATGCTACACACAACTAGAAGAGATCATTGCTACATGATACCTCATGGAGCATATGCCCAGAAAGCTTCTTTACATTTGCTCGTAGGGCAAATTTTGCTCTAGTTTTACGGTCAAAATGAACAGCGTGTGCTTTTCAGGGGCGGTGAGTGTGTAGGTCAGAGCAGGATTTGGATCACAATCCCTTTAAGAGAAGAAAAGTTCTGCAATGAATCTAGAATATGGTCACGGCCAACATAAATCCATCTCTGAAACAATGACTCACAGTTGATTTGCCCCTACTAAATCTGGAGCTTCACTGAAAATCTGTCCATAAGAAAGAGTTCACTGACCCACTGGAAAAATTGTTATGTAAGGTTGCCGACAACTGGACTCATTTTAAAACTGGAGCTGTGATTGCTGCAGCTCTTCAGCTAAGACAAGAACTTAACAGAGGCAAATCTCACTTGTTTAAAAACAGCTGCACCCATTTTACAACCCTTACCCCAGAAACACACTCCCTAGATTAAAAGAATTTGATCAAGGACTGAAATGAACTGCTTTTGTATTATAATATATATATATATACACATACTCACAGAATTCTGTGGCTTACAAAAAGGATAGTCAAGTTCCTCAAGTCATTGCTGAGGCAACTATGGAGGGAACTGAACAATGGGGAAAATGAGGAAATCTCCATCAAACTAGGCATAAGGGAAGCTTTCAGGGTAAATGGTGAGTTTATTTTATACTGTTACCTTGTAGGGAAACATTTGAATATAAAACACAGTGGAAGTATCCTTCCTGACTTTAGTATTACTGTAATGCCCAAGATAGTGCTTTAGTTCCTTAATATGGAAATTACAACTTCCTTTGGAGTTCTTGTGTACAATTCATCTTGCTTGGGCTTGGAAAATTAATAAGCATTTTCCTGGGGATTTTGTGCTAACATTATGCGCAGCTGCTGCCTTAAAAGCTGCAGAATGATTTATCTGTGAAAATGTTCTCCCTTCATTGCTCCTCATAGAAACCAACCTTTCTTGTTTTTGACTTCTAGGATCACAGTGACGGCAATGTGCAACATGGACTTCAGCCGCTTCCCCCTGGACTCTCAGACATGTTCTCTGGAGCTGGAAAGCTGTATGTTCTATTCGTGTTTCTAGCTAGACATGCTCCATGGCTGGCTGCACAAACATAGACTAGACACATTTCAGAATCTGTTTTAGAGCCTGAAAAAATAGTTCATCAAAGTTACCAAAAGTCTTTCTATTGATGTACTATGTTGTATATCTAGCCTTTACGCTGCAGGGCAGGGGAATTTGCAAAGGAAACATTCTTGTATGAATTTTAGTAGATGGCACTTTCAAAAAACCCGCCTGCAGAAATGTTCAACATATACCGGTTCTCAGCAGCTTGCTGATGGGAAATCTGTCACAGAAGTTATGCTCTATTCATTGTTTTCAACAGGAATGTGGTGCTTTCAAGTGTCACAATAAAAAATTGGTTGTAATGATCATTGATTTCTTTAAATCTCATCACCATTGTGGTTTACGTATTATATAATCCTGATCCTGCAAACAATGCAACCTGGTCTCAGCTTCTTTCGGAAGGAGTTGTTCTGTGGATAAAGAGACACGTACAGTAAAATTTTTGTGACTGTTCTATAAACTTTCATCAGGGTGTGGCAAGGTCCTTCCAGCTATTTAACTGAGATTTTCCACCACAAACCACAGAATAATTTATGTTGGTATTGTGGTCTGCTCCAATACTCTGCTCGGAGCAGTGACAGCTTTATAGTGGGTTGCTTGGGGCTGTGTCTGCTTGGGTTTTTAACATCTCCAAGGTAATGGAGGCTCCACAACCTTTCTGTGTAATGTGTTCAAATGTTTGACAACCCTCATCCTGAAAAAGTTTTTTCGTTTTACTTGGTTGGAAAAAAACCTTTGCTGCAACTTACATCCCTTGTTTCTTGTCCTTTCACTCTGCGTCTTAGAGAAGAGTCTGAGAAAAGCCTACTGACATCTTGATTGCTGCTTTTTTGTTCCCCTTTCCCACTACCTTGTGCAACTAATTCTTTAAGATTTTCATTTACGATCTTCAAATATTTCTAGACTTTTGCTTCAAATCACACATGTGACTTTTTCTTTTATCATTCTAAAATAGTTTGAGGTGTTTGCATTTCCTCCTTCCTCTAAATTCAGATGTTTTACTCATGACATATTCTTGTGAGTTAGCAATACGTTGTCTATGATTTTTGATATGTGATGCCTAGAAAAGCACCGTTCTAGCTGCCGTTTAATCAGCGTGGAGTAAAAAGGGGATGTTTCCCAGAATCAGGACGATCTGTATTTTTGTTGTTGTTGTTATTGCCATGGTATATCATATGGTAATATCTTCTTAACTCACTCTTGTTAGCAAACTTTTTTTTGCGGCATTATTTCCTGCCAAAGATGCCTTTGTATTTGTTAATTTTGACTGGATCCATTAAGTTCTATTTCCACTCCAAGATAATGTCACATCACATCATGTTTCTTCTTTCTTTAAGATGCTTATACCGATGAAGATCTGATGCTGTACTGGAAAAATGGGAATGAATCTCTGAAAACTGATGAAAAGATTTCTTTATCTCAGTTTTTGATACAAAAATTCCACACTACATCAAGGCTGGCTTTCTACAGCAGCACAGGTATTGGCCTTTTCTGATTTAATGCTATTGCTAAACCTAATGTTGTATTAACTACTTGCGAGAAACCTATTGGGATTATACGTCGCTGAAACGTAGTCTCCACGGCCTGGATAACAGATATCCTAAAAGACCAGTTTCTCCTTTTCACTACCCTTTAGAAATAAAAGATCAAAAGAAAAATCATGTCTCTGTGCTTACCATTTAGGCTGTTCTCACTGATTCTGGCTTTCCTCCTCTCTCAAAGGTTGGTACAATCGCCTCTATATAAACTTCACTTTACACCGACACATCTTCTTCTTCTTGCTCCAAACCTACTTCCCTGCCACCCTCATGGTCATGTTGTCCTGGGTGTCCTTCTGGATTGATCGCCGAGCAGTTCCTGCCAGAGTCTCTTTGGGTGAGAACAACTGCAACAAACCATGACTGTGTGAAAATCTTTCAACGTGAAGGTTTTGGCAGGGAAGGGAACATTTCATTTTGATGGTTAAAGATAGTGAGCAAGCAAACGTCTGTTTTATTGGGTGATTAACATAATGTAAATCTTACAGTTCGTCTAAAATCCTTCATTGTTAAGCAGTCCTCCTGATCTATACATAGCTCAGGACAGAAAGGACTATGTTTTTAAAAATAAAGTTGGTTATCTGGCATGCCCCTGGGAACACTGAGGGCATCAAGCTTCAGACAACAGCTAAGCAGTGAAGGGAACATGACTTTCCTCTCTCATCTGCAGTGTTGAGGATGAAAAGCCACCAGGCCCTGGGTGAGGCGAAGGTTGGGTTTCTCCTCTCCCGAAGGCAGCTCTCACTAAGGGTCCAGCGTTTCTGGGGTAGGGTGGTCTCTATTTTGAGGCAGTGGGAAAGCAAAGAAGATGCTGCTTGAAAGTCCAGCACACACCAATTTGCCCCTCTGAGCACCTGAAACCCATCAGGAGGAGCTTTGTCTGTGTCAGGACTGAAGGAAAATCTTTCAGCTGAGCATAAAAAGAGCCAAGTGTAGCTTAGAGCAAGCCAAAAATAGAATAAGAAAAATCTCACGTTAATTTGTAAGGCTTCTAATACCAACAGCATAAACCAGTATTTTAGTCCAAGAAGTATGTTTCCCTTAGAGAGTTACGCACTGCAGCAAACACATGAGAAGAGGCAGCCAAGAGTCTGCTCCACTGAAAGAAATGTGTTCAATGGATATTATTTAAAAAAAAAATCGGACCCTGATGAAAAGTGAGCAATAGTAGCTTTGTTTACAGTGGTCACTGTTCTGAAACGGCTGAAGTAGCAATGAATGCTTTATGGCTCTCTTTTCTCTAAGTGGCTTTGAGATCTTGCAAATACTGTTCTCTCCATAACAACCCAAACAAAGCATATACTATTTGGAAGGATTTTATCTATATCTGTCTAAATACATAAATGTATATACATATTCACATATGTATGTATATAAACATAAATACATACATATCTATTTTTATAAACACATGCACATGCACGCACCACTGTCCAAAGTTTTTTTTCCCACAGCCTGAACTACAGACAAATATTCCTAGAGGTAAATACACAAACCCTTTCTTTGGCATTATTTCATGAAAACATCTTATCATTGTTATATGTCCCTTTTAAGATCAGTGATTTAGATCAAATCATCTTTAGCTGTGACCAAAAGTCAATACTGGGTTGCTTTTTGTCTGTGCCCATAACACAGACTGACACAGCTAGGAAACGGGAGTCCTTGTCACCACTGGTCTTAACAGCCTGACTCTGAGCACTGTGTAAAAACCCTGCAGGTTGAGGAGAGAGTTAAATCCTATTCCTAGCAAAATGATGGCTGCTCCATTGCACCTCAATACGAAGCCCATCACATACGCATAAAAGTACTTCTGCATCGGCAGAAGAGATACTTACCACAAATTTATTTCAGATCTAGCATCTTCTAGAGTATCATGTAGAGCATAAATTCTGTTTTTCTTGATGCAAAAGCCTTATGGACTTTATCAGTCAATAACATTTATTTGTCTTGGTTCTCTCCAGGGATAACCACTGTGCTGACCATGTCTACGATCATCACGGGCGTGAACGCCTCTATGCCTCGTGTTTCCTACATCAAAGCAGTGGACATTTACCTGTGGGTCAGTTTTGTGTTTGTCTTCCTCTCGGTGCTGGAATATGCAGCAGTGAATTACCTGACGACGGTGCAAGAGCGGAAGGAGGGGAAGCTCCGGGAGAAGGTGAGGAAAGACATTTCTCAATGTAAATGTAGGTCTTGTCAGCCAGTGAAGCTCCCCTGTGAAAGACTCCAGAAAATCTATTAGAAATATGTTAGGCTCCTGAGAGAAGAGCCCTGTGTTATGTCTACATTAAGAAATTAAATGTGCCTGGGACCAAGACTGATAGACACGGAATGTCTAAACCAAAACCTTCCCTCAAAATCAAAGTAGCTGCTGTGAACTGCCTGTGGCAAATAGTCTGCGGCCCATGCTTATTCTCAAACTGTACATGGGAATATTTTGGTGTTTGTTGACCCAGGCAAAATTCAGGCCAGAGATATTTCTGACACTCTAATAGTATTGTTGTCATCTGAGCTCCCATGCCCAGGGAGGCTCTTTGTCAATGTTTAATATATTAGTGGAGACAAAGACCAAAACTGCTGCAGGGCAAAATTATGTAGCATACTTCTGCGGGTATGTGTCTATGTGAAGAAGGGTGTAATTTAAAACTCTGTGAAGGTGAGTTTCTAGCATGTTAGGCTCCCTTGTCCATAGGAATGACAGTCACTGCATGTACATGAAGCCATGGGAACTGTAATTTGACCTAGGGTTTAAAAGTAAATCTTCACAATTTCTTTCTCTGCTGGGTCCTGCAGCAATTAACTCACTGCTGTTAACCACTTTCTCTTCCACCCACCATCTCCCAGACCTGTCATCAGTTGATGCTAAAGAGCTTGAGTAATTCTTTCCTGTGTTTTTTTTTGGCAGGGGTTGGTTTTTGGTCGCTTTTTTTTTTTTTGTTTGGAGTGGGGCTTTACACCTGCTTAGTATAAAATATATATTAAAATCCAACAAATGTTCAGGTTTGTACCCATGGAGTACTCCAAAAAATTCTTGGAGTGATGGGTCTAACAAGTAGACCACATGGGCTACAAACTTGTCATGTTCTCCTGCACACAACCTGCTGAGACCAAATAGTTTGATTAATGACTAGAACATGGATTAGAACTCTTAAGTTGATTTGCAGGTTTTCAGTAAAAAATGTGATCTGTTGGTTAAGTAGTCTGAAGAAAAATAAAAGCTTTAAGTGCAGTTTCCCAGTGGCATCCTGAATGTTACTTATTCAGGCATATATACATTTTATATATATATATATACATTTTATATATATATATATACACACATACACATATTCACGATATATACACTTCTGTGTACGCATACATTATTTTAGCTGAACTTATCCTTGAAAACAAGTCGTTCGAAAAAAACATACATCAAAGCTGGTGGAGGAAGGGACTGGAGACAAAACATTATTGAGTAAGGAAAGCAGTGTGCAGGGAATCAGAGGCAGGAACTCCTAGTAGAAAGGAGGTTTTGGAGTCCACTTTCAATGCAGACAAATACATAATGCATATTGTTGGGACATAAAACTTTCAAATTTTAAACAGCAAAAGACAGTCCTTGCTATTCAAATTTTTACCTGTACTCATTGGGTTGTTTTAGACTTCTGGGATGCTTGCTGGTGCTGCTGAAGTCAATGCAAGTTTTGACATTGACTTCATCAGAGCCGGGATTTTACCTTAGCCTTTTAACAGGACCTCTCCTTGGTTTAACATCTGATTTACAAAGAAAACATCTATCTGTGAAACCAGAATTTTTTCCTTTTAATTTTTTGCCATAAAATGTAATGGATAAGCCATTTACACAGATAAAAATGCATCTGTTCTTGAAGATTTATATACACAAGGACGGTAAAATATGGAATCTCATGACAGCAAGGCTGAACAGATCTAGCTAACGAAAACTTTGTTTAGTCTTCATGTCTGCTAAAGCATTTTTCTGAAGCCGCTTGTCCAAGCAGTGTAGCTAAACCATGTTTCTTCCTTTTGTATTTCAAGCAATTTAAAAAGTGACTTTTATTTAAAGAGAAACTTACAGTATCTCAGCAAAAAAAACCCCAGCTGTCTATAAGCTGTCTTTCAATAGAAAGGCGTAAGTTCTGTTGCTGATGTGTTCTTCCTGTATTCAGCTGTATTTCTTGTTTATGTTCCTAGTTTCCATGTACATGTGGAATACCTCATTCGAAAACTATAATGCTGGATGGAAACTACAGTGAATCTGATGCCAACAGCCTGGCAGGATATACAATAAACCAGATGGTCCCAGAGGAAGAAAAACAAGAAAAGATGGTTGTACACTTAACTGTGAGCAACGAATCTAATTCATCAAAGAAGAGAGGCCTGAGGGGCCACATGGGCTTGCGCATCATCCAGAACACTCATGCAATTGATAAATACTCGAGACTAATATTTCCAGGCACCTACATCTTTTTTAACTTGATATATTGGTCTGTGTTTAGCTAAGCCTGCTGGCACAGCAGTGACTGAAACAGAAGACATTTACAAAACTCTTTTCTTGTTGCTCTTTTTCAGTCTACTCTGGATGCAAAGGCAGAAAATTGACTATTACGTTGCTTCTTTGGAAGGTAAAGATGAGGACACATCCTCCAGTGAGCAACTCCATGTGCAGGCATGATGGAGGAACCTGCTCTGCAGGTTGCTTTCCAACCCACACCCCAGCTCCTGTTTGCTTGATGACATGTTGTTTCTCATACTTGAAAACAGGTGCTCCCATTCACCTCAAAGTCCTCAAAGTTTTTTTATGTTCATTTGGAGGTCACCTTGCTGGTTGTGCCTGCTGTGCGGTGGACAACCAGAGGCAATGCTCATATAGGCTGTCAGGGATCAGACAAATGCAATTTACAAGGAAAAGTCAGGATAGTGCATCTCCTGTAAAGGAACTGAAAGGGGCTTTTCCTTTTCAAATCTCTGCTGTTGGGTAAATCCTTTTACTTCTCTTTGGCATATGACTATCGTATTTCTTTCCATTGGTTTTTGAAGAAGACCTCCTTTTGGTGTCCAAATTAATCTTTCTTTGGATGGGACCTTCGTCTAGGCCATTAAGGCAGTTGATGGGCCAGGATCAATAGGGTTGGTTATGGAGTGCAAGTGTTGTCTGAGTCAGTGGTCTTTTTTCTCCAGATTAGAAGTAACAAGTGATGATGAAGCAGAGCAAAGAAGCCCGCAGACTTACCAAATATCCTCACAGGGTATATGGGTAATGAAAACAGGGAGGTTTAGGTATGTGTTCTCTGTATAACCTGAGCACAGCACACGATACGTAGCACTTGCCCTCTAAAGTGGGAGGGGAAGCTAACAGGTAGCAGGAACAGTCAGCACATGGTGAATGGGCAGCCATCAACTCTCTCTCCAGAAGCAGCTAACAATGTTTAGGACAGCACTGGTGGCTTTCCAGGATTTTCCTCATCCCTATGAAGAAAATGCAGCCCACAGAGAAACTCTATATCCAAATGTCTCTATCCCAGTCAACATGTTGTCCTACTGTTCAGGCGCTTTGGATTAAGAGGAAGAGATGTCTGGCAGAACCTCTCTCTGAAGAAACGGGCATGTCAGAGATTAAATGGCCAAGTATAATGTGGGATTCAACAAGACTCAGTCTGGACTCTGGCTCCAAGGTTGATGTAAGTAGTTGGAAGCTGATGGAGAACATTGTAACAAGCTCCTGTGCCTGGCATTTCATTTTTCATCCCATGATCTCTCCCTGTCCTTTGCTAACAGTGCTGATGTCAAAGCCCAAATATAGAAACACGACAGCAACAAGACAGCGATGTCCAGGTTTGTGTGCTCCTTATTTTCAGAAAACACCATGAATTTTTGGCTGTGGTGGAGATTATGTTCATCAAAACGTTTGGTTACCAAGTTGCATCTCAGCCTGAAGTGTGAAGACCCAGAACAAGGTTGACTCAATGACAAGGTTAAGTTGTATATCTGACTGGGGTTGGGCCATGAAGAGTCAGATGAATTAATAAAAAACAAACAAAAATACTATGAAAACCATAACTATTTGTGGACCTGTGAAACTTTCTGCTTACTGTAGCAGTAATTCGTACATCCTAAATCTCAAGGGGTGTAGAAGATGGCAGAGAAATGTCAAATCCAGGCTGTCAACAATACCCAGGTTTTGCCTTGTGCCTCAAATATTGTTGCCTAAGTCACACTGATGGCTGCACTGATTTACAGCCTTGTTAACAACTGACATGAATGGAGCTCTGTCTGGTCATAAAAGTAAGAAAATACAGCCCAGAAATCACTGGGAAGAAGAGGATCCATAGAAGGATGGTGTCTGAAAGAAAGGATTGCCCTGTTTCCCAGCCTGCCACATCTCTCATGAGCCACCAGGCCAATGCATTTACCACACACCACTCTTCTTGGAACTGAAATCTGGATACTTCTAACATCAACGGGTGGAGGTCACTATGATAAAGACTCAAAAAAATATTAAATAAATAGCACACTCATTTTTTAAGAGGATAAAGCCTGGACATAACAGTGTGCATTTGTCAGCAGAAGCAGTTACGAGTGTAAAATAGGAACCAACACCGTGGCTGGAAGCAGAACAGAGCAGCGAAGGGACTTTTGCTGGGGGAAGGCAGCAGAACTGCACCATGAAGTCACCAGTGTGAGACGTGAGAAATTCACTTCCTGTGACCCCAGTTTTGACAGTCTTTCTGCATTATCCATGGCACATGTCCTTTAACCTCTCATTCCCTCATCTCCTTCATCTGGAAAGTGGGGAGCAATGATATTTACCTACCTCATGAGGTGCTGAGGGGCTTAACTTGCTTAGCTAGCACGTGTGGGGCACAGTAATGACTTCTGAGCAGGTCACCCCATTCCAGTGGGAATCCAAAGTTTGTTATTTTAATTATCAGTGAGCTCTTCAAATTAAAATCTTCCTCTGAATCAGTCTGGCTGGAAGAATGTGGGTACCTCCCCTGCCTTATAGTGATATTGAATCCACGGATAAATGTAGCCCAACAGCCAAAAAGTGAGCACTGTCAATGAATAATGCCTCCTTGCATATAGTAAAAGAGGAGCCCTAGAGCTTTACTTTGCCATTTGTTTTTATTACTTCTGTTCACTTAGAAGTTATGTGGTAAAAAGACAGTCCTTTAGATCTTATCATCTTTGTACTAGTGCTGCCTGTGGTTTAAATGCTAGCTAATAAACATCTTCTGCAGAGGCCACCTCACTGCTATCTTAGACGCATATATATAAAAAACTGATAGAGATTGATGTCTGTTTCTACCAGACACAATTACACAGCCTATAAAAGCATCAAGGAGGGTTTTTTTCTCCTTTAAGGAGAAAAAACACCTCTGTCTTAGGCACCACTTACACTTACTATTCATTAAAACAATAGATGAAAAGTGTAGATAGAAATAAACCCAAGACATCTCTAAGACGTTGTGTGAATTGTGGTTTTCTGCTTATTAAGAGCACAGGGCTAGACGTGAAGCTAGCACAAATATTTGAAGTATGATCCTGAGAATGTATTTCACCTTTCATCTCCCCTGGACTATGAGAGTCCATAAGCACTGTCTAACTTCCAGTTGCAAGATCCAACCAGTGATTTGAGAAACAGTGCCTGAAGCTAGACTCTGAATACTGGTTATGGATATTGCCCAATTCTGTGAAGCATTGAGCAGCTGGAAACTTAACCTACCAAATGACAGAATTTTCAGAAGTGCACAAGGGATCCGGGCAAGTGGAGCCCCCTGATGAATACATTTTCTCTGAACAACCTGGTCCAATTGCGAAGAGAGGGAATGTTGGCCCTGATCATTCTGCATCTGGCTTCACTGTACTTTTACTTACTTCTAACCAAATCACCTCTTTGAAAGAAATTAACTCTCTCTCTATATATATGTACATGTATGTATAATGTATATGAAGGTAGAATATAGCAGACACTTGGATGTGTACCTATGTTAAATAGTGTACATATGTGAAATTGTAATATATTGCATGTAAATTTCATATATTATGCCCAGAAAACTTACTAAGTTGAATTGAGAAAAGCTCTTATTGCCACCTAAGGGACAAGAAATGAGGTACTGGTAAGTTATTTCATAAATAAAAATTATGGGTTCTCTCATATTTTCCTTCTGGAAAAGGAAGTTTTGAGAAGTTTGCAAGGAAGGCTGATGCTAAACTGGTTGCGCTGCTCACTGTAATCAAACCTGGTAATAAAATAACAGATGGAAAGTGCGGAAAAGAGTCCATTTCATGGTGTGAACCTTTAAATGTGATTTTAATTCTGTTTGGAGATCTGTTACCTATAAGCTAATGCCCAGTAGTAAAGCATTCAAATAAACACCTCATTTGTAATTGATTTTAAACAAAAAGCATCTCAAAAGGTGAAAGAAATGCAATGGAAGTATACGAGTACATTGAAGTATGCAAAGCTTATTGGGAAAACTGAGCCTTTAATTACAACTATAAGCTACAGAGACCTTTTGTGAAAACCGCGACCAAAGAAATTTTAATAATTACTTTACATTTAAGGGCATATTTTCAAAAGCCCAAATGGCAGATGTAGTTCTTAATCTGCATTTGACTAAAAATGAGAATTTGTCCGTTACTTCCTCCTTTGTGTCTTCTAAAAGGTGGTCTCCACACTTACCAATGCGGTAAATCCTACAAATCTGCTTTGAGGTTCTGGCTGCCTGATCTCGGCTCTCATCCCTATTGCAGACAATGGGACTGAAGGAAATGTACGAGTGAGGCTGATAATGACACTTGTCTGTCAAATTTCCACAATGGAGCAAGGTGCAGAATAACTAAGTGAGATACTGCCCTGCTGAAATTTAAAGAACAGAAAAATTTATTTTAAAACCAGCAAGCGACTTTAGCACTATTAAAATTAAAATGTAATCCAGTCTCACAGTAAGCTGATTAATTCCTTTGCAAAAACGACATTTGAAATAATGTATCAGGACCATTACTCTCCTGATCAGAGGAATTACCATTTTAGATGAAGTGAGAAGGATGGGGAGGGAAATCATGCACGAGCGGGGACAAGGTACTGCTCCTGGTATCTGGCTCTTGCAGCAGTGCCGGGGCAACCTCAGGGTGAGCAGAGCCCACTGCAGAGGCAAGGGCTGGAGGACCCAGCTTTTTCAGTGCTGGTGCCTGTGCATCACCTGTCACAGTGTGACACTCTTTGATTTGGGCAAGAAAAAGTTATTTTCTGCTGGAGCTAGGCTTAGGCTGGCAGTGCTTGGGGGCCTGAAGCAGGGGAACATTGAAAGACAAGCAATATTCACACCAACAACTGCCCATATTTTCTCTAAATGATTTGTGCCTCATGTCACCAACTTTTGCTGCCAGCCTGCAGTGCACCTGTAAAATAAAACAGCATCCACCCACCCCCCAGCCAGGGCAGTGTCATATTACCCACTCCTGGAAGCAAGCAACAAAGCCCTCACTAGATAATTTGAAGACTAATTTTTAAGAATTTGTATCTTTGAGAAAACACACAAGACTCATCTCAGCCAGTTGTCCAAATTAACATTCTCCCATCAGACTTTTAGGGAGCTCTGAGTGTGGATGTGCACACTTGCAACCATGGAAATTAGCTTAGAAAATATGCCTGGGAAGTCAATCCATGCAAAATGCATATAAATGATGGGGGAGGGGGGGCGAAGGCAAAAAAGATTTTATAGATCTGCTTGTCACACAGATTTATAGAAGAAAATTTTGTGTTTAGCTTAGAGAGAATTCAGAGAGGGAAATGAAAGGACAAGTTAATTGTAACGACAGTTTGAATTATTTGAACAAATATATTTCGGGAAATGGGACTGAACATTAGAGCTGTAAAACTCCCTAGCCTCCTGGCTCTTTCCATTTTATCTGGAATTTTATTAAGGTGCAAATTCATTTCAACCATGAAATTTTAAACCTTTTTTATTAAGGTGCATAATGACCACATTTTCATAGGTACGGCTCTGCCATGCACAGACTCAGCAGCCTGCAAGTAAAAATACCTTTTTCATCTAGAGTTTCAGGAGAGCTGCTGTTTGGCAACAGGAAAGGCAGTTACCTGTCTGTCAGGCAGGGAGGTAGGATGGTCTCCAAGGAGCTGGAGAAGAAAAAGACTGTGTCATTTGCAGCAGACAGTAGCCTCAGCATCTAATGCACGCTGCTAGGTGCTCAGGAGGACAGCATGGGAAGGAAAGTAAGTTCCAGCTTGGGCCAGATCTGGAGATAGTAGCCATCTCAGATGGTCACCCCCAGCCTTGATGATGACACAGATGCAAACTACCAAACTAGGGCAGGTGACAATGGGCGTTTGCCCAGGGCTTGGTCCTATGTACCGTGCCTTCATGAGACGCTTTCTTTCCAGGGTCAGTGTCTGCCTGCCCCAAATGACTCTGATCTGGCCCTAGGACAATCATAGAATCACGGAATCATAGAATCACCAGGTTGGAAGAGACCCACTGGATCATTGAGTCCAACCATTCCCATCAATCACTAAACCATGCCCCTCAGCGCCTCGTCTACCCATCTTCTAAACACCTCCAGGGAAGGTGACTCAACCACCTCCCTGGGCAGCCTGTTCCAATGCCCAATGACCCTTTCTGTAAAAATTTTTTTCCTAATGCTCAGCCTAAACCTCCCCGGTGGAGCTTGAGGCCATGCACTGAGGGAAACATTACTTTTCCTTTGTGGCTGGGGTAGGGGCTCTCCATGTGTGTTTCATCCTCGAGGGAGGTCAGTGGGAGATCTGCAGATGTGGTGGCTGTGTGCGGGATTTTGCTGTTAGATTCCTGCCACACCAGACCTCCCTTTCCCCTTGGCAATGGCCCAGGAGGGGAGAAAAAGGAGCCCTTGCTTCAAAGGGCTGTTACATTTGGACAGGCTGATGAACAGCACAGAAAGCAGAGGAAAGGATCAAAATGGGAGGCCTTACTGATTACTTGGGGTCAAACGGTCTGCCCCAGGCTCTGAGGTGCTCTCTGTCCTAAATGGCAGAGGACATTGAAAACTGTGCAACTCAATGGAAATGATACTTGCTGAGCTGCCCAAAGCCCACACTGCCACTCACACAGAGCAAGGGCAGGGCAGGAGCTCTGTAGGTGCCATTCTTTACCTCACTAACACACAGAGGAATGCCTGGAACCTGGCAGTGATGCTACTCAAGATTGATGCTGCCCATCATCTTGACTTTACCCGAGCTCAGTTTCCTGCAGAAGGTTTCTCTCCATCTCCTGCCCACCCTCATGCTGGTCCAGCCATGCAGTGCTAAGCAGAACAGGGCTTCCTTGTAAAAGAGAAAAAATGTAGGGAAAGGGAAAGAGGCAAGAAGAGGGAAAGAAGTCCTCCCACAATTGAAAGTAAGTATTTTTGTGATTGTGCCAAAGTCAGTGTGTTGTCAAGCCACTAGCTGCTCCTCAGTTCTCCAGCTATTCTTTAGTCACGGCTGTAATGTTTGTGCTTTCTCTTCCTTAGTCCTCCGGCAGCTGACGTAAACTTTACAGCACGTCAATACTCTTCCCACATCTCAGCTGGTGACAAAAGCCACGAAAATACGTGACTAACAGCTTCATTGCAAACCACCTTAGTGCTAGTGCTCTGCCAAAGGAAGACACCATGTACCCTGCTTTACAAGTATGAACGCTGTCTGTAAGACTGTTTCCTTACTGTGCAAATCCAATAAACCAATTAGCACAAGTAGCTTAATTGGAAGGAGGTAAAACAGCCTAGTACAAATAAATAAATGAACAAAATTCTGTTTGATTTCACAGAGGAGGAAGCAGATGCAGAAAGATGTCCAAGGCTTGCCCTCACTTCAGGTATCAAGCAACTTGATGCAGATACACAGTACACAGTCGTGAGAGGTCTGAACGTTCAGTTGGCAGGTACGGGTAAAGGGGCATCCCCCCGGGAGACCAACTAGTGCACCCAGGTCTGGAGCAGCCATTCATGAAGCGCTTTAGATCTAGAGTTTCATTCCTCAGCTTCCCCACCCCACGCTGCTGGGCTGCTGCCTAAGCCCTAAAATGCTCACAGTTACTCCCAGGCACATCCATAACTGGTATGGAGGCTGCTGTGAAGCCTGATGGTCACTCCTAGGCATCCTCCTGGTCCCTGGCTCAGCCTCGATGGAGCTGAAAGCCCTGCCACTCATTTCTCATGAGCCTCCCTGCTCAGCTCTATGATGTTAAACTGCCCTGGTGCTATTTCCCAGCTGCTTCCCTGAACTGGGATGTGCCGCAAAACCTTGAGCACCTTGCCCATAGCCCAGCCTCCCCACTTTTTGCTATCATTAGAGCAGGTAATGGAGTTGAAGACTTCACAGGCGCTTGCTGTCAAGCAGCTTCACCTCCAGCCATCTTCTGGTGGCTACCCTGATCCTTGTTTCTGCTCTCTGGTTGTGAAAGAAGAGCAGGAATCACCCAGAAACAAGCCAACAGCATCCACAGAAGAGGGAGAGAAGCAGAAAAATGTTTCTCAAGGGATGTGAAGGCTGGAGAGGGTGAAACTGCTGTGCTCAGCCCCTGGGTGCCTGGGCAGAGCTCATGCGCATGGTGTGAAGGCTTAGAGGGCACTGAGGTTCTTGGAGCACGTTCCCACCACCGGGATGAGGCCACCGCCTTAAGTCTTGATGCAGCAGCCAGTTTAACAGGCTTGGTGATGCTGCGGGAAGGCCAGCCAGCCAGCTCCCATACCCAAAGGCATCATTAAATACATTTAAATAATTTCTGGCAGATGTTTGTGTATCCTTCTCCTAAAAATCTGCAATCCTACAGCCTCCCTGGACAGCTTATGCCAGTGGTTGACCAGCCTGAAACATAGAAAGAGTTTTCTGGTAGCCAGGCTGAATCTCCTTTGCTGTAACTTGGGTCTGTTAGACCCAGTGCTACCTGCAGTGGATAGGAGGAAAGTTTGTAAACCTAAGTTTGCACAGATAAGAATAATGTTTCCTCTGCTCTTCACTTCTTTGGAATAGGTAGTCCCTGCTCTGTCTGCGAACTGCCTCGAAGCCCCCTGGTTTCCTGGTTTGTTTACAGAAAAGCCTCACAGCAGCCTTAATGCAATCAAGACATACAAGCCCTGCTCATCTTCACCATTTCCTCTTCCACAAGAAGCAGCATGGTTTCAGGTTGGAATTTGATTTTTTTTTATTATGTTTTTTGGCTATTTCATTAAATGCCTCATTATACTACATAAAGGCGATAACTCATCCATGAACAACAGCCCCATCTTTTCCACACCACCTGCTAAGATGTGCAGATAAAGATCTGCTAGATAAACCTAGCCAGAAGTGGCTAGGTTTGAATATTTACAAAAATCCTACCTGGCAGAATAAACCCTGCTCCTCGCTTAATCACCAATAAACTCACACATTCCATAAATGCATAGAAGAGCTTTTTCATGTTCTCTGCATCATTGCAAACTCTGATTCCTGCCGTGGTGGCAAATAATGCCGCTAGTATAATCCAAAGCAGGGCTTCCACAGGATGGGTCTCTTTTGTCGGCTCAGCCCTCCAACAGGGAGGCTCTGATGAGCTGAGGCCGTGTCCCACAGCCAGGCAGCAAAGAGGCAGGAGGAAGGCTGAGTCTCTTGCCCTCCTGTGTCCAGCTGCCCTTGCCCCCCTGCGCCAGCACATATCATAGAATCATAGAATCATCAGGTTGAAAGAGACCCACTGGATCATTGAGTCCAACCATTCTTATCAATCACTAAACCATGTCCCTCAGCACCTCGTCCACCCGTGCCTTAAACACCTTCAGGGAGGGTGACTCAACCACCTGCCTGGGCAGCCTCTGCCAGTGCCCAATGACCCTTTCTGTGAAATTTTTTTTCCTAATGTCCAGCCTAAACCTCCCCTGGTGGAGCTTGAGGCCATTCCCTCTTGTCCTGTCCCCTGTCACTTGGGAGAAGAGGCCAGCACCCTCCCCTCCACAACCTCCTTTCAGGTAGTTGTAGAGATATGTAGGCAGGCAGGTGGAAAGCCGGGCCCTCCATGTCCCTGGGATAAGGATAAGTGCATTTTCATATTACATCTAATGTAATAAGTCAGTTAAATGACCCTAGTCTAGGGAGGGCAGCATGTTAATAAATGGTCGTTACCAGCAGTTGACAGTTGGTTAGAACAGATTAATTCCCAATGAAGAAAAAAACTCTTTATGTAATGTAATGCTTCTGGCTGGGGATCAAGGGTTGCAATCATCCACCCATAGCAGACCTTTAAATCCGGCTTTGTTCCGCTGCAGGAAAATAGACAAAAAAAAAAAAAGAAAAAAATCTGCTATTTTTTAAAGGTTATGATTCAGCCAGCATCACTCAGATCCTAATTCTGGGAGCACTGAGCTTGTTTCCTAAAGAGAACAATATGTTGCACCACAGGCTGGTGATGCAGATGTGGCAGGGGAGGTGGTGTGAGGCAGGAGGGGGGCACTGCACAGACCCCATGCCCCGGGGATGCCGGAGACGGCCTTGTGTGCAGCTGGTGGGATGATGCGGGCTTCTTGGCCATAGCCATGGGTGCTTGGGGCTGACTGGTGGATGTCAGGGCACCCTGGGTTTTGTACAGTTGCCCTGGGAAGGTGCAAGAAGCAGGGGTGCAGCTGTACTGGGCTGTGCTTGCACACAGGGCCAGGGTAGTGAGGTCTCACTTTCCAGCAGCCACAAGGAAAGCAGCTGTGAAAAGCAGGAGGTCAAAGCAAGCTTAAGTAGAGGAGGTTTTAGCAGGACACCTCACGGCTGCCTAGATCCTGGCAGCTGGTGTCGTGGTGGATGCACATGCACAGGCTTTCACTCTTCCAGCCATCAGGAGGCTCCTGGCTCCTTTATTTCCACTTGCAAGAGAGCAATGCATTTCACACTGACTCACTTCCTACAAGACACTCTTCGAGATGAACCTTTAGAAAATGGTTCCCGGGCTCTCCACTCACCATGGCAGAAGATCTCAGATGTTTTCCCAAAGCCACGAGATCAAAAGCAAAACTCACTGGAAAGTCAAATCCACTGGAACATCAATAAATATTGTCAATAATTACCAATGAAAAAAAAAATTGTTACGGTTATCCTGTGACCTGAGGATATGGATATAGTAAAACTGATTCAAATACTTGAGGGGACTGTTTTTTACTATATGCAATTTTATTTATCATCTGATAGGAATATTCCTACTCATATACTGGTGATTTCACAGGAAAATTTTGGAAGGAATTTTACAGTTCATGCTTAAAGCAAGAATTATTCCATTTTACTTAAGCATTTTGTATTTCACCGTATATTGACTTACACAAAATAAACGTGCATAAAGTAGGAGAAGACCCACAAGCTGTGATGTGAATAGGAGAAGACAAATGAGACTCACTTCTTCTGAGTAGTGCAGGTCCCCAGCAGGTAAAATGGAATCTCTCAGATGTTGGGGTTTTCTTTCATCTCCTTTCCATTTCACCTTGCTTTTCGACAGTGATGCCAGGCTGTGGAAAACAGATTAAATCTGTAAGAAGTGTGTGAATAAAGTAAGTTCTGTGCAGGCAAAGGACTTCAAACGGGGAGAAAGGCTGGTGGTGGAGATACTGTCATAGGCACAGACTTCAAAAGAGACGCAGCAGGTGATTAACTTTTCAGCTAATCTGTGCAGCTGGAGAAAGATACACAGGCTGCGTGAGCGAGGCTGAACTCTGCAAATTCCTCTTTGATTCCTTAGAGGCTTTGCCATTTACATCTAAGGGGATCTGGAAGAACCTTGTGCTCACGTCTGGGAACATGATGTTGCCCCTGAGGGCTTCCCAGGCCCTTCAGTCCTAGTGATGGGGAGGCAGCAGCACTGCCACTGGGGAATCATGCTGCCAATGCAACAGACTGGCCAACTGCAACCCCAAACTGCTCCACAGCTTGAACTGGCCACTGTGGTGCATGGGAAAGGTGAAAAGAAACACCACGGGGCTAACACTGCCCAGGAAGACACCTCCAGAAGCTCCTGACTATCTTCAGCTGATGGTCACCAGCACGCAAATGAGGCTTCCCAGCAGGCTGCTATGCAAGCAATGGGGAGTTGGTACTGATGCGAACAGAAAAAATGGTCCTCACTCCCTCTTCAAGCATTTTTCGCTCACCAGGGAAGTCTGTGAGCAGCTTCATGCTTCTCAGCACAAAGCAAAATCCAACATCTTTTCACTCATGGCCAAATCTGCATGTGCTGTGATGGAAATCACGGGGCACTTCTATAATCAGCAGTAAATGTTGTGACACAAATACAAAGTGAGCAATGAGATGAAAACATTTGATTATTGGCATCAGAAGTGGAATAGCCCCATTAGTTCATCTTCATCATGTCTCAAAAATGCTGAATATTTTCTTATACTTTGTTTGGGCTATGAAAGAAGTTACTGTTAAAGGGATGTCAGCCTGGAGACTGTTAATAGCTTTTTTGGCTCTTGCACACTAGACAATGCCTGTCACACCAAAAAGAGAGATGAGCCTTTTCAGGGAGTTACAGGAGCCGTGTGCAAAATGCATGTACAAATTAATAACAAACACTCTTTTATTTGCTCCAGCACTAAAGAAAGAAAAAAGAACAGAATTCCAATATGTTCTTGGGCTTTGGGGTTTTAAAAGAATCAAGTTTAAAAAGTTCACCAGCATTTTTTTGTCTCGGGACATACTGCTTTAGAAATGTTTGCTTTGTAGTTTTTCTGGGTTTATTTCGTTTCCTTACTCAGTCTTGCTATTAAAAGAAGGTTGGGAAGTGAAGGAAGTGAAAAAAAGGAAGAAGTTTGAAAAGCTTTTGGAAACATTTTAATGGAGAGCAAAAGATGAATCTCTGGGGGCTTTTTTTCTCTCTTTTATTTTGCTCTGATTTTTTTTTTTAATATTGGACGCAGCATTCTCAGAGCTCATCTTTGGGTGGTAGCGTAGGACACCATGCACTGACTGCTGCTTCTGCTGTGACTGTGTTGTGTCCCTACAGGCAAATGGGCAGTTTTCCCACATCTCTCTGCTCTGCACAGGGCTCCCAGATATTTCTCTACTACTCCTTCTTTTCTCTTTAGTGTATAACAATTGTACCTGGAGTCCCCTGAGGACAAGGGAAAGCGGGTTTGTCCCATAGGGAGTCTCCTCTTACGCAGGGAAGCCTAGAGTGCAGTGGCTGAAAAGAAATGTTTCCTTCCTCTGACAGCATCTGCAGAGGAGCAGAGTGCTGCCATGAAGAAGTACTCGTGCACAGCAGAGGGTGTGCTCAGTAACCCAATGACACACCCCAAGTCCCTTGGTCAGTTCTTCAAAGTGCCTATGTCTGGAAAAAAAAAGTGCAGTTCCATTTTCTACAGTGACTTAAGGTTTATGATCCATGAATGAGTCTAATCAGGTCCTATTTCCATGGAAAACCACCTTTCTCTTCCTGTTAAAATCAAAACTGAAGTCTGGTCTTAGGATATTCCTTATTTTGGCAAGGGCACATTGTTTACCAAGACATGTTATATTTTTTAAATACAGCACAAACCTCAACCTTTGTTTTCCTTCCATTTCCAGAAGAGATTTCTGCTTTTCCTGGACTGTTTCTAAGCTGACATCAGCACCCTATGCTGCAAAGCTGTAAACTTGCAACTAGGCAAGGTCACAGTCTGCTTTTTGGGGTTTTTGCCCTGAGTATCTCAAACCACTGTCTCCCCGTCTAGTAGCTCTATTTTGGGTTTCTTTCTGAAAGAATTATGTTATTTTACTTCTAAATTAAACCATTCAAATGCTACTGGTATCAATCCTCAGATAACAGATTCACTTTTGCCATAGAGGGAGAGGAAAGGATTTGACCTAAGAAACCAGAGTCTGTTTTCAAGTGCCTGAGAGTTCAGTGAAACTCATGCAAGCCAAAGCCATAAACAAAACCACAAGAGCTAGGCAACTCTCCATAATTAAAAAGTGACGTCTTTTGAAAAGACAGGAGGAAGAAAGGATAGAAATATTTTATTTTGGGTTTCTTTTTTTGCATCTTTGGGTGAGTTTTACCACCCATGGGAGCTGCTCAGCCAGCTCCCCTGAAGTCTTCAGTTATCCATACATTAGGGTGGCTTTGGACTGTAGCAACCTGAATTTTTTCACACTTCCCCATCCCTGGGCAGTTTCATGGGCCATGAGGGACCTCTACTACCCTTTATCTTCCCCAGAGGGCACCAAGAAGATGTAATTTCCCTCCAGATACAAATACACATCCGCTTACTGTCTATTTTTCACATTGGGCTGAACTTCCCTGATACACCAAATTGCATGAGCGAGACCCTCAAAAATCACACATCTACTAAAGAAGAGCCTCCTGGCCAGTTTTTTTTGAGGGGATGGTTGGTGTGTTGGTTTTTTTCCCCTTGAAAAAAGAAGATTCCTTCCCTTAGGAAGATTTTTTCGTATCGCTTTTATGCCTCCTTCCTTTTCCACTCCTGACACAGCTTGCTCAGGGTTAGCAACATAAAACCAGCCCTTGAGCTACTTCCCAAAACCTCTTCACCTTCTCTCTGACCCACCCTGGCTCCTGGGCAGTGACACTGGGGCTGCACAGTGTGGGCATCCCTGCCAGCCCCTGTTTGCTGGGAGCTCTCTTGCCAGGCAGCCCTGAAAAGTAGCTGTGAAGCTGCTTGTCTCCAGCAGGTGGGAGCCTGCTTGCACTGCTCTTCCCTGTCTGCCTGGCACTGCTGCTTATCCCACTGCCCACCTACAACACTGCCTGCCCTGCATCACTGCTTGACTGCTTGCAACTCAAACAAAATCTACTGAGCTGGTATTCCAGATGCAAAAGCACAAGAAAAATAGAGTGGACAATAATATAAATTCCTCCCTTTCTTTTCCTTACCTCCTATGCTCCTGCACCCCAATGGAAATAAAAATTGCAGGTGATCCTGTTCCTAGGAGACTGCAACTACAGGACCAACCACAGACCAAGGCTGGGTCTAAGTCCCATCTCCCACCTAGTCTGATTCCCAAAGGTTCATGAGGCCAGTCCCAGGTGGGACACAAGCGAAGGACGCCAGCAGCAGAAGTGGAGCAGCCACGATGGGAACACATCTCCTGGGGAACAGGCAGCTGCTCGAGGTTACATTATCCTGCTGTTGTGGCAGCTCGTTCATTTCTGTGATACCTTGGCTTGAACATGCAATGAAATGAGAGCGAGAGATTGAATTAGGAAGGCAAGATACTGGCTGTGAGAGAGTAAAGAGGACAAATGTGCAGAAAGCAATGATGCTGGGACTCAAAATGGCTAGCGTAAAAACTATGTTAATTATGTTTGTGCTTTTTTCAAGGCTTTCATCTTTTCTGGGTGTATCCAATACGTCTCAAACTCTAGCACTCCACAAGTGTGCTTGGGAGAGGTGTACATCTGATTTTCTCTATTTTATCTGGAAATAGAACCATGTAAAATAAATGCTGCCTTTTCTATCTGTTCCCCCTCAGTGAGCTTCTGAGACATTTCTGACAGACCTTTTGTGCCCCAGTACCCCTCCAGTGCTGTGTTTTGTTCTTGCTTATACACTTCAGTGACTCTTTTCAATGGCTTCAGCACGTGACTGTTTTAGTGGGAT
This sequence comes from Phaenicophaeus curvirostris, assembly GCF_032191515.1. Lineage (NCBI taxonomy): Eukaryota > Metazoa > Chordata > Aves > Cuculiformes > Cuculidae > Phaenicophaeus > Phaenicophaeus curvirostris. The sequence continues at coordinate 8,849,623 of NC_091393.1, forward strand.
GTGCACGGATTCATATAACTGGCATTGACCTGGTTTGGAAGGAAAAAGAAGAAACAGTGATGAAACCACGTGGGGAAGTTAAAAAAAAAAAAGAGACACACGAAAAAAAAGACTGATTTTTTCTGTAACACCTACCATATTACAACTGCAAAGTTGTGCCCCTTTCTTTTCAATATCTGGCACTCTGTTTTACCTAGTAATGCTGACAGTATGTTCAGGAGGCTTCTGCATTTTCTGGGAGGCATAGATCTGTTCTCAAAGGTGCTCGGCAAAAGGCAAGTGGCAATAGTCACAAGCTCAGCAAGACACAAGGAGAAAGCTTCTCAGAGAGGCTCTGGAAAATTCACCCTTGGGTGTATCCAAAATCCAACTGTACAGGGCCATGAGAACCTTGGTCTCAGTTAGATCTTCCAGATTTAAGAGCAGAAAGTACCATCAAAAATCTTTTAGTAGACTGTCCAGGAAAACAAGCCTGTTCCCCACTGTATGCTAATCAGTATAGAAAAGTAAACACCAGGACTTCCTTTTATGATTCAAATATCCTTGCAAACCAAAGGGAGAAATTAAAGCCATGGCATGGGATAAATACATCAGCTCTAGGCAGTGGTCGTGTTAATAAAAAATCTGTCTCCCAAACAATTTCTTGAAACAACAAGAAACCAGTTACTAAGTCTGATGATTTCACATCCAAGTCCTCTGATTGACTCTGATGTGAAATGAGCCTATTGAATACCTCAACAAAGTCTCAAGAGATCAATGATAATTTGTGCTGCAAAAGGAACATCAAAATGACACTAATAAAAAATTGTCAATTATATGAAGACCAAAATTAATAAAATCTCCAAAAATGAATCTGTGATGCACTCAGTTAATTGCTGCTTCTGGCATTGCAGCCTGAGAAATAATAGGATAAAAATCACAACGTGGTAGCTCTGCCGAATCCCTGAGAAATCTCAGCAGCCTCCATGGAGGTAACACTAGGAGCAGAAGAAGTGAAGCTGGGCAAAGGTGCAGCTCCTAACTGTGAGCAAGCTGCCCAGCACCAGAAGGCCCACCCTGATGGGGCACCTGTAAGGGATGGAGAGCACCTGTACCTGGAAACAGGCCCTGCCACGCAGCCCTACATCTTTGCCACGCAGTGTTTCATCAAACCCCTCTTGCCATTTGCACCATTTTGACGTCCACTGAGAGCCCAGATGAGTTTCATTATGCAGCCGTCCTCTTCTGCTAACGGTGTGTGGCATTAGGCAATGAAATTTGCGTACCTGGGGAACCTGCACAAAGTCTGGACTGTCAGATGCACCACTCCTAAATGCTGATGGGCTCGTCAGTTGTAAGTGACTGAGGAGAGAGGTCTGACTGTGTTGGTCAAGCAGAGGATCCTACACTTAATAGGAATATGAATTGCTCTTCCTTATTAATAGAACATTGGAAAAATCAGATGCTAGAGAGATTGCTAATTATGCTCCAGCAAGTGACTTCTTTGGAAAAGACAGAAAATATTATCACTAGGTGTAGAGCATTTGGTAAGATCTGATTTCTAATATTTTGTACAAGTCTTGTTACCTATGCTGAAGAAATACAGATGTGAACAGGTGCAGGTAGAGGGAAGGACTTCAAGCACAGTTAGGGAAATAGAGAAGGTGTCTTATAAGGAGAGGATTAAAGAGTTTGTCTTGTTGAGCCTTGCAAAATCATGGCTGTGAAGGCATATGATTGCAGTCTGTGCAATGGGGAAGGATAAATACCAGACAAAGAGAATTATTGATGTCAAAGTGTAAACGGATGCACGTTCAAATGAGTAGAACTGAATAATTCAAAACGGTAAACTAGAATTTTTCTATCAGTAATGTTGAGAAGCAATGTTACCAATCAAGAAGTGAAGTCAGAGAAGCTAAAGCATTGCAAGATGGGGCTTGATGAGTTTATGGAGATAAGTTTACAGGCTTCATGCATCCATTTGCTTGGTTTCTTTACATGGGTTCTGCAAGGAAGGGTGGTAGTAGGGAAGATTATTGTTTTAATTTGTTTGGATCACATGGATTTAAGACACGTATTTCAGTATTAAGCCAGTCACCTCCAAAGGATGGGGCACTGCCACACTCGACCTTCTTCATGCATTTCAGCTGGATGAGAAAAAGGGCGGGGGGGTCTTTTGTTTTGTCTTCTGATGGTGCAGAGGCAATTGGCGACAGATGGATGTAGGACACTGGGCACTGAAGTCTCCTCTTCAGACTCATCCTGGAAAAGCTTCTAGGTGTCTGCTTGATGTGTTTTTCCTGTGTACCCAGGATTAACCTGATCACCAGTTATGTAATCTGAGAGGAAGTTGTCCTTTGGGTCAGACTCGCAGAACAATTTGTTGGTTTCTTTGTGGGTTTTTTTGTTTGGTTTTGTTTCCCTCGGTGACATGAACTGCTTCCAAGAATGGTCTGCACTGACACTTGAGGGACACCCTCATTCTGCAGAGGGACAAGCAGGGTGCTTTAATACTCAGGAAGCTCTACAGACATACTTAGCTTGTTCATTTGCTAACAGCATTGATTTCTATGCTACGTAATCATTTGTTGGATTCCTCTACACTTGCAGTCTCTTATTGCAAAACAAGACCTCTTATTAGTACTTTATTTCAGTTAACTATTCCAATCAGACTAACATTCTAGTAATTACAGCCTTGTGTCTTCCCATATTACACCATATGGTATTTGCAGACAAGTGGCAGACGCTGGGCTGGTGGAGATACACAATGTGCTTCCCCGTGGCTTCAGCCCCTATTTGTACAGGGACATTAACGACAGCAGTAAGACAAACTGAGCAAATGAATGTTTTTCTACATCAAGATCCTGGGAGACAATAAAAGAGGGGATTGTTTCAGTTAAAATCAAATTTTAAAAAGAGTGCAAATGCAAGCTGGATCCAGTACAAGAATTTCTGAGAGGGAATGAATTGGTTGAGAAAATGATCTAAAATAACTCAGGTTCACCTATGTAAATCTGTAGGACAGAGCAATAGAACACCAGTGAGGTCACACTTACTGGCCACAAGCTAAAAGGAAATACAAGGGGGGAATGTCTGCTGTGGCATTTCTGTTTCATTACAGATCTGAAAACCTAGAAGAACTGCAGGCAATTTGAGATCCAGAGGGGGTGAATAGGACCAGCTCAGGTAGTGATATTGTGTCAAGGAAGTTCATCTGCAATAACCCATATAACAGCTTTTAGAAGTTAGCCACCGAAATCAGAACTGCATGTTACAGATTTGTGCCTCCTGTTTGCTGTTTTCTTCCTGGTGTGTTTCTGTGCAGTTCATAATACCTTTCTGGTTTATTTTTTATTGCTGCTTTGAGGCATCAGTGTTGTAGTGATAAAGATCAGTAGCAGAGGAAAAGGAGCCAACTGGTAGTTTTCCAAATGACCATCTGTAATTCACAGAGCATCAGTACATCCAAATGGCAGATGAACATCATTTCTGCATAGGATTTCAAGGAATATTGTTGTAAGAGCTGCCCTGATTGACAGTCATATTCCAGTGTTAGTTTAAAACCATGAAATATCTCAGAATTGACAGAGCTGGAGATGCTGCATCATATTTACAGAAAAAAAAAAAATCTTACGGATATCTTTGTGCCAAAAGTGAAAGGCTGCAGTAACTCTAGTGAAGGGAAACACGTAGGAAGCCATTGGGAGAGGTTGTCCATGGGCATTCAACGTAAAAGACTCCATCAACAAAACAAGAACAGAAAGGTGGGACTTGCTGATATTAACCACATCATTGACTCTGCATGCTCTCACAAGTGTATGAGAAGGATCCCACTGCAGAGCTCTCTGTATGCCAGCTGGCTGTGTTGGGCTGCTGTCCTCAACAGTGAGACAGCAGCTGTTGGAAAGTAATGCACCTGACTGGCTTAGACAGCTACCACCTGATAAAATGTGTTGTTTCCTAGAAATGCTTCTCCAGCAACCCCTGATGGCCCTGGCTTGGATGTAGCTGTCCATGCTGCAGTTAAAGATTGTAGACAGGTGAGTCCCCTGTCTCCTTACGTGCTGGGAGGTGCAGAGTGCTTCAGACACAGTCCAGAGACTGCCAGTAGGCTATGTACCTTGAAGATGCTTCTCTCGGGTGTCCTTTTCATGTGTTCTCCCCTGAATAAATCCAAGATAAGCTATACAGATGCCCAGTATTTGATTGAAAATGTTAAAAATGATGCTGAAGCTGTATCTGAAATGTGTGAGTCCTGTGAGTGATGGCCAGACAGATCATTTGTAGCTGGCTTGGCGGTCTCACCAGATGGCCACACGTGGAAGTGGGTGATTCCGAGAAAAAGCTTACTGAAAACTCCAGAGTACCTCTACCAAGGGAGAATATTGTGATATTCGTCATTTTTTAAAAAAAAAGTACTAATTGCTATAATCTATTATTTGCTTTAGAATCTCTTTTTGACCAATAATTATGTAAAACTTAACCATTATAACATCCTGCCATCTGAAGTTAATTGTCACTGCCAAATTCAGCAAAGGTTGTCAGATCTGAAGAAATTTGTCTTTACAAGGAATGTCAGAATTTGCCACGTCAGCCGATGCCAATATTTGACGATTCTGAGCCAGACTCATTGATCGTCTAATCTGCTCTTCCTTATGGGTCTGGCTACTGGACTTTTCCACATTTATCCCTGTCTGAGAACTAGCCCATATAATTCAGAAAATCATGCTGTCTTAAGTTGAAAAATACACTCATAGAGAAACAAACATCATTGTCACTTGTAAAACATACTAAAATTTGATTTATTTCTGTTTCAAATTTGTCTTTTGTGGTCTTGCAGCCACTTTAATAAAGCTATTTTAATAAATATTTAGCTTGCTGGATAGAGGAGAACTCTCACTTTCAAGATTTAGAAAGTCTGCGTCATCACATAAAGAGGTAATATAACCTTCATATTCTTACAATATTCTCTTTCGTAAAAACACGAGCTAGCAAATTTTAGCCACTGTTTTTTTGTGTGTGTGTGAAGTTACTGTTCAGCTTTTTTTCAGAGAAAATTCTCCATTGATGTTGAGAATCCCTTATCCTCATCCTAAAACTATGATCCATGTTCTTGATCCACATTCATCTAACAGATGGACAGTTGTGCAGTAAGCTGTAGTAAAATGTCATTGATAGTTTCTGGGCCTTTTTCTATGCCACTCCATTTACTCCTTGACAGTGATCCTTTAGTTTTTCTGATCCACTTCATGTCACTATGGGCTTATTCAGGAACCAGACTGCAGTTTATTCTTGCTTATTGACAAGAACAGAACAGAGTAAAGAAGCAACCTCTTTGGGGAGATAGTTGCATTGCCTGATGAAGATTTGCCATTCACAGTCATAATCAATATGGGATTTTTTATCCAGTTTTAAAATATTTTCCTTTTTTTAACTTGATACTGTATTATTGCAGTTCTTTAATCAAAATGCCATGTGGTGCAACAGCAACTGCCTTATGGAAGCACATTGCACAGCTTCATTTCCTCCAGCAAACACATTCTAAACTAATCAAAAAAGGATTAGCTTGGAAAGATCTATTTTTCTTTAAAGCCTTGCTAATTGACATTAATCAAATTACCCTCTAACTATTTATTGAGTGTCATATCACCCATTCCAATATTTTGTCTGGGATCAGTGTCAGGCTGAGGACTGTAATTACTCTAGTTGTTCATTTAATCCCCTTTGAATACTGGCAGAACAACTCTCTTATTAAGCACTTCGGCCTTCTCTGAGTTGCTATTGACCGTTCTGTATCTGTTATTCATACTTGCATTAGCTTTTGCCTTGAGACAGCCCTGTTGGAGCCTTGGTGTTTATGTACAAGAATTTTTGACTCATCACCCTTCTTTTTTCTTCCATGCTGTTGCTGGTTTTTGAAAAGCATTTTGAATTATTTCTTGGTCGACAGGGCCTTTAGCCTGTTACTGATGAACTCCACATCAGAGTGATGCAGATAGGCTGCGAGAACAGTAGGAGAAACGGGCGAAACCCCTTTTAGTTATGGTTGTATGTGTTAAGAAATGTGTAAGGAATGGCATAGGCTGGATAACATGGCTGAGGGCTGGAATCTAATAGTCAGAGTGAAATTAGTCCCTATCCAGGATGTGTAGAACATAATTTCAATCCAGTCTAAACACTTTCTTACCTTTTAGTTTTGGATATTCCCACAGAGCTAAAGTCACATTCTTTAAGAGAACAGTCCCTCCTTTTGAATGAGTGTACTGTGGGCTTTAGGGATTAAGACATATGGGGGGAGGTCAGGGGAATCCTTAACTCCCATAGCATCCCGTGTCTGCCTCCTGTAGAATAACTGCTAGTAGCTGACAAAACCACTTCCCAATGTTCTTCACTAGCGTGCACGTCTCAAAATTTCAATTTGGCCCTCTTAAACTGCTAACAGTGACGTATCCTTCTAAAACTGTCTTTTTATCTTTTATTTCTCTTTTACTTTCTAAAGTACCTTTTTCCAGTTTTAGTAGCAGAACCTCCGTGCAAAAGGTCAGGTGCCTGACAGCCAAGTACACGCAAAGCCACCTAATCCAGCTAACGCAGCTCCGGGAAATTGCAGAACAGGCTGAAACAAAGGGACACAGCTCAGCACGCAACACACATAATCTCTCAGACAGAGCGTAAGACCACGTAAAGACACTTGTGGACAGAAATATGTCTCCCAAGCCATGACAAATCACGTGGGGAGAAAAGAATCATTCAGTGAACAAAGACATCCTGGAGCAAAAAGCTCTAATGAAACCAGAGTTGTATTAAATATGTGCCTCTCTGGGGTGCTGTAGCATTGTTACGCATTTCAGCAGCGAGAAACAGCAGCTGAAAGCATTAGACCTGAAGCACTGCAATCCACTCAAGCACATTGTTTGCTGTCGTCTTTCCAGTCTCTGCCCACTGCAGGCTTGGCCTATTTCCCTTGCCTTTCATATACCGCACAATCCATTTAGGGATTTATAGCAGCTTAGAAGCACATGTACAGTGCCTTGCCTCTATCTGATTTTTATTCTGTGATAAGAAGGCTTGAGGTCATGGGTTCATTGGCACTTCTCTCTTCCCTCTATTCATCTTGCATGGAAATCTAACTATGCATTAGTGTTTATGATTTATTAGGGTTCATTAATTTCCTCATCACTACCTGAATAAGTCCCAGGGTTTGCCATGAAGAGCACATGAAGCCACTCTGATTCAACGTTATAAGCAAGGGGTGCCAGAAAGATGAGAAAGGAGCAGGGGCACAAAGGCAAATATGATAATAAAGCACAAAAGCTATTTGGCTGATATAAAGCGGCATGATTCCCATTCTGGTGCACACTTGTGCCAGCTCATGCACTGATCTTTAACACTGAAAAGTGAAAGCATCCTTTTTGGACATTCCTCCCTGTTCCACTCTTCCCAGGAGCTCCTCGTCTCCGTTCCCCCTAAATGCAGCACGTGGAGTTACAGATTGGAGAAGAGTGTAGTTGCCTCTTGTGCCTGCAGATGAAATGTTATCTTTCTGTGTGGACTTCTTTGGTTTTAATCACATCAGTTTAAATACGTGTATTCATACTTCTCACATTCTCTCAGCTTCCTGGGAAGTTTGATTTCAAGTAATGTGAAGAGCAGAGCTATGAGTGCTATGAATAGCCACCAGCCCTGCTGGCCCTGCTATAGTGGATATGCCACTTACCCCCAGGTTGTTAGAGTTCTGTTTATCGTCTGTACTAATATCCTCCTCAGAGGTGCTCATATACCAAACAAACACGAAGGATCCACCTGATATATTTCACCTTACGCAGAGCAAGCACGTCCCAGAGGGTGGAACTACACTTGTTAAAAAAAAAAGGAAAAAAGTAAGAGATTCAGAAACCCCACTAACTTCATATTAAGCCTGATTGTTAAATTCTCTGATGAGACCCATGACTGAAGGCACTGAAGAAGTGAAGAACAATACTCTGAGTAGTGTGCCCTGGAGGCAGACAGAGCTGCACAGGGGAGGCTACACTGCAGAAATCAAACATCATCCTATCAATTATGCAGGTACCCTTGTGCTCCTCCAGCTCCTGCGAATGTAAATCACAACAGGCATATGGTGACACATTCATCCACATTTGCATTAAAAGCTTTCAGCTAAGGGCAGACACCCATTAAGAAAAGGTTAGAAAATTTAAATACTGCAGGGTCTTTTATGTGTGCCTGCTGCTGTGTCTTATAGCTCCAGGGGTATTTACACAGTGTATACTGTGTGTTACTGCACTATTTGGAGCTTTGAGTAATTAATTAAACAAAAGAAGGCAGAGTTTATGATTTGACTGGAGTTATTATTGTGGCGGACACTTACATGGCATTGTGCACTCCAAGTGCCCCTGGTTCCCTGTGGTGTCTGGTGGCTTGTGTGACTGTCATCCAAACTGGATTTCTACTCCTGACAAGGTCAACATCTCAGTGCACAACTGACTTAAATGCAAAACAAGTCTGATTTTTTTCTTCTGACTATATTCTTATTTTGGATAGGCAGGTTTTAAATAGAATCAGGCAGATAATTGACTTTTCTATGGTTAAATGGAAAAAGTGGTTGTTTCAAAACTTGTTTATTTAAGAAATTATAATAACATAGCTGGGTCAAACAGAGTAAAATGTTTACTTCTATGACATTTCTTATCATCCTTTTCTAATGAAGACTCAGGAAATGCAGGATTAGATTCCCAAGCAGCCTTGGAATCCTGCATTTAGATAGCGTCAATAACTAAGTAAAAGCCCATGGAGAGACCAAGCCTCTGTGAACAGGGTCAGCTACTGGAGACTGCTCTAAATGCAAAGAACTAAAACTTTATGCATTTTTCTCATGAATTATCATTTGTGTTCAGCTCCTACTCTAACCCAAATAAGCCTGGTGCCCAGCTTCAAGCACAAAAATGTTCCAGGAGAGATGACTTTGGCCATAAAATGGAAATAGTTGGCCTTTCCTACCATGAAACTCAACATTGCTCAGTTGACTTCAGGTTTGCTCTTGGATCAGCTACCGACTGTCTATGAAGGATTTTAGTGCAATAAATTCACATTTGGATGGCTGTCTCCTATCTGTAGAACTGAAGCTGAAGTTAGCAAAAGAAAAGGAAAGTTAGGAAAGTCAACAGTATTGTAGTTTTCAACTGACATTAAAATTTTCTCTGAGATCTGGTGAATGTTGTCAGAAACTGGTGTAAGGTTAGTCCTTAAGTCACTATTAGTTGGGAATCTGGAAAGCAGAGGACATGTTTAATTTTATATTCGTGAACAATCATTTGATGCATGAACAGGAAGAAAATGTTGAGGGTTTATCAAACCAAGTAAAAATAAATAATAATTCAAATATTAAATATTTTGACATACATCTTCTAGAATTCTCCCCTCAAATATATCAGCTGATAAGCTTAAATTAAAAAGTAATTAAATGAGACAGCAGTCAGCTCACAGCTAGTCTACAATGTGTAAGAACATGAACTTGTTGAAGATACTGTTCACTGCAATTTATTCATTCTTTACTTATTCAATATCTGCTGGGTTTGTATCTGCTGAATGAAAACAGTGCTCTCTCTTTAATCTCTGTTTGTTCTCATAGAGAAAGCAGGCAAAATTAACTCTCCATCTACTCAAGCTCAAGATTAAGCAAAATTTTAGGATACTATTTTAAAAAAGTAGTTTTTTCAATTCTTCTATTTTCTTTTATTTTTCATCTGTAAGACACATCAGTGTCTTTTATGTTTTTCCTGTCTCTTTGAATTTTTCACATTTGTTCTAATTCTCATAAGCCAGCTTTTCACCTTTATTCCTCTTGGGAAAATCAGAAATAAATAGTGCTGGAAGTCACCCGAAGAAGTAATACGATCTAACCATTTGTCCTGAAATCTTAAATACTTCTAATGATGGCAAATACAAACTCTTCCCGTGTGATCTACTGCAATGCTTTACTGTACTAGCATTAGAAAATATTCCTAATATCTAATCTAGTATTGGACGTCATTTTTTCCCCTTACTCATCTTTTAGTCTGTTACTTTTTGTTCTGTATATCATGGCCATTTCGAACACGGTATTTTTTCTTCAAAGTAAGTTTTACATACCTGAGGACATCAACTGTGCCATTTCTACCCTTTCAAGCCTTCACTTTGGGATGTGCCCAGATGGTTCACAACTTCTTTGTGAATCATATGCAATGCTTGCTTCTTTCTTGCAGATTGGTAGTAAGTCAGGAATAACTGCTCTTAAAGTACACCAAGCCAAATAAAACTTAGCTAGCCATGTTTTGCATTAGTGCTACAAATAATTCATCAAGACCATGCTTCCCTTATAAGAATGTTATGTGTGATGGTATTGAAAGAGTATCCAAATCTACTGCTTCTCTCCAAGCTGTGAAGCCTGTTGGCTTGTCATGGAAAGAAATTAAGTTTGTTCAACCCATGTATTCTTCATGAACCCATGTTTATCCTTCATCCAGTCATTTTCTTCCAGGAGTTTAGAAATGTCATGATTTTTTCCAGGAGTTTTCCAAGAATTGCTCATATTTGAACTTTTCAGTTAACAACAATCCAAAAAAGAGAATTAAACTGGATTTTTGGTCTTCCTTATACCTTCTTTTTAGTACTCTCTGTTAGTGAGAGGATGAATGTGTTCCTCCTCTCCAGTGTACCAAAGGATCTCCAGCTTTACCAGGTCGGCCAAGTGAATTCATTGTTATCCATGGCTTATCGATCCCTATTACTCCTCTGGTGCATAAGCAAGGGACTAGTATTTTTTAAAAACATGTATGAAGTAAGAAAAACACATTTCAAAAAAAAGAAAAAGTTCCTTTCATAAAAGATGTCATAAAACTTCATATAGATTATTGCAGAGACTGAGTAGATTATACCTAACATCACCACAGGTGAAAAGAAGAGTTATTAAGATTCTTCGGTCCTTCTTGAGCAGGATATGTGAATCAGTGGATAATGGATGCAGGTAATTTTCAAAAATTATATGAGTACAACTTCTTTGAACAGCAACAGTGATTAACAATTGCAACAAACTGTTTGTGACTAGTTGCCCATCTCTTGAAGCCTGCATGAAACTGGGTAGCAAATGCTTTATCCCAGCAAATGATTAAATTGAATCTTGGCTGATGGATTGAAATTTCAGTGGCTTTCGATGTGTTGTTTCTGTGCGTCCCGAACCAGCGTAAATGCTCACAGAAGTCAATAAAACTACGTCAGTTTAGACCAGGTAGGGATCAGCTCTCCACGGCTTTTAGAAAAGGCTTTTGGGTGACTCAATGAACAGAAATTCACGGGTAACACGAATTCATGGGTAACAGGCAGAGGAAAAAGAGCATTGTTAGCTAAGGGTTGGGATGTGATGGTTGTCGTGTGCAGAGCACCAGACACGTCGGTGATAAGACATAGGTGGGACTAGAGCTGTAAGGCCTTGCGGGCAGGCACAGGTGAGGAGAGCAAACACAGCTGTGGGTTACACAGGGAGGGGGTTGAGCTCCAAAGAGTTGGGCAACATTGCTGGCTCAACCCATGCTGTTTTATTTTCTTTAGCAACAATGCTAAATTTTGTCAGCCACATGAGACCCAACACCCCAGTCCCTGAGCCCTCCTGCAGCTCTGGCTTTTGCTGCTCTGCTTTGTCAGAATCCCTCCCCTATACTGTCCTTTCCCCCTCCCTCTGCACACCAGGATTCTCTCCAGAGACCCTGCTCAGCAGAGCAGTGAGGTATGTGACACAAGTCCTGAAAGCACCAGCCACTCCAGCCACAGCACCACTGTCTTATTCAAGTAATGTAAAAAACCACACAGGATCAAAATACTGTTGGTAGAGCTAAATGGAAAAGAGTTTTTGCTGGAAACTGACACTTCTTCTCACTTTTCAGTCTGTTGAGGTGACTGTAACAAACATCACTGCTACACGGCTAAGTTTGGTGATTACAGCACAATCAATGACACTTGCTGTCCAACTGCACTACTTTGGTTAACCAGGCAGAAAAATATGTATGCTGTTTCTCACAGGTGCTTGAAAAGTGTTCATTTTAAACCAATTAATAAAATAGCCTGTTTGGACAAAAAAGAATTGTTCTCTGAGAACACATGAATTCAACACTGCTAGAAAATCCCTGCCATCTGACGTAGAAGGATTTATAGGTTTAGTGGAAATTGCTTTCCCCACTGTCCAGATTAAATACTGCAGGATGATTTTTCGTATGAGTAAACATCCTTCCAATAACGATCAGACCGATAATGTCTTAAAAAGAGGAACAGGATCTACATTTCGGTTTTCTTCTTCTTGTATGGACTATTTCTGGATACAGAACCTTCAGGTAACATGTTGACTGTCCAAAAAATGCATTTTAGCATCTTCCTGCTTTTGTGGGGATGGATTTTATCCACTGAATGCAGAGCCCACCGACAAGAAAAAGAAATACATGAGGTATACAAAAAAGGCAGGTAAGTCTCTCTTTTTTGTATTCAAATTGTTACAGTTTGGACAAATGTTATATTTCAGGGGAAGATATAATGACTAACAGATAATTAAAGTTTGCATTTGCAGATTGTGATCTCAGTCAAAAATACTTTCTGTTGCTCTTTTTGCAAATGAATTAGTTCTAATGTATTTTTTTACAGTGAAAATCATTGCTCTCCTCAACAAATCTTGTGAGGTATCTCGAAGTTTTAAAGAGTGAAAAAAAATAAGCATTTGCTTATATTTATTGTGGTTAAAATGTGGCAGAGTATTTACATGAAACTGGAAAAGAAATTTAGGTCCATGAGGATTGATGCATTCAATGAAGAATAGATTGACTTGAGATCTCCAATAAAAACATTCAGAATTTATTTTTGTATTCCAATACTAATTGTTTCATAGAGCTTTTGAGAGGAAAATATGAAAAATCCCTCTGCAAACTTGAAGTCTATGATCAGTTATCAGAGAAAACAGAGCATTCAGTGTATTGAATTAAGATACTAAAAAGTATTGAAAATATTGTCTGTTCTCCTTATTCTCTCTCTCTGTCTCTTACAAAAAGGCTATGTGATTTTTTTTCTCCCACTACCTTGTAGCCAGCCATTTTAGGAGGTTTTGACTCAAGGAAGGTTTTTCGCTACAACTGAGTTCTGATTACTATATTCTATTTGGGAATATTTGGAACTTTGCCTGAGAATTTTTATACTCAACAAATTACAAGGTACATTTATAGGAAAAATTCTTTGGGCATTTTTTGGAGGATATAGCTGACATCTATATCACTGTTTAAGTGTTGTATACTTCTGCTTCTCACAGACTGAATCTAAGTCATTTCTGCTTTGCTATATTCACTGTTTCTCTTCTGTAATGATAACATATCATCATCGATACTGTAAAGTGTATGGGGATGGAAACGCAGGAGTGTCACAGTCATGAGGAATTCAAACCATTCCTGTTAGCCTTCAGAAAAAAAATGAAGGTTAAAGGAAAGAATCATAGAACAGCACAGTGACTTTTTGTTTTCCCTTATGGCAAGTCAGGGTTACATCACAGAGCAATCATGGTGTCCTGATTGACACTTGGACATGCATGGGCCTTCTTATACCTTGGAAATGGCTTTAGGCACTTTGTCGTGGTAAAACTGGCAACGTGGATGCAGTGGCTCTGTTCAAAATCATTCCCAGAGTCAGTATGGAGGGAAGACAGTCCTGAAACCACTATTATTTTCATTGAGGCTTCTTAACAGTGGTAGTAGAGGTGATGTGCTGACTGTAACAAAATAAAGGTGTAAGAAGCAAGGTACCAGAGTTTGAGTTGAAAAAGAGTCCAGGAGAGAGGAATGTGTACACACAGCCATGTTCTGGTTTAGCCTCTTTAGCGAGAGCTCCCACTGCATCAAACGCTTAAGAGCGTCAGTGCCATTAAGGGATGATACAACAAATCACAGTCGAAAAGAGTGTTTAAAACGTGAAAATTGAAAAGAAACACCTATTCAGTTCTCTTAGGAACTGCCTCTTCTCCCATGCTTTGTATATCTGGTGTAATCATGCCAAGCAGAACCCCATCAGAAGGCCTGGAGGTATCGCAGCTCTGAGAAGCTGGGTCAATAGTCCTCTCATGCTGTCTGGTGAGGTCATCTCTGGCCTATTTCTGCCTCAGCAAAGCTGTGCAGCTGCTGAAGTGGAGATGGGGAGAAAGGAGTAGTGCTGGTGCATAGTCATAGGGTTGTCCATCATTAGCACGACGTCCAGCATGGTGCACACTTTCCCCTGTGATGGGAGAGCACACAAGAAACAAATGGTTTTAACAGCCTTGTAATTTCCGAATTCTAAAAGGACAATTATAGGGTAACGTGATCTAGTGGGATGTCCCTGCCCACGGCACAGGGGTTGGAACTAGATGATCTTTAAGGTCCCTTCCAGCCCTAACTATTCTATGATTCTATGAATTATGGTCACCCATCTGATTTCTTGGCATGCATAAGCATGAAGGCCTTCTGAATGAATTGTACACCAAACACCAAAATCCTGATAATTGCCTACAATATCAGATAAACTCAGAACAGGATTGCGAGTATTTTTTCACTTTGACTTCTGTTCATTTTCTCCTACCCTATGCTAGCTTGTGTCGTCTCCATCCAGGCAGATCAAGACCCCCCTCCATCTCCTCTTAGATACACTGAAAAGACTAAGCTACTTCATTTCTCGGCATAGGTGGTTTCCCAAACCTGGACTCAGTACTGCCCTTGTTTTCCTCTGACCCTTCACTGCTTTTTCACCGTTGACAGCAGGACAGGGCGCAGTGTTTGCACAGTCCTCAGACGGTTGCTATATACAGAGTTGTTCCCATTGATCTTCTGGGATTGTGGTCATGATCCCTGTTGCAGCCCCACAGTGGGAGATCATGTTTGCCCAACATGACCAGGCACCTGTGTATGGTAGGACACTTTGTCTTAGAGGTATGGCCAGGTCTCTTTGCATTCACATATAGTTCCCTATACATTAAAATGCTGATTATATCAGACAGTTTTGAAGCAGGCAGAGTTCCTTTGCACTTCGGTCAAAGTCAAGGCCTTTTTCTACCACAGAATTATATATTGGAAGAAAAACAGAACAAGGGGTGGTGCTATATAACATCAGAAAAAGTTTGCAGTGAAAATTGCTCCTGAACATTCTGTTATTGACTCTGTTTCTCCTTCCTTGAAGACTCAGCCCTGAATATCCATTAAGCAGAAGAAGTCATAGCAACTGACTTTGTTATTCCTCTTTCAGCAATGCTATTTCTTGCTCCTTAAGGCTTGTGGTAAGGACCAGGATGGAAATCCACTCGTTCACTGCAGCTTTTTTCTTCTGAAGAGAGCCATGTGCGTCACTGGAGGTTGATGGCGGAAATCTATTTGAGGTGAAAAAGTCTGTCTGCACACCACCACAGGATGCTCAGGGTGGCTTGCGTTGCACCCGTGGCCTTCCTAGCCTCCAGAAGCCCTTTAGGGGTACAAGACCATCCAATTGTTCTACTGCCAGGGCTTAGTTCCAGCCACCGGTGCTGGCAGGCAGTGCCGACACCTGCTGTGGAGACCTGCCACTTTGGGTGTGCTGCCAGCATCCTGGTGTCCCTGACAGACGTGTCCAGCTTTGCAACTGATTCTCCTGGTGCAGCTGATGGAGGAAATACACAGGATTTTAGCTTGTTTCTTTGAATGCTGCTGTTCCGCAAGTGCCATTCTGCGATTCTCTTTCTCTCAAGGAGACTCACTTGCTCTGAACTCCGCTTTTATATAAAAACTTGTTATTTGCTCTGCTCCAGGGCTTCTCCTTTCACCTGTCCGAACCCAGCTAATCCCACAGCGTTTTTAGTCTTGCTGATACAGTGAATGGGAAGGCAGAGGATCACGCATATTCTCTGCCATAATTTTTGGCACCAGAGGCACCTCAGGGTAATATCATGAGACAGAACTACCTTGAAGAAGAGTGAACAGACAGGCAAGATTTCATTCATGCACCACAATCTTTTGGGGCCTTGGTTTGCGCAACAGGAAATTTGGAGAAGGTCCCAAATAATTCCTGAAATAAAGCTGATGAGTCTTTGAGACACAGTGCAGAGTGTGACAAGAAATTGGCAAATAAGTGTACATCTAAGTACACATATGGTCACAGTGAAAGCATCAAAGTAGATACCTTTGTTGCATGGGACTTATTACAGAGCCCTCTAATATTGTAATTCGCTGTAAAAATGTCTGTGTGCCAGTCAAAGACTCAATTACTTATTTTTGCTAATGTCCAGGACAAATCATATCAAAGGAATTTCACTTCAAAGAGCAGTAATATAAAAATAAATCCTTTCTCACCTTGCAGACCTGTTCACAGTGTGTGGTCAGCCACGTGCAAATCCTGCAGGGTTTGCAAAGCTTTTTACTCCTGCTAAATCCACAGTGCCAGAACTCCTACAGGAAGGAGCTAAGATCCGGAGCACCAGCAACAGGGCTATCCGCTGTTTTCCCAACTGCTCAGGCTCCTGGAAAGCCACCAGGCTGCATGGGGGTCACTGGAAGGATACAAAAGGTCAAGAAAGGTCACAACAACCTTATGCCAACAAAAGGGCCAAAGCCTGTGTTGCTAATTAGACCTGCAGAATCTGCTAGAGAGGATGAGCAATAGGAACAGAACTGTCCTGGAGTTGAGCCCAGGTTGTTCTGCCAGAGATAACGGCTGGGGAAAAGAAAAATCTCTTTTAAAGCTAAAATCTCCCTGGACAGCATTATAACCACCTTTCAAACAAACAACTCTCAGCAGCAGAGATTTCAGTGTACAAGATTATGGATCATGTTTGTTTAATCTCAGCTGAGAGACACTTTTTTGTGTTTTCGGTCATGTCCCTACCATTCCCTGGCCAGGTTACAATCATTTTGTCTCACCCTGGGCTTCCGATAGCAACTCATTTTATTTCTCCTTTACAGCTCCCTGTCCATGTTTCTGTCAGTAAGACCTATCTTTTACAGCAGTTGAATGACATCCTCCACAATAAGCCTTGGACTTGTTATCACAAGATCTCTTTCATAGCCAAAGATCTTTCTATTTATGACGTTTTCAGGTGTTATTACAATTAGTGACACTCTTCCTAAGTGATGTGAGCCAGCATCATTATGGCTATGATGTCTTCCCTGTTCTTTCTCAAAGGCTCAGCATTATACTGAGCATTTGCAACATTACTTTCCCTTGCTTTTGCTGAATATGGATAGGACTTCATTCTTGTCAGCTCCTCTGTACCCCAGCCTAACTGTGCATGAGCTGTCTGTGCTCCGTAAATCACACATGGCTATTCTGCTACCCTCACCAAGGCTGCCTCCTACATATAAGGCAGCTCCTACCTTCTTTCCCCTCTATTGCTCTCTCTGACCTCACACATTCATCCTTAACAGGATTTCTTCCTTTACCTCCCAGCAACCCTTAAGCTGTTCTCTTGTCCTAGAGTTTTGCTTTTGTATTTTATCTTTAGGATTGTCCCTGAAAGCATTTATTTGCATGAACAAAGCTTACTAATGCAAGCTGTCTTTAGATCAGATCTTCAGAGAGCACGATAAGCCTACAAAATGCCTGACGAAAGCATTGTCTATAGGAGTACGTTATCAACAATGAGCCAGATCCAGTGGAGCACTGAGCAGCCACGGCTCTTTGCTATTTATCTCATTTTTCCTTTGCACCCCAGTGTTCTTTCAAGTAACTTCAATCCTGCATGACAACTTTTCTTGGAAATCTTGTGTTTTTTCTCAAAGCCCAGCCAGCAATGTCCTCTCTCTGCTTATCATTGCAAATGATGCTTCTTTGGAAATTATATTTTCTATTTTCCTTACTATCATCAGCCTCCTTTCATCCTTTCTAGACTTATTTTAAGTCTACACTTCACATAGCTTCCTATCTTTATTCCTGTAATTTATGTCAGAATATTGTCTCTACTGGTACTTCTGTAGCTACATTCATACACCCACGTACTATGCCGCTGATAACATCTCCAGTCAACATTGCCATGATGTGATCTGCTCAGGATCAGCACCCTCATATTCTAGCCCAGTATTACTCCATTATGTTTTATGATCTGGTGTGACAAAACACAAAATGCTTTAAAATCCTATCTGCATCCCAGAAAAAAAACCCAAACAAAACCACATCAAACAAATCCAAAGATACTGCAAGGCAGCTTCCTCCCATCTGAGTACATATAAATTGTTTAATTTCTTGATCCTGGGGCTGGATTTACATCTGAAATGTTGCTGAACATCTTTCTTCTATAAACTGCCCAGTCACCTTCCAAACTCACTAGTGTTTTTAGCACTTGCAGCTTTTGGTGAGAGTGAATTTCCCAGTCGGATGACATACCATGTTTGTGTGCTCTTTCTAAAGTCTTAAGCAGTAGATTCCTGTTCGCCTTCCCCATGCACCTGCTGATTTTATATCATTACACCAGATCATTTGGCCATTGAGTCCCTTCCCACAGGAAGAACCCTGCTCAGGCTGCCTGGAAACCCTCTCCGAGCCGTCTCTCTCCTTTTGCTCTGCTCTATTTCTTCCATCTATGGGCATTGGATATGTAAGATGTGGGCATGTCTTAGTGTTACTAATAGCATCAAAATGCTTTCTGTTTGGTTTGTTCCTCCATCTCCAATAACGCCTAACTCCTGTCTGTTTCTTTGAGCATTAAGCTGATTTACTTACTTTTCTCTGGTTTACAGAGAAATATCCACAGTGACACTGAGATCCCCCTCCTAAGCAGAAGCAGCTGATGTGGAGGCCATCACTGCCTTAACATTGTTTCTGAAAGTACATTGAAAAAATGCAAAAATGCAAAAATACAAGGTACAAACCAACCTACACTATTCCGAATTTACTAACACTGAATTTCTGCTGTCATTTAATCTGAGGTCACTTGGTCTCATGAAGTCCTGCACTAATTCCCCACTCCAAGTACTGATTTTGGATACCTTGAACGGTTACAGTCAATATTGTTGCCAGTAGTTATTCTTTTCTACTAATTAGTTTATAAATTTATTGATAAACAGAGATCCTATCATAGACTCCTGTGTCTATCTTCACAGTGAAAACTATCCATTCTTCCTTTTGTTTCTTATTTTGCAACCATTCACACAAATGGAACTTGCCTCTTTCTGATGGGTTGGTTGCTTTACAAGTGTCTGGAAAGGACCTGTCAGCACCTTTTTGGAAACCGAGGTACACGCTCATTTGTCTTGATTACTCCCTTCTACGCAGTCATTAACTTTTTAGGGAAGCCTATTATATTCATCGTGCATAACATCCCTCAAGAGAAGTCATAATGTCTCTTGTTTTTCTTCAATATATACTGTATTTATCTGGTGTCTGCCACTGGGGTTTTGTACTATGGTTGTATCCAGTTTGTTCAGTGAGTTGGTTCTTTAGCTCCTCAGATGTGACTTGCAGCTTTTTTTGCAAAGAAGTGGAGAATTCATAGAATCACCAGGTTGTAAGAGACGCACCGGATTATCCAGTCCAACTATTCCTAACGAACACCAAACCATGTCCCTCAGCACCTTGTCCACCCGTGCCTTAAACGCCTCCAGGGAAGGTGACTCAACCACCTCCCTGGGCAGCCTCTGCCAGTGCCCAATGAACCTTTCTGTGAAATTTTTTTTTCATAATGTCCAGCCTAAATCTCCCCTGGCAGAGCTTGAGGCCATTCCCTCTTGTCCTATCCCCTGTCACTTGGGAGAAGAGGCCAGCTCCCTCCTCTCCACAACCTCCCTTCAGGTGGTTGTAGAGAGCAATGAGGTCTCCCCTCAGCCTCCTCTTCTCCAGGCTAAACAACCCCAGCTCTCTCAGCCACTCCTCATAAGGCCTGCTCTCCAGCCCCTTCACCAGCTTTGTTGCTCTTCTCTGGACTCTCTCCAGAGCCTCAACATCCTTCTTGTGGTGAGGGGCCCAGAACTGAACACAGTATTCGAGGAGCGGTCTCACCAGTGCCGAGTACAGAGGGAGGATAACCTCCCTGGACCTGCTGGTCACGCCGTTTCTGACCCAAGCCAAGATGCCATTGGCCTTCTTGGCCACCTGGGCACACTGCTGGCTCATGTTCAGTCGGCTGTCAACCAACACCCCCAGGTCCCTCTCCTCCAGGCAGCTTTCTAGACAGACTTCTCCTAGTCTGTAGCACTGCACAGGGTTGTTGTGCCCCAAGTGCAGGACCCAGCATTTGGCCTTGTTAAACCTCATGCCATTGGTCTCAGCCCAGCGGTCCAGCCTGTTCAGATCCCTTTGGAGCCTCCCTACCCTCCGGCAGATCGACACTTCCACCCAGCTTAGTGTCGTCCGCAAACTTGCTAAGGGTGCACTCGATGCCTTCATCCAGGTCATTGATAAAGACATTGAACAGGGCTGGACCCAGCACTGAGCCCTGGGGAACCCCACTTGTCACTGGCCTCCAGCTGGATTTCACACCATTTCCCACCACTCTCTGGGCCCGGCCATCCAACCAGTTTTCCACCCAGGAGAGTGTGCGCCTGTCCAGGCCAGAGGCTGACAGTTTCTCAAGCAGAATGCTGTGAGAAACTGTGTCAAAGGCTTTGCTGAAGTCCAGGAAGACCACATCCACAGCCTTTCCCTCATCCAGCAGCTGAGTCACTTTGTCATAGAAGGCGATCAGGTTAGTCTGGCAAGACCTGCCTTTTGTGAACCCATGTTGACTGGGCCTGATCACCCGGTTCTCTTGCATGTGCTTCATGATAGCACTCAAGATCACCTGCTCCATGACTTTCCCTGGCACTGAGGTCAGACTGACAGGCCTGTAGTTCCCTGGATCCTCCCTGCGACCCTTCTTGTAGGTGGGCACAACATCAGCCAGCCATTGTCACCTTCCACTCTTGTGGCATCAACAACAATTTAAATGATGGCTCAACTCTTTCTTACTTGGCTTTCTTCTGGGTGTAATCCTCGTAACTTGTTACTGTCCAGTTCATTTACTTTAAATCTGTCTCTGGTCCTGTGCCAATATGAGTATCTCTTAACATTGGTCCAATAGCAGAATCATTACAGATTCCTTTGGTTTTGATTGCCCTTATAAAGACAGAGCATTTTAATTGCTGTAAATAAGGAACTAAGATAGGTGTACTATTGATAATTGGCTAGTTATTCTCCCTTCTGCGTTTGTACAATTATTTTTCTGTATCCCATGCAGTTCTTTGTGTTCTCTTTTAATGAAATTCATCTTATTGATGTCAGACCATTTCTCCAACATGCTGGGCTAGCATTGAATTCTGATTCTAGACCGTGAAGTGTCTGTTTCTCTTTCAAGTGGGCTGTCATGTACGAGTTTTATAGTTCTGAATTATTATTGAAAATATTGATTTGTAGTTTCCAGGATGAAATCTATGAATGTCATTTAATGTCTCTCAACAGCAAAGTAATGGCAGATACTCTAGCCATGGTCTTTCAGCCATGCTCAAAGTCACAGCTTCATCTCAACACTACTTCCCTAGTTTAGGAATGAGATATGAAAAGCCTCACTCAAATCTACTTTTCCTCCTGGTTACGCTAAGGTGGCCAGTCACGCTGTCAGAAAGGGCATTAGACTGCTTTGATACCAATTACGACAAAGTTTCACATTGAGTGATTTTTATAATCTGGTTATCCCCGAGGGGCAGAGAAATGGTTCACAAATTTGTCCCAGTTTCTTTTAAAATGTCAAATCTCCAACATCCTTCTTTTATTCCCTGCTTATAAACCAGGTTTTTGCATTCATCTTCACCCTCTCTCAGGGCTCTCACCCGTCTGTGAGGAGTTGTCAGAGGTACCTGCTCACAGTTCAGAAAATGTATCGGCTGGTATTCCCAGTGCTCTCAGGGAAGTGCTGCTTGTCTCTGTTGGTTTAAATACCTCAAATTTATCTAAATATTCCTTAACATGCCCTTCCCTTATCTGCACTGTGCTAATATCTACTTACAAGTTAACTTTCCTGCAAAGACTGGAGCAGGCATGATGCCTTTCAACACATTCTGCATTGCTCCCAGTAGTTGCTCCCCTTCCCTTCGCACTTTTCTCTTTTTCACTTAGCTGATCTCTGGCACCTTGTCTGCTCAGGTGACAGGACAGACCTCAGTCATGCTCCTTTTGCTCCCTCTGGATCTTCCTTTCAATCTGTATAACACAAAACCCAACACACACACTTGCTGGATGCAATTTCTGCAACATAGGGCCACTTTCATTTTTGCAACATCAGATACAGCATCAAGATCTCAGGTAGCATGACATTCCTGTGAGTACTCAATAGGCCTTGACTTATTTCCTTTTTGTTTTGCCAGTGTTTATGTCCAGGAAAAGAACAAAGGAGGTGCAACATTTAAAGGGTCCTGCCTCTGAATATTTTGCATTCTGAGATTAATCGATATTCAAGTAATACTGGATTAAAATGGGGTTCTAATTCAGTTTTCTGTATCACTAATAAATAAGACGGCAGAACATCAAATTACAGAATATTTTGGGTGGAAGGGACCTTAAAGTTCATCCAATTCCAACCCCCCTGCAACAGGCAGGGACACCTCCCACCAGCCCAGGCTGCCCAAGGCCCCATCCAACCTGGCCCTGAACACCTCCAGGGATGGGGCAGCCACAGCTTCCCTGGGCAACCTGGGCCAGCGCCTCACCACTCCATTGATGAAGAAATTCTTCCTTATGTCTAGTCTAAATCTTCCCTTCTCCAGCTTATACCCATTCCCCCGCATCCTATCACCACAAACCTTTGTGAACAGTCCCTCCTCAGCTTTCTTGTAGCCCCTTTCAGGTACTGGAAGGTCACTATAAGCTCCAAGGTCGCCTGTTACTCAGACTTTGTGATGGAAAATAACCTTCTTTCCACATTTGTTTTCAGGGATTTAAACATCTGTAACAGCATTGAGTCACCTTTCTCACCATCTTTAAACCTACTAATCATAAGGACACGTGACCCAACATAACTACAAAAAACCAAGAGCCTGACAAATGCCAAGATAAAATAGACTTTGTGATTAATTTTCTTCAGTTTTTAATGTCTTGTCTAGCAGCTCAGTGGTTTGTAACTCTCCCAAATTGAGTACAAACCAGTAGGTTTCTATCTTACATTATCCCTGAGGATTGGTATTGTGCACAGTGACTGTGTCCTGATTACTGCAGAATTGTGTCTCCTGCAGTGCATGTTGCTGGATAAGAGAAGCTTCCTGCTGTTGCAAGTTTGCTATTTCCACGCTCGAGTGCTGTGTGGTTTTTCTTCCCATTTGGCTACCTTGCTTTTCCTCCTGCCTCAAAAGCATTTCTTGGGGCTTTGGACTACTTCTCAGTCTTCACCCAGACCTGCGGCTCCACTTGCCCACCAACATGTCCTGCTTGTTGAGAATGTCTTCCCGATTCATTTGCAAGTCAAAAACACATTATGGGGGAAGTTTATGTGAACCACCTGCCCCAAAATCTCTTTCCTTCCTTTGGGACACAGCCAGGAATGTTCTTTAACCTAGCAGCAAAGGCCACACTGGGACACGCATCTCCAGGGGCCAGGCAGCATCTCTGCCTCGCACCACTCTGTGGGGAGGGGACACCCCTACTCATGCAGGACTGTCCAGGCTGTCCCTGCCCCAGGAGTCATCCCATGCAATGACCATTTGAGCCTGGTGTGTCCTCTCTGCTCCTTCTGACATCTTCCCCTCTGTCCTTACCTAGCATTTTGCCCCACTCTGAATCTCCCCCATCCAGACTCTTTTGTTCTCAGTCTTACCCAATGCACAGGCTCTATTGCAGATCCAAGCTTAGTTTTCCTCTGTCCCCCTTTTTCTCTGCAGAAACTTTATGCATGTTTGTGCATACAATCTCCAGCCCACTCCTGCCTCTCCTCCATCCCCTGACCCAGCATCTCCTGCCTGGTTTCTACCTTTAACATGGCGCTGATGTAGCAGGATCCAGGTCGCTAACCAGTCATAAACCAGAGGGAGAAACAAAATCGAATCAAATACTACATGGCTTCAAGTTGCACCAGGGGAGGTTCAGATCAGACGTCAGGAAAAAATTCTTCACTGAAAGTATTATCAGGCACTGGCAGAGGCTGCCCAGGGAGGTGGTTGCGTCACCATCCCTGAAGGTGTTTTAAAGATGTGTGGATGAAGTGCTTAGGGATGTGGTTTAGTAGTGGACAGGTACAAATGGAATTGATGATCTCAAGTCTTTCCCAACCAAGGAACCCTATGATTTTATGATTTAGCCATAGCTCTTTAATAGCACTTTTACACCTCTCACAGTTCTTTCATAGAACCAATGTACCTTTGCCATTCTTATGTCCTCCCTACCAAGGCTTTATCCTCTGCAGGGAGCTGGGCTGCCTCCTCTGCTCTCTCCTGGTCCTTCTGCCTTGGGGATCGTTTTGTCAGGGCCTTCCCCAGACACAATTTTATGGGCAGACTGAGGAGAAGGTGGCTCCTGCCATTCCCCTGCCCGGCATGGCACGAGGGCAGTGCCGCATGGCAGGTGCAGGACATGAGGCACCACACAAGCTACCCACCAGTGTCCACCCAGGGACAGGGAGCCCTGAACCAAGCTTCTTGGCACAGCTGGTGGGGATGAGGGACTTTTCATTGTTTTCATTACTTTCCAATTAAAAGCCTTGATGAAAGCTGTCTCAGCACACTCCACTCCCTCCCCTGCCTTGAGTCAGCAGTAGGAGAGGCTGTGGATTGGCTGCACTATAGCACAGCGTGAGCTGCAGAGCTTGTATCTAACAAAAGCATGTGGTGGTTTCAGAGTGCAGTAGGGGAGAGTCCACAGTCTCTGGACTGGAGAACTGGTCGAGGCACCAGCCAGGCTTGAGATAAGCAGAGAGGAAACGACTGCCCTGGGTATCTCTGCCCTGCAAGCGCCTCTACTTGGGGTAGAAGGTTTGGGGTCAGTTGCAGCCACAGCCCCCAGCCAAAATGTTACTGATGACGCAAGTAATCGAAGGCACAGAGATTATGCCACAGCCACATCTCAACAAGATTTACTGAGACAGGATCTCATCTGATATCTCTTCTCCAATCTGACATACTCTTTGCAGACCAAAGTATAACAGAAAGTATCGAGATGACATACTGTCACAGAATTTCATGAAATCTGATAATAACAGCAACATTACTGTTAGCCTAGTCTGCCAAACCCACTAGCATCATTCCTCGAGGATGTCTTTTGACCCAGAAAAGACTGTGTGAATCTGGTTTTATTACTTCAGCAATAAAAAAAGTTATTTTAACTTTTCTCTTGAAGATAATTCATCAGATCTTGCTTTTCCTGAAGATCTGAAACTGTGTCTTGATTTAACATCACAAGCAAGAGGTGTTCTTAGATCCTAGTGAGATCATCCCAATAAAAGCGTAATATAGGTCATTGTCTACTACAGGTACATGGCCTTTTGTATAGAAAAGTAAGGAAGATGGGAAATGTGTGCTGCATGAGAAATTACAAACCAAAATGCTAAGATGACTTCTTTCATATTTGTTGTGTTTGCTTTGAAAAGCTCTTATTTTAGAGACGAAGAATACAGAGGAGTTTCTAGTGCAACTGCAAGAGTATGTCCTGTGAAGCTGGGCATTTGGAAGTGCCTGCTGGGACCTTCAAATGTCATGATTGGACTGTCACTTCCGAAAATCATAGAATCATAGAATAGTTTGGGTTGGAAGGGACCTTAAAGATCATTTAATTCAAATCCCTCTGCCATGGTCAGGGACATCTCACTAGGTCAGGTTACCCAAGGCCCCATCCAGCCTGGCCTTGAACACCTCCAGGGATGGGGCAGCCACAACTTCCCTTGGTAACCTGTTCCAGTGTCTCACCACTCTCACGGTGAAGAAATTCTTCCTAATATCTAGTCTAAATCTGCCCCTCTCCGGTTTATACCAGTTCCCCCTTGTCCTATCACCACAAGCCTTTATGAAAAGTCGTCCTTTGGACCCATTCCAACAGTTCCACATCTTTCTTCCATTGAGGATTCCAGAACTGGACCCAGTATTCCAGGTGAGGTCTCACAAGAGAGGAATAGAGGGGCAGAAACACCTCCCTCGACCTGCTGGCCACACTTCTTTTGATGCAGCCCAGGATACGGTTGGGTTTCTGGGCTGCGAGTGCACCTTGTCCGCTCATGTTGAGCTTCTCATTGACCAGCACCCCCAAATCTTTCTCTGCAGGGCAGCTCTCAATCACGTCACCCCCCATCATGTACTGAAAACGGAGATTGCCCCGACGCAGGTGTAGGGCCTTGCCCCTGGCCTTGTTGAACCTCATGAGATTCTCCCAGACCCACTTCTCCAGCCTGTCCATGTACTTCTGGATGACATCCCATCCTTCCGGTGTGGCAACTGCACCACTCGGCTTGGTGTCATCTGCAAACTTGCTGAGGGTACTCTCAATCTCACTGTCAATATCACTGATGAAGATATTAAACAGCAAAATCAGACATGGTTATTCCTAACCCTGCAAGACTTCTTGCTGTGTTGGATGTACTTTCAGTGCCACAGTAAATCTCAGCCTTTTTGAAAAGGAATAACTGCTTTTTGCCTTGTGTCTGTAGCGACAGTGATGAAAATCTGTGTTTGCTGAATTTTATTTCCTAGCTATCCAAAGCTTCAGTCACCTCATTTTCTCCCAGTTCTAGGAAGCCTCAGCCTTTGGGGCAGAGGCTTGGCAATAATGATGACTTTGGAGAGGTTGTGTCAGCCCAGCTGCCATCAGGAGTCTGAGAGCTACTCTGGCAATGCAGAGGGTGCACTGGGAATTAAAAACCACTCTGCTCCAGTTGCTGCTTTTTCATAATGTGTCCCAGTGGGCTTTATGAGCCATGAAATGCCTTTTGGCACTGTAACAGTTAGGAGATAAATATTGACATTGGGGGGGCGGGGTGGGGAAAAGTTGTTTTTTATTCAGTATATTTTACGTCAGGAGTTAACAGTTAGTTTTAAAGACAGCCTGCCACTCCATTGAAGGCAGAAGCAATAGTGTCACACAGCACGGCCACAGTGGCTAACAGTTGTGTTGGCCAATCTGTGAGCAAAATCTGGACAGAATCTCCTGAGTGGGGCTGTCTGCCGCAAACACTCATGGGCAGCAGACGTGGGAGGGGAAACTGTAGTTGTTTGCCATTGATTCACAATCTGAATGGGGATGTTAATGGTGTCCTGTGGTGGAGCTGCCATTGATTACTTAGCTAGCAGAGCACTTAACAGGAACTGGATCAGAAAAGCTATTTATTTGGTAAAAACAAATAGGACTTCAAATTGCAGTAACTGCGAGATGATTTGCAACAGGTAAAAATGTCTTGCTGCCGCAGGAGGAGGTTGGAAAGTGGAGGACATTCTATGACCTCAGAGCTGTGACAAGGGGAATGATACTGGCAAAAAGAAGTGAAGGATCTGTGCCAAAGCACAAAAGAACACATCCACTGTGGTGTTTGGACCATGGGAGACTTCTTATGATGGTTTGTGATATGGAAATAAGGTTTAGAGGCAGTGGAGAATCACCTACAAGAAATAAGAGAATCGTAGATCACCAGGTTAGAAAAGACCTCTTGATTCATTGAGTCCAACTGTTCCTATCAAGAGGAACCACATGGAGTTGCTGGCAGCACATGACAGGGAGGGTTGGGCCACAAATCCTTGAATATCATGCCTTGAAGGTTCCCTTGACAGGCAGGATAGGGCTAGGGCTCACATGGAGCGTGAGATAAGATCTAACAAGAGAAATGGAAGTCAGAAGTTGCAAGAACACAGCCTGCTTTATCGCTGTTTGTATACTAACATTATTCCTGAACAGCCGAGAGTTTACTAGGGCACTTTAAAGTCATGTAAGTAGGTCAGCTCGTTGCCAGAATCTGCTTATCCCCCAACATGTGAAATTACTTCCTGATGGCCAGCAGATGAGAAGCAGCCAGTGGCAAAACACATCAGAGGCTGTCCAAGGGCATATCGATAAGGCAGAAGACTCCATAAAGTGCATTTTGCGTTTGCAAATGCATTTTGCTGCATGATACCCGAGTCCAAGCAGTGCGAAAGAAGCTGCTCCTTGCAGCAGCAACGGTGCTGCATGGTCCAAGGCTTCCACCAAACAGTGGTTTGCCCATGGGCTTATTACCAGGCCTCCTCTGGGAAGCACAGAGCAGATTCTGCGGAAAAAAAATCCCACTTGGCAAAAGCTTTGCTTCAGGGCAAGTCAGTGGTTACAGCTCAGTGTGCCCACCGCTAGTCTGGAGGATGCAGAGGTTCTCTGCTTCTCTGTAGCAGCAGAAAGATGAACCTTTGGCTATTGGCTTTCAAAGAGTTCCCAGCCCAGAGAAAAAACATCCAGCAAGGCCTGGGGTTTGGCCACCCCTCACCAAAGGGACGATGGTGCTCAGGTGGTGACAGTCGCTGTTGCAAAAAGAGTTTTGCTGCTGTAGATCTCCAAGAGGAGTTTGAAATTTATGTTAATGGACAAAAAAACCCTCATTAGTAGAGTTGATTTACGGTAGTGTTTATTACAGAGAGAAGCTAATTCTTTTAACTTTTAATTAAAGATGAACTAAAACTGTTACATGTTTAAAGTGTTACTTTACTCAACCTAGCACTTAAACTGCTAAAAGCAATATTCTTTCCTTTACTGATAAAATAAAATATTTGCTGAATACCTTAGCGGAGCTTTCTTGACAGCCAGCTGGGAGACTGTATGAAACCAGTAACAAATATTTCCACAGCTTTTAACTCTTTATTTTTCCCATGGAACACTTCGGGAAGAGTTTCTTTGCATGACAATGCCCACCTGCCTCTGGTGAGGAGATGTAAGGGCTGTGCTCCCCACTGGCAGGTCCCGGGTAGCCTTGGACAGTGCAGTGTGGTTTCTTCACAGAGTCCCTGGCAGCCCTGACCATGGCTGCGGGAGGAGGGAGGTGAGCTGCCTGCTGGAGGGCTTTGCCGGGCAGTCAGATACAGTGGCATCCCACCTTACAGGAATCATTACTCCTCTCCTTTTGCCCCGTCCCAGCTGCAAGCTGCAGCACCCCTACCCTCCACACCCTCCACCATGCCCAGCCTCTCACCTGCCTTCGGTAAAAAAGGTAAAAATTAATGTTAAGAGTAATTTCAGTCATTTTGTATTTGTGACAGAGGTAACACCGTGGCAATTCAGTGCTCCCCACATCACTTCTCTTCTCTCAATGCCCCCACCCACCCACCTACCCATGCCTGCCTGTCTCAGTTCTCCCTTTTCTTGTCCTTCCCTTGCAGTCGGCCGCAGCGGCAGAGGCGGGAGGCTCACGGCGAGGCGCACAAGCAAGGCAGGTAGGCAAAACCTGCCAGCAGCTGCTGCTGACCCATCCCTGCCAGCCACAGACCTGTGGCCATGCTGAGGCTGTGGCAGGGGACACCACTCAACCGTGCCAGTCGTATTTAGGTAGGACTCGTGACATTAACAGGAGACCAGCGGGTCCCTGAAGAAGCCAAATTGTCCTTGGGCTTCATCTTGCGTTGCTGCGTAATTTGCGTCGCCCGTGCTGTGCAAGCAGGTGCCTTCCCTCCAAGTGTCCCTTCTGCAGAGCTGAACCTCCTTTTGCAGGCTCTTCATCACACCACCCATCGTTCCCTCTGCCATTGCCAGGGAGAAGGTGCCTCTCTGAGCACAGTCAAGCCTGCTCACAAATGCTGAAGGCTTTGCCAGGGACCTGCTAATATCACTGCCCCATCTCAGCCAGGAATAAACCTTCCCTGACGCACATTTACAATGCCACAGGACTTTCTGAGGCTGAATTAAATCTAAAGCAGAAGCAGAAGGGCACCTTTTAAAATATCTAAGGCATAGTTCATGACTGGAAGAACTCAGTGATGGAGGTATGTGACTCACCACTCCTAGGAATTATTAAACTGAGACTGAGCATCTTTCTGAGATACTCCAGATGCCCTGGGTTTGACAGAGGAGCGGCTGGTAACACCGCTGGGCTCTGTTAGGAGATTATTGTATTGGCTTCTCATGGTATGACTGCCCACAAGTCTGTGAGAAGTACAGCATGGTTAAATAGCCTTATGTAGGAGGACCTTTATCTCAGGAATGCATTCCCCATCAAGTTTCTTTGTTGTCCTATTTTCTTTTAATCTGTTTCCAAGTTGTCTTGTGTATATTCAGACAAATGCCTCTCTGAGGATGCCGTGTTTTCTTAAACTGAGAACCAACAAAACCCTTTCCTCCTGTTTTTGAACCCTCCTGGGGAGCTGGCATGCAGCTGGCTCTGCGGACAGAAAGGCTTCACCTACATGATGGAACAACCAAGGAGCTGCTGCCACCACCAT
Organism: Phaenicophaeus curvirostris; assembly: GCF_032191515.1. NCBI lineage: Eukaryota > Metazoa > Chordata > Aves > Cuculiformes > Cuculidae > Phaenicophaeus > Phaenicophaeus curvirostris. The sequence goes on from NC_091393.1 coordinate 8,879,922, forward strand.
CTCAGAAAAAGCACTAAAGTGGTGAACAGTGTTTTGCACCTTGGATGTGGAAGAGGAAAAGACCATCCTCTGTCCAGTGTTTGGTGCAACTCCAACAGCTTCTGGGATGACCCTCCCAGGCTCTTTAATGTCCAGAGACCTCCTAGGTCTTTAATGCTCTTTTTTATCCTCATTAGAAATCCGGGGCAGGAGCTAATCATTTTATCCCAATTTAAGGAATGGCCTTCCCTCTGGCCTGGTTCCCAGTCTGTCTCCATTTTGTTCCTGGGGAACAGCCAGTAGCTTATTTGATATATATTTTACCTAATTCCTGGCTTCATGCCTCATTAAAAATCAATGTCAGAAATGTTCCTCCCCCATTTCCATTTCCCTTCTTATCCACAAATATAATTCCTCCAGCCTACACATTTGAACGATTGTCTCCAAACTGTGGTATAAGCAGAGATAATTTTAATATTTTTAATAAGCAGAGACAAAAAGTCACAAAATACATGTTTTCTCCATGTCAGAATTATCACAGGCGCCTAAGCTGCTGTTCGGTGCAGTAATTTAGGTAGGATGACATGCTTAGGTTTAATGACACACTTCCAAGCAACTGCAAGCAACTGCATGGTTATGGTCTAAGGGGTAAACGGTCTAATGGGTACTGGAGTGAAATGGGCACGTACTTCTTGCAGATGCTAATCAGGGCTCATAGCTTTGCTTCTCTCTTCCTGGTAGCCCAATCCTAAAACGAAGCCCGGACATTACTAAATCTCCACTGACAAAGTCAGAGCAGCTGCTACGAATAGATGACCATGACTTCAGCATGAGACCAGGTTTTGGAGGTATGAAACACATGCACGTTTGTCACTCTTCTGGTTTTACACCTTCATTTCTTTATACTGTGTAACAGGTACTCGGGTAAACAAATAGATTAACAAGCAGAGCTGTTTCTGCCTCTAATTTTTGTTATTTTTTACTGTGAACTCAAGACATGCTCAGGGGAATAGGGGTGCAGTGAAACAATCTTTTTCCCTGGATGAGCAGATAGTATAGTCAAAAGCACGGAAATGTGATTACAGCCAACATAATATTCCTGGTATTCACTGACACTTTCTTCTGGTAAAAATCTGCAAATTCTCCTTATGCTTATTCACTGATGAGAGGGAAATTCTAAAATTCCATCTTACTAAGGTGATGTGTATGCATAATCAAATCACATCCCACACTTACTGACCAAGCCATTTAATTTATAACCCGAAAGAAAATATTTTGACTGCTGTGTGTTAATGCTTGCTCACAGTTTTGTGGCTGCATGCTAGAGCAACCTAAGCTCTCAGGGAAATGGATGAAGGAGAACACGTTTTCTTTCAGCCCATCGGATTAGAGAATATTGTAATTTATCTACCCTTTCTGGCTGACAGATGGTCATTCAAATCCAGGATACCATTATATACTCTGATGGAAGAAGATTTTATTGCTAAATGCTCAATATACCAAATACCAGCATGTTCAATTAATTTAAAAAGGTTTCAGTTTCATAGCAGTCTGTTAATGTAAGCACTATTTATCTTGACAGATCTCCTGTACTGTAATTGCCAGAGGTATAGGAAGGGCTAGCCAAAGTCTGGAAGAAGAAAAAAGATTGAGATTCCTATTACGTGGGGTCACAGCCCAAACCTTCCCCTTTGCAACCCCAGGCTCAGTGGCACATATCTGTGTCCCATAAAAAATCCCCTTCCACCAGCCTGTCTTTTCCACAGCCAGGCACCGAGGGATGTGAAAATCAAGTATATAGAGTAGCTCTCAGGGTTGTTGTTAGCCCAAGAGGAGAGCAGAAGTGAGGGAAAAATTTGGAGTAACCATTCCACATCTCCTTAGCTTTGCTGCTGCTGCTTTCCGTGTGAGTGGATGCCCTGCAGTGGGGCATATTGCGAGCTCTGGACCTGAGTGCTAGTGACAGGGCTTTGAAATTTTGAAGGGGATGTAGAATGACACAATAAAAAGAGAAAGTTGGTAACAGTTCAATCTCATTGCTGATTTTGACTGTTATTCAGAAGTTTTTGTTGTGAATGCCATTTGTTTCAATTTTCAATTGGTTTACTACTGTTTCTATTTCAGACTGAACATCTATTTTTATCTATATGATATGAAAGCCAGAGGATTATTTTGTCTCCCCAGGTTTACACATTCTCAACACTTTTTCCCTCCAGGCCCTGCAATTCCTGTTGGGGTGGATGTCCAAGTTGAAAGTCTGGACAGCATTTCTGAGGTGGACATGGTAAGAGTTATGGAAGGACTAAGGTCCAACGGGACCTCTGGAAACCATCTAGCCCAAATCCCTGCTAAGAATAAGGCTGGCTAGAGCAGGCTGCTCTGGGCTGTGTCTATGGAGTTTGAATATCTCCAAGGATGGATGGAGACTTCACAGCCTCTGGGAGGCAGGTTTGGATTTGATCTGAATCTGTTGACAACTACTTTTATTAGCCTCATGCTATCATTTCATCTCCCATGAGGCAGAAAGAAATACAACATTTTTCTTTCTCTAGGACAACATTGTCAAAATTGCCTGAAAGGATGTGGGTTTTCACCTTGTCTTAAGAAACTGATAACACATTTAAAAGATCTGAGGAGACCAATTAGTGTGTTAGTTTTAAGGCACTTCAGTATAACAGGCTGCCCAGGGAGGTTGTTGAGTCACCTTCCCTGGAGGTGTTTAAGGGACGAGGTGCTGAGGGGCACGGTTTAGTGTTTGATAGGAATGGTTGGACTCGATGATCCAGTGGGTCCTTTCCAACCTAGTGGTTCTATGGTTCTATGCTAACAGACATTAAGTTGTGACAGAAGCTTCTTTGTTGCAGGACTTCACTATGACACTTTATCTGAGGCACTACTGGAAAGATGAGAGGCTGTCCTTCCCCAGCACCAACAACCAAAGCATGACCTTTGACGGCAGGCTGGTGAAGAAGATCTGGGTCCCCGACATGTTCTTTGTCCACTCCAAGCGTTCCTTCATCCACGACACCACCACAGACAATGTCATGCTGCGCGTCCAGCCAGATGGGAAGGTACTTTATAGCCTCAGGTAAAGCTGCATTCGGTTAATGTAAAGCTATTAGTGGAGTGACAGAGCAAGCGGTTTAATTGATTCCTGCATTGTATTTTTGCATGATTTCAAACCAAAAAAAAAAAAAAGAGATGCAAAAGAATGAATGCGCTGACTATCCACCACCATTGGAGTCTGTGTGAGTTCACTAGAAGGAAGCCAAGTTCTATGCCAACATGACTGGTTCCACCAGTGTCCCTTCATCTTGCATGCGTGGTTAGCCCCTGCTTCTGCAGTCAGGAATCTGTGTCCAGACCTGGTAGTCCCCTGGGGCAGCTCACTGGGGGCCAGTGGGCTGTGATCCCCAGGGGGCACTGCTGAAGGTGCAAGGCACAGTCTAGGGAAAGGGCAATGCCTAATAATAAAGTCCAGAGAAGCTATAGCTATCCACTTTACTGTATAAAGAAGTCCCTGGGCCTAGCAAAATGCATAATTTCTATTCTTATATTGTGAAGAAGTATAAATTCTACTGAGTGCAACTTTCCTTTTGATAAGCACATGAAGAGACAAGCTTTCAAGCAAGGGGATATAGCTTGTGGCGGCTCATATGTGTGGCGAGAGCAACCCAAACACTTGACTTCAACTCTTCCTGCTTTTTGTTCACATTTCATGTAAAATGCATGAAAGCTCCTTGGACGGAACATTTTGGGTAAACTTTGTTTGGTCATCTAGTTTGAGAGGTGACCCCAACCGTTGCTTTTCTGCTATTTTCCAACTGGTCAATCACCTTTGAGAGGAACATTGCTGGCCTAAGTCTGAACATTATCAAACTGGGATTTTTTTTCTTTCAAATAAGTAACATTTCCATTCTTGGAGATGCTAAGTCAGAAGCATCATTCAGCCTCCAAGTGAAACTTAAATTGGTGCTTCTATTTTCCTTGGCTGCAGTTAGAAAACAAGTACTGACAAATAACCCATAAAGACCTATTAAAGAGAAAATTGCTGCACAATATTCTGATGCAAGAATGTCGACATCACCTCCACAGCAATGAAATAGCAGAATACCTGATAAATAAATCATTGGATGATAGATAATGTATTGTGAAGGAGAAAAAAAGAATGAGAATCTGACTGACAGGAGGTCAGTATCAGCAAGATGCGTAAATTTAACTGATGATAAGGTTGCAGAACACATTGCTTGTGAAAGCTGGGGAGGTCTTTAAGGGCACGTAGGTAGAGCTGAGCCTGCCATGAGGCAGAGATATAAACGTCCCAGCCTGCCAAAGTGTTTTATGATTTTATGAAGGGAAGGCAGGAAAAGTAATTCTTGATTCCCTGTGGGGTATAAGTTTGACAAGAATCTTCTGGTTCTCTGATACTTTTATCACACTGTTCACTGGAATTCACACCCTGAACAGTGTCTAAATTCTCATTATTAAAGCTTTTTTTTTTCACTCAGTATATTAGACAAGGTTCAGGTGTTCCTTAAGCCTTTGCAGAGTTTGTTCAGGTCCTTAATGCAATAAGAGAAGGACAACAAAATGACATAATGTTCAGCTGTTGTGTGCATACCTATGTAATTTTTCATTTAACTGCATGATACCAGTCATCTGGTGTAAGCATTTATGGTTGGCCAAAGAAGATGGGGACAAAAAAAAAATCAAACTATTCAGATCTTGACACTCACAGTCATATGCTTAAAATATTGTCATATACAAAATAGTGCTTGAATGGTAAATTGACATTTTCATTGTTTTATTCTGTGGCAACTGCAGATTGGAGTGCTTTATATATGCTGGGCTTGCCTTAAGATCAAACATGGCATTACTGCCTGCCTGCCTTTTGTGAATGCCTTTGCCTGTAGATTACATTCTTCATCAACCTCTGCCTTTTTAAGGTTCTTTGCCAGATTTTTTCTTCTCTAGTCTCAGAAACCACCACAGAGAGCACGTAAACAACAAATCTGAGACAAGCACTTTCACTCAAAGATTAAATCTAAGCACCAGCAGGAACTTGCATGTGCGAAAGGACTCCTAACATAAGGGACTGCA